>NC_141879.1:219550000-220800000 GCF_056163025.1 Triticum urartu | reverse complement strand
CTTTCCCAAAATAAAGAAATATTGAGGATTTAATAATAAAATCAAATAAGATTTTATTTTGGATTTATTTGCTATTTTATTTGAATTTAGGAAAAATGCACGTTTTCCAAAATTGCATTTAGGCCCCAAATAAATGTTCATCCTATGCGGCTTGATTTTAGAAGCCGGGGAAAATTTATTTTGGGATTTTTGGAGTCCGTTTAGTATTCCTTTTGTTTATTTTTCTGCGCATAATAATTTTTTTTAAAATGAGCGAACTGACTACGGGCTGTGTTTGGCCTGGACTCCTCAGGGGGGGCTTTATATAGCGCGCCCAGGGGCCCGAATCAGCCCAAGCCGCCGCCGCCCTAACCCTAAGCCGCGCCCGATCCCAGAGCCCCGCCGCCGCCAACGAGGTCGATCCCGCCGCCGCCGCCATTTTTTTAGAAAAACCGTTCGGTTTTTCCGTCGGTTTCTCGTCGGTTTTTTTAGATCCGTTTTTTAGATAGATCGGTTTTTTCGGTTTAGTTAATTAGCGAGCGTTCGCTCGTTCATTCGTTTTAACGAACGCGTTCATCGTTTAGATCCAGATAACGAACGTTCGTTCGTTAATCTGTTTGTCGTTTTTCTATTTCTCAAATTTATTCCACGATTTTTCTGATCGCGATTTCTGATCCGATTTTCATTTGAGTACAACTTTTCTGATCGCGATTCAAGCGCCTGGAGTTTTGTCTCGAAACCCTCCTTCCGTTTAACCAACTCAAACAAGTTTTTGCCTCTGTAAAACTTGACCTAGATCCAGAATAGTAAACAAAGCTTGTTCTTTTGCCGTTTGTCTTTCGTTGCTTCGTTCGATTTGGTTCTTTTTGTCAACCGGAGTTCTTAAGTTGAACTTTCTGGTTACATCTCTTATTTGAGTTTTACCTGTGCATTAGTTGAGTACTTATTGTATGCTTGTTTGTTTGCGATAGAGTACCCGGAGTGCGCCTCTTGCTACTTCGAATTGCTAGGTTTTGCGGATCATCAGCAAGGCAAGTAACACTTTGATCATACCTCCTACTACCCAGTTTTATTGCATTAGATCAATCCTCACACATTGCATGATTAGGATCTAATTAAATTGTGGGTTTTGGGAAGTAGATGAGGTAGTACCTATTACCTGTGTTATTATCAAATCCTTGGGAGTTACTTATACGTTTGCTTATATTGCCATGCTATGCTAGTAGACGTGGATTGGGTGAGTTTATCCATGGCAGATGTGAGACTGTTAAATTAATGGTTTATCTAAGGTGGCAACTTAAACACACATCTGGGTGGATTGAGGCACCTGGGTATTGCAGCGTTGCCTGTTTTTCTTTTGGACCGCCACCCAGGCTCAAAGGGATCATGAGATTATTCATACTAGAAACTTCCGTGTGCAGCCACAAGCTACTATGGGCTCTAGCATAGTTGATTAAGTTATGCGAACTCTTATAGTGGTAGACTAGCAGATGTAGGGGAAAGTAGGTCTAACGGTCTACCCGATCGTAAGGTGCTAGTGCTTCTGAAAGACTATGTCTCGGTCATCCGTTTCTCAAACACCATGAAGTGCGAGAATCCCAACGGAGGAGATCGAGTCTTGTGGGGAAAAGTGCGCAAACCTCCGCAGAGTGTATAAACTAATCATGGTTAGCCATGTCCCCGGTTATGGACATCTTGAGTATCTAGTACTTGGATTATTATGTGAATCTCATCATGTTACTCTGATTAATTTGTTGGGTTTTTAATGATGATGTTTAATTGGGATTGAGAGGGTGTCTACACTCTCAATGTTTAACAACCACCATGATAGTTAAATAAAATTTATTCCTTTGCAGTTGGGAAAAATTGGCTTTACACAAAACTGTAACCATAGAGCTTTCCACCAGCCAAATATGCATGTAGTATAGCCTTATTCTTTCATTGCTCTCTGTGTGTTACATTGCCAGCATATTCCATGTGCTGACCCGTTTTGGGCTACAACTATCATGTTGCAGACTTTTCAGACGACGAGTAAGGTGCTTTTAGGTCGTGGTTCTATACTCAGTGATGCCGTTGGAGTTGATGGACTCACTTATCTTCCAAGCCTTCCGTTGTTATCATTATTAGATGGCCTTATGCCATATTTATTGTAATAAGATCTCTTTTGAGACACTCGATGTAATAAGTGTGTGATTGCTACTATGTTATAAATCCTTCAAGTACTGTGTGGTGTCAGCATTAATGATCCAGGGATGACACCGGAGCACAGAGATTGGACCGTTTGAGGTCTGGTTGCTACAAGATGGCATCAGAGCACACGCTGACTATAGGACACGACCACATCATGAGCCCAGTTGTGGTTTTTTCTTACTGAAAATGGCTAGCCCAGTTCTATTTTTTTAAAGAAATACCCAAACAAGGCCTACTTGCTTTATCGGCCCTGCTGGGCTACAAATCTGTCAAAACGAGGAGAGTTTCATTCGGTTTGCCCAGAAATGGGCTACACAATTTTAAAACACATCAAACTGGGAATTAGTTTCAATTTTTTTTCATTACAAGATCTTAAATTCCATTGATTTTTATGCATGGACAATTATTTGGATTTTATATTTGTATAAATTATTTTTCAAAATAGTTTGAATGTGAATCGATATTTCTGGATTAAAAACAGTTGACCGCACCGAAATATGCAAAATTTCGTATACTTTTTAACCGTGGCCACAATATGGGGTGTAATGCTAACAAAAAGAAGATGAGCTCCAAAAAAATTCTGAAGAATTAGCAAATGGGCTGTACATTATTAGAAATAATGGCAGATGGGCTGTATGCTGTTTTCCACAGATTTGAGGCTGACTTGTGCACCTACTATAGGTTGACGCGTATGCTTTCATAAAAATAAGGTTGACGCACACGCAACGCCCTGTGAACTTAGTCAACACACGAGAGCAGTGACTGTTGGATGTCCATCCAACGGCCGTCGTGCTTCTTCAATCTCTGCTCTTCATGCTCCAGCCGCTCAACCAAGCGCCGGCGGGACTGCCTGCTCCCTCCTCTCACGGCCGGCTATGCGGCCACGCAGGCCTCACGGCCCCACCGTACTCCCATCACTGGCCTAGCCATCCTTCTACTCACCCACACATGCTGTTATTCTCCAGCGACGGCAGACAAACTAGTAAACCCTCGTACTCCTCCGCGTGGGAAACAACTGCCGAGTATTCCCTGGCTCCGTGTCATTCCCTTCCTAGGCCTCGCTGTCGTCCACCACCCTGGTGCTCTCGGTGCGGCCTGGTCAACGTGGTCAATGAACTACACCCATCGGAAGTGGACTGTATGTGGAGAGGCTGACAGCTGGGTCCACGGCCGCACGCAAGGAAATGCCTCCTTATTACGCGTAAAATAATGATTCCTCCACCTGACAGCTAGGACCCACAGGAAGGGCCTCTGTATTTCGTGAAAAAAACGTTCCCCCCGCTGATAGGTCAGACCCACCAGCTATATCTTCGCACGCAAGGAAGTGCCTCCTTATTACGCCCAAAAAATTGAATACCCCCTGCTAGCTAGGACCCACCATATTGTTGGGCTGACTTGTGGGCCTACTAAGTTGACGGGGACGGAGCGCTTTGTCAACTTAGTCAATACTCCAGTGACCATATGATGTCCATCCAACGGCCATAGTGCTTCTTCAACCTCTGGTCTTCTTGCTCCAGCTGCCCAAAGCAGCGCCGGTCGTGCCGCCTGCTCCTGCCTCCCGTGGCCGGCTGTGCTACCGTGGAGGCCTTACCGCCCCCATACTACTCCCACCACTGGCCAGGCCATCCCTCCACTCACCCACACCCCCTGTTATTCTGCGGTGATGGCAGCCTCACACCGCACCCGAACCAGTGAACGCTCGTACTCCTCTCCGCATGGGCATCCACCGCCGCGTCTTGCCCGGCTCCACGTCGTCCCCTTCCTAGGCCTCGTCGTCGTCCACCGACGTGGTGCTCTCGGTGCGGCGTGGTCAATGTGGTCAATGACCGACTTCCATCGGAAGAGTACTGTACGTGGAGAGGCTGACAGCTGGGTCCACGGCAGCCGCCAGGAAGTGCCTCCTTATTATGCGGAAAATAATTATTCCTCCACCTGACAACGGGGACCCACCGGATGGGCCACCAGTATTTTGCGAAAAAAATCGTTTCCCCCTGACTGCTGGGACCCAATGGACGGGCCATGTATTTCGCGAAAAAAACGTTCCCCTCGCCGTCAGCTCGGACCCACCGGAAGTGCCTCCTCATTACGCACAAAAAAATGAATACTCCCCCGGCTAGCTAGGACCCACCTTGGCGGGAGGCTGACTTGTGGGCCTACTAAGTTGACGGGGACGAAGGGCCTTATCAACTTAGTCAATATGAACGATTCTAGCTCCAGTGACCGTACGATGTCCATCCAACGACCGTAGTGCTTCTTCAACCTCTGGTCTTCTTGCTCCAGCCGCCCAAAGCAGCGCCGGTCGTGCCGCATGCTCCTGCCTCCCGTGGCCGGCTGTGCTGCCGCAGAGGCCTCACCGCCCCCTACTATTCCCACCGCTGGCCAGGCCCTGCGACGACGGCAGCCTCACACCGCAGCCGAACCAGTGAACCCTCGTACTCCTCTCCGCGCGGGCTTCCACTACCGCGTCTTCCCCGGCTCCGCGTCGTCCCCTTTCTAGGCCTCGCCGTCGTCCACCGCCGTGGTGCTCTCTGCGCGGCGTGGTCAACGTGGTCAAGGAATGACTTCCATCGGAAGATTACTGTACGTGGAGAGGCTGACAGCCGGGTCCACGGCCACAGCCCAGTTTTTTTGTGATTTGCCAAGTAAGTCGCTTTGTCAGGCCTGTTGGGATGCAAATCTTTCAAGACGAGGAGAGCTTTCATTCGGCTGGCCAAGAAAATGGCCCATCAGTAATGAGAAATGAGCTGTACATTTTTAAAACACATCAAACTGGCAATTAGTTTCAAATATCTTTTTTTTCCATTTCAAGATTTTAAATTACATTAATTTTTATGCGTGGAGAATTTGTTGGATTTTATATTGATATACATTTATTTTTAAAATCAGTTTGAATGTGAGTCGAAATTTCGGGATTAAAAACAGTTCGGACCGCACCGAAATATGCAAAATTTCCTATAGTTTTTTAACCGTGGCCACAATATGGGCTGTAATGCTAACAAAAAGAATATGGGCTCCAAAAAAACCTTAAGAATTAGCAAATGGGATGTAAATTATTAGAAATAATGGCAGATGGGCTGTATGCTGTTTTCCACAGATTTGAGGCTTTCCTAAAAAAGGTTGACACACAAGCACTGACTGTTGGATGTCCATCCAACGGCCGTCGTGCTTCTTCAATCTTTGCTCTTCCTGCTCCAGCCTCTCAAACAAGCACCGACGGGACTGCCTGCTCCCTCCTCCCCACGGCCGGCTGTGCTGCCGCGCAGGCCTCACCGCCCCACCGTACTCTCATCGCTGACCTGGCCATCCCTCTACTCACCCACACCTGCTGTTATTCTCCAGCGACGGCAGACGAACCAGTAAACCCTCGTACAGTCGTACTCCCCTCCGCATGGGAAACAACTGCCGAGTCTTCCCTGCCTCCGTGTCGCCCCCTTCCTAGGCCTCGCCGTCGTCCACCGCCATGGTGCTCTCGGCGCGGCGTGGTCAATGGGTCAACGACCGACTTCCATCGGAAGAGTACTGTGCGTGGAGACGCTGACAGCTGGGTCCACGGCCGCAGCAAGGAAGTGCCTCCTTATTACGCGCAAAATAATTATTCCTCCACCTGACAGCGGGGACCCACCGGACGGGCCACCGTATTTCGTGAAAAAAATGTTTCCCCCTGACTGCTGGGACCCACCAGCTACACCTTCGCACGCAAGGAAGTCCGTCCGGGCAAAAAAACAATTCGCCCCCTGACTGCTGGGACCCACCAGCTACATCTTCGCAAGCAAGGAAGTGCCTGACAGTCGGGACCCACATGGTCGAAGCGTACGTAGCGTTGTCATTCTGGTCGCGAACGTGTACGCACATATATACTGGTGGATGTAGAGGCGCGCACGTGTCGTACTAGAGGCGCGCACGTAGCATGTACACGTACGTACAACGGCCAGGGTGCAAGAAAGAAAATACGGCCACATATGTGTACATACGGGCGGGGTCTCGAACGCCTACTCGCGCATACGTACGGCCAGGGCTCGTTGACATGGCTGGATTGGAAAGGAGAAACAGCATCGTCGTCGTGTTCATGGGGAGGCAACGGAATGCGTCGTGTTCATGGGGAGGCAACGGAATACGTCGTGTTCATCGGGAGGCAACGGAACACGTGGGAGCCAACCGGCTGGGTCGGAACGGAATGTGTGGTCGTGTTCATCGGGAGGGCTTCGACGGAACAGGCGATGGAAACGAGGCCTGGCGTACTGCAAAACGGAGGAAACGGCCTTGTGTTCGACCGGCCACGTTCGAAACGGGATCCTGTTCATCGGGAGGGGTCTGGCGTCCCGCAAAACGGACGAAACGGACCTCTACGGTCGAAACGGGGGTCCTGTTGATTGGGATGGGTGTGGCGTACCGCAAAACGGACGAAACGGACTTGTGTTGGAGCGCTACGGTCGAAACAGGGGTCCTGTTCATCGGGAGGGGTGTGGCGTACCACAAAACGGGACTCCACGGGATACTGTTCATCTCCACCGTCGACCTCCTCCGGCCTCCACGGGCTATCGTCGACCTCCTCCAGCCTCCACGGGCTCTTGTTCATCCAGCCTCCACCGCGCGCTACTCCACCGGCTACTGTTCAACCACCCCTCCACGGGCACCGCTCCACCGTCTACTGTTAATCCAGCCCTCCACACCACGGGGTCCTGTTCAACCACCCCTCCGCGGGCACCCCTCCACCGTCTACTGTTCATCCAGCCCTCCACCACACCACGGGGTCCCGTTCATCCAGAGGCAACGCCACCACTCACTGTTCATCCAAACCCCCCGCAACACTCACTGTTCGTCCCAGAGGCAGCATCGATCGGCTTCAGTTAGCAGCAATAGCGAAGGAATCGCTCGATCGGGTTCAGTTAACAGCCATCGATCGGTCGCTCGGGTTCAGCGACGTGTAGCCTGCAGTGCAATCACTCGGGTTCAGTTAGAGCCCAACACCTCGCTCAGGTTAACTTAGAGCCAACGCCTCGCACACACGTGTGTACGTGTACGAGAGAAACGCGCATCGCTCGGCCCCCGACCTCCCACCGTAATCGGGAACTCCCCGAAATTTTCCTCCCCCTCGCTTCTACCACGGTTTTTTCCGTCATGGACGGCCCAAAGAATGTCATGCAGTTGCGTCTCCGGCCCGCCCAGGACGAAAAGCCCATTTTCTGTCATGATTTTTTGTCATAGAAGTAGGAGCCCACCACATCTATGATGATACCGGGTTTTGTCACAATTATCATCATAGAAGTGTCATATGTATGACAAATTTTTTTTTTCATTTGGCCCAAAATGTCACGGATGTGTCTTTTTTTTGTAGTGATTACTGCCTTTCACTTGCACGACCGAATAGTGTGGATAATAATAATAGTGCACGTGCATTGGACTAAGCTGGAATCTGCAAGCATTCAATTCAAGAGAGAAGACAAGGTAATATGGGCTCTTTGTTAGATCAACAATAATGCATATGAGATCCACTCAACATTTTATATCATGGTCTTCTCCTCTCGACCCCCAAAGGAAAGAAAAGAAACAAAACTATTTACATGGGAAAGCTCCCAACAAGCAAAAGAAGAACGAGAAATCTTTTTGGGTTTTCTTCTTAATTACTACTACTACAGGCATGGAAAGTAAACTAACTAAAATCTACAACTAATTTTGTTTTGTTTTCTTAAGGTTTTTCAAACACACAAGAAGAAAACGGGAAAATGAAAATAAACTAGCATGGATGATACAATGAAAAAAGTATTAGCACCAACAACTGGCATGAGTGTGTGAACATGAATGTAATGTCGGTGAGAGATACGTACTCCCCCAAGCTTAGGCTTTTGGCCTAAGTTGTTCTATGCCCATGGGTCAAAGTGGCCCTCTCCGGTATAGGGAGGAGTGTCCTCTGGGTGCCACTGGCTGGTAATCTCCTCAGGATTCCACTGATAAACTGACTGTCGATAAGGGTCCTAGGGTGGTTTTGGCTCGGGCTCTGGAGCTGGTGTCACACTCAAGTATGCATAAACGTCCTCCAGTAAAACAAGGCACTTGCCTGAAAATATGTTAAACAAAGAGGGAGCAGGCAAGGTAATAGTCTCAAAGTTATTCTTACCAAAAATCAGTCTATAGTTAAGCATCTTGTTCTTATTTTTAACAATAAAATCATGTGCTACCATGCTCTTATAATCTAGAAAATGTTAGGCAACAAATTTTCCTCCTTCTCATAATGTCTAATAGGTATGTTAAAGTGTGCAGCTAGGCGCGAGGCAAAAACTCCTCCAAGGACGGGGCCCTTAGTACGGTTCGTTTAGCAACAATAGCGCCTAAATTGAAAGTAGTATCTTGAAACAAGGCATGGCGCAAATAATAATATCAGGAGCACTAAGGTTCCCACAGTTCCCGCGACCAATTAAGCATCTACTAGAAAATATTTCAAAGTAGCATAGAATAGGAAAATGTATGCTAGTGATTCTCGCATCGAAAACTTTCCTCGTTTCCCCCACAGGAATCATATCAATAAACCCCTCCACATCATTACGATGTGGTTCCTCTATGCTGCCCTCAAAAGGTATCAAACAAATCCGACAAAAATCATGAAGTGACATTTTATTATGCTCATCATATAAATAAAATTCCACCGAAGGTGGCGAGCTTCTAGCATGGAAATGAAAGTTTTGCACAAAGATATTGGTGAGTAAGAGACACTGTTCGCGCTGGTCGTGGAGGAAGGAGGTGAGGCCTGCATTCTCGGCCAAGTAATAAAAATCTTCATAAATCCCGACCTCTTTCAAGAACTCATCACAAGGCCATTCACATGGCCGAACATCTGTAGTACGAGGGAGATTATACTTGGGCTTCTTGTTCTCTTCACTTTGCTTACCCTTCGAGCTTCGGCTCGATGAGCCCCTCAAAAATCTCTTCATCTTTTTTCTGAAAATTTCTGAAATTTTTAGTAACTTAAAATAAAAGTGAACCAAACTCAACAAAGTTGATAGCAACTACTCCTACAAGTGCCTAGAGGATATATCATGAATTAAAACTACTTTTGACCATATAAATTTGACATGCAAGCTCAAGAACATGGTCACCTAAGCAGCAAAAATTTGCAATGAATAAAGCACTAGAACAAAAACTAATTGGACCATTGGAGGAGTCACATACCAAAGAACAATCCCCCAAAGCAGTTTTGTGAATGGTGATTTGAGCAAGGAGATCAAAAATGGCAGAAAGATGAGCAAGAACTCGGGTTTGAGCTGGTTGGTGATTTTTTGGGAGGAAGAAGGAGTGTGTGGTGGCTGGAATAAGTGGAGGGGACCCACATGGGCTCCATGAGGCAGGGGGGGGCGCCCAGGGGGTGGGCGCGCCCTCCACCCTCGTGGGCACGTGGCTGCTCCCCTGCTTTGTTTTTAATGCCAGATATTCTCAAATATTCTAGAAAAAATCATATTTAAATTTCATGGCATTTGGAGAACTTTTATTTTCGGGGTATTTTTTATTGCATGGATAATTTAGAAAACAGGTAGGAAATATTATTTTTGCTTTACTTAATATAAATAACAGGAAGTAAAAAGAGGGTACACAGAGTTGTGTTTTCTGAATTCATCCATCTCATGTTCATCAAAAGGAATCCACTAACAAGGTTGATCAGGTCTTGTTAACAAACTCATTTCGAGTAACATGAAACCGGAGAAATTTCGAATAACACTAGGTTACCTCAACGGGGATATGCATGTCCCCAACAATAATAATATCATATTTTTCTTGACAGTAGGAAGAGGAAATTCAAAACCTCCAATAGTGATTGTTAAATTTTTTCCAATAGAATTGATACTTTGGACTTGAGGTTGTTTCCTCGAAGTGTACCGTATGCTCATTACCATTAACATGAAAAGTGACATTGCCTTTGGTGCAATCAATAACAGCCCCTGCATTATTCAAAAAGGGTCTTCCAAGAATAATAGACATACTATCGTCCTTGGGAATATCAAGAATAACAAAGTACGTTAAAATACTAACATTTGCAACCACAACAGGCACATCCTCACAAATACTGACAGGTATAGCAGTTGATTTATCAGCCATTTGCAAAGATATTTCAATAGGTGTCAACTTATTCAAATCAAGTCTACGATATAAAGAGAGAGGCATAACACTAACACCGACTCCAAGATCACATAAAGCAGTTTTAACATAGTTTCTTTTAATGGAGCATGGTATAGTTGGTACTCCTGGATCTCCAAGTTTCTTTGGTATTCCACCCTTAAAAGTATAATTAGCAAGCATGGTGGAAATTTTAGCTTCTGGTATCTTTCTTTTATTAGTAACAATTTCCTTCATATATTTGGCAAAAGGGTTCATTTTAATCATATCAGTCAAACACATACGCAAAAACATAGGTTTAATCATTTCAGCAAAGCGCTCAAAATCCTCATCATCCTTTTTCTTGGATGGTTTAGGAGGAAAAGGCATGGGTTTCTGAACCCATGGTTCTCTTTCTTTACCGTGCTTCCTAGCAACAAAGTCTCTCTTATCATAACGTTGATTCTTTGATTGTGGGTTATCAAGATCAACAGCAGGTTCGATCTCTACATGTAGAGACCAGACCTCAAACAGTCTGATCTCTCTGCTCCGGTGTCATCCCTGGATCAGTAATGCTGACACCACACAGTACTCGGAGGATTTATAGCAGAGTAGCAATCACACACTTATTACATCGAGTGTCTCAAAAGAGAACTTATTACAATAAATATGGCTGAAGGCCATCCAATAACGATAACAGCGGAAGGCTTGGAAGATAGGTGAGTCCATCAACTCCAACGGCATCACTGAGTATAGAACCACGACCTAAAAACTCCTTAATCATCGTCTGAAAAGTCTGCAACATTAACGTTGCAGCCCGAAAACGGGTCAGCACATGGAATATGCTGGCAAGGTAACACATAGAGAGTAATGGAATGCAACAACTATACTATATGCATATTTGGCTGGTGGAAAGCTCTATGGTTACAGTTTTTGCGTAAATCCAATTTTTCCCTACTTCAAAGGAATAAATTAATTACTAACATAGTGGTTGTTAAACATTGAGAATGGTTGACAGCATTCTCAATCCCAATTAAAATAACATCATTAAACCCAACAAAATTAACTTTAGAGTAACATGTTGAGATTCACATGATAATCCAGGTACTAGATACTCAAGATGTCCATAACCGGGGACACGGCTAATCATGATTAGTTTCTTACACTCTGCAGAGGTTTGCGCACTTTTCCCTACAAGACTCGATCGCCTCCGTTTGGTTTCTCGCACTACAGGGTGTTTGAGAAGACGGATGACCGAGACATAGTCTTTCAGAAGCGCTAGCACCTTACGATCGGGTAGACCATACCACCTACAACCCCTACATCTGCTAGTATACCACTGTAAGAGTTCGCACAACTTAGTCAACTATGCCAGAGCCCATAATGGCTTGTGGCTGCACACGTAAGTTTCTAGTATGAAAAATCTCATGATCCCTTTGAGCCTGGGTGGCGGTCCAAAAGAAAAACAGGCAAGTCCTGGAAACCCCAGGTGCCTCAATCCACCCAGATGTGTGTTTAAGTTGCCACCTTAGATAAACCATTAATTATCAATCTCACATCTGTCATGGATTTCACTCACCCAATCCACGTCTACTAGCATAGCATGGCATAATAAGCAAACGTAGAAGTAACTCCCAAAGGTTTGATAATAAACAGGTAATAGGTACTACCTCATCTACTTCCCATCTATGAGGATTGATCTAATGCAATAAAACTGGGTTGTAGATAAGGTGTGATCAAAGTGTTACTTGCCTTGCTGATGATCCGCGAAACCTAGAGATTCAACGTAACAGGCGGCGCACTCCGGTTATTCTATCGCAGACAAACAAACAAGCATACAATAAGTACTCATCTAATGCACAGGTAAAACACAAATAGAAGATCTAACCAGAAAGTTCAACTTAAGAACCCTGGTTGGCAAAAAGAATCAAATCGAACGAAGCAAAAGAAAACAAACGGCGAAAGAAACAACTTCGTTCTATTAATCTGGATCTAAGCCAAATTTTACAGTAGCAAAAACTTGTTTAAGTTAATTATTCGGAAAGAGGGTTTCGAGACGAAACTCCAGGTGCTTGAATCGCCTGATTCCGATAAACGAGCGAAAAGTTATACCAAAACGAAAATCGGATCAGAAATCGCGATCAGAAAATAACCGCGAAAAATCCGATGAAAAAGAAAAATGACGAACAGATTTTTTTTTAAACAGCACGGAAAACAAGGCGGCGGCGAACCTCGGGCGGCGCGCAACTCCGGCGGCAGCGGCGGCGGGCGGCGGCGGCGGCTGGGGCTGGCGGCGGCTAGGGTTAGGGCGGCGGTGGTGGGCTGGCTCGGCTCGGGCCTCGGGCACGCCTTATAAAGGCCCCGGCCAGGCAGAGTCCTGGCCGAGTACGGCCCAAAGTCGGTTCCGCGTTTTTTTTAAATAATTCCGCTCGGAAGAAAAATAAAAAGAAATACTAAACGGACTCGAAAAATCACGAAATAAATTTTCCCGGGTTCCTAAAATCAAGCCCGATAAAGTGAACATTTATCTGGGCCCAAACTACAACTTTGAAAAACGCGTATTTTTCCTAAATTCAAATAAAAAATGCCGAAAAACTCCGAAATAAATCTTATTTGATTTTTATTATTAAATCCTCAATATTTCTATATTTTGGGAAAGTCATTTTATTCCCTCTCTCATATTTTTGTAATAGAAATAATTGATGATAAAATAAATAAAATCAAATGATCCTGTTTACATAATTTGAGAAAACTCAAATATGTAAATAACGAAATCCCCAACTCTCTCCGTGGGTCCTTGAGTTGCTTAGGATTTTCTAGGATCAAAACCAAAAGCAAAATAAAATATGATATGCATGATGACCTAATGTATAACATTCCAAATTGAAAATTTGGGATGTTACAAACCTACCCCCGTTAAGATGAATCTCGCCCTCGAGATTCGGGTTGGCTAGAAAATAGGTGAGGGTGGTCTTTGAGCAAATCTTCCTCTCGCTCTCAGGTGGCTTCATCCTCCGTGTGGTGGCTCCACTGAACTTTGCAAAACTTGATAACCTTGCTGCGAGTGACTCGGCTGGCAAACTCAAGAATCTTGACTGGTTTTTCCTCATAGGTCAAATTGTTGTCCAACTGAATTGCTTCTAATGGTACTGTGTCTCTCAAAGGTATGTCAGCCATCTCCGCATGACACTTCTTCAACTGAGAAACGTGAAACACATCATGAACTCCTGTTAATCCTTCTGGCAAATCCAACTTGTAGGCCACTTCTCCCATACGCTCCAAAACTCGATATGGTCCTACAAATCGTGGTGCTAACTTCCCCTTAACTTCAAAGCGCTTAATCCCTCGAAGTGGGGATACTCGAAGATAAGCTCTGTCTCCGACTTCGTAAACTGTCTCCTTGCGTTTAGGATCTGCGTAGCTCTTCTGCCTGGACTGGGCTACCTTGAGCCTATCGCGAATCAACTTCACCTTCTGTTCAGACTCTTTAATCAGATCTGGTCCAAACAACTGGCGGTCTCCAACTTCGTCCCATGACAACGGTGTCCTGCACCTCCTTCCGTACAAAGCCTCGAAAGGGGCCATCTTCAAACTGGTCTGATAGCTATTATTGTAAGAGAACTTTGCATATGGCAAATTATCATCCCAACTAGATCCATAATCTAGCGCACAAGCTCTCAGCATATCCTCCAAAATCTGATTGACTCTCTCGGTCTGTCCATCTGTCTACGGATGAAAAGCTGTACTAAATTCTAGCCTAGTACCCAAAGTCTCATGCAACTGCTTCCAGAACTTTGAGGTAAACTGGGTTCCTCTATCTGATACGATGCTCCTCGGAACTCCATGCAAACATACGATCCTGGTCATGTATATCTTTGCCAACTTAGCACTGGTGTAAGTGGTCTTTACTGGGATGAAATGAGCTACCTTCGTCAATCGATCAACTACAACCCAAATCGAGTCATAGCCTGAACGAGTCCTTGGTAATCCCGTGATAAAATCCATGCCTAGCTTATCCCACTTCCATTCGGGTATCGGCAATGGTTGCAACAATCCTGCTGGCTTCTGATGCTCTGCCTTTACTCTCTGATATACATCACAAACTGCTACATACTCCGCAATATCCTTCTTCATTCCGGTCCACCAGAAAATATCCTTCAAATCCAAATACATCTTGGTATTTCCTGGGTGAATCGAATACGGTGAATCATGTGCCTCTTGCAGAATCAACTTTCTGATCTCCGGGTCATTGGGTATATAAACACGGTCTTCAAACCATAGGGTGTCGTGCTCATCCTCACGAAATCCTTTAGCTTTTCCCTTGCTCAGTTTCTCCTTTATAGCGGCAATCTCTTTGTCAGTTTTCTGAGCTTCTCTGATTCTATCCATCAAAGTTGACTGAATTTCCAACGTTGCTACATAGCCTCTCGGAACTATTTCCACACATAGTTCACGAAGATTTTCTGCTAACTCTTTGGGTATTTCTCCCGTCATTAACGTATTGACATGGCTCTTGCAGCTTAATGCATCAGCTACTACATTAGCCTTCCCGGGATGATAATGCAATCTCATATCATAATCCTTGATGAGCTCCAACCATCTCCTTTGTCTGAAGTTCAACTCCTTCTGCGTGAAAATGTACTTCAAACTCTTATGATCCGTGTACACCTCACAATGATTTCCAATGAGGAAATGTCTCCATGTCTTCAATGCATGCACTACGGCTGCTAACTCCAAATCATGCGTGGCATAATTCAATTCGTGAGGCTTCAGTTGTCGTGAAGCATACGAAACAACTCTCCCTTCCTGCATAAGCACTACCCCAAGTCCTCGACGTGAAGCATCGCAATACACCTCATAATCCTTGGTTTGATCTGGCAAAATCAACACTGGTGAGGTAACCAAGCGTTTCTTCAATTCCTGGAAACTAGCGTCACACTCATCAGTCCATTTGAACTTAGTATCCTTCTTCAGCAACTCCGTCATAGGCTTTGCAATCTTTGAGAAATTCTCAATAAATCTCCGGTAGTATCCTGCGAGTCCAAGAAAACTCCGGATCTCTCCAACGGTAGTTGGGGCTTCCCACTTGGTCACGGTTTCAACTTTAGCGGGATCTACTGCTATACCTTCTCCAGATATAACATGTCCGAGGAATCCTACTTCCTTCAACCAAAATTCACATTTGCTGAACTTGGCATATAATTGATGTTCTCTGAGCTTTCCAAGTACCAAACGCAAATGCTCCTTATGCTCCTCTTCATTCTTTGAATATACTAGGATATCATCAATGAACACTACGACGAACTTATCCAAAAACTCCATAAACACTTTGTTCATCATGTTCATAAAATAGGCAGGCGCGTTAGTCAGTCCAAATGACATAACGGTATACTCATACAGCCCATACCTGCTGGTAAAAGCTGTCTTCGGAATATCCTGTTCTCGAATCTTCAACTGATGGTATCCTGATCGCAAATCGATCTTGGAAAACACTTTAGCTCCTTGCAATCGATCAAACAGATCATTTATCATTGGTAGCGGGTACTTGTTCTTGATTGTTACTTCATTCAATCCTCGATAGTCAACAACCATCCTTAACGATCCATCCTTCTTCTCCACTAGAAGTACTGGCGATCCCCAAGGTGAAGAACTTGGGCGAATATATCCCTTATCCAGTAACTCCTTAATCTGCTTCTTGATTTCCACCAAATCCTTTGCTGGCATCCTATATGGTCTCTTTGATATTGGCCCAGTGCCTGGCAAAAGCTCAATCAAAAACTCAATGTCTCTATCCGGTGGCATGCCTGGCAACTCTTCGGGAAATACATCAGGAAAATCCTTTACGACTGGTACTTCCTCCTGCACAACTCCTGATAAGGAATTTACTTGGGTCCTCTTTGGCACATGCCAGGATACATACTTGATCCTTCTCCCTTCTGGTGTGGTAAGCAAAATTGACTTACTAGCACACTCAATATTCCCTTTATACTTTGATAACCAATAGATGCCTAATATCACATCCCATCCTTGAGATTCCAATATAATTAAATCCGTTGGGAAAACATGCCTTCCTATACTTAATGGCACTTGAAAACATCCTTGTCCATACTTCCCCTTGCGGTTCTCAATTTGCTGCTGCTTCCCTTCAATCATAAGAGCATGATCTACCAACTCCTGGTAGTTGTTGAAGGTGGCTACCATCAACTGCATACTCAACTCATCATTCAGTCCTTCCAGGAATTTCTCCTGCTTAGCTGCATCTGTAGCAACGTCACCTGGGGCATAACGTGCTAGCTTACTAAACTCCTCCACATACTGGCCAACTGTCCATCCTCCTTGGCGCAAGTTACGAAACTCACGCTTCTTCATGGCCATTGCTCCTGCTGAAACATGGGCAGTACGAAAAGCCTGCTGAAACTGGTCCCATATGACAGTGTCGACTGGGAAGGTGGCTATGAAATTCTCCCACCAGGATGCTGCGGGTCCTTCTAACTGATGTGTGGCAAACTTCACCTTCTCCGCATCTGTGCATCCTGCTGTGGTCAACTCCCTAGCTATCTTGCTTAGCCAATCATCTGCTACTATCGGCTCGGTGCTACTGGAAAACACCGGCGGATTCAGCCTAAGAAAACGGGCTAAGTGGTCAACAGGTGGTGGTAGTGGTGGGTTGTTATTGTTGTTCCCTTGATTCTGATTCTGAACTAGCAACTCCATCAAGGTGTTCTGCTGCTGGATCAACTGGGTGAGCTCCGGCGGAAAGGCAAATCCGGGGTCACGTCTTGGAGGCATCTGAGGGTTTAGAAAAGATGAGATATAAGAATAGAGGGGGTCTAAAGAGAAAACACTACCCATATGCTCATGAGGCAAAAACAAACAATTCACTTCAATCAATCAAACAAGGACATACAATCGATCTAGCTATCGCAAAAGTGCTCGGACTACTATATTTACATGGTGGACTACTACTACTGATGAGGTGGTCTACTAGAAATATTCTACGGTTGTAGACTCCATGATATCTTCTCCTGCTTCATCCACATAGTCATCATCGCTACTATCTTGTTCCGAGTCGGTGCCGTCAATGATGATGTAGTCTTCCGGGCTAATCTCCTTAGGTTCTTCGTCTTCATCTACTGGTGTCGGGATTCCCATAAATATTCCAACCTTCTTGATCAGATCGTCATTCTTCTCCACCAATACTTCAATTTCCTATCCATAATCTTCACGTGTATCCTTGAGTTCCTCCTCCAGTTCCTTGATTCTAGTCTTTGCCTTCTTCAGGTCTATCATGTCGGCGCACGTCTGATTCTCTTGTCGTCGAATGTGATGATTTAACTCCTGAATAAAAGCTGCAATTGATCCATCTTTCCTGGTGCTAATCGTCTCCCGGTGTTCATCTCGGCGCCCACAAATCTGGTAGATAGTATCCTTGAGATCCTTGCGGTAGACTTCGCTAATGCGTCCCATGGCGATGTGAGGTGCCATACTCTTTCCTAGACTCCAAGTTGGTGCATCAAAAGAAAACTCTATGGCTCAGTGACTGGCATGAACGTCCTTCCTGGAACTTGAACTTGAATCATCCAGCGCTCTTCTTCAGGTAAAGTGGCGTTGTAGGTTCCCGTGAAGCTTGGTACTCCTATGTTCAGGTATCTAGTGACTTCCTTCAAGTGGCATCCAAAGGGTGTATCTTCATCTGGTTGTGTGAACTTGTTCCTTGCATCCGCCATCCTAAAGAGTAGAAAAGATAAGAAGTCGGAAGAGAGGAGAGTGAGTAGTGATCTAGGTCTTTAGCTTAGTGGTCGTGTCCTACAGTCAGCGTGTGCTCTGATACCATCTCTGTAGCGACCAGACCTCAAACACTCTGATCTCTGTGCTTCGGTGTCATCCCTGGATCAGTAATGCTGACACCACACAGTACTCGAAGGATTTATAGCAGAGTAGCAATCACACACTTATTACATCGAGTGTCTCAAAAGAGAACTTATTACAATAAATATGGCTGAAGGCCATCCAATAACGATAACAGCGGAAAGCTTGGAAGATAGGTGAGTCCATCAACTCCAACGGCATCACTGAGTATAGAACCACGACCTAAAAACTCCTTAATCATCGTCTGAAAAGTCTGCAACATTAACGTTGCAGCCTGAAAACGGGTCAGCACATGGAATATGCTGGCAAGGTAACACATAGAGAGTAATGGAATGCAACAACTATACTATATGCATATTTGGCTGGTGGAAAGCTCTATGGTTACAGTTTTTGCGTAAAGCCAATTTTTCCCTACTTCAAAGGAATAAATTAATTACTAACATAGTGGTTGTTAAACATTGAGAATGGTTGACAGAATTCTCAATCCCAATTAAAATAACATCATTAAACCCAACAAAATTAACTTTAGAGTAACATGTTGAGATTCACATGATAATCCAGGTACTAGATACTCAAGATGTCCATAACCGGGGACACGGCTAATCATGATTAGTTTATTACACTCTGCAGAGGTTTGCGCACTTTTCCCCACAAGACTCGATCGCCTCCGTTTGGTTCTCGCACTACAGGGTGTTTGAGAAGACGGATGACCGAGACATAGTCTTTCAAAAGCGCTAGCACCTTACGATCGGGTAGACCATACCACCTACAACCCCTACATCTGCTAGTCTACCACTGTAAGAGTTCGCACAACTTAGTCAACTATGCCAGAGCCCATAATGGCTTGTGGCTGCACACGTAAGTTTCTAGTATGAAAAATCTCATGATCCCTTTAAGCCTGGATGGCGGTCCAAAAGAAAAAC
This sequence comes from Triticum urartu, assembly GCF_056163025.1. Lineage (NCBI taxonomy): Eukaryota > Viridiplantae > Streptophyta > Magnoliopsida > Poales > Poaceae > Triticum > Triticum urartu. The sequence goes on along the minus strand of NC_141879.1, from coordinate 220,780,957 downwards.
AGGCAAGTCCTAGAAACCCCAGGTGCCTCAATCCACCCAGATGTGTGTTTAAGTTGCCACCTTAGATAAACCATTAATTATCAATCTCACATCTGTCATGGATTTCACTCACCCAATCCACGTCTACTAGCATAGCATGGCATAATAAGCAAACGTAGAAGTAACTCCCAAAGGTTTGATAACAAACAGGTAATAGGTACTACCTCATCTACTTCCCATCCCACAATTTAATTAGATCCTAATCATGCAATGTATGAGGATTGATCTAATGCAATAAAACTGGGTTGTAGAAAAGGTATGATCAAAGTGTTACTTGCCTTGCTGATGATCCGCGAAACCTAGAGATTCAACGTAACAGGCGGCGCACTCCGGGTATTCTATCACAGACAAACAAACAAGCATACAATAAGTACTCATCTAATGCACAGGTAAAACGCAAATAGAAGATCTAACCAGGAAGTTCAACTTAAGAACCCTGGTTGGCAAAAAGAATCAAATCGAACGAAGCAAAAGAAAACAAACGGCGAAAGAAACAACTTCATTCTAGTAATCTGGATCTAAGCCAAATTTTACAGTAGAAAAAACTTGTTTAAGCTGATTATTCGGAAAGAGGGTTTCGAGACGAAACTCCAGGCGCTTGAATCGCCTGATTCCAATAAACGAGCGAAAAGTTATACCAAAACGAAAATCGGATTAGAAATCGCGATCAGAAAATAACCACGAAAAATCTGATGAAAAAGAAAAACGACGAACAGAAATTTTTTTAAACAGCACGGAAAACGAAGCGGCGGCGAACCTCGGGCGGCGCACAACTCCGGCGGCGGCGGGCGGCGGGCGGCGGCGGCTGGGGCTGGCGGCGGCTAGGGTTAGGGCGGCGGTGGCGGGCTGGCTCAGCTCGGGCCTCGGGCGCGCCTTATAAAGGTCCCGGCCAGGCGGAGTCCTGGCCGAGTACGGCCCAAAGTTGGTTCCGCGTTTTTTTTAAATAATTCCGCTCGGAAGAAAAATGAAAAGAAATACTAAACGGACTCCAAAAATCACGAAATAAATTTTCCCGGGTTCCTAAAATCAAGCCCGATAAAGTGAACATTTATCTGGGCCCAAACTACAACTTTGAAAAACGCGCATTTTCCTAAATTCAAATAAAAAATACTGAAAAACTCTGAAATAAATCTTATTTGATTTTTATTATTAAATCCTCAATATTTCTATATTTTGGGAATGTCATTTTATTCCCTCTCTCATATTTTTGTAATAGAAATAATTGATGATAAAATAAATAAAATCAAATGATCCTGTTTATATAATTTGAGAAAACTCAAATATGTAAATAACGAAATCCCCAACTCTCTCCGTGGGTCCTTGAGTTGCTTAGGATTTTCTAGGATCAAAACCAAAAGCAAAATAAAATATGATATGCATGATGACCTAATGTATAACATTCCAAATTGAAAATTTGGGATGTTACACTACATCATTATCATTGCTAGGTTGAGCATCAACATGAACATCATCATTAACATTATCACTAGGTTCATGTTCATTACCAGTTTGTGTTTCGGCATCAAAAATAGAAATATCATTGGGATTCTCAGGTGTGTCAACAACAGGTTCACTAGAAGCATGCAAAGTCCTATCATTTTTCTTTTTCTTCCTCTTAGAAGGACTAGGTGCATCTATATTAGGTCTTTGAGAATCTTGCTCAATTCTCTTAGGATGGACCTCATGATACAAAGGTTCCTGAGTCATTTTACCACCTCTAGTCATAACTCTAACAACATTATCATTCTTCTTATTATTTAATTCATTGAGCAAATCATTCTGACCCTTAAGTACTTGTTCTACTTGATTGGTGATGACCCACAAGTATAGGGGATCTATCGTAGTCCTTTCGATAAGTAAGAGTGTCGAACCCAATAAGGAGCAGAAGGAAATGATAAGCGGTTTCCAGCAAGGTATTCTCTGCAAGTACTGAAATAAGTGGTAACAGATAGTTTTGTGATAGGATAATTTGTAACGAGCAACAAGTAACAAAAGTAAATAAAGTGCAGCAAGGTGGCCCAATCCTTTTTGTAGCAAAGGACAAGCCTGGACAAACTCTTATATAGAGAAAAGCGCTCCCGAGGACACATGGGAATATCGTCAAGCTAGTTTTCATAACGTTCATATGATTCGCGTTCGGTACTTTGATAATTTGGTATGTGGGGACCGGTGCTTGGGTACTGTCCTTACTTGGACAAGCATCCCAGTTATGATTAACCTCTATTGCAAGCATCTGCAACTACAACAAAAGTATTAAGGTAAACCTAACCATAGAATGAAACATATGGATCCAAATCAGCCCCTTACGAAGCAACACATAAACTAGGGTTTAAGCTTCTGTCACTCTAGCAACCCATCATCTACTTATTACTTCCCAATGCCTTCCTCTAGGCCCAAATAATGGTGAAGTGTTATGTAGTCGATGTTCACATAACACCACTAGAGGAGAGACAACATACATCTCATCGAAATATCGAACGAATACCAAATTCACATGACTACTAATAGCAAGACTTCTCCCATGTCCTCAGGAACAAGCGTAACTACTCACAAAGCATATTCATGTTCATGACTAGAGGGGTATTAATATGCATATAGGATCTGAACATATGATCTTCCACCAAATAAACCAACTAGCATCAACTACAAGGAGTAATTAACACCACTAGCAACCTACTAGTACCAATCCTGGACTTGGAGACAAGAATTGGATACAAGAGATGAACTAGGGTTTGAGAGGGGATGGTGCTAGTGAAGATGTTGATGGAGATTGCCCCCTCTTGATCAGAGGAGCGTTGGTGATGACGATGGCGATGATTTCCCCCTCACGGAGGGAAGTTTCCCTGGCAGAACAGCTCTGTCGGAGCCCTAGATTGGATCCGCCAAGGTTCCGCCTCGTGGCGGCGGAGTTTCGTCCTAGGAGATGGCTTATGATTTTTTTTCCTCATTGAAAGACTCCATATAGCAGAAGATGGCCATCGGAGGGCCACCAGGGGGCCCACGAGGTAGGGGGCGCGCCCAGGGGGGTAGGGCGCGCCCCCACCCTCGTGGGTAGGGTGTGGCCCCCCTGGTGAACTTCTTGCGCTCAGTATTTTTTATATATTCTGAAAACGTCTTCCGTGAAGTTTCAGGACTTTTGGAGCTGTGCAGAATAGGTCTCTAATATTTGCTCCTTTTCCAGCCCAGAATCCCAACTGCCAGCATTCTCCCTCTTTATATAAACCTTGTAAAATAAGAGAGAATAGGCATAAGTATTGTGACATAATGTGTAATAACATCCCATAATGCAATAAATACCGATATAAAAGCATGATGCAAAATGGACGTATCAACTCCCCCAAGCTTAGACCTCGCTTGTCCTCAAGTGAAAGCCGAAATCAAAAAATATGTCCACATGTTTAGAGATAGAGGCATCTATAAAAATAAAATACAAACATGAGGGCATCATGATCATTCTTAGAACAGCAACTTACATAATTCTTGTCATATGATTTCTTATTCTAGTGTATTAATTCAATCACAATTTCAAGTATGAATCGTAAACTTCATTGAAAACTAACAAACTATAATCTCAGTCATTGGAGCAATTGCAATTTATCATAGCATAGGAAAGAGTCAATATATAAGAGCTTTTCAACAAGTCCACATATTCAACTATCATATAGTCTTTCACAATTGCGGACACTCACGCAATACTTATGGGTATGGAGCTTTAATTGGACACAGAGAAATATAGGGGCTTATAGTTTGCCTCCCAACGTTTTACCTCAAGGGTAATGTCAACAATAATAGTTCAGGAAAACCCACATCCAATTAGCTATATATACCAGGATCTTTCCAACATACTGTGCTTGCCAAAGGATAAAATGTAAAAAGGAAGGGTGAAGATCACCATGACTCTTATTCAATGTAGGAGATAAAAGTAAAAGATAGGCCCTTCGCAGAGGGAAGCAGAGGTTGTCATGCGCTTTTATGGTTGGATGCACAAAATCTTAATGCGAAAGAATGTCACTTTATATTGCCACTTGTGATATGGACCTTTATTATGCAGTCTGTCACTTTTCTTTCTTCCATATCACACAATCGTATAAAGCTTATTTTCTCCCACACTAATAAGTCATACACATTTAGAGAGCAATTTTTATTGCTTGCACCGATGACAACTTACTTGGAGGATCTTACTCAATCCATAGGTAGGTATGGTGGACTCTCATGGCAAAACTGGTTTAAGGGTATTTGGAAGCACAAGTAGTATCTCTACTTGGTGCGATGAATTTGGCTAGCATGAGGGGGAAAGGCAAGCTCAACCATGTTGGATGATCCATGACAATATAATTTATCTCAGATGTAAGAAAACATAACCCATTACGTTGTCTTCCTTGTCCAACGTCAACTCTTTAGCATGCCATATTTTAATGAGTGCTCACAATCATAAAAGATGTCCAAGATAGTATATTTATATGTGAAGACCTCTCTTTATTTATTAGTTCCTATTAATTGCAATGATGACCAAAACTATGTTTGTCAACTCTCAACAACTTTTATTCATCATACTTTTTCTATGTGAGCTCATTACTCTCCATAAGATCCTTATGATCTCTTTGTTTCTTTTTATTTCTTTCTCTTTTCTTTTATTCACTTAGGATCATGGCAAAATAATCAAGCCCTTGAATCAACACTAATCTTCATTATATATAGCTCACGGACTCGATTACATAGAAGGATCATAAAGCAGAACTCACAACTAGATCATACTAAAACTTTATGCTACTAGATCAAGATATTACCAAAAGGATCGAACTAAGAAAAACGATAAAGATAAAAGTGATGGTGATATGATACCGGGGCACTCCCCCAAGCTTGGCAGTTGCTAAGGGGAGTGCCCATACCATGTGATTATGTCTCCTTTGTTGGTGAAGAAGGTGGAGTTGTTGATGATGGATAGTCGCACATCGAGCGTAGGAGGTCTTCTAACTTGCGTATAATGCCTTTGAGTGCGATGATATGCTCCTTCAACAAAATATTTTCATGTGTGAGATACTTATTTTGTATACGAGCTAACTCAATCATCTTGAAAGTTTCGATCTCAGTTGGGGTAAGAAGATTGTGATCAAGTTGAAGGATGTCTTCTGTTGCCGGAGGTTGGTCCTCCGTTTCCTTCTTGATCCCTTCATCCTTGTTGATCTCCATGGGTTCTTCTCTCTTCAGCTCTATCTTCATTAGCCAAGCATCATTGCCCTCATTGTAGGAGGAGGAGGGAGATGACATGATGCCTAGCTTTGTCAACCCTGGCAGAAAACAGCTCGAAACAAGAATAAGAGATTTTTGCGTGATACGGTGGTCAAAACATTTGGGAGGTTATATAATGAATTTTACCGACCAAAATACATGTCGTGTAAGAAAACGGAGTCCGGAGAGCGCACGAGGTGCCCATGAGGTAGGGGGCGCCACCAGTAGGGTAGGGCGCACCCTCCACCCTCATGGAGGCCTCGTGTCCTTCCCGGACTACTTCTTATTTTTCTATTTTTCTAAATATTCCAAAACGGAGAAATATTGCCTTAAAACTGTTTTGGAGTCGGTTTACTTACCATACCACATACCTATTACTTTTCGGAGTCTAAAACATTCTGGAATGTGTCCCTTATGTATTCCTCCGGGGTTACGGTTTCAATAACATTGGTTTCAACGTTTATGGGATTACCTGAGATATAATGTTTGATTCTTTGACCGTTCACCACCTTCAGATTTGTGCTTTCGAAGTTGTTGATTTTTATGGCACCGGAACGATAGACCTCCTCGATAACGTAAGGACCTTCCCATTTAGAGAAAAGTTTTCCTGCAAAAAATCTTAAATGAGAGTTGTATAGCAATACATAATCACATACAATAAACTCACGCTTTTGTATCCTTTTATCATGCCATCTTTTAACTTTTTCTTTAAACAATTTGGCATTTTCATAGGCTTGGGTTCTCCATTCATCGAGTGAGCTAATATCAAATAACCTCTTCTCACCGGCAAGTTTAAAATCATAATTGAGCTATTTAATAGCCCAATATGCCTTGTGTTCTAGTTCGAGAGGTAAGTGACATGCTTTTCCATAAACCATTTTATACGAAGACATACCCATAGGATTTTTAAATGTAGTTCTATAGGCCCATAAGGCATCATCAAGTTCTTGGACCAATTCTTTCTAGACCTATTGACACTCTTTTGCAAAATTAATTTGAGCTCTCTATTACTGAATTCTACTGGACCACTAGACTGAGGGTGATAAGGGGATGCAATTCTATGATTAACGTCATACTTAGCAAGCATTTTACGGAAAGCACCATGAATAAAATGTGAACCACCATCAGTCATTAAATATCTAGGGACTCCAAATCTTGGAAAATTAACTTCTTTAAGAATTTTAATAGAAGTGTTATGATCAGCACTACTAGTTGGAATAGCTTATACCCACTTAGTAACGTAATCAACAGCAACTAAAATATGTGTATAACCATTAGAAGCAGGAAAGGTCCCATATAGTCAAAGACCAAACATCAAATGGTTTAATAATGAGTGAATAGTTCATAGGCATTTCTTGACTTCTACTAATATTACCAATTCTTTGACATTCATCACAAGATAAGACAAACTTACGGGCATCCTTGAAGAGAGTAGGCCAATAAAAACCAGATTGCAATACCTTATGTGCAATTCTATCTCTAGCATGGTGTCCTCCATAAGCTTCGGAGTGACACTTGCGTAGGATCTGTTCCTGTTCATGCTCAGGTACACAACGTCTAATAACACCATATACTCCTTCTTTATAAAGATGTGGGTCATCCCAAAAGTAATGCCTCAAATCATAGAAGAACTTTTTCTTTTGCTGATATGTGAAACTAGGTGGTATGAATTTGGCAACAATGTAATTAGCATAATCAGCATACCATGGAGCAGTATGAGAAGCATTTATGACATTTAATTGATCATCAGGAAAGCTATCATCAATAGGTAGTGGGTCATCAAGCACATTTTCTAGCCTAGACAAGTTGTCTGCAATGGGGTTCTCAGCTCCCTTTCTATCAACAATATGTAAGTCAAATTCTTGTAGCAAGAGAACCCATCTAATAAGTCTAGGTTTAGCATCTTTCTTTTCCATAAGATATTTAATAACAGCGTGATCAGTGTGAATAGTTACTTTAGAATCAACAATATAAGGTCTGAACTTATCACAAGCAAATACAACTGCTAAGAATTCTTTTTCAGTAGTAACATAATTTCTTTGAGCATTGCCTAGGGTTTTACTAGCATATTGAATAGCGTTTAATTTCTTACCAACTCTTTGCCCTAGAACAACACCTACAGCATAATCACTAGCATCACATATAATTTCAAAGGGTAAATTCCAATTAGGTGGCTAAACAATAGGTGCAGAGATCAATGCTTTCTTCAGTATTTCAAATGCTTCTACACAATCATCATCAAAGACAAATGGTATATATTTTTGTAATAAATTAGTCAGAGGTCGAGAAATTTTTGAGAAGTCCTTAATGAACCTCCTATAAAATCCGGCGTGACCAAGGAAACTTCTTATACCTTTGATGTCCTTGGGGCATGGCATCGTTTCAATAGCATCAACCTTGGCTTTATCAACTTCAATACCTCTTTCGGAAACTTTATGCCCCAAGACAATACATTCATTAACCATAAAGTGGCACTTTTTCCAATTCAAGACAAGGTTAGTTTCTTCACATCTCTGCAAAACTCGATCAAGGTTGCTCAAGCAATCATCAAAAGAAGATCCATAGACAGAGAAATCGTCCATGAGAACCTCACAAATCTTTTCACAGAAGTCAAAGAATATAGCCATCATGCATCATTGAAAGGTAGCAGGTGCATTACATAAACCAAAAGGCATACGTCTATAAGCAAAAGTACCAAAAGGGCAAGTAAAAGTAGTCTTTGATTGATCCTTGGCTGACACAGGTATTTGAGAGAAACCAGAATAACCATCTAGAAAGCAAAAATGTGTATGTTTGGATAATCTTTCTAGCATTTGATCGATAAAATGTAAGGGGTAATGATCCTTTTAGTGGCCTTATTTAATTTGCGGAAATCAATTACCATCCTATAACCTGTAATAATTCTTTGAGGAATCAATTCATCTTTATCATTAGGAACGACAGTAATACCTCCCTTCTTAGGGACACAATGGACAGGACTTACCCACTGACTATCAGCAATGGGATAAATTATACCTGCCTCAATGAGCTTTAGTATTTCCTTTCTTACCACTTCTTTCATTTTAGGATTCAGCCGTCGTTGATGATCACGAACTGGTTTAGCATCTTCTTCCAAATTTATTTTGTGTTGACATAGAGTGGGACTAATGCCCTTAAGATCATCAAGAGTATACCCAATAGCAGCACGGTGCTTCTTCAGAGTTTTCAATAATCTCTCTTCCTCATGATCTGAAAGGTTAGCACTAATAATAATAGGATATATCTTTTTCTCATCAAGATAAGCGTATTTAGGAGTATCAAGCAACGGTTTAAGCTCAAACACGGGATCACCCTTGGGTGGAGGAGGATCCCCTAGGATTTCAACAGGCAAATTGTGTTTCAGAATAGGTTCCTGTTTAAAGAATACTTCATCTATTTCCCTTCTTTCATTCATAAACATATCATTTTCATGGTCTAGCAAATATTGTTCTAAAGGATCGCTAGGAGGTACGACAATAGAAGCAAGACCAATAATTTCATCCTTACTAGGTAATTCTTCTTCACGGTGTTGTCTACTAAATTTAGAGAAATTAAAGTCATGAGACATGTCATCTAAACCGATAGTAACAACATCCTTTTTGCAATCTATCTTAGCATTAACAGTGTTTAAGAAGGGTCTACCAAATATAATGGGACAAAAGCTATCTTGTGGGGAACCAAGAACAAGAAAATCAGCAGGATATTTAGTTTTCCCACACAAGACTTCAACATCTCTAACAATTCCCATTGGTGAATTAGTATCTCTATTAGCAAGTTTAATTGTGACATCAATATCTTCTATCTCAGCAGGTGCAATATCATGCATAATTTCTTTGTACAAGGCGTAAGGTATTGCACTAGCACTAGCACCCATATCACATAAGCCATGATAACAATGATCTCCTATTTTAACAGAAATAACAGGCATGCCTACCACAGGTCTGTTTTTATCTTTTGCACAAGGTTTAGCAATTCTAGCAGTCTCATCAAGGAAATGAATAACATGCCCATCAATATTATCAGACAAGAGATCTTTAACAATAGAAATATCAGGTTCAACTTTAATTTGCTCAGAAGGTGTATAAGTTTTAATATTGCTTTTATGAACCACAGTTGAAGCTTTAGCATGATCCTTTATCATGACAGGGAAAGGTGGTTTCTCAACACAAGAAGTAGGAACAATAGGATCATTATAAGTGATAGTATTTTCTTCAACTTTAATAGGTGCAGCTACTTTTACTTCTATGTGAGGATGATATTTAAACCACTTCTCCCTAGGGAGATCAACATGAGTAGCAAAAGATTCACAGAAAGAAGCTACTATTTTAGAATCAAGTCCATATTTAGTGCTAAATTTACGGAAAACATCGGTATCCATAAAATATTTAACACAATCAAACTAAGGTGTCATACCTGACTCCTTACCTTTGTCGAGGTCCCAATCTTCAGAGTTGCGTTTAATTCTTTCCAATAAATCCAATTTGAATTCAATAGTCTTCATCATAAAAGAGCCAGCACAAGAAGTATCGAGCATGGTGTGATTGTTATCATAAAGCCGAGCATATAAATTTTGAATAATCATCTCTCTTGAGAGCTCATGATTGGGGCATGAATATAACATTGATTTAAGCCTCCCCCAAGCTTGAGTGATGCTTTCTCCCTCGCGAGGCCAAAAATTATATATATAATTGCGATCACGATGAACAAGATGCATAGGATAAAACTTCTGATGAAATTCCAATTTCAATCGTTTGTAGTTCCATGACCCCATATCATCACATAGCCTATACCATGTCAATGCATCTTCCTTCAAAGATAAAGGGAAGACCTTCTTCTTAACAACATCTCCGGATACACCTGCAAGCTTAAATAATCCACAAACTTCATCCACATATATTAGGTGCTCATCAGGATGCGTTTTTCTGTCTCCTGCAAAAGGATTAGCTAGCAGTTTTTCTAATGCCTTCCTCTAGGCCCAAATAATGGTGAAGTGTTATGTAGTCGACATTCACATAACACCACTAGAGGAGAGACAACATACATCTCATCAAAATATCGAACGAATACCAAATTCACATGACTACTAATAGCAAGACTTCTCCCATGTCCTCATGAACAAACGTAACTACTCACAAAGCATATTTATGTTCATGATTAGAGGGGTATTAATATGTATATAGGATCTGAACATATGATCTTCCACCAAATAAACCAACTAGCATCAACTACAAGGAGTAATTAACACCACTAGCAACCTACTAGTACCAATCCCGGACTTTTGGATACAAGAGATGAACTAGGGTTTTGAGAGGGGATGGTGCTGGTGAAGATGTTGATGGAGATTGCCCCCTCCCGGTGAGAGGAGCATTGGTGATGACGATGGCGATGATTTCCCCCTCACGGAGGGAAGCTTCCCCGGCAGAACAGCTCTGCCGGAGCCCTAGATTGGATCCGCCAAGGTTCAGCCTCGTGGCGGTGGACTTTCGTCCGAGGAGATGGCTTATGATTTTTTCCTCATCGAAAGACTCCATATAGCAGAAGATGGCCATCGGAGGGCCACCAGGGGGGCCATGAGGTGGGAGGCCTCGTGGGCAGGTTGTGGCCCCCTGGTGAACTTCTTGCGCTCAGTATTTTTTATATATTCTAAAAACGTCTTCCGTGAAGTTTCAGGACTTTTGGAGCTGTGCAGAATAGGTCTCTAATATTTGCTCCTTTTCCAGCCCAGAATCCCAGTTGCCAGCATTCTCCCTCTTTATGTAAACCTTGTTAAATAAGAGTGAATAGGCATAAGTTTAAGTTCATAATGTGTAATAACAGCCCATAATGCAATAAATATCGATATAAAAGCATGATGCAAAATGGACGTATCAAGTGGTAACCATAGAAGCATGTTTACTAATAAGTTTAAGTTCACCTTTAACATTAGCCATATAATCACCCAAGTGTTCAGGCATATCATCATTGTGTTTCAATTCTCTACCAACATAAGCATTGAAGATTTCTTGTTTAACCATAAAGTCATCAAACTCATCTAAGCACGGGCTAGCAAACTTAGTAAATGAGATTTCACATTTATCGGATCTATAGAGAGAATTTACCTTTACTACCTGTGTTGGGTTATCAAGACCATGTGTTTCTTTAACAGGCGGCAAATTAAGACCATGTAATTCTTCAATAGGTGGTAAATTCTTAACATCTTCACTTTTAATACCATTTTCTTTCATAGATTTCTTTGCCTATTGCATATCTTCAGGACTGAGAAATAGAATACCCCTTTTCTTCGGTGTTAGCTAAGGAGTTGGTTCAGGAAGCATCCAGTTATTTTCATTAGTCAACATATTATTCAATAGTAATTCAGCTTGATCAACGGTTCTTTCCCTAAAAACACAACCAACACAACTATCTAGGTGGTCTCTGGAAGCATCGGTTAGTCCATTATAAAAGATATCAAGTATTTCATTTTTCTTAAGAGGATGATCAGGCAAAGCATTAAGTAATCGGAGAAGCCTCCCCCAAGCTTGTGGGAGACTCTCTTCTTCAATTGGCACAAAATTATATATTTCCCTTAAGGCAGCTTGTTTCTTATGAGCGGGGAAATATTTAGCAGAGAAGTAATAAATCATATCTTGGGGACTATGCACACAACCAAGATCAAGAGAATTAAACCATGTTTTAGCATCACCCTTTAATGAGAACGTAAACAACTTAAGGATAAAGTAATAGCGAGTTTTCTCATCATGTGTAAACAGGGTGGCTATATCATTTAATTTAGTAAGATGCGCCACAACAGTTTCAGATTCATAGTCGTAAAAAGGATCAGATTCAACCAAAGTGATTAACTCAGGATCGACAGAGAAATCATAATCCTTATCAGTAATAAAGATAGGTGAAGTAGCAAAAGCAGGGTCATATTTCATTCTAGCATTCAAAGACTTTTCTTTAAGCTTAGCTAATAATTTTTTAAGATCAGGTCTATCATTGCAAGCAAGAAAGTCTCTAGCAGTTTCTTCATCCATAACATAACCCTCAGGCACAACAAACAATTCATATCTAGGTGTAGCGACCCGACCCGAATGGATCAAGTCTCTGTGCTTATGTGTCATCCCTGGATCAGTATGCTGACACACACAGTACTCGAAGGATTTATAACAGAGGTAAATCACATGTATAAAGTAACGTAAATACTATTACCTCAATCCAAACTCGCGGAAGCAACAAGGTTGTGGTTACCCATCAACACCAACGGCAAAGTTGAGTGTAGAAATCGTAACCCTAACGTATCACTTACTCGTCGTAAGAAACCTGCAACATAAGACGTTGCAGCCCGAAACGGGTCAGTACATTGAATGTACTGGCAAATTCACACCATAGAGAATGATGAACAATGGCTATCACTATATGCATATTTGGTTGGTGGAAAAGCTCTATGGTTATAAGGTTTTTGCGTAAAGCCAATTTTTCCCTACTGCAAAGGAATAAGATTAATTACTATCAGGGTGGTTGTGAAACATTGAGAATGGTTGACAGCATTCTCAATCCCAATTAAAAATAATTAAAACCCAACAACATTAATTAGAAGTAACATGATGAGATTCACAATGATATTCAAGTACTAGATACTCAAGTTGTCCATAACCGGGGACACGGCTAATCATGATTAGTTTGTAAACTCTGCAGAGGTTTGCGCACTTTTCCCCACAAGAATCGATCGCCTCCGTTTGGTTTCTCGCACTACATGGTGTTTGAGAAGACGGATGACCGAGACATAGTCTTTCAGAAGCGCTAGCACCTTACATGTGGGGTAGACCGGTACACCTACATCCCCTACATCTGCTAGTCCACCCCGTAAGAGTTCGCACTACTTAGTCAACTATGCCAGAGCCCATAATGGCTTGTGGCTGCACACGGAAGTTTCTAGCATGAAAGATCTTATGATCCCTTTGAGCCTGGGTGGCGGTCCAAAAAAAACAGGCAAGTCCTGATAGACATCAGGTGCCTCAATCCACCCAGATGTGTGTTTAAGTTGCCACCTTAGATAAACCATTAAAATTATCAATCTCACATCTGTCATGGATATCACTCACCCAATCCACGTCTACTAGCACAGCATGGCATAATAAGCAACGTAGAAGTAACTCCCAAGGGTTTGATAATAATACAGGTAATAGGTACTACCTCATCTACTTCCCATCCCACAATTTAATTAGATCCTAATCATGCAATGTGTGAGGATTGATCTAATGCAATAAAACTGGGTTGTAGAAAAGGTATGATCAAAGTGTGAACTTGCCTGCAATGTTGATGAAGATGATGCGCACTCAAAACTCTTGATAGATCTACTCGTCACACTCCGGTCAATCTATCGTAGGCAAGCAATAGTAACCACACAATAAGTACTCATCTAATACACAGGGAAAAATCGAACAAGAGAACGAACCAGAAGGTTCAACTTAAGAACTCCGGTTGCAAAGAAAGAACGAACCGAACAAAGAAACGAAAAACAAACGGCGGCAGAAAACAACTCGGTTCTAGCAAGTTGAAACTAGGTCAAATTTTACTGTAGCAAAAACTTGTTCAAGTTGATTAGACAGAACGGCGGTTTCGAGGCGAAACTCCAGGCGCTTGAATCACCTGATTCCGATAAACGAGCGAGAAGATAAACTAGAACGAAGATCGGATCTGAGATCGCGATCGCGGAATAAATCCGACGAGAAGAAAAAGAAGAACGGTTATACGAACAGGCGTCGTTAACCGGGAAATAATCGGTGATCACGTTCGTTGAGACGAACGGTCCGAAAGAAGAACGAAAACCGATCTACGGTTTTCGGAAAAAGAGATCGAAACGAAAAACCGATCTAGAACACCGGAACGGTTTAGTGAAAAATCGGAAAGAAAACGAATCGGTAGAGAAGAAAAGAATCGGAACGGTTTATAAGAAAAACCGAACCGAGGGAAAGAAGAGACGCGGCGCGGTACCTCCGGCGAACGGCGGCGACGGCGGCGTTGGGCGGCGGCGGCGGTGCACAAGGCGGCGGCGGTGGTGACACAGGGTGGCGGCGGCGCGGCAAGGTGCGGCGGTGGCGGTGACGCAGGGCGGGGGCGGCGCGGCAAGGTGGGGCGGTGGCGGTGACGCAGGGCGGCGGCGGCGCGGCAAGGTGCGGCGGCGGCGGTGACGCAGGGCGGCGGCGATGCGGCAAGGTGCGGCGCAGGGCGAGAGGCGCGGCGCGGGTGAGAGGCGCGGGGTGGGGCGCAGCTTGGAGAGGAGAGCTTTGATTTGATGTGTTTAGAGGGGGGGGTGCTTGGGTATTTATATTGGGGAGGGGAGGGGTTTACTTGGGGTAGAGGACAAGGAATTAAAATAGGAGTAGGAAAGATCTAGAAAATAAATGAAAGTAGATGAATCCTACTAGGAATCCACAAAGGACGGCGGCTCCCTGGAGCCTTGCGCCTGGTGCGGCTCCTCCCTGGGCGTGGCGCGCGAGGGCCTCTGGCCTGGCTGGCTCGGTGGCTTGGGCCTTAGGCCCAAGTCGCTGGAGCTCTCTCTCTCTCTCTTTTTTCTAAAACTGTTCCGCGCTCGGAAAAAAAAAACAAAACGAGATCTAAACGAACTCCAAATCTAATAAAGTAAATTTTCTCCGACTCCTAAAAATGAGTCGAACAAAATGAACTTTACTCCGGGCCTAAAAAGCAAATTTTGAAAACGCGCATTTTTCCCTATCCAAATAAAACGCGAACAAAACTCCGGCAAAAGCAAAATTTGATCTATTTATTAAATCTTCATTTTTTCCATAATTTCGGGAAAGTCATTTTATTCCCTCTCTCTTATATTTTTTTTTATATCGGAAAAATTATTGAAGATGGAATAAATAAATCAAAAGATCCTCTTTCAAATTTGAGAAAACTCCCAACTCATATTTCATATAATTTGAAGAAGTCATTTTATCTTCTCTCGTGAAAATCATTGAGTCGCATAAAGTTTCAGAATTGGAATATTTTCAAATGAAATTCAAATATTTTAAACACCCCTTGTCATTTAAATAAATGGAAGAAGTCATGTCATCTTCTCTCCAGGGTTTTGTGGTGAAAAGAATTTGAATTCACGGAGAGCAGAAAGCAAATATGAAAGTTTGGGAAAGTCCTTTTATTCCCTCTCATTTAACTTTCAAAAAGTTCGAATTCACTCACTTTCAGACAATCAATCAAACAATCAGTCAAATCTATCTATTTGTTTATAACATTCCAAAATTTAGAATTTTGGGATGTTACAAACCTACCACCCTTAAAATGAATCTCGTCCTCGAGATTCGGAGAGGCTAGAAAGAAATAGGTTAGGGTTTGGGGGTCTTCTCCAAATCCATCGATCGTCTTCGGGGTCTGGGGTGCTACCACCCTTAGAATCATTGTTACGGTTCCATCAATACTCATATACTCCATCCATATTCTTGACAGCGTCGGTCTTCTCAAATCCTCGAGAAAATTTCTTCTCTGAGCTCTTCAGGTAGTGGCATAACCTTTACCACAATTCTTTTGTCCTTTCCTCTTGGTCAGGTTATTTCGAGATTGGGTCTTCTTAGCTGACGGGTCTGGCGCCAAAACTAAACAACTATCGATATCTCATGGTGGTCAACAATTTTTGGTTTCTCCTGCAGGAAATGGGTCTGGGTTGATCCTCACCGTATAACCTACGGTTGGCAAAAAGCTGCCGTGTACAAGGGAAAAATTCTTATACCATTCTAAGGTTTAACAAGGTTTAATATCGTCGTCTCTCTACTATAGGTAAGTCACTCAGATTTACCATCCCATATAGCAAGGCGAATAATAAGAGTAAGTCGGTATGGTGATCAATCCATCCCGCACCCAAATCATTACCATGTATACAGTTTAGCGAATCTCGCATTCTAACACTCGGTCATCCTCACAAGCATTGCAGAATTTCTCTTGTCGACGAACTAAGTTCGGATAATCCATGGATTCTGCAAGCCAGACAAACATCTATCGTTCCTTCACAACTCTCAGGTTTTGCGTAAACTCCTATAAAATCGTCTGTCGACAAAGGTATATCCACTTCCAGGGTTTTTCCTTCAGCAAGATGGTGCTTGCTTCTTGGCAGGTCCTGGGGCCTGTGGGTTATGGCACATCTCATCACTTGTAGTCCTTGAACTTATTATCGGGCAACTGTTCATTATTCCAACTTCCAACTTCCTAGTATTCTTAAATCCATCCAATTGTATCATCTTCCTTCCTTCTATTGGCACCAACATTAGGACATGTTTACTCAGACTCATCATGGAGTTTCCATTGATCCATATTTCCAACATCATTCCTCCTGTATATTCAATAGTAATTCAGCTCTTCATCCTCGTGGGTTATTCCACATACCGAGATAAAAACTTATACTTATGAAGTCCATATTCCACTTCATGGAACATCATTATCCTTTCCAGGGTCAAGCGTCCTTACAGGGGAATATTGGCCATCTCTGCATGGCACTTCTTCAACTGGGAAATGTGAAACACATCATGAACTCCTGACAGTCCTTCGGGTGACTCCAACTTGTTGGCCACTTCTCCATACGCTCCAAAACTCGGTATGGTCCTACAAATCTCGGGGCTAATTTTCCCTTAACTCCAATTTTTTTAACTCCTCGCAGAGGGATCACATGAAGACATGCTCTATCTCCAATTTCATAGACTACCTCCTTGCGTTTCTAAGTCTGCATAACTCTTCTGCCTGGACTGAGCTACCTTCAGTCGATTTCGAATAAACTTAACATTCTCTTTTGACTCCTTGATCACAGTTGGTCCAAACAACTGACGGTCTCCAACTTCATCCCACATACTCTTGGGGCATCACACATATCGAGACAAAACTCGTATTCATTTTGTCCAAAATCCACGCAGTGGAGTATCTTTATCCTTTCTGGGGGTCAAAGGTTCTTACAGGGTACTTTCACCCTTAAAATGCACAAATCTTCCATAGACCATATTTCTCTTATCCTCAAAATGGTCAAAATTCTTCTTCATAGAGTAACAACTCATAAAATCCATATCAGTACCAACGATGCTACTTTATTCATTCTCAAATGTTTACAATCTCTCGCTTCTCCATTACATGTCTCAACTCAACACCTCAATATAAAGGAAAATGTCCTCACTACTACGACTATATTTCTTCTGTTACAAACTCAACTATTTATCAGAAGTCTCCTTCTCCTTCGGACAACCTCTGGCAAAGTGCCCTGCTCCATTACAACTGAAACATATTACTTCTGGCAAGTATCGAGGTTTCCTTGTGATTATATAGCCTCCTGGGGTTCTTGGCTTCCTTTTTGGGCAACTGTGGAGGTAGTGCCCTGACTCCTTGCACCTATAACAGGTGATATGACTTAGGTCCTTCCTGGAATCCAGTCTACTTCTCTTTCTGGACTTTTCCATTCCAATCAGGGCTTCTATTTCCTGTGGGTCATATTCTACTTCCTCCATCGGGAATTCTACTAGATCCCCATTCATACAATTCTGGGAGATGTGTCCCTCTTCTCCACATGAATAGCAAGACTTGGTGTAGGGTTTAATTGGTTCTTCTTTGGGTGTGTCCTCCATCACAGCTTCTTCTAAAATTTCCATGAGGGCTCCCTTCATTACTTCTTCCTTCTGCTGGATGGTTCTTTGTACCAAGGGGTAAATGTGACACTATGCAGGGTAGTGGGTAGTCCCTTCACACAAGAAACAAGTGATCTGCCTAGTTGGGCATTCTTCAGCTGGGTGACTTCCTCCACAATTAGGGCATTCATCCTTGTGTTCTTTATGGGTGTGTCCTATTTCTCCACAAATCTTGCATGCACATGGTTTCCTCATATCCTTTCCATAAGGCTTCAACTTCTGGGACACAAACTGTCAACTTAAATTCTTTCCAAGTGGTTACTCCTTGCCATCCATTGATGGGTTGATACATCCTCCACCAAGTAGCAGCACCTCTTTCAAAGCATTGAAGAGCATGCTGGGCCATATCCTTTCCGACTATAGGGTTGTTCTCCATATGATCCTCCATGTTCTGAATCCATCGGTCCGTCTCCAATTGACTCATCGGTCCAGAAAATACAAGCTCATCTCCATTCATCCTCTATTGGGTCCATGGGTTTGGGGTGAGATAAGAGAGATCAAGAGAGGGATGCACACAATGCAAACAAAAGTTTTGAAAAGACAGATTTTATTTGTGGCTGTCGGGAAAACATCAAACAAATGACAGCTCACAATCGTCGCATCTAGCGTAGGTATATAACAGGGGTTTGGTCTTCTAAAGGTCAACGTCGCCAAACTCTTCAAGTCTTGTTCATGCCTCCAATGGCTTCTTCCAATCATGCTTGTCCTTCTCAAGTTCTTTTGCTAGATCAACTCTGTTAACGCGAAGTCTCTCGTGACATCCTTGAATATTCTGGAATTGCATTCCAAACTTCTAGGTTTCAACATCCTTCACATGAACCATGGTCATACTATCCTCCAGTTCCTGACAAATCTCCGGCATCTCAAGGTTTTGCTCCTCCAGCTTGGCTACTCTCATCTTCAGAATCCTGAAATACTTCCTTGTCTAATACGACTTCCTGGAGCTCCACCTTAAACTTCTTGATGTAATACTCCAGATCCTGGTGATACACCGGCTAGGGCTAAAACTTCATCTTATGATAGGTGCTACATCAGCCTTCTACCATTTAATCCTTCCATGCATATGCATGCTTAGCTCAGCTCGGTGACCACAGTATCAATGGTGATGACATCACGGATAACCGTGTTTCTGCCCTTGTCATTGCCATGAGCTATCTTGCCAGTTGATATCTCCTGCCTTAGGGTTTCTTTGACAAAACTTCGAGTTCTCATACTCCTTGTTTCAGTCTTTCTCCGATACACCTTGATCTCGGGTATTGACAACTTCCATAATCTGTCAAGTTCCATAAGGGTAGCCTTCCTAGGTCATACAAATCTGGGAATTCTTCAGAGCGTCCAATTCTCCTAGTCTTCAGAGTCTTCAACAGCTGTAGTTTCCAGTATCATAATGTATGGTAAAATCTCCTTCATTCCATAGTGGTCTCAGTTGTCCGATATCTTGTACTTCTTGGAGTGGTCTCATCCGTCGAATCTTCGAATGGTCAAAAGGGGAAAGGGGTATGGTCTCACTAAAGAGAATTTTTGAATAAGCTTAGAAGAGAAGAGAGGTAAAAGATCTTTTTAAAAGGGAAAGTTGTAGGGAAAATCTTTGCTATGGGCTTGCCAGTTTCTAGGGTCACGTCCTACAGTCAACATGTGCTCTGATACCATCTTGTAGCGACCCGACCCGAATGGATCAAGTCTCTGTGCTTATGTGTCATCCCTGGATCAGTATGCTGACACACACAGTACTCGAAGGATTTATAACAGAGGTAAATCACATGTATAAAGTAACGTAAATACTATTACCTCAATCCAAACTCGCGGAAGCAACAAGGTTGTGGTTACCCATCAACACCAACGGCAAAGTTGAGTGTAGAAATCGTAACCCTAACGTATCACTTACTCGTCGTAAGAAACCTGCAACATAAGACGTTGCAGCCCGAAACGGGTCAGTACATTGAATGTACTGGCAAATTCACACCATAGAGAATGATGAACAATGGCTATCACTATATGCATATTTGGCTGGTGGAAAAGCTCTATGGTTATAAGGTTTTTGCGTAAAGCCAATTTTTCCCTACTGCAAAGGAATAAGATTAATTACTATCAGGGTGGTTGTGAAACATTGAGAATGGTTGACAGCATTCTCAATCCCAATTAAAAATAATTAAAACCCAACAACATTAATTAGAAGTAACATGATGAGATTCACAATGATATTCAAGTACTAGATACTCAAGTTGTCCATAACCGGGGACACGGCTAATCATGATTAGTTTGTAAACTCTGCAGAGGTTTGCGCACTTTTCCCCACAAGACTCGATCGCCTCCGTTTGGTTTCTCGCACTACATGGTGTTTGAGAAGACGGATGACCGAGACATAGTCTTTCAGAAGCGCTAGCACCTTACATGTGGGGTAGACCGGTACACCTACATCCCCTACATCTGCTAGTCCACCCCGTAAGAGTTCGCACTACTTAGTCAACTATGCCAGAGCCCATAATGGCTTGTGGCTGCACACGGAAGTTTCTAGCATGAAAGATCTTATGATCCCTTTGAGCCTGGGTGGCGGTCCAAAAAAAAACAGGCAAGTCCTGATAGACATCAGGTGCCTCAATCCACCCAGATGTGTGTTTAAGTTGCCACCTTAGATAAACCATTAAAATTATCAATCTCACATCTGTCATGGATATCACTCACCCAATCCACGTCTACTAGCACAGCATGGCATAATAAGCAACGTAGAAGTAACTCCCAAGGGTTTGATAATAATACAGGTAATAGGTACTACCTCATCTACTTCCCATCCCACAATTTAATTAGATCCTAATCATGCAATGTGTGAGGATTGATCTAATGCAATAAAACTGGGTTGTAGAAAAGGTATGATCAAAGTGTGAACTTGCCTGCAATGTTGATGAAGATGATGCGCACTCAAAACTCTTGATAGATCTACTCGTCACACTCCGGTCAATCTATCGTAGGCAAGCAATAGTAACCACACAATAAGTACTCATCTAATACACAGGGAAAAATCGAACAAGAGAACGAACCAGAAGGTTCAACTTAAGAACTCCGGTTGCAAAGAAAGAACGAACCGAACAAAGAAACGAAAAACAAACGGCGGCAGAAAACAACTCGGTTCTAGCAAGTTGAAACTAGGTCAAATTTTACTGTAGCAAAAACTTGTTCAAGTTGATTAGACAGAACGGCGGTTTCGAGGCGAAACTCCAGGCGCTTGAATCACCTGATTCCGATAAACGAGCGAGAAGATAAACTAGAACGAAGATCGGATCTGAGATCGCGATCGCGGAATAAATCCGACGAGAAGAAAAAGAAGAACGGTTATACGAACAGGCGTCGTTAACCGAGAAATAATCGGTGATCACGTTCGTTGAGACGAACGGTCCGAAAGAAGAACGAAAACCGATCTAGGGTTTTCGGAAAAAGAGATCGAAACGAAAAACCGATCTAGAACACCGGAACGGTTTAGTGAAAAATCGGAAAGAAAACGAATCGGTAGAGAAGAAAAGAATCGGAACGGTTTATAAGAAAAACCGAACCGAGGGAAAGAAGAGATGCGGCGCGGTACCTCCGGCGAACGGCGGCGACGGCGGTGCACAAGGCGGCGGCGGTGGTGACGCAGGGCGGCGGCGGCGCGGCAAGGTGCGGCGGTGGCGGTGACGCAGGGCGGCGGCGGCGCGGCAAGGTGGGGCGGTGGCGGTGACGCAGGGCGGCGGCGGTGACGCAGGGCGGCGGCGGCGCGGCAAGGTGCGGCGGTGGCGGTGACGCAGGGCGGCGAAGATGCGGCAAGGTGCGGCGCAGGGCGAGAGGCGCGGCGCGGGTGAGAGGCGCGGGGTGGGGCGCGGCTTGGAGAGGAGAGCTTTGATTTGATGTGTTTAGAGGGGGGGTGCTTGGGTATTTATATTGGGGAGGGGAGGGGTTTACTTGGGGTAGAGGACAAGGAATTAGAATAGGAGTAGGAAAGATCTAGAAAATAAACGAAAGTAGATGAATCCTACTAGGAATCCACAAAGGACGGCGGCTCCCTGGCGCCTTGCGCCTGGTGCGGCTCCTCCCTGGGCGTGGCGCGCGAGGGCCTCTGGCCTGGCTGGCTCGGTGGCTTGGGCCTTAGGCCCAAGTTGCTGGAGCTCTCTTTCTCTCTCTTTTTTTTTCTAAAACTGTTCCGCGCTCGGAAAAAAAAAACAAAACGAGATCTAAACGAACTCCAAATCTAATAAAGTAAATTTTCTCCGACTCCTAAAAATGAGTCGAACAAAATGAACTTTACTCCGGGCCTAAAAAGCAAATTTTGAAAACGCGCATTTTTCCCTATCCAAATAAAACGCGAACAAAACTCCGGCAAAAGCAAAATTTGATCTATTTATTAAATCTTCATTTTTTCCATAATTTCGGGAAAGTCATTTTATTCCCTCTCTCTTATATTTTTTTTTGATATCGGAAAAATTATTGAAGATGGAATAAATAAATCAAAAGATCATCTTTCAAATTTGAGAAAACTCCCAACTCATATTTCATATAATTTGAAGAAGTCATTTTATCTTCTCTCGTGAAAATCATTGAGTCGCATAAAGTTTCAGAATTGGAATATTTTCAAATGAAATTCAAATATTTTCAACACCCCTTGTCATTTAAATAAATGGAAGAAGTCATGTCATCTTCTCTCCAGGGTTTTGTGGTGAAAAGGATTTGAATTCACGGAGAGCAGAAAGCAAATATGAAAGTTTGGGAAAGTCCTTTTATTCCCTCTCATTTAACTTTTAAAAAGTTCGAATTCACTCACTTTCAGACAATCAATCAAACAATCAGTCAAATCTATCTATTTGTTTATAACATTCCAAAATTTAGAATTTTGGGATGTTACAAACCTACCACCCTTAAAATGAATCTCGTCCTCGAGATTCGGAGAGGCTAGAAAGAAATAGGTTAGGGTTTGGGGGTCTTCTCCAAATCCATCGATCGTCTTCGGGGTCTGGGGTGCTACCACCCTTAGAATCATTGTTACGGTTCCATCAATACTCATATACTCCATCCATATTCTTGACAGCGTCGGTCTTCTCAAATCCTCGAGAAAATTTCTTCTCTGAGCTCTTCAGGTAGTGGCATAACCTTTACCACAATTCTTTTGTCCTTTCCTCTTGGTCAGGTTATTTCGAGATTGGGTCTTCTTAGCTGACGGGTCTGGCGCCAAAACTAAACAACTATCGATATCTCATGGTGGTCAACAATTTTTGGTTTCTCCTGCAGGAAATGGGTCTGGGTTGATCCTCACCGTATAACCTACGGTTGGCAAAAAGCTGCCGTGTACAAGGGAAAAATTCTTATACCATTCTAAGGTTTAACAAGGTTTAATATCGTCGTCTCTCTACTATAGGTAAGTCACTCAGATTTACCATCCCATATAGCAAGGCGAATAATAAGAGTAAGTCGGTATGGTGATCAATCCATCCCGCACCCAAATCATTACCATGTATACAGTTTAGCGAATCTCGCATTCTAACACTCGGTCATCCTCACAAGCATTGCAGAATTTCTCTTGTCGACGAACTAAGTTCGGATAATCCATGGATTCTGCAAGCCAGACAAACATCTATCGTTCCTTCACAACTCTCAGGTTTTGCGTAAACTCCTATAAAACCGTCTGTCGACAAAGGTATATCCACTTCCAGGGTTTTTCCTTCAGCAAGATGGTGCTTGCTTCTTGGCAGGTCCTGGGGCCTGTGGGTTATGGCACATCTCATCACTTGTAGTCCTTGAACTTATTATCGGGCAACTGTTCATTATTCCAACTTCCAACTTCCTAGTATTCTTAAATCCATCCAATTGTATCATCTTCCTTCCTTCTATTGGCACCAACATTAGGACATGTTTACTCAGACTCATCATGGAGTTTCCATTGATCCATATTTCCAACATCATTCCTCCTGTATATTCAATAGTAATTCAGCTCTTCATCCTCGTGGGTTATTCCACATACCGAGATAAAAACTTATACTTATGAAGTCCATATTCCACTTCATGGAACATCATTATCCTTTCCAGGGTCAAGCGTCCTTACAGGGGAATATTGGCCATCTCCGCATGGCACTTCTTCAACTGGGAAATGTGAAACACATCATGAACTCCTGACAGTCCTTCGGGTGACTCCAACTTGTTGGCCACTTCTCCATACGCTCCAAAACTCGGTATGGTCCTACAAATCTCGGGGCTAATTTTCCCTTAACTCCAATTTTTTTAACTCCTCGCAGAGGGATCACATGAAGACATGCTCTATCTCCAATTTCATAGACTACCTCCTTGCGTTTCTAAGTCTGCATAACTCTTCTGCCTGGACTGAGCTACCTTCAGTCGATTTCGAATAAACTTAACATTCTCTTTTGACTCCTTGATCACAGTTGGTCCAAACAACTGACGGTCTCCAACTTCATCCCACATACTCTTGGGGCATCACACATATCGAGACAAAACTCGTATTCATTTTGTCCAAAATCCACGCAGTGGAGTATCTTTATCCTTTCTGGGGGTCAAAGGTTCTTACAGGGTACTTTCACCCTTAAAATGCACAAATCTTCCATAGACCATATTTCTCTTATCCTCAAAATGGTCAAAATTCTTCTTCATAGAGTAACAACTCATAAAATCCATATCAGTACCAACGATGCTACTTTATTCATTCTCAAATGTTTACAATCTCTCGCTTCTCCATTACATGTCTCAACTCAACACCTCAATATAAAGGAAAATTTCCTCACTACTACGACTATATTTCTTCTGTTACAAACTCAACTATTTATCAGAAGTCTCCTTCTCCTTCGGACAACCTCTGGCAAAGTGCCCTGCTCCATTACAACTGAAACATATTACTTCTGGCAAGTATCGAGGTTTCCTTGTGATTATATAGCCTCCTGGGGTTCTTGGCTTCCTTTTTGGGCAACTGTGGAGGTAGTGCCCTGACTCCTTGCACCTATAACAGGTGATATGACTTAGGTCCTTCCTGGAATCCAGTCTACTTCTCTTTCTGGACTTTTCCATTCCAATCAGGGCTTCTATTTCCTGTGGGTCATATTCTACTTCCTCCGTCGGGAATTCTACTAGATCCCCATTCATACAATTCTGGGAGATGTGTCCCTCTTCTCCACATGAATAGCAAGACTTGGTGTAGGGTTTAATTGGTTCTTCTTTGGGTGTGTCCTCCATCACAGCTTCTTCTAAAATTTCCATGAGGGCTCCCTTCATTACTTCTTCCTTCTGCTGGATGGTTCTTTGTACCAAGGGGTAAATGTGACACTGTGCAGGGTAGTGGGTAGTCCCTTCACACAAGAAACAAGTGATCTGCCTAGTTGGGCATTCTTCAGCTGGGTGACTTCCTCCACAATTAGGGCATTCATCCTTGTGTTCTTTATGGGTGTGTCCTATTTCTCCACAAATCTTGCATGCACATGGTTTCCTCATATCCTTTCCATAAGGCTTCAACTTCTGGGACACAAACTGTCAACTTAAATTCTTTCCAAGTGGTTACTCCTTGCCATCCATTGATGGGTTGATACATCCTCCACCAAGTAGCAGCACCTCTTTCAAAGCATTGAAGAGCATGCTGGGCCATATCCTTTCTGACTATAGGGTTGTTCTCCATATGATCCTCCATGTTCTGAATCCATCGGTCCGTCTCCAATTGACTCATCGGTCCAGAAAATACAAGCTCATCTCCATTCATCCTCTATTGGGTCCATGGGTTTGGGGTGAGATAAGAGAGATCAAGAGAGGGATGCACACAATGCAAACAAAAGTTTTGAAAAGACAGATTTTATTTGTGGCTGTCGGGAAAACATCAAACAAATGACAGCTCACAATCGTCGCATCTAGCGTAGGTATATAACAGGGGTTTGGTCTTCTAAAGGTCAACGTCACCAAACTCTTCAAGTCTTGTTCATGCCTCCAATGGCTTCTTCCAATCATGCTTGTCCTTCTCAAGTTCTTTTGCTAGATCAACTCTGTTAACGCGAAGTCTCTCGTGACATCCTTGAATATTCTGGAATTGCATTCCAAACTTCTAGGTTTCAACATCCTTCACATGAACCATGGTCATACTATCCTCCAGTTCCTGACAAATCTCCGGCATCTCAAGGTTTTGCTCCTCCAGCTTGGCTACTCTCATCTTCAGAATCCTGAAATACTTCCTTGTCTAATACGACTTCCTGGAGCTCCACCTTAAACTTCTTGATGTAATACTCCAGATCCTGGTGATACACCGGCTAGGGCTAAAACTTCATCTTATGATAGGTGCTACATCAGCCTTCTACCATTTAATCCTTCCATGCATATGCATGCTTAGCTCAGCTCGGTGACCACAGTATCAATGGTGATGACATCACGGATAACCGTGTTTCTGCCCTTGTCATTGCCATGAGCTATCTTGCCAGTTGATATCTCCTGCCTTAGGGTTTCTTTGACAAAACTTCGAGTTCTCATACTCCTTGTTTCAGTCTTTCTCCGATACACCTTGATCTCGGGTATTGACAACTTCCATAATCTGTCAAGTTCCATAAGGGTAGCCTTCCTAGGTCATACAAATCTGGGAATTCTTCAGAGCGTCCAATTCTCCTAGTCTTCAGAGTCTTCAACAGCTGTAGTTTCCAGTATCATAATGTATGGTAAAATCTCCTTCATTCCATAGTGGTCTCAGTTGTCCGATATCTTGTACTTCTTGGAGTGGTCTCATCCGTCGAATCTTCGAATGGTCAAAAGGGGAAAGGGGTATGGTCTCACTAAAGAGAATTTTTGAATAAGCTCAGAAGAGAAGAGAGGTAAAAGATCTTTTTAAAAGGGAAAGTTGTAGGGAAAATCTTTGCTATGGGCTTGCCAGTTTCTAGGGTCACGTCCTACAGTCAACATGTGCTCTGATACCATCTTGTAGCGACCCGACCCGAATGGATCAAGTCTCTGTGCTTATGTGTCATCCCTGGATCAGTATGCTGACACACACAGTACTCGAAGGATTTATAACAGAGGTAAATCACATGTATAAAGTAACGTAAATACTATTACCTCAATCCAAACTCGCGGAAGCAACAAGGTTGTGGTTACCCATCAACACCAACGGCAAAGTTGAGTGTAGAAATCGTAACCCTAACGTATCACTTACTCGTCGTAAGAAACCTGCAACATAAGACGTTGCAGCCCGAAACGGGTCAGTACATTGAATGTACTGGCAAATTCACACCATAGAGAATGATGAACAATGGCTATCACTATATGCATATTTGGCTGGTGGAAAAGCTCTATGGTTATAAGGTTTTTGCGTAAAGCCAATTTTTCCCTACTGCAAAGGAATAAGATTAATTACTATCAGGGTGGTTGTGAAACATTGAGAATGGTTGACAGCATTCTCAATCCCAATTAAAAATAATTAAAACCCAACAACATTAATTAGAAGTAACATGATGAGATTCACAATGATATTCAAGTACTAGATACTCAAGTTGTCCATAACCGGGGACACGGCTAATCATGATTAGTTTGTAAACTCTGCAGAGGTTTGCGCACTTTTCCCCACAAGACTCGATCGCCTCCGTTTGGTTTCTCGCACTACATGGTGTTTGAGAAGACGGATGACCGAGACATAGTCTTTCAGAAGCGCTAGCACCTTACATGTGGGGTAGACCGGTACACCTACATCCCCTACATCTGCTAGTCCACCCCGTAAGAGTTCGCACTACTTAGTCAACTATGCCAGAGCCCATAATGGCTTGTGGCTGCACACGGAAGTTTCTAGCATGAAAGATCTTATGATCCCTTTGAGCCTGGGTGGCGGTCCAAAAAAAAACAGGCAAGTCCTGATAGACATCAGGTGCCTCAATCCACCCAGATGTGTGTTTAAGTTGCCACCTTAGATAAACCATTAAAATTATCAATCTCACATCTGTCATGGATATCACTCACCCAATCCACGTCTACTAGCACAGCATGGCATAATAAGCAACGTAGAAGTAACTCCCAAGGGTTTGATAATAATACAGGTAATAGGTACTACCTCATCTACTTCCCATCCCACAATTTAATTAGATCCTAATCATGCAATGTGTGAGGATTGATCTAATGCAATAAAACTGGGTTGTAGAAAAGGTATGATCAAAGTGTGAACTTGCCTGCAATGTTGATGAAGATGATGCGCACTCAAAACTCTTGATAGATCTACTCGTCACACTCCGGTCAATCTATCGTAGGCAAGCAATAGTAACCACACAATAAGTACTCATCTAATACACAGGGAAAAATCGAACAAGAGAACGAACCAGAAGGTTCACCTTAAGAACTCCGGTTGCAAAGAAAGAACGAACCGAACAAAGAAACGAAAAACAAACGGCGGCAGAAAACAACTCGGTTCTAGCAAGTTGAAACTAGGTCAAATTTTACTGTAGCAAAAACTTGTTCAAGTTGATTAGACGGAACGGCGGTTTCGAGGCGAAACTCCAGGCGCTTGAATCACCTGATTCCGATAAACGAGCGAGAAGATAAACTAGAACGAAGATCGGATCTGAGATCGCGATCGCGGAATAAATCCGACGAGAAGAAAAAGAAGAACGGTTATACGAACAGGAGTCGTTAACCGGGAAATAATCGGTGATCACGTTCGTTGAGACGAACGGTCCGAAAGAAGAACGAAAACCGATCTAGGGTTTTCGGAAAAAGAGATCGAAACGAAAAACCGATCTAGAACACCGGAACGGTTTAGCGAAAAATCGGAAAGAAAACGAATCGGTAGAGAAGAAAAGAATCGGAACGGTTTATAAGAAAAACCGAACCGAGGGAAAGAAGAGACGCGGCGCGGTACCTCCGGCGAACGGCGGCGACGGCGGCGTTGGGCGGCGGCGGCGGTGCACAAGGCGGCGGAGGTGGTGACGCAGGGCGGCGGCGGCGCGGCAAGGTGCGGCGGTGGCTGTGACGCAGGGCGGCGGCGGCGCGGCAAGGTGGGCGGTGGCGGTGACGCAGGGCGGCGGTGGCGCGGCAAGGTGCGGCGGTGGCGGTGACGCAGGGCGGCGGCGATGCGGCAAGGTGCGGCGCAGGGCGAGAGGCGCGGCGCGGGTGAGAGGCGTGGCTTGGAGAGGAGAGCTTTGATTTGATGTGTTTAGAGGGGGGGTGCTTGGGTATTTATATTGGGGAGGGGAGGGGTTTACTTGGGGTAGAGGACAAGGAATTAGAATAGGAGTAGGAAAGATCTAGAAAATAAATGAAAGTAGATGAATCCTACTAGGAATCCACAAAGGACGGCGGCTCCCTGGCGCCTTGCGCCTGGTGTGGCTCCTCCCTGGGCGTGGCGCGCGAGGGCCTCTGGCCTGGCTGGCTCGGTGGCTTGGGCCTTAGGCCCAAGTCGCTGGAGCGCTCTCTCTCTCTTTTTTTTTCTAAAACTGTTCCGCGCTCAGAAAAAAAACAAAACGAGATCTAAACGAACTCCAAATCTAATAAAGTAAATTTTCTCCGACTCCTAAAAATGAGTCGAACAAAATGAACTTTACTCCGGGCCTAAAAAGCAAATTTTGAAAACGCGCATTTTTCCCTATCCAAATAAAACGCGAACAAAACTCCGGCAAAAGCAAAATTTGATCTATTTATTAAATCTTCATTTTTTCCATAATTTCGGGAAAGTCATTTTATTCCCTCTCTCTTATATTTTTTTTTGATATCGGAAAAATTATTGAAGATGGAATAAATAAATCAAAAGATCCTCTTTCAAATTTGAGAAAACTCCCAACTCATATTTCATATAATTTGAAGAAGTCATTTTATCTTCTCTCGTGAAAATCATTGAGTCGCATAAAGTTTCAGAATTGGAATATTTTCAAATGAAATTCAAATATTTCAACACCCCTTGTCATTTAAATAAATGGAAGAAGTCATGTCATCTTCTCTCCAGGGTTTTGTGGTGAAAAGAATTTGAATTCACGGAGAGCAGAAAGCAAATATGAAAGTTTGGGAAAGTCCTTTTATTCCCTCTCATTTAACTTTCAAAAAGTTCGAATTCACTCACTTTCAGACAATCAATCAAACAATCAGTCAAATCTATCTATTTGTTTATAACATTCCAAAATTTAGAATTTTGGGATGTTACACTAGGGGAGAATCTTCATCATCACTTTCATCAATATTATCAGTTTCAATAATTTCATTCTCTCTAGCCCTAGCAAGTTGCTAATCAAGAAATTCACCTAATGGCACAGTAGTATCAAGCTTAGAAGTAGTTTCATCATAAATATCATGTGAAGCAAAAGTGGCATCATCAATAACATGTGACATATCAGAATGAATAGCAAGTGTAGGTGTCGCAAGTTTACACAAAACAGAAGGTGAATCAAGTGCAGAGCTTGGCAGTTCCTTACCTCCCCTCGTAGTTGAGGGAAACATCTTGGTTCTTTGATCTTCCAAGTTCTTCATAGTGATAAGCAGATTTAAATCCCAAGTGACTAAAAGAATAGAGCTATGCTCCCCGGCAACGGCGCCAGAAAATAGTCTTGATAACCCACAAGTATAGGGGATCGCAACATCTTTCGAGGGTAGAGTATTCAACCCAAATTTATTTATTCGACACAAGGGGAGCCAAAGAATATTCTCAAGTATTAGCAACTGAGTTGTGAATTCAACCACACCTGGCAACTTAATATCTGCAACAAGGTATTTAGTAGCAAAGTAATATGATAATAATGGTAACGGTAGAAAAAGTAATATTTTTGGGTTCTGTAGTGATTGTAACAATAGCAACGGAAAAGTAAATAAGCGAATAACAATACATGAAAAGCTCGTAAGCATTGGATCGGTGATGGAGAATTATGTCGGATGCGATCGAGCATGCAATCGTTATAACATAGGGTGACACAGAACTATCTCCAGTTCATCAATGTAATGTAGGCATGTATTCCTAATATAGTCATTCGTGCTAATGGAAAAGAACTTGCATGACATCTTTTGTCCTACCCTCCCATGGCAGTGGGGTCCTATTGGAAACTAAGGGATATTAAGGCCTCCTTTTAATAGAGTACCAGACCAAAGCATTAACACATAGTGAATAAATGAACTCCTCAAACTACGGTCATCACCGGTAATGGTCCCGATTATTGTCACTTCGGGGTTAAGAGAACATAACACATAATAGGTGACTATAGACTTGCAAGATAGGATCAAGAACTCACATATATTCATGAAAACATAATAGGTTCAGATCTGAAATCATGGCGCTCGGGCCCTAGTGACAAGCATTAAGAATAGCAAAGTCATAGCAACATCGATCTCAGAACATAGTGGATACTAGGGATCAAACCCTAACAAAACTAACTCGATTACATGATAAATCTCATCCAACCCATCACTGTCCAGCAAGCCTACGATGGAATTACTCACGCACGGCGGTGAGCATCATGAAATTGGTGATGGAGGAAGGTTGATGATGACGATGGCGACAGATTCCCCTCTCCGGAGCCCCGAAAGGACTCTAGATCAGCCCTCCTGAGAGAGTTTAGGGCTTGGCTGCAGCTCTGTATCGTAAAACGCGATGAATCCTTCTCTCTGATTTTTTTCTCCCCGAACACAAATATATGGAGTTGGAGTTGAGGTCGATGGAGCGTCAGGGGGCCAACGAGGCAGGGGGCGCACCTAGGGGGTAGGCGCGCCCCCACCCTCGTGGACAGGGTGTGAGCCCCCTGACGTGGATTCTTATTCCAGTATTGTTTATATATTCCAAAAATAATCTCCGTTGATTTTCGGGTCATTCCGAGAACTTTCATTTCTGCACACAAATAACACCATGGCAATTCTGCTAAAAACAGCGTCAGTCCAGGTTAATAACATTCAAATCATGCAAGTTAGAGTCCAAAACAAGGGCAAAAGTGTTTGAAAAAGTAGAAACGACGGAGACGTATCAGGAATCGATCACGGAGGGCTTCTGTATCAACACCATAGCCTCTTCGAAGATGTGTGAGTAGTTTACCACAAACCTTCGGGTCCATAGTTATTAGCTAGATGGCTTCTTCTCTCTCTTTGGATCTCAATACAAAGTTCTCCTCGATTCTCTTGGAGATCTATTTGATGTAATTCTTTTTGCGGTGTGTTTGTCGAGATCCGATGAATTGTGGGTTTATGATCAAGATTATCTATGAACAATATTTGATTCTTCTCTGAAATGTTTTATGCATGATTTAATATCTTTGCAAGTCTCTTCGAATTATCAGTTTGGTTGGGCCTACTAGATTGATCTTTCTTGCAATGGGAGAAGTGCTTAGCTTTGGGTTCAATCATGTGGTGTCCTTTCCCAGTGACAGCATGGGCAGCAAGGCACGTATTGTATTGTTGCCATCTTGTGACGCCCCCGATTTGACCATACACTAATCATACACACAAATTTGTATGATCAAGATCAAGGACTCACGGGAAGATATCACATCACAACTCTAGACACAAATTAAAATAATACAAGCTTTATATTACAAGCCAGGGGCCTTGAGGGCTCGAATACATAAGCTCGAATACTCCTACGGATAACTTTGTGCACCTATCGAGTATCCGCTCATCCTCAGTTGATTCTTGTACTTCACAAAAGTCTTCGTAATACCATTCGTTCTTGTGAAAATCCTCAACAGCCTATTGTTCTTGAATTTCCTGCTTGGTTGCATTATGGTTAATACCATAAGTCTAGTAATCTTATTGTCAGCCTTGTCATTATCATTTTGAGTCCGTTGATACAATATGTTGCGAATGCTCGCAACCCTCAATCAGGTCCTAGAATTCATCCTTCCGGCTCAGACGTCATTTTAACATGTGCTGAATCTCGATCAATCAAATCGCCATCTATTGTACCCCTAAGGCTATTCTACCTATACATCCCTAATCAGAGCATTGCTTCTGATCCCTTGTCATGGAATTCATAATTCCTTTGCAATTGAACTTTGAGTTAGTCAGTTGTTTCTATAATCTGATCTCCTTGCATTCTTTCTTCCTCTGGTTGAGTACTGATGCTCACATCAGATCCCTTGTGGACCACCAAACCCCCCTTTTTCGGATTTTACCCGACAACGTCCTTCATATTCAATAAGCTTGTGAGCCTTTCCTCGGATACATAATGCTTTTGGTAAATTGTATCCTCTGCTTTCTCAAGCATGCTCTACTACCGAGATCGCGTTATTTATTCTTGGAATTTATGATATATGTTCCTAAGATGCCTCGATGGGTTGAACCTATGCCTTCCCTAATCTATGTGAACTCGGGAGTTATGCGGGTTATACTCTACTGGCTTTTCGTCAGATAAATTTCAATACTACAGTTTCATCAAGAGCGAGAAATAAAATGAAAGGTTGTGGATTGTAGAAGTGGGAGTTGACCTTGAACCTTTGTGTTCATGCCCACAGACATGGTGTGGAACTTATCATGAAAGCTTCTTGCAAGGATATTTAATCTTTTGAATAATTCTTCCGGTATCTTCTTGCAAGGATATTTAATCTTTTGAATAATTCTTCCTAAGATCCCTTGCATTTATGGTCCCGACCATATTTCCTCCTTGATCCCATTTACTGGGTAAGTTAAATTACTTATCCTCTACAACTCATTTCCCCTGTCCAATCTCTACTCTGATTTACCTTCTGGCATTGCACCTAGTACTTGATACTGGGAAGCTTTATACCCCATCACATCATTCCTAGCCCGATCAGCTATATTTTTATCATATAAACTTTTTAACTGTGCTACCTGGTCCTTATGCCCGGAGCAACTTCCGAAGATGATCTAAGCTTACGTCGATCTTCCTCATCTTATCATTTCGCCTTGAACAACAAGCTTAATTTCGAGTTTGTGTCGTACCCATGGTCCCAATAATATTTCGATTCATCATTCCTTTGACTAGATGTCATCACCGATCGATTACGTCTTCATGAAATCTCTCGACAAATGTGTCATGATCATCATCAACATTCTGAGCTTTTCCAGGCTATCAATCGAATTCATGATGAGAAATACAATCCTTGCCCCTCGATGATTTGTGTTATCATTGACAACATTCTTATATTTTCCCCAACACAAACTTGTTCATATAATTTTGGAATTACATCCTTTTTGACAGGTCGATGGATCACAGCTGAACCCATCGGCCACATCCCCATCTATTTCCTGATAACAAATTCATGATATGTTGTAGAAAATTCCTGATGGATCCGTTGTGAATCCAAGGTCCGACCTTTACCCGATGACCATGTCAATGCTATCCCGAAGCATGATTGTTGTACTCAAACATCAACAAGAACATTGGAATCATAATGCTAAATGTTTTTTTATCATCTATCCAAACACCGTTGTACAGGTAACATCATGAATTCCCTCACCCCTTTACCTAATTGGTTATCTACTTACTATCGTATCGTGGATATCATCCTCTGCTTGTCCTTGGGAAGGATATACTCCTGATAATTTTGTTTAACCACATTTTCCCTTCCATTATTTTGATTAATATACTAATCATATTTTCCTTTCCATTCTTTTGTTTAACCTTTCTGGTAAACTAACTTATCTCATTAGAGATAATTTCCTACTTATGTAAACACCTCGGTGTACAATTTGTCAGTAATACCCTGTTACTATTGTTGATGACATTTTGGTAACCACCGATGGACGAGAACTTTGCCTATTGGTCCGCCTCGTTTCAACGAGCAGGAAAATAGTTCTCTTCGTCCCTCGCCCTTGGTACCAACGTTGTTGGCAACATAATTGGCAGTCTATCATCTGCCATGCCTTGCTATCGGTCCCCTTTCTACTTTAAACCCACATGGTGGGCCCATAACCCACAGTTCCACAGGATCGAAACCTTACTCTCATGTACAATATTGTTTTCGAAACATTCTTTGCACTTGGCTTTGTATGTAATTCACGAGCCAACTTCCACCCCATGTTTCATTCTGGTATCAGAGGCAACATTATTCTTCATTGCTCTGAACCCCATCATCACTTGTTTTAGGCATCCGCTGGATGCCTACCTGGTTGAAACTTGTTGAACCTCCTTATAGCACTCTTGATACATTGCTTGGTGCTTCTAAGATCTCCTTCCTTGAGATAACTATCGGATGTCGATCCTTTCAGACATCCGCTCTTATAGCTTCCCTCTTATTTCACTCCTTAAATCTCGGGACGAGATTTCTTGTAGTGGAGGAGAATTGTGACGCCCGAAAAATTAAGCTACAGTAATCCAAAGTTAATTGTGCCATGTCATCATTTTTTTCTGTTGCTAAATCCCACGTTGTTCCAAACCGGTTCAAAATTCAATTTCAAATTAAAGTCAAAATTCAGATTTGTCGAACGGTGAAACTAACATGTTTGAATAATTCTATAAATTCCCCTAATCATTGTCATGTTGGAACCAACCTCATTTGAATTCCCGAAATGCCCGTGAAATTTAATTTGGTGGTCCAGCAACAATTAAATTGGCCTATCCAATTTCTAAAAATCGTTAGGCAACTCCTTTTGAGCCCAAACTTTTTCGTGCCTTATAAGAATATTGTCTAGTATTTATATGACATGTTTCACATTTTACAAAAGTTTGTTTGGTGGGTCAACCAAATGCAAAAGTGGAGCTAAAAACTAAAACAGAAAAGTTTAAAAGGAAAACAAGAGAAAAATGAAAAAAAAGCCTCCCCCCAGGCTTCATAGCCCACTTGGCCACTAGGCCGGCCCACCTACCCCACCCTCCTGCTCCTTCCTGTTCACGAGAGGTGGTGGCGCGCATCCGACCACCATGGCCGCGGCTGTGAGTGCGTGGCGGCCATCCCGCGGTTCCCCGTCATGTATAAGCTGGCCCCGACGCCCTCCTCCCTCCCTTGACGAACCCTAGCCGTTTCCCCCCCCCCCCCCCACTCGATCGCTCCACTCCTCTTGCTCCCCTCTCTCTCCCGAATACAGCCGACACCATGCATCGCTCGTAAGGATGGCAATGGGTCAGGTTTGGATCAGGTTGAACAATATCAAATCCATATCCATATCCATGAAGACAGTCTTTGCCCGTCCATGAATAAGTCCACGGGTGAAAAATTGTGTCCATGTCCAAACCCGATGGATATCCATACCCACTGGATATCCATTGGGTCCTCTCAATATATACAAATATGACATAAGACAATGTTAACATAAGATCTTCCATTCTTCACCTCGTGGCAAGCTAGACTTCACTTATTGTAAACATCATCTTATGGTAAATGAGCGTCCAGTAACAATCTAATATCATTTAGTATTTTACTAAAAGATGGAATAATGAGTCATTTAACGAGGAGATAAAAATAAAGGAAGGGGCGCTGGAGTATGTTAGTGGGGATTGAATGTCAACTAATGAAAGTTACGATGGGGATTGTGCAATTCCTTTTGCATGATTTACATAACAAAGTTTAAAATTGCAATGGGAGATGTGACTATGGGGTAGGGATAGCAGATTTTTGCCCATTAATGCATACTATCGGGTCGGATTTGGATATATCCATGGATACAAGATTATATCCATGCCCTACCCGCGAGCAATCGGGTCGGATTTGGGCACCGCCCATGGGCACAAAAATATATCAAAACCCTATCCATTCGGATCGAATATCCATGAATATGCATGTCCATGGTTAAAATTGCCATCCTTAGTCGCTCGATTCCGCGGCCACCGGCGCCCCCGCGCTCGGGAGCCTTGTCTGCGAGGTGCGCCGGCCACCACTTCTTCTTCCTCGACCATTGGTTGAAGCCGGGGCGATCTACAGCGAAGGAATCGAGCCCTTCTTTGTCCTCGAACGGGCTTCTTCCCGGCGAACTCCGGCGCCGTCGATCCTCCCCGAGCCTGCTGCCCTCCCCTACCGAACCATAGTGAGCACATGCTCCCCCTCGTCCTGTTTGCTTTGATCCTCGTGCCCCTAGCATTTTTTTGCCTTAGCCGTTGACCGTCGCGCCGCGCCAGAGCTCGTGTCGAGCTCACGCTCGCAACCGCCATCGCCTGCTACCTGCGCCGCACGAACCTCGGCTGAGCTCGCAGTCGCCCTGACCGTCCGCGCTTCGGACGCGCTCACCGCGCCCGCACACCGAGTCCCGTCCGCACCCTGACCGCCTATGTCTGCTCAGGGCCGCGCCCTCGCACGTGCGCGCGTGCTCGGGGGCCGCCCTCCCTGCCTTGTGGGCTGCTGCTACCTGCTGCTTGTGCTGCTGCATGTGCACGCCCGCATTATGCCCGCAATTGCTCGCCGCGCCCCCCTGACTTGAGCTGTTGCCGCTGCTAGCTGCTCTGCCCGCACATCACCTCTGCCGCTCGTGCGCTCGCCCCCTGGCTAATGCCGTGACCTCCGGCGCGCCCGTATGTGTGCGTGCGTGCAGTGTGTGTGCGTTGAGTGGGTGGTCGAGCCCGCTCTGCCCGGCCATGCCCACCTCCAGCCTCGCCGCACCGCTGCACTACTGCTGCTTTCCTGCTCCCGCGGTGCCTGCTGCTATGCTACACTGCTACAGTAACATTCAGTTACTGTAGCTAGTGCTAGCTTTTCTAATTTGACATTGTCTGGCCCTCTGTACAGCCTCTAAAGAACGTCTAATCAGCGGTTAACATGGGTAAAATTAATATGAGTAGAAAGTACACTTGACAAACTTCAT
The DNA here is from genome assembly GCF_056163025.1 of Triticum urartu. NCBI lineage: Eukaryota > Viridiplantae > Streptophyta > Magnoliopsida > Poales > Poaceae > Triticum > Triticum urartu. Next base: position 220,743,380 of record NC_141879.1, on the reverse strand, counting down.
TTTATCCCACTAGACGAAATCCTTTCGATGCGTGGATTAATTCCTACGAAAATCACAAAGTTCAACGTTCTGTTAACTGAAAAACTGAAAACAGCTTTATTTTCATAGCTACTTTAGAGCTCTTGATGATCAAGCAAATGAACTCTAATATGGATGTAGTTGGTACTAACATGTAGATCACAGAAAAATTCTCAAAATTGATATAAGACACAAAATCATAGGAGGTACAGATCCATAGTTGTAGCCTTTTGAAAACAGCTAAGTGATGTTAAAAACTGGCAAATTCTCAGACTTAGCAGAATTTCAGAGGTTTTTCAGAATATTATTTAAATCTTTGAAAAATCTTAGAAAATAATCCGTAACTCGGATGAAAAAGTTTTATACATGAAAGTTGCTCAGAACGACGAGACGAATCGGAATACGCTCTTCGTTCGTCTGTCACATGCCCCTAGCATAGCAAACATCGAACTTTTCCCCTCCGGTTCATCTGTCCGAAAATGCCTAACTCCGGGAAAACATTCCCGGATGTTCTCCCCCTTCTCCGGTATCGTGTAGCACCGCGTTAAAACATACCTAGCTCTGCATGTTGTCCTGTTATGCATTGTTTGCTCTATATTTACTATTTCTTCCCCCTCTTCTCTCCGGTAGACCCCGAGACCGATGTCGCCCCTGTGTTTGACTACGTCGACGACGACCCCTCCTTGCTAGAGCAACCAGGCAAGCAAACCCCCCCTTGAGCATTCCGATATCGCCCATTTTCTTTCCCTCTCATGCTTGCATTAGAACTGCTACTGCTTTCTGTATGATCCTACTCGGATGCATAGCCTGTTTTTGTTACCTGCTTTCATACCTTACTTGCTTATCCTAAACTGCTTAGTATAGGTTGGATAGTGATCCATCAGTGACCCCCACCTTGTCCCAGTTGCCCCGCTTTATGTTCAATGGCTCGATCAACGTGATCGACGTCCAGGCCCCGACACCGCACATCACCCCCTAGTTGTATGACTCTGTAGAGTTACCATCGAGTGCCGAGGGTGGAACCTCTTACATCACTCCTGATGAGATCTCTGTAGTGTAGCTATATGGTCGAGGTCATCGAGGGTGATTTCCTCCTTAACCACTTCCGTTACGGCTCTGTCGTGCAACCCATCAAATGTGAACCTCGAGGGTGGATCCTCTTACGTTCACCTTGATGATAACATCGAGTGGGATTCACCGGGGGTAATTCCTCGGGTTTTCCCCTTGGTGTTCGACACACAGTTACTATGGTTACTATGACTTTGCACTGAGCCATGTTACTAAAGACGGGTCGACCCCGAGGGGTACCCGCGCGAGCTTAGTAGCGAGTGATGTGGAGTCGGGTTGACCTGGAAGGTGCCCGCGAGATACTTATGAGGCGTGGCCGGGCATTATTAGCCCTTGCCGCAAGTACTCAAGATGGGGCGACGGGGTCACATTGATCGTGAGTCTCTGCTCGTTACCGCGTGCTCCTAATCCACTACAATTTGGATATTTGATCCGAGGGGCCTCTGGCCTGATAGCACTAACCATCACGTGGGCATAGTATGGGTGTTCTACGTCGTATTCATCAGCTGAAGTTTAATAGACGTCAGCGACTGAGCGGCGCGCGCCGGGTTGGACTGCGTAAGCTCCTTCCTTGTTGAAGGAGGTAGCTAGGTCTGCTCACCGGCCGCCCACGCAACGTGCAGGAGTTCCCGGGGAGATGGCCCATGACCCCTGGGGGCACAGGTTTAGTCCTGCGTGCTGACCTCTCTATTAAGCCTAGGTCGGGTTGCGGCGTATTGTTTGGCCGAGGCCGGTCATGACCCAAGAAAGTGTGTCCGGCCGGAGTTAATCAAGCATGGTGGGTAAGTTTGTGCACCCCTGCAGGGAAGAAAACATCTACCGATAGCCTGTCCTACGGTAACGGACCCTTGGAGTTGTATCCCGATCGATACAACTAGAACTGGATACTTGAGTTGAGAAATGGATATGAGAAATGGATAGTATGTCTCTGGGATTGCTTTCTCGCAGGGAGTCGAGAAAGGATCTCTGGCCGAGGTTGATAACACTACTACTTTACTTTATGCTACTCTTATCTCTCCTGACGCTTGAAGATGCTTGAAGATGCTAGTCTTCGATAGGCTAGGCTTTCTCCTTCTCTTCTGGAATTCTGCAGTTTAGTCCACAGATACAGCCCATTTCATCTGATACAGATGCATACTTAGTTTAGATCTGATGTAAGTCTTGCGAGTACTTTGGATGAGTACTCATGGTTGCTTTGCTACTTCTTTTCCCCCATACCCGTTTGTTGCGACCAGATGACGGATCCCAGGAGCCAGACGACGCCACTGATGACTACTACTACCCGAAGGATGCCTACTACTACGTGGAGACCGCAGACGACTAGGAGTATTTAGGAGGCTCCCAGGCAGGAGGCCTTGCCTTTTCGATCATTGTTGCTTTTGTGCTAGCCTTCTTAAGGCAATCTTGTCTAACTTATGTCTGTACTCAGATATTGTTGCTTCCGCTGACCCTTGTCTATTCAAGCTTATGTATTCGAGCCCTCGAGGCCCCTGGCTTGTAATATAAAGCTCGTATTATTTTAATTTGTGTCTAGAGTTGTGATGTGATATCTTCCCGTGAGTTCTTGATCTTGATCATACACATTTGTGTGTATGATTAGTGTATGGTCAAATCGGGAGCGTCACAAGTTGGTATCAGAGTCGACTGCCTGTAGGAATCCCCCTTCCAAACTCTTCGGCCGAAGTCGAGTCTAGACATTGAAAAACTTTTACTAACATGGATGTGTGCCTTACGGGCCCACGTCGCCATTTGGGTGGTATTAGGATCTTTTACTCCTCGATCTATACTCTGGGACTCTGATCTCTCTTCTATTCGGGTTAAATGATTTTACTAAATCAGACTCTAGGTTCTCGTAACTACATCCGCCCGGAGAGTCCCTTATTTCAGATGATCGCCTGCTGCATCAGAAGATTCCGAAGATACTCGACGATTTTCTCTCAAGACTTTGTGCCTGTTGCCTTTGCAATTCCCTACCACCGAAATATCCTTATGGATAACTACACACACTTACCAACCTTACATTATATCCCATTGATCTTGTTATTACAAGATGCCCTGAACTGCTCTCCTTTTCCAAGAATCCTTTGAGCTTACTGCCTTGCAGTTCCTTGTCATCTGAATACTCCTACGGATAACTTTGTGCACCTATCGAGTATCCGCTCATCCTCAGTTGATTCTTGTACTTCACAAAAGTCTTCGTAATACCATTCGTTCTTGTGAAAATCCTTAACAGCCTATTGTTCTTGAATTTCCTGCTTGGTTGCATTATGGTTAATACCATAAGTCTAGTAATCTTATTGTCAGCCTTGTCATTATCATTTTGAGTCCGTTGATACAATATGTTGCGAATGCTCGCAACCCTCAATCAGGTCCTAGAATTCATCCTTCCGGCTCAGACGTCATTTTAACATGTGCTGAATCTCGATCAGTCAAATCGCCATCGATTGTACCCCTAAGGCTACTCTACCTATACATCCCTAATCAGAGCATTGCTTCTGATCCCTTGTCATGGAATTCATAATTCCATTGCAATTGAGCTTTGAGTTAGTCAGTTGTTTCTATAATCTGATCTCCTTGCATTCTTTCTTCCTCTGGTTGAGTACTGATGCTCACATCAAATCCCTTGTCGACCACCAAACCCCCCTTTTTCGGATTTTACCCGACAACGTCCTTCATATTCAATAAGCTTGTGAGCCTTTCCTCGGATACATAATGCTTTTGGTAAATTGTATCCTCCGCTTTCTCAAGCATGCTCTACTACCGAGCTCGTGTTATTTATTCTTGGAATTTATGATATATGTTCCTAAGATGCCTCGATGGGTTGAACCTATGCCTTCCCTAATCTGTGTGAACTCAGGAGTTATGCGGGTTATACTCTACTGGCTTTCCGTCAGATAAATTTCAATACTACAGTTTCATCAAGAGCGAGAAATAAAATGAAAGGTTATGGATTGTAGAAGTGGGAGTCGAGCCTGAACCTTTGTGTTCATGCCCACAGACATGATGTGGAACTTATCATGAAAGCTTCTTGCAAGGATATTTAATCTTTTGAATAATTCTTCCGGTATCGTACAGAGGTGGGCATGGCCGGGCAGAGCGGGCTCGACCACCCACTCAACGCACACACATTGCACGCACGTAAACACACGGGCGCGCCGGCGGTCACGGCATTAGCCAGGGGGCGAGCGCGTGAGCGGCAGAGGCGATGCGCGGGCAGAGCAGCTAGCAGCGGCAACAACTAAAGTCAGGGGGGCGCGGCGACCAGTTGCGGGCACAATGCGGGCGTGCACACACAGCAACACAAGCAGCAGGTAGCAGCAGCCCACAAGGCAGGGAGGGCGGCCGCCGAGCACGCGCGCGCGCGCGAGGGCGCGACCCTGAGCGGACAGAGGCGGTCAAGGTGCGGACGGGACTCGGTGTGCGGGCGCGGTGAGCATGTCCGAAGCGCGGACTGTCAGGGCGACCGTGAGCTCAGCCGAGGTTCGTGCGGCATGGGTAGCAGGTGATGGCGGTTGCAAGTGTGAGCTCGACACGAGCTCGGGCGCGGTGCGACGGTCGACGGCTGAGGCAGAAAAAGGTTAGGGGCACGAGGATCAAAGCAAACAGGACGAGGGGGAGCATGTGCTCACTGTGGTTCGGTAGGGGAGGGCAGCAGGCTCGGGGAGGATCGACGGTGCCGGAGTTCGCCGGGAAGAAGCCACGGTCGAGGACTAAGAAGGGCTCGATTCCTTCACTATAGATCGCCCCGGCTTCAACCAATGGTCGAGGAAGAAGAAGCGGTGGCCGGCGCACCTCGCAGACAAGGGTCCCTAGCGCGGGGGCGCCGGTGGCCGCGGAATCGAGCGACGCATGGTGTCGGCTGCATTCGGGAGAGAGAGGGGAGCAAGAGGAGTGGAGCGATCGAGTGGGGGCGGCTAGGGTTTGTCAAGGGAGGGAGGAGGGCATCGGGGCCACCTTATACACGACGGGGAACTGCGGGATGGCCGCCACGCACTCACAGCCGCGGCCATGGTGGTCGGATGCGTGCCACCACCTCTCATGAATAGGAAGGAGCAGGAGGGTGGGGTAGGTGGGCCGGCCTAGTGGCCAAGTGGGCTGTGAAGCCCGAGGGGAGGCCTTTTTTCCTTTTTCTCTTGTTTTCCTTTTAAACTTTTCTGTTTTAGTTTTTAGCTCCACTTTTGCATTTGGTTGACCCACCAAACAAACTTTTGTAAAATTTGAAACATGTCATATAAATACTAGACAATATTCTTAGAAGGCACGAAAAAGTTTGGGCTCAAAAGGAGTTGCCTAACCATTTTTAGAAATTGGATATGCCAATTTAATTGTTGCTGGACCACCAAATTAAATTTCACGGGCATTTCGGGAATTCAACTGAGGCTGGTTCCAACATGACAATGATTAGGGGAATTTATAGAATTATTCAAACATGTTAGTTTCACCGTTCGAGAAATCTGAATTTTGACTTTAATTTGAAATTGAATTTTGAACCGGTTTGGAACAACATGGGATTTAGCAACAGAAAAAAATGATAACATGGCACAATTAACTTTGGATTACTGTAGCTTTATTTTCCGGGCGTCACACCATCGAGGATAAAAAGATGGGGTTTATATCATATTGATTGAGTTTATCCATCTACATCATGACATCTAGCCTAATGCGTTACTCTGTTCTTATGAACTTAATACTCTAGATGCATGCTGGATAGCGGTTGATGTGTGGAGTAATAGTAGTAGATGCAGAATCGTTTCAGTCTACTTGTCGCAGATGTGATGCCTATATATATGTTCATGCCTAGATATTCTCATAACTATGTGCCTTTCTATCAATTGTTCGACAGTAATTTGTTCACCCACCATAGAATTTGCTATCTTGAGAGAAGCCACTAGTGAAACCTATGGCCCCCAGGTCTATCTTCCTTTATATTATTCTCCCGTCAACAAGCCATTTTTGTCACCTTTATTTTGCAATCTTTATTTTCCAATATATACAATAAAAATACCAAAATATTTCTCTTATTATCTCTATCAGATCTCACTTTCGTAAGTGACCGTGAAGGGATTGACAACCCCTTTATCACGTTGGTTGCGAGGTTCTTGTTTGTTTGTGCAGGTACGAGGGACTTGCGTGTAATCTCCTACTGGATTGATACCTTGGTTCTCAAAAACTGAGGGAAATACTGACGCTACTTTGCTGCTTCACCCTTTCCTCTTCAAAGGAAAACCAACGCATGCTCAAGAGGTAGCAAGAAGGATTTCTGGTGCCGTTGCCGGGGAGATCTACGCACAAGCCAAGACATACCAAGTACCCATCACAAACTCTTGTCCCTCGCATTACATTATTTTCCATTTGCCTCTCGTTTTCCTCTCCCTCACTTCACCTTTGCCACTTCTTCGCCTTCTTCCCATATGTCTTTTTGTTTGTGTTTCCATGTGCCTTCTATTTGCTTGCTTCTTTGCTTGCTAAAAATCTATTGATATGGATCCACTTAAAGTGTTCTACTTGGATCATCTTTGATCCTTATGCGCTCGTGCTGAAACCCCAACTAGCCTAGTTTATGGGAAATCTTTAGATGAGCATGCTCATTTTGTGCGTCATCGTTTGTCTGAAAAGGGGAAGCTCTTATGGTATCAAATAAATAGTTTGCTATGCTATGCTTGGAATCTTTGTGAAATTTATGACTTTAATTGTTGCTCTAAGAACCCTAAAAAACACCTTCCCTACCTATGTGAGTTTAATGATAATGAAATCTTATCTTCTTATGGAAAAGGTGTTTATAGTTACTATGATATCGAACAAATTGAAGAATTTTTCATTTTTAAGGGTGCTCATGAAGTTGCTTCTTTGATTGAAAAGTATGATATTACTCTCTACAAATCTGAAAATTCCGACATACTTAAATATTGCTATGAAAACTATGCTCACAATGCCTATGTTAAGGAATTTATTGAGAGAATGACCGTTTCTTTGGAAGAAAATAATGATATGCACGAATCTATAGATAATTATGATTCCGATGATTTGATTGAAATATCCCTTGATGAACATGATGCTTTCTCTTCTTATAGCCATGATGCCAATATTTATGGAGATGAACTTGCTATAGTTCCTTATGTTAAACACGATATTATTGCTATTGCACCCATACTTGATAGTTCCTTGAATCAAAAGCATGATTGCAATGATTTTACTATAAATTCTATTGATGTCAATTGTGCTAATAATATGCAAAACCCTAAGCTTGGGGATGCTAGTTTTGCTCTGACTACTATTTATTGTAATGATCATGATTGGGGTGATTCTTCTTTTGATATTGAAAATTTATTTAATCTCCATGACGAATATGATATTGATAATAGTGTTTGCAATAATATTGAAAGTGGTTTGGAGAGGTCATGACTTCAGTTAATGGTAATCCCACTATTTTGGAAGAGTGTCAACTTCGTATGCATGTGGATCGTGTTGAGAATATGTTGTGTGATAGCTATTTTATTGAATTTGCTTATGCTCCTACATGTAATTATTATGAGAGAGGAAAATATGGTTGTAGAAATTTTCATGTTACTAAATTACCTCTCGTTATGTTGAGATTGCTATTGTTTCTTCCTCCTTCGTTGCATATGCTAGTTTTTGCTTGTCTTGATAATTTGTTTGCTTATATAATGCCTATGCATAGGAAGTATGTTAGACTTAGATGTTATTTTCATATGTTTCATGATGCTCCCTTCGCGTTTCAATTGCTATCTTTCATGTGAGCATCATTAAAATTATAGATGCCTAGCTAGGGGCGTTAAACGATAGTGCTTGTTGGGAGGCAACTCAATTATATTTTTTGTTTCTTGTTTTTTGTTCCTGTTTAGTAATAAATAATTCTAGCTTCTGTTTATATGTGGTTTTATGTTTTTAATTAGTGTTTGTGCCAAGTAGAACCTTTGGGAAGGCTTGGGGGAAGTCTTTGCGATCTTGCTGTAAAAAACAGAAACTTTAGCGCTCACGAGATTTGATGCCCTTTTTTACTGGAGAGTGCGATTAGGTTGATTCTTTTTGAAGATGATTAATAGGAAAATTCCTCACGTCCAAAAATTTATTTCAGAATTTTTGGGGTTACATAAGTATTCGAAACCTATAGATTAATACAGACTGTTCTGTTTTTGACAGATTCTGTTTTTCGTGTGTTGTTTGCTTATTTTGATGAATCTATGGCTAGTATCGGGGGGTATGAACCATAGAGAAGTTGGAATACAGTAGGTTTAACACCAATATAAATAACTAATTAGTTCATTACAGTACCTTGAAGTGGTGGTTTGTTTTCTTATACTAACGGAACTCATGAGATTTTCTGTTGAGTTTTGTGTTGTGAAGTTTTCAAGTTTTGGGTAAAGATTTGATGGATTTTGGAATAAGGAGTGGCAAGAGCCTAATATTGGGGATGCCCAAGGCACCCCCAAGGTAAAATTCAAGGACAACCAAAATCCTAAGCTTGGGATGCCCCGGAAGGCATCCCCTCTTTCGTTTTCGTCCATCGGTAACTTTACTTGAGGCTATATTTTTATTCACCACTTGATATGTGTTTTGCTTGGAGCGTCTTGTATGATTTGAGTCTTTTATTTTTAGTTTACCACAATCATCCTTGCTGGACACACCTTTTGGAGAGACACACATGAATCAGAATTTATTAGAATACTCTATGTGCTTCACTTATGTCTTTTGGGCTAGATAAATTTTGCTCTAGTGCTTCACTTATATCTTTTTAGAGCACGGTGGTGGTTTTATTTTATAGAAATTATTGATCTCTCATGCTTCACTTATATTATTTTGAGAGTCTTATAGAACATCATGGTAATTTTCTTTGGTTATAAAATTAGTCCTAATATGATAGGCATCCAAGATGTGTATAATAAAAACTATCATAAAAGTGCATTGAATACTATGAGAAGTTTGATACTTGATGATTGTTTTGAGATATGAAGATGGTGATATTCGAGTCATGCTAGTTGAGTAGTTGTGAATTTGAGAGATACTTGTGTTAAAGTTTGTGATTCCCGTAGCATGCACGTATGGTGAATCGTTATGTGATGAAGTCGGAGCATGATTTATTTATTGATTGTCTTCCTTATGAGTGGCGGTCGGGGACGAGCGATGGTCTTTTCCTACCAATATATCCCCCTAGGAGCATGCGCGTAGTACTTTATTTCGATAACTAATAGATATTTGCAATAAGTATGTGAGTTCTTTATGACTAATATTGAGTCCGTGGATTATACGCACTCTCACCCTTCCACCATTGCTAGCCTCTCTAAGACCGCGCACCTTTCGCCGGTATCATACACCCATCATATACCTTCCTCAAAACAGCCACCATACCTACCTATTATGGCATTTCCATAGCCATTCCGAGATATATTGCCATGCAACTTACCACCGTTCCGTTTGTTATGACACGTTTCATCATTGTCATATTGCTTTGCATGATCATGTATTTGACATCATATTTGTGGCAAAGGCATCTTTATAATTCTTTCATACATGTCACTCTTGATTCATTGGATATCCCGGTACACCGCCGGAGGTATTCACATAGAGTCATATGTTGTTCTAGTATCGAGCTATAATTTTTGAGTTGTAAGTAAATAAAAGTGTGATGATCATCATTATTAGAGCATTGTCCCAAGTGAGGAAAGGATGATGGAGACTATGATTCCCCCACAAGTCGAGATGAGACTCCGGACAAAAAAAATAAAAAAAAGGCCATAAAAAAGAGAAGGCCCAAATAAAAAAGGAGAAAAAAGGAAAAAAAATGAGAGAAAAAGAGAGAAGGGACAATGTTACTATCCTTTTACCACACTTGTGCTTCAAAGTAGCACCATGATCTTCATGATGGAGAGTCTCCTATGTTGTCACTTTCATATACTAGTGGGAATTTTACATTATAGAACTTGTCTTGTATATTCCAATGATGGGCTTCCTCAAAATGCCCTAGGTCTTCGTGAGCAAGCAAGTTGGATGCACACCCACTTAGTTTCTTTTGTTGAGCTTTCATACACTTATAGCTCTAGTGCATCCGTTGCATGGCAATCCCTACTCATTCACATTGATATCTATTGATGGGCATCTCCATAGCCTGTTGATACACCTAGTTGATGTGAGACTATCTTCTCTTTTTTTGTCTTCTCCACAACCACCATTCTATTCCATATATAGTGCTATGTCCATGGCTCACGCTCATATATTGCGTGAAGGTTGAAAAAGTTTGAGAACATCAAAAGTGTGCAACAATTGCTTGGCTTGTCGTCGGGGTTGTGCATGATTAAATACTTTGTGTGATGAATATAGAGCATAGCCAGACTGTATGATTTTGTAGGGATAACTTTCTTTGGCCATGTTATTTTGGGAAGACATGATTGCTTTGTTAGTATGCTTGAAGTATTATTATTTTTATGTCAATATTTAACCTTTATCTTGATCTTTTGGATCTGAATATTCATGCCACAATAAAGAAAATTACATTGAGAATTATGCTAGGTAGCATTCCACATCAAAAATTCTGTTTTTATCATTTACCTACTTGAGGACGAGCAGAAATTAAGCTTGGGCATGCTTGATACGTCTCCAATGTATCTATAATTTTTGATTGTTCCATGCTATTATATTATCTGTTTTGGATGTTTAATGGCCTTCATTATACCTTTTTATATTATTTTTGGGACTAACCTACTAACCAAAGCCCAGTGCGAATTGCTAATTTTTTTTGCCTATTTCAGTGTTTCGCAGAAAAGGAATATCAAACGGAATCCAAATGGAATGAAACCTTCGGGAGAGTTATTTTTGGAACAAACGTGATCCAAGAGACTTGGAGTGGACGTCAAGAAAGAAGTGAGGAGGCCACGAGGCAAGAGGGCACGCCCAGGGGGGTAGGCGCGGCCCCACCCTTGTGGGCCCCTCGTAGCTCCACCGACCCACTTCTTCCTCCTATATATACCCATATACCCTGAAAACATCCAGGAGCACCACGAAACCCTATTTCCACCACCGCAACCTTCTGTACCCGTGAGATCCCATCTTGGGGCCTTTTCCGGCGCTCCGCCGGAGGGGGAATCGATCACGGAGGGCTTCTACATCAACACCATAGCCTCTCTGATTATCTGTGAGTAGTTTACCACAGACTTTCAGGTCCATAGTTATTAGCTAGATGGCTTCTTCTCTCTCTTTGGATCTCAATACAAAGTTCTCCTCGATTCTCTTGGAAATCTATTCGATGTAATTCTTTTTGCGGTGTGTTTGTCGAGATCCGATGAATTATGGGTTTATGACCAAGATTATCTATGAACAATATTTGATTCTTCTTTGAAATCTTTTATGCATGATTTAATATCTTTGCAAGTCTCTTTGAATTATTAGTTTGGTTTGGCCTACTAGATTGATCTTTCTTGCATGGGAGAAGTGCTTAGCTTCGGGTTTAATCTTGCGGTGTCCTTTCCCAGTGACAGCAGGGGCAGCAACGCACGTATTGTATTGTTGCCATCGAGGATAAAAATACGGGGTTTATATCATATTGATTGAGTTTATCCCTCTACATCATGACATCTTGCCTAATGCGTTACTCTGTTCTTATGAACTTAATACTCTAGATGCATGCTGGATAGCGGTCGATGTGTGGAGTAATAGTAGTAGATGCAGAATCGTTTCGATCTACTTGTCATGGATGTGATGCCTATATACATGATCATGCCTAAATATTCTCATAACTATGCGCTTTTCTATTAATTGCTTGATAGTAATTTCTTCACCCACCGTAGAATTTGCTATCTTGAGAGAAGCCACTAGTGAAACGTATGGCCCCGGGTCTATCTTCCATTATATTATTCTCCCGTCAACAAACCATTTCTGTCGCCGTTTATTTTGCAATCTTTATTTTCCAATCTATACAATAAAAATAAAAAATATTTATCTTATTATCTCTATCAGATCTCACTTTCGTAAGTGACCGTGAAGGGATTGACAACCCCTTTATTGCCTTGGTTCCGAGGTTCTTGTTTGGTTGTGCAGGTATGAGGGACTTGCGTGTAATCTCCTACTGGATTGATACCTTGCTTTTCAAAAACTGAGGGAAATACTTACGCTACTTTGCTGCATCACCCTTTCCTCTTCAAGGGAAAACCAACGCATGCTCATGAGGTAGCAATCAACCCGACTCCACATCACTCGCAATTAAGCTCGTGCGGGTACCCCTCGGGGCCGACCCGTCTTTAGTAACATGGTGATGTCTACTACACAACCTTCTTCTTGTAGACGTTGTTGGGCCTCCAAGTGCAGAGGTTTGTAGGACAATAGCAAATTTCCCTCAAGTGGATGACCTAAGGTTTATCAATCTGTAGGAGGCGTAGGATGAAGATGGTCTCTCTCAAGCAACCCTGCAACCAAATAACAAAGAGTCTCTTGTGTCCCCAACACACCCAATACAATGGTAAATTGTATAGGTGCACTAGTTCGGCGAAGATATGGTGATACAAGTGGTATATGGATAGTAGATAAAGGTTTTTGTAATCTGAAAATATAAAAACAGTAAGGTAACTAATGATAAAAGTGAGCACAAACGGTATTGCAATGATAGGAAATAAGGCCTAGGGTTCATACTTTCACTAGTGCAAGTTCCCTCAATAATAATAACATAATTGGATCATATAACTATCCCTCAACATGCAACAAAGAGTCACTCCAAAGTCACTAATAGCGGAGATCAAACGAAGAGATTATGGTAGGGTACGAAACCACCTCAAAGTTATTCTTTCCAATCAATCCGTTGGGCTATTCCTATAAGCGTCACAAACAGACCTAGAGTTCGTACTAGAATAACACCTTAAGACACAAATCAATCAAAACCCTAATATCACCTAGATACTCCAATGTCACCTCAAGTATCCGTGGGTATGATTATACGATATGCGTCACACAATCTCAGATTCATCTATTCAACCAACACATAGAACCTCAAAGAGTGCCCCAAAGTTTCTATCGGAGAATCATGATGAAAACATGTGCCAACCCCTATGCATAGGTTCATGGGCGGAAGCCGCAAGTTGATCACCAAAACATACATCAAGTGAATCACGTGGTATCCCATTGTCACCACAGATACACACAGCAAGACATACCTCAAGTGTTCTCAAACCTTTAAAGACTCAATCCGATAAGATAACTTCAAAGGGGAAACTCAATTCATTACAAGAGAGTAGAGGGGGAAGAGAAACATAAGATCCAACTATAATAGCAAAGCTCGCGATACATCAAGATCGTGCCAAATCAAGAACACGAGAGAGATAGAGAGATCAAACACATAGCTACTGGTTCATACCCTCAGCCCCGAGGGAGAACTACTCCCTCCTCGTCATGGAGAGCACCGGGATGATGAAGATGGCCACCGGAGAGGGATTCCCCCTCTGGCAGGGTGCCGGAATGGGTCTAGATTGGCTTTCGGTGGCTACGGAGGCTTCTGGCGGCGGAACTCCCGATCTATTGTGATCCCCGATGTTTTTAGGGTATATGGAGATATATAGGCGGAAGAAGTACGTCAAGGGGGCCACGAGGGGCCCATGAGGGTGGAGGGCGCGCCCTAGGGGGGTGGGCGCGCCCCCCTACCTCGTGGCCTCCTCGAAGGTCCCCTGACGTGCACTCCAAGTCTTCTGGGCTTCTTCTGATCCAAAAATAGGTTTCGTGAAGTTTCAGGTCAATTGGACTCCGTTTGATTTTCCTTTTCTGCGATATTCTAAAACAAGGTAAAAACAGAAACTGGCACTGGGCTCTTGGTTAATAGGTTAGTCCCAAAAATGATATAAAAGTGTATAATAAAGCCCATAAACATCCAAAACAGTGGATAATATAGCATGGAGCAATCAAAAATTATAGATACGTTGGAGACGTATCAGCATCCCCAAGCTTAATTCCTGCTCGTCCTCAAGTAGGTAAATGATAAAAACAGAATTTTTGATGCGGAGTGCTACTTGGCATAATTTCAATGTAATTCCTCTTAATTGTGGCATGAATATTCAGATCCATAAGATTCAAGATAAAAGTTCATATTGACATAGAAATGATAATACTTCAAGCATACTAACTAAGCAATTATGTCCTCTCAAAATAACATGGCCAAAGAAAGTTCATCCCTACAAAATCATATAGTTTAGTCATGCTCCATTTTCGTCACACAAGAATGTTCTCATCATGCACAACCCCGATGACAAGCCAAGCAATTGTTTCATACTTTAGTAATCTCAAACCTATAAACTTTCACGCAATATATGAGCGCGCGCCATGGATATAGCACTATGGGTGGAATAGAATAATGAGGGGGTTATGTGGAGAAGTCAAAAGGGAGAAAGTCTCACATCAACGAGGCTAATCAATGGGCTATGGAGATGCCCATCGATTAATGTTAATGCAAGGAGTAGGGATTGCCATGCAACGGATGCACTAGAGCTATAAATGTATGAAAGCTCAACAAAAGAAACTAAGTGGGTGTGCATCCAACTTGCTTGCTCACGAAGACCTAGGGCACTTGAGGAGGCCCATTGTTGGAATATACAAGCCAAGTTCTATAATGAAAATTTCCCACTAGTATATGAAAGTGACAAAACAAGAGACTCTCTATCATGAAGATCATGGTGCTACTTTGAAGCACAAGTGTGGCAAAGGATAGTAGCATTGTCCCTTCTCTCTTTTTCTCTCATTTTCATTTTTTCATTTTTTTGGGCCTTCTCTCTTTTTTGTGGCCTTTTTCTCTTTTTTTCTTCTTTTTTTTGGGCCTTCTCTTTTTATGGCCTTTCTCTTTTTTTTATTCCTCACTTAGGACAACTCTCTAGAAAATGATGATCATCACACTTCTATTTATTTACAACTCAATGATTACAACTCGATACTTAGAACAAGATATGACTCTATATGAATTCCTCCGGCGGTGTACCAGGATTGCGATGATGCATGAGTGACATGTATGAAAGAATCATGAGAGGTGGCTTTGCCACAAATACGATGTCAACTACATGATCATGCAAAGCAATATGACAATGATGAAGCGTGTCATAATAAACGGAACGGTGGAAAGTTGCATGGCAATATATCTTGGAATGGCTATGGAAATGCCATAATGGGTAGGTATGGTGGCTGTTTTGAGGAAGATATAAGGAGGTTTATGTGTGACAGAGCGTATCATATCACGGGGTTTGGATGCACCGGCGAAGTTTGCACCAACTCTTAATGTGAGAAAGGGCAATGCACGGTACCGAAGAGGCTAGCAAGGATGGAAGGGTGAGAGTGCGTATAATCAATGGACTCAACATTAGTCATAAAGAACTCACATACTTATTGGAAAAATCTACAAGTCATCAAAAACCTTGGTACTACACGCATGCTCCTAGGGGGATAGATTGGTAGGAAAAGACCATCGCTCGTCCCCGACCGCCACTCATAAGGAGGACAATCAAATAACACCTGATGTTTCAAATTTGTTACATAACTTTACCATACATGCATGCTACGGGACTTGCAAACTTCAACACAAGCATTTCCCAACTTCACAACTACTCAACTAGCACGACTTTGATATTATTACCTCCATATCTCAAAACAATCATCAAGCATCAAACTTCTCTTAGTATTCAAAACACTCATAAGAATTTTTTTACTAATCTTGTATACCTAGCATATTAGGATTTTAAGAAAATTACCATGCTATTTAAGACTCTCAAAATAATCTAAGTGAAGCATGAGAGTTCATCTATTTCTTCAAAACAAAACTACCACCATGCTCTAAAAGATATAAGTGAAGCACTAGAGCAAATGACAAACTACTCTGAAAGATATAAGTGAAGATCAATGAGTAGTCGAATAATTATGCAACTATGTGAAGACTCTCTAACATTTAATAATTTCAGATCTTGGTATTCTATTCAAACAGCAAGCAAAGCAAAATAAAATGACATTCTAAGAATGGCAAACATCATGTGAAGAAGCAAAAACTTAGGATCAACCGAAACTAACCGATAATTGTTGAAGAAGAAAGGTGGGATGCCAACTGGGGCATCCCCAAGCTTAGATGCTTGAGACTTATTGAAATATTATCTTGGGGTGCCTTGGGCATCCCAATCTTGAGCTTTTGTGTCTCCTTAATTCCTCTCATATCAAGGTCTCCCTAAATCTCAAAAGCTTCATCCACACAAAACTCAACAAGGACTCGTGAGATAAGTTAGTATAAACCATTGCCAAAACCTTATCATACTCTACTGTAGCAAATCACTAAAATTATAATTCAACATTGCATACTAAATGCCTCTGCATATTTAATAGTCCTATCCTCAAATAGAATCATTAAAGAAGCAAACATATGCAAACAATGCAAACATAACAGCAATCTGCCTAAAAAGGACAGTCTGTAAAGAATGCAGCAACATCCATACTTCTCTAGATCCAAAAATTATGAAAGAAAATTACCACTTCATTAAATTTATCAGAGCTTAATATGCAAAAGGTTTCAACATTTTATCACATTCTGACTTTTCTAGGGAATTATTGCAACAGCGGTAAACTTTCTGTTTTCAAACAACAACATGAAGACTTGTAACATAGGCATAGTAAAGACTATTAATGCCACTTTTATTGAAGTAAAAGATGCAAAACATTGTTATAAATAACAGAAAGAAAATATTAACAAAATAAATTGACGCTCCAAGAAAAAAACATATCATGTGGTGAATAAAAATATAGCTCCAAGTAAAGTTATCGATGAACGAAGACGAAAGAGGGGATGCCTTCCGGGGCATCCCCAAGCTTAGGCTCTTGGCTATCCTTGAATATTACCTTGGTGTGCATTGGGCATACCCAAGCTTAGGCTCTTTCCACTCCTTATTCCATAGTCCATCGAATCCTTACCCAAAACTTGAAAACTTCACAACACAAAACTTAACAGAAAACTCGTAAGCTCCGTTAGTATAAGAAAATAAATCACCACTTCAAGGTACTGTAATGAACTCATTCTTTATTTATATTGGTGTTAAACCTACTGCATTCCAACTTCTCTATGGTTTATAAACTCTTTTGCTAGCCATAGATTCATCAAAATAAGTAAACAACACATGAAAAACAGAATCTGTCAAAAACAGAACAGTCTGTAGTAATCTGGATCAAACTTATACTTCTGGAACTCATAAAATTCTCAAATAGATTTATGAACCTGAGGAATTTATCTATTAATCATCTGCAAAAAGAATTAACTAAATAGCACTCTCAAATAAACATGGAAGCAATTCTCGTGAGCGCTAAAGTTTCTGTTTTTTACAGCATGATCAACAAGACTTTCCCCAAGTCTTCCCAACGGTTCTACTTGGCACAAACACTAATTAAAAGCATAAAACCACATCTAAACAGAGTCTAGATGAATTATTTATTACTAAATAGGAACAAAAAGCAAGGAATAAAAATAAAATTGGGTTGCCTCCCAACAAGCGCTATCGTTTAACGCCCCTAGCTAGGCATGATGATTTCAATGATGCTCATATAAAAGATAAGAATTGAAACATAAAGAGAGCATCATGAAGAATATGACTAGCACATTTAAGTCTAACATACTTTCTATGTATAGGGATTTTGTGATCAAACAACTTATGGGAACAATAATCAACTAGCATAGGAGGGCAAAACAAGCATAACTTCAAAACTTTAAGCACATAGAGAGGAAACTTGATATTATTGTAATTCCTACAAGCATATATTCCTCCCTCATAATAATTTTCAGTATAATCATGAATGAATTCAACAATATAACCAGCACCTAAAGCATTCTTTTCATGATCTACAAACATAGAAAATTTACTACTCTCCACATGAGCAAAATTCTTCTCATTCGGAATAGTGGGAGTATCATAAGAGACTCGAATACTATAAATTGTTTCCACATTAAAAGAGTAATGTTCAGAAAATGGGCAACCATAATCATGAAAAGTTTTATAAATATAATCACTACTTTTTATAGCATAAGTATCATCACAATAATCATCATAGGTAGGAGGCATGCTATCATCATTATAAATTTGCATATCAAAACTTGGGAGACTAAAAATATCATCTTCATTAAAATAGCTTCCCCAAGCTTAGGACAAACATTAATTTCAGCAAATATATTCTCAAAAACATCATCTTCATCAAACATAACATCCCCAAGCTTGGGCCTTTTCATATCATAAGCATAATCACTCTCATAATTAATAGTATGGATAGCACCAATAGTATAGCAATTATCATATTCTTCCAAGCAAGTGCCAAAAAGATTTTCAAGATCATAAGAAGTATCATTATCTTCCACAATTATATTTTCATGAGGCACAATAGTAACAGTAGCAACATTATTTGGGAGAGATATCTTCTTACCTCTCTTCCTTTTTCTTTTTTTCTTCTTCACCACATCATGTGTGGGTTCAATCCTCTTCTTGGAGCTCCTTATTAATGAGATTGGTTGAATAGGAGGCTCCTCCTCATTACCTGATTCATCATAAGAAATAATAGGAGGGTATTGGGAAGCCTCTTCCCTTTCATTAGTATTCTCTTCATCTTCTATTTGTTTTCTTTTCTTTATGTAATTGGCAATATAAGGATTTTCAATACAGTTCACCGCACAATACATATAAATCTCCTCTAAATCAAAATGAAGAACTCTATCAAGGGAAAATTTTGGAATATCCTTAGTTATACGTTTCATTTCTTCATAACCCAAGAGCAAACTAAGTTTTTTTTGAATATTAAGAGCAAACTAAGTTCATTATGATGTGCAAGGGAAATCAAGTCATCACAATTTTTGGACACGATACGATCATGAAACAATTTGCATCGGATAGCTAAATGACTCTGTTCATTGCAAAGTCCACAAGTACGGCCAAGAAAATTTAAATTTTCAGCACAATCATCTAGCCTTTCTTGCAACAATTTAGTTTCTAAGTACTTATGCCTCTTGCAATATCTATCTTCCCTATTTGGTGTGTTTGTACAAACCCAATGTACTCCACAAAAATTGACATGTTTATAGGAGACAACATAACTAGTGCAATCATCATTAGTATCATGGATATTCAAAGAATTCGTACTAACAACATTGCAATCATGCTCATCATTCAAAGATTTAGTGCCACACATTTTATAGATTTCTTCTTCTAGCACTTGAGCACAATTTTCCTTTCCACCATACTTACGAAAGATATTAAAAGGTGAAGCGTATGAGACAAACTAAATTCCATTTTTTATAGTTTTCTTTTATAAACTAAACTAGTGATAAAATAAGAAACTAAAAGACTTGATTGCAAGATCTAAAGATATACCTTCAAGCGCCAACCTCCCCGGCAACGGCGCCAGAAAAGAGCTTGATGTCTACTACACAAACTTCTTCTTGTAGACGTTGTTGGGTCTCCAAGTGTAGAGGTTTGTAGGACAGTAGCAAATTTCCCTCAAGTGGATGACCTAAGGTTTATCAATCCGTAGGAGGCGTAGGACGAAGATGGTCTCTCTCAAGCAAGCCTGCAACCAAATAACAAAGAGTCTCTTGTGTCCCCAACACACCCGATACAATGGTAAATTGTATAGGTGCACTAGTTCGGCGAAGAGATGGTGATACAATTGGTATATGGATAGTATATAAAGGTTTTTGTAATCTGAAAATATAAAAACAGCAAGGTAACTAATGATACAAGTGAGCACAAACGGCATTGCAATGATAGGAAATAAGGCCTAGGGTTCATACTTTCGCTAGTGCAAGTTCCCTCAACAAAAATAACATAATTGGATCATATAACTATCCCTCAACATGCAACAAAGAGTCGCTCCAAAGTCACTAATAGCGGAGAACAAATGAAGAGATTATGGTAGGGTACGAAACCACCTCAAAGTTATTCTTTCCAATCAATCCGTTGGGCTATTCCTATAAGCATCACAAACAGCCCTAGAGTTCGTACTAGAATAACACCTTAAGACACAAATCAATCAAAACCCTAATGTCACCTAGATACTCCAATGTCACCTCAAGTATCCGTGGGTATTATTATACGATATGTGTCACACAATCTCAGATTCATCTATTCAACCAACACATAGAATCTCAAAGAGTGCCCCAAAGTTTCTACCGGAGAATCACGACGAAAACGTGTGCCAACCCTTATGCATAGGTTCATGGGCAGAACCCGCAAGTTGATCACCAAAACATACATCAAGTGAATCACGTGGTATCCCATTGTCACCACAGATATGCACGGCAAGACATACATCAAGTGTTCTCAAATCTTTAAAGACTCAATTCGATAAGATAACTTCAAAGGGGAAACTCAATTCATTACAAGAGAGTAGAGGGGGAAGAGAAACATAAGATCCAACTATAATAGTAAAGCTCGCGATACATCAAGATCGTGCCAAATCAAGAACACGAGAGAGAGAGATCAAACACATAGCTACTGGTACATACCCTCAGCCCCGAGGGAGAACTACTCCCTCCTCATCATGGAGAGCACCGGGATGATGAAGATGGCCACCGGAGAGGGATTCCCCCTCCGGCAGGGTGCCGAAACGGGTCTAGATTGGCTTTCGGTGGCTACGGAGGCTTCTGGCAGCGGAACTCCCGATCTATTGTGCTCCCCGATGTTTTTACGGTATATGGAGATATATAGGCGGAAGAAGTACGTCAGGGGGGGCACGAGGGGCCCACGAGGGTGGAGGGTGCGCCCTAGGGGGGTGGGCGCGCCCCCTACCTCGTGGCCTCCTCGAAGGTCCCCTGACGTGCACTCCAAGTCTTCTGGGCTTCTTCTGATCCAAAAATAGGTTCCGTGAAGTCTCAGGTCAATTGGACTCCGTTTGATTTTCCTTTTCTGTGATATTCTAAAACAAGGTAAAAACAGAAACTGGCACTGGGCTCTGGGTTAATAGGTTAGTCCCAAAAATGATATAAAAGTGTATAATAAAGCCCATAAACATCCAAAGCAGTAGATAATATAGAATGGAGCAATCAAAAATTATAGATACGTTGTAGACGTATCACATGGTTCAGTGTAAAGTCATAGTAACCATAGTAACCGTGTGTCTAAAACCAAGGGGAACCCTGAGGAACCACCCTCGATGAAATTCCACCTGATGTTATCGTCAAGGTGAATGAAGGAGGAATCACCCTCGAGGTCCACTCTTGAGGAGTTGCACGAAAGTGACGTTATCGGGAGTGGAGAAGGACGAATCACCCTCGATGGCCATAACCGATGAACTAACCTACAAGGTTAGCATCAGAAGTGCCGATGAGGTATCACCCTCGGCACTCGATAGTAACCCAGTAGTGTCGAGCAACTAAGGGGAAAGTGATGTGCAGTGCGGGGGCCTGGTCTTGGATCCCGTTGCTCGGGTCTTCTGATAATCCAGTGGGGCAGTCGGCACAAAGTGGGGGCCTCTGATGGGTCTCTACCCAGCCTATACTAAACAATTTAGGATAAGCAGGTAGGTAACAACAGCAGGTTACAATAAACAGGCTATGTAGCAGAAATAGGATAACAGTAGTAGCAGCAGAGTCTAATGCAAGCACAATAGAGAAGGGAATGGGTGATATCGGAATGCTCAAGGGGGGGGGGGGGGGTTGCTTGCCTGGAAGCTCTGTCGAAAAGGAAGAAGTGTCGTAGTCGACGTAGTCGATCACGGGGGCATCATCGGCCTCGGGGTCTATCGGAGAGAAGAGGGGGGGGGGGGACAGTAAATTTAAGCAAACAGATGCAACACTAAGCATGAAAAGACGATATGCAGAACTAGGGTCGACCTAACGTAGTGCTGCACGAAATAGATGAAGGGGGAATTCAACCGGGAATGTATTCCCGGTTTCGGACCGTGTCAGACAGATGACCAGAGGGGGAATGTTCCATGTTCAGATAGTTAGAGGCATCTAACAGGTAAACGGACCGGGTATTCGGATTCGTTGGATTTTTCTGAGCAACTTTCATATAAAAAACATTTTCATCAGAGCTACGGTTTATTTTCTAGGAATTTCTAAAGTTTTAACCATTTTTCTAAATTGTTTAACTCAAATTTTATTACAGAAATACATTTGTTACCCTATGTCTGTCTAGCCATAGTGTATGACTAGTGGTCCAAGTAGTGCTGAGTCAGCTAGGTCAATAGCAGTTGACCAGTCAACATTGACTGGTCAACAAGGTCAAGGGGACCCACATGTGGAATTTTAACACTAGTTTATCATTATTTTTAAAGTAGTGGGCTCCAACTGTCATTGATACAAAAGGGTAATTAGAGGGGGGGTTAGTTTGACAGTGGGTTAGCCCCTAATTAACAAGGGCAGGGCCCGCTGACAGTGGCCCAGGGGCGGCTGCAGTAGCCGGCTAGCCACGCTGGGCCGCATGCGCGCGACCTCTGGTCGAAGCCACGGGCGCGGCAAGGCCGACCGGCCGGGACTCCGGCGGGCGTGGCACCGGCAGCCGGTGGCGGGCACGGCCGCGAGCACAGTAGGGCGAGCAAGCGATGGAGGGCTGTGGGGGCACGGTGAACTGGAGGGGAGGCGGTTGCAGGAGTGCGGGGCGAGGGCCGGCGCGAGGCAAGGCTTGGCGGGCGCGTGCCTGGGCGCAGCCGGGCCACAGGGTGTGTGTGTGTGTGTGTGGGGGGGGGGGGGGGGGGGGGGGGGTGTAGCAACGACACATAGCGGGGCGAGGGTGCAGCCGGCGGAGCATCCTCGGCGGCGAGCAGCAGCAGGGCAAGCGGTGGCGGCGAGCAGCAGCAGGGCAAGCGGTAGAAGGCTGCGAGCGGCGAGCGGGAGGTGAGGAGCACGGGTGAGGAAAGCCGCAGACAGCGGCAGCAGCGCGGGGTGCAGCCGGACATCGGCCGGAGCAGGCAGGCGCGCGATCGGGTCGGCGGCTGCGGGCGAAGGCGGGCGCAGGACGGAGCGGACAGGGGCGCAAGAGACGCAGACCGGGCATAGGTCCGGCGGCCTATGTCAAGAGGAAAACGGGAGGAGGAGCAGGGGAACCGGAGGAGGGCTCACTACGAGAAGGTCGTGGATGAGCTCGAGGGGGTTGGGGACGGCCGGAGCTCGCGGTACGATGGCGAGATGGCGGCGGTCGAGGTTGGTGGAGCCGGTCGATGCCGTCGTTGTGGTGCTGCTCCCGACGAACGGTGACTCGAAGAAGACGCGGTGGTCCACGGGGGTCCGCCTGGACAACTCCTCCAACGCCGGGGAGTACGCAGGCCACGGCAACGGCGACGACACACACGGTCACAACGCGATCTCGCGAGCTCGTTTTCAAGCGGAAGGAGAGGGGGCACGATGGGGAAAGAGAGGGGATCAGATGCGCTCGATCTAGGGTTCCCAAGGGACGTTCTTAAAGGGCTGGGGGTACTGTGATGTGCGTGGCGGCTATCTAGCCGTGGTGGCCATGGATGTGCACCACGCACATGTCCCTGCCTCCTCCCTGTTGAGAGATAGGAGAAGGCCTTAGGTGGGCTGGACTTTAGACTGTAGCATTGGGCTATAAGTGAACAGTGCTCATTTCTATCCCCTTTACATTTTCTCCAGTGTTTTGCATTTAGAATTCATACCAAATAAATTTAGTCGATTAAGAAACTTGCTACATAAATATTAGTCATTATTTTGGAGAGGCCCGCAATGTTTCAAGTCAAATGGAAAATACATAAACATTCGTTTATTTTGAAAAGGGTATTTTTGTTGTTTCTGAACCACTTTATATTTTACTAGGGATTAATTGGTGAGTAAAATGATGTTGGTTCAACATGTTAAAAGATCAGGGGAATTTATACTAAATTTTGAACATTTTAGTTTTATACTTTGGAGAAATAAACATTTGACTTGCAATTTAAATTTGAATTTGACTTTGATTTTTGGACAAGTGGCAAGTTGCATAGTAATCATGATGATATGGCCACCATTAGGGGGGATTACTGTAGCAAGATTCTCGGGGTGTTACATCCAATCTAGGAGCAACGAATGTTTTACTAGCATGTTCTTTAGCAAAGACAAAAGGATTCCGGCTTTGGTTCTCTCATGAATAATGTTCAAAAAAAATCGGTCAATGCAGCGATTTATCAGTACTCGGTGGGTGAACGAAAAGATTATGCCATATCATCACCGTTTATCATTTGGGCCAATTTATTGCTCTGATAAGCGATTTATCGGGAATCTATCGATAAATCAGACCTATTCATAGCACTATGTGTGTGCCTTGTTTTGTGTACAACTATCCTATTTTGTTTGTCATTGGACAAGGATTCAAAGGCAAAAAATCAAGGTAACACTTCTGTCCAATATTATTTTGTGTTGGATATAGCATATTTTAGTGCTGAAAACCAGGGATTTGTAAAAAATGGCCGATTAATGGTCAAGTGGTCATAAAATCGATTAATCGTCTAATTTTTGATTAATCCCCAATCCCTAGCCGACCGAGACGCTAATAATAATCGATATCCGCAACATGTCATGATTAGGCTCAATACTCACATGAACATTCGACCATAAGCTCCCCTCTGAACTCAGCAATCGGGTTCTCCTGCATAGATTGAAGGGGGTTGAACCGATGAGAGCATCGGGGGATTATGCAGCACAACTTCTATATTGAAGAAGCGTGCACAGTATTGTTGATTTGGACTCTAGCATTGGCACGCTTGCCTCATAGGAACATTGTGCAGTCGCCGCCAGAAGCGGCACCACACTATCACGTGCGGACGGACCTGTGCTGGATGTGCTACATGCAAGATTGTGGAGAGGCAGTCGGCCAGTAGGTGAGTGGGTTTTGATCGAATGGGTGGAAGTACACTAAGAATTTGATGGGTAGAATTTAGTGAGCGAGTAGTCGATGATAATTTGGTCATCCAGATTTTAGCATGTCTAGCCGGACTTACTATTAAAGCGTACACATGTCCAATACTCCAATACCAGATGAAACTTAGTGCTACATGACAAGAAGTATCTAGTACTCCCAACCTTGGATGTTCCCATGCTCCCATGTTTTAAAAAATATATTCAATATTTCAGAAAGTTCTAAGACTTTTAAGAATGTTCATAAGACATGTGCCTACAATCACTATTTTTTTTAAATCTACCCTCGAAACATATAGAGAAACAAAAAAAAGGCATCTAAATGTGGTTTTTTGCTTGTCTTTTGGTGACACTAATTGTCCTATTTCTTTTTAATTTGTCAATGTGTATTTTGATTGGATTGCAAAAATTACGGGCATAAACACATGTCTCATGAACATTCACACTTTCTTTGAATTTTTTGAAACATAAAAATCAACCTTTTTATACATGAGAGTACCAAGGCCTCCTTTGGTTCATATTTTTTTTGAGCATCAGTACAGACACAAACGCTCATATACACGCGCATACACTCACCGCTATAAACGCATACACGCACACCCTACCCCTATGAGCACCTCCGAGAGACTGAGCCGGCATATCATCTTGAGATTTACGAAGTCACCGTAGACGCCTCGTCGTCGACGGGAACGTCTCCTCCCGCTGAAAGCGCATCGCCGGAAATCCTGAAATAAATTCAGAAATAATGCGAGCACCAGGATTTGCACCCTGGTGGGTTGGGGATACCACTGTCCGCCTAACCATCTCAACCACAGATTGGTTCGCCTCCTTTGGTTCATATGATAGGAATGGAATAAATAAATTATAGAAAATAAAATGGCATGTATCTTGATTCCTACAGGGAAAACGATGTCATTTCATTCATAGGGTAAGAAAAGTTTCCATTAGATCTTACCCTTTTTTTCTTCCTTTGAAATGCGAAAGATAGGAATCAATCCTACGACAGGAACCCACAAACCTATATAATTCCTATAGAATTTTTTTTATTTTAGAGCCATTTGATTTGTAGAAATCAATTCCTATTTTCATGTAGGATTGGTTTCTCTCCTTCATATTTAAGAAATTTTTAGCTCAGATCCAATATATTAATGAAAAAAATCCTATCGTATGAAAAACTAAGATACGTGCAGCTTCAGTTCCTACAACTTTTTTATTGCCATGCTATTTCCTACCCTATGAACAAAAGAAGACCTTAAATAAAAAAACTTCTTGCAAGAATCCTATCATATATAATTCATACAAAATTCCTAATATTCAAAGTTCCCAAGATTGGGAGCATTAGACATTCTGCCTGCTACAGGACTCCACTAGATTGCGGGCCCTTCTAAAAAAACTAGATTGCGGGCCCGTGGTGTCAGATTTAGTGAGTCCACGCTCCTCATGCCACATGAATCTGCCATTATGCTGCCACTACCTATCCATTGGATCTATCGTACATGGACCGTCCGTGCTAAACACTTGTCACTGCCATATGGGCCCAAGAATCGTAATCATCAGTAGGCCCTACCTGTAGTGGACAGCCAACAGGTAGCATAATCTTCCATGAAAGAGACGAGGGGAGAGCGATTAGCTAAGGCTTTAAAAAAGAAGAGGGGGAATAACCGGAAAAAATAACGTGGAAAAACATAGCGAACTCAGAGTGGGGGATTGGATCCCTAGGCGAGGCCGGCGGCGATGGCGGCAGCTTCGGAGATGTACATTGGGAGCGTGATAAGCCTCATGTCGAAGAGCAAGATCCGGTACGAGGGCGTCCTGTACACCATCAACACCGAGGAGTCCAGCATCGGGCTCAGGAATGGTGGGTGTCCCGCATCCCTTCCGTCGTTACCCTCCTTCGCTTCCTGGTCGGTCGCAATTTGTGGAGCGAGTACGCAGTGCCCCACGATGTTGTTGAATTGTCGTAGATTTTAGTTTATTTTCATTTCCTTTGCTCAACTTTGTGTTGCCGGTGGTGCGAAATTTTAGTCCCCCTTTTGCAGGATTTATGTCGAAGTTGGGATTTAGGTTTTATTCCTACATCTTTTCAATTTCCAAACAAAAGCATTCTATCAATTATCTTCTAGTGAATTATTAGGTGGCGTTGGGGAAGGCGAATTCAAATTCATGAAGTTGGTGATTAGTTGAAGATTTGTTACTTATCTCTTTGTTTCCTTGTGCTTAGTAAAAGTTCATCATCTTCGGCATAGCCTAGCACAATTACTTTAGTTCAACAGCGAGTCTGACTTAAATGTGGGGTGGGGGATTGTTCACAGTGATCCCGTAGTCAAGCTGTGGCGCCCCCATTCAATCGTACACTAATCATACACGCAAACGTGTACTATCAAGATTAGGGACTCACGGGAAGATATCACAACACAACTCTACAAATAAAATAAGTCATACAAGCATCATATTACAAGTCAGGGGCCTCGAGGGCTCGAATACAAGAGCTCAGTCATAGACGAGTCAGCGGAAGCAACAATATCTGAGTACATACATAGGTAAACAAGTTGCCATAAGATGGCTGGCACAAACTGGGATACATATTGAAAGAGGCGCAAACCTCCTGCTTGGGATCCTCCTAAACTACTCCTGGTTGTCGTCAGCGGCTTGCATGTAGTAGTAGGCACCTCCAGAGTAGTAGGAGTCATCGTCGACGGTGGCGTCTGGCTCTTGGACTCCAAAGTCTGGGCACAACAACCGGGTATAGAAAGGGGAAAAGGGGGAGAAAAGCAACCGCGAGTACTCATCCAAATTACTCGCAAGCAAGGAGCTACACTGCATATGTGGACTGAACTGCAGAATGCCGGAATAAGAGGGGGATAGCTAGTCCTGTCGAAGACTACGCTTCTAGCAACCTCCATCTTGCAGCATGTAGAAGAGAGTAGATGGTAAGTTCACCAAGTAACATCGCATAGCATAATCCTAACCGATGATCCTCCCCTCGTCGCCCTGTGAGAGAGCTATCACCGGTTGTATCTGGCACTTGGAAGGATGTGTTTTATTAAGTATCCGGTTCTAGTTGTCATAAGGTCAAGGTACAACTCCAAGTCGTCTTGTTACCGAAGATCACGGCTATTCGAATAGATTAACTTCCCTGCAAGGGTGCACCACATTTCCCAACACGCTTGATCCCCTTTGTCCGGACACACTTTTCTGGGTCATGCCCGGCCTTAGAAGATCAACATGTCGCAGCCCTACCTAGGCACAACAGAGAGGTCGGCACGCCGGTCTAAATCCTATGGCGCAGGGGTCTGGGCCCATCGCCCATTGCACACCTGCACGTTGCGAGGGCGGCCGGTGAGCAGACCTAGCAACCTCCATTTCCAAGGAAGTTGCGTTACGCGGTCCAACCCGGAGCACGGCGCTCAGTCGCTGACGTCACGAAGGCTTCAGCTGATACCACGACGTCGAGTGCCCATAACCGTTCCCGCGTGGTTGGTTAGTGCGTATAGGCCAGTGGCCAGACTCAGATCAAATACCAAGATCTCGTTAAGCGTGTTATTTAGAAGTAACCGCAGACGCCGACCAGGGCCAGGCCACCTCTCTCCTAGGTGGTCTCAACCTGCCTTGTCGCTCCGCCACAAAGATCCACCCAGAGGACCGTCGGGACAAAGGGCCTTTCAGCCCCCAATCTGTGAATCACTCGCGGGTACTCTACGAGCCGACCCGTATTTAGTCATCACATGTATCATGTATAAAATATATAATATATACCCGTGATCACCTCCCTAGTGGTCACGACCCGATAGTATATCATGGAAGACGGACAAGAATGTAGGGTCACTGATGATAAACTAGCATCCTATACTAGGCATTTAGGATTGCAGGTAAGGTATCAACGACTGTAGCAACAATGACAGGCTATGCAACAGAATAGGATTAACCAAAAGCAGTAACATGCTACACTACTCTAATGCAAGCAGTAAAGAGAAGAATAGTCGATATCTGGTGATCAAGGGGGGGGGCTTGCCTGGTTGCTCTGGCAAGTAGGGGTCGTCAACAACGTAGTCGACCGGGGCACCAGCAGTGGCGTCAGTCTCGTAGTCTACCGGAGAGAAGAGGGGGAAGAAACAATGAATACAATGCAAACAGATGCATATCGATGCATGACATGACAAGTAACGGTGCTAGGTGTGCCCTAACGCAGTAGGAGGTGATACCGACGAAGGGGGAAAACATCCGGGAAAGTATCCCCGGTGTTTCGCGTTTTTGGACAAATGAATCGGAGGGGGGAAGTTGCGTGTTTGCTATGCTAGGGATGTGTGGCGGACGAACGGGCTATGAATCCGGATTCGTCTCTTCATTCTGAGCAAGTTTCATGTACAAAGTTTTTCCATCCGAGCTACGGTTTATTTTATATTAATTTTAAAAGATTTAAATCATTTTGAGGATTTATTTAATTATTTTAAATAAATATTATCCAGAATAGTGTTTGTTGGCGTCATCATGACGTCAGCATGATGTCAGCAGTCAACTATGACCGTTGACCGGTCAAACTAACGTGTGGGTCCTGCATGTCATACACTGCTAACTAATTAACCAATTTAATTAGTTTAATTAATAGATTAGTTAGGTTAGGTAATTGATTAGGTTAATTAAACATGATTAATTAAGTTAATTAATCGATTTTTAATTAATTCTTTTTTTAAATGTCCTCGGCAGTGGGTCCCGTTCGGCAGTGGCCTAGAGGGGGCCTAGCGGGCGCTGGGGACGGGCATGCGGGCATAGCCACAGCCCGCCCGTTAGCGATGCGAGGCCGGGGCCATCGGCAGCGGGGGCAGGAGGGGGGCTCGGCGAACGGCGGTGAGCAAGGAGGGGCCGGCGAGGCGCGGCGTGGCCGGTAGAGGCACGAGGCACGGCGAGCCACGGGAGCAGTGGGGCGCCGGTGGTCATGGCCACGGTCGTAGGCAACGGCGGGCGTCGCCAGGGCGTGCAGCAAGAAGGCCAAGAGCGGGGCCGGCGACGAGCGGGCGCGGTGGAAGTGGCCAGCGCGGTGGCGGCGGGCACGCGGCGGTTGCAGCAGCCGGCAGCAGCAGCAGTGGCGGCACGGTCGGGCCGGCAAGCTAGCCAGGGGCTCCGGTGACAGGGGCCATCCCAAGCGCGCGCGTGAGGGCGAGGTAGGGCACGGGCCAGTGGTGGACGGCGCCACGGGGAGGGAGAAGGGGCCGGGGTGTGGTGAGCGGCAATGACGGACTAGCAACAGGGGACAAGGCTACGGGCGGTTGCGGGTGTGCACGCATAGGCACGTGCAGGGGGCGCAGCTCGACGCGTGTATGGGGTGGTGTGCGCGTGTGTGCTGTGGACGGCGCCGACAACAGAGGAAAAGGAAGGGAGCTCATGGCGGGTCGCAGGGAACGGGGTAGTGGGGCATGGGGAGGACGACGAGGACGACGGCGTCGGAGACGGGGAGGTAGTCCGATGAGGTGGTCCTCCAGGGGGTGCCGATGCGACATCGACGAGGTGGCTGTGATAACCCACAAGTATAGAGGATCACAACAGTTTTCGAGGGTAGAGTATTCAACCCAAATTTATTGATTCGACACAAGGGGAGCTAAAGAATATTCTCACGTATTAGTAGCTGAGTTGTCAATTCAACCACACGTGGAAACTTAATATCTGCAGTAAAGTGTTTAGTAGCAAAGTAATATGATAGTAGTAGTAACGATAGTAAAAGGTAATGATAGCAAACGTAATGTTTTTGGTATTTTTTAGTGGTTGTAACAATAGCAACGGAAAAGTAAATAAGCAAAGAACAATATATGGGAAGCTCGTAGGCAATGGATCGGTGATAGAGAATTATGCCAGATGCGGTTCATCATGTAACAGTCATAACATAGGGTGACACAGAACTAGCTCCAATTCATCAATGTAATGTAGGCATGTATTCCGAATATAGTCATATGTGCTTATGGAAAAGAACTTGCACGACATCTTTTGTCCTACCCTCCCGTGGCAGCGGGGTCCTAATGGAAACTAAGGGATATTAAGGCCTCCTTTTAATAAAGTACCAGACCAAAGTATTAACACATAGTGAATACATGAACTCCTCAAACTACGTTCATCACCGAGAGTGGTCCCGATTATTGTCACTTCGGGGTTGCCGGATCATAACACATAGTAGGTGACTATAGACTCGCAAGATAGGATCAAGAACTCTCATATATTGATGAAAACATAATAGGTTCAGATCTGAAATCATGGCACTCGGGCCCTAGTGACAAGCATTAAGCATAGCAAAGTCATAGCAACATCAATCTCAGAACATAATGGATACTAGGGATCAAACCCTAACAAAACTAACTCGATTACATGATAAATCTCATCCAACCCATCACCGTCCAGCAAGCCTACGGTGGAATTACTCACGCACGGCGGTGAGCATCACGAAATTGGTGATGGAGGAAGGTTGATGATGACGATGGCGACGGATTCCCCTCTCCGGAGCCCCGAACGGACTCCAGATCAGCCCTCCCGAGAGGTTTTAGGTCTTGGCGGCGGCTCCGTATCATAAAACGTGATGAATCCTTCTCTCTAATTTTTTTCTCCCCGAAAGCAAATATATAGAGTTGGAGTTGAGGTCGGAGGAGCTCCAGGGGGCCCATGAGGTAGGGGGCGCGTCCAAGGGGCAGGCGCGCCCCCATCCTCGTGGCTAGGGTGTGGGCCCCCTGGTCTTCATCTTTTGCAAGGACTTTTTATTATTTCCAAAAAGACGTTCCGTGAAGTTTCAGGTCATTCCGAGAAATTTTGTTTCTGACATAAATAACACCATGGCAATTCTGCTGAAAACAGCGTCACTCCGGGTTAGTTCCATTCAAATCATGCAAGTTAGAGTCCAAAACAAGGGCAAACGTGTTTGGAAAAGTAGATACGACGGAGACGTATCAACTCTCCCAAGCTTAAACCTTTGCTTGTCCTCAAACAATTCAGTTGACAAACTGAAAGTGATAAAGAAAAACTTTTACAAACTATGTTTGCTCCTGTTGTCGTAAATATGTAAAGCCAGCATTCAAGTTTTCAGCAAAGATTATGAACTAACCATATTCACAATAACGCTTAGGTCTCATGTTTACTCATATCAATGGCATAATCAACTAGCGAGCAATAATAATAAATCTCGGATGACAACACTTTCTCAAAACAATCATAATATGGTATAATAAGATGGTATCTCGCTAGCCCTTTCTGAGACTGCAAAACATAAATGCAGAGCACCTTTAAAGATCAAGAACTTACTAGACATTGTAATTGTAACGCCTGGATAATCATGCTACAGTAGTCCCACTTAACGATGCCACGTCACCTCTCTCATTGTAGTTAATCTCGGGTTAGTTCAAAACCGATTCAAATTCAAATTTAAAATAAAGTTAAATAATAAAAGTTTTCAAAAGTTAAAACAAAAATGTTCGAGCGGTGCAATAATTTGCATATGTAATTATGGTGTAATAAACACATTTTTATAAAGTGCCTAAGTATTTTAAAATGAATTAAAACAGAAAAGAAAATAAATAAAAAGAAAAACTAAAACTAAAACAAAAAAAGAAAAGGGGAACAAAGCCCCCCCGGCCATTTGTGGCCCAGCTGGCCAGCCCAACTGGGCAAAGGGCCAACCAGGCTGGCCCAACCGGCCACTCCCCTCCATAACCCCCCACCCACTACCTAGACCCCGACCGACACACCCCCACTCCCCCCCTCCCGCAAAAATATCTCCCCCCTCTCCCCCGACTGGATCGGGATCAAGGGAGGAGACCGCCGCCGCCGCTCAGACCCCCTCGCCGGCCTGCCTCCCGCTCCGCCGCGTCGTCTCCATCCTCCTCCTCACGCCCCGCTGCCCCCGTCCCTATGATTCCCCCGTGAGGCCCCCTCCTCCTCTCTCCCCCGCACGTGCCCGCACCGGCCGCGCTCACCATGCGCCCGCGCTGCCCCGTGCCCGTGCAAGCGCCGTGGCCGCGCCCTCTTCCCCCCCACGGCTCCCTCGCCCCGCGCTCGTCCCACGCCTGCTGCCGCTCTGCACAGCTGTTGCCGCTCGAGCTGCCCCCCTCCCTGCGCGCACAGCTCGCCTCCGCCGCATGCAGCTCGCGCGTGCGCGTCCCTGACGCGGCCGCGCCCGCCCTGCTGCCGCCTTTCCTCGACCGCCTCCGCCTTGCCCGCAGCCTCGGCTGCTAGCACAGCCGCCGCCGCCCGAGCTCCCACTCACGGCCACCACGGCCCCTGCCGCTCCCCACCGCGCGGCCTCACGCACGCGCTAGCACCGTCCCATCGCCGCGCGCCGCTCCCCAGCTCCCCACGTCGTGAGCTCCTGCCCCTCGCCTGGCCTCCACTCGCCGGTGGCCGCGCTTGGGTCCTACGCCCGCGCCCTGGCTACTCTGGCGCTCGCCCCGCCCTGCCCTTGCTGTCCGCCACCACCGCCCGTCGCAGCGCTCGCGACCCCTAGACGCGTGCCTGCCTCATTGAAGTGCCCCACCTGCTGGTCGTCGCTCTGCTCGGCGCCGCCTCCTCTGCCGCGCCACCGCGGCCCCTCCCATCTCCGGCCGCTGCAGGCCCTACCCCGCTGCGCCATGCTCGCTGGCGGCGCGCCTTGGCCGCGGCCACGCCTCGGGCGTGTGCGCGTGAGCCCTGGAGGGTCCGTCCCGCCCCGCCGCCCATTACGTCCGCCCGTTAAGGCTCCCCTCTGGGCCACAGACAAGTGGGGCCCAGCCCCTAAAACGTTTTTATAAAATAAAAGAAAAAGAAATAAAAATAAATTAATAATTAATTAATTAATTAATCATGTTTAAATTAATCTAAGTAATTATTTAATTTAATTAAATAGTAATTAATTAGCTAAACCCTAATTAAAATAAGCAGTGTATGACATGCGGGACCCACCTGTCAGGTTGACCAGGTCAACTACTGACGTCATGCTAACGTCAGCAAACACTATTCTGGATAATGTTGAATTAGAATAATTAAATAAATCCTAAAAATGATTTAATTCTTTCAAAATTAATAAAAAATAAACCGTAGCTCGGATGGAAAAACTTTGTACATGAAAGTTGCTCAGAACGATGAGACGAATCCGGATACGCAACCCGTTCGTCCGCCACGCATCCCTAGCATAGCGAACATGCAACTTTTCCCCTCTGGTTCATCTGTCCAAAAATGCGAAACACCGGGGATATTTTCCCGGATGTTTCCCCCCTTCACCAGTACCACCTCTTACCGCGTTAGGGCACCCCTAGCACCGCTACTTGTCATGTCATGCATCACTATGCATCTGTTTGCTTAATATTTATTGTTTCTTTCCCCCTCTTCTCTCGCAAGACACCGAGATCGACGCCGCTGCTTCCCAGTACGACTACGGTGTTGACGACCCCTCTCTCTTGCCAGAGCAACCAGGCAAGCCCCTCCTTGATCACCAGATATCGCCTACTCTTCTCTCTACTGCTTGCATTAGAGTAGTGTAGCATGCTACTTCTTTCCGTTAATCCTATTCTGATGCATAGCCTGTCATTGTTGCTACAGTTGTTGATACCTTACCTGCAATCCTAAATGCTTAGTATAGGATGCTAGTTTATCATCAGTGGCCCTACATTCTTGTCTGTCTGCCATGCTATACTATCGGGCCGTGATCATGTCGGGTGTTGATCACGGGTATATACTATACCCACTACACATGATATATGTTGTGCCTAAAGTCGGGTCGGCTCGTTGAGTACCCGCGGTGATTCACGAATTGGGGGCTGGAAGGACATACTTTCCCGACGGCCCTCAGTGTGGATCTTTGTGGCGAAGCGACAGGCCAGGTTGAGACCACCCAGGTGAGAGGTGGGCCTGGCCCTGGTCGGCGTTCGCGGTTACTTCAAGATAACACGCTTAACGAGATCTTGGTATTTGATTTTAGTCTGGCTACTGGACTATACGCACTAACCAACCACGCGGGAACGGTTATGGGCACTCGACGTCGTGGTATCAGCTGAAGCCTTCGTGACGTCAGCGACTGAGCGGCGTGCTCCGGGTTGGACCGCGTAACGCAACTTCCTTGGAAATGGAGGTTGCTAGGTCTGCTCACCGGCCGCCCTCGCAACGTGCAGGTGTGCAATGGGCGATGGGCCCAGACCCCTGCACCATAGGATTTAGACCGGCGTGCCGACCTCTCTGTTGTGCCTAGGTAGGGCTGCGACATGTTGATCTTCTAAGGCCGGGCATGACCCAGAAAAGTGTGTCCGGACAAAGGGGATCAAGCGTGTTGGGAAATGTGGTGCACCCTTGCAGGGAAGTTAATCTATTCGAATAGCCGTGATCTTCGGTAACAAGACGACTTGGAGTTGTACCTTGACCTTATGACAACTAGAACCGGATACTTAATAAAACACATCCTTCCAAGTGCCAGATACAACCGGTGATCGCTCTCTCACAGGGCGACGAGGGGAGGATCATCGGTTAGGATTATGCTATGCGATGTTACTTGGTGAACTTACCATCTACTCTCTTCTACATGCTGCAAGATGGAGGTTGCTAGAAGCGTAGTCTTCGACAGGACTAGCTATCCCCCTCTTATTCCGGCATTCTGCAGTTCAGTCCACATATGATACCCCCTTTTCCATTTGATACCAATGCATACATTTGTAGTGTAGCTCCTTGCTTGCGAGTACTTTGGATGAGTACTCATGGTTGCTTTTCTCCCTCTTTTCCCCTTTCTATACCCGATTGCTGCGACCAGGCGATGGAGCCCAGGAGCCAGACGCCACTGTCGATGACGACTACTACCACTCGGGAGGTGCCTACTACTATGTCCACCCCGCTGATGATGACCAGGAGTAGTTTAGGAGGATCCCGCAGGAGGCCCGTGCCTCTTTCGATCTGTATCCCAATTTGTGCTAGCCTTCTTAAGGCAAACTTGTTTACTTATGTCTGTACTCAGATATTGTTGCTTCCGCTGACTCGTCTATGATCGAGCTCTTGTATTCGAGCCCTCGAGGCCCCTGGCTTGTAATATGATGCTTGTATGACTTATTTTTATTTGTAGAGTTGTGTTGTGATATCTTCCCGTGAGTCCCTGATCTTGATCGTACACGTTTGCGTGTATGATTAGTGTACGATTGAATCGGGGGCGTCACAAGTTCGTATCAGAGCCGACTGCCTGTAGGAATCCCCCTTCCACACTCCTTGGCCGAAGTTGAGTCTAGACATTGCAAAAACTTTTACTAACATGGCTGTGTGCCTTACGGGCCCACGTCGCCATCTGGGTGGTATAATGATCTTTTACTCCTCGATCCTTACTCTAGGACTCTGAACTCTCTTCTACTCGGGTTAAACGATTTTACTAACTTTAACATTAGGATCCCGTGACCACCTTCACCCCAAAGTTGGATAAGCCCTAGTTATTCCTTAGAGTAGTACATTCAACTTTATCCACACTGTCATTTGACTCCTTTGAAACACCCTTGTTTTCAGATGGAGCCCACGAGACAGGTTGTGCACCACACGACGGCCATTGGTGCCTCGGGATCACCTGCTGTGTTGGTTGAGATGATGACCTATCTGGGTTATCGCTGGCACCCTGAGTACACCGTCTACGAGGAGTACCAGGACTTCAACCAGGAGCGGTACCGTGCCATCGTCCACCTCTACTCTCGGGAGTATGACTCCACTACCGTGCTGCACACTGCTCATGGTGTTGGAGTGACTATCGACATGGCAGTCCACGATGCTGCTTATGCTGCTCTAACATGGCTTCGTGGCGAGTACCGGGAGTTGGACACCTCCCCCTTCAGGCACATTGCTATCGCATCCGATGTTGGTGCGGAGGGATACTACACTGCTGCCTACTCTACTGTCACCCGAGAGCCCTTCTACCATCAGAACCTGGTTCTGCATGCTGATGGGCTGGATAGAGCTAACCGAGCTCTTCACCACGAGTTGTACACCGCCCGTCAGCACCTGTACCATGCTCTGACGCTGTTGCACTACCCCTCTGTCTGATCTGGTGATCCGCCGTGTTCTGCTATCTACCCTACCAGGACCGTGATGCCCCAGGGTGTCGGCTGGCCGGATGTGGGAGGCTACTCTCCCGCACTTGGTCCTCTCCTACCACCTGCGTGTCGGGTTCCGCACCAGAGTATCCGCTGACCCCAGGCTACTCACGTAGAGGACTTCCCTTCGCGTCACTACCAGCTGTCAGGCTACACCTACCTCCATAGTTCCTCCTGGGACTGATGTAGGCTTGCTTGTTAGTGTTAGATGCATTCACTGCGAGCCTGCGTGCCGCCTATGATGTTCTTAGGCTATGTACTGAACTCTGTGTATCGAATTCTATGCATGATCTCTTCTGTAAGATATGCCAACTACTAAGTAGTATCTATCGTGTTCCTTTCATTATGTATGTTTCATCATGAATGATTCTTGTCCTTGCAAATTCTCAATACTGAACTACCCTTGTTATATATTAGCAGGATGGTTAGACCAGGTGGTCGTGGTCGTGGTGGCCATGCCCCACCACCGCCTGAGTACATGGCTGGTATGATCCAACAGTTCGAGCTGAACCGCCAATTCATGGAAAATATGATGGCTCAGTTTCCTCGCCCCAATACGGACCAGCAGCCAGCCCAAGTGACTCTGCAGGATTTCATGCGCCTCAACCCAACTGTGTATCGCAGATCAACTCAGCCTCTGCATGATGATGACTGGCTCCGTGACATCACCTATGAGATGGAGTCTGCTGATGTAGCCCCTGCCAGCTATGTCACATTAGCTTCCTTCTTCCTGAAAGGACCCGCTGCTCAATGTGTTGGAAATATGCCCTAGAGGCAATAATAAAAGCATTATTATTATATTTCCTTGTTCATGATAATTGTCTTTATTCATGCTATAATTGTGTTATCCGGAAATCGTAATACATGTGTGAATAATAGACACCAGCATGTCCCTAGTAAGCCTCTAGTTGACTAGCTCGTTGATCAACAGATAGTCATGGTTTCCTTTCTATGGACATTGGATGTCATTGATAACGAGATCACATCATTAGGAGAATGATGTGATGGACAAGACCCAATCCTAAACATAGCATAAGATCGTATAGTTCGTTTGCTAGAGTTTTCCAATGTCAAGTATCTTTTCCTTAGACCATGAGATCGTGTAACTCCCGAATACCGTAGGAGTGCTTTGGGTGTGCCAAACGTCACAACGTAACTGGG
Organism: Triticum urartu; assembly: GCF_056163025.1. Classification (NCBI taxonomy): domain Eukaryota; kingdom Viridiplantae; phylum Streptophyta; class Magnoliopsida; order Poales; family Poaceae; genus Triticum; species Triticum urartu. The sequence goes on along the minus strand of NC_141879.1, from coordinate 220,705,244 downwards.
TGACTATAAAGGTATACTACGGGTATCTCCGAAAGTGTCTGTTGGGTTGACACGGATCAAGACTGGGATTTGTCACTCCGTATGACGGAGAGGTATCACTCGGCCCACTCGGTAATGCATCATCATAATGAGCTCAAAGTGACCAAGTGTCTGATCACGGGATCATGCATTACGGTACGAGTAAAGTGACTTGCCGGTAACGAGATTGAACGAGGTATTGGGATACCGACGATCAGATCTCGGGCAAGTAACATACCGATTGACAAAGGGAATTGTATACGGGATTGATTGAATCCTCGACATCGTGGTTCATCCGATGAGATCATCGAGGAGCATGTGGGAGCCAACATGGGTATCCAGATCCCGCTGTTGGTTATTAACCGGAGAGCGATCTCGGTCATGTCTACATGTCTCCCGAACCCGTAGGGTCTACACACTTAAGGTTCAGTGATGCTAGGGTTGTAGGGATATGTATATGCAGTAACCCGAATGTTGTTCGGAGTCCCGGATGAGATCCCGGACGTCACGAGGAGTTCCGGAATGGTCCGGAGGTAAAGAATTATATATAGGAAGTGCTATTTCGGGCACCGGGACAAGTTTCGGGGTCACCGGTATTGTACCGGGACCACCGGAAGGGTCCCGGGGGTCCACCGGGTGGGGCCACCTGCCCCGGGGGGCCACATGGGCTGTAGGGGTGTGCGCCTTGGCCTACATGGGCCAAGGGCACCAGCCCCAAGAGGCCCATGCGCCTAGGGTTCAAGAAGGGAAGAGTCCCAAAGGGGGAAGGCACCTCCTAGGTGCCTTGGGGAGGAGGGATTCCTCCCTTGGCCGCACCCCCCTAGGAGATTGGATCTCCTAGGGCGGCGCCCCCCCTTGGACTCCCTATATATAGTGGGGAAAGGAGGGCCTCTCACCCCACGCCTTTGGTGCCTCCCTCTCCCTCTCCAACACATCCTCCTCCTCCATAGTGCTTGGCGAAGCCCTGCCGGAGTACTGCAGCTCCACCACCACCACGCCGTCGTGCTGCTGCTGGAGCCATCTTCCTCAACCTCTCCTTCCTCCTTGCTGGATCAAGAAGAAGGAGACTTCACGCTGACCGTACGTGTGTTGAACACGGAGGTGCCGTCCGTTCGGCGCTAGGATCTCCGGTGATTTGGATCACGTCGAGTACGCCTTCCTCATCCCCGTTCTTTGAACGCTTCCGCGCCTGATCTACAAAGGTATGTAGATGCAATCTGATCACTCGTTGCTAGATGAACTCATAGATGGATCTTGGTGAAACCGTAGGAAAATTTTTATTTTCTGCAACGTTCCCCATCAGTGGCATCATGAGCTAGGTCTATGCGTAGTTCTCTTGCACGAGTAGAACACAATTTGTTGTGGGAGTAGATGTTGTCAACTTTCTTGCCGCTACTAGTCTTATCTTGCTTCAGCGGTATTGTGGGATGAAGCGGCCCGGACCAACCTTACACGTACGCTTACGTGAGACCGGTTCCACCGACTAACATGCACAAGTTGCATAAGGTGGCTGGCGGGTGTCTGTCTCTCCCACTTTAGTTGGAGCGGATTCGATGAAAAGGGTCCTTATGAAGGGTACATAGAAGTTGACAAATCACGTTGTGGCTTTCACGTAGGTAAGAAAACGTTCTTACTAGAACCCTATTTCAGCCACGTAAAACTTGCAACAACAATTAGAAGACGTCTAACTTGTTTTTGCAGCAAGTGCTTTGTGATATGATATGGCCAAAGTTGTGATGAATGATGAATGATATATATGTGATGTATGAGATGTTCATGCTATTGTAATAGGAATCACGACTTGCATGTCGATGAGTATGACAACCGGCAGGAGCCATAGGAGTTGTCTTTATTTTTTGTATGACCTGCGTGTCATTGAGAAACGCCATGTAAATTACTTTACTTTATTGCTAAACGCGTTAGCCATAGTAGTAGAAGTAATAGTTCGCGAGCAACTTCATGGAGACACGATGATGGAGATCATGATGATGGAGATCATGGTGTCATGCCGGTGACAAGATGATCATGGAGCCCCAAGATGGAGAGCAAAGGAGCTATGTGATATTGGCCATATCATGTCACTATTATTATTTGATTGCATGTGATGTTTATCATGTTTTGCATCTTGTTTACTTAGAACGACGGTAGTAAATAAGATGATCCCTCATAATAATTTCAAGAAAGTGTTCCCCATAACTGTGCACCGTTGCGATAGTACGTTGTTTCGAAGCACCACGTGATGATCGGGTGTTAGATTCTAACGTTCACATACAACGGGTGTAAGACAGATTTACACATGCAAACACTTAGGTTGACTTGACGAGCCTAGCATGTACAGACATGGCCTCGGAACACAGAAGACCGAAAGGTCGAGCATGAGTCGTATAGAAGATACGATCAACATGAAGATGTTCACCGATGTTGACTAGTCCGTCTCACGTGATGATCGGACACGGCCTAGTTAACTCGGATCATGTTATACTTAGATTACAGGAGGGATGTTTATCTAAGTGGGAGTTCATTGAATAATTTGATTAGATGAACTTAATTATCATGAACTTAGTCTAAAATTTTACAATATGTCTTGTAGATCAAATGGCCAATGTAGTCCTCAACTTCAACGCGTTCCTAGAGAAAACCAAGCTGAAAGACGATGGCAGCAACTACACGGACTGGGTCCGGAACCTGAGGATCATCCTCATAGCTGCCAAGAAAGATTATGTCCTACAAGCACCGCTAGGTGACGCACCTGTTCTCCCTGTAGAACTAGACGTTATGAACGCTTGGCAGGCACGTACCGATGACTACTCCCTCGTTCAGTGCGGCATGCTTTACAGCTTAGAGCCGGGGCTCCAAAAGCGTTTTGAGAGACATGGAGCATATGAGATGTTTGAAGAGCTGAAAATGGTTTTTCAAGCTCATGCCCGGGTCGAGAGATATGAAGTCTCCGACAAATTCTTCAGCTGTAAGATGGAGGAAAACAGTTCTGTCAGTGAGCACATACTCACTATGTCTGGGTTACATAACCGCTTGACTCAGGTGGGAGTTAATCTCCCGGATGACGCGGTCATTGACAGAATCCTCCAGTCGCTTCCACCGAGCTACAAGAGCTTTGTGATGAACTTCAATATGCAGGGGATGGAAAAGACCATTCCCGAATTATTTGCAATGCTGAAATCAGCAGAGGTAGAAGTCAAAAAGGAACATCAAGTGTTGATGGTGAATAAAACCACTAAGTTCAAGAAGGGCAAGGGAAAGAAAGCTTTCAAGAAGGACGGCAAGGGAGTTGCCGCGCCCGGCAAGCAAGCTGCCGGGAAGAAGCCAAAGAATGGACCCAAGCCCGAGACTGGGTGCTTTTATTGCAAGGAAAGTGGTCACTGGAAGCGGAACTGCCCCAAATACTTAGCGGACAAGAAGGCCGACAAAACAAAAGGTATATGTGATATACATGTAATTGATGTGTACCTTACCAGTACTCACAGTAGCTCCTGGGTATTTGATACCGGTGCGGTTGCTCACATTTGTAACTCAAAACAGGAGCTGCGGAATAAGCGGAGACTGGCGAAGGACGAGGTGACGATGCGCGTCGGGAATGGTTCCAAGGTCAATGTGATCGCCGTCGGCACCTACCTCTACATTTACCTTCGGGATTAGTTTTAAACCTTAATAATTGTTATTTAGTGCCAGCTTTGAGCATGAACATTGTATCAGGATCTTGTTTAATTCGAGATGGCTACTCATTTAAATCCGAGAATAATGGTTGTTCTGTTTATATGAGAGTATGTTTTATGGTCATGCTCCGATGGTGAATGGTTTATTCTTAATGAATCTCGAGCGTAATGCTACACATGTTCATAGTGTGAGTACCAAAAGATGTAAGATTGATAATGATAGTCCCACATACTTGTGGCACTGCCGCCTTGGTCACATAGGTGTCAAACGCATGAAGAAGCTCCATGCTGATGGACTTTTAGAGTCTCTTGATTACGAATCATTTGACACGTGCGAACCATGCCTCATGGGTAAAATGACCAAGACTCCGTTCTCAGGAACAATGGAGCGAGCAACCAACTTATTGGAAATCATACATACTGATGTGTGCGGTCCAATGAGTGTTGAGGCTCACGGTGGCTATCGTTATGTTCTCACCCTCACTGATGACTTGAGTAGATATGGGTATGTCTACTTAATGAAACACAAGTCTGAAACCTTTGAAAAGTTCAAGGAATTTCAGAGTGAGGTTGAGAATCAACGTGACGGGAAAATCAAGTTCCTGCGATCAGATCGCGGAGGAGAATACTTGAGTCACGAGTTTGGCACGCACTTAAGAAAATGTGGAATAGTTTCACAACTCACGCCGCCTGGAACACCTCAGCGTAATGGTGTGTTCGAACATCGTAATCGCACTCTATTAGATATGGTGCGATCTATGATGTCTCTTGCCGATTTACCGCTTTCTTTTTGGGGCTATGCTTTAGAGACTGCCGCATTCACTTTAAATAGGGCTCCGTCGAAATCCGTTGAGACGACACCGTATGAATTATGTTTTGGGAAGAAACATAAGCTGTCGTTTCTAAAAGTTTGGGGATGCGATGCTTATGTCAAGAAACTTCAACCTGAAAAGCTCGAACCCAAGTCGGAAAAATGCGTCTTCATAGGATACCCTAAAGAAACTATTGGGTATACCTTCTACCTCAGATCCGAAGGCAAGATCTTTGTTGCCAAGAATGGATCCTTTCTAGAGAAGGAGTTTCTCTCGAAAGAAGTAAGTGGGAGGAAAGTAGACCTTGATGAAGTATTACCTCTTGAACCGGAAAATGGCGCAACTCAAGAAAATGTTCCTGAGGTGCCTGCACCGACTAGAGAGGAAGTTAATGATAATGATCAAGATACTTCTGATCAAGCTCCTACTGAAATTCGAAGGTCCACAAGGACACGTTCCGCACCAGAGTGGTACGGCAACCCTGTCTTGGAAATCATGTTGTTAGACAACAGTGAACCTTTGAACTATGAAGAAGCGATGGTGGGCCCGGATTCCGACAGATGGCTGGAAGCCATGAAATCCGAGATAGGATCCATGTATGAAAATGAAGTATGGACTTTGACTGACTTGCCTGTTGAGCGGCGAGCCATAGAAAATAAATGGATATTTAAGAAGAAGACAGACGCGGATGGTAATGTGACCATCTATAAAGCTCGGCTTGTCGCTAAGGGTTATCGACAAGTTCAAGGGGTTGACTACGATGAGACTTTCTCACCGGTAGCGAAGCTAAAGTCCGTCCGAATCATGTTAGCTATTGCCGCATTCTACGATTATGAGATATGGCAAATGGACGTCAAAACGGCATTCCTTAATGGTTTCCTTAAGGAACAATTGTATATGATGCAGCCGGAAGGTTTTATCGATCCTAAGAATGCTGACAAGGTGTGCAAGCTCCAACGCTCGATTTATGGGCTGGTGCAAGTATCTCGGAGTTGGAACATTCGCTTTGATGAGATGATCAAAGCGTTTGGGTTTATGCAGACTTATGGAGAAGCCTGTGTTTACAAGAAAGTGAGTGGGAGCTCTGTAGCATTTCTCATATTATATGTAGATGACATACTTTTGATGGGAAATGATATAGAACTCTTGGACAACATTAAGGCCTACTTGAATAAGAGTTTTTCAATGAAGGACCTTGGAGAAGCTGCATATATATTAGGCATCAAGATCTATAGAGATAGATCAAGACGCCTCATAGGTTTTTCACAAAGCACCTACCTTGATAAGATATTGAAGAAGTTCAATATGGATCAGTCTAAGAAGGGGTTCTTGCCTGTGTTGCAAGGTGTGAAATTGAGCTCGGCTCAATGTCCGACCACGGCAGAAGATATAGAAGAGATGAGTGTCATCCCCTATGCCTCAGCCATAGGTTCTATTATGTATGCCATGCTGTGTACCAGACCTGATGTAAACCTTGCCGTAAGTTTGGTAGAAAGGTACCAAAGTAATCCCGGCAAGGAACGCTGGACATCGGTCAAGAATATCCTGAAGTACCTGAAAAGGACTAAGGAAATGTTTCTCGTTTATGGAGGTGACGAAGAGCTCGTCGTAAAAGGTTATGTCGACGCTAGCTTCGACACAGATCTGGATGACTCTAAGTCACAAACCGGATACGTGTATATATTGAATGGTGGGGCAGTAAGCTGGTGCAGTTGCAAGCAGAGTGTCGTGGCGGGATCTACATGTGAAGTGGAGTACATGGCAGCCTCGGAGGCAGCGCATGAAGCAATTTGGGTGAAGGAGTTCATCACCGACCTAGGAGTCATACCCAATGCGCCGGGGCCGATCAAGCTTTTCTGTGACAACACTGGAGCTATTGCTCTTGCCAAGGAGCCCAGGTTTCACAAGAAGACAAGGCACATCAAGCGTCGCTTCAACTCCATTCGTGAAAATGTTCAAGATGGAGACATAGAAATTTGTAAAGTCCATACAGATCTCAATATAGCAGATCCGTTGACTAAACCTCTCCCTAGAGCAAAACATGATCAACACCAGAATTCCATGGGTGTTCGATTCATCACAATGTAACTAGATTATTGACTCTAGTGCAAGTGGGAGACTGTTGGAAATATGCCCTAGAGGCAATAATAAAAGCATTATTATTATATTTCCTTGTTCATGATAATTGTATTTATTCATGCTATAATTGTGTTATCCGGAAATCGTAATACATGTGTGAATAATAGACACCAACATGTCCCTAGTAAGCCTCTAGTTGACTAGCTCATTGATCAACAGATAGTCATGGTTTCCTGACTATGGACATTGGATGTCATTGATAACGAGATCACATCATTAGGAGAATGATGTGATGGACAAGACCCAATCCTAAACATAGCATAAGATCGTATAGTTCGTTTGCTAGAGTTTTCCAATGTCAAGTATATTTTCCTTAGACCATGAGATCGTGTAACTCCCGGATACCGTAGGAGTGCTTTGGGTGTGCCAAACGTCACAACGTAACTGGGTGACTATAAAGGTATACTACGGGTATCTCCGAAAGTGTCTGTTGGGTTGACACGGATCAAGACTGGGATTTGTCACTCCGTATGATGGAGAGGTATCACTGGGCCCACTCGGTAATGCATCATCATAATGAGCTCAAAGTGACAAAGTGTCTGGTCACGGGATCATGCATTACGGTACGAGTAAAGTGACTTGCCGGTAACGAGATTGAACGAGGTATTGGGATACCGATGATCGGATCTCGGGCAAGTAACATACCGATTGACAAAGGGAATTGTATATGGGATTGATTGAATCCTCGACATCGTGGTTCATCCGATGAGATCATCGAGGAGCATGTGGGAGCCAACATGGGTATCCAGATCCTGCTGTTGGTTATTGACGGGAGAGCGATCTTGGTCATGTCTACATGTGTCTCGAACCCGTAGGGTCTACACACTTAAGGTTCGGTGACGCTAGGGTTGTAGGGATATGTATATGCAGTAACCCGAATGTTGTTCGGAGTCCCGGATGAGATCCCGGACGTCACGAGGAGTTCCGGAATGGTCCGGAGGTAAAGAATTATATATAGGAAGTGCTATTTCGGGCATCGGGACAAGTTTCGGGGTCACCGGTATTGTACCGGGACCACCGGAAGGGTCCCGGGGGTCCACCGGGTGGGGCCACCTGCCCCGGGGGGCCACATGGGCTGTAGGGGTGTGCGCCTTGGCCTACATGGGCCAAGGGCACCAGCCCCAAGAGGCCCATGCGCCTAGGGTTCAAGAAGGGAAGAGTCCCAAAGGGGGAAGGCACCTCCTAGGTGCCTTGGGGAGGAGGGATTCCTCCCTTGGCCGCACCCCCCTAGGAGATTGGATCTCCTAGGGCCGGCGCCCCCCCCTTGGACTCCCTATATATAGTGGGGAAAGGAGGGCCTCTCACCCCACGCCTTTGGTGCCTCCCTCTCCCTCTCCAACACATCCTCCTCCTCCATAGTGCTTGGCGAAGCCCTGCCGGAGTACTGCAGCTCCACCACCACCACGCCGTCGTGCTGCTGCTGGATCCATCTTCCTCAACCTCTCCTTCCTCCTTGCTGGATCAAGAAGAAGGAGACGTCACGCTGACCGTACGTGTGTTGAACGCGGAGGTGCCGTCCGTTCGGCGCTAGGATCTCCGGTGATTTGGATCACGTCGAGTACGCGTTCCTCATCCCCGTTCTTTGAACGCTTCCACGCGTGATCTACAAAGGTATGTAGATGCAATCCGATCACTCGTTGCTAGATGAACTCATAGATGGATCTTCGTGAAACCGTAGGAATTTTTTTGTTTTTTGCAACGTTCCCCATCACAATGGTGGGAAAGCCACATGCCTACTCTGCCAGTTGGAACAATTCACCTGGCCAGACTTCCAAGCTACTTTCCGTGCCCGCTTCATTCCTCAGGGAGTCATGGACCGGAATTAGCGTGAGTTCCGCAATCTTACCCAGGGCAACAAAACTGTGGAAGCTTATCAGCGGGAGTTTCTGGATTTATCCCGCTATGCTGAAGAAGACATTGCAACTGATGCACGCAGATAGGAGAAGTTCCATGATGGCCTTCAAGTTGACATCAAGCTCGCGCTTCTAGTGCATGACTGTGCTGATTTCGCCACCTTGGTGAACAAGGCCATCAATGTCGAAATTGGTCTGCAGGAACACCAGAGCTCTCACAGGCGCAACCATGACACGGGCTCATCTTCGGGCCCGTCCTCGCAGAAGCGTAGGATATGAATCCCAATGGCACGTACCAGCCAACTGCACCTGCTCCAAGGCAGTCTTATGCGGCACCGCGTCTGCCTCCCCCACCAACTAGGCAGCCGAGACTTCTAGCTCCACCACCCCGAGCTCCTGTTCTCACTCCCAATAATGGTCTGTGCTACAAGTGTGGCCAACCAGGTCACCTCGCCAAGAACTGCCTTCAGAACCAGAATCAACTGGCCCTTCCCGCAGCTGGCCGTGGAAGCAACCAGCCTCGCAACAACAATGCCAGGTCTTATGGTCGTGTTCATGCTAACCACATTGATCTCAATGAAGTTCTAGACCAGCCTGCTACTGTGATGGGTACACTCCTCGTAAATTCAGTACCTGCATCTGTTTTATTTGATATAGGTGCATCGCATTCATTCATGTCAGAAGATTTCGCATGCTTGCACGACATTAAATGTGAGGACATGAACACTTCGCTATTAGTACACACTCCCGCGGGCCAATGTCGGACCTCCATGATTTGCAACGACGTCCCCGTTGAAATCGAAGGACTGGAATTCCTTGTCTCTCCCATCGTACTGAACTCTTGTAGCATCGACCTCATTCTGGGAATGGATTGGTTGAAAGCCCATACTGCTTCTATAGTTTGCACCACTAAGACCGTCCATCTGCTACACCCTTCTAATGAAATAATTACCTACCAAACTCATCTAGTTCAGAACACCGAGGCACGGCTTTATGCCTTGAATGCGTTAAATGCTGCACCACTTGAGGGCATTGAAAACATTCCCGTCATTTGTGAATTCCAAGGCGTCTTTCCGGAAGAACTTCCAGGGATTCCCCCTGCTAGAGTTGTCGAATTCATCATCGACTTGAAACCAGGCACCACTCCTATAGCCAAACGACCCTACAAGATGCCGCCACATGAACTCATTGAGCTTAAGGAGGAAATTGACAAATCTCTTAGCAAAGGTTTCGTTCACCCTAGTTGCTCTCCTTGGGGAGCACCTTCTCTCTTTGTTAAGAAGAAGGATGGGACAAACCGATTAGTCCAAGACTACCGTCCTATAAACCAAGCTACCATTCAGAATAAATATCCTCTTCCTCGGATCAATGATCTTTATGATCAACTGGCTGGCTCATCAGTGTTCTCCAAACTCGACTTGAGGTTGGGTTACCACCAGATCCGTGTTCGTGAAGAGGATATCCCAAAAACCGCCTTCGTGACTCAGTATGGATCATACGAGTACACCGTCATGTCATTCGGCTTAACGAATGCTCCAGCCACTTTCTCTCGTCTAATGAACTACATATTCATGGATTACCTCGACAAGTTCGTTGTGGTTTATCTGGATGATATCATGGTATTTTCTAAGAACAAAGAAGAACATGATGAACATCTTCGTCTTGTGCTGGAAAACCTTCGAGAGCATCAACTCTATGCTAAGTATTCCAAGTGTGAGTTCTGGCTCCCCGAAGTAACCTATCTTGGGCATGTCATCTCCAAGGATGGTATTGTCGTTAACCCTGAATGAGTCTATTCTATTCTCGATTGGACTCCTCCGAAGAATGTCAAGCAAGTCCAAAGTTTTCTCGGTCTCACCAGCTATTGCCGTCGATTTGTCGAGAACTTCTCCAAGATCGCTAGGCCTCTGACTAATCTGTTGCATAAGGGTGTCAAGTTCCAATGGACAGACAAGTGTCAGGAAAGTTTCCAGGCGCTCAAAGACAAGTTGACCTCTGCCCCAGTCCTTGTTCCACCTGATAATAAGAAGGACTTCGTCATTTACTGTGACGCTTCCCGTCAAGGATTAGGCTGTGTCGTAATGCAAGAGCGAAGAGTGATAGCTTACTCCTCTCTTCAACTGCGCCCTCATGAAGAAAACTACCCAGTTCACGACCTCGAGCTTGCTGCTGTCATTCATGCTTTGAAGCAGTGACGACATTACCTTATCGGTAATCGATGCGAGATCTTCACCGACCACCAAAGTCTGAAGTATCTATTTACTCAGCCAGACCTGAACCTCCGACAACAGAGATGGATGGAGACTGTTGCAGACTTTGACGTGGGTATATCCTATACCCTGGGCAAGGCTAATGTAATGGCTGATGCCTTGAGCTTCAAGTCTTACTGCAACCACCTCCAGGTTCACAAGGTTGAGCCCTCGCTTGTTGAAGAATTCAGAAAGCTGAACCTCCATATAGTTCCTCTGGGTGCACTCGCTCCCCCTCCCCCGAGTGCCGCAAGATGAACATCCACGTAATTACCCAGGGTTCTCTCAATACCCTGGTTGCTAAACCTGATCTCGTGGACAACATCAAAACTCTACAGAATTATGACTCTCAAGTCCACAAGATTAAGCACTACCTCGCTGAAGGAAGGCCCTCGTTCTTCACTATTGCTGATGATGGCATCTTGTACTTCAAGGGCCGCCTAGTAGTGCCATGTTCAGAGGAAAACCATGATATGACACAGGAGGTTATGAAAGAAGCTCATGATACACCTCTATCTATCCATCCTGGTAGTAAAAATATGTACTAAGACATCCGTCAGAGATTCTGGTGGTCTAATATGAAGCAAGACATTGCTCGTTATGTTGCTGAGGGTGACGTTTGCCGTCGTATAAAAGATGAACATCAAAGGCCTACTGGAACTCTGCAACCTATCTCTATTCCTGAATGGAAATGGGACCATGTTGAAATGGACTTCGTCACTGGATTACCCAAATCACAGAAAGGTAATGATGCTATTCTTGTCATCATTGACCGGTTTTCTAAAGTTGCACATTTTCTGGCAGTCAAAGAAACAATCACTGCTAGTCAGCTTGCAACTCTCTACATGTCCAGAATTGTTTCACTTCACAGTATTCCACTGGTTATCAGTTTGGACCGTGGCAGCTTATTCACTTCAAGATTCTGGGCAAGTTTCCAAGAAGCTATGGGAACTCATCTGTCGTTCAGTACTGTGTTTCATCCTCAGTCGCAATGACAGGTTGAACGTGTCAACCAAGTTTTCGAAGACATGCTTCAAGCTTGTGTAATTTCCTTCGGCAAGAAATGGGAGGAATCTCTTCCATATGCCGAGTTCTCTAATAATAATAGCTATGAAGCTAGTCTGAAGATGTCCCCCTTCGAAGTGTTATATGGACGAAAGTGTCGAACCCCTCTGAACTGGTCAGAAACTGGGGAACGTCCACTCTTCGGTCCGAATATTATCCAACAGGCCGAAGAACAAGTCCGCATTATTCGCGAGAATCTCAAGACTGCTCAGTCACGTCAGAAAAGTCAGTATGACCGTCATCACAAAGACATTGTCTATCAACCTGGCGAAAAGGCTTATCTTCGAGTTACACCAATGAAGGGTGCTCACCGCTTCGGGATCAAGGGAAAGCTAGCTCCTCGCTATATCAGTCCCTTCACTATTCTCGAAAGGCGTGGAAAGGTGGCATATCAACTGGAGCTTCCGCCGAACCTTTCTCAGGTTCATGATGTGTTCCACGTGTCATAGCTCCGCCGTTGCTTCAAGGACCCAATTCGAGTAGTGGATCATGAAGTGCTCGAATTGCAACAGGACCTCTCCTATAAAGAGCATCTGGTCCACATTCTCGACCAAGCTAAACGCCGCACACATCAGAAAGCGATCAAGTTCCTCAAGGTCCAATGGTTGCATGACTCTAATGATGAAGCCACTTGGGAACGCGAGGACCGCCTCTGTGATGAATACCCCGCACTGTTTCCTTCTACCTCCTAAATCTCGGGACGAGATTTCTTGTAGTGGAGGAGTTTTGTAACGCCTGGATAATCATGCTACAGTAATCCCACGTTAATGATGCCACGTCACCTCTGTCACTGTAGTTAATCTCGGGTTAGTTCAAAACCGATTCAAATTCAAATTTAAAATAAAGTTAAATAATAAAGTTTTCAAAATTTAAAACAAAAATGTTCGGGCGGTGCCATAATTTGCATATGTAATTATGGTGTAATAAACACATTTTTATAAAGTGCCTAAGTATTTTAAAATGAATTAAAACAGAAAAGAAAAAAAATAAAAAGAAAAACTAAAACTAAAACGAAAAAAGAAAAGGGGAGAAAGCCCCCCCGGGCCATCTGTGGCCCAGCTGGCAAGCCCAACTGGGCAAAGGGCCAACCAGGCCAGCCCAACTGGCCACTCCCCTCCATAACCCCCCCCCCCCACACACACACACTACCCAGACCCCTACCAACACACCCCCACTCCCCCCCGCAAAAATATCTCCCCCTCTCCCCCAACTAGATCGGGATCGAGGGAGGAGACCGCCGCCGCCGCCCGGATCATCCATCGCCGCCCAGACCCCCTCGCCGGCCTGCCTCCCGCTCCGCCACGTCGTCTCCATCCTCCTCCTCACGCCCCGCTGCCCCCGTCCCTACGATTCCCCCGTGAGGCCCCCCTCCTCCTCTCTCCCCCGCATGCGCCCGCACCGGCCGCGCTCACCGCGCTCCCGCGCCGCCCCGTGCCCGTGCACGCGCCGTGGCCGCACCCTCTTCCCCCCACGGCTCCCTCGCCCCGCGCTCGTCCCACGCCTGCTGCCGCTCTACACAGCTGTTGCCGCTTGAGCTGCCCCCCTCCCCGCGCGCACAGCTCGCCATCACCGCACGCAGCTCGCACGCGTGCGCCCCTGACGGGGCCGTGCCCACCCTGCTGCCGCCTTTCCTCGACCGCCTCCGCCTTGCTCGCTGCCTCGGCTGCTAGCACAGCCGCCGCCGCCCGAGCTCCCGCTCACGGCCACCACGGCCCCTGCCGCTCACCGCCGCACGGCCTCATGCACGTGCTAGCACCATCCCGTCACCGCGCGCTGCTCCCCTGCTCCCCGCGTCGTGAGCTCCCGCCCCTGGCCTGGCCTCCACTCGCCGGCGGCCGTGCTCGAGTCCTACGCCCGTGCACTGGCTACTCCGGCGCTCGCGCCGCCCCTGCCCTTGCTGTCCGCCACCGCCGTCCGTCGCAGCGCCCACGACCCCCTGGATGCGCACCTACCTTGTTGCCGTGCTCCGCCTGCTGGTCGTCGCTCCTCTCGGCGCCGCCTCCTCTGCCGCGCCACCGTGGCCCCTCCCATCTCCGGCCGCTGCAGGCCCTGCCCCGCCGCGCCATGCTCGCTGGCGGAGCGCCTTGGTCGCGGCCACGCCTCGGGCGTGTGCACGCGAGCCCTGGAGGGTCCGTCCCGCCCCGCCGCCCGTTACGTCCGCCCGTTAAGGCTCCCCTCTAGGCAACACACAAGTGGGGCCTAGCCCCCAAAACATTTTTATAAAATAAAATAAAATGAAATAAAAATAAATTAATAGAATTAATAATTAATTAAGTTAATTAATCATGTTTAAATTAATTAAGTTAATTAATCATGTTTAAATTAATTAAGTTAATTAATCTAATTAATTAGTTAATTAAGTTAAACAGTAATTAATTAGCTAAACACTAATTAAACTAAGCAGTGTATGACATGCGGGACCCACCTGTCAGGTTGACCAGGTCAACTGCTGACGTCATGCTGACATCAGCAAACACTATTCTGGATAATGTTGAATTAAAATAATTAAATAAATCCTAAAAATGATTCAAATATTTTAAAATTAATATAAAATAAACCGTAGCTCGGATGGAAAAACTTTGTACATGAAAGTTGCTCAGAACGACGAGACGAATCCGAATTCGCAGCCCGTTCGTCCGCCACGCATCCGTAGCATAGCGAACACGCAACTTTTCCCCTCCGGTTCATCTGTCTGAAAATGCGAAACACCAGGGATATTTTCCCGGATGTTTCCCCCCTTCATCGGTACCACCTCTTACCGCATTAGGGCACCCCTGGCATGTAACGCCCCGAGACCGATGTGCCATGTGTCTTCCTGTTATTCGCTGTTGTTGCCTTGTCATTGCTTGCGTGTCATGCATTGCATATCATGTCATCATGTGCATTTCATTTGCATACGTGTTCGTCTCATGCATCCGAGCATTTTCCCCGTTGTCCGTTTTGCATTCCGGCGCTCCGTTCTCCTCCGGTGGTCATTTCTACCTTCTTCTCGTGTGTGGGGATTAAACATTTCCGGATTGGACCGAGACTTGCCAAGCGGCCTTGGTTAACTACCGGTAGACCGCCTGTCAAGTTTCGTACCATTTGGACTTCGTTTGATGCTCCAACGGTTAACCGAGTAACCGAAAAGGCCTCGTGTGTGTTGCAGCCCAACACCCCTCCATTTTGGCCCAAAACCCACCTAAACCTGCTCTATTATCTCGGTCGTTCAATCACGATCGCGTGGCCGAAAACCGCACCTCATTTGGACTCTCCTAGCTCCCTCTACCTATAAATAAGTGCACCCCGTTCATTTTCGCGGACGAAACCCTAGCCATCTTCTTCACCGCGTCGCCGGACACGTCCGGGCGGAGCCGGACATGTCCACCGCCGCACTGCCACGTCGCTCGACCAATAGGAGTGCGCCACGTCACCCCGCCGCTGATCTCCACCAACCACGCGCTGCCACGTCGCCAGCGCCGCGCCCTCCTCTCTCCTCCGCCGCCGCGGCCCGAGGGAGCCCAGATCGGGCCCGCCCCGGGCCAGATCGGGCCACCGCCGCCCTAGCGCCTCCTGTCGGCCGCGAGCATCTCCGCCGCCACCGACGCTCGCCGGTGTCGACCGCCGGCTCGCCTCACCTTCCCCGCCGCCGTTTCTTCGCCGGAGTGCGCGCCCCGGCCGGATCCGCCTTATCCGTCGCACCTCGCCTCCACTCGAGCGCCACCGGGCGCCGCTTCCACCGGACGGCACCTCCTCGGCGGCCGGGAGCCCGGCGCCTCGCCGGACCTCGCCGGTCGTACCGGACTCGAGCTCGCCGGAGTGCCTCGGTTTCCGTGCCAAACCCTAGATCTGTTTTCAGAGGGTATATTTTTCCTAAGTCCCCGAAATTCCCAGATTCAAATGCTCATGTTCATCGCATCGTAACTTTGCATCCGTAGCTCCGTTTTGGGCATATAGCATATCAAAATGTTCGTCTCAGAGAGTACATCATTTCATCTCATTGCATCATTTTCATTTGAGTTCTTCTTGATGCCCGAAATGCTGTTAGAAGAGTGCTACTTGAGATAATTGTTAGATCTGCTGCTCCATTTAGATATTTGTCATTTTTGCCATGATTATTGTGTGCATGATATGCCCATGAGCTCTACATATGTTTTGTTAAGGGTTTTGCCATCTTTCCAGAGGTGCAACCCATGTATTTTTTTGATGTGTGTGGTGACTAGCACAAGCTTGCAAAGTGAGGCACTTGGTAATGCTGATTTCAGGGACTTACCATTTCCACCAAGTCTTTGAGCTGTTTATCTCATATGGCCATATGTTCATGTTGTTTCCTAGTGATCCGTGCATCTTTTGAGGATGATTAGTAAGGATGTTTTGTTACTCTTGTAGTGCTTTATCCATCCATGTCTTTGTTTGCAATTATGGAGCACCCTAGCTTGAGTCAATCGAGCTCTACTTTTTCTATTTCGTGAATCTGGGCAGATTGTCTACTTGTTAGCAATTTTGCCGATGATGTTGTAGTTGATACGTGCATGCTATGGTATTGTTCTTGCCATGTCTAGCTTGTATAATGTGTATTCTTGATGGGTGTATGCTTATATTGTCATGCCTTGCTCTGTAGTGAGTGCATCGAGCTCGTAAACATGCCTACTTGATATCTGTTTTTAGCATGCTCCGGTTTTCACTAAGTCTGTGATTTGATTATGTTTTTGCCATGTTCACATGCTTGCAAATGTATTTTCTGATCCCTTTTGGCTCAAGGACACTAAGGGACTTTTGTTAATATCTTTGATTAGCTCCATGCCATGCTTTACTTTTCCATGTTCAGGTCCTGTAGCATGTAGTTTTGTTGCTACAAAGTGTGCTACCTGATCTGAAATTCCAGACAAGTGTTAATTTCACTAAGTCTGAAATCTGTTTACCATATGCATTTTTGCCATGCTTGTTTGAACCTGTTAATGCATGAATTGGCCGTAGCTCAGTGCTAGACTTTTGTTAAGCATCATGAATGGATCCCTTCCATGTATTTTGTTGTCATGTTTGAGTGCTCTAGCATGTTCATCTCATTGCATTTAGATGGCTACTTGCTGTAAATCGCAGACCGGTGCCATATTTGAATCGCTTGCCATTTCCAAACCGTAACTCCGATTCCGGTGATCTTTATATCGTTTTCAAGCGATTTCATCTCACCTTTCCAGTGGCACGCTTGGATTTCCATGTTGAGTCCAGGTTCAATCATTCCTTGTAAAATCATGCATATGCATTGCATACCGCATCTCGCATATCATACCATGTTCATGTGTTGGTTGTTTACTATGTTGTGTGCTTCTTTTCCGGTGTTTGCTTCTTCGGGTTGCTTCTGATAACGTCGCGATTGTGAGGACCCGTTCGTCTACGTCCGTTTGTCTTCTTCATGGACTTGTTCTTCTTCCTTGCGGGATTTCAGGCAAGATGATCATACCCTCGAAAGCACTTCTATCTTTGCTTGCTTAGTTGCTCGCTCTTTTGCTATGCCTATGCTGCGATACCTATCACTTGCTTATCATGCCTCCCATATTGTTGAACCAAGCCTCTAACCCACCTTGTCCTAGCAAACCGTTGTTTGGCTATGTTACCGGTTTGCTCAGCCCCTCCTATAGCGTTGTTAGTTGCAGGTGAAGATTGAAGTTTGTTCCTTGTTGGAACATGGAGATGTTGTTCCTTGTTGGAACATGTTTACTTGTTGGGATATCACATTATATCTTATTTTAATTAATGCATCTATATACTTGGTAAAGGGTGGAAGGCTCGGCCTTATGCCTGGTGTTTTGTTCCACTCTTGCCGCCCTAGTTTCCGTCATATCGGTGTTATGTTCCCGGATTTTGCGTTCCTTACGCGGTTGGGTTATAATGGGAACCCCTTGACAGTTTGCTTTGAATAAAACTCCTCCAGCAAGGCCCAACATTGGTTTTACCATTTGCCACCTAGCCTTTTTTCCTTGGGTTAGGCCAGCCCAAGGGTCATCCTTATTTTAAACCCCCCCCCGGCCAGTGCTTGTCTAAGCGTTGGTCCAAACTAGAGCCCCTTGCAACGCCACCTCGGGGAAACTCGAGGGCTGGTTTTAGTTGTACGGATTGCTTATCCGGTGTTGCCCTGAGAACGAGATATGTGCAGCTCCTATCGGGATGTCGGCGCATCGGGTGGTCTTGCTGGACTTGTTTTACCATTGTCGAGGATGTCTTGTAGAACCGGGATACCGAGTCTGATCGGAACGTCTCGGGAGGAGGTCTATTCCTTCGTTGACCGTGAGAGCTTGTGATGGGCTAAGTTGGGACACCCCTGCAGGGATTTGAACTTTCGAAAGCCGTGCCCGCGGTTATGGGCAGATGGGAATTTGTTAATGTCCGGTTGTAGAAAACCTGAAGTTGACCTTAATTTAAAATGCATCAACCGTGTGTGTAACCGTGATGGTCTCTTTCCGGCGGAGTCCGGGAAGTGAACACGGTGTTGGAGTTATGCTTGACGTAGGTTGTTCTAGGATCACTTCTTGATCATACTTCTATCGACTGTTCTTTGCCTTCTCTTCTCGCTCTCATTTGCGTATGTTAGCCACCATATATGCTAGTCGCTTGCTGCAGCTCCACCTCATACCTTTTACCTTACCCATAAGCTTAAATAGTCTTGATCGCGAGGGTGCGAGATTGCTGAGTCCCCGTGACTCACAGGTACTTCCAAAACCAACTTGCAGGTGCCGATGAGTCCGTGCAGATGATGCAACCAAGCTCAGGAGGAGCTCAATGAAGATCTTGTCCTTTGTGTTGTTTCATTCTAGTTGATCAGTAGTGGAGCCCAGTTGGGGTCGATCGGGGACCGTGTCGCATTTGGGGTTCTTCTTTTATTTTGGTTCCGTAGTCGGACCTTGATTGTATCTGGATGATGTAATGCTTTATTCCTGTAATTGTGTGAAGTGGCGATTGTAAGCCAACTATGTATCTCTTTTCCCTTATTGTATTACATGGGTTGTGTGAAGATTACCTCACTTGCGACATTGCTTTCAATGCGGTTATGTCTCTAAGTCGTGCTGCGACACGTGGAAGATATAGCCGCATCGAGGGCGTTACAAGTTGGTATCAGAGCCTTCCCCGACCTTAGGAGCCCCGTTGCTTGATCGTTTTTAGCGGCCGAGTTGTGTCTAGAAAATTTTTTTGAGTCATTTAGGATTTATATATCGGAGAGTTTAGGAATTCTTTTTACTTCCCAGTCTCCTCATCGCTCTGGTAAGGCATCCTGACGTAGAGTTTTGACTCTTCTCTTCTCAAATTTCACTAAAAAAATTTAGGATCACGCGGGTATCTTGGAATCGTTCCGATGGTTTTGTGACGAGAACATTGTCTTGGTGCCTCCTGTCAGGGGTTTTGTGGAAGTGTCCCGGGGAGTTGAGCTCTGAGGTGTTGTCGTCATAATTTTATCGTTGCAGTTCGGGAATATCTGAGTTTAGTACGCCGACATCGAAAATCTCTTTTATGCAGTTCGTTGGTGAGATAACCTCGATGCCACCCAGTACTGGGGCGGGAGTTCGGGAGTATTGCCATAACTTGTATAACGGATGCTTTTTGAAGGTTGAGGTAGACGATTTCCGAAGGTTTCTTGGTTATGTGTTGAAGGATGGATACAGCTGGATGTAGGATTTGTTAGTTTTGGGTGAGATATTATGCTTCCCCTGTATCCCCAACACCTGATTGCATAACCGGAAAGGTTCGGGAGTTTCATAGGTGGGAATTCAAGTAGCTCTTAGGATATCTTTCCGACAGATGTATGATATGAAATTGGGGTTCGACGTCTAGTGGTCCGCCTATTCACGGTCGGTTTTACAGTGGTCTCGTTGTGTCTTAAAGAGTCCTTGGCTATGCCGACTCGGGGACGCTTTGTATGTCATGTGCACTGTCTTGTACATGATGGTGTTGTACGATCGAGCCCGTGTAGGCCCCACCACGAAAACTTCGGACGAAATCTCTATCATATGTTTGTTCCGGCTTATTCTGCAAGCCAACCTTTTGTTTTTGTTTTGAGTTGTGGTATTCGAGTTGCTTCAAAGTCAAGTGTTGATTCCATACCTTTTCCAAGCGGTGTTCTCATATTTCTATGTGAATACTAATCCTTCTCGACCATCGAGTCTGTCATGTCAATCATTTTCACCGGTGTGTTTCTCTTCAAGTGGATCCAAACATTTCAACATTCGCAAGATCCAATCTCAGCTTTCTCAACGGTGTTCGTTCATCCATCCCAAGTTGTCTTTGTTTTCCCACCCTCCCACCCTTGTTTCTCCTAGGACTCAGATTTCTTTATCGAGTATCCATCTTATTGATGTGAAGTCTCTCCATTCTTCTCCATCAATGTTCTTACCCGGTGATGCTCATGAAGATTTTAGCGAAGTTTCTAGTTCACCATTATTCATTCTTTTTCTTCTCTGGTGGAACCAATTCAAGCTTTCGATGTTGATCATATTCTTTTCCGTATTTCAATGTTTTCTCATGCCGGTGCAATTCTTAATCGTTCACCTCTCGCTATTCTATTGTCCCGGAGTGCTCAAGATATCTCAGAAGGCTCGTTTTTTTCATTCAAGATCAGTGCAATCTATTTCGAGGTTGTTATCTCTTTCAAGCCATTTAATTCAACCGGTGCTTTCTCTCTTTTGAATTGTTCTATGGTGTTTCTTTTGAGTGGGCCCTAACCCACAGGTTTTTCCCAGGATCTTACCTGACTCTTCTATTTTTCCCGGAGCTATCCTCAAATTCTTTTGAAGTTTGACGTAAGAATGATTTATCATCAGTCATATGTTTTTCTCCAAGATCTTTCAATTTTTTTTCATCTTTGGTTCAACCTTTCTAATTTTTATCCCGGAGTATCTCAACAATTTGGTGGTGTTTCTCATCGTCATTCCCTGCATTTGAAGACCGAAGAAGATTTTTCTCTCAATCTTGCTCCATTCTCTTCAAGATTCGTGATTCTAGCTTGTTGCCATCCTCTCATAATTATTTGCGATTGTGAGATATTCTTTTCAACCATCCGGAGTAATTCAGAGTATTTTCAGTTCGATTCTCTGGAGCCCATCATCTCATAATTATTCTTTCCCAGCTTTCAGTTATCGTTCTCCTAATCTTACCGGTGCATCGATCAATTATCCTCTAATCAGTTCTTGATCTCTTCGTTCTCATGTAACTAAATCCCCTCAAGCTTCTTCGTTCATTTGCTAATCCTTCCTGGTGTTCTTCATGTTTTATTCGTTCTTTTTCAATTCTTACGGTGGTTCGTTCAAGATTCTTCTTCCTTCGTGTATCATATCATGCATTCATGCTTTTCAAATTCTACCGGTGGATCGTTGAAGACTTTCTCAAGTTTGTGCCATATCTCTCTAAAACCTTCCAACGGGAATAAGTTGTCTGCAATCCGTTGCTTGTCATCAACTTAAATTGATGAAGGATACGCATAACATAATTCTTATTCTTGTTTCATTCTAGTGATCTAATTTCCTGCTTTCCGGCATGGTTAATCATATCACATTCTCGGTTTGAGATGCTTTATCTTTCTTTTCCAGAGTTCCAAGCTCTCGCATTTATATCACCACGAAGATTCATCTAAATCGTCGCAAGGCTTCACCTTGTGTTTTCAACTTCTTTTTCCTTCCGTTTGATCATCCTTTTGTCACCGGAGTTCTTTAGGGAGGCTCGACATGGTGTTTCATCAAGGAATTAATTCCTTCTCGAAGTGTTCATCGAGATTCTTTTCTAAGAAACTCAAGCTTTCATCATCTTGCTATCCGGAGTGCAATTCTTTCTTCCGTATGATTGGAGGTGGTATTATGTCATTCTTAATAATTTGAGTTCATGATTCACATGTTATTAAGAATGAGGTATTTTAAATCCATCAATCTCTTCTTTGGAGTTATCTTGGGTTATATTTCACCAAAGCCTTCCCTAAGGATTGTTGCTATTTATGGTGCTTATAAAGGATCCAAGTTCTTCTTTTATCCTCCCGGTGATATAGCTTTCTCGTCTCCTTGTTCTTATCAATCCAATTCTTTTCCCGTGAGTGGCAGGTTTTCACCTCATAATTTGAGTTGTATTCCATAAGTCCATATCAAGCGTATTCTTTTCGTTGTTGGTTTTTCTAACAACTCCGTGCGAACCTTCTCCTTAAAATGCTTTTCAAGCTCATCGGAGGTAGAAGATGTTGTTTTCTTCTTCGTTCTTATGTTCCGACGATCCAACTTCTATTCTTTCATTTCGGAGGCATTGTGATGTTGCTCTCTGCAACCCATCTTCTTGTTTTGTCAGGATCGTGTTCTTTTTGTCCTTATCCTTTTAACCGGAGTGTCGCGCCCGCTTTTCGAGTTCTTCCCTTCCTGTCAAGTTTTTGCCTCCCTTCTCAACCGGAGTGCCGCCTGAAATCGTTCTTACCCATTGTGCCATTCTTTCAATAGTTCTGGAGGCAGTGTATTGTTGTTTTCATCAAGTATCCCCTCATCTTGTCAAATTCAAGTTCAATTCCTTCCATTTACAGTCGGAATGCTGTCCAAATTATATAATTCTTAATCCTTCTATATCTTGTTTTAGCCGGAATGGTTTCAATATATATCTTGCCCTTCAACCTCAAGGTTTTTCGCAATGTTCGTTGTTCCTCTTTTCTAACGGAGTATTTTTGACTTTGTTCACCTTCGTTGTATTCTTTTCTTCTATTTGTTTAACCTCTCAAGGTTCTTTGGTCTCACTCGTTTGTCAAAGAAGCAACTTAGCTTTACCTCTTCTCTTTCTTTTCCGTTTTTCCCTCTGGTTCCATTCTAGATCTCGGGACGAGATCCTCTCGTAGTGGTGGAGTGTTGTAACGCCCCGAGACCGATGTGCCATGTGTCTTCCTGTTATTCGCTGTTGTTGCCTTGTCATTGCTTGCGTGTCATGCATTGCATATCATGTCATCATGTGCATTTCATTTGCATACGTGTTCGTCTCATGCATCCGAGCATTTTCCCCGTTGTCCGTTTTGCATTCCGGCGCTCCGTTCTCCTCCGGTGGTCATTTCTACCTTCTTCTCGTGTGTGGGGATTAAACATTTCCGGATTGGACCGAGACTTGCCAAGCGGCCTTGGTTAACTACCGGTAGACCGCCTGTCAAGTTTCATACCATTTGGACTTTGTTTGATGCTCCAACGGTTAACCGAGTAACCGAAAAGGCCTCGTGTGTGTTGCAGCCCAACACCCCTCCATTTTGGCCCAAAACCCACCTAAACCTGCTCTATTATCTCAGTCGTTCAATCACGATCGCGTGGCCGAAAACCGCACCTCATTTGGACTCTCCTAGCTCCCTCTACCTATAAATATGTGCACCCCGTTCATTTTCGCGGACGAAACCCTAGCCATCTTCTCCACCGCGTCGCCGGACACGTCCGGGCGGAGCCGGACATGTCCACCGCCGCACTACCACGTCGCTCGACCAATAGGAGTGCGCCACATCACCCCGCCGCCGATCTCCACCAACCACGCGCTGCCACGTCGCCAGCGCCGCGCCCTCCTCTCTCCTCCGCCGCCGCGGCCCGAGGGAGCCCAGATCGGGCCCGCCCCGGGCCAGATCGGGCCGCCGCCGCCCTAGCGCCTCCTGTCGGCCGCGAGCATCTCCGCCGCCACCGACGCTCGCCGGTGTCGACCGCCGGCTCGCCTCACCTTCCCCGCCGCCGTTTATTCGCCGGAGTGCGCGCCCCGGCCGGATCCGCCTTATCCGCCGCACCTCGCCTCCACTCGAGCGCCACCGCGCGCCGCTTCCACCGGACGGCGCCTCCTCGGCGGCCGGGAGCCCGGCGCCTCGCCGGACCTCGCCGGTCGTACCGGACTCGAGCTCGCCGGAGTGCCTCGGTTTCCGTGCCAAACCCTAGATCTGTTTTCAGAGGGTATATTTTTCCTAAGTCCCCGAAATTCCCAGATTCAAATGCTCATGTTCATCGCATCGTAACTTTGCATCCGTAGCTCCGTTTTGGGCATATAGCATATCAAAATGTTCGTCTCAGAGAGTACATCATTTCATCTCATTGCATCATTTTCATTTGAGTTCTTCTTGATGCCCGAAATGCTGTTAGAAGAGTGCTACTTGAGATAATTGTTAGATCTGCTGCTCCATTTAGATATTTGTCATTTTTGCCATGATTATTGTGTGCATGATATGCCCATGAGCTCTACATATGTTTTGTTAAGGGTTTTGCCATCTTTCCAGAGGTGCAACCCATGTATTTTTGTGATGTGTGTGGTGACTAGCACAAGCTTGCAAAGTGAGGCACTTGGTAATGCTGATTTCAGGGACTTACCATTTCCACCAAGTCTTTGAGCTGTTTATCTCATATGGCCATATGTTCATGTTGTTTCCTAGTGATCCGTGCATCTTTTGAGGATGATTAGTAAGGATGTTTTGTTACTCTTGTAGTGCTTTATCCATCCATGTCTTTGTTTGCAATTATGGAGCACCCTAGCTTGAGTCAATCGAGCTCTACTTTTTCTATTTCGTGAATCTGGGCAGATTGTCTACTTGTTAGCAATTTTGCCGATGATGTTGTAGTTGATACGTGCATGCTATGGTATTGTTCTTGCCATGTCTAGCTTGTATAATGTGTATTCTTGATGGGTGTATGCTTATATTGTCATGCCTTGCTCTGTAGTGAGTGCATCGAGCTCGTAAACATGCCTACTTGATATCTGTTTTCAGCATGCTCCGGTTTTCACTAAGTCTGTGATTTGATTATGTTTTTGCCATGTTCACATGCTTGCAAATGTATTTTCTGATCCCTTTTGGCTCAAGGACACTAAGGGACTTTTGTTAATATCTTTGATTAGCTCCATGCCATGCTTTACTTTTCCATGTTCAGGTCCTGTAGCATGTAGTTTTGTTGCTACAAAGTGTGCTACCTGATCTGAAATTCCAGACAAGTGTTAATTTCACTAAGTCTGAAATCTGTTTACCATATGCATTTTTGCCATGCTTGTTTGAACCTGTTAATGTATGAATTGGCCGTAGCTCAGTGCTAGACTTTTGTTAAGCATCATGAATGGATCCCTGCCATGTATTTTGTTGTCATGTTTGAGTGCTCTAGCATGTTCATCTCATTGCATTTAGATGGCTACTTGCTGTAAATCGCAGACCGGTGCCATATTTGAATCGCTTGCCATTTCCAAACCGTAACTCCGATTCCGGTGATCTTTATATCGTTTTCAAGCGATTTCATCTCACCTTTCCAGTGGCATGCTTGGATTTCCATGTTGAGTCCAGGTTCAATCATTCCTTGTAAAATCATGCATATGCATTGCATACCGCATCTCGCATATCATACCATGTTCATGTGTTGGTTGTTTACTATGTTGTGTGCTTCTTTTCCGGTGTTTGCTTCTTCGGGTTGCTTCTGATAACGTCGCGATTGTGAGGACCCGTTCGTCTACGTCCGTTTGTCTTCTTCATGGACTCGTTCTTCTTCCTTGCGGGATTTCAGGCAAGATGATCATACCCTCGAAAGCACTTCTATCTTTGCTTGCTTAGTTGCTCGCTCTTTTGCTATGCCTATGCAGCGATACCTATCACTTGCTTATCATGCCTCCCATATTGTTGAACCAAGCCTCTAACCCACCTTGTCCTAGCAAACCGTTGTTTGGCTATGTTACCGCTTTGCTCAGCCCCTCCTATAGCGTTGTTAGTTGCAGGTGAAGATTGAAGTTTGTTCCTTGTTGGAACATGGAGATGTTGTTCCTTGTTGGAACATGTTTACTTGTTGGGATATCACATTATATCTTATTTTAATTAATGCATCTATATACTTGGTAAGCATTACCAAGTGCCTCACTTTGCAAGCTTGTGCTAGTCACCACATTATAACCCAACCGCGTCGCCGGAGTTCCTTACGCGGTTGGGTTATAATGGGAACCCCTTGACAGTTTGCTTTGAATAAAACTCCTCCAGCAAGGCCCAACATTGGTTTTACCATTTGCCACCTAGCCTTTTTTTCCTTGGGTTAGGCCAGCCCAAGGGTCATCCTTATTTTAAACCCCCCCGGGCCAGTGCTTGTCTAAGCGTTGGTCCAAACTAGAGCCCCTTGCAACGCCACCTCGGGGAAACTCGAGGGCTGGTTTTAGTTGTACGGATTGCTTATCCGGTGTTGCCCTGAGAACGAGATATGTGCAACTCCTATCGGGATGTCGGCGCATCGGGTGGTCTTGCTGGACTTGTTTTACCATTGTCGAGGATGTCTTGTGGAACCGGGATACCGAGTCTGATCGGAACGTCTCGGGAGGAGGTCTATTCCTTCGTTGACCGTGAGAGCTTGTGATGGGCTAAGTTGGGACACCCCTGCAGGGATTTGAACTTTCGAAAGCCGTGCCCGCGGTTATCGGCAGATGGGAATTTGTTAATGTCCGGTTGTAGAAAACCTGAAGTTGACCTTAATTTAAAATGCATCAACCGCGTGTGTAACCGTGATGGTCTCTTTCCGGCGGAGTCCGGGAAGTGAACACGGTGTTGGAGTTATGCTTGACGTAGGTTGTTCTAGGATCACTTCTTGATCATACTTCTATCGACTGTGCTTTGCCTTCTCTTCTCGCTCTCATTTGCGTATGTTAGCCACCATATATGCTAGTCGCTTGCTGCAGCTCCACCTCATACCTTTTACCTTACCCATAAGCTTAAATAGTCTTGATCGCGAGGGTGCGAGATTGCTGAGTCCCCGTGACTCACAGGTACTTCCAAAACCAACTTGCAGGTGCCGATGAGTCCGTGCAGATGACGCAACCAAGCTCAGGAGGAGCTCAATGAAGATCTTGTCCTTTGTGTTGTTTCATTCTAGTTGATCAGTAGTGGAGCCCAGTTGGGGTCGATCGGGGACCGTGTCGCATTTGGGGTTCTTCTTTTATTTTGGTTCCGTAGTCGGACCTTGATTGTATCTGGATGATGTAATGCTTTATTCCTGTAATTGTGTGAAGTGGCGATTGTAAGCCAACTATGTATCTCTTTTCCCTTATTGTATTACATGGGTTGTGTGAAGATTACCTCACTTGCGACATTGCTTTCAATGCGGTTATGCCTCTAAGTCATGCTTCGACACGTGGAAGATATAGCCGCATCGAGGGCGTTACATGGCACCACTACTTGTCATGTCATGCATCGCTATGCATCTGTTTGCTTAATATTTATTGTTTCACCCCCCTCTTCTCTCGCTAGACACCGAGACCGACGCCGTTGCTTCCCAGTACGACTACGGTGTTGACGACCCCTTTCTCTTGCAAGAGAAACCAGGCAAGCCCCCCCTTGATCACCAGATATCACCTACTCTTCTCTCTACTGCTTGCATTAGAGTAGTGTAGCATGTTACCGCTTTCCGTTAATCCTATTCTGATGCGTAGCCTGTCATTGTTGCTACAGCTGTTGATACCTTACCTGCAATCCTAAATGCTTAGTATAGGATGCTAGTTTATCATCAGTGGCCCTACATTCTTGTCTGTCTGCCATGCTATACTATCGGGCCGTGATCATGTCGGGTGTTGATCACGGGTATATACTATACCTACTACACATGATATATGTTGTGCCTAAAGTCGGGTCGGCTCGTTGAGTACCCGCGGTTGATTCACGAATTGGGGGCTGGAAGGACATACTTTCCCGATGGCCCTCTGTGTGGATCTTTTTGGTGGAGCGACAGGGCAGGTTGAGACCACCCAGGTGAGAGGTGAGCCTGGCCCTGGTCGGCATTCACGGTTACTTCAAGATAACACGCTTAACAAGATCTAGGTATTTGATATGAGTCTGGCTACTGGCCTATACGCACTAACCAACTACGCGGGAACAGTTATGGGCACTCGACGTCGTGGTATCAGCCGAAGCCTTCGTGACGTCAGCGATTGAGCGGCGCGCGCCGGGTTGGACCGCGTAATGTAACTTCCTTTGTAATGGAGGTTGCTAGGTCTGCTCTCCGGCCGCCCACGCAACGTGCAGGTGTGCAATGGGCGATGGGCCCAGACCCCTGCGCCATAGGATTTAGACCGGCATGCCGACCTCTCTCTTGTGCCAAGGTAGGGCTGTCCGTGTTGATCTTCTGAGGCCGGGCATGACCCAGAAAAGTGTGTCCGGACAAAGGGGATCGAGTGTGTTGGGAAACGTGGTGCACCCCTGCAGGGAAGTTAATCTATTCGAATAGCTGTGATCTTCGGTAACAGGACGACTTGGAGTTGTACCTTGACCTTATGACAACTAGAACCGGATACTTAATAAAACACACCCTTCCAAGTGCCAGATACAACCGGTGATCGCTCTCTCACAGGGCGACGAGGGGAGGATCATCAGTTAGGATTATGCTATGCGATGTTACTTGGTGAACTTACCATCTACTCTCTTCTACATGCTGCAAGATGGAGGTTGCCAGAAGCGTAGTCTTCGACAGGACTAGCTATCCCCCTCTTATTTCGGCATTCTGTAGTTCAGTCCACATATGATACCCCCTTTTCCATTTGATACCAATGCATACATTTGTAGTGTAGCTCCTTGCTTGCGAGTACTTTGGATGAGTACTCACGGTTGCTTTGCTCCCTCTTTCCCCCCTTTCTATACCCGATTGCTGCGACCAGACGATGGAGCCCAGGAGCCAAACACCACTGTCGATGACGACTACTACTACTCGGGAGGTGCCTACTACTACGTGCAGCCCGCTGACGACGACCAGGAGTAGTTTAGGAGGATCCCAGGCAGGAGGCATGAACCTCTTTCGATCTGTATCCCAGTTTGTGCTAGCCTTCTTAAGGCAAACTTGTTTACTTATGTCTGTACTCAGATATTGTTGCTTCCGCTGACTCGTCTATGATCGAGCTCTTGTATTCGAGCCTCGAGGCCCCTGTCTTGTAATATGATGCTTGTATGAATTATTTTTATTTGTAGAGTTGTGTTGTGATATCTTCCCGTGAGTCCCTGATCTTGATCGTACACGTTTGCGTGTATGATTAGTGTACGATTGAATCGGGGGTGTCACAGTAATTCATGGTAAATGAGATCCAGTCAAGTCATACTCAATGTAAACTAACAGTAATGAATGCAAATGACAGTTGTGCTCTCCAGCTAGTCTTTTTTAATAAGAGGATGATGACTCAACATAAAAGTAAATAGATAGGCCCTTCGCAGAGGGAAGCAGGGATTTGTAGAGGTGCCAGAGCTCGGTTTTGAAATAGAGGTGAATAATATTTTGAGCGGTATACTTTCATTGTCAACATAACAACCAAGAGATGGCGATATCTTCCATGCTACACACATTATAGGCGGTTCCCAAACAGAATGGTAAAGTTTATACTCCCCCTCCACGAACAAGCATCAATCCATGGCTTGCTCGAAACAACTTGTGCCTCCAACTAACAAGAATCCCAGGGGGAGCTTTGTTTGCAATTATTTTGATTTGATTTGCTTAAAGCATGGGACTGGGCATCTCGGTGACTAGCCATTTTCTCGTGAGTGAGGAGCGGAGTCCACTCTTCTTGAGAATAACCCGCCTAACATGGAAGATATGGACAACCCTAGTTGATACATGAGCTATTCGAGCATACAAAATAGGATATTTATTTGAAGGTTTAGAGTTTGGCACATACAAATTTACTTGGAACGGCAGGTAGATACCGTATATAGGTAGGTATGGTGGACTCATATGGAATAACTTTGGGGTTTATGGAGTTGGATGCACAAGAAGTATTCCCGCTTAGTACAGGTGAAGGCTAGAAAAAGACTGGGAAGCGACCAGCTAGAGAGCGACAACAGTGATGAACATGCATTAAAATTAATCAACACCGAATGCAAGCATGAGTAGGATATAATGCACCATGAACATAAATATCATAGAGGCTATGTTGATTTTATTTCAACTACATGCGTGAACATGTGCCAAGTCAAGTCACTCGAATCATTCAAAAGAGGATACCACCCTATCATACCACATCACAACCATTTTAATAGCATGTTGGCATGCAAGGTAAACCATTATAAGCTCCTAGCTAATTAAGCATGGAACAAGAAACTATGATCTCTAGTTGTCATTGCAAGCATGTTTATTCATAATAGGCTGAATCAGGAACGATGAACTAATCATATTTACAAAAACAAGAGAGGTCGAGTTCATACCAGCTTTTCTCATCTCAGTTAGTCCATCATATATCGTCATAATTGCCTTTCACTTGCACGACCGAACGATGTGAATAATATTAAGAGTGCACGTGCATTGAACTAAGCTGGAATCTGCGAGCATTCAATAAACAGGAGAAGACAAGGCAATATGGGCTCTTGGTTAAATCAACAATAATGCATATAAGAGCCACTTCAACAATTTAATCATGGTCTTCTCCTATCGCCCCCCAAAGAAAAGAAAAGAATTAAAACTATTTACATGGGAAAGCTCCCAACAAGCAAAAGAAGAATAAGAAATCTTTTTGGGTTTTTTTATTACTACTATAAGCATGGAAATTAAAACTAGCTAAAAGCTACAACTATTTTTTTGTTTTTCTTAAAGTTTACTAAACACACAAGAAGAAAGCATAAAAAGTAAATAAACTAGCATCGATGATACAACGAAAAAGTATGAGCACCGACATCTAACAATGAGTGTGTGAACATAAATGTAATGTCAGTGAGAAATACGTACTCCCCCAAGCTTAGGATTTTGGCCTAAGTTGGTCTATGGCCACGGTCGGCCTGGCTGATATCCATAGTAACAGTTGGGGTCGTACTGCGATGCAGCGGCTATTGCCTCCTGAGCTGCAGCGTGGCGGCGAGCTGCCTCCACCCTCCTCTCATACTCATCTGCCTCCTCTCTGGTAATAAAATGTCTTCCTTTCACCTGATAATCAAAGAAGGCAGGAGCAGGGAGAGTAATACGGACAACATGACGTCTGTCAAAGATTAAGCGATACTGGAGAGGTGATTCATTCCTCTCGACAAACTGGTGGTGAACCATAGCATTAAAGTCTAGGTAAGTAGGAGGCAATTCAATATCATCATTACGTATGGTTACACCAAGAAAATCAGCTAAGCGGGTTGCATAAATTCCTCCAAAGAAATCTCCATTAAATCTATTATGATGCAACCTACGTGCAACAATGGCTCCCAAATTATAAGATTTATCTCCTAACACAACACTCCTAAGAATACTGAGGTTAGGGACACACATGTGACATGCCTCATCTTTACCATTAATGCATCTACCTATGAAGAGAGCAAAATAATGTATAGCAGGAAAGTGAATGCTCCCTATGGTAGCTTCTGTTATATCTCTAGATTACCCCACAGTTATACTAGCAAGAAAATCTCTAAATTCAGATTTGCGAGGTTCCATGACACTACCCCATTGTGGAAGTTTGCAAGCAGTGGTAAAATCCTCTAAGTCCATAGTATACGATTTTTCATAAAGATCAAACAGGACAGTTGGAGAATTACGTGAAGATGAAAATTCAAACCTCCTCACAAAGGAACTAGTGAGATAGTGGTACTGGCGGCACTTTTCCTCCTCGAAGCTCACAAGATCAGCGTTACACAAATATGCGTTAAATTCTTCCTTGATTTATGCTCGATCCATAAAGTCCTCTGAAGGCCATTCACAGGGCCGCACTGGAGCGTCCCTTG
This sequence comes from Triticum urartu, assembly GCF_056163025.1. Taxonomy (NCBI): domain Eukaryota; kingdom Viridiplantae; phylum Streptophyta; class Magnoliopsida; order Poales; family Poaceae; genus Triticum; species Triticum urartu. The sequence continues at coordinate 220,673,813 of NC_141879.1, read as the reverse complement.
GTGGCTCATCATCAGCATCACGCATTGCAAGCTTGGGCTCTTGTTTCCTTGAAGAGCCGCCTTGGTACATTTTCCTGAACATATTTCTTCCTCTGAAAAATTTCTGAAATTTTTAGTAACTTCAAAAATAAAAGTGAACCAAACTCAACAAAATTGATAGCAACAACTCCTACAAGTGCCTAGAGCCTTGATACGTCTCCAACGTATCTATAATTTTTGATTGCTCCATGCTATATTATCTACTGTTTTGGGCAATATTGGGCTTTATTATCCACTTTTTTATTTTTTGGGACTAACCTATTAACCGGAGGCCCAACCCAAATTTGCTGTTTTTTTGCCTATTTCAGTGTTTCGAAGAAAAGGAATATCAAACGGAGTCGGAACGGAATGAAATCAATTGGAGAAGTTATTTTTGGAAGGAAAGCTACCGGAAAAGCTTGGAGTGCACGACAGGAAAGAAGGGAGGTGCTCACGAGGGTGGGGGGCACGCCCACCCCCCTAGGGCGCGCCCCCTGCCTCGTGGCCCCCCCTTCGGTCTCCTGATGTATCTCTTTCACCCATATATACCTACGTATCCTAAAACTTCCAGAACAGACAATAGATCGGGAGTTCCGCCGCCAGAAGCCTTCGTAGCCACCGAAAACCAATCTAGACCCGTTCTGGCACCCTGCCGGACGGGGCAATCCTTCTCCGGTGGCCATCTTCATCATCCCAGTGCTCTCCATGACGAGGAGGGAGTAGTTCTCCCTCGGGGCTGAGGGTATGTACCAGTAGCTATGTGTTTGATCTCTCTCTCTCTCTCGTGTTCTTGAGGTGATACGATCTTGATGTATCGCGAGCTTTGCTATTATATTTGGATCCTATGATGTTTCTTCCCCCCTCTACTTTCTTGTAATGAATTGAGTTTCCCCTTTGAAGTTATCTTATCAGATTGAGTATTTAAAGATTTGAGAACACTTGATGTATGTCTTGCCGTGGATATCTGTGGTGATAATGGTATATCACGTGATTCACTTGATGTATGTTTTGGTGATCAACTTGCGGGTTCCGCCCATGAACCTATGCATAGGGGTTGGCACACGTTTTCGTCGTGATTCTCCGGTAGAAACTTTGGGGCACTCTTTGAGGTTCTATGTGTTGGTTGAATAGATGAATCTGAGATTGTGTGATGCATATCGTATAATCATACCCGCGGATACTTGAGGTGACATTGGAGTATCTAGGTGACATTAGGGTTTTGGTTGATTTGTGTCTTAAGGTGTTATTCTAGTACAAACTCTAGGGCTGTTTGTGACACTTATAGGAATAGCCCAATAGATTGATTGGAAAGAATAACTTTGAGGTGGTTTCGTACCCTACCATAATCTCTTCGTTCGTTCTCCGCTATTAGTGACTTTGGAGTGACTCTTTGTTGCATGTTGAGGGATAGTTATGTGATCCAATTATGTTATTATTGTTGAGAGGACTTACACTAGTGAAAGTATGAACCCTAGGCCTTGTTTCCTAGCATTGCAATACCGTTTACGCTCACTTTTATCATTAGTTACCTTGCTGTTTTTATATTTTCAGATTACAAAAACTATTATCTACTATCCATATACCACTTGTATCACCATCTCTTCGCCGAACTAGTGCACCTATACAATTTACCATTGTATTGGGTGTGTTGGGGACACAAGAGATTCTTTGTTATTTGGTTGCAGGGTTGCTTGAGAGAGACCATCTTCATCCTACGCCTCCTACGGATTGATAAACCTTAGGTCATCCACTTGAGGGAAATTTTCTATTCTCCTACAAACCTCTGCACTTGGAGGCCCAACAATGTCTACAAGAAGAAGGTTGTGTAGTAGACATCAAGCTCTTTTCTGGCGCCGTTGTCGGGGAGGTGAGTGCTTGAAGGTATATCTTTATATCTTGCAATCGAGTGTTTTAGTTTCTTATTTTATCACTAGTTTAGTTTATAAAAGAAAACTATAAAAAAATGGAATTGAGTTTGTCTCATACGCTTCATCTTTTTAATATCTTTCGTGAGTATGATGGAAAGGAAAATTGTGCTCAAGTGCTAGAAGAAGAATGCATTAGAATGTTTGGCATTAAATATTTGAATGATGAGCATGATTGCAATGTTGTTAGTATGAATTCCTTGAATATCTAAGATGCTAATGATATGCAAAGCCACAAGCTTGGGGAAGCTATGTTTGATGAAGATGATATTTTTTGTCCCCCAAGTTTTGATGAGCAAATTTATTATGATGAAAGCATGCCTCCTATATATGATGATTATTGTGATGACACATATGCTTTAAATAATAATGATAACAATGAAACTTGTCATCTTGATTTCAATTTTCAATCCCATGATAGTTACTTTGTTGAGTTTGCTCCCACTATTCCGAATGAGAAGAATTTTGCTTATGTGGAGAGTAATAAAATTTCTATGATTGTAGATCATGAAAAGAATGCTTTAGGTGCTGGTTATATTGTTGAATTCATTCATGTTGCTACTGAAAATTATTATGAGGGAGGAATATATGCTTGTAGGAATTGCAATAATATCAAGTTTCCTCTCTATGTGCTCAAAGTTTTGAAGCTATGCTTGTTTTACTTTCCTATGCTAGTTGATTGTTGTTCCCATAAGTTGTTTGCTCACAAAATCCCTATGCATAGGAAGTGGGTTAGACTTAAATTTGCTAGTCATATTCTTCATGATGCTCTCTTTATGTTTCAATTCTAATCCTTTATGTGAGCATCATTGAAATCATCATGCCTAGCTAGGGGCGTTAAATGATAGCGCTTGTTGGGAGGCAACCCAACTTTATTCCTTATTTTTTGTTCCTGTTTAGTAATAAATAATTCATCTAGCCTCTGTTTATATGTTGTTTTATGTGTTTAATTAGTGTTTGTGCCAAGTAGAACCTTTGGGAAGACTTGGGTGAAGTCTTTGTGATCATGCTGTAAAAAACAGAAACTTTAGCGCTCACGAGAATTGCTGCCATTTTTTATTGGACAGTGCTATTTAGTTAATTATTTTTGCATATGATTAATATATAAATTACTCAGGTCCAGAAATTTATTTTAGAATTTTATGAGTTCCAGAAGTATACGTTTGATCCAGATTACTGCAGACTGTTCTGTTTTTGACAGATTCTGTTTTCAATGTGTTGTTTACTTATTTTGATGAATCTATGGCTAGTAAAATAGTTTATAAACCATAGAGAAGTTGGAATACAGTAGTTTTAACACCAATATAAATAAATAATGAGTTCATTACAGTACCTTGAAGTGTTCTTTTGTTTTCTTTCGCTAACGGGGCTTACGAGTTTTCTGTTAAGTTTTGTGTTGTGAAGTTTTCAAGTTTTGGGTAAGGATTCGATGGACTATGGAATAAGGAGTGGCAAGAGCCTAAGCTTGGGGATTCCCAAGGCACCCCAAGGTAATATTCGAGGACAACCAAGAGCCTAAGATTGCGGATGCTCCGGAAGGCATCCCCTCTTTCGTCTTCGTTCATCGGTAACTTTACTTGGAGCTATATTTTTATTTGCCACATGATATGTGTTTTGCTTGGAGCATCAATTTATTTTGTTAGGATTTTCTTGCTTTTATTTATAACAATGTTTTGCATCTTTTATTTCAATAAAAGTGGCATTTATAGCCTTTACTATGCCTATTTTAGAAGTCCACATGTTGCTGTTTGAAAACCGAAAGTTTACCGCTGTTGCAATAATTCCCTAGAAAACTCAGAATGTGATAAAATGTTGAAACCTTTTGCACATTAAGATCTGATAAATTTACTACAGTGGGAATTTTCTTTCATTATTTTTGGAGCTAGGTAAGTATGGATGTTGCTGCATTCTTTACAGACTGTCCTGTTTAGGCAGATTGCTGTTATGTTTGCATTGTTTGCATATGTTTGCTTCTTTAATGATTCTATTTGAGGATAGGACTATTAAATATTCATAGGCATTTAGTATGAAATTTTGAATAATAATTTTAGTGACTTGCTACAGTAGAGTATGGTAAGCTTTTGGCAACGGTCTATACTAACTTATCTCACGAGTCCTTGTTGAGTTTTGTGTGGATGAAGCTTTTGAGATTTAGGGAGACCGTGATATGAGAGGAATTAAGGAGACACAAAAGCTCAAGCTTGGGTATGCCCAAGGCATCCCAAGATAATATTTCAAGAGGTCTCAAGCGTCTAAGCTTGGGGATGCCCCGGTTGGCATCCCACCTTTCTTCTTCAACAACTATCGGTTAGTTTCGGTTGATCCTAAGTTTTTGCTTCTTCACATGATGTTTGCCATTCTTAGAATGTCATTTTATATTGCTTTGCTTGCTGTTTGAATAAAATACCAAGATCTGAAATTCTTAAATGTTAGAGAGTCTTCACATAGTTGCATGATTATTCGACTACTCATTGATCTTCACTTATATCTTCCGGAGTAGTTTGTCATTTGCTCTAGTGCTTCACTTATATCTTTTAGAGCATGGTGGTAGTTTTATTTTGAAGAAATAGATGAACTCTCATGCTTCACTTATATTATTTTGATAGTCTTAAATAGCATGGTAATTTGCTTAAATAATCCTAATATGCTAGGCATCCAAGAATAGTAAAAACTTTCTTATGAGTGTGTTGAATACTAAGAGAAGTTTGATGATTGATGATTGTTTTGAGATATGGAGGTAATAATACCAAAGTCGTGCTAGTTGAGTAGTTGTGAATTTGAGGAATACTTGTGTTGAAGTTTGCAAGTCCCGTAGCATGCACGTATGGTAAACGTTGTGTAACAAATTTGAAACATGAGGTGTTATTTGATTGTCCTCCTTATGAGTGGCGGTCGGAGACGAGCGATGGTCTTTTCCTACCAATCTATCCCCCTTGGAGCATGCGCGTAGTGCCGAGGTTTTTGATGACTTGTAGATTTTTGCAATAAGTATGTGAGTTCTTTATGACTAATGTTGAGTCCATCGATTATACGCACTCTCACCCTTCCATCCTTGCTAGCCTCTTCGGTACTGTGCATTGCCCTTTCTCACATTGAGAGTTGGCGCAAACTTCGCCGGTGCATCCAAACCCCGTGATATGATACGCTCTGTCACACATAAACCTCCTTATATCTTCTTCAAAACAGCCACCATACCTACCTATTATGGCATTTCCATAGCCCTTCCGAGATATATTGCCATGCAACTTTCCATCATTCCGTTCATCATTGTCATATTGCTTAGCATGATCATGTAGTTGACATAGTATTTGTGGCAAAGCCACCATTCATAATTCTTTCATACACGTCACTCTTGCTTCATTGCATATCCCGGTACACCGCCGGAGGCATTCATATAGAGTCATATCTTGTTCTAGTATCAAGTTGTAATCATTGAGTTGTAAATAAATAGAAGTGTGATGATCATCATTTTCTAGAGCATTGTCCCAAGTGAGGAATAAAAAAGGCCATAAAAAGAGAAGGCCCAAAAAAGAGAAAGGCCATAAAAAAAGAAGAAAAGGCTCAAAAAATGAGAGAAAAAGAGAGAAGGGACAATGCTACTATCCTTTGCCACACTTGTGCTTCAAAGTAGCACCGTAATCTTCATGATAGAGAGTCTCTTGTTTTGTCACTTTCACATACTAGTGGGAATTTTTCATTATAGAACTTGGCTTGTATATTCCAACAATGGGCTTCCTCAAGTGCCCTAGGTCTTCATGAGGAAGCAAGTTGGATGCACACCCACTAGTTTCTTTTGTTGAGCTTTCATACATTTATAGCTCTAGTGCATCCGTTGCATGGAAATCCCTACTCCTCGCATTAACATCAATCAGTGGGCATCTCCATAGCCCATTGATTAGCCTCGTTGATGTGAGACTTTCTCCTTTTTGTCTTCTCCACATAACCCCCCTCATTATATTCTATTCCACCCATAGTGCTATGTCCATGGCTCGCGCTCATGTATTGCGTGAAAGTTTATAGGTTTGAGATTACTAAAGTATGAAACAATTGCTTGGCTTGTCATCGGGGTTGTGCATGATGAGAACATTCTTGTGTGACGAAAATGGAGCATGACTAAACTATATGATTTTGTAGGGATGAACTTTCTTTGGCCATGTTATTTTGAGAGGACATAATTGCTTAGTTAGTATGCTTGAAGTATCATCATTTCTATGTCAATATGAACTTTTGTCTTGAATCTTATGGATCTGAATATTCATGCCACAATTAAGAGGAATTACATTGAAATTATGCCAAGTAGCACTCCGCATCAAAAATTCTGTTTTTATCATTTACCTACTCGAGGACGAGCAGGAATTAAGCTTGGGGATGCTTTATACGTCTCCAACGTATCTATAATTTTTGATTGCTCCATGCTATATTATCTACTGTTTTGGGCAATATTGGGCTTTATTATCCACTTTTTTATTATTTTTGGGACTAACCTATTAACCGGAGGCCCAACCCAGATTTGCTGTTTTTTGCCTATTTCAATGTTTCAAAGAAAAGGAATATCAAACTTAGTCGGAACGGAACGAAATCAACTGGAGAAGTTATTTTTGGAAGGAAAGCTACCGGAAAAGCTTGGAGTGCATGACAGGAAAGAAGGGAGGTGCTCGCGAGGGTGGGGGCGTGCCCACCCCCCTAGGGCACGCCCCCTGCCTCGTGGCCCCCCCTTCGGTCTCCTGACGTATCTCTTTCACCCATATATACCTACGTATCCTAAAACTTCCAGAACAGACAATAGATCGGGAGTTCCGCCGCCAGAAGCCTCCGTAGCCACCGAAAACCAATCTAGACCCGTTCTAGCACCCTGCCGGAGGGGGCAATCCTTCTCCGGTGGCCATCTTCATCATCCCGGTGCTCTCCATGATGAGGAGGGAGTAGTTCTCCCTCGGGGCTGAGGGTATGTACCAGTAGCTATGTGTTTGATATCCACTAGTAGAAAACGGGCCTATTGTCCCAGTTCGTAAGGGTCTTTTGTCCCGGTTCGTGAACCGGGACTAAAGGGTCATTACTAATGCTCTGTCCCTTTAGTCCTGGTTCAGTCCAGAACCGGGACAGATGGGCCTCCACGTGGCCTGTGCGCGGAGCCCAGGCAGGAGGGCCTTTGGTCCCGGTTGGTGGCACCAACCAGGACCAATAGGCATCCACGCGTCAGCATTTCTGTGGCTGGGGTTTTTGTTTTTTTTTGGAAGGGGGGGGGGGTTGGGGGGTTAATTTAGGTGTTTCATATATTGTGTTAGCTAGCTACAATTAATAGAGAGAAGTGTCCTCTCTTATGTCCGTGCTTGGTCGATGCTACGTACTATACATACGTATAGAGAGGACTAGACACGCTAGCTAGCTAGTAAGCAAATGAAGGAAACAGAAGATCGTCATGAACATATATGCATACAGAGAGAAGTGATATTGACCACCTCTCCTTCTCCGAGAGATTGGTCGAACAACAAGTTCTCTTATATCTATCCGACACTATCGGCTACATATATACAATAATTATCTCTTACAAATATAATCTCCTAACATACGGATGCATGGTCCACATAGTATTCTCCGTCTTCAGCGATCACGTGGTCAAGAAAGAATGCCGCCAATTCCTCTTGAATTGCTCGCATGCGAGCTGGTGCTAGGAGTTCATCCCGCTTCCGAAACATCTAATTTGAAGAAGGGGGTCAATACATATATATATATATATATATGAATGAATGAAACTCAATACAAATGATGGTAATAAAATAAAATTGTGAATATTGTTATTTACGCACTTAATATTGTTCGCCAGAGTAGCCCCGCTCACAGGGCGTGTGGCGGATGGACTCGCAAACGTAGTATCCACAGAAATCATTCCCTTGTTCCTGCCACAACCACTTTACAAGAAATAGAGGTCGATCAAACTGATAAGCAAGAATGCCAAATGGTATTGATGAAACTAGCGCTTGAATCACTAGGAGATGCGCGGAACATGCTACTATAGTACTTACTTTCGGGTGTCTAAATTCCAGCTTCTTCGGCAGTCCCGGAGCTTTTTTGGTGAATTTTCTCCAAACCCTGCCAAACAAAGAAAACAATTACTTGATATCAGAAATGAACAAAGTTGCTGATATGGTGGATAATGATTGATTTAACTTACTTCTCGAGCATTTGAGTCATGTCCGCATACTCCTGGGGATCTTTTCATTTAGAGTCCAAGACAGTTACTACTCCCTGCTCAAGCTTAATCTCTAGGAGAATATAGTGGAACCTGCGCACGCATGCATAACTCATCAATTACATTACTATAACCTTGACTAATATATAAGGGAAACCGAATATGCACAAGACAGTAACACTCACTTGAAGTTGTAAGGAAAGAGTATTATATCTTTGTTTTCATTTATTACCAACGATCGTAGAAAGTTGGCCTCGGTATCTGCGACATGAAATTTAACCTCAGTTGCATCTATGAGATTTGTGTTAATGAACCCAATATCACCGATTTGTCTTTTCTTTAATTCGACGATCTTCAATCTGCATAATATAGTGAGGATAATTATAAATACATGCAATGAAAGAGCTGAACTATATAGAGAGACTTAATGACAGAAGTAGTACTACTTACAGACAGTAGCAGGTGACCGTTGCTTTATCGAGGGCCAATTGATTGAAAAACTGAAAGAACTCCTCAAATGGAACATGCAACAGTTCAATTCCAACGAGGTCATGCTCCTTTTTAACTCTCACATACAAAGTATTCCTCCCCCCAGACTCTCTGCAGATTTTCAAGTACCAACCATGCAATCTTCGCATCATCGTTGATAGAGATCTTTCATCTTTGACGAGAGGCTTCCCGTACTCGTATCTTTGTATCTGCACCTCCAAGAAATCATAATGTACATCGTCGGGCAGGTAATCTCCAAGATTGCTATAACCGGGCACCATCCTCAGATCATTAGCGACGATGTCGCTAGGCACCTTGAGCGGGGGGCACGATTGCTTCGCTTGTTCGCCGAGCTGGGCAATTTGTTTCCCAGCTCGTTGTTCTTTCATCCTTTGATCACTGACAGTACTTCCCGACCGCTCCGCTTCGGCAAATGCCTTTCCAATAATGCGCTCATAGTTTCCTTTCGGCGGAGACTTGGGTGGTTTTATCAGGGCAGCCAGAGTGCGCTTCGCTTTCACCGGATCTACCTTCTCCTCCGGAGGTGGATGTTTCTTTGCTTTCACCCCTTCAAAGAAGTTCCTCACTTCTTCTCGCGCAATCTCGGCGTTCTCCTCTGGGGTCCTCTCGTATGGTAACTTCTCTGGAGTCTTCAGAGAAGGACTAAATCTATATGTCCTCCCGCCTCTGGCTGTACTGCTAGACGTCGGCAGAGCAGATGGAGCAGCTATCTTCTTTACTTACTTACGAGGCGGAGGAGAAGGAGTACGATGCACCGGAGCAGCCGGAGCAGCGGAGGGTCTCTTCCGCCCTTGCTGACGAGGCGGGGAAGGAGGAGGCTGGCTGCTCAGGCGCGCCGGCACAGGCGGAGAAGGAGGCGGAGTGCTGCCACACGCCGGAGAAGGAGCCGGCCGAGTGCCCTGATCGTCACTCGCCGGAGGAGGAGGCGGTGGAGGAGGCGGAATGCCCTGACTCGCCGGAGGAGGAGGCGGTGGAGGAGGCGGAATGCCCTGACTCGCCGGAGGAGGAGGAGGCGGAGGCGTCCAGTTCGGAAGGTTGATGAGCTCCTTCCGCCATAGGCATGGAGTCTTCAGAGCAGAACCCAGCCGAGTCTCCCCTTCACCAGTAGGGTGGTCAAGCTGGAGGTCCTCAATCCCTCCGTTATTTCATCCACCATGACCCTAGCATATCCTTCTGGAATCGGCCGGCAGTGAAAAGTTGCGCCGGGTTCAGTAGGAAAAACAGAGCCAACAGCCGCCTTGACCTTCATATTAATCCATTGCATCATAAGGTGGCAATTTTGAGACTCCGTGATAGCATCCACGGGATAGCTGGCAGGATCCATCAAGACATGCTCCGGCTGAAGCAGCTCGGTGGAAGCCACGCTGCTTCTCCGCTGAGATGGCGGGGTAGCTTCGGGGGAAGCTTCGGCAGTTCTTTTGCTGCGATTTGCTTCTCGTTCCTCTATCGCTTGTACCCTAGCGTGCAGCGCCTACAGTTGGGTCTGCTCCACTTTCTTCCTCCTCTCGTGGCATTTGTAACCGCCTGCGTCCGGAAACCCAGCCTTCCACGGAATGGAGCCTGGCGTGCCTCATGTCCGTCCAGGGTGCTCAGGATTCCTGAGGGCCATTGTGAGCTCGTCGTTCTCTCTGTCTGGAACGAACGTCCCTTGCTGTGCTGCTTCGATATAGTGCTTAAGCCTCTTGACTGGTATTTCCATTTGCTCGTCTGTCCAAATGCACTTCCCTGATACAGGGTCCAAGGTTCCGCCAGCCCCGAAGAACCAAGTCAGGCAACGGTCTGGCCAGTTAATTGTCTCTGGTTCGATCACTTTATCAACCAGATCATTCTCAGTCTTGGCCCACTTAGGCCGGGCTACGAGGTAGCCACCTGACCCCGTGAGATGGCAATGCTTCTTCTTTGCAGCATTTTGCTTGTTTGTCGCCGACATCTTCTTACTCTTTTTCGATGTCTTGTGGGCCACAAATGCGGGCCAGTGATCTCTGATCTTCTCATATCTGCCCTTGAATTCTGGTGTCTCTTTTTTATCGACAAACTTATTCAGCTCGTTCTTCCACCTCCTGAATAGGTCTGCCATCCTCTTAAGAGCAAGAGACTTGATTAATTGCTCTTTAACTGGCTTCTCCGGATCATCCTCTGGCAGTAGGGTGAAATTTGACTTCAGCTCAGTCCAAAGATCATTTTTCTGCATATCATTGACATAAGACACCTCAGGGTCTTCTGTAGTCGGCTTTAACCATTGCTGGATGCTGATCGGGATCTTGTCCCTAACCAGAACCCCGCACTGAGCAACAAATGCGTTCTTTGTCCAGATGGGTTCAATCGGTTGGCCGTCGAGCGTGATTGCTATGATCTCAAACCTTTCATCCGAGCTCAACTTTTTCTTCGGGCCTCGTCTCTTTACCGAAGTTGTGCTCAATCCGTAGGGCTAGAAAAAAGAACAAAGACTTAATTAATATGTGTACATACCAAAACAATGAATGCATCAATTAGCTAGTTAGCACAGGCTTAACTAATATATATACCTGGCCGGACTCGGTTCGGTCACCGGAGCCGTCATCACGGTCTCCTTCTTGCACCGGCATTGGGTCACCGGAGCCGTCCTCACGGTCTCCTTCTTGCACCGGCATTGGGTCACCGGAGCCATCATAATCATAGCCAGCTGCTTCTAGACCATCGGTGTCGTTGAGAAACAACGAGGAAACGACATCACTTCCTCGTGCGATCATGTCCCCCAACAACTCTTCTTGTACTTCGTCTCGGGCAGTGTCCATAGTTTCTACAAATATTTACAACATGGCAATTATTATTCAAACATGACAGATGGATATATTAGTGGCAAACATAGAACTAATATTAATTAGTGGCCTCGACGCTGCTTCTCTAGGGTTTGGGGTGGCCTCGACAATGCTTCAAGTGTTTGGGGTATATCGACAACGACAACACACGTACATGGGAAAATAATATTATCGGGGAGGGGGTATATTGACCCCCCATGTGTTGAAGTTATTGGGAGGGGGTATATCGACCCCAACCCCCATGTGTTGAAGTTATCGGGAGTTTATATCGACACAAAATACGTACATGGGAAAATAATATTATCGGGGAGGGGGTATATCGACCCCCCCCCCACGTGTCGAAGAAAAAAAGAAGAAAAAAAATAAGAGAAGAAGAAAGGAATAGAGGAGAAGAAGAAAAAATAGAATATATCTTTTTTTCTTCGACACGTGGGGGGGGGGGTCGATATACCCCCTCCCCGATAATCTATCTTTTGCATATATACATGAACATATATACGTGTGGCTTGTGGGACATGGATGTAGTGTCCGACATCGACGACCACATGTATCTCACACCGACGATACTTGCTATTTAGGGTTTTCCTCTACCGCTCGGCGACCCTCGACGACCCTCGTTCCCGATAAAAAAAAGAGGAAGAAGAAGAAAAAAAAGAGGAGAAGAAAGAATAGAGGAGAAAAAAGAGGAGAAGAAAGAATAGAGGAGAAGATTCTCCTCTATTCTTTCTTCTCCTCTTTTTTTTCTTCTTCCTCTTCTTTTTTCATCCTCCTCTTCCTCTCATGTTCGACGACCCTCGACCCCTCGGCGGCCCTAGACCCCCTCTCGACCCTCGACCCCTCGGGGACCGTCGACCCCCTCTCGACCCTCGACCCCTCGGCGACCCTCGACCCCTTGATGATCCTATAACTTTTTTTCTCCCCGATAATTTTTTTTCTCCGAGAGAGTTAGTGTTCCCGAGTGAACCGGAGGGGGCATTGGTCATATCGGATTCGTCATATTTTCTATGAATGTTCTATATACATACATCCATCGATATCATTCCATACATACATAGACATCTACATTATATATGAACAAAAAATATCAAAATTTACATATACATACACACATACATACATACACATGACCCCCCTCATTCATCATATCAAATTCATCATATCAATATTTTGCAAGGGGAAGGAAGGAATGGGGGAGGATGGGGCGGTAGCTACCTCTCCCGGCAGGATCGGGGAGGAGACGCGGGCGGCCGGCGTCGGGGGCGACGGCGACGAGGACGGGCTCGGGGTCGGTGAGGGCGACGGCCGGGCGCGCTCGGCGACGACGGCGAGGCAGGGCGCGCTCAGTGGGGCGGACGGGCTCGGGGGCGCAAGGGGTGCGGCAGGGCACGCTCGGGGGCGGCGGACGGCAACGGCGTGGGCAGCGGACGGCGTCGGCGTGGGCTCGGGGGCGGGGCAGGGGCAACGACGTGGGCGGCAACGGCGAGGCAGCCTGGCGGCGATGAGCTCGGCGGCGTCGGGGGGAAATGGGCGATGTAAACTGAAACCGCTAAGTGGTGGGTATATATACATGAAGCATTGGTCTCGGTTCGTGGCACGAACCGATACCAATGCCACCTATGGTCCCGGTTCGTGCTACCAACCGGGACCAAAGGTCTCATTTCGGCAGCCCAAAGGGCGGGAAGCAGAGGCCATTGGTCCCGGTTCGTCGCACGAACCGGGACCATAGGTAGGCATTCGTACCGGTTTGTGCCACGAACCGGTACGAATGCCCCCTATGGTCCCGGTTCGTGCTTCTAATCGGGACCAATGGCCTGCGCCGCGGTGCGGTGGGAGTTTTAGTCCCACCTCGCTAGCTGAAGAGCTCCCGCACCTATTTATAAGCCCTGCTTTGTGTTCCCTTTCGAACTCCTCTGAACTGCAGGCTTACGAGCCTAATGGGACACTGCAATGCCTGTGGGCCAATGGGCCTGCTGCGGGCCTGAATCCTGGCCCATGCTTGGGTTTCTAGTCGTATTCAGGCCGTGCTGGCCTAGTAGGTGGCATTTTTTTCTTTTTTGCTATTTATTTTTTCATTTCTACTTAGAACTAAAAACTTATAGTTTTTTAGTGATTTCTTTTTTCTTTTAGGTCACAAAAATTATAAACTTTCTGTTAGTGCCATTAGTTTTAAAATTTGAATAGTTTAAATTTGAATTTTTTAAAATTTGTGTGAATCACTAGTTTATGAATAACTTTACTATAAAAATTGATTTTTGAGTCATTCTTTTTCCTGCTATTTAATATTACCGTGTTTTATCATTATACTCAATTTGGTAATTTTAGTTAGTCATAACAAATATTATAGGCATTTTTTTCTTTTTTGCTATTTATTTTTTCATTTCTACTTAGAACTAAATACTTATAGTTTTTTAGTGATTTCTTTTTTCTTTTAGGTCACAAAAATTATAAACTTTCTGTTAATGCCATTAGTTTTAAAATTTGAATAGTTTAAATTTGAATTTTTTAAAATTTGTGTGAATCACTAGTTTATGAATAACTTTACTATAAAAATTGATTTTTGAGTCATTCTTTTTCCTGCTATTTAATATTACTGTGTTTTATCATTATACTCAATTTGGTAATTTTAGTTAGTCATAACAAATATTATAGGAATTTTTTTTCTTTTTTGCTATTTATTTTTTCATTTCTACTTAGAACTAAATACTTATAGTTTTTTAGTGATTTCTTTTTTCTGTTAGGTCACAAAAATTATAAACTTTTTGTTAGTGCCATTAGTTTTAAAATTTGAATAGTTTAAATTTGAATTTTTTAAAATTTGTGTGAATCACAAGTTTGTGATTAACTTTACTAAAAAAATGAACATAGATGCACCTATAGAGAAAATTCAACCTAAATTCATAATCAATTTCTATGAATTTCAGAGAAATTCATTATGAATTTAGGTCAAATTCCCTGTATAGGAGCATCTATTTTCACTTTGAGAGGAGCTCAACAAGGCAGAGAGGGACGGGCTTATAAACCGGTGTGGGCGCCCTTCGGTTGGCGAGGTGGGACTAAACTCTGAGCGCAACGAGGACCAACCCTTTAGTCCCGGTTTGTGGCACAAACCGGGACTAATGGTCATGGGCCAGGGGCGAGCCCTATTTTTTCCAGTTTTTTTGTTTTGTTTTCTGCATTATTTATTTTCTTTTGTTTTTTGCTTCATTTTTAAATTCTTTTTGCTTTTAGTTTTAGAAAAATTATAAACTTTCTGTTAGTGCCATTAGTTTTTAAATTTGAAAACACTTTTTTAGTTTTTTTGTTTTCTTTGTTGCTTTATTTATTTTATTTTGTTTCTACTTACAACAAAATACTTATTGTTGCTATTTCTATGTTTTTCCGGTTTTTTTTATTTTGTTTTCTGTATTATTTATTTTCTTTTGTTTTTTGCTTTATTTTTTAATTCTTTTTGCTTTTAGGTCAGCAAAATTATAAACTTTGTGTTAGTGCCATTAGTTTTAGAAAAAATTATAAACTTTCTGTTAGTGCCATTAGTTTTCAAATTTGAATAGTTAAAATTTGAATTCTTTGAAATTTGTGTGAATCACAAGTTTGTGATTAACTTTACTAAAAAAAATGAACATAGATGCACCTATAGAGAAAATTCAACCTAAATTCATAGTTTTCAAATGAACTCTGAAAAAGTTGGCATAGCATACTCGTGTGTTACAAAGTTGGCATGGTATCATCATAATAGTTGCGGGAGAAAGTCTTCACTTTTTCTTCGCTTGTGTCATTTGCTTATTGCGCCGTAACCATGGATAATCTTCATCGTTTATCAGGATGCTTGGGTCAGCCTTGACATTGAAGGGAGGAATTTCATGAAACTTTTCATAATCTTCAGACATGTCTGTCTTGCCCTCCACTCCCAGGATGTCCCTTTTTCCTGAAAGAACTATGTGGCGCTTTGGCTCATCGTATGATGTATTCGCTTCCTTATCTTTTCTTTTTCTCAGTTTGGTAGACATGTCCTTCACATAGATAACCTGTGCCACATCATTGGCTAGGACGAACGGTTCGTCAGTGTACCCAAGATTTTTCAGATCCACTGTTGTCATTCCGTACTATGGGTCTACCTGTACCCCACCTCCTGATAGATTGACCCATTTGCACTTAAACAAAGGGACCTTAAAATCATGTCCATAGTCAAGTTCCCATATGTCCACTATGTAACCATAATATGTGTCCTTTCCGCTCTCGGTTGCTGCATCAAAGCGGACACCGCTATTTTGGTTGGTGCTCTTTTAATCTTGGGCGATCGTGTAAAATGTATTCCCATTTATCTCGTATCCTTTGTAAGTCAATACAGTCAAAGATGGTCCCCTGGATAACAAGTACAGCTCATCACAAACAGTGTTGTCAGCTCTGAGACGTGTTTCCAGCCAACTGCTGAAAGTCCTGATGTGTTCACATGTAATCCAGTCGTCGCACTGCTCCGGGTGTTTGGAGCGCAGACTGTTCTTGTGTTCATCGACATACGGGGTCACCAAGGTAGAGTTCTGTAGAACTGTGTAGTGTGCTTGAGACCAAGAATATCCGTCCCTGCATATTATTGAGTCACTTCCAAGAGTGCCTTTTCCAGTCAGTCTCCCCTCATACCGCGATTTAGGGAGACCTATCTTCTTAAGGCCAGGAATGAAGTCGACACAAAACCCGATAACATCCTTTGTTTGATGGCCCATGGAGATGCTTCCTTCTGGCCTAGCGCGGTTACGGACATATTTCTTTAGGACTCCCATGAACCACTCAAAGGGGAACATATTGTGTAGAAATATGGGCCCCAGAATGACAATCTCGTCGACTAGATGAACTAGGACGTGCGTCATGATATTGAAGAAGGATGGTGGGAACACCAGCTCGAAACTGACAAGACATTGCGCCACATCACTCCTTAGCCTTGGTACGATTTCTGGATCGATCACCTTCTGAGAGATTGCATTAAGGAATGCACATAGCTTCACAATGGCTAATCGGACGTTTTCCGATAGAAGCCCCCTCGATGCAACCAGAAGCAGTTGCGTCATAATCACGTGGCAGTCATGAGACTTTAGGTTCTGGAACTTTTTCTCTGGCATATTTATTATTCCCTTTATATTCGACGAGAAGCCAGTCGGGACCTTCATACTGAGCAGGCATTCAAAGAAGATTTCTTTCTCTTCTTTTGTAAGAGCGTAGCTGGCAGGACCTTCATACAGCTTCAGAGGCATGCCGTCTTTTTCGTGCAAACATTGCAGGTCCTCCCGTGCCTCAGGTGTATCTTTTGTCTTTCCATACACGCCCAAGAAGCCTAGCAGGTTCACGCAAAGGTTCTTCATCACGTGCATCACATCGATTGAAGAGCGGACCTCTAGGTCTTTCCAGTAGGGTAGGTCCCAAAATATAGATTTCTTCTTCCACATGGGTGTGTGTCCCTCAGCGTCATTCGGAACAGCTAGTGCGCCGGGACCCTTTCCAAAGATTACGTGTAAATCATTGACCATAGCAAGTACGTGATCACCGGTACGCATGGCAGGCTTCTTCCGGTGATCTGCCTCGCCTTTGAAATGCTTGTCTTTCTTTCGACATTGATGGTTGGTCGGAAGAAATCGACGATGGCCCAGGTACACATTCTTCCTGCATTTGTCCAGGTATATACTTTCAGTGTCATCTAAACAGTGCGTGCATGCGTGGTATCCTTTGTTTGTCTGTCCTGAAAGGTTACTGAGAGCGGGCCAATCATTGATGGTCACGAACAGCAACGCCTTTAGGTTAAATTCCACCTGTCTGTGCTCATCCCACGTACGTACACCGTTTCCATTCCACATCTGTAAAAGTTCTTCAACTAATGGCCTTAGGTACACATCAATGTCGTTGCCGGGATGCTTAGGGCCTTCGATGAGAACTGGCATCATAATGAACTTCCGCTTCATGCACATCCAAGGAGGAAGGTTATACATACATAGAGTCACGGGCCAGGTGCTGTGATTGCTGCTCTGCTCCCCGAAAGGATTAATGCCATCCGCGCTTAAAGCAAACCATACGTTCCTTGGGTCCTTTGCAAACTCATCCCAGTACTTTCTCTCAATTTTTCTCCACTGCGACCCGTCAACGGGTGCTCTCAACTTCCCATCTTTCTTACGGTCCTCACTGTGCCATCGCATCAACTTGGCGTGCTCTCCATTTCTGAACAGACGTTTCAACCGTGGTATTATAGGAGCATACCACATCACCTTCGCAGGAACCCTCTTCCTGGGGGGCTCGCCGTCAACATCACCAGGGTCATCTCGTCTGATCTTATACCGCAATGCACCGCATACCGGGCATGCGTTCAGATCCTTGTATGCACCGCGGTAGAGGATGCAGTCATTAGGGCATGCATGTATCTTCTCCACCTCCAATCCTATAGGGCATACGACCTTCTTTGCGGCGTATGTACTGTCGAGCAATTCATTATCCTTTGGAAGCTTCTTCTTCAATATTTTCAGTAGCTTCTCAAATCCTTTGTCAGGCACAGCATTCTCTGCCTTCCACTGCAGCAATTCCAGTACGGTACCGAGCTTTGTGTTGCCATCTTCACAATTGGGGTACAACCCTTTTTTGTGATCCTTTAACATGCGATCGAACTTCAGCTTCTCCTTTTGACTTTCGTATTGCGTCCTTGCATCGACAATGACCCGGCGGAGATCATCATCATCGGGCACATCGTCTGGTTCCTCTTGATCTTCAGCAGCTTCACCCATTGCAGCATCATTGGGCACATCGTCTGGTTCCTCTTGATCTTCACCAGCACCCGCCGTTGCAGCATCACCGTATTCAGGGGGCACATAGTTGTCATCGTACTCTTCTTCTTTGCCGTCTTCCATCATAACCCCTATTTCCCCGTGCCTCGTCCAAACATTATAGTGTGGCATGAAACCCTTGTAAAGCAGGTGGGAGTGAAGGATTTTCCGGTTAGAGTAATACATCGTATTCCCACATTCAGTGCATGGACAGCACATAAAACCATTCTTCTTGTTTGCCTCAGCCGCATCGAGAAACTCATGCATGCCCTTAATGTACTCGGAGGTGTGTCTGTCACCGTACATCCATTGTCGGTTCATCTGCGTGCATTATATATAATTAAGTGTGCAAATTAATAGAAGTTCATCATCACATTAAAACCAAAGTACATACATAGTTCTCATCTAATAACATATAGCTCTTCAGAGCATCTAATTAATTAAACCATACATTGAAACTATGTAAAACATTTCAATGCGAAAACAAATGCGATCATAATCGCAACCAAGGTAACAATTGATCCAACGGCATAATGATACCAAGCCTCGGTATGAATGGCATATTTTCTAATCTTTCTCATCTTCAAGCGCATTGCATCCATATTGATCTTGTGATCATCGACGACATCCTCAACATGCAACTCCAATATCATCTTCTCCTCCTCAATTTTTTTTATTTTTTCCTTCAAGAAATTGTTTTCTTCTTCAACTAAATTTAACCTCTCGACAATAGGGTCGGTTGGAATTTCTGGTTCACATACATCCTAGATAAATAAAATCTATGTCACGTTGGTCGGCATAATTTTCATAAACAATAAATGAACCAATAGTTATAAAGATAATATATATACCACATCCGAATCATAGACAGGACGAGGGCCGACGGGGGCGGATACCAAAACCATCGCACTATATAAGATGAAATAATAAAAGTAAGAAAATAATACAAGTATCTATGTAAACATACAAGTAAGAATATTTTTTCCTTTCAGAAAGAAGATAAGAACAAGAGGCTCACCACGGTGGTGCCAGCGATGAGCTCGGTGCGGGTGATCGACGGCGGTGAAGACGGGGACGAGGCGTGACGGACCGCTAAACCTAGACAAATATTGAGGAAAATGGAGCTTGGAGGTCGAGCTTGGAGAGGAGAAAGCTTAAGTAGTGTGGCTCGGGCATTCCATCGAACACCTTGTGTGCATAGGAGGTGAGCTAGAGCACCACCAAGCCCTCTCCCCCTCGGCCAGAAAAAACAGAGCAGTGTGCTCTACTCTTACGCAAGGGGGTATATATAGGCACCTCATTGGTCCCGATTGGTCGCATGAACTAGGACTAAAGGGGAGCCTTTGGTCCCGGTTCAAGCCACCAACCGGGACCAATGGTGGTGGGCTAGGAGCGAGGCCCATTGGTCCCGGTTCATCCCACCAACCGGGACCAAAAGGTCCAGACGAACCGGGACCAATGGCCCACGTGGCTCGGCCGGCCCCCTGGAATCACGAACCGGGTCCAATGCCCCCATTGGTCCTGGATCTGGACTGAATCGGGACAAATGGGCTGACCCGGCCTGGACCTTTGCCCCCTTTTCTACTAGTGCTCTCTCTCTCTCGTGTTCTTGAGGTGATACAATCTTGATGTATCGCGAGCTTTGCTATTATATTTGGATCCTATGATGTTTCTTCCCCCCTCTACTTTCTTGTAATGAATTGAGTTTCCCCTTTGAAGTTATCTTATCAGATTGAGTCTTTAAAGATTTGAGAACACTTGATGTATGTCTTGCCGTGGATATCTGTGGTGACAATGGGATATCATGTGATTCACTTGATGTATGTTTTGGTGATCAACTTGCGGGTTCCGCCCATGAACCTATGCATAGGGGTTGGCATACGTTTTCGTCATGATTCTCCGGTAGAAACTTTGGGGCACTCTTTGAGGTTCTATGTGTTGGTTGAATAGATGAATCTGAGATTGTGTGATGCATATCGTATAATCATACCCGCGGATACTTGAGGTGACATTGGAGTATCTAGGTGACAATAGGGTTTTGGTTGATTTGTGTCTTAAGGTGTTATTCTAGTACGAACTCTAGGGCTGTTTGTGACACTTATAGGAATAGCCCAACGGATTGATTGGAAAGAATAACTTTGAGGTGGTTTCGTACCCTACCATAATCTCTTCATTCATTCTCCACTGTTAGTGACTTTGGAGTGACTCTTTGTTGCATGTTGAGGGATAGTTATGTGATCCAATTATGTTATTATTGTTGAGAGGACTTACACTAGTGAAAGTATGAACCCTAGGCCTTGTTTCCTAGCATTGCAATATCGTTTACGCTCGCTTTTATCATTAGTTACCTTGCTGTTTTTATGTTTTCAGATTACACAAACTATTATGTACTATCCATATACCACTTGTATCACCATCTCTTCGCCGAACTAGTGCACCTATACAATTTACCATTCTATTGGGTGTGTTGGGGACACAAGAGACTCTTTGTTATTTGGTTGCAGGGTTGCTTGAGAGAGACCATCTTCATCCTACGCCTCCTACGGATTGATAAACCTTAGGTCATCCACTTGAGGGAAATTTGCTACTGTCCTACAAACCTCTGCATTTGGAGGCCCAACAACGTCTACAAGAAGAAGGTTGTGTAGTAGACATCAAGCCTATATCATGCATCAAGACTACTTGGAACCACATAAATTTGACATGCAAGCTCAAGAACAGGGTCACCTAGGCAGCACAAATTTGCAATGAATAAAGTACTAGAACAAAAACTAATTGGACCAATGGAGGAGTCACATACCAAGGAACAATCCCCCCAAGCAGTTTTGTGAGAGGTGCTTTGAGCAAGGAGATCGAAAATGGCAGCAAAATGAGCTTGGACTCGGGTTTGAATTGGATAAATGTGTTTGTGGGAGGAAGGAGTGTGTGGGTGCAGGAATAAGTGGAGGAGGGCCATCGTGGGCCCACGAGGCAGGGGGGCGCGCCCTCCACCCTCGTGGCCAGGTGTATGCCCCGCCTGCTGTGTTCTCAGTGCCAAATATTCTCAAATATTCCAGAAAAAACATATTTAAATTTCAGGGAATTTGGAGAACTTTTATTTTTGGGGTATTTTTATATTGGACGGATAATTCAGATAACAAACAGAAAATACTAATTTTATTTTATTTAATATAAATAACAGAAAGTAAATAACAGAAAGTAAACGGAGGGTACAGAGAGTTGTGTTTTCTAAATTCATCCATCTCATGATCATCAAAAGGAATCCATTAACAAGGTTGATCAAGTCTTGTTAACAAACTCATTCCGAATAACATGGAACCGGAGATTTCTCGAATAACACTAGGTTACCTCAACGGGGATATGCACATCCCCAACAATAAGAATATCATATTTCTTCTTGACAGTAGGTAGAGGAAATTCAAAACCTCCAAAAATAATCGATGGAATTTTTCCAATAGAATTGATACTATGAACTTGAGGTTGTTTCCTCGGAAAGTGTACCGTATGCTCATTACCATTGACATGAAAAGTGACATTGCCTTTGTTGCAATCAATAACAGCCCCTGCAGTATTCAAAAAGGGTCTTCCAAGAATAATAGACATACTATCATCCTCGGGAATATCAAGAATAACAAAGTCCGTTAAAATAGTAACGTTTGCAACTACAACAGGCACATCCTCACAAATACCGACATGTATAGCTGTTCATTTATCATCCATTTGCAAAGATATTTCAGTAGGTGTTAACTTATTCAAATCAAGTCTATGATATAAAGAGAGAGGCATGACACTAACGCCGGCTCCAAGATCACATAAAGCAGTTTTAACATAGTTTCTTTTAATAGAGCATGGTATAGTGGGTACTCCTGGATCTCCAAGTTTCTTTGGTATTCCAGCCTTAAAAGTATAATTAGCAAGCATGGTGGAAATTTCACCTTCCGGTATCTTTCTTTTATTTGTAACAATATCTTTCATATACTTAGCATAAGGATTCATTTTGAGCATATCAGTTAATCGCATACGCAAAAAGATAGGTCTAATCATTTCAGTAAAGCGCTCAAAATCCTCATCATCCTTTTTCTTGGATGGTTTGGGAGGAAAAGGCATGGGTTTCTGAACCCATGGTTCTCTTTCTTTACCGTGTTTCGTAGCAACAAAGTATTTCTTATCATAACGTTGATTCTTTGATTGTGGGTTATCAAGATCAACAGCAGGTTCAATTTCTATATCATTATCATTGCTAGGTTGAGCATCAACATGAACATTATCATTAACATTATCACTAGTTTCAGGTTCATTACCAGATTGTGTTTCAGCATCAGAAATAGAAATATCATTTGGATTCTTAGGTGTTTCAGCAATAGGTTCACTAGAAGCATGCAAAGTCCTATCATCTTTCTTTTTCTTCCTTTTAGAAGGACTAGGTGCATCTATATTATTTCTCTGAGAATCTTGCTCAACTCTCTTAGGGTGGCCTTCAGGATACAAATGTTCCTGAGTCATTTTACCAGTTCTAGTAGCCACTCTAATAGCAAAATCATTATTCTTACTATTCAATTCATTGAGCAAATCATTTTGATCTTTAAGTACTTGTTCTACTTGAGTGGTAACCATAGAAGCATGTTTACTAATAAGTTTAAGTTCACCTTTGACATTAGCCATATAATCACCCAAGTGTTCAAGCATATCAGCACTGCGTTTTAATTCTCTACCAAAATAAGCATTGAAGTCTTCTTGCTTAACCATAAATTTATCAAACTCATCTAAGCATGGGCTAGCAAACTTAGTAAATGTGATTTCAGCTTTATCATATCTATAGAGAGAATTTACCTTTACTACCTCTGTCGGGTTATCAAGACCATGTATTTCTTCAATAGGAGATGGATTAAAATTATGCATTTCTTCGACAGGCGGTAAATTAAGACCATGTATTTCTTCAATAGGAGGTAAATTCTTAACATCTTCAGCTTTAATACCCTTTTCTTTCATGGATTTCTTTGCCTCTTGCATATCTTCAGGACTAAGAAATAGAACACCTCTCTTCTTCGGAGTTTGTTTAGGAATAGGCTCATGAAGTGTCCAATTATTTTCATTAGTCAACATATTGTTTAATAGAATTTCAGCTTCATCCGGTGTTCTTTCCTTGAAAACAAAACTAGCACAACTATCCAGGTAATCTCTGGAAGCATCGGATAGTCCATTATAAAAGATATCAAGTATTTCATTTTTATTAAGAGGATGATCAGGCAAAGCATTAAGTAATTGGAGAAGCCTCCCCCAAGCTTGTGGGAGACTCTCTTCTTCAATTTGCACAAAATTATATATATCCCTTAAGGCAGCTTGTTTCTTATGAGCAGGGAAATATTTAGCAGAGAAGTAATAAATCATATCCTGGGGACTACGCACACAACCAGGATCAAGAGAATTAAACCATATCTTAGCATCACCCTTTAATGAGAACGGAAATATTTTAAGGATATAAAAGTAGCAAGATTTCTCATCATTAGTGAAGAGGGTGGCTATATCATTTAATTTAGTAAGATGTGCCACAACAGTTTCAGATTCATAGCCATGAAAAGGATCAGATTCAACCAAAGCAATTATATCAGGATCAACAGAGAATTCATAATCCTTATCAGTAACACAGATAGGTGAAGTAGCAAAAGCAGGTTCAGGTTTCATTCTAGCATTAAGGGATTGCTGCTTCCATTTAGCTAATAACCTCTTTAGATCATATCTATCATTGCAAGCTAAAATAGCTCTAGCAGATTCTTCATCCAGAACATAACCCTCAGGAACAACGGGCAATTCATATTTATTAGGGGAGGAGTCTTCATCATCACTTTCATAAATATTATCAGTTTCAATAATTTCATTCTCTCTAACCCTAGCAAGTTGTTCATCAAGAAATTCACCAAGTGGCACAGTAGCATCAAGCATAGAAGTAGTTTCATCATAAGTATCATGCATAGCAGAAGTGGCATCATCAATAACATGCGACATATTAGAACGAATAGCAGAAGCAAGTTTAGGTGTCGCAAGCTTACTCAAAACAGAAGGTGAATCAAGTGCAGAGCTAGATGGCAGTTCCTTACCTCCCCTCGTAGTTGAGGGATAAATTTTTGTTTTCCCGTCTTTCAAGTTCTTCATAGTGACCAGCAGATATAAATCCCAAGTGACTCAAAGAATAGATCTATGCTCCCCGGCAATGGCGCCAGAAAATAGTCTTGATAACCCACAAGTATAGGGGATCGCAACAGTTTTCAAAGGTAGATTATTTAACCCAAATTTATTGATTCGACACAAGGGGAGCCAAAGAATATTCTCAAGTATTAGCAGCTGAGTTGTCAATTCAACCACACCTGGAAACTTAATATCTGCAGCAAAGTGTTTAGTAGCAAAGTAATATGATAGTAGTGGTAACAGTAGCAAAAGGTAATGATAGCAAAAGTAATGTTTTTGGTATTTTTGTAGTGGTTGTGACAATAGCAATGTAAAAGTAAACAAGCAAAGAACAATATATGGGAAGCTCGTAGGCAATGGACCGGTGATAGAGAATTATGCCGGATGCGGTTCATCATGTAACAGTCATAACATAGGGTGACACAGAACTAGCTCCAATTCATCAATGTAATGTAGGCATGTATTCCGAATATAGTCATACATGCTTATGGAAAAGAACTTGCATGACATCTTTTGTCCTACCCTCCCGTGGCAGCGGGGTCCTAATGGAAACTAAGGGATATTAAGGCCTCCTTTTAATAGAGTACCAGACCAAAGCATTAACACATAGTGAATACATGAACTCCTCAAACTATGGTCATCACCGGGAGTGGTCCCGATTATTGTCACTTCGGGGTTGCCTGATCATAACACATAGTAGGTGACTATAGACTTGCAAGATAGGATCAAGAACTCTCATATATTGATGAAAACATAATAGGTTCATATCTGAAATCATGGCACTCGGGCCCTAGTGACAAGCATTAAGCATAGCAAAGTCATAGCAATATCAATCTCAGAACATAATTGATACTAGGGATCAAACCCTAACAAAACTAACTCGATTACATGATAAATCTCATCCAACCCATCACCGTCCAGCAAGCCTACGATGGAATTACTCACGCACGGCGTTGAGCATCATGAAATTGGTGATGGAGGAAGGTTGATGATGACGATGGCGACGGATTCCCCTCTTCGGAGCCCCGAACGGACTCTAGATCAGCCCTCCCGAGAGGTTTTAGGGCTTGGCGGCGGCTCCGTATCGTAAAACACGATGAATCCTTCTCTCTGATTTTTTTCTCCCCGAAAGCAAATATATAGAGTTGGAGTTGAGGTCGGAGGAGCTCCAGGGGGCCCACGAGGTAGGGGGCGCGCCTAGGAGGGCAGGCGCACCCCCACCCTCATGGCTAGGGTGTGGGCCCCCTGGTCTTCATCTTTTGCAAGGATTTTTTATTGTTTCCAAAAAGACGTTCCGTGAAGTTTCAGGTCATTCCGAGAACTTTTCTTTCTGCACATAAATAACACCATGGCAATTCTGCTGAAAACAGCGTCAGTCCGGGTTAGTTCCATTAAAATCATGCAAGTTAGAGTCCAAAACAAGGGCAAAAGTGTTTGGAAAGTAGATATGACATACATGTATTAGGCTGCGATAGCGCGGCGACGGGGTAGGGGTCGCCCAATCCCGATCCAGTCGGGGGAGAGAGGGAGGAGTGAGTGGGGTTCGTGGGGCGGTTGGGCTAGGGTTTCGGGGTCCATGGGATAAGGAGAGGAGTGGGGGTGGGCTACTTGGGCCGGCCTGGTGGCCAGCTGGGCTAGTTGGCCCAATGGGAGCGGGGGGCTTTTCTTTGTTTTTCTTTTGTTTTGTTTTATTTTCACTTTTACTTTTTTTTCTTTTTTGTTTTATTTCACTTTAAAATATTTAGGCATTTTCAAAAACAATTCTCCACAATATCAGTGCGGGGTATTCATCACGCAGGCGGTCCTCGCGCTCCCAAGTGGCTTCATCTTCAGAGTGATGCGACCACTGGACCTTGAGGAACTTGATCGCCTTCTCACGTGTGCGGTGTTCAGCTTGGTCGAGAATGCGGACCAGATTCTCTTTATAGGAGAGGCCATGTTGCAATTCGAGCACTTCATGATCCACTGCTCGGATTGGGTCCTTGAAGCAGCGGCGGAGCTGTGATACGTGGAACACATCGTGAACCTGAGAAAGGTTCGGCGAGAGCTCCAGTTGATATGCCACTTTTCCACGCCTTTCCAGAATAGTGAAGGGACCGATATAGCGAGGAGCTAGCTTGCCCTTGATTCCGAAGCAGTGAGCACCCTTCATTGGTGTAACTCGAAGATAAGCCTTTTCACCAGGTTGATAGACCATGTCTTTGTGATGACGGTCATCCTAACTTTTCTGACGTGAGTGAGCAGTCTTGAGATTCTCGCGAATAATGCAGACTTGTTCTTCGGCCTATTGGATAATATCCGGACCGAAGAGTGGACGTTCCCAAGTTTCTGACCAGTTCAGAGGGGTTCGACACTTTCCCCCATATAACACTTCGAAGGGGCCCATCTTCAGACTAGCCTGATAGCCATTATTATAAGAGAACTCTGCATAAGGGAGAGATTCCTCCCATTTCTTGCCTAAGGAAATTACACAAGCTCGAAGCATGTATTCGGGTACTTGGTTGACACGTTCAACTTGACCTTGCGACTGAGGATGAAACGCACTACTGAACGACAGATGAGTTCCCATAGTGTAACATCCCAAATTTTCAATTTGGAATGTTATATATAGGTCATCATTGCATATCATATTTTATTGCATTTTGGCTTGATCCTCGAAATCCTAAGCAACTCAAGGACCCTCGGAGAGAGTTGGGGATTTCCCTGTCTTCATATTTGAGTTTTATCAAATATTGAAACAATGATTTTGGTTTTAATTATTTTTCTCTCTGAAAATATTTCATATTAAAATATATGAGAGCATTGAGAGGAGATAATATGACTTCTCCAAAATAAATGAAATATTGGTGGAAAAAGATTAAAATCAAATATTTAATTTTTTTATCCGGAGTTTATTGCTATTTTATTTGAATTAGAAAAATTGCACGTTTTTCAAATTGCATTTTAGGGCCAAGAAAATGTTCATCTTGTTCTAAATATATTGTTTAGACGGTGAAAATTTGTTTTGGCATTTTTAGATTTTTATTTTATTTTCTAGGATTTATTTGGTTTCGGTGAAATTATTTTAAAAAACGTGCAGCACCCGACTGGGCCAAGGCCCAGCCGAGCCAGGCCGCCGGCCCAAGCCGCCCGCGCCTCGTCTCCGAGCTGGAGACCGCGAGCGCCACCGCCGCCGCTAGTGGAGTCCGGCTGGGACTCCTCCCACACCGCTTGCCCCTTCCCCAAGCCGCCGCACCCCCCTCCCCTTATAAGCCGCCGCACCCCCCCCCCTTGGACTCCGAGCCGCCCTGCGCCACCTGCCACCGCAAGCCGCCCGCGCCGCCGCCTCGCGCTGCCGCTGCCGCTGCCGCTTGCCGCTGCCGCCGCTACCCCGCGCCGCCGCTTGCCTCCGCTGCCCCGCGCCGCCCCGCCCCACTCGCCGGAGCCGCCCCGCCGCGCCGGACCTCGCTGGAGGTATAAGCGCCGTTCATTTTTTTTATAAAAACTGGTTCGTTTTTTTAGAAAACCCTAGTTTTTTTGGATAGATTGGTTCGCCGGTTTTTCTCGGTTTAGTTACTTTGCGGATGTTCGTCCATACGTTCGTCATAACGAACGTGTTCACTCGTTAGCCGCAGACAACGAACGTCGTTCGTTAGCCTTTTCGTCAGTTTTCTTTTTTTGGAACTTTCCGCGATTATTTTCAATCGCGATTTCTGATCCGATTTTCGTTTTAGTTTATCTTTTCGCTCGTTTCTCAGAATCAGGCGATTCAAGCGCCTAGATCTTCGTCTTGAAACCCTCTTTCCGTTTAACCAACTTGAACAAGCTTTTGCTACTATAAAATTTGACCTTAGTCCAGATTAGTAAACGGATCTTGTTTCTTTCGCAGTTTGAGTTTCGTTGCTCCGTTTGACTTGATTCTTTTCGCAAACCGGAGTTCTTAAGTTGAACTTTCTGGTTAGATCTTCTTATTTGAGATTTGCCCATGTTTCTTTGCTTGATTGCTTATGTATGCTATTGTTTGTTTGCGATAGAACACCCGGAGTGCGAAGCGTGCTACTACGAGTCCCTAGGTTTTGCAGATCATCAGCAGGGCAAGTAACACTTTGATCATACCCCTTTATCACCCAGTTTTATGCATTAGATCCAATCCTCAAACATTGCATGGTTAGGATGTGATTAACATGTGGGTTGGGAAGTAGTTGATGAGGTAGAACCTATTGCCCTGTTATATTCAAACCCTTGGGAGTTACTTCTATGTATTGCTTTTATTGCTATGCTATGCTCGTAGACGTGGTTGGGTGAGTGAAATCCATGACAGATGTGAGATTGTTAATTAATGGTTCAACTTAAGGTGGCAACTTGAATACACATCTGGGTGGATTGTTTGTTGGGCACCTAGGGAATCCAGTGTTGTCCTAGGATATCCTAGAGTACCGGTGTGATAATCCTATGGTCCGCCAACCAGGCTCAAAGGGAACTGAGATATTTTCATGCTAGAAACTTACATGTGCATCCACAAGCTATTATGGGCTCTAGCATAGTTGAGTAAGTTGCGTGAAGCTCCCGAAGAGGTGGATCAGCAGGTAGAGGGATGTAGGTTGGTATGGTCTGCCCGGAGTAAGGGGTTAATGCTTCTGAAAAACTGTCTCTCGATCATCCGTTTCTCAAACACCTTGTAGTGCGAGAAATCCATCGGAGGAGATTGGGTCTTGTGGGGAAAAGTGTGCAAACCTCTGCAGAGTGTATAAACTAATCATGGTTAGCCGTGTCCCCAGTTATGGACATCTTGAGTATCTAGTACTTGGAGTATCATAAGTATCTCATCACTCTAAACTAATAATGTTGGGTTGATAATTACTTTAATTGGGATTGAGTTGGAGGAACCTTCTCAAT
This sequence comes from Triticum urartu, assembly GCF_056163025.1. Taxonomy (NCBI): domain Eukaryota; kingdom Viridiplantae; phylum Streptophyta; class Magnoliopsida; order Poales; family Poaceae; genus Triticum; species Triticum urartu. The sequence continues at coordinate 220,644,517 of NC_141879.1, read as the reverse complement.
GATGTTTCAACTACCATGATAGTTAAATAAAATCTATTCCTTTGTTGTAGGGAAAAATTGGCTTTTCACAAAAACCATAACCATAGAGCTTTCCACCAGCCAAATATGCATGTAGTGATAGTATTATTCTGTTCTTGCTCTATTGTGTTACTTTGCCAGCATATTCCATGTGCTGGCCCGTTTTCGGGCTGCAACGTATTATGTTGCAGACTTTTCAGACGAGGAGTAAGGTCCGTTAGGTCGTTGCCGTGCAGCTCAGCTATGCCGTTGGAGTTGATGGACTCACTTTATCTTCCAAGCCTTCTGTTGTTATCGTATTAGATGGCCTTAAGCCATATTTATTGTAATAAGTTCTCTTTTGAGACATTCGATGTAATAATTGTGTGATTGCTACTCTGTTATAAATCCTCGAGTACTGTGTGTGTCAGCATTACCGATCCAGGGATGACACTAAAGCACAGAGACTTGACCGTTTGAGGTCGGGTCACTACACATAGCTTCTTGGAAACTTGCCCAGAATCTTGAAGTGAACAAGCTGCCATGGTCTGAACTCATAACCAGTGGGATACCGTGAAGTGAAACAATTCTGGACTTGTAGAGAGTTGCAAGCTGACTAGCAGTGATTGTTTCTTTGACCGCCAGAAAATGTGCAACTTTAGAAAGCCGGTCAATGACGACAAGAATAGCATCATTACCTTTCTGTGATTTGGGAAATCCAGTGACAAGTCCATTTCAACATGGTCCCATTTCCATTCAGGAATAGAGATAGGTTGCAGAGTTCCAGCAGGCCTTTGATGCTTTGCTTTGATACGACGGCAAACGTCACACTCAGCAACATATCGAGCAATGTCTTGCTTCATATTAGACCACCAGAATCTCTGACGAATGTCTTGGTACATCTTTGTACTACCGGGATGAATAGACAAAGGCGTATCATGAGGTTCTTTCATAACCCATTTAGTCTGATCCAGGTTTTTTCTTCAAACATGGTACCACTAGGCAGCCTTTGAAGTACAAGGCGCCATCATCGGTGATACTGTAGAATGATGGCTTTCCTTCTGCGAGATAGCGTTTAATCTTCTCGACTTCAGAGTCATAAAATTGAATAGTCTTGATACCGTCTAGGAGATCTGGTACGACAGCCAGGGTATTTAGAGAACCCTTAGTAACAACACAAAGATCAATGTTTTGGAACTCTGAGGGAGGGGGAGTGCTACCTCCTGAGCACTGTGTTGGTTTTCCCCGAAGAGGAAGGGATGATGCACCAAAGTAGCGTAAGTATTTCCCTCAGTTTTTGAGAACCAAGGTATCAATCCAGTAGGAGGCTACGCGCGAGTCCCTCGTACCTGCACAAAACAAATAAATCGTCGCAACCAACGCGAATAGGGGTTGCCAATCCCTACACAGCCACTTACGAGAGTGAGATCTGATAGATATGATAAGATAATATTTTTGGTATTTTTGTGATAAAGATGCAAAGTAAAATAAAGGCAAAGTAAAATGCAAAGGAAATAACTAAGTAGTAGGAGACTAATATGATGAAGATAGACCCGGGGGGCATAGGTTTCACTAGTGGCTTCTCTCGAGAGCATAAGTATTCTACGGTGGGTGAACAAATTACTGTTGAGCAATTGACAGAATTGAGCATAGTTATGAGAATATGTAGGTATGATCATGTATATAGGCATCACGTCTGAGACAAGTAGACCGACTCCTGCCTGCATCTACTACTATTACTCCACTCATCGACCGCAATCCAGCATGCATCTAGAGTAATAAGTTAAAAACAGAGTAACGCCTTAAGCAAGATGACATGATGTAGAGGGATAGACTCATGCAATATGATGAAAACCCCATCTTGTTATCCTCGATAGCAACAATACAATACGTGCCTTCCTGCCCCTACTATCATTGGGAAAGGACACTGCAAGATTGAACCCAAAGCTAAGCACTTCTCCCATTGCAAGAAAGATCAATCTAGTAGGCCAAACCAAACTGATAATTCGAAGAGACTTGCAAAGATAACCAATCATACATAAAGGAATTCAGAGAAGATTCAACTATTATTCATAGATAGACTTGATCATAAACCCACAATTCATCGATCTCAACAAACACACCGCAAAAAGAAGATTACATCGAATAGTTCTCCACAAGAGAGGGGGAGAACATTGTATTGAGATCCAAAAAGAGAGAAGAAGCCATCTAGCTAATAACTATGGACCCGTAGGTCTGAGGTAAACTACTCACACTTCATCGGAGGGGCTATGGTGTTGATGTAGAAGCCCTCCGTGATCGATGCCCCCTCCGGCGTAGCTCCGAAACAGGCCCCAAGATGGGATCTCGTGGATACAGAAAGTTGTAGCGGTGGAATTAGGTTTTTGGCTCCGTATCTGATCGTTTGGGGGTACATAGGTATATATAGGAGGAAGGAGTACGTCGGTGGAGCAACAGGGGGCCCACGAGGGTGGAGGGCGCGCCTGGGGAGTAGGCGTGCCCCCTACCTCGTGGCCTCCTCTTTTGTGTCTTTATGTAGGGTCCAAGTCTCCTGGGTCTTGTTTGTTGAGAAAATCACGTTCCCGAAGGTTTCATTCCGTTTGGACTCCGTTTGATATTCCTTTTCTTTGAAACCCTAAAACAGGCAAAAAACAGCAATTCTGGGCTGGGCCTCCGGTTAATAGGTTAGTCCCAAAAATAATATAAAAGTGGATAATAAAGCCCAATAATGTCCAAAACAGTAGATAATATAGCATGGAGCAATCAAAAATTATAGATACATTGGAGACATATCAAGCATCCCCAAGCTTAATTCCTGGTCGTCCTCGAGTAGGTAAATGATAAAAACAGAATTTTTGATGCGGAGTGCTACTTGGCATGATTTTAATGTAATTCTTCTTAATTGTGGTATGAATATTCAGATCCGAAAGATTCAAGAATTTTTTTTAATATTGACATAAAAATAATAATACTTCAAGTATACTAACAAAGCAATTATGTCTTCTCAAAATAACATGGCCAAAGAAAGTCATCCCTACAAAATCATATAGTCTGGCTATGCTCCATCTTCAGCACACAAAATATTTAAATCATGCACAACCCTGATGACAAGCCAAGCAATTGTTTCATACTTTTGACATTCTCAAAACTTCTTCAATCTTTACGCAATACATGAGCGTGAGCCATGGACATATCACTACAGGTGGAATAGAATGGTGGTTGTGGAGAAGACAAAAAGGGAGAAGATAGTCTCACATCAACTAGGCGTATCAACGGGCTATGGAGGTGCCCATCAATAGATATCAATGTGAGTGAGTAAGGATTGCCATGCAACGGATGCACTAGAGCTATAAGTATATGGAAGCTCCAAACGAAACTAAGTGGGTGTGCATCCAACTTGCTTGCTCATGAAGACCTAGGGCATTTTGAGGAACCCCATCATTGGAATATACAAGCCAAGTTCTATAATGAAAAATTCCCACTAGTATATGAAAGTGATAACATGAGAGACTCTCTACTATGAATATCATGGTGCTACTTTGAAGCACAAGTGTGGTAAAAGGATAGTAACATTGTCCCTTCTCTCTTTTTCTCTCATTTTTTTAGTTGGGCCTTTTCTCTCTTTTTTTGGCCTCTTTTCTTTCTATTTTTTTCGTCCGGAGTCTCATCCCGACTTGTGGGGGAATCATAGTCTCCATCATCCTTTCCTCACTGGGACAATGCTCTAATAATGATGATCATCACACTTTTATTTTTCTTACAACTCAACAATTACAACTCGATACTTAGAACAAAATCTGACTCTATATGAATTCCTCCGGCGGTGTACCGCGATATGCAATGAATCAAGAGTGACACGTATGAAAGAATTATGAATGGTGGCTTTGCCATAAATACGATGTCAACTACATGATCATGCTAAGCAATATGCCAATGATGGAGTGTGTCATAATAAACGGAAAGGTGGAAAGTTGCATGGCATTATATCTCGGAATGGCTATGGAAATGCCATAATAGGTAGGTATGGTGGCTTTTTTGAGGAAGGTATATGGTGGGTGTATGATACCGGCGAAAGGTGCGCGGTATTAGAGAGGCTAGCAAAGGTGGAAGGGTGAGAGTGCGTATAATCCATGGACTCAACATTAGTCATAAAGAACTCATATACTTATTGCAAAAATCTACAAGTTATCAAAGCAAAGTATTACGCGCATGATCCTAGGGGGGTAGATTGGTAGGAAAATACCATCGCTCGTCCCCGACCGCCACTCATAAGGAAGACAATCAAAAAATAAATCATGCTCCGACTTCATCACATAACGATTCACCATACGTGCATGCTACGGGAATCACAAACTTTAACACAAGTATTTCTCAAAGTCACAACTACTCAACTAGCACAACTTTCACCATCTTTATATCTCAAAACAATTATCAAGCATCAAACTTCTCATAGTATTCAACACACTCATAAGAAAGTTTTATTATTAATCTTGTATACCAAGCATATTAGGATTTTAAGCAAATTACCATGCTATTTAAGACTCTCAAAATAATCTAAGTGAAGCATGAGAGATCAATAGTTTCTATAAAACAAATCCACCACCGTGCTCTAAAAGATATAAGTGAGGTACTAGAGCAAAACTACATAATTCAAAAGATATAAGCGAAACACATAGAGTATTCTAACAAATTCCAAATCTTGTATGGCTCTCTCAAAAGGTGTGTACAGCAAGGATGATTGTGGTAAACTAAAAAGTGAAGACTCAAATCATACAAGACGCTCCAAGCAAAACACATATCATGTGGCGAATAAAAATATAGCTCCAAGTAAAGTTACCGATAGAAGTAGACGAAAGAGGGGATGCCTTCCGGGGCATCCCCAAGCTTTAGCTTTTAGGTGTCCTTAGATTATCTTGGGGCTGCCATGGGCATCCCCAAGCTTAGGCTCTTGCCACTCCTTGTTCCATAATCCATCAAATCTTTACCCAAAACTTAAAAACTTCACAACACAAAACTTAAAGTAGAAAATCTCGTGAGCTCCGTTAGCGAAAGAAAATAAAAGACCACTTCAAGGTACTGTAATGAACTCATTCTTTATTTATATTGGTGATATACCTACTGTATTCCAATTTCTCTATGGTTTATAAACTACTTTACTAGCCATAGATTCATCAAAATAAGCAAACAACACACGAAAAACAGAATCTGTCAAAAAACAGAATAGTCTGTAGTAATCTGTAGCTAGAACAAGATCTGGAACCCCAAAAATTCTAAAATAAACTTCTGGACGTGAGGAATATATCTATTAATCATCTGCAAAAAGAATCAACTAAATATCACTTTCCAAATAAAAATGGCAGTAGTTCTCGTGAACGCTAAAGTTTCTATTTTTTACAGCAAGTGTAACAAGACTCTCCCCAAGTCTTCCCAACGGTTCTACTTGGCACGAACACTAATTAAACACAAAAAACACAACCAAAACAGAGGCTAGATAAATTATTTATTACTAAACAGGATCAAAAAGAAAGGAATAAAAATAAAATTGGGTTGCCTCCCAACAAGCGCTATCGTTTAACGCCCCTAGCTAGGCATAACAAGCAAGGATAGATCTAGGTATTGTCATCTTTGGTAGGAAATTCTTCAATGAGGCATCTACCATACTTAGGAATTTCTTCATTTTTATTGATTATCAAATTTTTAGGCACAAGATCGAAAACCAAGCTTTAGCATGATCTCTAAGCGGAAAAGGAAATAGTTTCAATTTAACAATATCATTATCCACATCTTTCTTCTTTTGCATATCACACAAATCAACGAAGCTAGTTAGATGGGTAGCGGCATCTTCACTAGGAAGGCCGGAAAACGGATCTTTCATGACATGATTCAGCAAAGCAGTATTAATTTCACAAGATTCAGCATCGGTAAGAGGAGCAATCGAAGTGCTAATAAAATCATTGTTGTTGGTATTGGTGAAGTCACACAATTTAGTATTATCTTGAGCCATCATGAGAAGCAAGCAAACTAACACACAAGCAAACAAAAAGCAAGTGGGCAAAAAGAGGCAAATAGAGAAAGAGAGGGAGGATAGAGAGAGAGGGCGAATAAAACGGCAAGGGTGAAGTGGGGGAGAGGAAAACGAGAGGCAAATGGCAAATAATGTAATGCGGGAGATAAGGGTATGTGATGGGTACTTGGTATGTTGACTTTTGCGTAGACCTCCCCGGAAACGGCGCCAGAAATCCTTCTTGCTACCTCTTGAGCACTGCGTTGGTTTTTCCCGAAGAGGAAGGGATGATGCGCCAAAGTAGTGTAAGTATTTCCCTCAGTTTTTGAGAACCAAGGTATCAATCCAGTAGGAGGCTACGCGCGAGTCCCTCGTACCTGCACAAAACAAATAAATCCTCGCAACCAACGCAAATAGGGGTTGTCAATCCCTACACGCCCACTTACGAGAGTGAGATCTGATAGATATGATAAGATAATATTTTTGGTATTTTTGTGATAAAGATGCAAAGTAAAATAAAGGCAAAGTAAAAAAGCAAAGGAAATAACTAAGTAGTAGGAGATTAATATGATGAAGATAGATCCGAGGGCCATAGGTTTCACTAGTGGCTTCTCTCGAGAGCATAAGTATTCTACGGTGGGTGAACAAATTACTGTTGAGCAATTGACAGAAATGAGCATAGTTATGAGAATATCTAGGTATGATCATGTATATAGGCATCACGTCCGAGACAAGTAGACCGACTCCTGCCTGCATCTACTACTATTACTCGACTCATCGACCGCTATCCAGCATGCATCTAGAGTATTAAGTTAAAAACAGAGTAACGCCTTAAGCAAGATGACATGATGTAGAGGGATAGACGCATGCAATATGATGAAAACCCCATCTTGTTATCCTCGATGGTAACAATACAATACGTGCCTTGCTGCCCCTACTGTCACTGGGAAAGGACACCGCAAGATTGAACCCAAAGCTAAGCACTTCTCCCATTGCAAGAAAGATCAATCTAGTAGGCCAAACCAAACTGATAATTCGAAGAGACTTGCAAAGATAACCAATCATACATAAAGGAATTCAGAGAAGATTCAAATATTATTCATAGATAGACTTGATCATAAACCCACAATTCATCGGTCTCAACAAACACACCGCAAAAAGAAGATTACATCAAATAGTTCTCCACAAGAGAGGGGGAGAACATTGTATTGAGATCCAAAAAGAGATAAGAAGCCATCTAGCTAATAACTATGGACCCGAAGGTCTGAGGTAAACTACTCACACTTCATCGGAGGGGCTATGGTGTTGATGTAGAAGCCCTCCGTGATCGATGCCCCCTCCGGCGGAGCTCCGGAACAGGCCCCAAGATGGGATCTCGTGGATACAGAAAGTTGCGGCGGTGGAATTAGGTTTTTGGCTCTGTATATGATCGTTTGGGGGTACGTAGGTATATATAGGAGGAAGGAGTACGTCGGTGGAGCAGCAGGGGGGCCATGAGGGTGGAGGGCGCACCTGGGGGGGGGGGGGGGGTAGGCGCACCCCTACCTCGTGGCCTCCTCTTTTGTGTCTTGATGTAGGGTCCAAGTCTCCTGGGTCTTGTTCGTTGAGAAAATCACGTTCCCGAAGATTTCATTCCGTTTGGACTCCGTTTGATATTCCTTTTCTTCGAAACCCTAAAACAGGCAAAAAAAACAGCAAGTCTGGGCTGGGCCTCCGGTTAATAGGTTAGTCCCAAAAATAATATAAAAGTGGACAATAAAGCCCAATAATGTCCAAAACAGTAGATAATATAGCATGGAGCAATCAAAAATTATAGATACGTTGGAGACGTATCAGGGAGCGAGGAACAATATGAAGGTTCAGCTTCCTAAAATCTTTGACAAGCGAGGGCTGAACTTTTCGAACCTGGAGGTGGTTGTAGTAAGACTTGTGGTTCAAGGCATCAGCCATTACATTAGCCTTGCCTGGGGTATAGGATATACCCACGTTAAAGTCTGCAACAGTCTCCATCCATCTCTGCCGACGGAGGTTCAGGTCTGGCTGAGTAAACAGATACTTCAGACTTTGGTGGTCGATGAAGATCTCGCAATGATTACCGAGAAGGTAATGTCGCCACTGCTTCAGAGCATGAATGACAACAGCAAGCTCGAGGTCGTGAACTGTGTAGTTTTCTTCGTGAGGGTGCAGTTGACGAGAGGCATAAGCAATCACTCTACGCTCTTGCATTAGGACACAACCTAATCCTTGACGGGAAGCATCGTAGTAAATGACGAAATCCTACTTAGTATCAGGTGGAGCAATCACTGGGGCAAAAGTCAACTTGTCTTTGAGTGCCTGGAAACTTTCCTGACACTTGTCTGTCCATTAGAACTTGGCGTCCTTATGAAACAGGTTAGTCAGAGGCCTGGCGATCTTGGAGAAGTTCTCGACAAATCGACGACAATAGGTGGCGAGTCCGAGAAAACTTTTGACTTGCTTAACATTCTTCGAAGGAGTCCAATCGAGAATAGCCTGGACTCGTTCAGGGTTGACGACAATACCATCCTTGGAGATGACATGCCCAAGATAGGTTACTTCGGGTAGCTAGAATTCACACTTGGAATACTTAGCGTAGAGTTGATGCTCTCGAAGATTTTCCAGCACAAGACGAAGATGTTCAGCATGTTCTTCTTTGTTCTTGGAAAATACAAGGATATCATCAAGATAAACCATGACGAACTTGTCGAGGTAATCCATGAATATATAGTTCATCAGACGAGAGAAGGTGGTTGGAGCATTCATTAAGCTGAATGACATGACGGTGTACTCGTATGATCCATATCGAGTCACGAAGGCGGTCTTTGGGATATCCTCTTCACGAACACGGATCTGGTGGTAACCCAACCTCAAGTCGAGTTTGGAGAACACTGATGAACCAGGCAGTTGATCATAAAGATCATTGATCCGAGGGAGGGGATATTTGTTCTGAATGGTGGCTTGGTTAATAGGACGGTAGTCTTGGACTAATCGGTTCATCCCATCCTTCTTCTTAACAAAGAGAGAAGGTGCTCCCCAAGGAGAGTAACTACGGCGAATGAAACCTTTGCGAAGAGATTTGTCAGTTTCCTCCTTAAGCTCAATGAGTTCATGCGGTGGCATCTTGTAGGGTCGTTTGGCTATAGGGGTGGTGCCTGGTTTCAAGTCGATGATGAATTCGACAACTCTAGCAGGGGGAATTCCTGGAAGTTCTTCCAGAAAGACGTCTTGGAATTTTCGAATGACGGGAATGTTTTCAATGCCCTTGAGTGGTGCAGCGTTCAAAGCATTCAAGGCATAAAGCCGTGCGTCGGCATTTCGAACCAGATGAGCCTGGTAAGTAACTATTTCATCAGAAGGGTGTAGCAGATGGACGGTTTTAGTGGCGCAAACTATAGAAGCAGTATGCGCTTTCAACCAATCCATCCCTAGAATGAGGTCAATGCTACAAGACTTCAGTACGATGGGAGAGACAAGGAATTCTAGTCCTTCGATTTCAACGGGGACGTCGTTGCAAATCATGGAGGTCCGACATTGGCCCGCGGGGGTGTGTACTAATAGCGAAGTGTTCATGTCTTCGCTTTTAATGCCATGCATGAATGCAAAATCCTCTGACATGAATGAATGTGATGCACCTGTATCCAATAAAATAGATGCTGGTACTGAATTTATGAGGAGTGTACCCATCACAGTAGCAGGCTGGTCTTGAGCTTCATTGAGATCAACATGATTGGCATGAACATGACCATAAGGCTTGGCATTGTTGTTGCGGGCCTGGTTGTTTCCACAGCCAGCTGCGGGAAGGGCCAGTTGATTCTGGTTCTGATTCTGATAGCAGTTTCTGGCAAGGTGACCTAGTTGACCACACTTATAGCACAGACCATTACTGGGAGTGGGAACAGGAGCTCAGGGTGGTGGAGCTGGAAGTCTTGGCTGCCTAGATGGTGGGGGGAGGCAGACGCGGTGCAACATAGGACTGCCTTGGAGCAGGTGCAGTTGGCTGGTACATGTTGTTGGGAATCCATATTCTACGCTTCTGCGAGGGCGGGCCCGAAGATGAGTCTGTGTCACGGTTGCGCCTGTGAGAGCTCTGGTGTTCCTGCAGACCAGTTTCGACATTGATGGCCTTGTTCACCAAGGTGGCGAAATCAGTAAAGTCATGCACTAGAAGTGCGAGCTTGATGTCAGCTTGAAGGCCATCATGGAACTTCTCCTGTCTGCGTGCATCAGTTGCAATGTCCTCTTCAGCATAGCGGGGTAAGTCCAGAAACTCCCGCTGATAAGTTTCCACAGTTTTGTTGCCCTGGGTGAGGTTGCGGAACTCACGCTTCTTCCGGTCCATGACTCCCTGAGGAATGAAGCGGGCACGGAAAGCAGCTTGGAAAGTCTGGCCAGGTGATGATTGATCCAACCGGCAGAGTACGCCTGTGGCTGTCCCACCATTGAGCAGCGGGTCCCATCAATAAGAAGGAAGCAAAGGTGACATAGCTGGCAGGGGCTACATCAGCAGACTCCATCTCATAGGTGATGACACGGAGCTAGTCATCAGCATCTAGAGGCTAAGTTGAGTTGTGGTACACAATTGGGTTGAGGCACATGAAATCCTGCAGAGTCACTTAGGCTGGCTGCTGGTTCATATTGGGGCGAGGAAACTGAGCCATCATATTCTCCATGAACTGGCGATTCAGCTCGAACTATTGGATCATACCAGCCATGTACTCGGGCGGTGGTGGGGCGTTGCCACCACGACCACCTGGTCTAACCATCCTGCTAAAATATAACAGGGGTAGTTCAGCATTGAGAAATTTGCAAAGACAAGCATCATTCACGATGAAGCATGCACAAGGAAAGAAGAACGATAGTTACTACATAGTAGTCGACATATCTGACAAAAGGGATCATGCATAGAGTTCGGTACACAGAGTTCGGTACATAGACTAAGAACATCATAGGCGGCACGCGGGCTCACGACGAATGCATCTAATACTAATAAGCAAGCCTACATCAGTCCCAAGAGGAACTGTGGAGGTAGGTGTAGCCTGACAGCTAGTAGTGACGCGGCGGGAAGTCCTCCACGTCAGTAGCCTGGGGTCTGCGGATACTCTGGTGCAGAACCCGACGCTCAGGTGGCAGAAGAGGACCAAGTGCGGGAGAGTAGCCTCCCACATCTGGCCAGCCGACACCCTGGGGCATCATGGTCCTGGCTGGGTAGATCACAGAACGCGGCAGATCACCAGATCGAACAAGGGGGTGCAACAACATTACAGCACGGTAAAGGTGCTGACGGGTGGTGTACAACTCGTAGTGAAGAGCTCGGTTAGCTCTATCTAGCCCATCAGCATGCAGAACCAGGTTCGGATGGTAGAAGGGCTCTCGGGTGACAGTGGAGTAGGCAACAGTGTGGTGTCCCTCCACACCAACGCCGGACGCGATAGCAATATGCCTAAAAGGGGAGGTGTCCAATTCCCGATACTCTCCACGAAGACGTGTGAGAGCAGCATAGGCAGCATCGTGTACTGCCATAGCGATAGTCACTCCAACACCATGAGCAATGTGCAACACAATAGTGGAGTCATACTCCCGAGAGTAGAGGTGGACGATGGCATGGTACTGCTCCTGGTTAAAGTCCTGGTACTGCTCGTACCCGGTGTACTCAGGGTGCCAGCCATAACCAAGATAGGTCATCATCTCAGCTAACACAGCAGGTGATCCTGAGACACCAATGGCCATCGTGTGGCGCACGAGCTGCCTCGTGGGTTCCATCTGAAAACAAAGATGTTTCAAAGGAGTCAAATGACAGTGTGGATATTATTCAATATACTACTCTAACGGATAACCTGGGCTTATCCAACTTTGGGATGAACGTGGTCACGGGATCCTAATGTTAGAGTTAGTAAATTTGTTTAACCCGAGTAGAAGAGAGTTCAGACTTCCAGAGTAAAATTGAGGAGTAAAAGATCCTAATACCACCCAAATCGCTACGTGAGCCCGTAAGACACACAACCATGTTAGTAAAAGTTTTGTAATGTCTAGACTTGACTTCGGCCAAGGAGTGTGGAAGGGGATTCCCACAGGCAGTCGGCTCTGATACTAACTTGTGACGCCCCCGATTCAATCGTACACTAAACATACACGCAAACGTGTATGATCAAGATCAGGGATTCGCGGGAAGATATCACAACACAACTCTACAAATAAAATAAGTCATACAAGCATCATATTACAAGCCAGGGGCCTCGAGGGATCGAATACAAGAGCTCAATCATAGATGAGTCAGCGGAAGCAACAATATCTGAGTACATACATAGGTAAACAAGTTGCCATAAGATGGCTAGCACAAACTGGGATACATATCGAAAGAGGCGCATGCCTCCTGCCTGGGATCCTCCTAAACTACTCATGGTCGTCGTCAGCGGCCTATACGTAGTAGTGGGCACCTCCATAGTAGTAGGAGTCGTCGTCGATGGTGGCGTCTGGCTCCTAGACTCCAACGTCTGGTTACAACAACTGGGTATAGAAAGGGGAAAAGGGGGGAGAAAAGCAACCGTGAGTACTCATCCAAAGTACTCGCAAACAAGGAGCTACACTACATATGTATGCATTGGTATCAAATGGAAAAGGGTAACATATGTGGACTGAACTGCAGAATGCCAGAATAAGAGGGGGATAGCTAGTCCTATCGAAGACTACGCTTCTGGCAGCCTCCATCTTAAAGCATATAGAAGAGAGTAGATGGTAAGTTCACCAAGTAGCATCGTATAGCATAATCCTACCCGGCGATCCTCCCCTCATTGCCCTGTCAGAGAGCGATCACCGGGTTGTATCTGGCACTTGGAAGGGTGAATTTTATTAAGTATCCGGTTCTAGTTGTCATAAGGTCAAGGTACAACTCCGGGTCGTCCTTTTACCGAGGGACACGTCTATTCGAATAGATAAACTTCCCTGCAGGGGTGCACCACATTTCCCAACACGCTCGATCCCCTTTGGCTGGACACACTTTCCTGGGTTGTGCCCGGCCTCGGAAGATCAACACGTCGCAGCCCCACCTAGGTACAATAGAGAGGTCAGCACGCCGGTCTAAATCCTATGACGCAGGGGTCTGGGCCCATCACCCATTGCACACCTACATGTTGCGAGGGTGGCCGGTGAGCAGACCTAGCAACCTCCATTTCCAAGGAAGTTGCGTTACACGGTCCAACCCGGCGCGCGTCGCTCAGTAGCTGACGTCGCGAAGGCTTCGGCTGATACCATGACGTTGAGTGCCCAGAACTGTTCCCGCGTAGTTGGTTAGTGCATATAGGCCAGTGGCCAAACTCAGATCAAATACCAAGATCTCGTTAAGCGTGTTATTTAGAAGTAACCACGGACGCCGACCAGGACCAGGCCCACCTCTCTCCTAGGTGGTCTCAACCTGCCCTGTCGCTCCGCCACAAAGATCCACCCAGAGGGCCGTTGGGACAAAGATCCTTTCAGCCCCAATTCGTGAATCACTCGCGGGTACTCTACGAGCTGACCCGTCTTTAGTCATCACATGTATCATGTATAAAATATATAATATATACCCGTGATCACCTCCCTAGTGATCACAGCCTGACAGTATATCATGGCAGACGGATAAGAATGTAGGGTCACTGATGATAACCTAGCATCCTATACTAGGCATTTAGGATTGCAGGTAAGGTATCAACGACTGTAGCAACAATGACAGGCTATGCAATAGAATAGGATTAACCGAAAGCAGTAACATGCTACACTACTCTAATGCAAACAGTAGAGAGAAGAATATGCGATATCTGGTGATCAAGGGGGGCTTGCCTGGTTGCTCTGGCAAGTAGGGGTCGTCAACAACGTAGTCGACCGGGGCTCCAGCAGCGACGTCAGTCTCGTAGTCTACCGGAGAGAAGAGGGGGGAGAAACAATGAATACAATGCATATCGATGCATGACATGACAAGTAAAGGTGCTAGATGTGCCCTAACGCACTAGGAGGTGATATCGGCGAAGGGGGGAAACATCCGGGAAAGTATCCCCGGTATTTCGCATTTTCGGACAAATGAATCGAAGGGGGGAAGTTGCGTGTTTGCTATGTTAGGTATGTGTGGAGGACGGATAGACTGCGTATCCGGATTTGTCTCGTCGTTTTGAGTAACTTTCATGTACAAAGTTTTTCTATCCGACCTACGGTTTATTTTATATTAATTTTCAAAGATTTAAATCATTTTTAGGATTTATTTAATTATTTTAAATTCACATTATCCAGAATAGTGTTTGCCGACGTCATCATGACTTGATTGGTCAAACTGATGTGTGGGTCCCGCATGTCATACACTGCTAACTAATTAACCAATTTAATTAGTTTAATTAACGGATTAGTTAGGTTAGTTAATTGATTAGGTTAATTAGACAGGATTAGTTAAGTTAATTAATTAATCAATTTATTTTATTTATACTTTTTAATTAATTCTTTTTTAAATGTCCTGGGCAGTGGCCCTGTTCGGCAGTGGCCTAGAGGGGGCCTAGCGGGCGCTGGGGACGGGCATGTGGGCGTAGCCACAGCCCGCCCGTTAGCGATGCGAGGCCGGGGCCATCGGCGGCGGGGGCAGGAGGGGGGCTCGGCGAACGGCAGCGAGCAAGGAGGGGTCGGCGAGGCGCGGCGGGGCAGCGGGAGAAGTGGGGCGCCGGGGCGGTGCGCCGGTGGTCATGGCCGCGGTCGTAGGCAACAGCGGGCGTCGCCGGGGTGTGCAGCGAGAAGGCCAAGAGCGGGGTCAGCGGCGAGCGGGCGCGGTCAGCGCGAGAAAGGCGCGCGGCGGTTGCAGCAGCCGGCAGCAGCAGCAGGGGCGGCGTGGTCGGGCCGGCAAGCGAGCCAGGGGCTCCGGCGACAGGGCCATCCCAAGCGCGCGCGTGAGGGCGAGGTAGGGCGCGAGCCAGTGGTGGACGGCACAGCGGGGAGGGAGAAGGGGCCGGGGCGTGGTGAGCGGCTACGGCGGACTAGCAGCAGGGGGCAAGGCCACAGGCGGCTGCGGGTGTGCACGCACAGGCACGTGCAGGGGGCGCGGCTTGGCGCGTCTATGGGACGGTGTGCGCGTGCGTGCTGTGGACGGCGCCGGCGACAGAGGGGAAGGAAGGGATCTAACGGCGGGTCGCAGGGAACGGGGCAGTGGGGCGTGGGGAGGACGACGGGGACGACGGCGTCGAAGACGGGGAGGCAGTCCGACGAGGTGGTTCTCCAGGGGGTGGCGATGCGACGTCGACGAGGTGGCTGCGACGGCGCGGCGACGGGGTCGGGGTCGCCCGATCCCGATCCAGTCGGGGGAGAGAGGGAGGAGTGAGTGGGGTTCGTGGGGCAGTTGGGCTAGGGTTTCGGGGTCCAGGGGATAAGGAGAGGAGTGGGGGTGAGCTTCTTGGGCCGGCCTGGTGGCCAGCTGGGCTGGTTGGCCTAGTGGGGGGCTTTTCTTTGTTTTTCTTTTCTTTTGTTTTATTTTCACCTTTTCTTTTTATTTATTTTCTTTTATATTTTATTTCACTTTAAAATATTTAGGAATTTTCTATAAAAAAAATTTCTCCACAATAATTATCAGTGCAATATTTGGCACCAACCGAACATTTTTGTTTCAATGTTTGAAAACTTTTGTTGTTTGCCATATTTTGAATTGATTTTTGAATCGGTTTTTGAACTAACGATAGATTAGCAACAGTAGCGGAGGTGACGTGACATCATTAACATAGGTTCACTGTAGCTTAATTATCCTGGCGTTACACAAGCACATAACCACTTGAAAGTCTTCTATTTTCTGTCCATTTACAGTAATCAAATTGCAAGTAGCAACACATTAACATTAATGACTTCGCGCCAAATCTTGTGAGAGTTTATATTCGGGATGTTGTTGTACAGCTGAAAGGGGCTTGGAACCTTTGCCATGTTTGGAGTGTGGATTAATGCATGTTCAAGGCCCCCATTGTGTCTGTGCGCGCATTTGTTTAACTATCAATTATGGACAAGCAAGCAAAGGCTTTAATTTTTGGCAACATATTCCACTTCATAGATTTTTCCTTTTTGGGAATGGTTGGCAAACAGTAAAGGCCACACATTTTTTTAGTAGCGCTGAAGAAGCAAAATTTTCTCTTATAGACATATGTTCGACCTTCCTGATCTTTCTCCCATACTTGGATAGGTACATAATAGGAGCTAACTATATTTGATCTACGTAGAAGTGGGATCCATTAGGAAATGTTTGCTGCAAGAAATTTTGACGTCTGAACAATATTTTGTCCATACATCAATAAGAGATTGGAGTCTGGAAGTCACTAAGTTTAAGTAATTCTTCTCATGTGGCATATTCACATTTTTACTGGACTATTCTGTATTGTACTACATCGCAGTTCGTTCATTTGGAAGTGAAGGTCGTAAGAAGGATGGTCAACAGATTCCTGCTAGTGATAAGATATATGAATACATACTCTTTCGAGGAAGTGATATAAAGGTAATGATGATTGATGGAAATCAGATACATTACTACAATTTCTTGCCATGTTTTTGCTGTTAGAATTGAAGTAGTAATCAGAATATGTTCAATACTTGTATAGTTTGTAGCTATATCCGTACGTTGTTATTACATTGCACATCTATTTTTTTTTCTGGTTTGACATGGTAGAATTTGGAAATTTCACCACATGCTTTCCTCACACCACGTTCAAAAAGGTTTATGGGAAATGTTGGAAAGCAACTTAATTATTTTGCAATCCCAAGTTTGGCACAACCAAAATGGGAAGTTGATTAGTTAGAGGTTTATAAACCTTAGCTATGTGGTACTTCCTCTGTCTGTAATTAGTTGACGCTCAAACAGATGTATCTAGCACTACAATACGTGTAGATACATCTGTTTGAGCTCCTATTATGTACCTATCCTCTGTCTAGAATTAGTTGATGCTCCAACAGATGTATCTAGCACTCAAATACGTCTACATACATCTGTCTGAGCGTCAACTAGTTCCAGGCGGAGGGAGTATTTTATTAGATTTGAGCATTGATGGAAAATTGTGGGATGATAGACGCTCATTAGCAAGCTTGCCAAGATTGGGATCCTAGCAGGTTCATTTTCATGCTAGCTGATTTGGGTTCGCAGGATCATTGTTAGGGTACCTTAAAAACTGTCATTCTAGAGATTATGACATTTAGATCATTATTCTATATGTTTTTACTTTATTTACATCCTACACGGGACTAGTTTCAGAATGCTCGAAACAAGATCATAGGTTCGTAAAGAGTTCTCGAGTCAAGATCTGAACAACCCTGTCCATAAGCGTTTTGAACACATATATGATACTGGGTCAGATCTGGAGAAGGACAAAGACATGATAAATGTCCTTGGTTTCTATACTACTTTCATCACTACTGTACCGAGTATAGTCTGTTAGTCCTGTCTTAAATATCTTCATAGTTGTTGTCTTACCTTTAGTTGCTTTACTTCAGGATTTAAAAGTCAAATCCTCTCCACCAGCTCAGCCTGCTTCTTTACACAATGATCCAGCTATTATTCAGGTAAATGTTGCTCCCTGGTTGTTTAAAAAGTAGACACCTTTTATTGTTTTTTCTGTTTGAAGTCTTGTTTTAGATTACTTAGATATCCAAGGCTCTGTTTTGTGCTCACCGTGATTTTCTGTTTGTGTAGTCACATTATGCTCGTCCTTCCTCATCGTCAACAAACTTGCCTCCTGCTGCAAGCACAACAATAGATGAACCTACCTCACAAAATGTTCAGTCAATGGTTCAGCTGCCACCACCATCTCAAGGGAATTTGCATCCTACCCCACAAAATGTCCAGTCAGGAATTCAGATGCCACCTCCATTTCAAGGGAATTTGCCTCCTACCTCACAAAATGTGCAGCCAGGCATTCAGATGCCACCACCATTTCAAGGGAATTTTGTTGGGGAACATAGTATTTGAAAATTTTCCTACGATAACGCAAGATCTATCTAGGAGAAACATAGCAACGAGCGGGGAGAGTGTGTCCACGTACCCTCGTAGACCGAAAGCGGGAGCGTTTAGTAACGCGGTTGATGTAGTCGAACGTCTTCACGATCCAACCGATCAAGTACCGAACGCACGACACCTCCGTGATCTGCACACGTTCAGCTCGATGACGTCCCTCAAACTCTAGATCCAGCTGAGGCTGAGGGAGAGTTTCATCAGCACGATGGCGTGGTGATGGTGATGATGAAGTTACCGACGCAGGGCTTCGCCTAAGCACTACGACAAATATGACCGAGGTGGAAATCTGTGGAAGGGGGGCACCGCACACGGCTAAGAAATCAACTTGTGTGTCTATGGGTGCCCCCTCCCCCGTATATAAAGGAGGGGAGGAGGGGGGCGGCCGGCCTCAAGGGGAGCACCCCAAGGGGGGAATCCTACTCCTACTAGGAATAGGTTCCCCCCCTTTCCTAGTCCAACAAGGAGGGGAAGGAAGGAGGAAGGGGAGATAAGGAAGGAGGGGGACGCCGCCCCCACCCCTTGTCCAATTCGAACTGTGGCGCGCACCACCTCCTGGCCGTCCCTCTCTCCTCTGAGGCCCATGATGGCCCATTAACTTCCCGGGGGGTTCCGGTAACCCTCTAGCACTCCGGTTTTATCCGAAACTCTCCGGAACACTTCCGGTGTCCGAACAACATGGTCCAATATATCAATCTTTATGTCTTGACCATTTAGAGACTCCTCGTCATGTCCGTGATCTCATCCGGGACTCCGAAAAATCTTCGGTACATCAAATCACATAAACTCATAATACCAATCGTCATCGAACGTTAAGCGTGCGGACCCTATGGGTTTGAGAACTATGTAGACATGCCAGCGACACTTCTCTGATCAATAACCAACAGCGGAACCTGGATGCTCATATTGGTTCCTACATATTCTACGAAGATCTTTATCGGTCAAACCGTACAACAACATACGTTGTTCCCTTTGTCATCGGTATGTTACTTGCCCGAGATTCGATCGTCGGTATCATCATACCTAGTTCAATCTCATTACCAGCAAGTCTCTTTACTCGTTCCGCAGTGCATCATCCCGCAACTAACTCATTGGTCACATTGCTTGCAAGGCTTATAGCGATGTGCATTACCGAGAGGGCCCAGTACCTCTCCGACAATCGGAGTGACAAATCCTAATCTCGATCTATGGCAACTCAACAAACACCATCGTAAACACCTATAGAACATCTTTATAATCACCCAGTTACGTTGTGACGTTTGATGGCACACTAAGTGTTCCTCCGGTATTCGGGAGTTGCATAATCTCATAGTCATAGGAACATGTATAAGTCATGAAGAAATCAATAGCAATAAACTAAACGATCATATTGCTAAGCTAACGGATGGGTCTTGTCCATCACATCATTCTCTAATGATGTGATCCTGTTCATCAAATGACAACACATGTCTATGACTAGGAAACTTAACCATCTTTGATTAACGAGCTAGTCTAGTAGAGGCATACTAGGGACACTCTGTTTGTCTATGTATTCACACATGTACTAAGTTCTCGGTTAATACAATTCTAGCATGAATAATAAACATTTATCATGATATAAGGAAATGTAAATAACAACTTTATTATTGCCTCTAGGGCATATTTCCTTCAAATTTGCCTCCTACCTCGCAAAATGTGCAAGCAGGACTTCGGATACCACCCCCATATCAAGGGAATTCGCCCCTACCTCCCAAAATGTTCAATCAGGGATTCAAATGCCACCTCCATTTCAAGGCAATTTGCCTCCTACCTCACAAAATGTTCAGTCCGGAATTCAGATGCCACCACCATTTCAAGGGAATCCATTTCAACCTCTACATAGCTTACCTACATGGAACTCTTCATCTATGCCATCATCTGTCAATGGAAGTGGCCTTGCAATGCCATCAATGTACTCGCCAGGATACTACACTGCACCAACTGGGTTTGCTCATTTGCAGCAACCACCCTTTCTTCGCCCCCCACATGGTTTGACAGTTCCACAGGCCCTTCAGCAGTTTGTACAATATCCTGGACTCAACGCATCTTTGCCAGCTGGCTTTCCAAGCATGCCCTACTTTCCTTATTTACTGCAACCTAGTAACAGTTAAAGCCAAACTTTAGGTGCATCTGCATCTACATTGTTGTCAGTTCCTGCCTCATCAAGTGCTTCATCAAGTGCATCTACAACTGAAACCCAAGTGAGCCGGCTGCCAAATAAGTTGTCATCTGTTTTTGCTTCTACATTCTCTGTGGGTTTAACGCCCCCACCTGTCAACCCTTCCACTTCCACAATTGAAACCAGCACCCCCCTATCCCAAGGCATGCCTTCTGTAGTGAAGAATAAGCCAGTTGTTCTACCTGACAGTAGTGTGGCTTGTCTTAGCGGTGACAAGCCTGAAAATATACCTGTTTCTATGTCAACTTATCAAACTTCTCAACCACCAACTGCTGACATTGCATCTAGTGCAATCACTGTTGCGGAGTCAATTGCATTGGTCACTCCTGGACAACTTTTGCCAACTAATTCCGTGACTTCATCACAGACCATGCAAACTACTGATGTGGCTACATCTTATAAGTCTCCATCTGTGGTTTCATCCACTCAGGCAGCCTCTACGGCTCCATCCGCTCCATCTTATAAGTCTCCTTACGTGGTTTCATCCTCTCAGACTGCCTCTACAACTACATCCGCACATGCCAATTCTTTTGCAGGTTCACACTCGCAGGTTGCTTCTTGTTATATCATCACGACAGCTAGAGCCAAATAATGAAAAGAAAGACGCTAAGCAGACTGAACTGAAGGCTAAACATGTGGGGTCTCCATCTGAAAATAAGGAGCCTCTGTTGCCACCACCAAAGCCCATTCGTCAGAAGGTAATATTGAATGTTTGATTACTAATAGTTGAACTGAAGGCTACTACTTATTTCACTAAGCAAGTAATCTGTTTCTTCTACATTGTGATTAGTCCCTTTGTATTTAATACTTTTATTTCAGCCTGTTGAAGCTTCCTCATATGCTCAGTACAATAATAGAGGCCGAGGCCATGGAAGAGGTCGGGGAAGAGCAAATCGGGTATGCGTTTTTAGTAATACAAGATTTGCTGTCTTGAAGCTTTTCAAATCTGGAATCATTAATTCTTTTGAAGTTATTGCTTTATATATAGTACTAACCGGGTTTGTAACATTTTTTCTAGAACAACATTTGGAACATTTAACTATCAGTCTTTCTTTTTCTTGAACTTTGTAAACATCAAGGGTGACCTGATGGTATTCAATATTTCAGAGATAGTATTTGTGAAATAGTACATCTTCTATTACCGCTCCCTCTGTCTGGAATTAACTGTCGCCGAAATGAGTTTATCTAGTATCTACACAGCGAAACGCGTCTAGATACACTCATTTCTGCGACAGTTAATTTTGGACAAAGGTTGCACATTATTGGTATTAAATGCTTATACATTTTTTAATTTCACCAGCATGCTCGTGAAAGCACCAATAGACAACAACCTCACTGTTCATTACTTGTGGATTGTTGCAACAAGCAAATACATATTTCTATTTGCTAGAACTATGGCAATTTTGACATGGAATGCCTACTAAATAATGTAGCACAACAGAGTAGATACTAGAGAGATGGATCTGCTCTCTTCTCTCTAGTATTCGAGTAGTGCCAAAGCTATGTAATGGGGATGAATTTGGTTGCTCGAAGCATATTTTTTCCAGTGTTTTGCAGAACAATGCAACTAGCTGGGTGTCATTGTCGTAACGTATTTTAGATTCTTTAAAAGAGTGAATACAAATTAGGTTTTACTAGTCCATAATATTATCCAAGAGGGGGTATGTCTTGTGATCAGCTAACTTAACTGTCAATTGCACATGCATCTAATAGCTTGAATTAAATCATTTATATATATTATTATGATCGATGTATTCTTCTTTAAAATAGTGGAATGTAGTCTTACTAATTTCCCATCCACAGCAATCATGTCTGATACAGTCTTACTTATTTCCCTCTCTAGCAAGCACGTCCCGTAGCCAAGTTTGCAGAGGACTTTGATTTCATGGCTATGAATGAGAAATTCAACAAAGATGAAGTATGGGACGACCATCTAGGTAAAAGCAATGGATAGTTTGCTGACAATCCAAATGAATATGATGACAACATTGTAGAAGACGATGTGGTGTCTCCTGGAAAACCAGAGGTTAAGGTATGTATTTTTCATGGGTTGCTATTTATGAATCATCAATGTCTTGTCGATGCTGATTAGCCTCTTTTGTGAAGCCTGTGTATGTCAAAGATGAATTTTTTGATTCACTCTCAAACAACACAATTGATAATGGAGCTAGAAATGGAAGAATCAAATTCTATGAGCAGAGAAAAATAGACAGAGAGGTATTGTCATTGCATCTATAATCTTACCACGTTGCTTGACATTCAGCACTAATGATAAGAAACTGTTTGTAGACATTTGGTGACTCTGCAAGGCATCGACCTATGGGCATGCGGGGTGGAGGAAGGGGAGGCCCCCGTGGTGGAGGTCCTCGTGGTCATGGTGGCTACTATGGAAGAGGGTATGGATATACAGGGAGGGGGAGCGACTACTCTTACCAAAACCATCAGTCTTGATACAACAAAAGGCAGATTTGCTTACAACACATGTAATACAAGTGATTATGGGGGAGGCTATATCACTACTGTAAACTGTATTTTGGCTATTGGAGGCAGAAAACATGGTGGTCATTATCTTCCAGCCTGGCTGACAAAGCACTCAATTATCTAGCAGCTGATTTGGTAAATTAAGAATCATTGGGCTGACCACAGATTGGGTCCCCGTGGTTATAGAAATCTATCCACTTTCCTGATGGTCTTGATGCCCATTTTTTGCCGTATGGAGGTATGAACCAGACTTCTCCAGTGGGTGATTAAGCATTCCTATTGTGGCGATGGGACTGGTTATACCAGCAGAATTGCTATGGATTTTACAAGTGCCTTGTACAATTGTCAAACTTAGAAACTGAGTGCTCCGATTTTATCGCATGCTATTTAACTTGCCCCCATCTTGTGGCTTGTGGTGCTAATTGAAGAATTTGCATGATCACCTTCTGGATATGAACAAGTTTATTATACAATCTGGAATTGTAAGTTTTGAGGTTACACCGTGATAGTTCACTGAAAACCCAGATTTGCTTCTGTGTTATTTTTATTTTACTGCTTTTAAATTGTAAGCAATACAATTTTGCCCTTTGGACGATGTCTGTTTTTTTGGGTGAAATAAAAAGCATGCTGTTGATTAAAAGAAGTTAATAGAAACCTCAGGAGGGGGGAAAATGCCCTAGATTATATGTGCCGCTCACAAACATGCAGGGAAAGGGCACATGGATGGCCACACATCTAGCAAACACTAGGAGTTGTGGCCACTGATCGCCATTGAGGAGGATATGTGGCGAAACGTTGGTGGCAGGTTCATGGCCGATGACCTGGGAGAGGACCAAGACAACTTCGTAAGCAACATCTGAACATAGAGGATCAAGAGCGTGCCAAAGGACCCGAAGCCCCATCAATGAGTGGTGGCCTCATTGTGGAAAACGAAGGAGTGCCAAAGACCAGAACGCTAAGGAATTGCATCCAAAGATCACAATGTGGGCCTCCAGTGAAGGAGGTTGAGATGGATGGCTCCCTCAAAGCACACTTGACTTTGGCTAAAATCCCCATCATGCTAGAGACAAGATGGGATATGATACAATCCCCAACTTGAGTGAATGAAATGAGCACCAATCCATGGAAGATATAACATGCACTGTTTCCAAAGGGTGCTTCAGCTATCAGAAATCCATAAGTGAAGCACAGGATCTATTAGAGATACAACACACAATTGAAACGACGAAGAACAAAATCAACATAGAGGGGATACAAGAGTTTAACGTGTAAAACCCCTCCAACACGAAGGGGAAAAAACCAAGGGCGCCACCCAACAAATCTTCACTATGTGGGAAAGGTTACAAATGCAAGGGATTTATAGCTGGTCAACTTATTTCGTGTGGCGACTTACTAGAGGTATATATAACAACAGTGACCTAGGTCAATACTGATATGCTCCGTCCTAAGCCTCCCAGCGACGGGCGTCCACTCCGCTCGTCAGAAGTTAGCGTTTTATACTTATATATGAATTTGGATCACAACATAACAAGATCTATGGATTAAGTGATTTTTTTGAATCTCCATATATCCAGTGGGAATAATCTATCAGGAGAGCGAGGGATAGGAAAGGGGATTTGATCAAGTGGAATCCTAGATGCAACCCTTCCTCGATAGCTTCGCACTACCTCCATGCTAAGAATCAGAAGAGGAGACAATATCTAAGAGAACTGCATAAAAAGAGAGGCTATTTATGAGGGCACTGTTGGGTTTCGTAGTAATTTTAAAAAAATTCCTACGCACACGCAAGATCATGTGATGCATAGCAACGAGAGGGGAGAGTGTTGTCTACGTACCCACGCAGACCGACTGCAGAAGCGTTGACGCAACGTAGAGGAAGTAGTCGTACGTCTTCACGATCCAACCGATCAAGTACCGAAACTACGGCACCTCCGAGTTCGAGCACACGTTCAGCTCGATGACGATCCCCGGACTCCGATCCAGCAAAGTGTCGGGGAAGAGTTCCGTCAGCACGACGGCGTGGTGACGATCTTGATGCACTACAGCAGCAGGGCTTCGCCTAAACTCCGCTACAGTATTATCGAGGAATATGGTGGCTGGGGGCACCGCACACGGCTAAGGAATAGATCACGTGGATCAACTTGTGTGTTCTAGGGTGCCTCTACCTCAGTATATAAAGGACCAAAGGGGGGAGGCTGGCCGGCCACTGGGGGTGCGCCAGGAGAGTCCTACTCCCTCTGGGAGTAGGATTCCCCCCCCCCCCCCCCAATCCTAGTTGGAATAGGATTCGCGGAGGGGGAAAAGAGAAGGAGGGGGCCGGCCACCTCTCCTAGTCCTAATAGGACTAGGGGAAGGGGGAGGCGCGCAGCCCATGTAGGGCTGCCTCTTCTCTTTTCCACTAAGGCCCATCATGGCCCATTTAGCTCCCGGGGGGTTCCGGTAACCTTCCCGGTACTCCGGTAAAATCCTGATTTCACCCGGAACACTTCCGATATCCAAACATAGGCTTACAATATATCAATCTTTATGTCTTGACCATTTCGAGACTCCTCGTCATGTCCGTGATCACATCCGGGACTCCGAACAACCTTCGGTACGTCAAAATGCATAAACTCATAATATAACTGTCATCGTAACCTTAAGCGTGCGGACCCTACGGGTTCGAGAACAATGTAGACATGACCGAGACACGTCTCCGGTCAATAACCAATAGCGGGACCTGGATGCCCATATTGGCTCCTACATATTCTACGAAGATCTTTATCGGTCAGACCGCATAACAACATACGTTGTTCCCTTTGTCATTGGTATGTTACTTGCCCGAGATTCGATCGTCGGTATTCCTATACCTAGTTCAATCTCGTTACCGGCAAGTCTCTTTACTCGTTCTTTAATACATCATCCCGCAACTAACTCATTTAGTTGCAATGCTTGCAAGGCTTAAGTGATGTGCATTACCGAGAGGGCCCAGAGATACCTCTCCGACAATCGGAGTGACAAAACCTAATCTCGAAATACGCCAACCCAACATGTACCTTTGGAGACACCTGTAGTACTCCTTTATAATCACCCAGTTACGTTGTGACGTTTGGTAGTACCCAAAGTGTTCCTCCGGTAAACGGGAGTTGCATAATCTCATAGTTATAGGAACATGTATAAGTCATGAAGAAAGCAATAGCAACATACTAAACGATCGGGTGCTAAGCTAATGGAATGAGTCATGTCAATCAGATCATTCTCTTAATGATGTGATCCCGTTAATCAAATAACAACTCATTGTTCATGGTTAGGAAACATAACCATCTTTGATTAACGAGCTAGTCAAGTAGAGGCATACTAGTGACACTTTGTTTGTCTATGTATTCACACATGTATTATGTTTCCGGTTAATACAATTCTAGCATGAATAATAAACATTTATCATGATTATAAGGAAATAAATAATAACTTTATTATTGCCTCTAGGGCATATTTCCTTCAGTCTCCCACCTGCACTAGAGTCAATAATCTAGATTACACAGTAATGATTCTAACACCCATGGAGCCTTGGTGCTGATCATGTTTTGCTCGTGGAAGAGGTTTAGTCAACGGGTCTGCAACATTCAGATCCGTATGTATCTTGCAAATCTCTATGTCTCCCACCTGGACTAGATCCCGGATGGAATTGAAGCGTCTCTTGATGTGTTTGGTTCTCTTGTGAAATCTGGATTCCTTTGCCAAGGCAATTGCACCAGTATTGTCACAAAAGATTTTCATTGGACCCGATGCACTAGGTATGACACCTAGATCGGATATGAACTCCTTCATCCAGACTCCTTCATTTGCTGCTTCCGAAGCAGCTATGTACTCCGCTTCACATGTAGATCCCGCTACAACGCTTTGTTTAGAACTGCACCAACTGACAGCTCCACCGTTTAATATAAACACGTATCCGGTTTGTGATTTAGAATCGTCCGGATCAGTGTCAAAGCTTGCATCAACGTAACCATTTATGACGAGCTCTTTGTCACCTCCATATACGAGAAGCATATCCTTAGTCCTTTTCAGGTATTTCAGGATGTTCTTGACCGCTGTCCAGTGATCCACTCCTGGATTACTTTGGTACCTCCCTGCTAGACTTATAGCAAGGCACACATCAGGTCTGGTACACAGCATTGCATACATGATAGATCCTATCGCTGATGCATAGGGAACATCTTTCATATTCTCTCTATCTTCTGCAGTGGTTGGGCATTGAGTCTTACTCAATTTCACACCTTGTAACACAGGCAAGAATCCTTTCTTTGCTTGATCCATTTTGAACTTCTTCAAAATTTTGTCAAGGTATGTTGTTTGTGAAAGTCCAATTAAGCGTCTTGATCTATCTCTATAGATCTTAATGTAAGCAGCTTCACCGAGGTCTTTCATTGAAAAACTCTTATTCAAGTATCCCTTTATGCTATCCAGAAATTCTATATCATTTCCAATTAATAATATGTCATCCACATATAATATCAGAAATGCTACAGAGCTCCCACTCACTTTCTTGTAAATACAGGCTTCTCCAAAAGTCTGTATAAAACCAAATGCTTTGATCACACTATCAAAACGTTTATTCCAACTCCGAGAGGCTTGCACCAGTCCATAAATGGATCGCTGGAGCTTGCACACTTTGTTAGCTCCCTTTGGATCGACAAAACCTTCTGGTTGCATCATATACAACTCTTCTTCCAGAAATCCATTCAGGAATGCAGTTTTGACATCCATCTGCCAAATTTCATAATCATAAAATGCGGCAATTGCTAACATGATTCGGACAGACTTAAGCATCGCGACGGGTGAGAAGGTCTCATCGTAGTCAATCCCTTGAACTTGTCGAAAACCTTTTGCGACAAGTCGAGCTTTGTAGACAGTAATATTACCGTCAGCGTCAGTCTTCTTCTTGAAGATCCATTTATTCTCAATTGCTTGCCGATCATCGGGCAAGTCAACCAAAGTCCATACTTTGTTCTCATACATGGATCCCATCTCAGATTTCATGACTTCAAGCCACTTTGCGGAATCTGGGCTCACCATTGCTTCTTCATAGTTCGTAGGTTCATCATGATCAAGCATCATGACTTCCAGAACGGGATTACCGTACCACTCTGGCGCGGATCTTACTCTGGTTGATCTACGAGGTTCAGTAGTATCTTGTTCTGAAGTTTCATGATCATTATCATTAACTTCCTCACTAACTGGTGTAGGTGTCACAGGAACAGTTTTCTGTGATGTACTACTTTCCAATAAGGGAGCAGGTACAATTACCTCGTCAAGTTCTACTTTCCTCCCACTCACTTCTTTCGAGAGAAACTCCTTCTCTAGAAAGTTTCCGAATTTAGCAACAAAAGTCTTGCCTTCGGATCTGTGATAGAAGGTGTATCCAATAGTTTCCTTTGGATATCCTATGAAGACACATTTCTCCGATTTGGGTTCGAGCTTATCAGGTTGAAGCTTTTTCACATAAGCATCGCAGCCCCAAACTTTTAGAAATGACAACTTTGGTTTCTTGCCAAACCACAGTTCATAAGGTGTCGTCTCAACGGATTTTGATGGTGCCCTATTTAACGTGAATGCGGCCGTCTCTAGAGCGTATCCCTAAAACGATAGCGGTAAATCAGTAAGAGACATCATAGATCGCACCATATCCAGTAAAGTACAATTACAACGTTCGGACACACCATTACGCTGAGGTGTTCCGGGTGGCGTGAGTTGCAAAACTATTCCACAATTTTTCAAATGTACACCAAACTCGTAACTCAAATATTCTCCTCCACGATCAGATCATAGAAACTTTATTTTCTTGTTACGATGATTTTCAACTTCACTCTGAAATTCCTTGAACTTTTCAAATGTTTCAGACTTATGTTTCATTAAGTAGATATACCCATATCTGCTTAAATCATCTGTGAAGGTGAGAAAATAACGATATCCGCCACGAGCCTCAATATTCATCGGACCACATACATCTGTATGTATGATTTCCAACAAATCTGTTGCTCTCTCCATAGTACCGGAGAACGGTGTTTTGGTCATCTTGCCCATGAGGCACGGTTCGCAAGTACCAAGTGATTCATAATCAAGTGGTTCCAAAAGTCCACCAGTATGGAGTTTCTTCATGCGCTTTACACCGATATGACCTAAACGGCAGTGCCACAAATAAGTTGTACTATCATTATCAACTCTGCATCTTTTGGTTTCAACATTATGAATATGTGTATTACTACTATCGAGATTCAATAAGAATAGACCACTCTTCAAGGGTGCATGACCATAAAAGATATTACTCATATAAATAGAACAACCATTATTCTCTGATTTAAATGAATAACCATCTCGCATTAAACAAGATCCAGATATAATGTTCATGCTCAACGCTGGCACCAAATAACAATTATTTAGGTCTAATACTAATCCCGAAGGTAGATGTAGAGGTAGCGTGCCGACCGCGATCACATCGACTTTGGAACCGTTTCCCACGCGCATCGTCACCTCGTCCTTAACCAATCTTCGCTTAATCCGTAGTCCCTGTTTCGAGTTGCAAATATTAGCAACAGAACCAGTATCAAATACCCAGGTGCTACTGCGAGCATTAGTAAGGTACACATCAATAACATGTATATCACATATACCTTTGTTCACCTTTGCCATCCTTCTTATCCGCCAAATACTTGGGGCAGTTCCGCTTCCAGTGACCAGTCTGCTTGCAATAGAAGCACTCAGTTTCAGGCTTAGGCCAGGTTTGGGTTTCTTCTCTTGAGTAGCAACTTGCTTGCCGTTCTTTTTGAAGTTCCCCTTTTTCTTCCCTTTGCCCTTTTTCTTGAAACTAGTGGTCTTGTTGACCATCAACACTTGATGCTCCTTCTTGATTTCTACCTCCGCAGCTTTCAGCATTGCGAAGAGCTCGGGAATAGTCTTGTTCATCCCTTGCATATTATAGTTCATCACGAAGCTCTTGTAGCTTGGTGGCAGTGATTGAAGAATTCTGTCAATGACGCAATCATCTGGAAGATTAACTCCCAATTGAATCAAGTGATTATTATACCCAGACATTTTGAGTATATGCTCACTGACAGAACTATTCTCCTCCATCTTGCAGCTATAGAACTTATTGGAGACTTCATATCTCTCAATCCGGGCATTTGCTTGAAATATTAACTTCAACTCCTGGAACATCTCATATGCTCCATGACGTTCAAAACGTCGTTGAAGTCCCGATTCTAAGCCGTAAAGCATGGCACACTGAACTATCGAGTAGTCATCAGCTTTGCTCTGCTAGACGTTCATAACATCCGGCGTTGCTCCTGCAGCAGGCCTGGCACCCAGCGGTGCTTCCAGGACATAATTCTTCTGTGCAGCAATGAGGATGATCCTCAAGTTACGGACCTAGTCCGTGTAATTGCTACCATCATCTTTCAACTTTGCTTTCTCAAGGAACGCATTAAAATTCAACGGAACAACAGCACGAGCCATCTATCTACAACCAAACATAAACAAGCAAGATACTAATCAGGCACTAAGTTTCATGATAAATTTAAGTTCAGTTAATCAAATTAATTAAAGAACTCCCACTTAGATAGACATCCCTCTAATCCTATAAGTGATTACGTGATCCAAATCAACTAAACCATAACCGATCATCACGTGAGATGGAGTAGTTTTCAATGGTGAACATCGTTATGTTGATCATATCTACTATATGATTCACGCTCGACCTTTCGGTCTCCGTGTTCCGAGGCCATATCTGTATATGCTTGGCTCGTCAAGTATAACCTGAGTATTCCGCGTGTGCAACTGTTTTGCACCCGTTGTATTTGAACGTAGAACCTATCACACCCGATCATCACGTGATGTCTCAGCACGAAGAACTTTCGCAACGGTGCATACTCAGGGAGAACACTTCTTGATAATTTAGTGAGAGATCATCTTATAATGCTACCGTCAATCAAAGCAGGATAAGATGCATAAAAGGATAAACATCACATGCAATCAATATAAGTGATATGATATGGCCATCATCATCTTGTGCTTGTGATCTCCATCTCCGAAGCACCGTCGTGATCACCATCGTCACCGGCGTGACACCTTGATCTCCATTGTAGCATCGTTGTCGTCTCGCCAAGTTTATGCTTCTACGACTATCGCTACCGCTTAGTGATAAAAGTAAAGCATTACATCGCGATTGCATTGCATACAATAAAAACGACAACCATATGGCTCCTGCTAGTTGCCGATAACTCGGTTACAAAACATGATCATCTCATACAATAAAATTCAGCATCATGCCTTGACCATATCACATCACAACATGCCCTGCAAAAACAAGTTAGACGTCCTCTACTTTGTTGTTGCAAGTTTTACGTGGCTGCTACGGGCTTAAGCAAGAACCAATCTCACCTACGCATCAAAACCACAACGATAGTTTGTCAAATAGACTCCGTTTTAACCTTCACAAGGACCGGGCGTAGCCACACTTGGTTCAACTAAAGTTGGAGAGACTGTCGCCCGCAAGCCACCTATGTGCAAAGCACGTCGGGGGAACCGGTCTCGCGTAAGCGTACGCGTAATGTTGGTCCGGGTCGTCTCGTCCAACAATGCCGCCGAACCAAAGTATGACATGCCGGTAGGCAGTATGACTTATATCGCCCACAACTCACTTGTGTTCTACTCGTGCATATAACATCAACATAAATAACCTAGGCTCTGATACCACAGTTGGGTTTCGTAGTAATTTCAAAAAATTTCCTACGCACACGCAAGATCATGTGATGCATAGCAACGAGAGGGGAGAGTGTTGTCTACGTACCCACGCAGACCGACTGCGGAAGCGTTGACGCAACGTAGAGGAAGTAGTCGTACGTCTTCACGATCCAACCGATCAAGTACCGAAACTATGGCACCTCCGAGTTCGAGCACACGTTCAGCTCGATGACGATCCCCGGACTCCGATCCAGCAAAGTGTCGGGGAAGAGTTCCGTCAGCACGACGGCGTGGTGACGATCTTGATGCACTACAGCAGCAGGGCTTCGCCTAAACTCCGCTACAGTATTATCGAGGAATATGGTGGCTGGGGGCACCGCACACGGCTAAGGAATAGATCACGTGGATCAACTTGTGTGTTCTAGGGTGCCTCTACCTCAGTATATAAAGGACCAAAGGGGGGAGGCTGGCCGGCCACAGGGGGTGCGCCAGGAGAGTCCTACTCCCTCTGGGAGTAGGATTCCCCCCCCCCCCAATCCTAGTTGGAATAGGATTCGCGGAGGGGGAAAAGAGAAGGAGGGGGCCGGCCACCTCTCCTATTCCTAATAGGACTAGGGGAAGGGGGAGGCGCGCAGCCCATGTAGGGCTGCCTCTTCTCTTTTCCACTAAGGCCCATCATGGCCCATTTAGCTCCCGGGGGGTTCCGGTAACCTTCCCGATACTCCGGTAAAATCCCGATTTCACCCGGAACACTTCCGATATCCAAACATAGGCTTCCAATATATCAATCTTTATGTCTCGACCATTTCGAGACTCCTCGTCATGTCCGTGATCACATCCGGGACTCCGAACAACCTTCGGTACATCAAAATGCATAAACTCATAATATAACTGTCATCGTAACCTTAAGCGTGCGGACCCTACGGGTTCGAGAACAATGTAGACATGACCGAGACACGTCTCCGGTCAATAACCAATAGCGGGACCTGGATGCCCATATTGGCTCCTACATATTCTACGAAGATCTTTATCGGTCAGACCGCATAACAACATACGTTGTTCCCTTTGTCATTGGTATGTTACTTGCCCGAGATTCGATCGTTGGTATTCCTATACCTAGTTCAATCTCGTTACCGGCAAGTCTCGTTACTCATTCTGGAATACATCATCCCGCAACTAACTCATTTAGTTGCAATGCTTGCAAGGCTTAAGTGATGTGCATTACCGAGAGGGCCCAGAGATACCTCTCCGACAATCGGAGTGACAAAACCTAATCTCGAAATACGCCAACCCAACATGTACCTTTGGAGACACCTGTAGTACTCCTTTATAATCACCCAGTTACGTTGTGACGTTTGGTAGTACCCAAAGTGTTCCTCCGGTAAACGGGAGTTGCATAATCTCATAGTTATAGGAACATGTATAAGTCATGAAGAAAGCAATAGCAACATACTAAACGATCGGGTGCTAAGCTAATGGAATGGGTCATGTCAATCAGATCATTCTCTTAATGATGTGATCCCATTAATCAAATAACAACTCATTGTTCATGGTTAGGAAACATAACCATCTTTGATTAACGAGCTAGTCAAGTAGAGGCATACTAGTGACACTTTGTTTGTCTATGTATTCACACATGTATTATGTTTCCGGTTAATACAATTCTAGCATGAATAATAAACATTTATCATGATTATAAGGAAATAAATAATAACTTTATTATTGCCTCTAGGGCATATTTCCTTCAGGCACCACTAAGGTGAATTTAGAAGAATCCATTAACGAGGAAGACCATGCCAAGGACGACCCCAAGAGGAGCTCGACGGTGCCTCCGTACCATTGAGGAACACCCCAACCTAGCCATTAAGGTTGCAAAAATATTTATTACTACTGCACAACAGGAGAGGGGACTCCCCTCTCGCACCTCACAGGACGGCGAGGCCATCGAATCTGGTGGAGAGAGGGGTCTGAGGAGGACATGATGCCTGAGGGAGATGTGAAGGGGAGAGGTGGAGAGAATGAGGCTGGAAGTAACCATGTCTGGTTGATTCATGAAAAAAGAAAGGAGTCGATTTGTTATTTTGGCCCCGTCCATCAAGTGTAGCCGAGCACCACTCATTCCGCTGGCCTTCACCCCGTGCTCTCTTGTGCTACGAGGCTATGAGAGGAACAAACAGGAGATAGTGTCGCTACCACCATGCCATGCCCCTACGGTCGTACCGACCTAACCATTGAACTCACATCCCCTACAACCTTAATCGGGTCTGCATTCCCTCCACATCAACCTCGCCAACATGATGTGCCACCTCTCAACCGAGACCGCCACCGCAACCGCGTTGTAGGCCCTCCCGCTTGACCACTGCCATCAGCTACAACCCACATCAAGTTTTCATGTAGAGGCAAGGAGGATGACTTCGAAACTATGGGTGACGAAAGTGCATGAGCTTTGGCGCTTGCAAGCAATATTAACCATGGGAGGCGTTGGCACTTGGAGGCTGAGCAAAGGCGGGGTGAGAGGAGGGAGGCGCCGCTGACAGTAGGGAAGACAGGATGAGCGGAAGGAGGCACTGCCACATATGTGGATGGGCTTGGTAGGCCCAACATGGAACCCTATGTGTGTCGTGAACATTGACGACATCCCACATGTGTCCCAAACACTGTTGTGGTATATGGCTACCTCAAGCCTTACCACCATTCAATGAGGCTGACATCAGTCCCTTGAGGCACCATGACAAAGGAATCAACCTATGAGGCTCTCTTTTGTCAGCTTCTTCATCCTTTTTGGCTCAGGTGTTGAGCCACCACCATCCGATCTATGCTTGTGTAGATCCGCAGACCCTTACACCATCTTCATGAACACGCGAGGTTCCTTTGAAGCCATGAAAATGTATGTATTGCGCCCTATTGAGTTTTGATGATATATGAAAGCTTGATTAAAGGGACTAATGTTCGCACTAAGTAATTTTTAGTCCAAGTTCAAAAAAGACCCTCCCCCTCCCAATTCTTCACATACAAGTGGTGGCAAGACTAAGGACCATTTCATAGATTTTAGATTTTGGTGATCCAAGGTCGAATTGAGTCCATAGGTATGTCAATACTACCAAAAGGGCAGTCAAATTTGTGAGGTGATAGTTTTCTTGCAAAGTGCATAGAGATCAAACTCCAAAATCACTCAAACACCTCAAACATTTCCATATCATCTCCCACATTTTACATTGTCCGAAGTCACAAACTCACATCCATTCGGAGCCTCTGACTCCTTTATGGAGAAATATCCGTTATGCCTAACTTTCATTTAGAGCCACCAACCCAATTCCTGTCGGAGCCGCCGAAACTGCTATAAGTCTCAGTTGCCTAGTCGGAGCCTTCAAACTGCTTCTGCATGTGCATATTATCCTTATGTTGTTGATGTTGTTACTACTTAGGTTCTTGCCATGACGGATGGACTATCATTTGCTAACTCCGTGGGATTTCATGCAGTCTATTCTTTGGAAGTAATTAACCTTTGCATGGGTCATAATTGATGGTGGGGTGTCGCTACACAATTTAGGCAGAGTGCTTGGACTTGACTACGGCTATTGGGAAGGTCAATTTTAAGCACTGTTTTAGAGAGGCTAATAGTTTGGCTCATGAGCTAGCTTAGTTCAGTTTTCATAATAAAAACTCTTGTACTTAAGATGGTGATCCTCCTAGTTCTCTCCTTAGTAAACTAACTGGTGATGTAAACTTTTTGTTGAGTTAATAATGCTAGGCCTTCCCTCAAAAAAAAATGGTCCAGCTGTCTCACATCACAGATGCATGGAAACTATACAGAAATGAATATGAGCCATCGTGAAGTGAACAAGCACGTAAAATACGTTATATTAAGAAAATTCTCTCAATGCCTCTGACAGCTAGATATCCATCTACACAAACAGAATATTCCATACTAAACATATCACAGATGCAATATATTATTAGGCTGATCTCTTGGTGACGGCTTCTCTAGACACTTGCTATAATGTAAAGAACTAATAATGTTCATGTATTTATAATGAGAGTGGATTTCTACAGAAAATAAGCCTGGGCAGTGCAACGAACTGTAGCATCAGATGCACGCACGCTTTCTTGAGCCAACGGCTGTGATTCACTCTGTCACGGTGTGATTGCCAAGTCAGAGGATCTAAATATGCTACTCCCTGTATCAACTCCATTTAATGGACTTCACATGCCTGGTCATCCCAATCGGCCACCAGATTAAGTGCATTAATGAGCATGGCGTGTATCAAACACGTACAAAGAGACTAAAGAATGGAGATGGTTTCTTATCTCGGCGACAAGCAGAGCATAAGTAAGATGGATCCGAAGCGTTCCCTGGCAAGGGGCAGTGAAAACCGAGACACTACAGCTAAACATAATGGACCATCGTCTGGAGGTTTCTAATCTGCCGTGGATAATCCCTGGCAAGGCAGTGAAAGCCCAAACAATATAGCTAAACATAAGGCTGGTCATAGTGGGGTACCTAGTTAGGGCATCTCTAAAGCGGACCCTCGAACCGCCCGCATTTATTTGAATCGCGCGTTTCGGACATGTTTTGCCATTCAACGTAGGCATGTATCCGTCTGCCGAGCGGTCTATATGCACTTTTTCCCGTAAATTGGAAGCAAAGTGTGTGTGTGTGGGGGGGGGGGGGGGGGGGGGGTGTTGCGGAGTCCAAACAATAGGCACGTAAGACTCTGACACCCCCGGCCAACCCAAATCCCCCTCCCGGACTCGTTCTCTTCCACTCCACCCCTATCCCCTTGATATTCATCCGCACCCTCCTCCTCCGACGCCACCGTTGTCCCTCTCCGGCTGCCACCTCGGCAATGCTGGATGTCCGCAACCACCACCAATGCGCCCGCTCACCTTGTACTACGACGTCGTCCACCCAGGATACGTTCACAGCCAGGTACCTTGCCCCCTTGTCGACGACGCCCGTGGCGGTCACCACGCCTGGCAAATGTTCGGCCAAATGCCATTCATCTTATTTTTGAAGTTCATGCCGTTTTTTAGAGTACGAAGGATGGCGGGGTACTCGAGCATAGAGGATGAGTTATTGTGCGATGCGTGCTTTGCCGTATCCGCGGGTATAGTAGGCATGAGCATAAGGGGGCTCTTCTGGCAGCGCGTACATTATTCGTTTCATGTTCAAAATCACATTGCGCCCTACGACATGCACATCATCCATGAATGCAATATGAAGTCATTATCGTATCGATGACACACCATTCAGACCACCGTCGCCAAGTTCTGTGGCATGGTTGATCGGCTGGAGGCAAGGTGGCCATTACGCGCGGCAGCCATGGAGATCATAAGTTTGGCTTCTTCTTGTTCAACATGTTGATTGAATCGTTCATTCACTCAATGCCACTCTACACATTGTTTAGCCCGTACGCGCTGTCGTGATGTACCACAGGATAGAGGAACGGTCATTTACACACATACACTATTGGATGAAATTGAAGGGGCAGTATGTGTGGGATGACACGACCCATTCATGAAAAATTTATTGAACATTCGGTTAATCTCGTTGAATTTGAGCTATTTCTCATTGAATCTAGACTACTTGTACTAGAGTTATTTGCGTGCTATTTATGGATGATTTGTGCTATTTTCTATCCTACCTGTGTTGAGTTTCATCCAGTTAGTTGAAATGCTGTCTGAAATGTATGCGGGTAGCATTGGATGGCCGGCTCCCGCATCCGTGTCCGCGGACTACCCCCCTCCCCCTCCCTCCTCCGGCGCGTATTTTCGGAGCAAAAATATGATTCATTAAAAATTGGAAGGTAGCAGGTGCATTAGTGAGTCCACCCCCCCCCCCCTTCGCGGATGGATGCAGGAGCCAATTTGTGGGTCAATGTCGGACATACCCTAACATAACGCACCCAAAGACAAAATTGCTTATGTGGCATGTAGTTAATAAGAAGAGATGTGTTTGTGGTAACTAATATGTTCCCATCATATAACACTTCCCAAGAAAAAAATGGTCTGCAAGCTAATAAATGCAGCCATCTACAATATCACCTCTATGTTAATTTGCATTATGAAGTTAGTAATATAGAGTAGTATCGTATGCATGGCACTAGTCTAGATTACTCCCTACTATGACTAGCCTAATGGACCGTGAGCGTCCCCTAGTACAATTTCCATCTTACTCTCTCTCTCTCTCTCAACTCTATGCGTGTGTTTGACCTTTTCTTTTCTTTTTGTGGGGACTATGCATTTGACTTTGCTGCATCAAAATGTATAATATCAGTTGACCCTACGGCAGCATCAGGTACACCAAATCAATAACCAAATAGTGCTGAATTTGGTTGCAAGTTGGCATGCTATGCAAGGGAAAGGGCAGCATATATATGTGTGTCGATACACAGCTGACAGCTTCATATATATCACATAAAATTTCTAGCAGATAGTTTCCTAACTAAAATGTCTATCGGGATAAATAATGAGCAAGAGCCGCCCATATACAGGTTAGAGATTGTTCCTGAACCAGAGGCATTTGAAAACCATCTCGTGGTTCTACAGTCGGAAAGGTGTGATTGCTCCCGGGCTTACACACAACCCGTTATCCTGGCCATCCAGCTCTACTGAGATTCGTTCCATGGCCTGGGCCGGTGCAGTAATTTATTTTTTCTGGGAGCTGAGCAATAGTTCTTGGGTTTATAGTCAAAATACGTTTCATCTAACTAATAATTACTCTGTAAACTAATATAAGACGTTTTAGATCATTAAAATAGTGATCTAAAACGACTCAAAGTTATTCACCAAAATTACAACATAGTACATGCTGGAATTTTGTCTATTTTAGGCCTAGCCCAATAGCAGTTTCAGAAATTTCTAATAAATTCTAGAGGCCCACGCAGCCCATTCGTGCAAGGCAAGAGGTGGAACAAAAGTTTAGTCCCACATTGCTAGTTTAGAAGGAGTTGGACCTCTTTATAGGGAGGTTCTTTCCCCACATGTATGAGCATGAGAACAAGAGGGACATCCATACTTTCTCCTCCTCCGCCGCCCGCCTTGCCACGACGCGCCGCGCCGCGGGTTGCGGGAACGAGCCGATGTCTAATTTTTTTCCACACACGACGGGTATACGAAAGGTCACGTGGGAGTTGAAACATTTTCTATAGTGGACACTGAATTCGAACGACGCGCCTCTTCGGCCGCTGCCTGTTCCCTTCGTTGCTTCACCTCTCGTTGTAGCCTCTTCGCGTCCTTCTCCTGTGCCTATATAAGAGAGGTCGCTCCTCTTCGGAGAGACACAACAGAAGCTCTTCTTCCTCTCGCCATAAAGTTCCGAGCACTGCGCTGCTGCTACGTTCTTCCCCATCCCGTCTTGCGGCGTGCACCGCAGGTCGGGACGGTAGGCCTCCGGAACCGCACCTTTTGAGTCATGTACGGGAGAAGGGTGATAAGGTTTTCGGGGAGCGCTCCGCGCGACTACTGGCTTCTTCATCACGGACTCCGACGACTACTTCCTCGACGACGACTTCTTCCCCGACGTCCACAACCTTTTCGACGACATGGCAGGCAAGGACACCGACCCCAAGTCCAGCGCTTCTGCTGCAACTGTCCCATACGTGTTCTTCTCCTTTCTGTCAGAGGTCCTGGTACAGTTCCTTGTTCTAGTATTTGCCCTATATTGTATGCTCTAGATATGTTTAGTTATAGTTCATATATGAAGATATTGTTTACCTTCTCTTTGTCAAATCGCATGACTTGTTTTGTCACTATTATATTAGTCATGCTTTATCTAATATTTCTGCTAATAAAATCATTTGGTAAATTGATCATATTTCCAACAATCCAAAAACCTTATCATAGGCAATTTACCCCAAGTGGTTTTGCTGCTTCCATGAGACCTCCTATGTTTGAGGGTATCCACTATAAGAGGTGGCACGTGAGAGCAGTCTTATGGTTTCAAACCATGAGTTGCTATGACGCCACTCTCGGCAAACCTGAAGGAGAGCTTGATGCTCAACAGGCACAAGCCTTTCAGAAAATGGATGCTCTGTTTAAGGCTGCTCTCTTGAGTGTTCTTGGTGAGAACATAGTTGATGCTTATGCGTCAATTGATAATGGAAAAGATATGTGGGATGCACTCGAGGCCAAGTTTGGGGTCTCGGATGCTGGCACTGAGTTGTACATCATTGAGCAATTCTATGATTACAGGATGACTGAAGAGCGCTCCGTGGTTGAGCAAGCTCATGAGATATACAGTCATTTGCTAGAGAACTTGAGCACTTCGGTTGTATGC
This sequence comes from Triticum urartu, assembly GCF_056163025.1. Classification (NCBI taxonomy): domain Eukaryota; kingdom Viridiplantae; phylum Streptophyta; class Magnoliopsida; order Poales; family Poaceae; genus Triticum; species Triticum urartu. Next base: position 220,604,841 of record NC_141879.1, on the reverse strand, counting down.
TACCAGACAAGTTTGTTGTCGGAGGTATCATCACTAAGCTTCCTCCTTCATGGAGGAACTTTGCTACCTTGCTGAAGCATAAGAGGCAGGAGTTTTCCGTCCCGGATCTCATTGGCACTCTTGATGTGGAAGAAAAGGCGAGAGCAAAGGACACACATGCTCGAGGTATTGAGGGAGGATCTAGTGCCAATGTGGTACAGAAGCAGAACTTCCAGCCCCACAAGTTCAAGAACAAGGGCAAGTTTGATGGTAAAGCAAAGTTTGATGGGAAGAACAAGGCTGTCCAGCACAAGAACTTCAAGAAGAAGAATGACAAGAAGAAAGGCGGCTGTCATGTGTGTGGGGATCCTGATCATTGGGCTCCTAGTTGCCCTAATCGCTATGACAAGCGTCATCCTGGGAAAGGCGGCAAGACCGCTAATGTTGTCATTGGAGACATTGATATGAAGGATGCTGGGTATGGTATATTTCCCACTATTCTTTCAGTATGTCATTCTCTTGATTGGTTGATTGACACGGGTGCTAATGTGCATGTATGCGGTGATATTTCCATGTTTTCGTCTTATCAGACCGCAGGGACTTCAACCGTGCTGATGGGTAACGGTTCAAGTGCTTCTGTTCGTTGTGTTGGCACGGTCGATCTGAAGTTTACTTCGGGGAAGATCGTGCGGCTGAAGAACGTGCATTATGTCCCCTCTGTCAATAAAAATCTTGTTAGCGGATCTGTTCTGTGTAGAGATGGCTACAAGCTTGTCTTTAAGTCGAATAAATTTGTAATATCCAAGTATGGAACCTTTGTTGGTAAAGGCTATGAGTCAGGAGGCCTGTTTCATTTATCCTTATCAGACGTTTGCAATAAAGTTATTAATCATATTTGCAACAATAGTGAATCAAATGTGTGGCATTCACGTCTTTGTCATGTTAACTTGGTTGCATGTCGGGACTAGCGAAGTTAAACTTAATCCCTAATTTCACCACTGTCAAGGGATCCAAGTGTCAAGTGTGTGTGCAAGCTAAACAACCTCGTAAGTCACACACGACTGCGGAAACGAGAAACCTTGCACCACTAGAGCTCATACATTCAGATCTATGTGAAATGAATGGTGTTTTGACAAAAGGTGGAAAGAAATATTTCATGACGTTAATTGACGACTCCACTAGATACTGCCGTGTGTATCTTCTGAAATCTAAGGATGAGGCTTTGAACTTTTTCAAGATCTATAAAGCTGAAGTGGAAAACCAACTTGATCGAAAAATCAAGAGGCTTAGGTCTGACCGTGGTGGAGAGTATTTTTCCAATGAATTTGATGCTTTTTGTGCGGAACATGGTATAATCCATGAGAGGACGCCTCCCTACTCACCTCAGTCAAATGGGGTGGCCAAAAGAAAGAACCGTACTCTAACAGATTTGGTTAATGCCATGTTAGACACATCGGGTCTCTCCAAGGCATGGTGGGGGGAGGCGATATTGACGGCATGTCATGTCCTAAATCGAGTTCCCACAAAGAACAAAGAGATAACTCCATTTGAGGAATGGGAGAAGAAAAGGTTAAAACTCTCTTATCTACGAACATGGGGTTGTTTGGCGAAAGTCAATGTTCCAATTCCAAAGAAGCGAAAGCTTGGACCAAAGACTGTGGATTGTGTTTTCCTGGGATATGCTTTTCATAGCATTGGATATAGATTCTTGGTTGTAAAATCTGAGGTACCTGACATGCATGTCGGTACGATCATGGAGTCGAATGATGCGACTTTCTTTGAAGATATCTTTCCCATGAAGGATATGGCTACCTCATCTAATCAGGAGATGCCTAGTTCATCGAATCAGGAACCAGTTACAATTGCCAAACCTGCCATTTCGATAGAACACTTTGAAAGTCCTGTGGAGGAAAACAATGAAGTTCCTACTAGGAGCAAGAGACAGAGGACTGCAAAGTCCTTTGGTGATGATTTTCTTGTGTATCTCATAGATGAAACTCCCAGTTCTATTTCAGAGGCTTATGCATCTGAAGATGTTGACTACTGGAAGGAAGCGGTTCGTAGCGAGATGGATTCCATCTTAGCGAATGAAACTTGGGAGATAACTGATCGTCCTTATGGGTGCAAACCTATAGGGTGCAAATGGGTATTCAAGAAGAAGCTTAGGCCTGATGGTACTATTGAAAAGTACAAGGCTCGGCTCGTGGCTAAGGGTTATACCCAAAAGAAAGGTGAAGACTTCTTTGATACTTACTCACCTGTGGCTCGACTGACCACTATTCGAGTTCTACTTTCACTAGCTGCCTTGCATGGTCTTCTCGTTCATCAAATGGATGTTAAGACTGCTTTCCTAAATGGAGAGTTGGATGAGGAAATTTATATGGAACAACCAGATGGATTTGTACTAGATGGTCAGGAAGGAAAAGTGTGCAAGTTGCTGAAGTCTTTGTACGGACTCAAGCAAGCACCCAAACAGTGGCATGAGAAGTTTGAAAGAACTTTAATAGCTGCAGGCTTTGTTGTGAACGAAGCTGACAAATGTGTGTACTATCGCCATGGTGGGGGCGAGGGAGTTATCCTTTGCTTGTATGTTGATGACATACTGATTTTCGGAACAAATCTGAATGTTATTAAGGAGGTCAAAAATTTCCTATCTCGTTGTTTTGAGATGAAGGATCTAGGAGTGGTTGATGTCATTCTGAACATCAAGTTGTTGAGAGACGATGATGGTGGGATTACATTGCTTCAATCTCACTATGTGGAAAAGATCTTGAGTCGCTTTGGCTATAGTGACTGCAAGCCCTCTCCAACACCATATGATGCGAGTGTGTTACTTCGAAAGAATCGAAGAATTGCTAGAGATCAATTGAAATATTCTTAGATTATTGGCTCGCTTATGTACTTAGCCAGTGCTACAAGACCCGACATCTCTTTTGCTGTTAGCAAACTGAGTCGGTTTGTCTCAAAACCAGGAGATGTGCATTGGAAAGCTCTAGAAAGAGTTTTGCGTTATTTGAAAGGCACTACGAATTATGGAATTCACTACACTGGGCACCCAAAGGTGCATGAAGGGTATAGTGACTCAAACTGGATCTCAGATGCTGATGAGATAAAGGCCACGAGCGGATATGTATTCACTCATGGAGGTGGCGCTGTTTCTTGGAAGTCTTGCAAGCAGACCATCTTAACGAGGTCAACAATGGAAGCAGAACTCACAGCACTAGATACAGCTACGGTCGAAGCAGATTGGCTTTGCCGGCTCTTGAATGACTTGCCAGTTGATGAGAAACCTGTACCGGGTATCCTTATGAACTGCGACAATCAAACTGTGATCACGAAAGTGAGAAGCTCAAAGGATAACATGAAGTCATCAAGACACGTTCAGAGAAGGTTAAAGTCTGTCAGGAAAATGAGAAACTCCGGAGTTATTGCATTGGATTATATCCAAACGTCTAAGAATCTAGCAGATCCTTTTACTAAGGGTCTATCACGTAATGTGATAGATAATGCATCGAGGGAGATGGGTATGAGACCCACAATATGAGTTGTTCACAGTGGTAACCTATTCTTTGTGATCGGAGATCCCGTGAATTAGATGTGGAAGACAAGCTGTTGGTCAACTAAGAGGAGAGTATCCTTACTATCAACAATACCACTCCATGAAGATGCAATACTCTCCTAATCTGCATGGCGGGTTGATGTATATCTTAATGTGTTCTAAGTGGCTCATTGAAGTAGAGATGTCGTCCTGCAGAACATCTTTTGAAGAACACACCTATATGAGTCTGATTGTTAAACGTCGCAATCTATGAGAGTAGGGTTCTCTCTAGTAAACTCATGAAAGGTCTCGAAGTATGACGCATAAGCTCCACCCGCGGGGAAGACCCACGGTAGCCATGTATCGGTCAAGGCTTTATGTGAAGCTAGATTCGCAGAAAACTTGTAGTTCAAGGCCCAGTCCACTGTTCAAGTTGCTTACTAGTGTAGCATAGAGTTCTAGGTGGAAGTTCAACTTAACAGTCTCCACTGCAGTACCGGTATATAAAACAGTGTTTTGGAACCAAAGGCAAATTTTGTGTGCCTCTGGGATCTGCTGGGGGATTGCTGGAATTTTGTCTATTTTGGGCCTAGCCCAATAGCAGTTTCAGAAATTCCTAATAAATCCTAGAGGCCCACGCAGCCCATTCGTGCAAGGCAAGAGGTGGAACAAAAGTTTAGTCCCACATTGCTAGTTTAGAGGGAGTTGGACCTCTTTATAAGGAAGGTTCTTTCCCCACATGTATGAGCATGAGAACAAGAGGGACATCCACGCGCGCTCCTCCTCTGCCGCCCGCCTCGCCACGCCTCGTCGCGACGCGCCGCGGGTTGCGGGAATGAGCCGAGCCGATGTCTAAATTTTTTCCACGCACGACGGGTATACGAAAGGTCACGTGGGAGTTGAAACATTTTCTGTAGTGGACACTGAATTCGAACGGCACGCCTCTTCGGCCGCTACCTGTTCGCTTCACCTCCCGCTGCAGCCTCTTCGCGTCCTTCTCCTGTGCCTATATAAGAGAGGTCGCTCCTCTCCAGAGAGACACAATAGAAGCTCCTCTTCCTCTCGCCACAAAGTTCCGAGCACTACGCTGCTGCTACGTTCTTCCCCATCCTGTCTTGCGGCGTGCACCGCAGGTCGGGACAGTAGGCCTCCGGAACCGCACCTTTTGAGTCCTGTACGGGAGAAGGGTGATAGGGTTTTTGGGGAGCGCTCCGCGCGACTACTGGCTTCTTCATCACGGACTCCGACGACTACTTCCCCAACGACGACTTCTTCCCCGACGTCCACGACCTCCTCGACGACATGGCAGGCGAGGACACCAACCCCAAGTCCAGCGCTTCTGCTGCTGTTGTCCCATACGTGTTCTTCTCCTTTCTGTTAGAGGTCCTGCTACAGTTCCTTGTTCTAGTATTTGCCCTAGATATGTTAGACTCTATTTCATATATGCAACTTGCTATACTGTCTGCTCTAGATATGTTCAGTTACAGTTCATATATGAAGATGTTGTTTACCTTCTCTTTGTCAAATCACATGACTTGTTTTGTCACTGTTATATTAGTCATGCTTTATCTAATATTTCTGCTAATAAAATCATTTCGTAAATTGCTCATATTTCCAACAGTACAGTCCCTTGCAGAAAACTCGACGGCTTGACACTAGTGCATGCAAGGTTTAACCTGACATGTTAGACACACACGCACTTACACCGACAGTTGTATTACCTAATTAGAAAATCACATGTCAGTTCGCGATGTGAGATTGCAATCAAGCTTTCTTGATATCCTTCAGTATTGATTTTCTAGCCATTCAACTAATGTGGATTAAAGAGCTGAAAGTGGAAAAATCTTATATCTGTAAATGTGGACGAATCTTGTGCTAGAATAATACTCATTGAATGCTTGTATGAGTATCATACTGCTTGTTCCATGGTGGCAATCAAATGGGTTTGTTAATAAACTAGAATAGGTGTATCAAGTTCATTAATGAACTTCACACGCCATGTTATGCATGTTAATTAATCAGTATGTTTTTCTTCCTGAAAAAGAGAATACCCCCGCCCCCTCCCCCGCCCCCGTGCACGCATCTGCATCAGTCGATGCACATAACCATCTTTTTTAACGAAATTACCAAACGTCCCTATTTGGTCATCACTTGTAGAAAAAGGGACATTAGTCCCGGTTCGTAAGGGCCTTTAATCTCGGGTAGGCGCAACCGGGACTAAGGAATCGGGACTAAAGCCCTCCCCCCTTCCTGCCTTTAGCCCCAGTTGTGTTACGAACCGGGATTAAAGGGGCTCCACATGGCCGCTACGGAGCGCTCAGGTAGAAGGACCTTTAGTCCCGGTTGGTAATACAAATCGGGACTAAAAGGCCGTTACGTGTCAGGCACTGGAAAGCGCTGGGGTTTAGGTTTTTTTTTCAAAGGAGGGGTTTAGAGTTTTTGAGGGTTTAGGGGTTTCATATTGTGTTTCCCTTTTCTTTTTGTGTTTCCATTCAATTCTTTTTTATTTAGGGTTTTTATTTTTATTTTATGTTTTCCATTCAACTTGACGCTAGCTACTACATATAGCAATGAAGGACCATTACACAACATCGTCAAGAATATAGAGAAGTGACCTCTCTTTCTCTGTGCTTGGTCGAACAACAAGTTTTTGTATATATTCGACGCTACTACATATAGTACATGTTCATGCATATATACAATATAACATCTCTTATGGTCCCTAATATCTAATTACCAAAATTGCAATCCAATTCCCAATGGTATTCTCTGTTTTTAGCTATGACCTCTTCAAGTAAGAATCCCGTCAATTCCTCTTGAATTGTTCATATGCAATCCTTCGGTAGGAGTTCGTCCCGCATCCGTTGGATCTAATTTAAAGAAGGGGGTCAATATATATGATTGAAACTCAACACAATTGATGGTAATAAAATAAAACTGTGAATATTGTTTACGTACTTCAAGTTGTTCTAAAATTATGTCATTCTCACAGGTCGTCTGGCGAATGAACTCGTAAATGTAGTATCCACATAAATTATTCACGTCTCCCTGCCAAGAGAATAGAGTTCAATCAAAATAATAATCAAGCATGATAATGGTATTGAAACTGGAATCAAAGAGAGATGCGTGGAACTAGCTAGTACTACTTACATTGAGGTGTCAAAACCGCGGCTCCTCTTTCCATTCACCCATAGCCTGCTTGGTGAACTCTTTCCAAACCCTACCCGGCAAACAAAATGAATAAAGGAGTTATTAATTACTTTATATCAGGAAATGAACGAAAGTTGCCGATATAGTGAGATAATGATTGAACTTACCGCTGGAGCATTTCACTCATGCCCGCCCACATCTGAGGGTCTTTATGTTTCAAGTCCATGACAATTACTAATTTTGTGTCAACCTGAATGACTAGCAGAATAAAGTGGAACCTGCACACACATAACTCATCAATTACACTTAACATCGAGTAAGCGAAATAGAATGTGTACAAGACAGTAACACTCACTTGAAGTTCAAAGAAAATAGTATTTCCTTTCTGGTTTGTTGTGCAATGAACGCCTTTAGCAAGTTTTTGTCAGTATCCTCGGGCTTCTTTTGTATCGTATATTCATTTATGTTATTTGGGTTAATGGACCCAATGTCATAGATTTGTCCTCTGTTGCATTCGAGAATCTTCATTCTGCATAATAGAGTGAGGATAATTATACATGCAATGAACGAGCTGAGCTAGAGACTTAATTACAAAAATAATACTTACAGACAATAGGAATCGGTGATAGATTTGTCGAGGGCGTCTTGATTGTATAACTAAAATAATTCATCAAATTCAATGTACATCTCGTCGTCTCCATTGAAGTAATGCTCATCTCTAATTCCCACCAGCCAGTTGCTCCCTTCCTTTGAGGCTTCCATGTACCACTCATGCAATCTTCGCATTTGTGTTGGTACATGCCGGAGCTCCTCAGGTCTAACGAGAGGCTTCCCGTGGTCGTATCTGTATGCTAAATTAGCCATGGGGAACTCTCCATGCTCGCCTAAGTATTGACCAAGAGTGAACCCAATATCATGGGCCGCTACCTCTGGATCAAACCTTGAGCAGGGGGCATGATTGGTTTTCTATTCTCCGATCTGGGGAATTGTTTTCCCCCTTACACTACTACTACTTCTGGACTGCTGAACATGTTCTTTATGTGACTTGATAATAGAGTGTTCATAGTTAGATTGCAGCGGAGGCGGTGGTGGTCGCGTAAGGTTTTCCAGACAACACTTCACTTTTGTTAGATCTATTTTCTCCTTTTGTTCAGGTCGTGTCGGTGCAAGCTGGCATTTCACATCGGCATCCATGACCTTCTTGAGTTCCTCATCACTCAGCTAGTATGGTAACTTGGAAGAAGCCTCCTTGACGCTTGTACCTGCTCTGGATTTCTTCGTAGTTGTACCACTAGCCGCCGGAGCGGCGGTTCTCTTCCACCGGGGCTGAGGCAGTGGAGGAGGCAAAGTCTGCTGACACGGCGGAGACAGCTGAGGTGGTGGAGTCTGCTGATGTGGCGGAGACAACTGACGTGGCGGAGACGGCTAAGGCAGCGGAGATAGAGCTGGATTGCTACTATGAGGAGTCTGCTGAGGGGCCTCCTCCGACGGAGTCTGCTGACGTGGCGTCCAATGTGGATGCACGATGTGTTCCTTTTTCTATAGAATGGTAGTCCTTCTGGAATCTCCTTGTTTAGTCTCCCCTTCACCTGTAGGGAACTCAAGCTCCAGCTGCTCAAATCCATTGATAACTATTTTCACCCCGACAATAGCATAGCCATCTGGAATCGAAGAGCAATGGTAAGTTCCATCAGGTTTCAGGAGGTAAGGCAAACCCGACCGCCGCCTTCAAGGATATGTTCATGAATTTCACTTTTGCATTCTCTCTATGCATCAACAATGACCCAGTGAAGATCATCAGCGGGCACATCTAGGGCCTCTTGATCTTCAGATTCCCCCGTTGTAGTATCACCGTATTCAGGGAACATAGGATAGTTGTTAATCTTCTTATTCTTCTTCATTGCCTTCCATCATAACCCCTCTTTCTCCATGTTTGGTCCAACAATTATAGTGGGGCATGAAACTGGACTTAAGCAGGTGGGTGTGAAGGATTTCCGAGGAAAAGTAATCCTTCGTATTCTCACAAACAACACATGGACAATACATAAAACCATTCAGACTGTTTGTCTTAGCCACATCGATAAAATTATGTAGGCCTGTAATGTACTCGAATGTACATTGGTCACAGTACATCCATTGCTGGTTCATCTGCATTATATAATTAAGTATATCAAAAACCATTACAGAACATCATGAATAGAGAAATGACCAAATTAATACAAGTTCATCACATTAAAATCAAAGTACACTAGTGATCAAATGTTATTACTGCAAAAATAAATACGTAAAGTTCATACATAGTTCTCACAAAACAACATACAACTATCTAGAGAATCTAAAACATACATTGAAACTAACATACAACTATGTAAAACATTTAAATGGAACAACAAATGCGATCAAAATCGCAACTAAGGTAACAATTAATCCAACAACATAATAATACCAAGCCTCTTTATCAATGGAATATTTTCTAATCTTTCTAATCTTCAAGCGCATTGCATCCATCCGGATCTTTTCTAGATCGACGACATTGGCAACATGCAACTCCAATTTCATATTCTCTTCTTCAATTCTTTTCAATTTTTCTTTCAAATAATTGTTTTCTTTTTCAACTAAATTTAACCTCTCGACAAGAGGGTCGGTTGGAATTTTCGGTTCACATACCTCCTAGATAAAAATATCTATGTCAAGTTGGTCGGCATAATTGCCATAAACACTAAATGAAACAAATTAATAGTTATAAAAGATAATATACCACATCCGAATAATAGACCGGACGAGAGCCGAATGGGGAGGATATCAAAATCATGGCACTATATAATAACAAACAATAGTACAAGTAATAAAACTATACAAGTAACTATCTAAAACATACGAGTAAGAATTTTTGTTTAAAAAAAGATAAGAACAGAAGGCTCACCAAGGTGGTGCCAGCGACGAGATCGGCGTAGGTGATCGACGTCAGTGAGGACGGGAACGGGGACGGGACGACACCCTATGAAGGAAACATGCCCTAGAGGCAATAATAAAGTTGTTATTTTATATTTCCTTATTCATGATAAAGGTTTATTATTCATGCTAGAATTGTATCGATCGGAAACTTAAATACATGTGTGAATACATAAACAAATACTGTGTCCCTAGTGAGCCTCTACTTGACTAGCTCGTTGATCAAAGATGGCTAGGGTTTCCTAACCATGCACATGTGTTCTCATTTGATAACGGGATCACATCATTAGGAGAATGATGTGATGGACAAGACCCATTCGTTAGCTTAGCATAATGATCGTTCAGTTTATTGCTATTGCTTTCTTCATGTCAAATACATGTTCCTTCGACTATGAGATTATGAAACTCCCGGATACCGGAGGAATACCTTGTGTGCTATCAAACATCACAACATAACTGGGTGATCATAAATATGCTCTATAGGTATCTCCGAAGGTGTTTGTTGGGTTGGCATAGATCGAGATTAGGATTTGTCACTCCGAGTATCAGAGAGGTATCTCCGGGCCCTCTCGATAATACACATCATAAGCTTGCAAGAAAACGACTAAGGAGTTAGTCACGAGGTGATGTATTATGGAACGAGTAAAGAGACTTGTCGGTAACGAGATTCAACTAGGTATGAAGATACCGACGATCGAATCTCGGGCGAGTAACATACCGATGGACAAAGGGAATTATGTATGTTGTCATAACGGTTCGACCGATAAAGATCTTCGTAGAATATGTAGGAGCCAATATGGGCATCCACGTTCTGCTATGGGTTATTGACCGAAGAGGTGTCTTGGTCATGTCTACATAGTTCTCGAACCCGTAGGGTCTGCACGCTTAACGTTCGTTGACGATGTAATATTATATGAGTTATGTGATTTGGTGACCGAATGTTGTTCGGAGTCCTGGATGAGATCACAGACATGACGAGGAGTCTCTAAATGGTTGAGGGGTAAAGATTGATATATAGGACGATGGTATTCGGACACCGGAAGTGTTTCTTAGGGTATCGGGTGCTTATCGGGTCACCGGAAAGGAGTTTCGGGCACCCCCGGCAAAGATATGGGCCTTATGGGCCAAGTAAGGGAACACACCAGCCCTGGTGCGCCCCTACAGAGGCCAGCCCTATGATGAGGAGAAGGAAAGAGGGGAGGGCAAGGAAATTCCTACTTCCTCCCCCCCCCTCTTTCCTCCCCCCTCAGTTATATATGGCAGGGGGGCGTGCGGCTTGGGAGGGACTTCAAGTAGGATTCCTCCTACTTGGGCGCCTTCTATGGCTGCTCCTCCCTCCCTCCCACCTATATGTATGAGGAGGGCACTACTAGGGAAAAGCCTATACACAGAATCTTACCAGCAGCGCGTTTTAAAATAAGGCGCTGCTGCTATATAGCAGTAGCGCGCTCCAGTAGAAGCCGCTACTGAAATAAAAGTAGCAGTAGCGCGCCTCCTATAAGCCGCGCTACTACTATAATTGCCACGACCCCGCCTCGAAGGTAGTTCTAGCAGCAGTGCGTTTATACGAAGGGCGCTACTGCTACAGATCATAGCAGTAGCACATTTTCGTAATACCGGCTACTGCTAAGTTTACTACAAAAATTTAGTCCCACCTCGCTCCGCGAAGAGGGTTTCTACCACCTTAAATATGTTACTTCTCAGACTATCACAAGCACTTGGTCTTCACTGAACTCTATGTGTAGGATTTGTGGCCGCAATATGAATCTTCACCTATACCTAAACAGGTGAGGATTCATATTGACTATTTAGATTCTACACAAAAAGATCATTCATGACCAATGTATTTTTGATGTTTATTTTTACATGCTTAGCCTTAGAAGTAGCGTGTTATTGTATAATGCGCTACTACTATAGAGATTAGTAGTAGCGCTTTTTCCTAAAGAAGCTACTGCTAAAGCCATCATATCACACCCGACCCGGCTGCCCCTTACTCTCCCCTCTCCACTCCCTTCTCCGTCCCCTCCCTCACCCCGTCGTCCGCCGCCACCGCAGTGCCGCCAGCTGCTGCCGCCGTCGCCCCCTCCCTCCTCCATCCCCTCCCTTCCTCCCTAGCTCCCTCCTCCATCTCCCTCCATCCCGCCGCCATCGCCCCCCCCCCCGACCCCCCCCCGCCGTCACCGCCACCGAGGTAACTCCTCCCTTGCTCCTCCTTCCCGCCTCCTCCCTCCTTCGCCCCCCTCCTCCCTCCCTCCTTCCTACCCTCCTTCCTCCCTTCCTTGTCTCTGTTCTTGTAGAATGTAGGTAATTTTAATGTAGATTTTAGAATGTAGACATTGTAGAATGTAGGTTTTTTAATAGAATATTTTTTTGACTATTTTAGGTGGTCTGACTAGAATGTAGGTGATTTAAATGTAGACATTGTATAATATAGATATATAGATAGATGGGTGGACGGATAGATGTTAGGGCTAGAAATACGGTATAGATAGGTAGAATGTAGGTGCTTAATATAACTAGTTTATTTATAGTAAGTGCTTAATAGAACTAGTTTATTTATGGTAAGTGCTTAATAGAACTAGTTTATTTATAGTAAGTGCTTAATAGAACTAGTTTATCACTTTGTGATCAAAGAATGCTATATGAGATTTGATTATCCAAAATTTTACTCGGCGGAATATGCAAGCTTTGTACAATCATGTCTCCTTGGAGTGATCGTCATCCGAGCTACCTCTACTTCCTCTACACCTGAATCGGTGACCTAAAAGTCCACCTCCTATTTATCCACTCCTCGGTGTGTTGAATAGAGTAGAACTAGGGTATTTAGTCGGTGTGCTCATGTGCGAATGCTTATGATAAATGATCCGGATGGAATTGCAAGTTTAAGCATCATTGTATGTCTATGAAAATCTTTATATCGCTGGGAAAATCCGAGTGTCCTATGTTTTGCCGGAGTGTTGATTCATTTACGTTCCGGCAAATTTCAGGCGCTCGATATGTTCTATTTTAGCAAAGTTCATGCCGGATTTTTTTGTGAATTTAAGCATGACTTGTGCTAGAATATGAGGAACTATCGAGTGCCTCGGATTTGTGTGTTAAGTTTCCTGGTAGTTGCCTTCGATTGATTTTAAATTAATGTTTCAACTATGAACATAGGAAATGTCTAACGACGAAAAGGATTTCGGTATTTGCGAATACTGCGAAGACGAGTGCGGCCTGTGCAACAGAATCTTCCTAGTTGATGATAGGTGCTTCAACATCAAGCTGGACGAGAACTTCGAAGTGGATACAGTAAGTCACAACGACAAGTCTTTTTTCGTAATTAAGCATGATTTATGCTTCATTTGCTTCAACTTATAATTTAATTTTTTTTACTATTCTACTAGCGTATCCCCTGCCATGCAAGAGTTTTTGTCTTGGATAAGATAGGTTTCAGTCCTGTGAAAACTATGGAGGTAAAGAGAGTTTACTTGACGACCAAGCATGGTGACGCAAAATTATACAATGCAGACACCTACACCTATTTTGAATGCAAAACTTGGCAAGCACTATGCAAGGCCTATGCATTTGAGCCTGATATGGTTATCACCTTTGATATTCGTCCGGAAGATGATATTGAAGGTAATAGAGACATCTGGGTCAATGTTTAGACGCCTTCAGTTCTACCATTATGTGAGTTTCTCAACCATATGTATGTCTTCGATATTGTTTATTTAAAAATAGTTGACAACTAATTTCTATTGACATCTTATTTCCATTCAAGCAAACATGTTTGTCGCTTGGTAGACATGACCGTCCATTGTCCCGGGCTGAACTAAACTGCGAGGACATAAGTCATTATGTTTCATGGCTTCAGGATCTTAATGCTGTCAAGACAAATTATTTTCCTAGACTTAAAAATCTCAGTACTCAAAATGTGCGACCAATAGTGTTCGTATTGAACTAGGGTCACATCTATTTAGGAAAGATGGTAAGATTTTTACTATTTGTCCTCAGTGCATCTTTTGCATATAGTATTTTTTAACCTAAACTTCATTGCTAAGTATGTTACTATACGATGTTCTTCAACAGGGACTCCCGATGATAGTAATGCCTCATTGGATCGAGACTAAAGGTCGCATGACAATGATTAGCCTATGGACAAGACATCCTACATTGCACATGAGTGCATTCATGATTTCTAAAACCGAGGAATGCTTAATAGTGAAAGACTGGAGCAGAATTGTGAATGATCACAGAGAAGTACTAGGGGCGGAAATCAGAAGCGTGGCCCACGATTAGGAGACAGGTTCATCTGCATGCTACAATATGATGAAGCAGGAGTGCTACACATGTTCTATGCTATTTTACCTGAGAGAGAGCAGCGGGAGTGATTAGCTAGCTATAATAAGTTTGAAGATGATGATGTGCTACACTATGACTATGATGATTAAATAGCTAGTGTTGGTGGTAATGACTATGATGACTATTATTAGCTAGCTAGTGTTGGTGGTGATTAGATAGCTACACTATGTATGATGATTAAATAGTGGTAATGACTATGATGATTATTAGCTAGTGTTGTTGGTGATGATATGATGTAAGAGTTTTTATATTAATATGATGATGATGAGTTATTATATCATTGGGTGAAAGAACCGCGGATTAGTTTCAAGTGGATGGATCCTAAGTGATCAAGTCATGGATTATCACGATAATCCATGACTTGATCACTTAGGATCCATCCACTTGAAACTAATCCGCGGTTCTTTCACCTAGTGATTTAATAACTCATTATGATGTAAAAACAATCTCTAAATTGCTACTGTATGAAAACTTGTATAAAGGTGTATGAATAATGACATAAAATAAAAAAAATAGAATACCGAATAGTAGTAGCGCAGGCTGTGAGACGCGCTACTAGTAATTACCAGTAGCGCCGGTTCCAACATGCGCTAGCAGTAGCGCATGTCAACATACGCTAATGCTAACCTTTAGCTGTAGTGCCATAGCAGTAGCGCGGTTACACGCGCTACTGATAGGCTAAAAACCCGCGCTACTGCGAGGCTTTTCCCTAGTAGTGGGGGCGCCTAGCAAACACCAGACAATTTCCTAGCCGTGTGCGGCGCCCCCTCCACCATTTACACCCCCGGTCATATTTTCGTAGTGCTTAGGCGAAGCCCTGCGGAGATCACTTCACCTTCACCGTCACCACGCCGTCGTGCTAACGGAACTCATCTACTACCTCGACATCTTGCTGGATCAACAAGGCAAGGGACATCACCAAGCTGAACGTGTGCAGAACACGGAGGTGTCGTCCGTTCGGTACTTGATCGGTTGAAGCGCGAAGAAGTTTGACTACATCAACCGTGTTGTGAAACACTTCCGCTTACGGTCTACGAGGGTACATAGACACACTCTCCCCCTCGTTGCTAGGCATCTCCATGGATAGATCACTACGTGTGCATAGAAATTTTTTGTTTTCCATGCAACGTTGCCCAACAGTGGCATCCGAGCCAGGCCTATGTGTAGATGATATGCACAAGTAGAACACAGAGAGTTGTGAGCGGTGATAGTCATACTGCTTACCACTAACGTCTTATTTTGATTCGGCGGTATTGTGGGATGAAGCATCCCGGACCAACCTTACATGTCCACGCACATGAGACCGGTTCCATCGATAGACATGCAACTAGTTTTACATAAAGGTGGCTGGCGGGTGTCTGTTTCTCCAACTTTAGTTGAATCGAATTTGACTGCGGCCGGTCCTTGTTGAAGGTTAAAACAGCAAACTTGATAAATCACCGTTGTGGTTTTGATGCGTAGGTAAGAACGGTTCTTGCTAGAAGCCCGTAGCAGCCACGTAAAACTTACAACAACAAAGTAGAGGACGTCTAACTTGTTTTTGCAGGGCATGTTGTCATGTGATATGGTCAAGACATGATGTGATATACGTTATTGTATGAGATGATCATGTTTTGTAAAAGTTATCGGCAACCGGCAGAGCCTTATGGTTGTCTCTTTATTGTATGAAATGCAAACACCATGTAATTGTTTTACTTTATCACTATGTGTTTGTGATAGTTGTAGAAGCAATAGTTGGCGAGACGACCATGACGCAAGGATGGAGATCAAGGTGTCGAGCTGGTGACAATGGATATCATGACGATGCTTTGGAGATGGAGATCAAAAGCACAATATGATGATGGCAATATCATGTCACATATTTTGATTGCATGTGATGTTTATCTTTTATGCATCTTATTTTGCTTAGTACGACAGTAGCATTATAATATGATCCCTTAACTAAATTTCAAGGTATAAGTGTTCTCCCTGAGTATGCACCGTTGCGACAGTTCATCGTGTTGAGACACCACATGATGATCGGGTGTGATAGATTCTACATTCACATACAACGGGTGCAAGACAGTTTTGCACGTACGGAATACTCGGGTTAAACTTGACGAGCCTAGCATGTACAGACATGACCTCGGAACACTAGTGACCGAAAGGTCGAACATGAATTATATAGTAGATATGATCAACATAGAGATGTTCACCATTGATGACTAACCCATCTCACGTGATAATCGGACATGGGTTAGTTGATTTGGATCACGTATCACTTAGATGACTTGAGGGATGTCTATCTAAGTAGGAGTTCTTAAGTAATTTGATTAACTGAACTTAATTTATCATGAACTTAATTAGTCCTGATAGTATTTGCAAATTATGTCATAGACCAATAGCTCGCGATGTAGCTCCCCGTTTATTTTTGATATGTTCCTAGAGAAAAATAAGTTGAAAGATGGTAGTAGCAATGATGCAGACTTGGTCCGTGATATGGGGATTATCCTCATTGCTGCACAGAAGAATTATGTCCTTGATGCACCGCTATGTGACAGACCTATTGCAGGAGCAGATGCAGATGTTATGAATGTTTGGTAAGCTCATAATGATGACTACTTGATAGCTTAGTGCACCATGCTTTATGGCTTAGAACCGGGACTTCAAAAATTTGTTTTGAAACGCCACAGAGCATATGACATGTTCCAAGAGCTGAAATTGGTATTTCAGACTCATGCCCGTGTCGAGAGGTATGAGACCTTTGACAAGTACTTTGTCTACAAGATGGAGGAGAATAGCTCAACTCGTGAGCATGTGCTCAGAATGTCTGGATACTACAATCACTTGAATCAAGTGGGAGTTAATCTTCCAGATAAGATAGTGATTGTCAAAATTGTCTAGTCACTATCACCAAGCTACTAGAACTTTGTGATGAACTATAATATGCAAGGGATGATGAAAATGATTCCCGAGCTCTTCACAGTGCTGAAATCGGCGAAGGTAGAAATCAAGAAAGAGCATCAAGTGTTGATGATTAACAAGACCACTAGTTTCAAGAAAAGGGGCAAGGGAAAGAAATGGAACTTCAATAAGAATGGCAAGCAAGTTGCCACTCCCATGAAGAAGCCCAAAGCTAGACCTAAGCCTGAAAGTGAGTGCTTCTACTGCAAAGGGAACGGTCACTAGAAGCGGAACTACCCCAAATACTTGGAGGATAAGAAGGATGTCAAAGTGAACAAAGGTATATTTGATATACATGTTATTGATGTGTACTTTACTAGTGTTCATAGTAACCCCTGGGTATTTGATACCGGTTCAGTTGCTAAGATTAGTAACTCGAAACAGGAGTTGCAGAATAAACAGAGACTAGTTAAGGGCGAGGTGACGATGTGTGTTGAAAGTGATTCCAAGGTTGATATGATCACCATCGCACATTCCCTCTACCTTCGGGATTAATGTTGAACCCAAATAAATGTTATTTTGTGTTTGCGTTGAGCATGAATATGATTAGATCATGTTTATTGCAATACAGTTATTCATTTAAGCCAGAGAATAATTGCTGTTCTATTTAAACGAATAAAACCTTCTATGGTCATACACCCAATGTGAATGGTTTATTGAATCTCGATCGTAGTGATACACATATTCATAATATTGATGCCAAAAGATGCAAAGTTGAAAATGATAGTGCAACATATTGGTGGCACTGCCGTTTAGGTCATATTGGTGTAAAGCGCATGAAGAAACTCCATGCTGATGGGCTTTTGTAATCACATGATTATGAATCATTTGATACTTGCGAACCATGCCTCATGGGCAAGATGACTAAAACTTCGTTCTCCGGAACAATGGAGCGAGCCAATGACTTATTGGAAATAATACATACCGATGTATGCGGTCTGATGAGTTTTGAGGCACGCGGCGGGTATCGTTATTTTCTGACCTTCACATATGATTTAAGCAGATATGGGTATATCTACTTAATGAAGCACAAGTCTAAAACATTTGAAAAGTTCAAAGAATTTCAGAGTGAAGTGGAGAATCATCGTAACAAGAAAATAAAGTTTCTATGATCTCATCACGGAGGCGAATATTTGAGTTACGAGTTTGGCCTTCATTTAATGTGGAATAGTTTCAAAACTCACGCCACCTGGAACACCACAACATAATGGTGTGTCCGAACATCGTAACCGTACTTTATTAGATATGGTGAGATCTATAATGTCTCTTACTGATTTACCACTATCATTTTGGGGTTATGCATTAGAGACAGCTGCATTCACGTTAAATAGGTAACCGTCTAAATCCGTTGAGATGACACCGTATGAACTATGGTTTGGCAAGAAACCTAAGCTGTTGTTTCTTAAAGTTTGGGGTTGCGACACTTATGTCAAAAGGCTTCAGCCTGATAAGCTCAAACCCAAATCGGAGAAGTGCATCTTCATAGGATACCCTAAGGAAACAATTGGGTACACCTTCTACCACAGATCCTAAGGCAAGAGCTTTGTTGCCAAGAATGGAACCTTTCTAGAGAAGGAGTTTTCTCTCGAAAGAAGTGAGTGGGAGGAAAGTAGAACCTGATGAGGTAATTGTACCTTCTCTCGAATTGGAAAGTAGCACATCAGTGAAATCCATTCCCGTGATGCCTACACCAACTAGTGAGGAAGCTAATGATGATGATCATGAAAATTTAGATCAAGTTACTACTAGACCTCGTAGGTCAAACAGAGCATGTCCGCACCAGAGTGGTGCGGTAATCCTTTCCTAGAAGTCATGTTACAATACCATGACGAACCTACGAACTATGAAGAAGCTATGATGAGTCCAGAGGGCCATGCAATCTTAGATAGGATCCATGTATGAGAACAAAGTGTGGACTTTGGTGGACTTGCCCGATGATCGGCAAGCCATAGAGAATAAATGGATCTTCAAGAAGAAGAATGACGCTGATGGTAATGTTACTGTCTACAAAGCTCGACTTGTCGCAAAAGGTTTTCGACAAGTTCAAGGGGTTGACTACGATGAGACTTTCTCACCCGTAGCAATGCTGAAGTCCGTACAAATCATGTTAGCAGCTGCCACATTTTATGATTATGAAATCTGGCAAATGGACGTCAAAACTGCATTCCTTAATGCATTTCTTAAAAGAGTTGTATATGATGCAACCAGAAGGTTTTGTCAATCCTAAAGGTGATAACAAAGTGTGCAAGCTCCAACGATCCATCTATGGAGTGGTGCAAGCATCTCGGAGTGGAATATACGCTTTGATGAGGTGATCAAAGAATATGGTTTTATACAGACTTTCGGTGAAGCCTGTATTTAAAAAGAAAGTGAATGGGAGCTCTGTAGCATTTCTAATATTATAAGTAGATGACATATTGTTGATTGGAAATGATATAGAATTTCTAGATAGCATAAAAGGATACTTGAATAAGAGTTTTTCAATGAAATACCTCAGTGAAGCTGCTTACGTATTGGGCATCAAGATCTATAGAGATAGATCAAGACGCTTGGTAAGACTTTCAACAAAATACATACCTTGACAAGATTTTAAAGGAGTTCAAAATGGATCAGTCAAAGAAGGAGTTCTTGCCTGTATTGTAAGGTATGAAGTTGAGTAAGACTCAAAACCTGACCACGGTAGAAGATAGAGAGAGAATGAAAGTCATTCCCTATGCCTCAGCCATAGGTTCTATAAAGTATGACATGTTGTGTACCTAACCAATTGTGTACCTTGCCATGAGTTTGGCAAGGGGGTACAATAGTGATCCAGGAGTAGATCACTGGACAGCGGTCAAAATTTATCCTTAGTTACCTAAGAGGACTAAGGAAATATTTCTTGATATGGGGGTGATAAAGAGTTCATCGTAAAGGGTTACGCCAATGCAAGCTTTGACACCAATTCGGATGACTCAGAGTCTCAATCTGCATACATATTGATAGTGGGTGCAATTACCTAGAGTAGGTCCATGCAGAGCACTGTAGACATAGAAATTTGCAAAATACATACGGATCTGTATATGACAAATTCATTGACTAAGCCTCTCTCACAAGCAAAACATGATCACACCTTAGTACTCTTTAGGTATTAATCACATGGCGATGTGAACTAGATTTTTGACTCTAGTAAACTCTTTGGGTGTTAGTGACATGGCGATGTGAACTGTGGGTGTTAATCAAATGTTGATGTGAACTAGATTATTGATTCTAGTGGAAGTGGGAGACTGAAGGAAATATGCCCTAGAGGCAATAATAAAGTTGTTATTTTATATTTCCTTATTCATGATAAAGGTTTATTATTCATGCTAGAATTGTATTGATCAGAAACTTAAATACATGTGTGAATACATAAACAAATATCGTGTCCCTAGTGAGCCTCTACTTGACTAGCTCGTTGATCAAAGATGGTTAAGGTTTCCTAACCATGGACATGTGTTGTCATTTGATAACGGGATCACATCATTAGGAGAATGATGTGATGGACAAGACCAATCTGTTAGCTTAGCATAATGATCGTTCAGTTTATTGCTATTGCTTTCTTCATGTCAAATACATGTTACTTCGACTATGAGATTATACAACTCCCGGATAATGGGGGAATACCTTGTGTGCTATAAACCGTCACAATGTAACTGAGTGATCATAAAGATGCTCTATAGGTATCTCCGAAGGTGTTTGTTGGGTTGGCATAGATCGAGATTAGGATTTTTCACTCCGAGTATCGGAGAGGTATCTCTAGGCCCTCTCGGTAATACACATCATAAGCTTGCAAGCAAACGACTAAGGAGTTAGTCATGAGGTGATGTATTACGGAACGAGTAAAGAGACTTGCCGGTAACGAGATTGAACTAGGTATGAAGATACAGACGAACGAATCTCGGGCAAGTAACATACCGATGGACAAAGGGAATTACGCATGTTGTCATAACGGTTCGACCGAAAAAGATCTTCATAGAATATGTAGGAGCCAATATGGGCATCCAGGTTTCGCTAGTGGTCATTGATCGGAGAGATATCTCGTTCATGTCTACATAGTTCTCGAACCCGTAGGGCCCGCACGCTTAACGTTCGTTGACGATATAGTATTATGTGAGTTATGTGATTTGGTGACCGAATGTTGTTCGGAGTCCCGGATGAGATCACGGACATGGCGAGGAGTCTCGAAATGGTCGAGAGGTAAAGATTGATATATAGGATGGTGGTATTCGGACACCGGAAGTGTTCCGGAGGGTACCGGGTGCTTATCAGGTTACCGGAAAGGAATTTCGAGCACCCCCGGGTGCTTAAGGGCCAAGTGTGGGAAAACACCAGCCCTGGTGCACCCCTACAGAGGCCAGCCTATGAGGAGGAGAAGGAAAGAGGGGAGGGCAAGGAAAGTGTGGATTAGGATTCCTACTTCCTTACCTCCCCCCCTCTTTCCTTCCCCCTCGGTTATATATGGCAGGGGGTGCGCGGCTTGGGAGGGACTCCAAGTAGGATTCCTCCTACTTGGGCGCCTCCTATAGCTGCTCCTCCCTCCCTCCCACCTATACACACACATATGTATGTATGTATATATGTATGTATGTATGTATGTATGTATGTATAAGGAGGGGGTGCCTAGCACACACCAGACAATTGCCTAGCCATGTGCAGCGCCCCCATCCACCGTTTATACCCCCAGTCATATTTTCATAGTGCTTAGACGAAGCCCTATGGAGATCACTTCACCTTCACGATCATGACACCGTCATGCTGACGGAACTCATCTACTACCTCGACGTCTTGCTGGATCAAGAAGGCGAGGGATGTCACCGAGCTGAACGTGTGTAGAACGCGGAGGTGTCGTGTGTTGGTACTTGATCGGTTGAAGCGCGAAGAAGTTCGACTACATCAATCGCGTTGTGAAACGCTTCCGCTTATGGCCTACGAGGGTACGTAGACACACTCTCCCCCTCGTTGATATGCATCTACATGGATAGATCATTGCGTGTGCGTAGAATTTTTTTATTTTCCATGCAACATTGCCCAACACCCTACACATGTGCAAACTAAGAAGTTAATTTGAGCTCAAATTGCATCTAAATAAAATAAACTCCCACATACACTCCTCAACTAAAACCCACAAATCACTCTACTTCTAGAGCATGAAATGAGATAAACTAGCAGTGCGAGATGAAAGGATGAAGTTGCTAACCTTTTAGAACACTTGCATAGTTTGTGCATAGCCAAATCTAGACAAATCTTGGGGGAAATGGAGCTTGGAGGTCAAGCTTGGAGGAAGAACAGAGGAGAAGAATGGATTGTGTGGCTCGGGCAATAAAGAGGAGAAAGCTTAAGTGTGGCTCGGGCACCTCATATCATGTTTGTTTTGTGAACTCAAGTGGCATCATGCTCTCAAGAATTTCATCGAATACCTCTTGTGCATAGGAAGGGAAAACAAACTAGCACACACCTCCCAGCTTCTATGAGGAAAAAATAGAGGAGAGGGCGGGCAGGGGCGAGATATATATAGACAATTTTTTAGTCCTGGTTGGGGTCTAAAACCGGGATTGAAGACAGACCTTTAGTCCCGGTTTCAGACACCAACCGGGACTAAAGGGGTTGCTACTTTAGTCCCGGTTGGTGTCTGGAACCGGGACTAAAGGTCCCATTCAAACCGGGACTAATGCCTGCCGAGCCCCGACCGACGTCCTAGCCGCTCGAATCGCACATTAGTCCCGGACTCCCGGTTCGTAATGCGACCGGGACTATTGCTCCGATCCGGCTAGAACCAAAAGCCATGTTTTCTACTAGTGCATATGTATTAAGGGCATATCCTCTTACACTATTTTCCATAGTGATAAGTGTATGCGCATTTTTAAGGCATCTGCAAATACATGACATTGGCTGCCCTTCATCATGCTATGTGCATGTGGATAAGGAAAGAAGAGGGGGGATAAAATGAACCTTTCAGTGAAGAATTAGACTTTGTGAGAAAGCTATATCACTAATAAAGAAACATGACTTGGAAGTGGTTTCCCAACATATCCCTTAGCCAATTCACATTATGTATTTAGCCAACTGGTGTTAATACCCATAATGTTAGAGGCAGTTGCGGAATTGGCTCAGATAACTCTAATCTAATTGGGTTTTAGTGCTCAAATTGTGTGGGATACTCAAGTATTCTAGGTTGTATCTCATGCAAAACCGATGCTCAAGTCTTGGGAAATACCTTCTAGAATCATATCATAAATTTTATTCCATCCTAATAGAACTTCATTTTGTTCCATTATTACATTAAAAAACATTCTATTGTTACTATGATTTCATTCGACATTATTTTTTAGAGGAAAGGCATCAGCCCGACTTTATAAATAAAGCCACCAGGCAGCGTTCCAGACATACCACATAGCAACAGCCACAACCAAAGACATAACGAGAGTACGTGGTACAGGGCTCACATGCCACAACCTCAGCACGCAGGCCGGAACTAGGAGACATGAACCAACCATGAAAAGCAGACGAAGCCAACAACTAAGTCAAAAAGAGCATCCAGGACAACTAGCCACCAGGCTCCTGCCGCGATAAAGAAGAGGCCGAAGCCTGAATTTTAGAAGATAGTAGGTCGAAAGCGTCTCGGTCTTCCGCCTTAGTCAATGATCTCCACTGTTATAGGAACAAGCATGATTTAACTAAACGGTCTGCAGGTTTAGAAGGAAAAATATGCTCACTCATAAACTTGTTTCTAGTTGTCCACAGGGCCCAACAGACCGCAGCAAGGCCTACCCAAAACAGCCGCTTGGTAACCCCAACCAGGCCATTGGAAAGGACCCGAAGCTCAGAAAAGGAAGAGGGAGCCCAAGACACCTGAAACCACGACCTAAAGCAACACCAACCCAACTTGGCCAAAACACAAGGGAAGAAAATGTGGTTCGTGTCCTCCAGGGCTTCGCATAGAGCACATCTATCATTTGACATTATTAAGGATTGAAGAAACGAGTACAATGTGAGCGGCCTATAGGTGCATGTGCTTAGGTGTGAAACTTTGAAGAAAAGGGGGGCGGAGCAAAGACATACTTCAATAGCTCTTGCACCATCCCCTCTGATTCTCCCTTAAACCACGCAACCAAGGTAAGCACATATCAGATGCTCGGAAACACTTGCTAATGTATAGAAATAATCTATCCCTTCTTAATAAAGCACAGATTGACTCCCTGGGTTCATCGTCACAATACGCTTTCTTCCCATGTCATAATACGCTTCTTCATGTCCTTCTTCATGTCCGTTTTTTCTTGATTTTGATATTTTTCTTAATATCCGAGGTGGTACTATCTTTTTATTCAACGATGTGTTTGATTTTCCTGTACATTGCTCGATTGGGCCTCCGCATGGATGCTTTCTTCACTTAGTTGGGCCTCTGGCTGGGCTGCATCGATGCCTCCGTCACATATATCGTAGGCTGCTCGCAATTGAGCTATAGCAATTATCAATATACACCGGTCACGATATATAGAATAGCCCCACCTTGCTCCATTGAATCGACTCAAACTAATTCATATATACGTTCCAGTTTATCTATAGTATCAACCAACCTAAGAACCGAGGAGAGACCATGAACAAGCACGGGCAGAGTCTTGGTTGACCGGCTGGTTGGCTCGGGGCGAGAGGAGGAAGGCGCGGGAGAGGGGACAAGTCAGGAGATGACGACGACATCGACGGAGGTTGTTGAACGGGGCGGCGCGAAGGTGAGCAGCCGATGCCGACGAAGCTCGTCAGAAGATGACGAAGGTAGCGACGGAGGGGGCAAATCAGAAGGCGCGGGATCCGGCTGTGGTCAAACGCGACGGCACGGAGCTGGCGGCGGCGCGAGACGCAGGAGCAAGCAAGAGGAGGCTAACGGAGGACGCAGGTCATCGACGTCGCGGCCTACAGGAGGCGAAGCTAGCGCTAGGGACAGCCAGATTCCTCATGGAGGCGGGCAAAGTGGCGGCGCTTGGGACGGCCGGCAGCAGGGCCGTGCGAGGCTAAGGAGGCGCAAGGTACCCGGTCGCTCCTGCGCTGCTCTGCTGGATGCCTGGCGGCATGTGAGGGAAGAGACGAGAGGAAGGAGAGGGGTGAGGAAGAGAAGCGGGGATCGGGCTAGGTTTCTAGAGGGGGGCTAGCTGGGCCGCTGGTGGGCCGGTTCAAAGGCTAGGGAGAGACAGAAAAGGCTTGGTGTGTGCCGGCCCACCATTTAGAAAAATAGAAAATGCGAAAAGTTAAAAGGGAGGGGGTTAGAGATGGAATTTATCCATGAGAGCCTAAGATTTATCCCATAAAATTGGTTCCACTAATGTTTGGAAGGTTTGAGATAGAAATATCCAAAATTGTGAAAGTGGACCTTCGTTATATGGCAAAAAATAATTATGGGCAAAGTTATATGATTTGTAGAAAGCTATGTGGCTTTGTGAAAATGGACAAGAATAGAAATTGATGTGAAAGAAATAATTAGAAATATGAAAGTAATTCAAAAACCAACTCACACAATCATAACTTTATTAAAAATTACAAATAGGTCCTTTGTGGCAAGTAATATGTTTGTGCTGTTACAACATCGAAGGGGAGCAAGTCACGGGGCGACATCGGTATCGGCTATGATATTTTTTCTTCTCCCATTGCAACGCACGAGCATTTTTGCTACTCTCTGTGTTCACTTTTATAAGACCTTGAAGACATTTCAGACAATGTACAAAACATCCAATTTTATGTTGTCTGAAATGACTTACAAAAGTGAACGGAGGGAGTAGTGATGTTCATGTATTTATAATGAGAGTGGGTTTCTACAGAAAATAAGCCTGGACAGTGCAACGAACTGTAACATCAGGTGCACGCACGCTTTCTTGAGCCAACGGCTGTGATTCACTCTGTCACGCTGTGATTGGGTCTAAATATGCTAATCCTCGTATCAACTCCATTTAATGGACTTCACATGCCTGGTCATCACAATCGGCCACCAGATTAAGTGCATTAACGAGCAGGGCGTGTATCAGACACGTACAAAGAGATTAAAGAATGGTGATGGTTTCTTATCTCGGCGACAAGCAAAGCATAATGAGTAAGATGGATCCGCCTGCCTACATAACTTAGCCAGGGGATCATTAACAGTCGTAGTAGTTTATATCCAAAGCATTCCCTAGCAAGGGGCAGCGAAACCCAGGTACTACAGCTAAACAGAAGGGTATCATTAATGTTGACCTTCAAACCTCTCACAATTGTTTGAATCCTATTATCCGAACCGAGAAAGTCATACAACGCGGTCCTGTATCGATCCGCGAAGCTGTCCGGATGTGAATTCTCCCACAAACCGGAGACAAAAGTGGGGAGATTTGCGGAAGTCTGGACCGACCCCAACCTTGCTTCTGATCGCCCTGACCCACCAAAAAAACCCCATCCGCTTGTCCCACACTTTTCACCCCACGCCTCGCGCCACTTGTAGCGCCGCTTCATGTCCCCCTATAGCATGCAGCGGGCGGCATTGATACCGTGACTTGACCGTACGGGAAGGTGACGCAGACGGAAGCAACCTCTCGGGCGTCGCCGCCGCTTCAAGGCGGACGTCGTTTCCCGAGAAACCAATTCCGGCCGCTGCGCCGCATTGAAGCGGGCTGGCCGCCCCTCCGCCTGCCCTGGCCGTGGCTATTTAAGCCACACTCCGGCGTCGTCCAGATCCGCACCCTCCAGAGCACAGCACCATACTCCTCCCCCTCTTCGAGCTCTTCGTCCACACCGAGCCCAGCGGCGATGCCGAAGTCCTGGTTCACCATGCCGGCAGGCGGCACCCGGTGGAAGTTCGTCGTCAGGCGGATCATTGCGTCATCACCCTCGCTCACCTGCACCATCCGCATCCACGGCGGCGGGCTCCTCACGCAAGGAGGAGATAGTCCTCTCCTCCGGCGACGAGGAGGACCAGCCGCAGCAACGGCCACGTGTACTCTCGGAGGCTGCTCTGATGGACGAAGAATTTGTCCGTCACATGGAGAGCACGATGGAGCCCTCGCTCCGTCAGATGGGTCCGGCACCACCATCGGCGGTGCGTGTGAAGGCGGAGCCACTCTCCTCGTTGCGGGTCCGTGTTAAGCGGGAGGCGGGAAGTGAAGGATGAGTAGACGCCCCCGCCATGCAACCGCGGCCTCCACATCGGCGGCAGCGTGAAGCAAGAGTCGGCGCCCCCAGCGCCTCCGCTGCGTGAAGGAGGAGCCGCACAACCGCTACACGCGGATCGACGGGCCCTCTTCACCACCACGGCGCCAACACCGCTTGACGAAGCAGGAGCTGCCGCCCGCGATCGCTAAGGCGCGTGGCCTCATCCTCCACTATCTTGGAGGGCGGTTACGGAGGTGCCTCCAGCTCTCGGGCTGTAGTATCCGAGGTCGAGCGAGCGGCACAGCAGCATGCGAGGTACGACTGGCGCAATGCCGGTCGCCACTCTGAGTTCGCCAAGACGGAAATGGCACCGGAGTGGGTCATCAACGACCCCGACATCGCCGCCGCATGGGCGCTCGACCGCTCCGTCACCACTGCAGAGACGGCCGCCGCCACCTTGACGGCGAGCTCGCCAAGATCGGTGAGGAGTGGTCATTCAGCGACTGGTCCACGAAAGCCGGTCGCGGCAAGGCCTCCGCCAGGGCTCCACATGCCACGTCAGCAGTGGCCACGGCGGCCCTCCGCACGGCACATCAGGAGGTGGAGCGGCTCCTTCGTGAGCATCAGGCAGCCACCGGGCAAGGCTGCCGTGGCCCTTCAGCGTCGTTCCGCCATTGGAGGGACCACGACGACGACACCGATAGAGATGACGGTGCGGCAGGGTAGGGCGGCCACGCGTACGAGGTGGTCGTCCGGTATAGGGTTTAGGTTTTTTTAGTTAAACGGTTAAAATATCAACCTTTTTATGTAAATTATATCCAAACTTGAATAAAAACCATCCGATTTGATCGAATTTCATGTGGTTGCTTCGAATTGCTGGCCGGATGTATATGACTAGCATTAGATGGCTGATTTCCACATCCATGTCCGTGGGTTGGTCTCCCTTTCCACAAACAGATGCGGGGGGCTTTTTGTATGTTGCGGTCGAAGAAGCCCTAATGGACCATCGTCGAGAGGTTGCTAATCCGTCGTGGATATTCCCTGGCTAGGCATTAAATACACAAACAACAGCTAAACATAATGGACCGTCACCGTTACTCTCTCTCTCTCTCTCTATCTCTCTCTATGCGTTTGACCTTTTCTTTTGTTTTGGTTTGTGGGGACTATGCATTTGACTTTGCTGCATCAAAATGTATAATATCAGCTGACCCTACGGGAGCATCAGGTAACCCCCAACCGAGATCAATAACCAAATGGCACTGAATTTGGTTGCAAGTTGTGTCTATACATAGCTGACAGCTTCATATACATAACAAAAAATGTCTACTAGATAGTTTCCTAATTAAATTGTCCATTGGGATAAATACTCACTCCGTTCCATATTAAGTGACGCAAATTTAGTACAAATATGGAATGGAAGGAGTAATAAGCAAGAGCCACACATATACAGGTTAGAGATTGTTCGTGAACATAGGGCAAGAGAAAATAACCAGAGAAAATTATACATCTACTAGAAGGGTTGGCCTCGCTTTGCTGCGCCATTGGTGTTGTTGGATTTCCTAAAAACATTACTCACTCTGTTTTAAAATATATGGTGTACTACATCTTAAAAAAGTCAAACATTTTTAAGTTTGATCAAATTTGTAGAGAAATACCAAAATTCATAATACCAAATCGGTATAATTAGATTCATCTTGAAATTAATTTTCATATATTTTTGTTTAATATTGTGGATGTTGACATTTTTGACTCTCAACTTGGTCAAAGTTAAAGGAATTTGCCTTTCAAACTGATACCCCTTATATTTTGGAATTGATGGAATATTTAGTTTGGCAGGGCGGGGAGATGATGGAGTGTGTTTTATTTTTTTAATAATTCGATGATTTGGAGGCCCTTTCTCGATGTGATTCAGTGTTATCCGCGAAGAAACCAATATTTATGTGGGGAAATTTCTACGCCGATAGTTGCATGTACTATATTGGTGCTACAATATCATAAGATGAGGTTTCTTTTTTCTAGGTGATGAGAGGGTGTGCAGGATTAATATGTTTTTATAGACCGGTTGCTACTGATTGATTTAAAAGATGATTGGCCCGATCAAAATCGCAAACCAAATCAATAATTGAATGCCTCAATCGAATTGAAGAGTTTCAAAATTAGGGACAATAGTGAATTAAAATAATTGAATGAGAGAACTCCTTGAGAAATTGCTGACCCGGTCAAAATTGAGTGACTCAATTTTAAATTAAAGACCTTAATTAATTGCGAGGCCTTAAAAATTAGGAAGCACGGTGTATAGTATAAAAGAATTGAACGAGAGAGCTTCGAGAAATTGTTGACCTAGGCAAAATTGGATGACCCAATTTTAATTGGAGACCTCAACTGATTGTGAGCACTTTAAAATTAGGGAGCTTACTGTTATAGAGGATAAGTCAAACATAGAGTATCAACACAATATGAACAAAAGAATCATTTAATGATGGGCATCACCGCTAGGTTTATATCAGATGGACCATAATCATGACAGGTGGCTCATATGGCCATTGTATTGAGCAACAAAAAAAGATTACATATAGGATGGTGCCATTTTCTTTCAAATTATAGGCTCAATAGTAAAATAGGTTGTCTAGATACGCAACTAGATGGACAACCTATATGACAAGCTCAACAGCAAGTACAAGCAAGAATATAAGCAACACAATATAAGTTTGCACAAAGTAAGTAAAGGATAGTGCAGACGAGGATGTGTTTCCAAAGTTCCCTCCTTTGGAGGGGGGGTACGTCTCCGTTAGAGGGGTGTGGAGGCACGATGCACCCTAAGCGCCACAATGCTCACCCTATTCTCCTCACACCCTCGCGTGATGCAAGGTGTTGTGAATCCACTAACTATGCCCTTGACGGCGGCAACTGAAACCTTTAGAAACAAGATTGGGGCTATTTCCACAACTCAATTGAAGGCTCCCAACACCACGACAAAATTTCACCACAATGCAATATGGTGGCTCCGAGGTGACCTCTTCCGTCTAGGGTGCGCAAACACCCATGAGTAACAAGATCCACAATAGATGTAGGAGAATCAAATTTTGGTTGATGAAAGTGTAGATCTAGGTCTCTCCCTCAATCCCTAGCAAATCAACAAGTTTGATTGGCTAGAGAAGTTGATTGGGCAAGAATAAGCCTCCGTCAACAATGAAGGAGAGAGGGAGGCAAGAGGTAAGTGGGAAGAGGAGGAACCTCCTCCTTTTATAGCCCCTCCCCAAATCCAACCGTTGCGCCCCAAAGCACACATGAGAGGTACAATCGCTCGGGCAAGCAGTACAACAGCTCTAGGCTAAAAGCATGGCCTCTGTGGCCTAGGTGATACAATCGCTAAGGCGCCCGGTTGTACCGTTTATTTTGCAAATAAGAGGAAAAACCGCTGAGCCACTGCTCCAGTGTCGCTAGCAAACCCGAGGGCATCACCCCTCGAGCGGTAGTTGAGCCAGTATAAGGGCCGATAGTACCGCCCCGAGCTGTAAGCGGTACAACCGTACTTGCACACGGTACAACCGCCTGGCCTGCCCATTGTTGCCCACTTCGCATGGGAGCGGTACTACAGCCGACACTAGTCGTACAACCACCTGGGTGTTTACAACACTAGTTAAATTTGGAGTCTCTCCTTGAAAACGAATAAAGGCTGTACTGGGTGCAATATAGGTTTTGTGAACGTGACTTGATTCCACCCGTACCTTTCAGTTAACATTTGGTTATCATGTTCTATTCTCTTTGCTTCATGATACTTTACAAAACCTGAGGTGAGATATATTGATATCCTCTTGAGTCATTATCATGCTCACTATACCGGTCTCCTCGTTGCCGGTTTTGTTCTTCTTTCTCACTGACATGTTCCGACATTCCTGTGATCTAGTCACCTGTGTCTGGCCAGACGATGATGAATGTTGTCACACCAAGAGGACCCTAAGAATATTTCTCCATTTCCGGAGGAGCAAATCCCACTCTTGAGTTATCTAGCCTCTTGTCAAACTTTCTGATGTACCTGTAAGTTATTGTTACGATCACCGTGTTACAAATGATGTTCGAGCAACCCCTAAGTACATCGTACGGTAAGAAGTGACTACATACTCTTATGGTCTAAGGAACTAAAGCATACGTCAACTCTCTGTATTATAACGATTGACTTATGACGATAGCATGTCAAAGTATAACAAACAAGTTGGGTCAATTCATTATGGTCGTTCTACAACGTCATATTCTCAAATTTGTTTTAGGACTATCGTTACACTTAACGATATATCCCAATATCCGAAAAACATGATCACAAACAACACTTGAGCTAGTCTTAGAGGCGAGACTAGGAATCAGTTTTAACCGTTTATCATTCCACACGTGCATATGAGTTTTTTACTGAATCGCATATTCCAGGATCATAGCAGTTATAACATGAGAATAGAATATAAACTCTTAATTATAAACATGGAAAATATAATAATACAATATTATTGCCTTTAGGGCATATTTCCAACATCTACTACTTCCATCGCCATTGGAAGTAGTCCAATGTTACTTTAGACTTTCCATTTTTATACACTGTTATTAGCTTGTGATTTATCTGCCCATATAATGCGATTGTGTAATCATGCCCGTGATTTACCTTATAGTTTGAGAAGTTTGGTAAGTAAACTAAACTCAAATTGATTCAGAAAGTTAGGAAATTATGTTGATTGATTATCATACGGGAAAGGTTGGACCAAGAGGTGGTAGGAAGAAAAACAAAACATTAAACCTTACATTCTTCTTCTTCTTTTTTTGAACCGGTAAGCCTTACACCTTTTTAAGTATTATAGAGATACTCCTTCCGTTCCTAAATATAACTCTTTTTAGATATTTTAATATAAACTATATACGGATGTATATTGATATATTTTATAGTGTAGATTTATTCATTTTGCTCCGTATATAGTTCATATTAGAATGTCTAAAAAGACTTATATCTGAAAGAGTATATAAAAAGGTTGAAATTAATTGGCAGGCGGACAATCTTGTTATAATATGAACCGCATTAATTGCCATGGCCGCTAGACATGTGCATTAGTTAATTATCAGCGTGGGCATCGTATAGAGAAAAACGAGAGGAATAGACAGAAAATGCAGACGCAGATGCCAAGGTGCGAGCAACTGCCTACATATCTTAGCCCGTATCAAAGCCAGGTGATCAACGCCTCTAAATTACGCAAGTCCAAGGGATCTGTGAGCATCATGATCTTATCCCTGTAATTTTGTACGTCATTAGGATGCTAATCCGCCCTGGACATCCCTGGCTTGGCTGTGAAAACCCAAACACTACAGCTGTACAAAGTGCAGAAGATGGAGGGGTAAATGACCCACCTATGGAGGGATATCTGCACGGACAGCACGGTGCAATACTGCAGATGACATGTGGGTGAGGCCCACATGACAGCGGCCGTCACTGCAGAGAATTTGCACCCCGAGCGAGAACCTACTGTACCGTTACTTACCTCTCCTGTGGTTTGGAGAAATTTGTAGTAATTTCATAGAATAAGATTTCTACAAGAAATGTCTCTTTAGAGTTCTTGAGTTTGTAGGAATAAAAACTTATTTCTATGGAGAAATTTTTTTTATCCTCCACATTTCATAAGAAAACAAATATTAGTCTAGACTCAATTAAAAAAAAAATCTATGATGTGAACCAAATGACATCTCAATTTCTATTCTTAGTCATAGAATTTGAGACATGTTATCTCATTTTCTACGATTTACCTATTTCTATGATTTTTCTACCCAATGAAAGGCTTAGAGTGAAACTCCGGCTCAAAGGAAGATGATGTTGTCCGTGCACGTGAAATGAACTAGAAGGTACAGAAAATTCGTGTGACTTGCACTACATAATCCGTCAATCTGAACTCCAACGTCTGGATTTCAAGTCATCACTTCTGATGCTCAAATTGGTCATCATTCCGCTGCTCTTTGCTCTGGTGTCCCAGCAAGGATGCGCAATTATATATGAATGGGATTAATAAATCTCAGTCGACCGAGACTTAACCAAGTGTATACATGAATCTGGAATGCTGAATCGTCGATCATACGGAGGGAGTGCCAGTATCTCCCTAGCAACCCTAAGCAATCGAGGGCATTAAATGCAACTGCATTTCTATAATCCGGCCATGCTAATGCCTCCATGGCATGCGCTTGTTTAATCGCCGTCCTCCCCGGTGGCCATGTGGGCGTCGTCGCAGAGCAGCGCTATATAAGGCTGTGCCCAAGAATACCTCGCCAAATCACAGAAGCTTAGTCCATACAGAGACATTACATACACACGTACGTGTCGCTGCTTGATACACTAACACTTACGTAGAGTAGCTCGCTTACTTTGCTCATTGCCGCCGCCATGGCTCTAGTGGGTCAGCCAGCCACGTTCTGCTACGACGGCTTCATCGCTGACGGTGTGCCGGCGCTCATGGACGCCGGCGGCGTCGGGTTCGGCTACGGGTACGATCACCACTCCCATCTCCTCGAGGAGGAATGCTTGCTCGGTGGCCACGCCCACGCATGGGAATTGCCGACCGGCAATCTTGGCGCCGAGGCGCCGGGCAGCGTCAACGCGTTCGGGGGCCACGACCTCGGCTGGACCAGCCCAGCCGGCCGCATGTCCTCCTCCTCTTCGGTGCTCACCTTCGACAGCCCGGGAGAGGACAACTGCGCCGCTGCCGCGTGGATGGACGCCGCGGACCAGCTGAGCTACAGCCCGTCAACGGCAACCGCGCCGGCGGGAAGCTTCAGCTTCGAGGGCTGCGGCGGCAACGGCCGCACGGCGGCATCCCCTTCGCACAAGCGGCCTCGAGCGCGCGCGCAGGCACAGCAGGGCACGGAGCAAGAAAGCACCACTCTTCCCAAGAAACAGTGCGGCGGCGACAGGAAATCGGCAACCAAGCCCACCAAAACGTCCGCGGCCACCAGTTCGGCCAAGGACCCTCAGAGCGATGCGGCCAAGGTACGCTCATGGAGTTTCGTCCCGAACCATCGCAATTAAGGGAGAGCTCAACCTCAATTCTCAGTGAACTGACAAGGTTTACTGAATCACTGTGGACTACAGACTCGTCGTGAGCGGATCGGGGAGCGGCTGAGAGTTCTGCAGGAGCTGGTGCCCAACGGCAGCAAGGTGGACATGGTCACCATGCTCGACAAGGCCATCACTTACGTCAAGTTCATGCAGCTCCAGCTTACGGTACAGACATTAACCGGTTTAGCATTGTGAATTCGGCGTACTCGGTCTCGTTTCTTAGCCGGCACTTGTCTGATCCTAGCTAACAAGCAAATGATGTCAGGTGCTCGAGACGGACGCATTCTGGCCTGCGCAGGGCGGCGAGGCGCCGGAGATCTCCCAGGTGAAGGCGGCACTCGACGCCATCATCCTCTCGTCGTCGCAGCAGCCTCGTCAGTGGAGCTAACAGCGAGCCGATACATCACCACTACATACATTCTCCCAGAATTCAGAGAGTTACTCTCTGCTCTATCCTCTTTCTATGTTGCTGTCCCATTCCCTAATCTTCTCATCTTGCTATGTACTCACCATAGTAGCCACGGTAAACTCTACTAATTGGTTAATGACGTCGTGTACTCGATCAACGATGTGATATAAACATTGTGCTCAGCACTTCATCGTCACTAGTTTCTTTAAAAAAAAAAGAGAGAAAATCCCGCCTCTGCATCATAAGATGGACACAGCCATTTTATTAAACGTGAACCAAATCCAAGTCTCTAAATACCAAAAGAAACAAAACAAAACAAGGCCACGACAATTAGAAACTTCCACATAATCTACTACTGTCATGCTGGCCAAACTGGTTGAACAAGTCCCATGCAATCATTTTCAGATGGCTGCATCCAAAGGTCATAAGTGTCCACACGCTGCGATGACCACATATGGATTAATTTCGTAGCCCTAAAGTTAAACCGCAAAAAAAATGAAATAGATGGTTTGTTAAAAACACACTCATTTCGACAATCTCAAACTGCCCAAAGAATGGCACAAACTCCCATGTGAATTTGACCCTTAGATTATGGTGCATAACATCAAACATGTGGTTCGATGGTTCGATGGTTAGGAGAACAGTGGCATTCCCATCCAACGAGGGTTCAAGTACTAGTCTTGACGCCGGTGCTCGCATTTTTCTGGATTTATTCCGGGCCTTTTGGCGATGTGCGTTCGGTGGAAGGGCATGTTCCCGCTGACTACAAATGCGTCTATGGTGACTTCGTCAATCTCAAAAAGATGGCGCGGCTCAGTCTTTCGGGGTACTCATCGGGTGGGGGGGTAGGGGGCGTTCATAGGGATGAGTGTGTGCATATGTATGAGCGTCTACGTCTGTACAATGTTAAGAAAACATGATTCCACGCACACCCCTTACTAATAGTAAATTTAAAATAATAAAAAAATAAAAACAATCAGAAAAAAATATAACATAACATACATAGTTGACTGGTGTACTCTTGTATGAATTTTCACGAAGAAATGGTATCTGTGGTATTCTGGGAAAAAAATGCCAAGACTAGATCTACATTAAAATACACTGTTTGAGTAATAGTAAGGTCAAAATTGTATTCTCTTCGCTAAGAATACCAAGGTTGTCAGTACTTCAGGAAACTGGCGTGAGTAGAATTGTCGGGGGTTGGGTGCGACATATGCCAAAGGATGGCTTATCATGGTGGGAGCGAGTAGAACGTCGCCGGTGCCTGGAAACGGGATAAGGCAAAGGCATGCATGCCGGCGAATCTTACCCAGCTTCGGGGCTCTCCGTGGAGATAACACCCCTACTGCTGCTCTGCGGGGTCTCCGCATGATCACTATGGCAAAAGTGTGTACACGGTTGCTCCTTGAGTTGTTTCCTGAAGGTAGGAGAAGGCAAGGCTAGCTTTCTCCTACCTATATGATCTGGTCTAGTGCTAATGGATTCGAACCCTTTGCATGGGTGCCCTGGGGGGTTTATATAGGCCTACCCCCCAGGGGTACAATGGTAATCTGGCTGGACGCGGGCCCAGCCGTCAGTCTCTCTGGCCGCCGTCTTATCCGCCGACTCCTGGGGCCCGCCGACTGGTGGGCCCCACTGACTGGCTCGGTACGGAGCCGACAGGCCGCGTCCGCCGCGGGCGGGTCTTGCCGGCTGCAGATTACTGTAGCCGTGCTTCTAATGACGCGGGCTCGGTCATGGGGTCATGGCAACAGCTCCGCCGTCTGGCGGGCGATCACTGTTGCCACTCCCTGTCGCGTCTGGTTAATGGCGCGTGGGGCCCGTGGGAGGGGTTGGCCGACTCCCAACTGGGCCGACTGGTGGCGCTCTCGCCGTCTTCTATACGCCCGCCGACTGGTGGGACCCGTCATTCCTGGGTCGTACCGGCAGGCCGTCGTGGGCACAGGACTCCGCCCACTGGGGCTGACGTCAGGGCCAGCATGGCAACAATGCTGCGCCGGGCGGAGATCTCCGCAGGTACGGCGTACTGTGGCCACGCCTGCCCTTGGAAAAGGATGGGAGTGGACCTTACTGTGGCCACTCCCCGTCCCGTCCCTCTTTATGAGGGCATGGGGGTTGTTGACGTCGCGGGCCGACTCCCCATGGCCAGCTTCTCTGGAAGTCGCCAGTTAGGAGTCGGCTCATCCTGAAGTCGTCCCCGGGACTCGGCTGCGAGTGGGCAGTCGGCTGCCTCGCCGCCGACTCTCAGAAGGCGGCTCTTCGTCCTGGGGTCTTGTGGGGCGCAGCCTGCCCCGATGTCTTGAAAGGTTCTGGGCCTGGGTTAGCCTACCCGTGGCCCATTACTCCGACAGTAGTCCTCGAAGCTGGCGAGGCACCGAGGGTGATATGTCGAGGAGCCTCAACAGTTTCTTCTTTCCGGCGGTTGGATCTGGGCCTCGCTCGCCGTCTTCTGTCAAGCCGACTAGTTGGAGCCAGACTTGTTTTAAGGCCGACTTGCCCCCGAAACAGTTTGAACGTCGCGGCGGAGTCCAGGCGGCGTGCCTGATAAGCCTCCAGGTTGCCGCCCGTTGTGGACCCGTCGCGAGGCGCCACATGGCTGGGCCAGTCTGCCCACCCACGCGCGCGACGGGACAGGCCTACAGGTGAGGCCCGCCACTACCGCGCCTCGGCATGTGAACGGATCCGTTGTGGCTGTGCGGACGGTTGGGGTTCCCGCGTGGTTACTGCACGCAGTAACTTTGTGTGGTAAATCGTGGGGGTCGTGGGGTCCTGGGCGCAGTTAATCCCACGACTGCCCCATCCGCTTCTCAGCCCACGAGCCTATAAGTAGGCGGGGGGAGGGGGCGGCGAAGCACGCGCGCCCATCTTCCCTACTCCCTTTCGCTCCTTCTTGCTTCTTCCTCTCGCCGCTGCTGCTCCGAACCACGCCGCGCCCGCAGCGATGAGCTCTTCCTCTGCCGTCGCGCCTCCTGCTGTGCGCTCCGGAGTGTGGGACAGCTCCGAGGTCGATGACGATGACGTCGAGATCCTCCGCAAGACACGGCGGCTGCGCGGCAGGGGCTTAGTGCGGGTCCGCCTCGCGCCGGAGGGGGGAAATATCGCCGGCGCCTGAGGAGGGCGAGCGGGTCATATTCCGCTCGCACCTTATGCGCGGCCTGGGGCTGCCGGCGAGCGGCTTCTTCCGCTCCTTCTTGGAGTTCCACGGGCTCCAGCCGCACCACCTTACTCCGAACACGATGGTGCTGCTGGCTGCCTTCGCCACCCTATGCGAAGGCTTCCTCAGCGTTCTCCCCACCATCGAGCTCTGGGGTGAGTTCTTCCAGTCCAAGCTTGGCACACACGTCGCCGGCGTGCCGGCCCTGTGACTCCCCCAATTTGACCGTACACTAATCATACACGCAAACGTGTACGATCAAGATCAGGGACTCACGGGAAGATATCACAACACAACTCTAGAAATAAAATAAGTCATACAAGCATCATATTACAAGCCAGGGGCCTCGAGGGCTCGAATACAAGAGCTCGATCATAGACGAGTCAGCGGAAGCAACAATATCTGAGTACAGACATAAGTTAAACAAGTTTGCCTTAAGAAGGCTAGCATAAACTGGGATACAGATCGAAAGAGGCGCAGGCCTCCCGCCTGGGATCCTCCTAACTACTCCTGGTCGTCGTCAGCGGACAGCACGTAGTAGTAGGCACCTCCGGTGCAGTAGGAGTCATCATCGACGGTGGCGCCTGGCTCTTGGACTCCAGCATCTGGTTGCGACAACCAGAAAGAAAGGAGAGGGGGAAAAGGGGGGGAGAAAGCAACCATGAGTACTCATCCAAAGTACTCGCAAGCAAGGAGCTACACTACATATGCATGGGTATCAAATGGAATAAGGGTATCATATGTGGACTGAACTGCAGAATGCCAGAATAAGAGGGGGATAACTAATCCTTTCGAAGACTACGCTTCTGGCAGCCTCCGTCTTGCAGTATGTAGAAGAGAGTAGACTGAAGTCCTCCAAGTAGCATCGCATAGCATAACCCTAACCGATGATCCTCCCCTCGTTGCCCTGTGAGAGAGCGACCACCGGTTGTATCTGGCACTTGGAAGGGTGTGTTTTATTAAGCATCCGGTTCTAGTTGTCATAAGGTCAAGGTACAACTCCAAGTCGTCCTGTTACCGAAGATCACGGCTATTCGAATAGATTAACTTCCCTGCAGGGGTGCACCACATAACCCAACACGCTCGATCCCATTTGGCCGGACACACTTTTCTGGGTCATGCCCGGCCTCGGAAGATCAACACGTCGCAGCCCCACCTAGACCAACAGAGAGGTCAGCACGCCGGTCTAAACCTAAGCGCACAGGGGTCTGGGCCCATCGCCCTTAGCACACCTGCACGTTGCGAACGCGGCCGGAAGCAGAACTAGCCCCCTTAATACAAGAGCAGGCTTACGTTCCAATCCGGCGCGCGCCGCTCAGTCGCTGACGTCACGAAGGCTTCGGCTGATACCACGACGCCGGGATACCCATAACTACTCCCGCGTAGATGGTTAGTGCGTATAGACCAAATGGTCAAACTCAGATCAAATACCCAGATCTCGTTAAGCGTGTTAAGTATCCGCGAATGCCGACCAGGGCCAGGCCCACCTCTCTCCTAGGTGGTCTCAACCTGCCCTGTCGCTCCGCCACAAAGTAACAGTCGGGGGCCGTCGGGAACCCAGGCCCACCTCTACCGGGATGGAGCCACCTGCCCCTTCAGCCCCCAACTCTGAACAGTACCACAGGTAATGTAACTGTGTAAAGTATATAGTATATGCCCGTGATCACCTCCCGAAGTGATCACGGCCCAGTAATATAGCATGGCAGACGGACAAGAGTGTAGGGCCACTGATGGAACACTAGCATCCTATACTAAGCAGTAGGATAGCAGGTAAGGGTAACAACTGTAGCAACAATGACAGGCTATGCATCAGAATAGGATTAACGGAAAGCAGTAACATGCTACACTACTCTAATGCAAGCAGTATAGAGGAGAGTAGGCGATATCTGGTGATCAAGGGGGGGCTTGCCTGGTTGCTCTGGCAAGAGAGAGGGGTCGTCAACACCATAGTCGAACTGGGG
Organism: Triticum urartu; assembly: GCF_056163025.1. Lineage (NCBI taxonomy): Eukaryota > Viridiplantae > Streptophyta > Magnoliopsida > Poales > Poaceae > Triticum > Triticum urartu. The sequence continues at coordinate 220,565,211 of NC_141879.1, read as the reverse complement.
GTCGCCGGCAGTCTCGGGGTCTACCGAAAAGAAGTAACGGAGGGGGAACACAATAAATAACAGTGCAATCAAAGCATCACAAGGCATAACATGACAATACACGGTGCTAGGGGTGGCCTAACGCGGTAAGAGGTGATACCGGGGAAGGGGGAAACATCCGGGAAAGTATCCCCGGTGTTTCGCGTTTTCGGGCAGAGGAGCCGGAGGGGGAAAGTTGCGAGTTCGATAGGTTAGGGATGTGTGGCGGACGAACGGTCTGCGTATCCGGATTCGCCTCGTCGTTCTGAGCAACTTTCATGTAGAAAGTATTTTCATCCGAGTTACGGATTAAAAGATATGATTTTCTAAAGATTTTATTAATTTCTGGAATTTAATTAATTAAGTAATTAATTCGAAAATGAATTAATGACATCAGCATGATGTCATGCTGACATCAGCAGTCAATAGAGTTGACTTGGTCAACCTGACCAGTGGGTCCCACTGGTCAGTGACACATTTTAATTAAACAGTTTAATTAATCTAATCAAAATTAATTAGTGGGTGGGCCCCACTGTCATACTAATTAATTAGCTAATTAACAGTAGTTAATTAGGTTAACTAATCATTAGGTTAATTAATCTTATTTGGTTAATTTAATCAGAATTAATTAAGTTAATTAATTGGTTAATTAATTAATTAATTTCATTATTTATTTAATTAATTTTTTTTATTTTTTTTCGTTCTGGGCGTGGGCCCCATTCGTCATAGGCCCCAGGGGGCCAAACAGGGGAGGGCGCTACTGGTAACGGGCGCGGGGGCGCCTGACAGGGGCCAACCCGGGCACTGGCCTCGGGCGAGACCAGCGGCACGGCGGGGCCAGTCCGGCCACCGGCAGCGAGGCAGCAGCAACGCCGGCGAGGTGGGGGCAGGCAGCACCTGCAGCAAGCAGGATCAGGAGTAGGCCGCGGACGCGCGCGGCGCACGGGCGCGGGAGGCGGGCGCGATGTGCAGGGGAGGCGAGAGGGCAGCAGCAGCGCATTGCAGTGGGGGGATAGGGTGGGCGCCGGCGGGCGCCAAGGGTTGCGGGGCGCGCGGCTTGTCCGGTGACGGGCGCGCGCGGCGCGTGTACAGGGGCGAGGGAAGGTCTGCGGGCGCGGCGAGGTCGGGGAGAAGGCACGCGGGGCGCGAGCGGGGCCAGACAAGGCGCGAGCAGTCGGGCCGGAGCGTGGCGGCGACCTACAGCGGGAGGCGGAGGGGGATTTGGGCAAGGGGCTCACAGGGGAGGTCGCGTGCGAGCTCGAGGGGGCCGGGGAGGCGTTGGAGCAGCAGGTCGACGTAGTCGTCAACTCGTCATGGCGTTGGGCGACGCGAAGGAGCGGCGACGATCCGGCGATGGGGGACACCGTGGCCTTGCGTTGGTGGGGTGGACGACGACCACGGGGCGCGACGAGGTCCAAAGGCGCCGGCGGTGGAGAGGCAGGGCAGGACGCTGGCGTCGGCGAGAGGGGGCTCCGGGGAGGAGGCGCCGTCGTCGGGGGTGCAGGGCAGCGCGGGATCGGGGCGATCCCGATCCAGATCGTGGGGGGGGGGCGAGTGGGGGCGAGGGGAATGGGGAGTGGGGGGTTACGGGTTAGGGTTTCCCCCTCGTGGGGATAAGGCAGGGGCGGATCGGCCGGCTGGGCCAGGTGGGCCGGCCTGGCCGGTGAGCTGGGCCGTCTGGCCAGTTGGCCAGGGGCTTAATTTTTTTTAGTTATGTTTTATTTTGACCTTTTCTTTTCTGCTTTCTTTTATTTATTTAATAATTTATAGTTTTACAAAAAGTAAAACCTATATGTAAAATAGAGTTACAATTCCAACTACTTTCACAGAAAGTTTTACCCCTCATCAAAATAGTTTAGTATTTTATAACATTCAAAGACATTTATTCAATAGTTTTACCTACTGTTTTAATCATTTAAGTGCATTTAATTTTTTTATAAAATTGTGGTTTCTCCACAATAATTACCTATGCATTATTTGGCAATACCCCAACATTTTAGTTTTAATATTTGAAAACCCTTACCGTTTGACTTTATTTTAAGTTTGAATTCGAATCGATTTTGAACTAACACGAGATTAACAACAGTAACTATGGTGACGTGGCATCATTAACATGGGATTACTGTAGCCTAATTATCCGGGCGTCACAGGCCCAGTGCGGTGCGTTTATCGCGATGCGGAGACCAGGGGCCGACAATCCGTTTCTCACCATCGCGCTGATTAAGTCGGTGAAGATGTGGCAGCGGTCCTACTTTTATGTGAAGAACGTCGCCCCAGAAGGCGACTGGGTCAACCTGCCGGCTTACGAAGCCGGCGCGCCAGCTGGAAGGCTCCCCAGCTGGTCACACCGAGCCAGGACGTTGTCTCCTGCTGGTGCCGCCGCCGTCGCGCGACTCCGAGTGCTGACGCAGTCGGAGGGCTTGACCGGGGCCGACTTGCTGGCCGCCTTTGTGGCGCGTCGAGTCCTCCCACTTCAAGCCGACCTCACCTGATCTGCCAGATGAGCGGTCATCGGGACCCGAGTCGGATGTGCTCCAAGGACATGCCTCACGCGGAGGTGGCGGACACGGTGAACTACACCGCGAACTGCGGTCTCACGGTGGATTGGCGGTTCGACAAGGAGCCGTACTCACGCGCCAACCCCTCGCCTATTGTAAGTCGTCTTCCTTTTTCTTATGTTTCTTTTGTTACCGAGTCCGACTTGTCCAGTCTGGCCGTTTTTGTTTTTGAATCAGAACCCTCTCGTCCATCCCTCGGCCGGCACCACGGGGCCGGCTCGTCAGTTTGTCCCCGATCAGGCGGAGAGCGACGTCGACAATCCTGACTTGGGGGCGGCGGCCATGGAGGCCGACGCCGAGGGAGGAGGAGGAGAAGCAGGCGGCTCCAGGCCCACGGCCACTTTCGCCGACTGGCCTCATGAAGATGCCGTGGGAGAAGTCGCCCCGCGTCACCAGCCAAAGGTTGGCCAGCCAAGCGCGAGTTCCTCCGCCGTCTTGGACGCTCAAGGCGGCGCAAAGAAGCGTCGGGCCGAGCCGAGTACACTTGGTGGCCGGTCGAAAAAATTTAAGGGAGCGGCCGCCGTGACCAAGCGGGAAGAGGTGGCCGCGAAAGCCAATCGCTTCCGCAAGGAAGTGAAGAAGCCGCCGCTGGTCTCTGCATAAGCGCCTCCGTCCCTCATCTTTATTTTCTCTTTGTTGATCTTGTCTGAATCTTTCATATGCTTCCCTCACTCTTGAGAGGGTTGCCGCCGCCTCCGTTATGGGATCGGCGGAGACGTCTGCCACCACTCGGCGGATTGACCCCGCCGCCGACCTCCGGGAGGCGACGGAGCGGAACGCGCAGGAGAAGCGCGAGGAGGAAGAGGCCGCCCGCCTGAAGAAAGCGGAGGCCGAGAAGGCGGAGGCCTCCGCCCTGAAAAAGCTGGAGGAGGCCGAGGCCGCCGTCGCGGCAAGGCGGCAGGCTGAGGAAGTCGTGCACCGGCGATCGGCGGTGTTCGTCACCCCTCTAAACTCTGCGCCGCCGCCCCCGGAGTTCACGGGGCAGTCAGGGGAAGCCGGCGGCGGGTTCCCGATCATGGAGAGGGGCGGCGGCGACGCCTCCATGCCGGACGCGGTCGTGCCGCCACCGCCGCTCCCGCCGCCGTCTAGGAGCGCGCAAGGCAAACAGCCGGCGGACCCGCCCTTGCCGCCGACTGAAGACGAGGCCGTGGCGAAGCTACTCCTTCAAGTCGGCTCGCCAACACGCCGCCATCTTGAGAAGGCGACTTCGGCGCCACGCCCCTTGGAGACCGGCACCGCCAGCTCGACGATCCCAGACGCCGAAGCTACGAGCGCCGCGCCCATTGGGTGGGTGCGAGGAGGCGGCACGGGCCCGCTGAACCAGGCGCTTCTGGATGTCCAGACAAAGCTGCGAGCTGAGGGCGACGCTATCCAAAACTGCACCAAGGCGCACCTGGCGTCGCGGGTAGCCATCCGGGTATGCTTTCTCCTTTGTCTTTGTTTTCTTGTTCCTCTCTGTGGGGGTGCGCCACCGCACCCACTGGGTGTAGTCCCCGAGTTTCGGGCCGGCTGCTGAGCAGGCGGCTCAGAACTCCAATTGGCGAGTTCCAGGTACTAACTTTTGTCTGAAATACTTGTCACAGGACTATCACAACCTCCGTGTCACCGCCTTCAACCGCAACATTGAAGAGCTGGGCAAGCGGACCGCCGACTTGTCGGAGAGCCGGAGTGAGTCTTTTTTCTTCTTTGCGGGGGCGCGCTGGCGCACCCGCGGGCTGTAGTCCCTGAGATTCGGGCCGACTGCTGAGCAGTCGGGCCGAATCTCCCCGGCGACCTTCTTTGTTGATGACTTAACGCCTTCTTTCTTCTTTCTCTTCAGAGGCCAACGCCACTCTTCAACAGCAGCTGAGCGAAGCCAACACCGCGTTGCGCGCCAAGGGGGAGGAGTGCAGCAAGCTCGCCGATCTGCTGGCCGCACAATTGGCAGAGCAGAAGGAGCTGCTTAAGAAGACGCGGAAGGAGGCGGAAGAAGAGGAGACCGCCCTCCTGGCCGAGTTCGCGAGCGAGCGCTCCTCCTAGACTAACAAGGAGGCAATGCTGGCCTCCGGCTTCCACGAGATCGAGGACCTCGTCGACGGTGAGCTTCTTTGCTTTCCTTCTTCGAGCTGCCGACTATAGGTCGAGCCGACTCCTGGTTTTTTGACTTGTTCTTCATTCTTTTCGTCTTGGCAGACTTCTTCCCCGGCCACTCGCAGGCCGCCAATCAAGCTATCGAGGCTGATCGCGAGGGGCGGAGGGCAGATGGCGCGGAGATCGCCGACAACGCCCCCCCGGACCCTTGACGAGCATATTCTGAGCATTGGGGCTCGTCTGCGGCCGGCCCACCGGATGCTGCGCCGGCTACAACGTGTCGACGCCCAAGCGATCGCTGCCCTGTGGCCAGACATGCAGGCTCCACGCACCCCCAGTCGGACTGCCGACTGGCTGGAGGTCGCGGCTGGCCATCTTGAGGCCTGGAAGGGTTCTTCTGCCCGGGCTGGAGGGCGCCGAGCCTTGGAATTTGTCAAGGCGTGGTATCCGGGGCTGGACCTAGACCGGCTGGCCACACTCCGGTCAGAGGCCCAGCCAGAGCTGGCAGCCGCGGAAGACGCCCTTGTCAAGCGCGCGGCGGCGATCGCCGAGTACACCGACACCAGCATCTTTGTCCCCGAGCGGGCTGAAAACGGCGGGGAGGTACCGCCAGAGTGGTTTTGGATGAACCCAGACTACGGCGAGGACTCGGCGGAGGTGATCGGCTCCAGCGTCGAGGAGGAAGACGAGGCGGAGAACGGAAGCGAGACAGAGGCACCGAAAGACGGAGTGGACGGCCAGCCTCAGCTCGACCGCGCCTCCAGCAACGAGCCGTGCCCGCCCGAGCCGACTGCCGCCGGAGGTGATCAAGCCGAGACCGCCCAGCCGGCCGCCCCAACATCTGACACCGCCGTCTCCTCCAATCCTCCGAACCCGTCTGCCACCTCCTAGGCTGCCACCTTATCTTTGTTTTATCTGCTTTAATAGTCTTTGAAGAACTTGTTAATTCACACAATTCCACCCGCGGGGTGTATTTTGAATTTCTGCTCGAAGATTCGGCCAAGGGCCTTTGTTATGTAAATATTCATCCGACTTCTATCTTTTCTTGCTCATTGCTCCTTTGCCTTTTTCCTTTGCCGGCTTCCCTCAGTTGTCGTCTTTGTCAGTCGGACAGCCGCTCTGCGGACTACTGCTGGATCAAATTCTTGGTCACTTTGGGAAGGCAAGTACTTAGCCGTCTTAGAGTTGTTTAGCAAGTCGGATAGAAGGCGGCAAGCCGACTGTTCAAGAGTCGGTTTGCGAAAAAAGGCTGGAAGCCGGCTTTAAGCTATGTTTATGCTTTGAGTCCTTAGCCATTTTTCATGTGGACGCCCATTCTTTCTTACTCCTTCCCACCAGACAGTCGCTCTGCGAGCTGCGGCTTCTGACAGGAGACGGCTTAGGTGCCACACACTACTTGTCCGGCTGCAGGAAGCATTTCATAGCGCAAGGCGGCAAGTCCCCGGGCCGACTAGTCGAACCCGGTGCCAAGCGACATAACAAAGAGTAACATACTCGAAGGCATAATTCTTATCATATAAATAAAAGAGGGCAGTCCCTGAGCTCTTCTCGGAGGGGGGCGAAGTCTTGGTACTTTTAATACAAAAGGTAGCGTGGTACATACTGCGTTTAACTGTAAAATTTTCGGAGGAGATTTGCATTCCATGGCCGCTCTGTCTCTTTGCCGGAGTCGTCCCTCTTGCGTGCTCGGGGCTTCTGAGCGTCGATCAGGTAGTAGGAGTCGTTGCCCAGCACTTTGCTGATGATGAAAGGGCCTTCCCAAGGCGCCGACAGCTTGTGCTGGCCGGCTGTTCGCTGGATCAGTCGAAGCACAAGGTCGCCCTATTGGAAATATCTCGGCCTGACCTTCCTGTTGTAGTATCTGCGCAGGCTCTGTTGGTAGATGCTGGACCGGCTGAGTGCCAACAGCCGGCCCTCTTCCAGCAGATCGACATCGTCTTGACGTGCTTCTTCTGCTTCTTCCTCGGTGTACATGGTGACTCGCGGGGAGTCGAACTCTATGTCCGTTGGGATGATGGCTTCAGCACCGTAGACGAGGAAGAAAGGCGTGAAGCCGGTTGACTTGTTTGGAGTCGTGTGCAGACTCCAGAGGACGGCTGGCAACTCATCGAGCCAGCAGCCAGCCGAGCGCTCCAGAGGCTCGACCAGTCGGGGCTTGATGCCGGACAGGATGAAGCCGTTTGCTCGCTCCACCTGGCCGTTTGACTGTGGATGGGTGACGGACGCTAGGTCCAGTCGGATGCCTTGTGTCACGCAGAAACGGGCCAAGGCGCCTTTGGCAAAATTCGTGCCGTTGTCGGTGATGATGTTGTGTGGTACGCCGTACCGAATTGTGATATCGAAGATGAAAGTCACGGCAGTCGGACCATTCAGCTTCTTGATTGGCTTCGCTTCTATCCACTTGGTGAACTTGTCCACCGTGACAAGTAAGTGAGTTAGGCCACCTCGTACCGTCTTGAATGGTCCCACCATGTCTAGGCCCCAAACTGCGAAGGGCCAGGGAATGGGGATGGTCTTGAGTGCAGAAGCCGGCTGATGCGGCTTGGAGCGGAACTTCTGACACCCTTTGCATTTTTGACCAATTTCTTGGCCTCTTCTAAGGCCGTTGGCCAGAAGAAACCGTGTCGGAAGGCTTTGGCGACGAGTGCTCTTGAAGCCGCATGGTGGCCGCACTCGCCTTGATGGATGTCTTTGAGAATTGCTTGGCCTTGCTCTGGCTACGCAGCGCTGGTAGACACCAGTGACGCTGCGCCTGACCAGCTCGCTGTTGACTATGGTGTAGGCTGCCGCTCCGCGTTGTACTTGCCGAGCTAAGGTCTCATCAGTTGACAGCTCTTTACTCGCCAGGAATTTGAGGATGGGCTGGGCCCATGAGGGTGCTGCTATTTCTTCGACTGCCAGAACTGCGACTTGGACGAGGGCGGCTGGGCTGGGAGGCGGCGGGCTGGAATCAGCAACCGCTTGTTGGATTAATGAAGTCCCCGAGCCAACTGGTGCAGCCCTCGGGCCGAGTTCTGGAGTCTTCGGGCTGGCCGCCGCAGTCCCCGGGCCGGGTTCTGCAGTCCCTGGGCCGGCTTCGGCTGTGGCGGCTTTGGAGCCATCTGCCAAAATCCTCGTACCGTTTGCTAGAGCTCTGGAGTCGGATCCGACTTCTTCGGGAGGAGCCAGCACAAAGATGGAGTCTAATTCTGGTGAAAGCTTCACAGACGGCTTGAGGAGGCGCTGAAGGGCGACGCCGGATGGTATTGCTTGGCGGGTGGAGCCGATTCATGCCAGGGTGTCTGCTTGGTCGTTGTCATTTCTTGGCACATGGAGGAACTCGCACCCCTCGAAATATCCACTGAGTTGCTGCACGAGGAAACGGTAGCTCGCCATGTTTGCATCTTTGACGTCCCAGTCACCAGACGACTGCTGGACCACCAAGTCGGAGTCGCCATAACACAGGATCCGACGAATGCCAAGTTCTTTGGCAAGCCGGAGCCCATGAATGAGCGCCTCATATTCGGCGACGTTGTTGGAGGCGGCAAAGTGGATTTGCAGTGCGTATTTGAGCTTGTCGCCTTTAGGAGAAGTGAGGACAACGCCGGCTCCCAAGCCGGTGCGCATCTTGGAGCCGTTGAAATGCATCTGCCAATGGGTGGAGTCGGGCGCTGGTGGTAGGTACTGGGTCTCGGCCCAGTCGATGAGGAAGTCAGCCAGTGCTTGTGACTTGATGGCGGTGTGGGGCTGGTAGTAGATGGTGTAGGGAGCCAGCTCTATGGCTCATTTGGCCACTCGGCCAGAAGCATCTCGGCTTCCGATGATCTCGGCAAGTGGGGCCATGCAGACCACAGTGATTGGATGCTCTTGAAAGTAAGGCTTCAACTTCTTGGCGGTAAAGTGCACACCATAGCACATCTTCTGGTAGTGGGGGTGGTTCTACTTGGAGGTTGACAGCACTTCGCTCAGGTAATATACTGGTCTCTGTACAGGTAGTGCCTTGCCTTCCTCCTTACGTTCCACTACAATGACTGTGCTGACTACCCGGCTGGTGGCGGCGATGTACAGGAGCATGTGCTCCTTAGGAGTCGGAGCCGCCTGAACGGGTGGAGTAGTCAACATCTTCTTCAACTAGAGAAAGGCTTCGTCCGCCTTGTGGTTCCACTCGAAAAAAGTGGTCTTCTTCATGAGCTGGTATAAGGGGAGAGCTTTCTCGCCCAGCCGACTGATGAATTGGCTGATGGACGCCAAGCAGCCAGTGAACTTTTGCACGTCTAGTAGTAGGCTGGGTACCTCCATCCTCTCAATGGCCTTGATCTTTACAGGGTTGCACTCTATGATGCGTTCAGAGACCAGGAAGCCAAGGAGTTGGCCGGCTGGTACTCCGAAGACGCACTTCTCAGGGTTGAGCTTGATCTGGAATCAGCGCATGTTCTCAAAGGTCTCCTTGAGGTCTTCCAGCAGTGTTCCATGCTTCTCCGTCTTCACCACCACATTGTCCACGTAAACGTGGGCATTTCTGCCGAGTTGCTTGAGGAGGCATTTCTGCATGCAGCGCTGAAAGGTGACGCCGGCATTCCTCAAGCCAAACGTCATGGTCAGGTAGCAGAAGGCTCCAAACGGCGTGATGAAGGCAGTCTTCAGTCTGTCAGCCGGGTTCAGCTTGATTTGGTGATATCCTAAATATGCATCTAAGAAGCTCAACAGCTCGCATCCGGCTGTGGAGTCTATCACCTGATCAATTCTTGGCAAGGCAAAAGGGTCCTTGGGGCAAGCCTTGTTGAGGCTTGCGTAGTCAATACACATTCTCCACTGCTTGTTCTTCTTCAGTACCAGGACCGGGTTGGCTAGCCACTCTGGAAAGAATACTTCCATAATGAAGCCGGCTGCTAGGAGTCGGGCTATCTCTTCTCCGACAACTCTTCTCTTTTCTTCTGATAAGCGGCGCAAGGGCTGCCTGACTGGCTTCGCATCAGATCGGAGATGTAACTTGTGCTCGGCGAATTCCGTTGATACACCTGGCATGTCTTTGGGGGACCATGCGAAGATGTCTCGATTCTCACGGAGGAAATCGACGAGCTCGCCTTCCTATTTGCTGTCGAGATTTGCGCCTACGACAGCGTACCTCTCTGGGTGCTCCGGGTCCAAGGGTATCTCCTTCGTCTCTTTGGCCGGCCTGAACGAACCCTCAGCCTCCGATTCCTTGGGGTTAGGCGACACCTCTGGCTGCTTGCCGGCCATCGCCACAACCCGGTCAAGGAGCCGCTTCTCGGCCGCGATCACCAGGGACTCGGCCAACCGACTACTTTCAGCCGCATAGGCAGACGACTTCCGGTAGTCGCCGGCTATGGTCAGAATCCCCTTGGAACTAGGCATCTTCATCTTGAGGTAGGCGTAGTGGGGGACCGCCATGAACTTGGCCAGGGCGGGTCAGCCAAGTAATGCATGGTATGGGCTCTCAAGATCCACCACCTCAAACCAAAATGACTCTCGGTCGAAGTGATCTTTGTCTCCAAAGAGGACGTCCATCAGGATCTTGCCGATTGGTGAGCAGGAAAGGCCAGGAACAATGTCGTGGAATACAGTCCGGCTGTTCTGAAGCTGTCTTTGCTTGATTCCTAACTTCTTCATGGTGTCCTTGTACAGGATGTTGATGCTGCTACCTCCGTCTATCAGAATTCGCGAGAAACAAGCAGCTCGTCTATCCGTGGCATAGGTGGCATCCAAGACCAAGGCATAGGAACCCGGACTCGACATCACCTCTGGGTGATCAGCTCTGCTCCAGTTGATAGGCTTCTCGGACCAGTGCATGAATTCTGGTGTCTCTAATGCTACTGCATTCACCTCTTGCTGCTGCTGCCGCCTGCTGCATCGATCATCAGCCACGCTGGTAAATACCACGTAGGCTCCGTGCTCTTCGGGGTACTCGTCTTGTACTGCACCGCCTGGCCTGACAGCCGGCTGCTGGGGCGGAGGCGGCTACCCAGCAGGCGTGGGAGGCAGGAGGCCGTCTCCTTTGGCGATCCTGGTGAGCCAGTGGCACTTCCGAGTGGTGTGGTTCGACGGCTTCGCGCCGCTGTGGAACTTGTAAGGACCATCCAGAGTGTGCTCGTATGAGAAAGCCGGCAACCAGTTGGGCTTGCCGCCTTTCTGTCGCTTGGGTGGAGGCTGCCCTTCCGGCTGCTGGTCTTCGACTGTCATCACCTGCCGGCTGTGGAGCCTTGCGCTTGTGGTCGCTCTGCTGTTGTCGCCGACTGGCGTCTTCAGCCGGAGTTCTAGGAGCCTAAGGGGCCATTTTGCCAGTCGCACTAACTTGAATCTCCGCCTTCATGGAGGAGTCGGCCGTGACATACTTGTCTGCTATGATCAGCAACTCGTCGAGGGTTTCTGGCTCGTCGCAGAGGAGCTTGTGCTTGAGGAGGGTGCCTTCTCTGCACCCGGCGGTGAAGTACTCGATAGCCTGCACCTCGTGCACGCCCTCGCAGGAGTTCCGAAGCTCGGCCCAACGTGTGAGGTAGTCGCGAGTTGACTCGTTGAGGCCTTGCACGCACAAGGAAAGCTGGCGAGGATTAGGAGGACGCTTGTACGTTCTTGTGAAGTTGCGGACGAATGCATCGGTGAAGTCGACCCAGCTGTTGATGTTGCGGGGTTTCAGGCTGTTCAGCCATGTCCGGGCTGTGCCCTGGAGCATGAGCGGAACGTATTTTACGGCAACACGCTTGTTGTCGTTCACTATGTTGACGGCCGTGGAGTAGTCAACCAGCCAGTCCTCCGGCTTCACGGAGCCGGTGTACTTGGGCGTGTCTCTTGGGAGCGTGAACCCTTTGGGAAAGGGCTCGTCTCGAATGCGGGGCCCGAAACAAGGCCGACCCAACTCATCTTCTTCTTCCAGCGCCAGGGATTGGTGAAGTCGGTCGATCCGGTGGCGGGCGTCGTTTTCTCCGACTCCCTCTCGGCGGCCAAGGCGGTCGCCGAGAGTCGGATGGTCAACAGGCGGCAGGGAGACTCGCCTTTCCTTGCGAGGAGGAGGAGGCGGACAGTCGTCCCGTCGTTTCACTGCTCTTGGGTGGCCGTCTTGGTCGCGCTCTATGGTAACGCGAGTCTGACTGTGGCGGACAACCGGATCCTTGTCTTTTCTTCCGCGGGCGCCACCAGTCGGCGTCCGAGACGTCGCGCCTTGGTCTCGGCGTGGAGGCGGGTCGTCGTTTTGTCGCTGCGGTGCCTCTGTGCGGCAGCCGGCCTTATTCTGCGCGGTACCCGCGTTGAGGAGCCGCTGGACTCGCTCCGTCATCAGGCGGTGCTCTTCACCCTCAAAGTTGTCCAGCTCGTCCGCCGCCGCCTGGGCGGCTCGAATGTTCTCCGCAGGCGTGGCGTATACAGGGCGATTTGCCCCGAACAGGTTGGCGATGGCCACGCCGCGCTGCTGGACCGCGCCTAGGCGGTTGGGCCAGTTGGGGCTGGCGAGCCACCCACAACGCGATCCATCTCACGCTGGTAGGCTTCTGACAAGCGTCTCATGCTAGCCAGCTTCTTCGCGCCTTCGACGAGCTGAAGGCGGCGCGCCTCCAGCGTCTCTGCGTCAGCGTCTTCCGGAATGGGCGCGGTCAGGTCTTGCAGTGCCGCGCCAAGTGGGTCATGCGCTCCTCCGCCGGGATGATCGTCATGACCGATGACGAGCACCTCTGTGACGGTGCTTCCGTCGCTCTCCGCGCGAGGGAGCGGCTCGTCGTAGACCACCACGTTGGTGGGGAACGCGTCGAGCGACGCGGTGTCGGAGTCGACCAGCATCAGGTCGGTGGAGCCTACAGACTCCAAGTCCACGGCAGGCTCGCTGGCGACATGGAGTTGGTCAAGGAGGCCCGCGAGGAGGCTCTCGGAGCCGCCCGTGCCTGCGTCGGATGCAGGCTCGTCGGAGAGGCGAACCTCGCCGACAAGATCGGCGAGGCAGCTGGCTGCGCAGGTGATCTCAGCGCCATGCAGCGCGTCGGCGCAAACTCCGTCTAGCGTGTCGGGCTAGCTGCGCTCGCCAAGGAGGAAAAGGGTTCTCGTCCAGAGCAGGTCTCCGGACGACTGCACCAGGCCCCACGGTGGGCGCCAAATGTCGGGGGTTGGGTGCGACATATGCCAAAGGATGGCTTATCATGGTGGGAGCGAGTAGAACGTTGCCGGTGCTTGGAAACGGGATAAGGCGAAGGCATGCACGCCGGCGAATCTTACCCAGCTTCGGGGCTCTACGTGGAGATAACACCCCTACTGCTGCTCTGCGGGGTCTCTGCATGATCACTTTGGCAAAAGTGTGTACACGGTTGCTCCTTGAGCTGTTTCCTGGAGGTAGGAGAAGGCAAGGCTAGCTTTCTCCTACCTATATGATCTGGTCTAGTGCTAATGGATTCGAACCCTTTGCATGGGTGCCCTGGGGGTTTATATAGGCCTACCCCCAGGGGTATAATGGTAATCCGGCTGGACGCGGGCCAGCCGTCAGTCTCTCTGGCCGCCGTCTTATCCGCCGACTCCTGGGGCCCGCCGACTGGTGGGCCCCATTGACTGACTCGGTACAGAGCCGACAGGCCACGTCCGCCGCGGGCGGGTCTTGCCGGCTGCAGATTACTGTAGCCGTGCTTCTAATGATGCGGGCTCGGTCATGGGGTCATGGCAACAGCTCCGCCGTCTGGCGGGCGATCACTATTGCCACTCCTTGTCGCGTCTGGTTAATGGCACGTGGGGCCCGTGGGAGGGGCTAGCTGACTCCTGGGGGCCGACTGGTGGCGCTCTCGCCGTCTTCTGTACGCCCGCCGACTGGTGGGACTCGTAGTCCCTGGGTCGTACCGGCAGGCCGTCGTGGGCACAGGACTGCGCCCACTGGGGCTAACATCAGGGCTAGCATGGCAACAGTGCTGCGCCGGGCGGAGATCTCCGCGGGTACGGCGTACTGTGGCCATGCCTGCCCTTGGAAAAGGATGGGAGTGGACCTTACTGTGGCCACTACCCGTCCCGTCCCTCTTTATGAGGGCATAGGGGTTGTTGGCGTCGCGGGCCGACTCCCCATGGCCGGCTTCTCTGGAAGTCACCAGTTAGGAGTCGGCTCATCCTGAAGTCGTCCCCGGAACTCGGCCGCGAGTGGGCAGTCGGCTGCCTCGCCGCCGACTCTTAGAAGGCGGCTCTTCATCCTGGGGTCTTGAGGGGCGCAGCCTGCCCCGATGTCTTGAAAGATTCTGGGCCTGGGTTAGCCTACCCGTGGCACATTACTCCGACAAAAATGGTCAACTAAGTTTGATACGGCAAAAAATCATAATATTTCAAAAACATTAGTATATTATTTCGAATTTACTATTCACGTGTGTGTACGGGTGAAACAATGTTCACATTTGTATTTTTGGAATATAAACCAACCAGTTACGAAACAATTTTGGTATACTTGTTGGTGGTGGTAATTGTACGTAGGGCTGCAAACGAATCGAGTTTGAGCGAGTTGGACTTGACTCAGCTCAACTCATACTAAAATTAGAGCGAGCTCAAACTGAATGAAGTTCAAGGTCGAGCGGTAAAACATGACTTGTGTTCAGCTTGTAACGATCTTGAGGCGGTCTCGAGCTAGTTTGGAGCTAAATGACATGATAAAAATTATAAAATCTGTGACTATTATCCCAACTAGATGACGCGAAATTGAAAAAAAAGGCTTATTCTAACTGAAGGCACAACAATCTCTTCACGCTTGGGAGAGCGCATCTTCCCTTGGACGAAATCTAGATTATGGTCTACATGGATGAAAGAAAAGAAAAACGAAGGGGCAAATGCTGGGAACTTTTGCCAGAAAAAACTGAATATTTAACACACGACCGATGTTCCATATTATTTGCTTGTAAATAAAATGAAGAAAAGTCCTAAACGATATGTATGGTAATATTGTCCTATTTTCATTTAATATATGGCATAATCATTTAACAAATGATATTATGCCGAGCTATTGAGCTGAAATCGAGCAAGCCAGAATTGGCTCAAGATCAGCTTGTTTCTTGATCAAGTTATAGAAAGTGTTCATACTTAGCTCGTTTCATTTCGAGTCGATCTCGACTCGAGCCAAAAAACAAGTCGATTTCGAGCGGCTCACGAGCATCAAGCTTTTCTTGCAACCCTAATTGTACGTAATGTAAATTGTGCAACGAATCAAGGTAGCGGACCGGCATGATAGAACCAAATGGTGAACTATTTCCTCTTATCAAAAAACTTCTGCTACGCTGCCAATTACGTTTTGTAGAATTGTCTTCGATAAGAACTACCTCCATCTAAAAGAACCACAAAACACTTTAATTTTAGGTCCCTCCAAGAAAAGGAGGCTATGGTTTTTGCCTCCCGTCGGCGGCGTGCCGATCTCCCACATCTTCTGTGGCCTTAGGGCCATAGGTGCGCAGTGGATCCCGGCCCTTGTTGGCCGGAGGGCTCTGTTTTCAGGTGCTTCTTCAAGTTCTGTTAAGGTTTGTGTCCTGCTCAAGAAGACGAGACGACAGCGGCTTCTTGAAGATGGAATAAGATTCTCCCCGCCTAGCCCCCGTCCCGATGGTGTGTCTAGCATCGTCGGAGGGCGTGTGGAGGTGTGTCTCCGGCGGATCTCACGAGATTTGGTCGGTGGTTGTCTTTGGTGGATCCGATCGAATCTGGTCTTTATTCATGTGTCTTCAGGTTGGATCCTTCCGATCTAAAATTCCCTTCATCCGCGGCGGTTGCTATTCTGGGGCATTGGTCCTATGGGACCTTAGTACGACGACTTCCCGATTATCTACTACAACAAGTTATGCCCGGCTCCGGTGAGGGAGGGGCGATGACGGCGGCACGCCTTCGGCTCGCTTCAGTGCCCGTAGTCGTCGCTAGGTGGCCTATGAATCTGGACGTAATTTTTATTATTTCTGGTGTTCGTTGTACCGCCATGATTGAAAATGAATAGATCGACAGTTTTCCGAAAAAAAACACTTTAATTTTAGAAGGGACATTTGTCTTCATATATGCTTCATGCAAAAAATAAGCCCAAACGTAAACCCGCATACATAAAATTTACGGTGAAGACACCATTGATTCAACCTCCAACGTATTTGGCATCCGAGTTAGATTGATTTACATCAACCTAGTAACTTTTTTTTTTGAGACGCAACAACCTAGTAACTAAATGAATCCACTTAGTTCATTGTCACCAAGTGTTAAAGTATACTAGATACTACCCTGCGCGTTGCTGCGAGAATTTATAGTATTGCAAGAAGGATATATGAGGTGAGAAATCATGAAACCATGAAAATGAACACAAATAAATATATTTTTAAACCTTTGATTGATGGTATGATGAAAAGTCATCAAATTTAAGTATATTGTAGAGTATCTCCATATTTTCTTAATTAGACTACATCCCTAACATGAAATGAAGAAACATATAGTTTGATAAGATTTTTCTCATAACAATACAATATAATACAACTTGGTTGCCTGTTAGAAGTGCATAAGGATAAAAAACAAAGAAATTTCATGGTAAACCACAAGCCTTTCGGCGTTAATACTCCAAAGCAGGTATTAGCTTGGATTGTCGACCATGATTAGAATAACCAAAGGTCTGCAAAATGGCATGGTTCATGAGTAGGAAAAAGTACAGTCCATTTTAGTACGTATCTCTACTTCTAATGAAGCAATTGGTAGTCTCCGCCGGTCAATTTTCGTCCCACCACTTTCGTCCAGTTTTTTTTCGTAGGCTAACCTTCGTAGAATTTTTTCGTCTGGTTTTTCTTTTGTATCTCACCCCGCACGTAAAACGAACAGCCAACGAGGCTCCCTCAATCTCGATCTGTTTCATCTTAGCCTCCAGCCCCGAGAGGAGCCGCCGCCGTGAGGAGACGCCCCAGCCCCAAGAGGAGCCACTGCCGCCACCGCCGCCGCCGAGAGGAGATGCCCCAGCCCCGAGAGAAGCGCCGCCTCCGGGGAACGAGGTCGCCGCCGTCACGCACCGCTTCCTCCAGGAGCCGCCGCCGCCTTCGGGGAACGAGGTCGCCGCCGTCACGCACCGCTTCCTCCAAGTTTGTGATTCCATGGCAACACACAGGCATTCAACTAGATTTACCTTCTTCAGATTAGGAATAGATCAGAAAGTAGGTGACGTGATATAGGGCATTCAACAATGACATGGAAGCTACATGCAGATTGAAGGGGCAATAAATTGAGAGGTGAATGATGATAGAAGGTGATGGACAACATGTTCAACGAGAAAGAGCGGGTAGAGGGTTGTGTGGTGTTTCTAAGAATATAGAGAAGAAGATACTTGTATTTGTGTTTTGGTTGAACATAGCATGCAATGTGCTCATTTGTGGGAAGAAAAATAAGCATTGTTTACAAGTTCATTTGTTGGCCCGTGGCAACGCACGAGCAGTCTACTATTTTCAATATACTATTTTTAAAGTCTGGAGTATACATATACTATTTTCAATATCTGACTATTTTTATATTTCTAATGGAAATTAAGGGATGGCATGGTTTGCAGACATGAACTAGGGTCATTGCTCTGTTTCTAAGATACAATGGGTTGTTTATTCATTCCAATTGCATCTACCAGTAATGGTTCCAGTTTTTGTGTCCTTTCTCCTTTTGGAGGCCTACTTCAGATTCTAATTTGAATACTGCCCATTCATGCTTTTAGGAAGGGAATGAAATGCTAAGATGATTTAAGTATTGAACTGAGAAAATATAAGTTTCAGATTCTTTTTACTGAAATAGATTTTCAATGTAAAAGTATTCATTAAATAAATACCTAATTAGAATATGCAATGTTTACATATATTTTGCAAATCGGTGGACACTCTCTCTGCGTTTAGATGCAGGGTTATTAGGTTAATTTTCTTGCAAGGAAAAATGTGATTTTAAGAGGTCATTAAGCTAGAACTTTAGATCAAGATGCAATCTTCAATGTAGGAAGGCATGGATTCGGTGGCAAAAACTTTGATTAGGATGCGGCCCTCTAGGTAGGAAGGCATGGATTCAACGGCAAAAAATTTGGTCGGGATGCAGCTCTTTAGGCAAGATGACATACATCCACAACAAGAACATCAATCAGGATGGATTCAACCAGTGTGCTAGATCGTTGGATGACATAATACAGTTATGGTGTAGGTCGATGGTGGTACTCTAGCTCCAACCAAACTCCGATCCGGCTCATCCGACCTCCAGTTTAGGTTCACTATTCATCAATTTTAGTGCTACGTATTCCTATTTGCATTATACTTGGTGCATAAAATTAATGAGTCAGCAATTTATTATTATTTGTTTGGACAGGGCCTCAGTCTGTTTGGAATCAGATACAACCATCTGATCCATGATTGTTCTTGGGCATCATATTTCAAAATATACTTTTTTTGGATTTTGTAAAGGTTGCAGATAACAAGCCATTGGGAGCTAATGGTTCAGTTAGATCCTGCATTTTCTTGACCTTTTTCCTGTTAGGTAAACAAACTACCATGGAACTTTTCTAATGCGATTGTAAAGTTTTGCCAATCCAATGAGCATATGAGACTGAAATATTGGGTCCACTCTCAGGAACTAAACTGCTTACTCAGCATGGGTGAATTTTTAAAAACAAAAACGGAACAACAATAGCAGCAGCAATAATAATTTCTTTTAAGGAATTTTAAGAAAACAAAACATATACCAGTCTGTTTATGCAGAAATATGAATGATAAGGCAATTGCATGGAGTGAACATTTTGGTGGTTGTGTGACGGTGCAAATAATTAATAAAAGACTCAATTTCCCAAAGGAAAAGTCTACACATCATTATGTAAATCAAATGCAAATATACAATTTTCCATCGATCTTGTTAATATATGGATTTCTTTGAAAGGCACACTTGAAGGCACCAATTGATTAACGCGTAACTCATATTCCTAAAAGAAATATTCATTGTAGTACTTTGAATTGACAACCTCAGGCGCTGATGGAGGAAACAAAATCAACCAAAAGAATAGGAGCATTGTAATAACTGGAGAAGTGGAAATAGATATTAACCAAAAGGGTGGAAGCTAGCTATACCGAGCTAGATATGGCAGATAAGATAGGAAGTTGAATTTTACTCTCATCTAACTGTTGTAAAAATTATGTAATCAAAACAGAGGCCCATGGAATATACTACACTTTTCATGAACAATTATGTTCTAGAACTGTGAATTACATACTAACATTATTCTTGAGAAAGTATGGGTTTTCATCTCTGACCTCGCTTTGATGCGCATGAAACTTATTTCCACAGAAGAGGCAAATCATGAAGCACCTACAGTAGTGAAAGGAATTAAGAAACCCTAGAAATTCTTGCATCAAACTAATTAAATTTCATATGGCTAGCAATTAAATTAGTATATAAAAATAAAATTATCCTACTACATAAGCTTAGCCACTGCTGAATGCTAAATCCAATCTGTACTTGTAATGTCCAAGCGTACGAAACAATGACGGGCAGAAAATTCCCTAGAGGAGTAATCATGCATGTATGCTTAGTCTGAAAGGAGAAATAAAATACTAAAATAATCATAATAATTAGAGCTCATTGCCTTCTTATTTCGGATGCAATGCATGTGATTGTCAACAGGAGACTCTAGACTACCTAGCAGCTGAAAAAAAATCCTTCGGCTGTGAACCTTTTAGTAGAAGAACGACAATGTCAGCCACACATTGATACCAGTCACGTATTAGATCGGTCTCATGTCATCACAGTGGAATAATACTGCTAGGCAGCAACATACCTGAAAGTAAACAACAAAATCGCATATGAGATAATTCTGCCAAACAATCAATGTGTATGTAAGTGAGAGACATATATAGAGGGATGCATGATTGTAGTTGCATGTTGTAAATGGTAGGTTTGATTTGTTTATTTCTTCAAGAAGAATAAAGAAAATTTCACCATCTAGTGCTTCCAATCAAAACCAACTGGATTGGAGAGATGAGCATGAATCCGTGGTGCCTCCCTTAACAAATGCTTGCCCGCAGTGCTCGAGACCAGACATGCTGCCACGGAGGAAGTTGCTGGAGATTGGAATAGAGCTTTCTTCTAAAAAAATTCATCCTACCACACACGAATCAGATCTTGCAACCCAGGCTAACTCAAATAAGATACTCAGATCCGGGGAGATGAGAGGAAGTAGAGACCCGACCTTTGGTGCAGGTGTTGTTGAGGGAGGACACCGAGGGTGGCACGTGTGGCCTCACCAGGATCTCTGGTTGACGCCGGAGCGCGATCATGGGCCGTCGGAGCCCGCGGGTCTCGATTTACCTGCAATGGGGTGCGAGTATAAGTTGACCTGCGGTGATCACAAGGCGCTCAAGGCAGTGACCTCCGTCTGAACAGCATGTAGAGGGATCGGTGGAAGAGTGGACACGCAGTTAGCCAGGGTTGCCGGAGCAGCATCGCGCGTCGAGGGTTGCGGGTTGACTCGCCAAGGTCACACGTGTCGGCGCCAATGGGGACGCGGGGTAGCGGGGTCAGTGCGATGTCTCCAGGATGGCGGGGCGGCTCACCGGGGTCACAGCGGATGGCGTGCCTGGATCACCGGGAGTCGCCCTCGCTCGGCACTTCGGCAACGTTGCGGCGCCTCGCTGGGTCACTTTCGCGGAGGATGAAGGGAAAGGGGAGCAGTACCGCATGCGGTGGCGTCGACATTAGATTCGATTTACTCATCGGTTACGGACGGTGGAAGGGGAAGCGAATGGACTGCGTTGGAACCGGACGCGACATTAATTTCTTTTCACTCGACGTTTGCTGACACGGCAGACGATGGAACAGTTTTTACTGACATGGCATGATTGATGACGTGGATAGCCTGCATGTTTAGATAAATAGTGTTAGAAATAAAATATCTTTAGATTTAGAGTAATTAGGCAATTAGCATATTCCTTAGAATATTCTATCTAGCAGTTAGAATATTGGCTTTGTCCATACGCTGTGTCTTTCTAATTATCGTCGTGCCTTTTCTAAATGACGCGACTATTGTAACAGACATGTACTTGCGACTATTCAGGTCATATAAAAGCCTACAGTCATTATCAATGAAATCACTCTTTCACTTCATTTCTCTATACTCTCTTCACGTTATCAAGCACTGTTCTGACTAGAGCAAATAGGCTACAGGAGAGAACGGAGAAGAAAGGTGAGAAACTGATGATTTTCTTGCCGGATGTTGCTTGTTCCTTCGCTTTGTGGCCAGAGAGCACCGGCACTCTCGTTTTCCTCGCCGGAATTTCGCTCTCGCTGCTACTCGCCGATGGAACTCCGACGGTCGCCGGGCATTAAGCCTTCGCTGTCACGGTCGTCCGGACAGAAACGACGGCCTCCACCGCCGCCTCCGCCACTGCGGAAACCTTTGGCTACCCCGGCGCCGCCTGGCGGCCGCCGCCGCCTTCGCAGCAACCGCTGGGTGCAGCGCCGCAACTACCCTGGAGCCCCTGGACCAAGTATCAGGGCCGCTGCCGCGCCGGAAACTTCCGCAGTGCCGAATGCAGAATGAGGCCTCTGCCTCCAACTTCAGCGCGGACGCCGACAACTAGTGCCGCTGCCTCCTGAATCCGCCGTTCGGCCTATGGAGTGGCTGCTGGGCGGACCCAGCGCCGGATGGCTCATCTACGACCAGAGCGCGAGTTCGACGACGAGCCCGTGCACGACTCCGGCAGCGTGGAACTCGCGGTCGCGGCACACCTTCCGCCGGTATACTACTGCCTGCGCCATGATTTCGAGACGTGCCCACAGTCCCTGGCGCTCCTTAGCCTCACCAACCGCTTGGGAGAACTGCGCCCCGACGACCCTTCCGAGGGGACGAGCCAACGCTGAAGTCGCTGGTGGCCACGGACCCACGGTGCCGGCACGAAGCATGAAGGGGCGATAGGAAAATATGGGGAGGCGGCGCTCGTACAGGCCTGAACCTTATCCACTGCTCCTCGTTCCCCTTTTGACCTGCTGGTCCAAGCGGTGCCGACACAGGCTTGTGGGCCAAAAGGCCTTACGTGCCATGCTAGTGTTAAATAAATAACATGCTGATTTAATTACGCGATTTAGCAGTAGTCCGATATTTCTGGGAAGCTGCAGATCTGCCACTCTATCTGTACTTAGTGTGCTTTAAACTAATGTCTAGCACCTCCAGTTCGTACTATGCTTAGTTCGACAATGTATTCTATTGTACATATATATTCTATAGACCTTATGTCTATTAAAAATTGAAATATGACATGTTATATATTTGCCTTTAGCATATTATGACATGTTATTTGGTACAACAATTTTATCTTGCATTTGAAAAAATAATTTATACTTGCAATATTATCTCATTAATATGAGATAAAAAGGCCAAATAAAATATGTGATTATCTTGAATTATATTTGTGCAATCACACAGTAATGGCATCTCTACTGTATATTACAGTTTGCCCCCCATAGTGCTCTTCCAAATATATCAAAATTCGATGATATACACATATATGGCTTACAAATTATAAGTGTTCCTCTAGAACATATTTGTTGTTTACCAAAATAAATTTTACTATCAAGTAAAATTAATCAAATGCATGATCATACATGCAGGAAATATGGCTAACATCAATAAGAAAGAATTCCAAGAACTACAAATAGATGGAAGTAACTATCTATCATGGGCCATGGATATGAAAATATTCTTAAGTGGACGTAGCCTCGGTCCTTGCATTGTCGCACCCCCTGAAAATGCTCCAGAAATACCTCAAGTGGTAAAGTATGCAGCATTGCACTACATAAGGCACCATCTCCATCCTGATTTAAAAACTGAATATTTGATGGAGGAGGATCCCTTAGCTTTATGGGACTCCCTCAAGAAGAGATATGACCAACAAAGAGCATGAACATTTTGTTGGTCACAATTAAAAGCTGCAAAAATTCTCAAGTAGATTTTATGTGCACCACATATGCCATGAGAAAATTGATTTTTAGGACACTCTCATCTTAAAATTCAGAAAGTAGCCACTTAAATTTCTTGAACACATCGAAGAATATATATGTGGACTACTCAACCATTTCTGGGACATTTATTCATGGTATCAATAGACATCTAAAAAATGATCTTATGTGAGTCTCTAACCTCCACAAAATCATGAGTTCCTAAATTAATTGCTCAAAGCAAATTATCCTTATGGATTATACCCACTTGAATGATGTTTTCACGAGCATGTATGATTTTTACTAAGTACCTCATGTACATACCCAAAATGGTGCAGAATATGCCAACATCTTGTTGGAAACATGCGGTCTTACACGCCGCAGATCTATTCTAGATCATAGCAACTGCATATCATATTGCTTCCCCTTGCAGTAAGTACGTGGAAATCAAACAAGTATTTCTCATCTGCAATAATTCGATTATATACCGATATCACCACTCCATCGTACATGGGCCCTCACATAAATTTGGGATCCATGTGAGGTATTATTTATCCGTCAATCATAAATATTTTAAACTCCCATCAGGAGAATTAGTTATTGCCCTTACGCTGATTACATTTAAAATAAGGACATTTTCGGCATTAGGGGGAGATTCGTACCACAAATAATGCCAAGAAATTAGACATTCAGTCCTCATATTCACGTACTTCAAAATGTGAACCTAAAGTTCAATCATATATATTTGCAACAGTTTGCAAATCTGCCAAATACATTTACTTATGACAAAGACGTCATCAAATCACATTATGCATAAAAGGAATGTGCCATACAAAGTGGAAGTACCTCATACAACCACTATTCTCCCCAAATGAGAGCTAAAGGGGGAGAAACATGGTCACATGAGAAATGACTTCTCATATGCATCCGCGGAAAAAAGAGGAAATTATATCCTCAACTAGTAAATGTAGTTCGACCTCAAGTTGAATAACACATAACGGATGCTCATCATCCAAACCCAACATAAATGTGCACACAAGTTGAATTGTTGGGACATCGGAACACCTTGACTCCATTCTTATGGGAAACCATGAGGAGTTAAAAGATGTAAATATTATTTCCACAAATTCTATTGATTCAACAGAATCATATAACATAAGACTACATATATCGACATATATTTGTTCTTAAATTGCTAAAACCTTTAGGGCCCCGAACCAAAGTCCATGGCAGAATGCCTAATGCATTCATATATTGGTTCAACTAGAAGGAAGCAATTAAATAAGAATAGCACTTGCTTAACAAAAGAGATGTATTATCACTGTAATACATTCTCCTCATAATTATCTTCCTTTTCGGAAGACAAATGAATTTTATTTCATAACAAAAAAAATGAAGCGATGCTTGTAGCATAAGGGTTCATGCAGAGACCTGACATCGATTATGATGTAACGTACCCTCTTGGTATAGGTGGAATTACGTTTCGATATTAAAATTATTGGCAGTTACAAATAAACCATCCATGCAGTTAATAGACTCGGTGATTACATACTCATATGGATCACCCAATTTAGACATCTATATATAAGTCCATTAAAGGCTTGAAAGTCTGAACTTATGAACAAATCGCAACATATATTGTGTAAAACATCAAAAGTCACTCCATGACTAAAAATAGTCGAAATATTGTGTGGTAAAATCGACTACGAGAGTTCCTTCTTTAAAAAGATTACTCACATAATGATTGCTTGAAGACATGTAGTTATTAACAAAATCCTCGCTGGATTCTACATGACCTATGTATATACCAATGATTTTCATCCTCAAAGTATATACCATATATGAAAGGTGCTCGCAATCATATCAAGACGGAAAGTTGGATGAAACCAAATATTATTCAAGTTCATAACTTGAACTTATTCCCTCAGGAATACTCATCTATCAGCCCTCTTATATTCAGAAAATTTTGGAAAAACTCAACATGGATAAATCATATCCGTCCAAAACACCTATGGTCGTCCGATCCCTTGATATGAATAAGGATCCTTTTAGACCTAGGGATGGCAACGAGGAGGTATTGGGACTTGAGTTTCCATACCTCAGTGCCATAGGAGCACTAATGTAACTTGCAAACTCTACTAGACCAGACATTGCCTTTGCGGTGGAACAAACAGGGTTTGTATTTTTACATGGTGGAACTGCTATTTCATGGAAGTCAACAAAACAGACATTGGTAGCAACTTCCACTAATCACTCTGAAATAATTGCATTATTTGAAGCCTCGCGAGAATGTGTATGGCTTCGCAGAGTGATAAATCATATTCAGACATCATGTGGAATCGAATCATTAGAATTACCTACCATTATCTATGAAGATAATGCCGCATGTGTTACCCAAATGCATATGGGATATATTAAAAGTAATATCACAAAACATATCTCCCCAAAACTATTTTTCATCATCAATTACAGAAAGATGGAAAAGTTAATCTTTTGCAAATAAAATCTTGTGACAATCTTGCTGATTTGTTCACTAAGTGTTTACCAGCAACATCATTTCAAAAGTGTATTCATGGGATTGGTATGAGACGACTACGAAATTTGCAAAGCCCGGGGGGAGAAAACTCCTAGAACTAAAACTTATTTATTATCATCCCCTGATGATAAATATATTTTTCCTTATGAGTTTTTCCAACGGATTTTCTCATACAGGTTTGAATGATATAATAAATTATCCTGACAGTATATATTCGAATTCTATTTGTTTTTCTTATATTTTTCACAGGATTTTTTGGAAAACATAGACAATATAAGATCAAGGATTCTCGAAGTTACAAGATCAAGACAATCAAGAAAATGCAAGATTTTTCAGCACTCAAGACAATGAAGATTACTGACAGCGTTGTCCAAGGGGGAGTGTTAGGAATAAAATATCTTTAAATTTAGAGTAATTAGGCAATTAGCATATTCCTTAGAATATTCTATCTAGCAGTTAGAATATTGGCTTTGTCCATACGCTGTGTCTCTCTAACCATCGTCATGCCTTTTCTAAACGACGCGACTATTGTAACAGACATGTACTTGCGACTGTTCAGGTCATATAAAAGCCTACAGTCATTATCAATGAAATCACTCTTTCACTTCATTTCTCTATACTCTCTTCAAATAGGTTAGTGCGGTTCAATCTTTTAGGTATATAGGATGTGTACCAGTTGTCCTGCAATTTGACTTGTACTCAACTATATGTCATCTAGGGGCGGCAAATTGGATTGGTCACGCCACTGCTAGGCCGAGGTGTGTGCAGCGGTGTCTGTACGGGAAAATGCTATGTGCCGCCCATTTGCGCCCCTATGTCTCTGCTTGACGCCAGAAAGAGCGAACCGTCACTTGTATTAGTTTTTTTGGAGCCACGGTTTGGGCCGGCCCAGGCGCACGGGAACCACTGCCTCGTTTTCTGTTTTGTTTTCTTTTTCACATTTTTTGTTTTCATTTTTGCTTTACTTTTTATACATCTAAACAATATAAATAAATATATTAAAAAACGCTCTACATTATGTTTTTCGAAAAATACTGATCAAGCATTTGAAAAATGCTAAATGTGTATAGATAAAATATGTATGGTGTACACAAAAAATGTATACAAAAATAAAATATATGTATAACAATTAGATCACGTATTTTAGAAATTATTAATCAAGCTTTCGAGAAATGATGAACAAGTATTTGAAAAAATTTAATGGAGCATTTGAAAAATGTTAAATATGTATAGAAAAATATTGACCACGTATTAAAAATGATTAATTTTTTGATCATTTATATGAAATTTTAATAAAGCATATAAAAAATATTGACAAACTATTTGAAAATTTTTAATGAAGCATTTCAAAAAATAATGTGTATAGAAAAAATGTTGACCATGTACTAAAAAATGATAAATTTTTTTGATGATGTATATAAACATGTTAATCAAGTATTTGAAAAAGTGTTGAAGAAGTATTTAAAAATATTAATCAACCATTTGAAAAATGTTAAACACGTATATACAAAAACGTTGATCATGTGTTAAAAAAACTTAATATTGTATTTGAAAAATCGGAAAAAGTGAGTATAAAAAAAGTGTTGACCATGTATTCCAAAAAAAACATTAATTTTGTATTTGAGAAATTGTATTCAAGCATTTAGAAATCTTAAAAATGTGAATGGAAAAAATGTTGACTATGTTTCCAAAAAATATTAAATTTGTTTTGGAAAAATGTTAAACGTTTATTAGGAAAATGGTCTTGATGTATATGAAAAATGTAGAGTGAAAATCAAAAGAAGCATAAGAAAAAACAAACAAATAAAAAAAATAAAAAAAACAGAGTACAAATAAGAAAACCAAATAAAAAGAAACAAAAAGAGAAAAGGTTGATGAGAAACACAAAAGAAAGAAACAAAACTGAAGAAAAAAATCAGTAAAGACCGAGAAAAAAAATGAAAAACCAAAGGGAAACAGTGGAAATGAAAGAAAAGAAAAAACAATGAAAATGGAGAAAAAATCAGAGAGAAATGGTGAAAAAACAAAAAAAAACTGGGAAAGTGAAGAAGAAATTGTGGAAACCCCGCTCTTTTCAACTTAATTAGTCCCAGCTAGTGGCTAGCAACGCTTGCAATCAACCAAGAGACCAGGGTTCGAATCCCCCACGTGCTCCCTTTTCTCTTCATTAACTCTTTTAAGTGCCCGCTATTGGGATGGTCCATTACTGTAGCCACTCATTTCCGCACATCATCGGGACTTTGCACAAGGGCGCCCCCTACTGGCCCGACCCATTTTCATTTAATTTCTTTAGTTTTTTTATGTTTTCTGCAGCTTTTTTTCCATTTCTTCGCATAAATTTTTATATTTTCTTTGTCAAAAAATGTTCACATTTTTTTGCTTTTTAAAAATTTCACAAAATCTTTCTGTTTCCAAATTTTGGTCAACAATGCAAAAACTGTTTTTAATTTCAAAAACTGTTTGTTTTTTAAAATGAACAGAAATTCAAAAAATGTCAAGCATTTCAGATTGTATTCAAAATTTCAAAAAATGTTCGGATTTCTAGAATTTGTTCAAGAATTCCAAAACATTCTTGTCTTCCAAATTTGTTCAAAAAATGTCACCGAGGTTACCGCCTCAGAACTCGCTGAAGCATTGGCGCTACGGCGTGCGATGGCTCTCACACGTGAGGAAGGCTTTTCAAGGGCTGTTTTGCAATCGAACTATTTGTCCGTTATCCAGAGAACCAATGCTTTAAGGGTGGATCCCTCGATGGTGGTGCTCATCACTACTGATATCAAGGAGTTGGCGTCGTTCTTCTCATCCATTTTTTAGTCATGTAAATCGTTTGTCGAATGTCACGACACCTATTCTACCTAGATCTTCTGAGTCCTCTAGTGTCTCAATTTTTCATGTAATCCCAGATTATATTTGGAGGCAC
This sequence comes from Triticum urartu, assembly GCF_056163025.1. Taxonomy (NCBI): domain Eukaryota; kingdom Viridiplantae; phylum Streptophyta; class Magnoliopsida; order Poales; family Poaceae; genus Triticum; species Triticum urartu. Next base: position 220,537,217 of record NC_141879.1, on the reverse strand, counting down.
GCTCTCTTGATTATCCTTAATTAATAAGGCACGACATTCTTTCAAAAAGAGATATAATCTATACCAATATAAAAAGACCCAAAGAGGCAGATCCAACAGATCTCGGCCATCCATTCACATTAATCCAACAGTCCATATTGTCCTAATGGTGAGCGATTAAACACGTTTAGCGCTAAACAATTTTTTCCCTTCCCGATGATCCCCTTTCTTGTCTATACCAATATAAAAAGACCCAAAGAGGAAGATCCAACAAATCTCGATCATCCATTCGCGATAATCTAATAGTCCATATTGTCCTAATGGTGAGCGATTAAACACATTTAGCGCTAAATATTTTTTTTCCCTTCCCGATGATCCCCTTCCTTGGGCACAAAAGGAAGGAAACTTCCCACGTAAAAAGGAAGGAATTGAACTGCCCACGTAGAAAAGGGGAAGGAACTGCCACACACGAAAGGAAAGGAACTGCCGCACCATCGCTCCGTTCCCAATCGCCTCCATTTGTCGAACCTTTAGGATCTCACTCCCATCGCCTCGAGCCGCCACACATTGAAGTATGCCGCGCCCCTCCCCTCCACATGTCGCACCTTGAAGGATGCCACCCCTCACATCTCCATGTCGCTGCAACCCATTGTCTCACATCGCCTCGGTCGTGGGCGACGCCACCTCCCTACACCACATGGCCGGCCGGCGGGGACGACGCCTCCTCCTACTCCGCCCGGCCGGCCGTCGGGAACGGCGCATCTTCATACAGCTGGCCATCGGGGAAGCCACCTCCTACACCGCCTAGCCGGCCCTCGGGGATGTCGCCTAATGCCTTGCCTGTCGCCGGGCCGCATGACATCTACCGCCTGGATGCCGCCACTTCCGCTCCACTAGATGTGCTAATGCGGTGGCCTTAATGCCACCGCTGTCACGTGGACGCCACGATCTGGACGTCGCCATCGCCTCAGCAACTCGATGCCACCCATGATTCAGGTAATTATGTTCGTCAAGGTAGGCTAATACCTAATAGATGCTGAAAAACAATATGTTCATGTTTTCCCTTTTATTTATAGAAGATGTAACTCCAAATATTCTACTCTACGGGTGTATTTGGGTAGTATATTTATTTCATTGACTGAATGTAATCTGGAGATGTGCTCATTTTATTTTAGCGTGTTCAGGTTTGAGCCGAATCATATCTTATGTACCATTAGCCTAATTATTACTTGGCCGTGCAGGGGGGTCCATGGCTGCGGAATTAGTGGTTTCTCATGGATGATGCTCCATAAAACAAGAACTCTAAGCACTGAATTGGAACTCTTGATAGCAGCTGGGTAGTGGATGAGTTGAACTAATTTTAATGGATTGTGCTTACATTTTCATATTTGCCCTCTAGTAGCTTGAGGACGAGGTATGTGCCCCCTCATCTGGTTACTTGCCTGTACAATTGACCACATAGGATTCAGTATAATTTTAAACCCATTTATATGAAGAGATGGAGTTGCCGCTGTTGGTGTGAGATAGACAATGCCTTTGGTGCTACTTTTCTAAAGAAGATTCAGGTTTGTCTTCATGCTGCCATTGCTGCTGCGCCCGTAATGCAAGCGTAGCTGCCGCCATAATTTTGGTCTGCAAACACCACAACTCAGTAAAATAAAATGTGGGAGGTTTTGACAACATTGGTCCACGAAGAGGACACAAACACCACAGCTTGACGGCAGCGACAAATAGGAATAGGGGATACAGACACTAAAGATTTTGATGATTTTTCAGGTTTAAGAGGAATCAGTGGTGCATTAATAAAAAGTTAGAGTTAATCTAGCAATAATGAGTAATTTTCTTGCTTGATGTTTTTAAATTCTTGTGTATTCATTACTTAGTGCCAGATGTTGCTTATGTCTTATATAAAGGTCAATAGTTTAAACTCATCAAGGTTTACTATAGTAGCCGGCATACTGTATTTATAAATTTACACTAAGAATTGTAGGTCAAGTAGTATACTACGTTATGTTTGCATGAATTTCAGTCAGTGGGACTTTGTTACATTATTAGACCCTCAACATGATGATAAATATATGACATCTAAGTTCTAACTGAATAAACAAAAACAAATCCTAAGATTACATGTGCATTGCATGTGCGCATTTACTAGTAATATCAAGATGCACATACACATTTACTAGTGTAACTAAAGGCCAACTAAATTAAAGCAACCTCAAATCAAAGGAGACAGACATAACTGATGATCTCTATCACGATGGTAATGTTTCGTACTTGCATTGGCACTCAGGTCAATGACGTGTCGATGCCGTTCTTTTTAGGGGACATGTCTATTGGTGTGCTATAAACTAGCGATACAAATACGATCTGGACTTTTCCAAAACAACGAAAATACGATCTGGACCTGGACCGAAAGCAGACTACATATCTTAGATGGAGAATCTATATCTATATCTATATCTATACCTATTATTAAAGGGAATAGGTATTTTTGGTTTGGTTCAGTCCAACTATTAAAGGGAATATATTTTTTTATCTATATCTATATCTATATCTATACCTACTATTAAAGGGAATATGTATTCTTGATTTGGTTCAGTCCAACTATTAAAGGGGATATATTTTTTTGGTTTGGTTCAGTCCTTTTCATTTTGATGGGCCTTTTATAGGCTTTATAGAGTCCACAAAAAATAATTAGGTCAAAATAAATTAACATTGTGGGAATTTAAACATGACTTCCTATCTGGATCTTCGATGCAACAACCTATGCGTCAATCACATTTACTAAATTCCAACTCGCTCTAAATATATGAGTGACAATCCTCACGTTTAAGCAAATGAACTAATTAAAGAAAGGATTAAGGACTTAAATAAAATATTTAAACGGATGTGGCTAATTAAAAAAGGATTATGAGTAAACCGGTGAAATAAATAAAAGAAACATTGTGGTCTTAATAAATAGAATTTTTCAAATAGATGAGGCTAATTAAAGGAAGGACTTGAGGTAAAAAGGTAGATAGTTAAAAGGAAGGATCTATATGCTTCAATGTGTTAGGGATATTAATTTAGAAAAGGAAGGATTTGATTCCCGACTAAAACGGATGAAAACGTCACGGTAACTAAAGAAAGGATTATACTTAGGTGGAATCAGTGAGAGATTATGCCCAACAAAGAAAATATGAACACGGCTAAATTGCATCATATTTTTTATGTTCATTTTGTAGAAGGAGCGTTGCAACATTTTTGTCATAATGAATCCGGTGTTGTGAGACATTATATTTGCACAAAACATCAATTTTTCCTGTTGCAACGCACGGACATATGTGCTAGTAATGCATACACGCGTCGAACTGATCTCTAGGTATCACCTGGCACCTTCCCAATGTCTCCTGAGACCTTTCTCGCAAAAAATAAAAAGAAATAAAAAGTTTCCTGAGACCTCAAGTCGTCCCTCCAGCTACATGCGGACAAGATCAGTCATTTCGCTATCACTTTATAAACTAAAAAAGAAACTTCGCTATCACGGTTTGAATTACATGATGTGGATGTGCCTATATATGGTGCACCACAATTTGTTGAGTAATCTGATTGTATTAAAAGACATATATTAGACTAGGAAATATTCTGCCTTGTTTTGGACTCCAAATAGATCATGTACTTCTATATATATGCCCATAAGGCTCCAACAATACAACAATTATTTCATCAAACCTCTCTCTCCCTTCTAACATGGTATCTATCGCAAGTCAATCCTAAACCCTAGCCGCCGCCGCTTCCGCACCCATGCGCCGCCCTCGGGGCAGTCGGCCTCCATGACCGCCGCCGGGGGCCGCGCCGCCCGTACCTAGGGTTCGTCCGCCGGCCGTGTTGGCCGGCTGCCCTAGAGAGTCTTTTTCCCGAGCCCTTACTTCGGGTTTTTTCGTTCTCTCGCCGCTCATTTTGATCAGTGTTTTTTCTTTTGGGTTTTCCGATCTAATCTTGATCGGTTTGCGTCGCCCGCCGTCGCCGTCGACCCCCGTGCGCCTCTACTCCGACCCCGGCGCGACCAGCCGGCCTCTCCTCTGACCCGGCGACCGCGCGCGCCGAGGCGGCCCGTCCGGGCCAGCCGCCGTCCGCGTGTCGGTCCGCCCGTTGCCCTGCGTTGGCCGTCACCGCCCTGTTCCGACCGGGACACCTGCATCGCCCCGACCCGGCGGCCTCGCGCCATGCAACAGCCAACCACAGTCGTCGCTCGCGCGCCGGCTCGTCCATTGATCCACGTCACCCGCCTTCGCCACGTCTGCACAACGGCCCGGCGGTCTACCTGGTCGGCCTCGTTCTCGGCTACGTCAGGTTCGTCGGCTGCCTCAACTCGGACGCCGCTGCTCCGTTGGTCGCTCGGGCCTCGCTGCCCGGGCGCCGACGCTGCTTTGGCAGCCCGGGTGGCGGTGCTGACAAGCTCGTCCGCGACGTCCCATGGTGTCCGTCGTCGCCGGCTTCATCTCGGACTCCGCCGCCACCACGCCTCCACCGAGCGGCGTCCCCGACCTCGCGCGTGATCGGCTTGATCACCCGCTCGCCGCCGCGATCCGCCTCATCTACGCCACGCGATCGACCTGGCCCGTCGGCTATGCGCACCTCCGCAGGTCCCGTGAAGATCGTCCCCGAGTTCAGCGCGCCTCTCCACGATCGAGCATCGGGCTGCCGCTGCATCGCCCCATCGGGCTGCAGCGCCGCCGCCCCGTGGTTCTCCTGACGGCTGCATCGACTCGTGCATCGCCGCTGCGTCGCCCCTTCGGGCCGTAGTGCCGCGATACGCGGTCCCCGTCGTCGCCCCGAGGCCGTCCCCGCGGCTGCACCGACTCGCGCACCGCCGTTGCGTCGCCCCTTCGGGCCGCAACGTCGCGGCGCGCGGTCCCCGCCGCTGCCTCGAGGTCTTCCCGCCATCGCCCCGACCCGCCTGCCGCCGCTGCGTCGCCCCTTCAGGCCGTGGCGCGGGAACGCCACCATCCGCGTCGGTTTTCATCACGCTGTCAGGGTTCTTCGCCTACTTCGAGCACCACCGCCGCACTTCTAACCTAGCCACCGCCGCCGCCGTCAGGCCGCCGCCGCCGCTCTTCTTTGGCCACCGCCGCGGCTACCTCCGTAGCTGCCGCCGCCGCCCGTCCACCATGTTCGTCTTCGTCCAGCACCAGCCTGTCGCCATCGTTGCCGTCATCTACCCCGACCACTTCGTCTACTCCGACCACCGTTGGTGACATCGGCACCGCGCCGATGGATGCCGCAATCGTCGTTGAGTTCTTCTCTGCTGGTCCCTCCGACTTCTACGACATGGCGTACAGCTCGTGCAGGTCCCTCGTCTACGCATGCCCGATGCTGGGAACACCGATGCATGCCTTCACACAACGTGTCCCCGGGCCTGGCAAGCCTGGTCGGCGCTTCATCAACTTCGTCTTCGTCCGTCTACGCATGCTCGGTGCTAGCAACACCGGTACGTGCCTTCGTCCATGATATGTCCCCGGGCTTGGCAAACCCGCTGCAACGCGTCGTCAACCACATCTTCTTCCCGACGCACCACTACTTCGACACCACTGCGCCCATGCTAACTCGGCGCCCCCTTGCGCCTGCGGCTCCACGGCGACTTCCTCGACACCGGCCACCCCGACTCGATGATGACCCACAAGTATAGGGGATCTATCATAGTCCTTTTTATAAGTAAGAGTGTCGAACCTAACGAGGAGCAGAAGGAAATGATAAGCGGTTTTCAGTAAGGTATTTTCTGCAAGTACTGAAATAAGTGGTAATAGATAGTTTTGTGATAAGGTAATTTGTAACGAGCAACAAGTAACAAAAGTAAATAAAGTGCAGCAAGGTGGCCAATCCTTTTTGTAGCAAAGGACAAGCCTGGACAAACTCTTATATAAAGAAAAGCGCTCCCGAGGACACATGGGAATATCGTCAAGCTAGTTTTCATCACGTTCATACGATTCGCTTTCGGTACTTTGATAATTTGACATGTGGGTGGACCGGTGCTTGGGTGCTGTTCTTACTTGAACAAGCATCCCATTTATGATTAACCTCTATTGCAAGCATCCGCAACTACAACAAAAGTATTAAGGTAAACCTAACCATAGCATGAAACATATGGATCCAAATCAGCCCCTTACGAAGCAACGCATAAACTAGGGTTTAAGCTTTTGTCACTCTAGCAACCCATCATCTAATTATTACTTCCCAATGCCTTCCTATAGGCCCAAATAATGGTGAAGTGTTATGTAGTCGACGTTCACATAACACCACTAGAGGCTAGACAACATACATCTCATCAAAATATCGAACGAATACCAAATTCACATGACTACTAATAGCAAGACTTCTCCCTTGTCCTCAGGAACAAACGTAACTACTCACAAAGCATATTCTTGTTCATAATCAGAGGGGTAATAATATGCATAAAGGATCTGAACATATGATCTTCCACCAATTAAACCAACTAGTATCAATCACAAGGAGTAATTAACACTACTAGCAACCTACTAGCACCAATCCCGGACTTGGAGACAAGAATTGGATACAAGAGATGAACTAGAGTTTTGAGATGAGATGGTGCTGATGAAGATGTTGATGGAGATTGCCCTCTCCCGATGAGAGGAGCGTTGGTGATGACGATGGCGATGATTTCCCCCTCTGGGAGGGAAGTTTCCCAGGCAGAACAGCTCTGCCGGAGCCCTAGATTGGTTCCGCCAAGGTTCCGCCTCATGGCGGCGGAGTTTCGTCCCAAAAGGTTGATTCTGTTTTTTTCTCGACGAAAGACTTCATATATCAGAAGATGGTCATCAGAGTGCCACCAGGGGGTCCACGAGGTAGGGGGGCGCGCCCCCACCCTCGTGGACAGGGTGTGGGCCCCCTGGTCTTCATCTTTGGCAAGGATTTTTCATTATTTATTATAAGGTATTCAGTGGAGTTTCAGGACTTTTGGAGTTGTGCAGAATAGGTCTCTAATATTTGCTCCTTTTCCAGCCCAGAACTCCAGCTGCCGGCATTCTCCCTCCTTATGTAAACCTTGTAAAATAAGAGAGAATAGCCATAAGTATTGTGACATAATGTGAAATAACAACCCATAATGCAATAAATATCGATATAAAAGCATGGTGCAAAATGGACGTATCAACTCCCCCAAGCTTAGACCTCGCTTGTCCTCAAGCGAAGGCCGATAACAATAAATATGTCCCCATGTTTAGAGGTAGAGGCGTCGATAAAAATAAAATACAGACATGAGGGCATCATGATTATTCTCATAACAGCAACATACATAGATATTGTCATATGATTACTTATGTTCAAGTGATGATCTATTCACAATGCAAAAGTATGAATCAGAAACCTTATTGAGAACCAACAAACTATAACCTCAGTCATTGAAGCAATTGCAATTTATCATAACATGAGAAAGAGTCTATGTCAGAGCTAAAAAGTAAGTCCACATACTCAACTATCATCTAGTCCTTCATAATTGCTAACACTCACGCAATACTTGTGGTTACGGAGTTTTAATCGGACAGAGAGAAATATAGGGGCTTATAGTTTCGCCCCATAACCTTTTACCTCGAGGGTAATGTCAACAATAATAACTCATGCCCCCCTACATCCAATTATATATATATATATATATATATATATATATATATATATATATATCAGGTTCTTTCCAACATGCTGGGCTTGCCAAAGGATAAAATGAAAAAAGAAAGGTGAAGATCACCATGACTCTTGCATAAGGTAGAAGGTAATAATAAAAGATAGGCCCTTCGCAGAGGGAAGCAGAGGTTGCCATGCGCTTTTATGGTTGGATGCACAAAATCTTAATGCGAAAGAATGTCACTTTCTATTGCCCCTTGTGATATGAACCTTTATTATGCAGTCTGTCGCTTTTATTATTTCCACATCACAAGATCGTATGAAGCTTATATCTCCCCCACTAATCATACATATTTAGAACAATTTTTATTGCTTTTCACCGATGACAACTTACTTGAAGGATCTTACTCAATCCATAGGTAGATATGGTGGACTCTCATGGCAAAACTGGTTTAAGGGTATTTGGAAGCACAAGTAGTATCTCTACTTAGTGCTGAGAATTTGGCTAGCATGAGGGGGAAAGGCAAGCTCAACATGTTGGATGATGCATGACAACATACTTTATCTCAGATATAAGAAAACATAACCCATTACGTTGTCTTCCTTGTCCAACATCAACTCTTTAGCATGTCATATTTTGATGAGTGCTCCCAATCATAAAAGATGTCAATAATAGTATATTTATATGTGAAACCTCTCTTTCCTTATTACTTCCTATTAATTGCAACGATGACCAAAGCTATGTCTGCCAACTCCCAACAACTTTTAATCGTCACACTCTTTCTATGTGAAGTCATTACTATCAATAAGATCAATATGAACTTTTGTTTCTTCTTATTCTTTTTCTCTTTTCTTTTATTCACCCAAGATCATAGCAAGAAAATCAAGCCCTTGACTCAACACTAATCTTTATTATATAGCTCACGGACTCGATTACATAGAGAGATCATAAGGCAAAACTCAAAACTAGATCATGCCATAAACTTTATTCTACTAGATCAAAATACTACTAATAGGATAGAACTAAGGAAAATGGTAAAGATAGGAGTTGTGATTGTGATACGATACCGGGGCACCTCCCCCAAGCTTGGCAGTTGCCAAGGGGAGTGCCCATACCCATGTGATTATATCTCCTTGGTTGGTGAAGAAGGTGGAGGTGTTGTTGATGATGCGGGCTTGTCATCCATCTTCCAAGGCATAGGTTCACCATCATAGAAGGATGATCGAGTCTCCGGAATCCTCGAATCTGTAGCCAAACTCATTCTTTTGAATCTATATTCATACTCACAGTTTTGGTTTTGCAGGTCATAGATTTGGGCTTGGAGGTGCTCGATCTTCTCATGTAGCTTGAAGATGGCCTCCTTGGTGTTCTTGGCATCCGACTTGTAGTTGTTAGTGAACTCCGCGAGCATCGTGTGGCCAGCGTTGATTCCACGCTCCACCATCCCCTGGCACTTGAAAACTTTTTGCTCCATTGCTTTGAGCCTCGTCTCCACGCTTCCGGTTCCCTTTGGTCCCTCAGCATCGCGGATGTGCAGCAACCCATCACGCATCTCAATGGTTTGAGGGTGTCGCAGCACCTCCGCGAGGTAAGGGTTGATGACCTTCTCGAAGAACTTGTCCTTGGAAGCACTTGGGGACGTCATGATAATCTTGATTTGTTAGAAAAACATCTCGAAATAAGAACAGAGAATATTTGTGTGATACGGGAGTCAAAACCTTCGGGAGAATATATAGTGAATTTTTACCGACCAAAATACGTATCGTGTAAGAAAACGGAGTCTGGAAGGCACACGAGGTGCTCACGAGGTAGGGGGCACGCCCAGGGGGGTAGGGCGCGCCCTCCACCCTCGTGGGGCTCTCGTGTCCTTCCCGGACTGCTACTTAATTTTCTATTTTTCTAAATATTCCAAAACGGAGAAATATTGCCTTAAAAATTGTTTTGGAGTCGGTTTACTTACCGTACCACATACCTATTCCTTTTCGGAGTCTGAAACATTCTGGAAAGTGTCCCTTATGTATTCCTCCGGGGTTACGGTTTCAATAATGTTGGTTTCAATATTTACAGGATTACCTGAGATATAATGTTTAATTCTCTGACCGTTTACCACCTTCGGATTTGTGCCTTCGAAGTTGTTGATTTTTATAGCACTGGAACGATAGACCTCCTCGATAACATAGGGGCCTTCCCATTTAGAGAGAAGTTTTCCCGCAAAAAATCTTAAACGAGAGTTGTATAGTAATACTTAATCACCTACATTAAACTCACGCTTTTGTATCCTTTTGTCATGCCATCTTTTAACCTTTTCTTTAAACAACTTGGCATTTTCATAAGCTTGGGTTCTCCATTCATCAAGTGAGCTAATATCAAATAACCTCTTTTCACCGGCAAGTTTGGAATCATAGTTGAGCTCTTTAATAGCCCAATATGCCTTATGTTCTAGTTCGAGAGGTAAGTGACATGCTTTTCCATATACCATTTTATACGGAGACATACCCATAGGATTTTTATATGCAGTTCTATAGGCCCATAATGCATCATGAAGTTTCTTTAACCAATTCTTCTAGACCTATTGACAGTCTTTTGCAAAATTAATTTGAGTTCTCTATTACTCAATTCTACTTGACCACTAGACTATGGGTGATACGGAGATGCAATTCTATGATTGACGTCATATTTAGCAAGCATTTTACGGAAAGCACCATGAATAAAATGTGAATCACCATCAGTCATTAAATATCTAGGGACTCCAAACCTCGGAAAAATAACTTCTTTAAGCATTTTAATAGAAGTGTTATGATCAGCACTACTAGTTGGAATAGCTTCTACCCACTTAGTAACGTAATCAACATCAACTAAAATATGTGTATATCCATTAGAGGCAGGAAAAGGTCCCATATAATCAAAGCCTCAAACATCAAATGGTTCAATAACAAGTGAATAATTCATAGGCATTTCTTGACGTCTACTAATATTACCAATTCTTTGAAATTCATCACAAGATAGGACAAACTTACGGGCATCCTTGAACAGAGTAGGCCAATAAAAACCGGATTGCAATACCTTATGTGTAGTTTTATCTCCCACGTGGTGTCTTCCATAAGTTTCGCAGTGGCACTTGTGTAGGATCTGTTCATGTTCATGCTCAGGTACACAACGTCTAATAACACCATCTACTCCTTCTTTATAAAGATGTAGGTCATCCCAAAAGTAATGTCTCAAATCATACAAGAACTTTTTCTTTTGTTGGTATGTGAAGCTAGGTGGTATAAATTTAGCAACTATGTAATTAGCATACAGCATACCAAGGAGTACTATGAGAAGTACTTATGACATTTAATTTTTCATCAGGAAAGCTATCATCAATAGGTAGTGGGTCATCAAGAACATTCTCTAACCTAGATAAGTTATCTGCAACGGGGTTCTCAGCTCCTCTTCTATCAACAATATGCAAATCAAATTCTTGTAGCAAGAGAACCCATCTAATAAGTCTAGGTTTAGCATCTTTATTCTCCATAAGATATTTAATAGCAGCATGATCAGTGTGGATAGTTACTTTAGAATCAACAATATAAGGTCTGAACTTATCACAAGCAAATACAACTGCTAAAAGTTCTTTTTCAGTAGTAGCATAATTTCTTTCAGCGTTGTCTAGAGTCTTACTAGCATAATGGATAACATTTAATTTCTTATCAACTCTTTGCCCTAGAACAGCACCTACAGCATAATCGCTAGCATCACACATAATTTCAAAGGGTAAATTCCAATCAGGTGGCTGAACAATAGGTGCAGAGACTAATGCTTTCTTAAGTATTTCAAATGCTTCTACACAATTCTCATCAAAGACAAATGGTATATCTTTTTGTAATAAATTAGTCAGAGGCCGAGAAATTTTTGAGAAGTCCTTAATGAACCTCCTATAAAATCCGACGTGACCAAGGAAACTTCTTATACCTTTGATGTCCTTGGGACATGGCATCTTTTCAATAGCATCAACCTTGGCTTTATCAACTTCAATACCTCTTTCAGAAACTTTATGCCCCAAGACAATACCCTCATTAACCATAAAGTGGCACTTTTCCCAATTCAAGACAAGATTAGTTTCTTCACATCTCTGCAAAACTCGATCAAGATTGCTCAAGCAATCATCAAAAGAAGATCCATAGACGAAAAAGTCATCCATGAAAACCTCACAAATCTTTTCACAAAAGTCAGAGAATATAGCCATCATGCATCTTTGAAAGGTAGCAGGTGCATTACATAAACCAAAAGGCATACGTCTATAAGAAAAAGTACCAAAAGGGCATGTAAAAGTAGTATTTGATTGATCTTTAGCCGACACAGGTATTTGAGAGAAACTAGAATAACCATCTAGAAAGCAGTAATGTGTATGTTTGCATAATCTTTCTAGCATTTGATCGATAAAAGGTAAGGGTAATGATCTTTCTTAGTAGCCTTATTTAATTTGCGGAAATCAATTACCATCCTACAACCTGTAATAATTCTTTGTGGAATCAATTCATCTTTATCATTAGGAACAACAGTAATACCTCCCTTCTTAGGGACACAATGAACAGGACTTACCCACTGACTATCAGCAACGGGATAAATTATACCTGCCTCCAGAAGCTTTAGTATTTCTTTTCTTACCACTTATTTCATTTTAGGATTCAGACGTCGTTGAGGATCACGAACTGGTTTGGCATCTGCTTCCAAATTTATTTTATGTTGACATAGAGTGGGACTAATGCGCTTAAGATCATCAAGAGTATATCCAATAGCAGCACAGTGCTTCTTCAGATTTTTCAATAATCTTTCTTCTTCATGCTCTGAAAGGTTAGCACTAATAATAACAGGATATATCTTCTTTTCATCAAGATAAGCATATTTAAGATTATCAGGCAACAGTTTAAGCTCAAACACGGGATCACCCTTAGGTGGAGGGGTATCCCCTAGGATTTCAACAGGCAAATTGTGTTTCAGAATAGGTTCGTGTTTAAAGAATACTTCATCTATTTCCCTTCTTTCATTCATGTGACGCCCCGAGACCGTTGTGCCAGGTGTCTTCTAGTGATTCGTTGTCGTTGCCATGTCATTCGCTTGCGTGTTGCATCTTGCCATGTCATCATGTGCATTGCATCATCATGTTTTCAAAACTTGCATCCGTCCTGGTCTCCTCGTTTCCGTCCGTTGTCCGTTCCGAGCCCAGACACACTTGCACGCGCCCGCGGCATGTCCGAAATAGTATTTTATAAGTGGACGGAAAATGTTCTCGGAGTGGGATGAAAGTTGGCATGTGGTCTTATTATAGTGTAGATAGACCGCCTGTCAAGTTTCATCGCATTCGGAGTTTGTTTGACGCCCCAACGTTTAACTATAGCGACAATATAGTCGGTCAAACGTTAGACGTTTTCGGTCTCCGGAAACAGTCGCCGGGTCTTCTCTCTTCTCTTTTCTCAGCCTGAGGCCTTCTGCACAGTCCACTACCTACTTCCAGGCCCAACTTAACCTCTCTCGTCAGCCCGCGGACCTTCCCTCGCGCGCGTCCGAAAGTTGTCCCGAACCCGACCTGGACAGTTGTCACCGTTGTGTCCGGATCATCCCCAAACATCTACAAAACGTCTCCGTTTTGTTACTTGGACTTCCCAACATATTTTTCTTGACCGCTCGATTTTATTGGAGGGACGGATTAGCCCCTAAACTCTCCCTCTTTCCTTATATATATAAATATACTCCCTAATCTAAATCTAGACCAAACCCTAGAAACTAGGGATCTGTCCCATCCATTCCGCATCCACCTGCCCAAATTCCCTCGCAGCGCCGCCACCCCCACCTAACTCCACTCGGTTTTTCGTGCCCGGCCAATCAAGAGCGCCTGCCTCGATCTGGATCGAGAGGAGCGCCGATCCATCCCAGCCTCTCCTCGCAGAGACCTCCCGCGAGCCTGCAGGCTGACCCCGTTGCCGTTCCTCCTCTGCTCTCTTCCTTCCCCTCTCTCTTTCTTCTCTGTCTCAACTCTCTCTCTCTGTCTCTCTTTGCCAGGGACAGGACTCGACGACCTCCACCATCCAGGGCCTCGCCATGGCCATCCTCTCCTTCCTCGCCTTGCCGGAGATGCCCCGTCTTCGCCATGTTCCGCTACCACCGGGCCTCTGCTTTCACACATCATTCCAGGAAGGACGCCCTCGGCTCCGCCGCCCCGCCAAGTTCCACGCCGCCCTGTTTGCTCATTCTTGCTACCGTGCCCGTTGCTCGTCTGACCGCGGCCAGCACCTGAACCCGTTGTTGCTTTGCTGCTCGCCCTACCGTCCAGTTCAGGCTGAAGCCGCCCCCTTCCGGAGTCTCGCCAAGTCCCTGCCTCGCTGCCAAGACCTCGCCGGAGCCCCTCGATGTCCGCAGCCGCAGTCCCTTGCTCCTCCGCAACCCCGAGCTCGGAGCCGTCCTCTACTCCCGCGTCGAGCATCGCCTCTTCCGCTGGATCCGAGCTCCCCACGCGCCGATCTGCTCGTTCCTGGCCTTCCTCGTCTTGCCCCGTTGACGTACTCGCCGGACCACTGATAACCCACAAGTACAGGGGATCGCAACAGCTTTCGAGGGTAGAGTATTCAACCCAAATTTATTGATTCGACACAAGGGGAGCCAAAGAATATTCTCAAGTATTTGCAGCTGAGTTGTCAATTCAACCACACCTGGAAACTTAGTATCTGCAGCAAAGTGTTTAGTAGCAAAGTAATATGATAGTGGCGGTAGCGGCAACAAAAGTAAAGACTGCAAAAGTAATGTTTTTGGTATTTTGTAGTGATTGTAACAGTAGCAGCGGGAAAGTAAATAAGCATAAACCAGTATATGGAAAACTCGTAGGCACCGAATCAGTGATGGATAATTATACCGGATGCGGTTCATCATGTAACAGTGATAACATAGGGTGACACAGAACTAGCTCCAATTCGTCAATGTAATGTAGGCATGTATTCCGTATATAGTCATACGTGCTTATGGAAAAGAACTTGCATGACATCTTTTGTCCTACCCTCCCATGGCAGTGGGGTCCTATTGGAAACTAAGGGATATTAAGGCCTCCTTTTAATAGAGAACCGGAACAAAACATTAGCACATAGTGAATACATGAACTCCTCAAACTATCGTCATCACCGGGAGTGGTCCCGATTATTGTCACTTCGGGGTTGCCGGATCATAACACATAGTAGGTGACTATAGACTTGCAAGATAGGATCAAGAACTCACATATATTCATGAAAACATAATAGGTTCAGATCTGAAATCATGGCACTCGGGCCCTAGTGACAAGCATTAAGCATAGCAAAGTCATAGCAACATCAATCTCAGAACATAATGGATACTAGGGATCAAACCCTAACAAAACTAACTTCATTACATGATAAATCTCATCCATCCCATCACCGTCGAGCAAGCCTACGATGCAATTACTCATGCACGGCGGTGAGCATCATGAAATTGGTGATGGAGGATGGTTGATGATGACGACGACGATGAATCCCCCTCTCCGGAGCCCCGAACGGACTCCAGATCAGCCCTCCCGAGAGGTTTTAGGGCTTGGCGGCGGCTCTGTATCGTAAAACGCGATGATTTCTTCTCTTTGAGTTTTTTCTCTTTGAAAGCAAATATATAGAGTTGGAGTTGGCGTCGGAGGGTTTCCAGGGGGCCCACGAGGTAGGGGGTGCACCTTAGGGGGGGTGCCCCCCACCCTAGTGAGAAGGGTGTGGGCCCCCTGGTCTTCATCTTTGGCGAGGATTTTGTTTTTGTTTTTTCTAAGATGTTCCGTGGAGTTTCAGGTCATTCCGAGAATATTTGTTTTCTGCACATAAAACAACACCATGGTAATTCTGCTGAAAACAGCGTCAGTCCGGGTTAGTTCCATTCAAATCATACAAATTAGAGTCCAAAACAAGGGCAAAAGTGTTTGGAAAAGTAGATAAGATGGAGACGTATCAACTCCCCCAAGCTTAAACCCTTGCTTGTCCTCAAGCAATTCCGTTGACAAACTGAAAGAAAGAAAGAAAAACTTTTACAAACTCTCTTTGCTCTTTTTGTTGTAACTATGTCAAGCCAGCATTCAAGTTTTCAGCATAGATCATAACTAACCACATTTGCCATAATTCTCAGGTTTCACAATTACTCATATCAATAGCATAATCAACTAGCAAGTCATAATAATAAATCTCGGATGACAACACTTTCTCAAAACAATCATAATATGATATAACAGGATGGTATCTCGCTAGCCCTTTCTGAGACCGCAAAACATAAATGCAGAGCACCTTTAAAGATCAAGGACTGACTAGACATTGTAATTCATGGTAAAAGAGATCCAATCATAGTCACACCCAATATAAATTAACAGTGATGAATGCAAATGACGGCTGTGCTCTCCAGCTAATGCTTTTTAATAAGAGGGTGATGACTCAACATAAAAGTAAATGGATAGGCCCTTCGCAGAGGGAAGCAGGGATTTGTAGAGGTGCCAGAGCTCAGTTTTGAAATAGAGATAAATTCTATTTTGAGCGGTATACTTTCATTGTCAACATAACAACTAAGATATGGCGATATCTTCCATGCTAAACACATTATAGGCGGTTCCCAAACAGAATGGTAAAGTTTATACTCCCCCTCCACCAACAAGCATCAATCCATGGCTTGCTCGAAACAACGAGTGCCTCCAACATACATCAGGTCCCAGGGGGAGTTTTGTTTGCAATTAATTTTGATTTAGTTTGCATAAAGCATGGGACTGGGCATCCCAGTGACCAGCCATTTTCTCGTGAGTGAGGAGCGGAGTCCACCCCTCTTGAGAATAACCCGCCTAACACGGAAGATAAGGACAACCTTTGTTGATACATGAGCTATTCAAGCATACAAAATAGAATGTTTATTTGAAGATTTAGAGTTTGGCACATACAAATTTACTTGGAACGGCAGGTAGATACCGCATATAGGAAGGTATGGTGGACTCATCTGGAATTACTTTGGGGTTTAAGGGATTGGATGCACAAGAAGTATTCCCGCTTAGTACAAGTGAAGGCTAGCAAAAGACTGGGAAGCGACCAACTAGAGAGCGACAACAGCCATGTACATGCATTAAAATTAATAAACATTGGATGCAAGCATGAGTAGGATATAATCCACCATGAACATAAATATCGTGAAGGATATGTTGATTTTGTTTCAACTACATGCGTGAACATGTGCCAAGTCAAGTCACTTAAATCATTCAAAGGAGGATACCACCCCATCATACCACATCATAATCATCTCAATAGCATGTTGGCACACAAGGTAAACCATTATAACTCATAGCTAATCAAGCATGGCACAAGCAACGATGATCTCTAATTGTCATTGCAAGCATGTTTATTCATAATAAGCTGAATCAAGAACGAGGGACTCATCATATTTACAAAAACAAAAGAGGTCGAGTTCACACCAGCTTTTCTCATCTCAGTCAGTCCATCATATATCATCATAATTGCCTTTCACTTGCACGACCGAATGATGTGAATAATAATAAGAGTGCACGTGCATTGGACTAAGCTGGAATCTGCGAGCATTCAATAAACAGGAGAAGACAAGGCAATATGGGCTCTGGGTTAATTCAACAATAATGCATATAAGAGCCACTTCAACAATTTAATTATGGTCTTCTCCTACTGACCCCCAAAGAAAACAAAAGAAATAAAACTATTTACACGGGAAAGCTCCCAACAAGCAAAAGAAGAACATGAAATATTTTTGGGTGTTCTTTTTAATTATTACTACTACAACAGAAAAATAAACTACTACTATTTTTTTGTTTTTTCTTAAGGTTTAGCAAACACACAAGAAGAAAGCAGGAAAAAGAAAATAAACTAGCATGGATATTACAGTGAAAAAGTATGAGCACCGACATCTAGCAATGAGTGTGTGTGAACATAAATGTAATGTCGGTGAGCGATACGTACTCCCCCAAGCTTAGGCTTTTGGCCTAAGTTGGTCTATGGCCACGGCTGGCCTGTCGGATATCCATAATAATAGTTGTTGGGGTCGTACTGTGCTGAGGAAGAATAGTTGGGATCATACTGTGATGAAGAAGAAGACTCTGACTGCCACTGGCTGACAGTCATCTCTGGATCCCAAGAATAAACAGATTGTCGTGGAGGCTCATCTTGTGGTTCCTGTTCTGGCTCCTCGACTGGTGCAGGGTTCCGGTAGGCGTGAATAGCCGTCAATGGAACAAGGTACGTGCCTGCAGTCAAATCAAACAAAGAAGGAGCAGGCAAGGTAATAGTCTCAGGATGATGTTTATTAAAGAACAATTGATATTTAAGCTCCCCTGCCCTATTTTTAACAATAAAATCATGTGCCACCATACTTTTATGATCTAGATAAACACGGGGCAGCACCTTTTCTTCCTTCTCAGCATGCCTAATAGGTATGTTAAAATGTGCGGCTAGGCGTGTGGCATAGATGCCTCCAAAGATGGGGCCCTTAGTACGATTCATATTTAACCGTCTAGCAGTAATACCGCCCAAACTAAAAGTGTTATCACTGTATAAACCTTGGAGCAGAATAATTAAATCAGGGATACTACGGTTTCCAGAATTTCCGCGTCCAATTAAACAACGACTAGCAAATAATGCAAAGTAACGCAAAACAGGAAAATGTATGCTAGTGATTCGTGCATAGAAAACCTTCCTGGTTTCTCCTACAGTGATATTATCAATAAACCCAGCCACATCATCATGATGTGGTTCTTCTGTCTTGCCCTCAAAAGGGACTAAACAAATCCGACAGAAATCATAAAGTGACATCTCCTTATGCTCATCATATAAATGAAACTCCACCGTAGGTGGTGAGTTCCTAGAATGAAAATGAAAGTTTTGCACAAAGGTATTTATGAGTAAGAGATACTGATCGCATTGGTCGTGAAGGAAAGCGGTGAGGCCTGCATTGTGAGCCAATTCATGAAAATCTTCATAGATACCGGCTGCTCTCAAGAAATCTTCAAAAGGCCATTCACACGCCCTAATCTCCGCGGTGCGTGGTAAATTATACTTAGGCTTCGGTGCCTTTTCCTTCGAGCTTTGGCTCGATGAGCCCCTCAAAAATCTCCTCATTATATTCAAGGAACAATCTCCCCAAGAAGTTTTGCGAGAGGTGCTTTGAGCAAGGAGATCGAAAACCGCAGTAAAAGTGGCTGGAACTCGTGCTTGAGTTGGTTTTTCGGGTTTGTGTGAGATAGAGGAAGAAGATGGGTGCTGGGATAAGTGGAGGAGGGCCACCATGGGCCCACGAGGCAGGGGGCGCGCCCTATAGGGGGGGTGTGCCCACCACCCTCGTGGCCAGGTGGCAGCTCCTCCCGCGGTAATTTTTGCACAGTAAATCCTCAAATATTCCCGAAATAATCATATTAAATTGGCATGGCATTCTGAGGACTTTTATTTTCGGGATATTTTTATATTGCACGGATAAGTCAGGAAACAGACAGAAAAATATTATTTTTACTTTATTTAATATAAATAACAGAAAGTATAGAGAGGGTACAGAAGTTTATGCTTCTAGTTTCATCCAGTTCATGCTCATCAAAAAGAATCCACTAACAAGGTTGATCAAGTCTTGTTAACAAACTCGTTCCGATAATCATGAAACCGGCGATATTTTGAATAACACTAAGTTACCTCAACGGGGATATGCACATCCCTAATAATAAGTATATCATATTTCTTCTTGACGGTAGGCAGAGGAAATTCAAAACCTCCAAATATAATCGATGGAATTTTTCCAATAGAGTTGATACTATGAACTTGGGGTTGTTTCCTCGGAAAGTGTACCGTATGCTCATTACCATTAACATGTAAAGTGACATTGCCTTTGTTGCAATCAATAACAGCCCCTGCAGTATTAAGAAAAGGTCTTCCAAGAATAATAGACATACTATCATCCTCGGGAATATCAAGTATAACAAAGTCCATTAAAATAGTAACGTTTGCAACCACAACAGGCACATCCTTACAAATACCGACAGGTATAGCAGTTGATTTATCAGCCATTTGCAAAGATATTTCAGTAGGTGTCAGCTTATTTAAGTCAAGTCTACGATATAAAGAGAGAGGCATAACACTAACACCGGCTCCAAGATCACATAAAGCAGTTTTAATATAATTCTTTTTAATGGAGCAAGGTATAGTAGGTACTCCGGGGTCTCCAAGTTTCTTTGGTATTCCACCCTTAAAAGTATAATTAGCAAGCATGGTGGAAATTTCAGCTTCCGGTATCTTTATTTTATTAGTGATGATATCTTTCATATATTTAGCATAAGGATTTGTTTTGAGCACATCAGTTAATCACATACGCAAAAAGATAGGCCTAATCATTTTAGCAAAGCGCTGAAAATCCTCATCATCCTTTTTCTTGGATGGTTTTGGAGGAAAAGGCATGGGTTTCTGAACCCAAGGTTCCCTTTCTTTACCATGTTTCCTAGCAACAAAGTCTCTTTTATCATAACGTTGATTCTTTGATTGTGGGTTATCAAGATCAACAACAGGTTCAATTTCTACATCATTGTCATTACTAGGTTGAGCATCATCATGAACACCATCATTAATTTTTTTACTAGGTTCATGTTCATTACCAGATTGTGTTTCAGCATCAGGCATAGAAATATCATTTGGATTATTAGGTGGGATTGGCTGGTTTTCGGGGGTGCCATGTATCTGGCATGAGCGGTCGAGTATTCGGTCCAAACTGGACGGGCCCAGAGTATTTCTTTTGAATGACTTTTTCCGCTGACCGGGTTTAGAGCCTCTGAATCCGGCATTAACTGTCGTATCCTCAGCATTGTCGCTGTTAATGCGACGCTTTTGCTTGTTGCGACGCGACCTGCCACTGCTGTCCTTGGTATCCGAATTACCAGGGCTCTTGGTCATGTTATTGCTGCGAGCTAGCCAACTGTCTTCTCCCGCGCAAAAGCGGGTCATAAGTGTCATGAGGGCTGCCATAGATTTCGGCTTTTGCTGTCCTAGGTGCCGTGCAAGCCACTCGTCGCGGATGTTATGCTTGAAGGCTGCTAGGGCCTCTATGTCCGGACAGTCGATGATTTGATTTTTCTTGGTTAGGAACCGTGTCCAGAATTGTTTGGCCGATTCCTCTGACTGCTGAATTATGTGGCTTAGGTCATCGGCGTCTGGTGGTCGCACATAAGTGCCTTGGAAATTGTCGAGGAATGTGGCTTCCAGGTCCTCCCAACAACCAATTGATTCTGCTGGAAAGCTGTTAAGCCAATGCCGAGCTGGTCCTTTAAGCTTGAGTGGGAGGTATTTGATGGCGTGTAGGTCATCACCGCGGGCCATGTGGATATGAAGGAGATAATCCTCGATCCATACCGCAGGATCTGTTGTGCCATCGTATGATTCGATGTTCACGGGTTTGAAACCTTCGAGGATTTGATGATCCATTACTTCATCTATGAAGCATAGTGGGTGTGCGGTGCCTTTGTATTGGGCTATATCACGACGCAGCTCAAACGAGCTTTGTCTACTGTGTTCGGCCCGACCGGATTTACTGTATCCGGCGTGACGAGTACCGTCTCGTGTCGTGGGGTGCCCACGCGATCCGCAGATCGATCTTGTTTGCCTTGCCTTGTCTTCCAATATATCTCGCAGGTCTGGCACGTTTTCCCGTTCCTTGGTATTTTTTAAGCGGCGCCGGGGTGCGGCTTGAGTGGAGGGCCGAGAGGCCTCTCTGTCGCGGCCACGGGGTGGCCGGTCGGCCGCATCATGCACTGGTGATGTAGGTTTAGGTGCTTCCTCCTCTAATTGGGGTAGCAACCTGCGCTTTGGGTAGCTCTTGGAGGGGCGTTCGAGTTCATACTCTTCGGCCGCAAGGACTTCAGTCCATCTGTCGGCTAGCAAATCTTGATCAGCTCTAAGTTGTTGTTGTTTTTTCTTGAGGCTGCTCGCCGTGGCCATAAGCCTGCGTTTGAAATGCTCTTGTTCGACGGGATCCTCTGGCACGACAAATTCTTCATCGTCGAGGCTTGCCTCGTCTTCGGAGGGAGGCATATAATTATCGTCCTCGACCTCTCTGTCTGCCGCTCTCTCATGAGGGCTGGCTTCTCCATCCTCCTGTGTTGAATCTTGCTGGAGGTGGTTGTCTTCGGCACTGTCCGGGGTGTTATTATCTCCCATGCCAGAATCGCCGTTTTTGCTTTGGCGGGATTTAGAGCGGCGCCGCTGACGCCGGCGCTTAGGCTGATTCTTGGAGGGGTCATCCTCCGCTGTTCCATCGCCATTGCCTTCTTTTGGGGTGTCCACCATGTATATATCATACGACGAGGTGGCTTTCCAGTGCCCTATAGTATAGGCGCTGGTTCTTGATCGTCTCCTGCATCGGTGTCCATACCGTCGATGTCTTCCGAGTCGAAGTCGAGCATGTCGGTTAAATCATCGACAGTTGCTACGAAGTGGGTGGTGGGTGGGTTTTGAATTTCTTCATCATCCGCATCCCAACCTTGCTAACCATAGTCTGGCCAGGGCTCTCCTGATAAAGAGAGAGACTTTAGTGAATTCAGAATATCGCCGAAGGACGAGTGCTGAAAGATGTCCGTGGCGGTGAACTCCATGATCGGCGCCCAATCGGGTTCGATCGGTGGGGGCGCGGAGGGCTCGGAGTCAAGAGAGGAGTCCGGCTCCTTGGAGTCACGGGCTTCACAGAGAATAGGGCTGGTGTTCGGCTTGATCGCCGTAGAGATTGCAGCCCTCGAGGCGGTGTCCAACCACCCATCCTCGATTGGCGCAGTTGGCTCCGAATTAAGGGTCGGAGCTGATGCGGGTGCAGCCTCCAGGGCACTGTTCGGCGACAGAGCTAGATCATGCCCATCGTGATAGTGTGGCGCGCTCGGCTTGTGGCTCGAATCCATCGAAGATCAAGTCTCCGCGGATGTCGGCCGTGTAGTTCAAACTTCCAAATCTGACCTGATGGCCAGGGGCGTAGCTTTCGATCTGCTCCAGATGACCAAGCGAATTGGCCCGCAGTGCAAAGCCGCCGAATACGAAGATCTGTCCGGGGAGAAAAGTCTCACCCTGGATCGCATCGCTGTTGATGATCGGAGAAGCCATCGGGCCTAAAAGTGATGACACAGAGGAACTCTCAATGAAAGCACCAATGTCGGTGTCAAAACCGGCGGATCTCGGGTAGGGGGTCCCGAACTTTGCGTCTAGGCGGATGGTAACAGGAAGCAGGGGACACGATGTTTTACCCAGGTTCGGGCCCTCTTGATGGAGGTAAAACCCTACGTCCTGCTTGATTGATATTGATGATATGGGTAGTACAAGAGTAGATCTACCACGAGATCAGAGAGGCTAAACCCTAGAAGCTAGCCTACGGTATGATTGTTGTTCGTCCTACGGACTAAAACCCTCCGGTTTATATAGACACCGGAGAGGGCTAGGGTTACACAGAGTCGGTTACAATGGTAGGAGATCTACATATCCGTATCGCCAAGCTTGCCTTCCACGCCAAGGAAAGTACCTTCCGGACACGGGACGACGTCTTCAATCTTGTATCTTCATAGTCCAGGAGTCCGGCCGAAGGTATAGTACGGCTATCCGGACACCCCCTAATCCAGGACTCCCTCAGTAGCCCCTGAACCAGGCTTCAATGATGACGAGTCCGGCGCGCAGATTGTCTTCGGCATTGCAAGGCAGGTTCCTCCTCCATGTACTTCATAGAAGATTTTGAACACAAAGGTAGTGTCCGGCTCTGCAAAATAAGTTTCCACATATTGCCATAGAGAGAATAATATTTACACAAATCTAATCTGCTGACGTATTCCGTAGCGTGACATCACACCACGGCCAAGTCTTTATTCGAATTGTTTTACTGTCCCACCTCAGCGCGTTTAGCGAGGCGATTCCCTTGGCACGTCTTGTCAAAGCAGAGATCGTGTCCCCTTATTCCGGGATTCTCATCAATACGGGCGTGGGTAACCCAACCGCGCCATTGATTACGGCACTTGGGAGATAAGCGAGTTTTACTAGTCTGGTGGGGGCGCATAGTCACGTCCACCCATATAAGGGGATAAGGATCCACCTTTTCATCCACGCCTTCTTCCTCCTTTGCCTATACATTTCTGCGCACTCGAGCTCCAGCGCCCAAGTCCGCACACCCCACCTCAACCTTCTCCAGTCATGTCCAGAGCGGGAAGCAAGTGGATGGTCTCCTCCATCACAGAGGGACACATCAAAAGACTGAGGAAGGCCGGATACTTGTCTAACGACATTGCGCACCGGCTTCCCGAAGAGGGGCAACTCATCCCCACCCCTAGGCCCCATGAGAGGGTGGTGTTCCTCCCCCATTTCCTCCACGAACTTTGCTTCCCTCTCCACCCATTTGTCCGGGGGCTCATGTTCTACTATGGCTTGGATTTCCACGATCTGGCCCTGAACTTTGTCCTCAACATCTCGGCGTTTATCGTCGTGTGCGAGGCCTTCCTTTGCATCCGTCCCCATTTCGGCCGATGGCTCAAGACTTTCAATGTCAAGCCTAAGGTGGTGCGCGGCACCCAGGCGGAGTGCGGAGGCGCCATGGTGGGCAAGATGCCCAACGTCCTATGGCTCGAGGGCTCCTTCGTGGAGACCCTAAAGGGGTGGCAATCGGGGTGGTTTTACATCACCGAGCCGCGCGACCCTGAATGGGTCGCAGCCCCCGAGTTCGGATCCAGACCCCCTACGCGGCTCATCTCCTGGAAAGAGACGGGCCTGTCGTGGGGTAAAAAAGGAGAGCTGACCGGACTCCAAACATGCGTCCAAACCCTGGTGGACAAGAAGCTCAAACTTGTCAACGTAGTCCAGGTTATGCTCATCCACCGGATCCTCCCGTGTCAACAACGGGCTTTCAACCTGTGGGAGTTCGACCCGGCGCAACACCGAACTCTGAGCAGGCTCTTCGACACGACGTACGAAGATGCTTGGAAGGTGCTTTTCAAGGGCGCCGAGGCCCCCGCATCTGCTACCAAGGATCGCGGATTCAGCACGCAGCGTCACGCTAGTGCGGTAAGCTGTTTTTACCTTTTACAGGGTATTAGTTTTTCATAGTTTGACTCCATGCGGGATCTAAGCTCCCTTACCTTTGACAGGTTTGGCAGGAGACGTCCGAACAGATCAACTGTCCGGCTCCTTTGCCCGAAGGCCCAGCGGATGCTCGCTTGGCGAAGCTGCTCGTTCCGGCACCCTATGTGGTGCCGGAGAAGAAGGCCAAGAAGAAGTCCATGGGGACTCGAAAGAGTGCCCGGCGCCTGGCGGTGTCGGATGGATCATCCGACGACTCCAAGACGTACTCCTCCCGTGAAGACGAGGAGGAGGAAGAAGAGACCTCTCCCCCTCCAGCGGGGGGAGAGAAGAAAAGGAAGGCCGCCCCAACTGGGGAGGCCGAAGGGTCAAAAAGGGGAAGACCCTTCCTCCGGACTGCTCCACCAACGCCGACGACGGCAAAGAGGAGTGGCCGCACAGGGCCAAGCCCCTGGCGAGATCGTAAGTATTCAGACACCAGAGCAATTCATAGTGTTCCTTTCTTGCACAACTCCTCCTTACGCCGAATATGACTGTGCAGTCTGCCCAAGGCCGGGCTCGACGAGTCGTCGAGCGGCTCCCTGGATTCGTTGGATGTGAATTCGCTTCGGACGGCTACCTCCCCCCACCCTACGGACGACGCCGAGGTGGCGTCCCAACAGGTTCCAAGCCAGGAGGAGGTGGTCCTGGAGGCGCCGCAAGGCGACCTCCCGGACTCCAGGCGTGAAGGGGATAGAACCCCCAAGGGCTCCAAGTCCGGCCTTGAGCCGGACACCGCGCCGGAACCTTCAACGGTTCCGGACTCCGGTAGGCAGCCTCCTTCCAAGAGGAGCAAGCCTACCGAGCCGGTGACCTCCGTCCAACCGGAGGCACCGGACAATTTGCTGGAGGTGCTTAACGGCGCCTCCATCGACGAGGAGCACCGCACTATTATGAGTGCGGTGATCCAAAAGGTTCAGTCCGCCAAGAGCGGATTGACTGAAGCCTGTGCTGGCCTTCTAATAGGCTTTGAGGTAAGTAAAGAATATGTAAAAATATTACCGCGTAGACAGTAGCCCCTGATGCTCTGTTCGGCGTTCGGAAAGAAAAGCCAAATAGAGGATCTAATAACATTCGCAGGAGTCTAACATAATTAAGTCAATATGCGTATGCAGGCTTCGC
Organism: Triticum urartu; assembly: GCF_056163025.1. Classification (NCBI taxonomy): domain Eukaryota; kingdom Viridiplantae; phylum Streptophyta; class Magnoliopsida; order Poales; family Poaceae; genus Triticum; species Triticum urartu. Next base: position 220,511,375 of record NC_141879.1, on the reverse strand, counting down.
TGCTGGCCTCCGCCGCACTGACTACGGAGGTGGATACGCTGAAGCAAAACCTCGCGCGGTCCAAGAACAAGCTCGGCCATGCCAAGAGGCAACTCGAGGAGAAGGAAGGTAAGTAATACCTTGCGCAAGTATATAGAGAAGATGTGGTTGCAAAAAATGACAGGATCAACGTGCTATTATAGGGGCCACGACCGAGGTGGCAACCCTTAAGAAAGCGCTGTCCGAGGCCGAAAACAGAGCGGCCTTGGAGCGCACAGAGAGAGGGAAGCAGGAGGCGTGGGTGGCCTTCTCTTAGGGTGGCCTTCAGCGTACAAAGGTTCCTGAGTCATTCTACCAGTTCTAGTAGCCACTCTAACAGCATAATCATTTTTCTTACTATTCATTTCATCAAGCACTTCTTTTTGAGCCTTAAGTACTTGTTCTACTTGAGTGGTAACCATAGAAGCATGTTTGCTAACAAGTTTAAGTTCACCTTTAATATCAGCCATATAATCACCCAAGCGTCTAATCATATAAGCATTTTCTTTTAATTGTCTACCAAAATAAGCATTGAAGTCGTCTTGCTTAAACATAAAGTTATCAAACTCATCCAAGCACTGACTAGCAATTTTAGTAGGAGGGACTTCAGCTTTATCATATCTATAGAGAGAATTTACCTTTACTACATGTGTCAGGATATCGGGATCAGGAGGTTCTTCAGTAAATAAATAATTAAGATCATATGTTTCTTCAACAGGCGGTGAATTAAGACTGTCGGTGTCAAAACCGGCGGATCTCGGGTAGGGGGTCCCGAACTTTGCGTCTAGGCGGATGGTAACAGGAGGCAGGGGACACGATGTTTTACCCTGGTTCGGGCCCTCTTGATGGAGGTAAAACCCTACGTCCTGCTTGATTGATATTGATGATATGGGTAGTACAAGAGTAGATCTACCACGAGATCAGAGAGGCTAAACCCTAGAAGCTAGCCTACGGTATGATTGTTGTTCGTCCTACAGACTAAAACCCTCCGGTTTATATAGACACCGGAGAGGGCTAGGGTTACACAGAGTCGGTTACAATGGTAGGAGATCTACATATCCGTATCGCCAAGCTTGCCTTCCACGCCAAGTGTCGTGGTTTTGTCACGGCAGATGTCCTAGAAACAGGACTTGGTCGTGGAGCCATCGCGACGGGTTAGCTTGAAGGGGTTAAAGTGGACACAAGGACGCAAGAGAGTTTATACTAGTTCGGCCCCTTCAATGAAGGTAAAAGCCTACGTCTAGTTGTGATGGAATTGATGGGTGTTTCGATGACTAGGGAGCAAACACGCTTCGCCTATGTCTCGAGTTGTTGTCTGTCCTTGAACCGCCGCCGGGTCGTCCCCTTATATACATGGGTGACGCCCGTTGGTTTACAGAGTCCCAACACCGGCTCATAGATGTATCCGGTTTGGTCTCTACTTATTTCTAACTTACAATACAAGTTACATATTAACGCCAGTTTACGGCTACAGGCTATCAACCGATTATGGGTCTTGAGCCCTCATCTATCTTCATGGGCTTTAACATGCTTAACTACAGATGAAGTTAATCCGGCCCAGACAGGCCGGTTTACGCCCAGTAGTAATATCCCCAACATTAGGCCCCAGATTGATTTGGACTGGTTCATGTCAATCCTTAGCAAAAACTTCATCTTCAACATCTTCTTGTAGTTTGGTGAACCGCCGTGATGTCATTTTCTCTGATTGCTGTAAATCGGCGTGACATCATCTATCATAAAGAAACTATCCGTGATACCTTCTTGTTTAATAGATCCGCGATAATCGAGGCGACAGCTCTGTTTCCAAACTTGCAGCTCCTTGATTTTCGCGCCTGACCCATGTCCCTTGCTTTATAAATAGGACCGAAGGGTCATTTCTTTTTCCCCTTCGTGCCCTTCTGCTTCATCTTCCTCGCATCGCCCCGTCTTCGGAGCTCCGCCGCCACCGTCGACCTCTGCACCAACCTTGGCCGCTGCATCACCCTGAATGTACTAGAGCCCCACGGCGACCTTCCGCTTCTTCCTCAGCTCTTGTAAGTCTTCTATCCTTTTCATCATAGATCTGTTCTAGGGTTTCCATGTTCTCCAGTGTTCATCGCTTGCTTCTTGTTCATATGATAGATCCTTAGACGAGTCTGTGAATCTTCGCTCTGTGTAGCAGTAGTTTTTATCCTCTGTTTTCACTGTCCGGCATACTAAGAGCATAGATCTTATCCGTACCTTTGCTTATTGATTCGGTACTGCTCCTTTTGGGCCTTGAATATTTATCTCCTTTATAAACATGTTCCAGATCCAAAGCTGTAGTATAATTATGTGAAATCTGTTTTTGCGTACTTACTCATCTGCAGTCTTGACTATTCAATGCTTAGATCAGGCGGTTTAACTTTGTAGAAAAATTTGACAAACCGGTATATACCATTAGTCCCCTTGTTGAACCGCCAGATGTTGGTTGCTTCATGAAACTCCGGTTCAGATAGTTCTGCCTCCGGTTTAACAGTGCCCATACCAACGTACCTTGATCAAATGCATTTTTGAACCGGGATCTTCTACCTTGTAGATTTCATCATGGCCAAGCGAGTATATGAGTGCAATTGGGTCCCTTCTCGTGTCACAGAGGATCAACTGGACGATTTAGTCCTGATTGGCGCCTTGGGCAGCAAAGACACCATCCATTGGAGGGCTCTTGGCAAAGAATGCCCCCCCCCACACCTCGAGAAGGAGAGGTTGTTGTTTTCATAGACCACTTAGCTCGGGGCTTTAAACCGCCCGGTTCTAAATTTTACCGGGATGTTTTAGCTGATTTCCAACTCCATCCGCAAGACACTGGCCCCAACTCTGTTACAAATATGTGCCACTTCCAAGTGCTCTGTGAGGTGTTTTTTCAAGAGGAGCCCACAGTGGAATTATTCAGAGATCTTTTCCATCTAAACCGCCGCACTGAGTTTACTGATGGCTCTAATACGGAGTTGGGTGGCATGGCGATTTAAAAAAGGAAAGAGGTCACATACCCCCACGCCAAGCTGCACAGTCACCCCAAGGAGTGGAATCAGACATGGTTCTACTGCAAAGACACCTCCCCTGCTGGTGAGAATCCCTTGCCTGGCTTTCGTCCGGAGCGGCTCAGCAATACACATCCTTTTCCTCAAAGATTGACTGCCTAGGAGAGAAGCAAATATGCTCCCCAGCTGTCAAAGCTCAGAGCCTTTATGGCCAATGGTTTAACAGGGGTTGACCTTGCTCGCTGTTGGATATCATGGAGCATACTGCCCCTTAGCCAGCGCTCTAGTTTGATGTGCGAATATACTGATAGCGTGGATGACCCACTACGACATTCAAGACTCCAGCTCTCCAGTGAAGAAATCACAGAGGCTGTTCGTAAGATACTGAATGAACCGGAACACGTCTGCGCTAGAACCGGCCTGCTTCCCTTCTGTGCCACTAACAAACCGCCAGTTGTAAGACTTCGATTTTTCTCTTTGCTGAATCTGTTATTGATATGTCTGGTCATTGTTTTTAATATCAGCGTCTGCATAATCAGGGCGATGATCCGTTTTGGAGCAAAAAGCTGCCGCAAGAGAAACCAGAGAAAACAGATAAACCGGAAAGAGCAATCCGGCAAAAAACTAAAGCTGTGAAGAAGACTGCCCACTGGAAAAGAACCACTGCATCTTCTAATTCAGCCCCTGATGACGAGGTGGATAATCCGGACTTTGAGGTAGAGCTTGACTCACTTGGTTTTTTTTTCATGCATCTTATTGATGTTGATATTTGTCAGGATGATGCCGAAGCCAGCCACGCAGATGTTGCAGAGGTAATTATTCTCTCTTCCGATTCAGAAACTTTGCCTTCACAAAAAATCCGTCAGGAAAACCGGAAAGTTAAATTTTCTCATCCTCTTGCTTATTTGGATCCTAAACTTCTTATGAAGACTCAACAACACGAAGCTCGCCGCACCACCCGGCACAGCGGCCAGGTAGTTACCTCCGCCGGTTTACCGAACAGTCCGGTTCGGAAACGTCATTCCGAGGTCTCTAACTCGCTTGTCAGTGCTTGTCCTAAAGCTGGCTGCTTTCGTCAACCTCTTAATCCGTCTGACTCCGATTACCAGGTTGTTTCCCACTCATCTTCTGGCGAGTCATCGGCTACTCAGCTCCCACCGCTCAAAACGGTGCTTAGGTAAGCTATATTTATTGTGATGTTTGCAGTACATTGCCTTAGAACATATGATGTATTTAATTTTGTTATTCTTCTCAGGGCCAAACCTAGGCCAAGCAAGAAGGCCCGCCTGGACAAAGCGGCCGAAGAAGATGTCATTCTTGAACCGGGCAAAACATCCAATCTTGAAGTGGCTATTCCTGAGGATATTCCCAATGATCCACCGCAGCTAGATGATGATCTTATTGCTGAAGAAATACCTACTGATACCTCAGGTCCTATCCATCAGCCCACAGGTTCCATCCGGATTGAACGCTCCACCGGTCCAGCAAACCCTACTGACAAGCCAACAACTCCAGTGCAAACCGGCGGTACCAAGGATGATGAGGTTGTCATTACTGGTACTGGCCATACTGAGCCAAGCAACCCTGTCGCTTTATCCAAACATTCTGCCAAGGAAGAGTTTGCTGCTTTTGGCAAAGGCAAGTGGAACGCCGATCTGACGACTTTCGCTGCTCTGAACGCCCAAGATATCCATTCCGGCTATCTGAACAGGCTGTATACCAGCCGTGACTATGAGGCCGGTCTGGTTAACATGATGAAAGATAAATATGAGGTAACTTCCATATGCTCCTTCCTGCTTGTATGCTTTCATTCTTGCTGACTCTCCTAGCCCCTAAGGGCCGGTTTGAAATATTCTTTCAAACCGGGACTTAATAATATAAACCTTGATGCTTTGAAAATCTGCTGATGTAGCCCCCAAGGGCCGGTTCAACTTGGTGTAGTTAAACCGGTACTTTATGTAATTGAAGCTGCCGCATCAGAATACATACGATCAAATAGCCATTAGCCCCCAAGTGCCAAGTTGAATGCTTGTATTGATCTTGGGCTTTGTAAACAATTGAAAGATGAAGATCGAATATGCATTAGCCCCCAAGTGCCAAGCACATAACTTGTTATGTGGTTGGTACTTGAATCCTTCTACCGATTTGTTGAAACATATATCTGTATGCCTGCAGGCGGAGCTGAAGGTGAAAGAAAACCAAGTCCTCGATCTGCAAGAAAACCTGAAAACCCAACAGGCTGAAACCTCCAAAGCAAAAGAGGAATTGGCCAGTGCCTTAAGCGCCATGGAACAACTTAAGGAGAACTTCAAGAGGAAACGGGCGGATTGGGCCACTGAAAAGTCCGCTTTGATCAAACGAGCAGAGGATGCCGAGGCTGCATTAAAACCAGTGATGGATGAACTGACCAGCATAAAGCGGCACGTTCATGCCATGACCACTGCTATCTTTGGTAAGCCAGCTTGCCTTCTGAATTGGTTCTGCCCTCTTACAGAGTCGCCGGTTTATTAATCCTTTATGGTATTTCAGGGACACGCATTGGTCACTTGGGGTCAGATGTGCGGAAGAAATTGAAAGCCGCCTATACATTGGTTGAACAATTGTATACTCGTGCCCAACGGATCATCTGTACCGCGTCTCATAACAAACCGGCGCCCACTTTGATTCAAGATACTCTGATGAAATTGTCAGTGCTTCCTGCCCGGGTTGAAGAGCTGAAGAAATCTGCTGCTCGAACCGGTGCAATCAATGCTTTAATCCGAGCAAAAGCCCGGGTGCCGGATTTTGATCCTGTTGAAGCGGCTCAGGGCTATCCCAGCTTGAAGGAAGACGGATCAGAATTTGGTGAAGCGGATTTGCGAGCAATAAACCGGGAGGTACGTCTGCTAGCTTGTCAACTGGCTGAGGAAGCAGACTTGTCTCATTATCAAGCCCAATATGACAGTTAGAACAAGCGAATAGCTGCACCAATCCATGAATCGGAAAATCTGATCCCTCCAATCCGTAAGCATACTTACGCTCCCGATATTGACCCGTCATTGCTAATCCATGATGAGGCTGTTTTTCAAGCATTAATGGGAATAGACTGGACAACTGTGGATTTCCAGCCACTGGGTAGAGAAACGGAAGCTGATGCGGTGCAAGATGATCCACAACCATCAGGCCAGGCTGGTGGCCAAGCTTAAACCGGAAGCCGGTTTAAAAACTTCCTCTTCTTTGTGAAAAACAATTATGTTATTATCGGCACCATGTTGCCTTGTAATAGGCTAGCTGATACCTTTGATGTTGACATGCCTTCGTGCATAACTTGTTCTTCCTGTGGTAATGAATGTTCCAAAACACTTTCTGCCATCGTTGAGTGTGAAGTTGGCTTGGCCACCCTTGAAGCGGAGTTTTGCAAACCCACACTATTGGAGGAAATAACAACTCCTGGATATATATATATATATATATATATATATATATATATGACACTGTTTATCATGTAAACCGTGCCGGGTTATAATAAACACCGTGTTACTCCATAAGAGGATGTTAACGGCAAGGATCAAACCAGACAAATAGTCTTCGGATTGACGTGAACTGTGTTCCGTCAATTGAGCGGTTAAATTTTTTTGCCGGTTTAAAAACACAATGAAAAAGCAAAAAAACCCCCTTCAAAGAAAAATATGAAGCAAAAGCAACGACAAAAAAACGTTTGCCAAAAAAGATTTATTTAAGCCGATCAAATGGTGTTACCATGGCCAAACACGACCAAGCTCCCGTTAGGTGTAACTATGGTTCTAGTCAGCCAGGTCCCCAAGTGATTCTTGTGGCATTTATGCCGACCAATTGGCGTGGTCATGGTTCGGGTTCGACCAAGCCCCCAAGTGATTCTGTGGCCTTAGGCTGATCAAGAGGCATGACTGGTTCAGACATGACCAAGTCCCCAAGTGATCTGGTGGCTCTCGCCTATTAAGAGGCATGGTATTGGTTCGGACACGACCAATCCTCCAAGTGATATAACACGATGCTTTTAGCAAAGCGAACTCAAGGGGTAAACCGGAGGCCACTTTAGAGCAACTCCGTGTAACCTCACATGATGTAAAAGAACAGATACCCCGCTTTAGCTGAGGTTCCGGTTTATTATATTTAATCATAATATATACATTGTCGTAAGATGTACATAAGTACAGCCAATGGCTCAGGTATAGTAAGGCCGAAGATGAGCTATATTCCACGGCCTGTTAGTCTCCTCCTCTGATGTACGTGAGTCTTTATGCTCTCGAATATCGATAAGATAGTACGACCCATTGTGCAGATTCTTGCTGACCACGAAAGGCCCCTCCCAAGGTGGGGATATCTTATGCATATCAGTCTGATCTTGGATGAGCCGAAGCACCAAATCTCCTTCCTGAAAAGCTCTGGTTCTGACCCGGCGACTGTGATAACAACGAAGATCCTACTGGTAAATCGCCGATCGGGCGGCTGCGATGTCACGCTCTTCATCCAACCGGTCCAAAGCATCTTGCCGTGCTATCTCGTTGTCTGCTTCAATATAAGCCGTGACACGAGGTGAATCATGACGGATATCACTGGGGAGAACCGCCTCCGCTCCATAAACCATGAAGAACGGTGTGTATCCTATTGATCTGTTGGGTGTTGTATTGATGCTCCATAACACAGATGGTAATTCTTCTACCCAACAACCCGGCGTTCTCTGCAAAGGAACCATGAGCCGGGGCTTGATGCCTCTCAAGATCTCTTGATTAGCTCTTTCTGCTTGAACATTGGACTGTGGATGTGCCACTGATGAAACATCGAGCTGGATGTGCTCTCGTTCGCAGAACTCCTTCATAGTACCTTTGGACAAATTGGTACCATTATCTGTGATAATACTGTGCGGAAAGCCAAACCGGAAAATCACCTTTTTGATGAACTGAACCACCGTGGCCGCATCACACTTGCTAACAGGTTCTGCCTCCACCCACTTCGTAAACTTGTCAACCGCCACCAGGAGGTGGGTCTTCTTATCTTTGGACCTTTTGAAAGGCCCAACCATATCCAGCCCCCAAGTCGCAAACTGCCAAGTAATTGGAATCATTCTCAATTCTTGAGCCGGTACATGAGCACGTCTTGAGAACCTTTGGCAACCATCACATCGTCTGACCAGATCCTCCGCATCAGCATGAGCAGTTAACCAATAGAAACCATGGCGAAACGCTTTAGCCACCAGAGACTTTGAACCGGCGTGGTGACCACAATCTCCTTCGTGGATCTCACGCAAAATTTCTCGGCCTTCTTCAGGAGACACGCAACGTTGAAAAGCTCCTGATACACTGCAATGATGCAACTCACTGTTGATGACAGCCATGGACTTGGATCGCCGGATTATCTGCTGGGCCAGAATCTCATCTTCTGGCAACTCGCCCCGGTTCTTGTATGCTAGGTAAGGAAGCGTCCAATCCGGAATGACATGAAGAACTGCTACCAATTGAGCCTCCGGATCAGGAATAGCCAAATCCTCTTCACCAGGGATCTTCACCGACGGATTGTGCAGCACATCCAGAAAAATATTGGGCGGGACCGGTTTGCGCTGAGAGCCCAGCCGGCTTAAAGCGTCCGCTGCTTCATTTTTCCGCCGGTCCACGTGATCCACCTGATAGCCTTTGAAATAACCTGCGACAGTATCCACCTCACGACGATATGCTGCCATGAGTGGGTCCCTAGAGTCCCAAGTGCCAGACACTTGCTGGGCCACAAGGTCCGAGTCACCGAAGCACTTAACTCGACTTAGATTCATCTCCTTAGCCATCCGGAGACCATGGAGCAAGGCTTTATACTCAGCTGCATTGTTAGTACAAGGGAACATTAAACGGAGAACATAACAAAACTTATCACCTCATGGGGAAGTTAATACGACTCCAGCCCCCGAGCCTTCCAACTGCCTGGATCCGTCAAAATGGATGGTCCAATACGTATGATCCGGCTTTTCTTCAGGTGCTTGCATTTCCGTCCAATCATTGATGAAATCAACAAGTGCTTGAGACTTAACCGTTGTCCGAGGCACATACTTCAAACCGTACGGCCCCAGCTCTATGGCCCACTTTGCAATCCGGCCAGTTGCTTCCCGGTTCTGGATGATATCTCCCAAAGGAGCAGAACTGCCCATCGTAATTGAGTGCCCTTGGAAATATTGTTTAAGCTTCCGGCTTGCCATAAAGACTCCATACACCAGCTTCTGCCAATGCGGATACCTTTGCTTGGATTCAATGAGCACCTCGCTGATGTAATAAACCGGACGTTGAACCAGATGCTCCTTACCTGCCTCCTTTCGCTCTACCACAATAGCTACACTGACCACCCGAACATTAGCAGCAACATATAGCAGTAACGGCTCCTTGTCCACGGGAGCGGCGAGCACAGGCGGATTGGCCAATTGCCGCTTTAAATCCTCAAACGCTTCATCAGCAGCAGAACTCCAGACAAACTGATCCGTCTTTTTCAACATCTGATACAAAGGGATTGCCTTCTCACCCAGGCGAATGATAAACCGGCTTAGCGCAGCAATCCTGCCCGCCAGGCGTTGAACATCGTTGATACACTTCGGTTTAGCCAGGGAGGTGATAGCTGTGATCTTCTCCGGATTAGCCTCAATTCCCCTGTTGGACACTAGAAAACCCAATAGCTTGCCTGCCGGTACACCAAAAACACACTTGTCCGGATTAAGCATCATCTTGTATGTTCTTAGATTATCAAAGGTTTCTTTCAAATCATCAATCAGAGTCTCCTTCTCCCTGGATTTAACCACGATATCATCCACATAAGCATGTACATTACGGCCAATCTGCTTGTGAAGACAATTTTGTACACACTGTTGGTAAGTTGCCTGGGCACTCTTGAGCCCGAAGGGCATAGACACATAGCAGAAGGCTCCAAAGGGAGTTATAAATGCTATCTTCTCCTGGTCCTTAACTGCCATTTTGATCTGATGATAGCCAGAATACGCATCCAAAAAACTTAGACGCTCACAACCCGCCGTAGCATCAATAATTTGATCAATACGGGGGAGGGCAAAAGGATCTGCTAGACAAGCCTTATTAAGATCTGTGTAATCCACACACATGCGCCAGGTGCCATTTTTCTTGAGGACCAGCACCGGATTGGCAAGCCACTCAGGGTGAAAAACTTCAATAATAAAGCCAGCTGCTAAGAGCCTGGCTACCTCTTCTCCAATCGCCTTGCGCCTTTCTTCGTTAAACCGGCGGAGGAACTGTTTCACCGGTTTATATTTAGGATCCACATTAAGTGTGTGCTCAGCGAGTTGCCTCGGTACACCTGGCATGTCAGAAGGTTTCCATGCGAAAATGTCCCGATTCTCGCGGATGAACTCGATGAGCGCGCCTTCCTATTTCGAATCCAAGTTGGCACTGATGCTGAACTGCATGGACGAATTGCCCGGTACGAAATCAACAAGCTTAGTCTCTGCTGCCGATTTAAACTTCAGGGCCGGATCATGCTCCGTAGTTGGCTTCTTCAACGGAGTCATGTCCGCTGGATCAACATTGTCTTTATAGTACTTCAACTCCTCGGTGGCACAAACCGACTCTGCATAAGCCGCATCTCCTTCCTCACATTCTAAAGCGATTTTGCGGCTTCCATGAACCGTTATTGTCCCCTTGTGACCCGGCATCTTGAGCTGCAAATATACATAACAGGGCCGAGCCATAAACTTGGCGTATGCTGGTCGCCCAAACATGGCATGATATGGACTTTGGATTTTCACCACCTCAAACGTCAATGTCTCCGACCTGGAATCATGATCATCCCCAAAGGCCACTTCTAGAGCTATCTTACCAACGGGATATGCTGATCTACCAGGCACTACCCCGTGGAATACTGTATTAGACGGTTTGAGATTCTTATCTGTTAGCCCCATACGTCGGAAGGTCTCATAATACAGGATGTTAATACTGCTCCCACCATCCATGAGCACCTTGGTAAACTTATAACCTCCCACCTGAGGCGCCACCACCAAAGCCAACTGACCCGGGTTATCGACCTGGGGTGGGTGATCTTCTCTGCTCCATATGATTGGCTGTTCAGACCAACGTGGATAACGGGGTGTGGCCGGTTCAACAGAGTTGACTGCCCGTCTCTGAACCTTCCGGTCTCGCTTGTCCAAGCTAGTGGTAAAGACATGGTACTGCCCACCACTCAACTGCTTTGGGTTGCTCTGGTAACCTGACTGTTGCTGCTGTTGGTTGTAACCACCCTGGTTGTTCTGACTATTTTGACCATTATGTCCGCCCGGATTACCATTAAATCCTGAACCGGAACTTCCTCCACCGTAACCCGGCCCGGACCCTGAGCCACCGCCAGATCCGTGATCATACCGGAAATTATTAGAATTCTTGAACTCCTGCATAATAAAGCAATCCTTCCAAAGGTGGTTTGCTGGCTCCTCCTTCGTCCCATGTCTTGGAAAGGGCTGGCTCAGCAGATAGTTCAGGCGGTTTGGGTTAGGGTTGGGTGCTCCACTACGATTTCTTGGCCTACCCTTGCATCGCTGGCCATTGTTCTGTGCGTTGGTATTAGCCACAAAGTCCATGTTACCATCCGCTTTACGCTTGCCTCCTCCGCCATTGCCTACCCAGTGATGCTGCTGACCTTTAGAGCTGCTGTTCTTCTTCCCCTTCCCTGTCTTGTCATCATCAGATTCGGGATCCTTGGTACTATCAGAATCAACATATTTTACCAAAGCGGCCATGAGGGTCCCCATGTCGGTGCAATGACGCTTCATCCGTCCCAATTTCAACTTCAGGGGCCCAAACCGGCAGTTGCCTTCTAGGGTTAATACTGCGGTGTCAGCGTTGATGCGGTATGAGGAGTGCAACACTTGTGAAACCCGGCGCACCCAATGAGTCGTTGATTCTCCTTCCTCCTGGACGCATGCAGCTAAGTCCACTATCGACATAGGCTGTTTACAGGTATCTTTGAAATTGCTGATAAACCGGGCCCGTAATTGGGCCCATGAACTGATAGAATTAGCCGGTAAGCTTTTTAACCAAGTACAGGCCGTTCCTTCGAGCATCATGGTGAAGTATTTTGCACACGCCGCGTCATCCACATCGAGCATCTCCATGGCCATCTCATAGCTCTCCACCCATGTCTCTGGAGGTTGATCCGCCGTGTAATTTGGTACCTTGTACGGGCCTTTGAAATCCTTGGGCAGGCGCATGTTACGCAAAGCGGGGATAAGGCAAGGCACCCCAAAGAACTGGAAGTAACACCAGGTTCAGTCAAGGTGGTTGGATGAACCGGCGTGAGCTGCCGAGCCTGATGCTGTGCGGCTAACTCGGCCTCCCTGCACGCGCGGGCCCGGTTCACCACTCCCTGAGCGTCATCAGCACCACCCGCCGGGTTGTTGTCCCGGGGTGCTCCACGTCGTTCATTACTCGACACTGCCGGTTCATCCATATGTCTGCTATAGCTCTGGCTTGGACGAGGGGTCGAGTGGATCCGGTCGCGGCTGTACGAGTATGCTTCCTGTTGGGCCAAAGCGGTCCTCATAAGTTCCTTGACCCGCCGTGTCTCTACTGCCTGCGGTGAGTCACCTTCAATTGGAATGGCCTCCAGCCATGCAGCAGCGGCAACAAGATTGTCCATTGGGTTGGAGTAGTGACCCGGGGGTGTTAAAGCAGCCTGAGGTACAACGGTGTTTCGACGAGGCGGGTCGATCTGACGAGGCTGAACCGGTGCCCCGGTCCCAGGGGCTTCTGCCCGGTTCCCCTCCAGCGGATTGCCGGCTCTTGGCCCTAGAGTGTTGAAAAGGTCTCTGGCCTCGAAAACCGGAGGTAAGCGGGATCGGTGCTTCCTCCTCATGACTTCATGTGATGCGCTCTGGTCCAACATAAGCCTGTAGGCCTGTGCGTCTAAAGCGGCCCGCTCTGCGGCCATCCTGGTGTCCTCAGCCGCCAGATCCGTCTTGGCCTGGGTGATTTGTTCCTTTACCTTTGCAATCTCCGTGTTGTGAGCGTCCTGATCTGGCAGATTAACTTCTGCCATAAGCATAGCCAACGCATCAAATAGTTCTGATAGAACCTGAGCCGGCGGGCGCACAGGGCCTCCTGCCCCGGCAGCCGTTGCCGCTGCTGAACCGGAGATCGTTGCCGTGGCTGTCGAAGAATGAAGCGCTGCTTGTGTTCCGGTCATGAATACTCCAACCCGGTTAGGCAGATTAGAGGGGTCCGGAATACTGTCGCCATCGGAACAGCTCTCAATCCGGCCATCTTGTAGCTGATAAAGAGATTCGGTTTCTCCGGTCGAAGATTCGTCACCGGAACAAACGGCGGTCGCCCCGCGAAGCTCCGGTCCGTCCTCATAACTCTCTCCATGGATCATTCCCACGAAGGCACGCTTCATGGCCGGTTTAACCCAGGCGGATCGCGCACGCTGAGCCGTCTCGACGAGGTCGGTGCAGATGTCCGGCTCAGGGCCCGGTTCACCGATCTTGCCAATGAAAACATGAATGCTACCAAAGGGGACCCGGTACCCGTACTCAATTGAGCCGGCCTCGGGGCCCCAGCCCGCGTCGTCGATGTAGAGTTTGCCGCGACGACTCTTAGTCATCCGGCCTACAGCGTAGCCCTCGAGTCCCTCAAAGCAGCCCTCCAAGAACCGGAAACCATCGTGCGATAGCCCCACGGTGGGCGCCAACTGTCATGGTTTTGTCACGGCAGATGTCCTAGAAACAGGACTTAGTCGTGGAGCCATCGCGGCGGGTTAGCTTGAAGGGTTAAAGCGGACACAAGGACGCAAGAGAGTTTATACTAGCTCGGCCCCTTCAATGAAGGTAAAAGCCTACGTCTAGTTGTGATGGAATTGATGGGTGTTTCGATGACTAGGGAGCAAACACGCTTCGCCTATGTCTCGAGTTGTTGTCTGTCCTTGAACCGCCGCCGGGTCGTCCCCTTATATACATGGCTGACGCCCGTCGATTTACAGAGTCCCAACACCGGCTCATAGATGTATCCGGTTTGGTCTCTACTTATTTCTAACTTACAATACAAGTTACATATTGACGTCGGTTTACGGCTACAGGCTATCAACCGATTATGGGTCTTGAGCCCTCATCTATCTTCATGGGCTTTAACATGCTTAACTACCGATGAAGTTAATCCGGCCCAGATAGGCCGGTTTACGCCTAGTAGTAATATCCCCAACACCAAGGAAAGTCCCTTCCGGACACGGGACGAAGTCTTCAATCTTGTATCTTCATAGTCTAGGAGTCCGGCCGAAGGTATAGTCCGGCTATCCGGACACCCCCTAATCCAGGACTCCCTCAAAGACCATGTATTTCTTCAATAGGAGGTAAATTCTTAACGTCTTCGGCTTTAATACCTTTTTCTTTCATAGATTTCTTTGCCTCTTGCATATCTTCGGGACTGAGAAATAAAACACCTCTCTTCTTCGGAGTCGGTTTAGGAATAGACTCAGTAATTGGAGAGGAGATGGCTCAGGAGCTGGCTCAGGAGGTGCCCAATTATTTTCATTTGTCAACATATTATTCAATAGAATTTCAGCTTCATCCGGTGTTCTTTCCCTGAAAAGAGAACCAGCACAACTATCCAGGTAATCTCTGGTAGCATCGGTTAGTCCATTATAAAAGATATCAAGTATTTCAGGTTTCTTAAGAGGATGATCAGGCTTAAGTAACTTGAGAAGCCTCCCCCAAGCTTGTGGGAGACTCTCTTCTTTAATTTGCACGAAGTTGTATATTTCCCTCAAAGCAGCTTGTTTCTTATGAGCAGGGAAATATTTAGCAGAGAAGTAATAAATCATATCCTGGGGACTACGCACACATCCAGGATCAAGAGAATTAAACCATATCTTAGCATCACCCTTTAATGAGAACGGAAATATTTTGAGTATATAGAAGTAACGCGATCTCTCATCATTAGTAAACAGGGCAGCTATATCATTTAACTTAGTAAGATGTGCCACAACAGTTTCAGATTCATAGCCATAAAACGGATCAGATTCAACCAAAGTAATTATATCAGGATCAATAGAGAATTCATAATCTTTATCAGGAACACATATAGGTGAAGTAGCAAAAGCAGGGTCGGGTCTCATTTTATCTCTAAGTGATTCGTTGTTCCATTTAATTAATAACCTCTTAAGCTCATATCTATCTTTGCAAGCAAAAATAGCGGCAGAAGATTCCATATCAAAAAGATAGCCCTCAGGAATAACAGGCATATTTTCATCATCACTATCATCATCGTATTCAGATTCAATAATTTCTCTTTCTCTAGCCCTAGCAATTTGTTCATCAAGAAATTCACTAAGGGGCACAGTAGTATCTGGCATAGAAGCAGTTTCATCATAAGTATCATGCATAGCAGAAGTGGCATCATCAATAACATGCGACATATCAGAACGAATAGCAGAAGCAGATGTAGGTGTCGCAAACTTACTCATAACAGAAGGTGAATCAAGTGCAGAGCTAGATGGCAGTTCCTTACCTCCCCTCGTAGTTGAGGGATAGATCTTGGTTTTTGGATCTCTCAAGTTCTTCATAGTGTCCAGCAGATATAAATCCCAAGTAACTCAAAGAATAGAGCTATGCTCCCCGGCAACGGCGCCAGAAATTAGTCCTGATAACCCACAAGTATAGGGGATCGCAATAGCTTTCGAGGGTAGAGTATTCAACCCAAATTTATTGATTCGACACAAGGGGAGCCAAAGAATATTCTCAAGTATTAGCAGCTGAGTTGTCAATTCAACCACACCTGGAAACTTAGTATCTGCGACAAAGTGTTTAGTAGCAAAGTAATATGATAGTGGTGGTAGCGGCAACAAAAGTAAAGACAGCAAAAGTAATGTTTTTGGTATTTTGTAGTGATTGTAACAGTAGCAGCGGGAAAGTAAATAAGCGTAAACGAGTATACGAAAAACTCGTAGGCACCGGATCAGTGATGGATAATTATACCGGATGTGGTTCATCATGTAACAGTCATAACATAGGGTGACACAGAACTAGCTCCAATTCGTCAATGTAATGTAGGCATGTATTCCGTATATAGTCATACGTGCTTATGGAAAAGAACTTGCATGACATCTTTTGTCCTACCCTCCCGTGGCAGCGGGGTCCTATTGTTGGGGATCGTAGCAGAAATTTAAAATTTTCTACGCATCACCAAGATCAATCTATGGAGTAATCTAGCAACGAGGGGAAGGGGAGTGCATCTACATACCCTTGTAGATCGCTAAGCGGAAGCGTTGCAAGAACGCGGATGAAGGAGTCGTACTCGCAGCGATTCAGATCGCGGTTGATTCCGATCTAGCGCCGAACGGACGGCGCCTCTGCGTTCAACACACGTACAGCCCGGGGACGTCTCCTCCTTCTTGATCCAGCAAGGGGAGAGGAGAAGTTGATGGAGAACTCTAGCATCACGACGGCGTGGTGGTGGAGCTTGTGGTATTCCTAAAGGGCTTCGCCAAGCTCTACGGAGGAGGACGAAGAGTTGGAGGAGGGAGGGCTGCGCCAGGGAAGAGGTCACGGCTGCCCTCCCACCCCTCCACTATATATAGGGGCAAGGGGAGAGGGGGAGGCGCCCTAGGGTTTCCCCTAGGGGGCGGCGGCTAGGCAGATTGGATCTCCCTAGGGAAAATCCTAGGGAGACTTGCCCCCAAGCCAAGCAGGTGGAGGCTTGCCTCCCAAGCCAGGTGGAGGCGCCCCAACCCCCCAAGTAACGTGGGAAAGGGTGTGGGGGGCGCACCACCCCTTAGTGGGCTGGTTTGCCCCTTCCCCTTTGGCCCATGAGGCCCTCCCACACTTGACGGGGCTCCCGAAACACCTTTCGGTCATGCTGGCCATAGCCTGATACCCCCGGAACACTTCCGGACTCCAATACCCTTCGTCCAATATACCGATCTTCACCTCCGGACCATTCCGGAGCTCCTCGTCATGTCCGGGATCTCATCCGGGACTCCGAACAACCTTCGGTAACCACATACTATTTCCCATAACAACTCTAGCGTCACCGAACCTTAAGTGTGTAGACCCTACGGGTTCGGGAACCATGCAGACATGACCGAGACAACTCTCCGGCCAATAACCAATAGCGGGATCTGGATACCCATGTTGGCTCCCACATGTTCCACGATGATCTCATCGGATGAACCACGATGTCGAGGATTCAATCAATCCCGTATACAATTCCCTTTGTCCAGCGGTATTGTACTTGCCCGAGATTCGATCATCGGTATCCCGATACCTTGTTCAATCTCGTTTCCGGCAAGTCTCTTTACTCGTTCCGTAACACATCATCCCATGATCAACTCCTTGGTCACATTGTGCACATTATGATGATGTCCTACCGAGTGGGCCCAGAGATACCTCTCCGTTTACACGGAGTGACAAATCCCAGTCTCGATTCGTGCCAACCCAACAGACACTTTCGGAGATACCTGTAGTGTACCTTTATAGCCACCCAGTTACGTTGTGACGTTTGGCACACCCAAAGCACTGCTACGGTATCTGGTAGTTGCACAATCTCATGGTCTAAGGAAATGATACTTGACATTAGAAAAGCTTTAGCAAACGAACTACACGATCTTGTGCTAGGCTTAGGATTGGGTCTTGTCCATCACATCATTCTCCTAATGATGTGATCCCGTTATCAACGACATCCAATGTCCATGGTCAGGAAACCGTAACCATCTATTGATCAACGAGCTAGTCAACTAGAGGCTTACTAGGGACATGGTGTTGTCTATGTATCCACACATGTATCTGAGTTTCCTATCAATACAATTCTAGCATGGATAATAAACGATTATCATGAACAAGGAAATATAATAATAACCAATTTATTATTGCCTCTAGGGCATATTTCCAACACCTATTGGAAACTAAGGGATATTGAGGCCTCCTTTTAATAGAGAACCGGAACAAAACATTAGCACATAGTGAATACATGAACTCCTCAAACAATGGTCATCACCGGGAGTGGTCTCGATTATTGTCACTTCAGGGTTGCCGGATCATAACACATAGTAGGTGACTATAGACTTGCAAGATAGGATCAAGAACTCACATATATTCATGAAAACATAATAGGTTCAGATCTAAAATCATGGCACTCGGGCCCTAGTGACAAGCATTAAGCATAGCAAAGTCATAGCAACATCTATCTCAGAACATAATGGATACTAGGGATCAAACCCTAACAAAACTAACTCGATTACATGATAAATCTCATCCAACCCATCACCGTCCAGCAAAACTACGATGCAATTACTCACGCACGGCAGTGAGCATCATGAAATTGGTGATGGAGGATGGTTGATGATGACGACGGCGACGAATCCCCCTCTCCGGAGCCCCGAACGGACTCCAGATCAGCCCTCTCGAGAGGTTTTAGGGCTTGACGGCGGCTCTGTATCGTAAAACGCAATGATTTCTTCTCTTTGATTTTTTCTCTCTGAAAGCAAATATATAGAGTTGGAGTTGGCGTCGGAGGGTTTCCAGGGGGCGCGCCCTAGGGGGGCGCGCCCCCCACCCTAGTGAGAAGGGTGTGGGCCCCCTGGTCTTCATCTTTGGCGAGGATTTTTTATTGTTTTTTCTAAGATGTTCCGTGGAGTTTCAGGTCATTCCGAGAATATTTGTTTTCTGCACATAAAACAACACCATGGTAATTCTGCTGAAAACAGCGTCACTCCGGGTTAGTTCCATTCAAATCATACAAATTAGAGTCCAAAACAAGGGCAAAAGTGTTTGGAAAAGTAGATACGACGGAGACGTATCAACCACCGCCACTGCCGTGCCTGTTCCCGCCTCTGCTTCAAACGGGAGGAGCTCGCCCGTCACCGTTGACTGCGTCCACGTGGGCTGCGTCCTCACGGTCCAGTTCCGCCAGCCCAAGCCGGCCCGCTACTTTGACTGGGCCTCAGCCCATGGTGAGGACGCGCCCAGCCCTCTCCTGAGCTTGTTGGGCCAACCAGTTTCAGCCCATTGTGTTTTTTTGCTGCTCCTGCATTTTAGCTATTATCCAGAAAATTGTTGTTTTACAGAAAAGTCCCTAGACAACATGCATATAATAACTCACAAACCGTGCATCGTTTTATTACAAACTTAATATGGAAGTTGCTTAGAATTTTGTCTAGTTTCATAATATGCCACTTTCATCCATGTTCAAAATGTTTAAAATGCTGTGTGTTTAAACTTGTTTAAATAACTTGCTAAAATGCTTTATGATACGTCTCCAACATATCTATAATTTTTGATTGCTCCATGCTATATTATCTACTGTTTTGGGCAATATTGGGCTTTATTTTCCACTTTTATATTATTTTTGGGACTAACCTATTAACCGGAGGCCCAGCCCAGATTTGCTGTTTTATGCCTATTTCAGTGTTTCGAAGAAAAGGAATATCAAACAGAGTCAAAACGGAACGAAATCAACTGGAGAAGTTATTTTTGGAACGAAAGCCACCGGATAGACTTGGACTCTGATGTCTCCTACACAACCTTCTTCTTGTAGACGTTGTTGGGCCTCCAAGTGCAGAGGTTTGTAGGACAGTAGCAAATTTCCCTCAAGTGGATGGCCTAAGGTTTATCAATCCATAGGAGGCGTAGGATGAAGATGGTCTCTCTCAAGCAACCCTGCAACCAAATAACAAAAAGTCTCTTGTGTCCCCAACACACCCAATACAATGGTAAATTGTATAGGTGCACTAGTTCGGCAAAGAGATGGTGATACAAGTGGTATATGGATAGTAGATATGAGTATTTGTAATCTGAAATTATAAAAACAGCAAGGTAACAAGTGATAAAAGTGAGCGTAAACGGTATTGCAATGTGTGGAAACAAGGCCTAGGGTTCATACTTTCGCTAGTGTAAGTTTCCTCAACAATACTAACATAATTGGATCACATAACTATCCCTCAACATGCAACAAAGAGTCACTCCAAAGTCACTAATAGCGAAGAACGAACGAAGAGATTATGGTAGGGTACGAAACCACCTCAAATTTATTCTTTCCAATCAATCCATTGGGCTATTCCTATAAGTGTCACAAACAGCCCTAGAGTTCGTACTAGAATAACACCTTAAGACACAAATCAACCAAAACCCTAATTTCACCTAGATACTCCATTGTCACCTCAAGTATCCATGGGCATGATTATACGATATGCATCACACAATCTCAGATTCATCTATTCAACCAACACAAAGGACCTCAAAGAGTGCCCCAAAGTTTCTACCAGAGAATCATGATGAAAACGTGTGCCAACCCCTATGCATAGGTTCCCAATGTCACGAAACCCGCAAGTTGATCACCTTAACATACATCAAGTGGCACGTGGTATCCCATTGTCACCACAGATATCCACGGCAAGACATACAGCAAGTGTTCTCAAATCTTTAAAGACTCAATCTGATAAGATAACTTCAAAGGGGAAACTCAATTCATTACAAGGGAGAAGAGGGGGAGGAGAAACATAAGATCCAACTATAATAGCAAAGCTCACGATACATCAAGATTGTATCATCTCAAGAACACGAGAGAGAGAGAGATCAAACACATAGCTACTGGTACATACCCTCATCCCTGAGGGAGAACTACTCCCTCCTCGTCATGGAGAGCACCGAGATGATGAAGCTGGCCACCGGAGAAGGATTGCCCCCTCCGGCAGGGTGCCGGAACGGGTCTAGATTGGTTTTCGGTGGCTACGGAGGCTTCTGGCGGCGGAACTCCCGATCTATTGTGTGCTCTGGAAGTTTTAGGGTATATGGAGTTATATAGGCAGAAGAAGCACGTCAGGGGAGCCACGGGGGGCCCATGAGGCAGGGGGCGCGCCCTAGGGGGGGCGCCCCCCACCCTCGTGGGAAGATCCCGTATCTTCTGACGTGGGGTCCAAGTCCATCAGGTGTGTTTCCTTCCAAAAATAACTTCTTGAGTTGATGTCGTTCCATTTCGACTCCGTCTGATATTCCTTTTCTTCAAAACACTGAAATAGGCATAAAACAACAAATCTGGGCTGGGCCTCCGGTTAATAGGTTAGTCCCAAAAATAATATAAAAGTGGATAATAAAGCCCAATATTGCCTAAAAAAGTAGATAATATAGCATGGAGCAATCAAAAATTATAGATACGTTGGAGACGTATCAAGCATCCCCAAGCTTAATTCCTGCTCGTCCTCGAGTAGGTAAATGATAAAAAGATAATTTTTGATGTGGAATGCTAGATGGCATAATTTCAATGTAATTCTTCTTACTTGTGATATGAATATTTAGATCCGAAAGATTCAAGACAAAAGTTCATATTGACATAAAAATAATAATACTTCAAGCATACTAACTAAGCAATCATGTCTTCTCAAAATAACATGGCCAAAGAAAGCTATCCCTACAAAATCATATAGTCTGGCTATGCTCCATCTTCACCACACAAAATATTTAAATCATGCAAAACCCCGATGACAAGCCAAGCAATTGTTTCATACTTTTGATGTTCTCAAACCTTTTCAATCTTCACGCAATACATGAGAGTGAGCCATGGATATAGCACTATAGGTGGAATAGAGTGGTGGTTGTGGAGAAGACAAAAAGGGAGAAGATAGTCTCACATCAACTAGGCGTATCAACGGGCTATGGAGATGCCCATCAATAGATATCAATGTGAGTGAGTAGGGATTGCCATGCAACGGATGCACTAGAGCTATAAGTGTATGAAAGCTCAACAAAAGAAACTAGTGGGTGTGCATCCAACTCGCTTGCTCACGAAGACCTAGGGCATTTTGAGGAAGCCCATCATTGGAATATACAAGCCAAGTTCTATAATGAAAAATTCCCACTAGTATATGAAAGTGACAACATATGAGACTCTCTATATGAAGAACATGGTGCTACTTTGAAGCACATGTGTGGAAAAAGGATAGTAGCATTGCCCCTTTTTATTATTTTATTTTTTATATTTTTTTATTTGTCCTTTCTTTCTTTTGTTTTATGGCCTTTCTCTTTCTTTTTTATTTGGCCTTTCTTTTTTTCTTTTTTTGGGACAATGCTCTATTAATGATGATCATCACACTTCTATTTATTTACAACTCAGTGATTACAACTCAATACTAGAACAAAGTATGACTCTATATGAATGCCTCCGGCAGTGTACCGGGATATGCAATGAATCAAGAGTGACATGTATAAAAGAATTATGAACGGTGGCTTTGCCACAAATACTATGTCAACTACATGATCATGCTAAGCAATATGACAATGATGAATGTGTCATGATAAACTGGATGGTGGAAAGTTGCATGGCAATATATCTCGGAATGGCTATGGAAATGCCATAATAGGTAGGTATGGTGGCTGTTTTGAGGAAGGTATATGGTGGGTTTATGGTACCGGCGAAAGTTGCACAGTACTAAAGAGGCTAGCAAAGGTGGAAGGGTGAGAGTGCGTATAATCCATGGACTCAACATTAGTCATAAAGGAATCACATACTTATTGCAAAAATCTATTAGTTATCGAAACAAAGTACTACGCGCATGCTCCTAGGGGGATAGATTGGTAGGAAAAGACCATCGCTCGTCCCCGACCGCCATTCATAAGGAAGGCAATCAATAAATAAATCATGCTCCGACTTCGTCACATAATGGTTCACCATACGTGCATGCTACGGGAATCACAAACTTCAACACAAGTATTCCTCAAATTCATAACCACTCAACTAACATGACTCTAATATCACCATCTCCATATCTCAAAACAATTATCAAGTATCAAACTTCTCATAGTATTCAACACACTCATAAGAGAATTTTATTATTCTTGAATACCTAGCATATTAGGATTTTAAGCAAATTACCATGCTATTTAAGACTCTCAAAATAATCTAAGTGAAGCATGAGAGTTCATCTATTTCTTCAAAATAAAACTACCACCATGCTCTAAAGGATATAAGTGAAGCACTAGAGCAAATGACAAACTACTCCGAAAGATATAAGTGAAGATTAATGAGTAGTCAAATAATTATGCAACTATGTGAAGACTATCTAACATTTAATAATTTGAGATCTTGGTATTCTATTCAAACAGCAAGCAAAGCAAAATAAAATGACATTCTAAGAATAGCAAACATCATGTGAAGAAGCAAAAACTTAGGATCAACCGATACCAACCGATAGTTGTTGAAGAAGAAAGGTGGGATGCCAACCGGGGCATCCCCAAGCTTAGATGCTTGAGACTTCTTGAAATATTATCTTGGGATGCCTTGGGCATCCCCAAGCTTGAGCTTTTGTGTCTCCTTAATTCCTCTCATATCACGGTCTCCCTAAATCTCAAAAGCTTCATCCACACAAAACTCAACAAGGACTCGTGAGATAAGTTAGTATAAACCATTGCCAAAACCTTATCATACTCTACTGTAGAAAATCACTAAAATTATTATTCAACATTGCATACTAAATGCCTCTGCATATTTAATAGTCCTATCATCAAATAGAATCATTAAAGAAGCAAACATATGCAAACAATGCAAACATAACAGCAATCTGCCTAAACAGGATAGTCTGTAAATAATGCTGCAACATCCATACTTCCCTAGCTCCAAAAACTATGAAAGAAAATTCCCACTGTAGTAAATTTATCAGAGATTAATATGCAAAAGGTTTCAACATTTTATCACATTCTGAATTTTCTAGGGAATTATTGCAACAGCGGTAAACTTTCTGTTTTCAAACAGCAACATGTCGACTTCTAACATACGCATAGTAAAGGCTATCAATGCCAATTTTATTGAATTAAAAGATGCAAAACATTGTTCTAAATTACAGCAAGAAAATCCTAACAAAATAAATTGATGCTCCAAGCAAAACACATATCATGTGGTGAATAAAAATATAGCTCCAAGTAAAGTTACCGATGAACGAAGACGAAAGAGGGGATGCCTTCCGGGGCATCCCCAAGCTTAGGCTTTTGGTTGTCCTTGAATATTACCTTGGGGTGCCTCGGGCATCCCCAAGCTTAGGCTCTTGCCACTCCTTATTCCATAGTCCATCGAATCCTTACCCAAAACTTGAAAACTTCACAACACAAAACTTAACAGAAAACTCGTAAGCTCCGTTAGTATAAGAAAACAAAAGACCACTTCAAGGTACTGTAATGAACTAATTCTTTATTTATATTGGTGTTAAACCTACTATATTCCAACTTCTCTATGGTTTATAAACTATTTTACTAGCCATAGATTCATCAAAATAAGCAAACAACACAATGAAAACAGAATCTGTCAAAAACAGAACAGTCTATAGTAATCTGGATCAAACGTATACTTATGGAACTCATAAAATTCTCAAATAAATTTATGTACCTGAGGAATTTATTTATTAATAATCTGCAAAAATAATTAACTAAATATCACTCTCCAAATAAAAATGGCAGCAATTCTCGTGAGCGCTAAAGTTTCTGTTTTTTACAGCATGATCAACAAGACTCTCCCCAAGTCTTCCCAAAGGTTCTACTTGGCACAAACACTAATTAAACTACTAAAACCACATATAAACATAGGCTAGATGAATTATTTATTACTAAACAGGATCAAAAGGCATGGAATAAAAATAAAATTGGGTTGCCTCCCAACAAGCGCTATCGTTTAACGCCCCTAGCTAGGCATGATGATTTCAACGATGCTCTCGTAAAAGATAAGAATTGAAACATAAAGAGAGCATCATGAAGAATATGACTAGCACATTTAAGTCTAACATACTTCCTATGAATAGGGATTTTGTGAGCAAACAACTTGTGGGAACAATAATCAACTAGCATAGGAAGGCAAAACAAGTATAACTTCAAAATTTTAAGCACATAGAGAGGAAACTTGATATTATTGCAATTTCTACAAGCATATATTCCTCCCTCATAATAATTTTCAGTAGCATAATGAATGAATTCAACAATATAACCAGCACCTAAATCATTCTTTTCATGATCTACAAGCATAGAAAATTTACTACTCTCCACATAAGCAAAATTCTTCTCATGAATAATAGTGGGAGCAAATTCAACAAAATAATTATCATGTGAGGCATAATCCTATTGAAAACTAAAATCATGATGTCAAGTTTCATGGATATAATTATTCTTTATAGCATACAAGTCATCACAATAATCATCATAGATAGCAACTTTTCTCATCATCAATTGGAACCTCTTCCGGAATAGTGGATTCATCACAAAATAAAGCCATGACCTCTCCAATTCCACTTTCATCATAAATAGGAGGCATGCTTTCATCATAATAAATTTTCTCATCAAAACTTGGGTGACAAAAAATATCATCTTCATCAAACATAGCTTCCCCAAGCTTGTGGCTTTGCATATCATTAGCATCATGGATATTCAAGGAATTCATACTAACAACATTGCAATCATGCTCATCATTCAAATATTTAGTGCCAAACATTTTATAGATTTCTTCTTCTAGCACTTGAGCACAATTATACTTTCCATCATATTCACGAAAGATATTAAAAAGGTGAAGCGTATGAGACAAACTCAATTCCATATTTTTGTAGTTTTCTTTTATAAACTAAACTAGTGATAAAACAAGAAACTAAAAGACTCGATTGAAAGATCTAAAGATATACCTTCAAGCACTCACCTCCCCGGCAACGGCGCCAGAAAAGAGCTTGATGTCTACTACACAACCTTCTTCTCGTAGACGTTGTTGGGCCTCCAAGTGCAGAGGTTTGTAGGACAGTAGCAAATTTCCCTCAAGTGGATGACCTAAGGTTTATCAATCCGTAGGAGGCGTAGGATGAAGATGGTCTCTCTCAAGCAACCCTGCAACCAAATAACAAAAAGTCTCTTGTGTCCCCAACACACCCAATACAATGGTAAATTGTATAGGTGCACTAGTTCGGCGAAGAGATGGTGATACAAGTGGTATATGGATAGTAGATATGAGTATTTGTAATCTGAAATTATAAAAGCAGCAAGGTAACAAGTGATAAAAGTGAGCGTAAACGGTATTGCAATGTGTGGAAACAAGGCCTAGGGTTCATACTTTCGCTAGTGTAAGTTCCCTCAACAATACTAACATAATTGGATCACATAACTATCCCTCAACATGCAACAAAGAGTCACTCCAAAGTCACTAATAGCGGAGAACGAACGAAGAGATTATGGTAGGGTACGAAACCACCTCAAAGTTATTCTTTCCAATCAATCCATTGGGCTATTCCTATAAGTGTCACAAACAGCCCTAGAGTTCGTACTAGAATAACACCTTAAGACACAAATCAACCAAAACCCTAATGTCACCTAGATACTCCATCGTCACCTCAAGTATCCGTGGGCATGATTATACGATATGCATCACACAATATCAGATTCATCTATTCACCCCCTCTTCTCTCTTGTAATGAATTGAGTTTCCCCTTTGAAGTTATCTTATCGGATTGAGTCTTTAAAGATTTGAGAACACTTGATGTATGTCTTGCCGTGGATATCTGTGGTGACAATGGGATACCACGTGCCACTTGATGTATGTTAAGGTGATCAACTTGCGGGTTTCGTGACATTGGGAACCTATGCATAGGGGTTGGCACACGTTTTCGTCATGATTCTCCGGTAGAAAAAGTGTTGGGGAACGTAGCAGAAATTCAAAATTTTCTACGCATCACCAAGATCAATCTATGGAGTAATCTAGCAACGAGGGGAAGGAGAGTGCATCTACATACCCTTGTAGATCGCTAAGCGGAAGCGTTCAAATGAACGGGGTTGATGGAGTCGTACTCGTCGTGATCCAAATCACCGATGATCCTAGTGCCGAACGGACGGCACCTCCGTGTTCAACACACGTACAGCCCGGTGACGTCTCCTACGCCTTGATCCAGCAAGGGGAGAAGGAGAAGTTGGGAAGACTCCATCCAGCAGCAGCACGACTGCGTGGTGGTGGTGGAGGAGCGTGGTACTCCAGCAGGGCTTCGCCAAGCACCGCAAGAGACGAGGAGGGAGAGGGGTAGGGCTGCGCCAAGAAGGAGATTGAATCGTGTCTCTGGCAGCCCAAAACCTCAAGTATATATAGGGGGAGGGGAGGGGCTGCGCCCCCACCTAGGTTTCCACCCCTAGGGGTGGTGGCCAGCCCTAGATCCCATCTAGGGGGTGCGGCCAAGGGGGGAGAGAGGGGGGCGCACCACTAGGTGGGCCTTAGGCCCATCTGAGCCTAGGGTTTGCCCCCTTCCACTCTCCCTTGCGCCTTGGGCCTTGGTGGGGGGCGCACCAGCCCACCTGGGGCTGGTCCCCTCCCACACTTGGCCCATGCAGCCCTCTGGGCTGGTGGCCCCACTTGGTGGACCCCCGGACCCCTCCGGTGGTCCCGGTACATTACCGATAAAACCCGAAACTTTTCCGGTGACCAAAACAGGACTTCCCATATATAAATCTTTACCTCCGGACCATTCCGGAACTCCTCGTGACGTCTGGGGTCTCATCCGGGACTCCGAACAACATTCGGTAACCGCGTAAAAACTTTCCCTATAACCCTAGCATCATCAAACCTTAAGTGTGTAGACCCTATGGGTTCGGGAACCATGCAGACATGACCGAGATAACTCTCCGGTCAATAACCAACGGCGGGATCTGGATACCCATGTTGGTTCCCACATGTTCCACGATGATCTCATCGGATGAACCACGATGTCGAGGATTCAATCAATCCCGTATTCAATTCCCTTTGTCTAGCGGTACGATACTTGCCCGAGATTCGATCGTCGGTATCCCGATACCTTGTTCAATCTCGTTACCGGCAAGTCTCTTTACTCGTTCCGTAACACATCATCCCGTGATAAACTCCTTGATCACATTGTGCACATTATGATGATGTCCTACCGAGTGGGCCCAGAGATACCTCTCCGTTTACACGGAGTGACAAATCCCAGTCTCGATTCGTGCCAACCCAACAGACACTTTCGGAGATACCTGTAGTGTACCTTTATAGCCACCCAGTTACGTTGTGACGTTTGGCACACCCAAAGCACTGCTACGGTATCCGGGAGTTGCACAATCTCATGGTCTAAGGAAATGATACTTGACATTAGAAAAGCTTTAGCAAACGAACTACACGATCTTGTGCTAGGCTTAGGATTGGGTCTTGTCCATCACATCATTCTCCTAATGATGTGATCCCGTTATCAACGACATCCAATGTCCATGGTTAGGAAACCGTAACCATCTATTGATCAACGAGCTAGTCAACTAGAGGCTTACTAGGGACATGGTGTTGTCTATGTACCCACACATGTATCTGAGTTTCCTATCAATACAATTCTAGCATGGATAATAAACGATTGTCATGAACAAGGAAATATAATAATAACCAATTTATTATTGCCTCTAGGGCATATTTCCAACAGTCTCCCACTTGCACTAGAGTCAATAATCCAGTTCACATCAATATGTGATTAACACTCAAGGTCACATCCCCATGTGACTAACACCCAAAGAGTTCTGGGTTTGATCGTGTTATGCTTGTGAGAGAGGTTTCAGTCAACGGGTCTGCAACATTCAGATCCATACGTACTTCGCAAATTTCTATGTCATCTTGTAGATGCAACTACTACGCTACATTCGGAGCCATTTCAAATAACTGTTCTACTTGGAGCTATTCTAAATTGTTGCTCCATTATACGTATCCGGTATCTCTACTCAGAGCTATCCGGATAGGTGTTAAGCTTGCATCGACGTAACTCTTTATGTCGAACTCTTTATCACCTCCATAACCGAGAAACATATCCTTATTCCTCTTAGGATAATTTAGACTGCTATCTGGTGATCTACTCCTAGATCACCTTTGTACCCTCTTGCCAGATATGTGGCAAGGCACACATCAGGTGCGGTACTCAGCATGGCATACCGTATAGAGCCTATGACAAAAGCATAGGGGACGACCTTCGTCCTTCCTCTTTCTTCTGCCGTGGTCGTGCTTTAAGTCTTAACTTCATACCTTACAACTCAGGCAAGAACTCCTTCTTTGACTGATCCATCTTGAACACCTTCAAGATCATGTCAAGGTATGTGCTCATTTGAAAGTACCATTAAGCGTTTTGATCTATCCTTATAGATCTTGATGCTCAATGTTCAAGTAGCTTAATCCAGGCTTTCCATTGAAAAACATTTTCCAAATAACCCTATATGCTTTCCATAAATTCTACGTCATTTCTGATCAACAACATATATTCATCAGAAATTCTATAGTGCTCCCACTCACTTCTTTGGAAATACAAGTTTCTCATAAACTTTGTATACACCCAAAATCTTTGATCATCTCATCAAAGCATACATTCCAACTCCGAGATGCTTACTCCAGTCCTTAGAAGGATTGCTGGAGCTTTGCATACTTATTAGCATCTTTCAGGATTGACAAAACCTTCCGGTTGTATCACATACAACCTTTCCTCAAGAAAATCGTCGAGGAAACAATGTTTTGACATCCTATCTGCAAGATTTCATAAATAATGCAGTAATCGCTAATATAATTCCAACAGACTCTTAGCATCGCTACGAGTGAGAAAGTCTCATCGTAGTCAACTCCTTGAACTTGTCGGAAAACATCTTAACGACAAGTCGAGATTTCTTAATGGTGATACTTACCATCATTGTCCGTCTTCCTTTTAAAATCCATATGTACCTAACAGCCTTACGACCATCAAGTAGTTCTTCCAAAGTCTACACTTTGTTTTCATATATGTATCCTCTCTCGGATTATATGGCCTCGAGCCATTTTGGAATCCAGGCCCACCATCGCTTCTCCATAGCTCGTAGGTTCATTATTGTCTAGCAACATGACTTCCAAGACAGGATTACGTACCACTTTGAAGTAGTACGCATCCTTGTCATCCCACGAGGTTTGGTAGTGACTTGATCTGAAGTTTCATGATCACTATCATAAGCTTCCACTTCAATTGGTGTAGGTGCCACAGGAACAACTCCCTGTGCCCTGCCACACACTAGTTGAAGAGATGGTTCAATAACCTCATCAAGTCTCCACCATCCTCCCACTCAATTCTTTCGAGAGAAACTTTTCCTCGAGAAAGGACCCGATTCTAGAAACAATCCCTTATTGCTTTCGGATCTGAGACAGGAGGTATACCCAACTGTTTTGGGTATCCTATGAAGATGCATTTATCCGCTTTGGGTTCGAGCTTATCAGCCTGAAACTTTTTCACATAAGCGTCGCAGCCCCAAACTTTTAAGAAATGACAGCTTAGGTTTCTCTAAACCATAGTTCATACGGCCTCATCTCATCGGAATTACGTGGTGCCCTATTTAAAGTGAATGTGGTTGTCTCTAATTCCTAACCCATAAACTATCGTGGTAATTCGATAAGAGACATCATGGTATGCATCATATCCAATAGGGTGCAGTTATGATGTTCGGACACACCATCACACTATGGTGTTCCAGGCTGTATTAGTTGTGAAACAATTTCCACAATGTCTTAATTCTGTGCCAAACTCGTAATTCAGATATTCATCTCTATGATCATATCATAGATCTTTTATCCTCTTGTCACGATGATCTTTCAACTTCACCCTGAAATTACTTGAACCTTTCAATAATTCAGACTCATGATTCATCAAGTAAATATACTCAACATCTACTCAAATCATCTGTGAAGTAAGAACATAACGATATCCACTACACGCCTCAGCACTCATTGGACTGCACACATCAAAATGTATTACTTCCAACAAGTTGCTTTCTAGTTCCATTTTACTGAAAACGAGGCTTTCAGTCATCTTGCCCATGTGGTATGATTTGCATGTCTCAAGTGATTCAAAATCAAGTGAGTCCAAACGGTCCATTTGCATGGAGTTTCTTCATGCATATACACCAATAGACATGGTTCACATGTCTCAAACTTTTCAAAATGAGTGAGCCCAAAGATCCATCAACATGGAGCTTCTTCATGCGTTTTATACCAATATGACTCAAATTGCAGTGCCACATTTGTGTGGTACTATCATTACTATCTTATACCTTTGGCATGAAAGTGTGTATCACTACGATCGGGATGGTATTATTCAAATAAACAGAGTAACCATTATTCTCCTTAAATGAATAACCGTATCGCGATAGACATAATCCAATCATGTCTATGCTCAACGCAAACACCAAATAACAATTATTTAGGTTTTAATACCAATCTCGATGGTAGAGGGAGCGTATGATATTTGATCAACCTTGGAAATACTTCCAACACATATCGTCATCTCACCTTTTAGCTAGTCTCTGTTTATTTCGTAGCCTTTTGTTTCGAGTTACTAACACTTAGCAACCGAACCGGTATCTAATACCCTGGTGCTACTAGGAGTACTAGTAAAGTACACATTATAATGCATATCCAATATACTTCTGTCGACCTTGCCAGCCTTCTCATCTACCAAGTATCTAGGGTAATTCTGCTCCAGTGGCTGTTCCCCTTATTACAGAAGCACTTAGTCTCGGGTTTGGGTTCAACCTTGGGTTTCTTCACTAGAGCAGCAGCTGAATTGCCGTTTCATGAAGTATCCCTTTTTGCCCTTGCCCTTCTTGAAACTAGTGGTTTCACCAACCATCAACAATTGATGCTCCTTCTTGATTTCTACTTTTGTGGTGTCAAACATCGCGAATATCTCAAGGATCATCATATATGTCCCTGATATATTATAGTTCGTCACGAAGCTCTAGCAGCTTGGTGGTAATGACTTCGGAGAAACATCACTATCTCATCTGGAAGATCAACTCCCACTCGATTCAAATGATTTTTGTACTCAGACAATCTGAGCACAAGCTCAACAATTGAGCTTTTCTCCCTTAGTTTGCGGGCTAAGAAAATCGTCGGAGGTCTTATACCTCTTGACGTGGGCACGAGCCTGAAATCCCAATTTCAGTCCTTGGAACATCTCATATGTTTGGCGATGTTTCAAAACGTCTTCGGTACCTCAACTCTAAACCGTTTAACTGAACTATCACGTAGTTATCAAAATGTGTATGTCAGATGTTCGCAACATCGACAGACGACATTCGAGGCTCAGCACACTAAGCGGTGCATTAAGGACATAAGCCTTCTATGAAGCAATGAGGACAATCCTCAGTTTACGGACCTAGTCCACATAATTGCTACTATCATCTTTCAACTAAATTTTCTCTAGGAACATATCTAAACAGTAGAACTAAAGCGCGAGCCACGACATAATTTGCGAAGACCTTTTGACTATGTTCAGGATAATTAAGTTCATCTTATGAACTCCCACTTAGATAGACATCCCTCTAGTCATCTAAGTGATACATGATCCAAATCAACTAGGCCGTGTCCGATCATCACGTGAGACGGACTAGTCATCATCGGTGAACATCTCATGTTGATCGCATCTTCTATACGACTCATGTTCGACCTTTCGGTCCTCCGTGTTCCGAGGCCATGTCTGTACATGCTAGGCTCGTCAAGTTAACCTAAGTGTTTCGCATGTGTTCCGAGGCCATGTCTGTACATGCTAGGCTCGTGAACACCCGTTGTATTCGAACGTAAGAATCTATCACACCCGATCATCACGTGGTGCTTCGAAATGACGAACTTTCGCAACGGTGCACAGTTAGGGAGAACACTTCTCTTGAAATTTTAGTGAGAGATCATCTTATTTAAGCTACCATCGTTCTAAGCAAATAAGATGTATAAGCATGATAAACATCACATGCAATCAAATAGTGACATGATATGGCCAATATCATATTGCTCCTTTTGATCTCCATCTTCGGGGCTCCATGATCATCATCGTCACCGACATGACACCATGATCTCCATCATCATGATCTCCATCATTGTGTCTCCATGAAGTTGTCTCGCCAACTTATTACTTCTACTACTATGGCTACCGGTTAGCAATAAAGTAAAGTAATTACATGGCGTTGTTCAATGACACGCAGGTCATACAATAAATAAAGACAACTCCTATGGCTCCTGCCGATTGTCATACTCATCGACATGCAAGTCGTGATTCCTATTACAAGAACATGATCAATCTCATACATCACATATCATTCATCACATTCTTCTTGGCCATATCACATCACATAGCATACCCTGCAAAAACAAGTTAGACGTCCTCTAATTGTTGTTTGCATGTTTTACGTGGCTGCTATGGGTTTCTAGCAAGAACGTTTCTTACCTACGCAAAAACCACAACGTGATATGCCAATTGCTATTTACCCTTCATAAGGACCCTTTTCATCGAATCCGATCCGACTAAAGTGGGAGAGACAGACACCCGCTAGCCACCTTATGCAACTAGTGCATGCCAGTCGGTGGAACCAGTGTCACGTAAGAGTACGTG
Organism: Triticum urartu; assembly: GCF_056163025.1. Lineage (NCBI taxonomy): Eukaryota > Viridiplantae > Streptophyta > Magnoliopsida > Poales > Poaceae > Triticum > Triticum urartu. The sequence goes on along the minus strand of NC_141879.1, from coordinate 220,477,989 downwards.
TAAGGTCGGTCCGGGCCGCTTCATCCCACAATGCCGCCGAATCAAGATTGGACTAGTAACGGTAAGCATATTGAACAAAATCAACGCCCACAACTACTTTGTGTTCTACTCGTGCATAGTAACTACGCATAGACCTAGCTCATGATGCCACTGTTGGGGAACGTAGCAGAAATTCAAAATTTTCTATGCATCACCAAGATCAATCTATGGAGTAATCTAGCAACGAGGGGAAGGAGAGTGCATCTACATACCCTTGTAGATCGCTAAGCGGAAGCGCTCAAATTAACGGGGTTGATGGAGTCGTACTCGTCGTGATACAAATCACTGATGATCCTAGTGCCGAACGGACGGCACCTCCATGTTCAACACACGTACAGCCCGGTGACGTCTCCTACGCCTTGATCCAGCAAGGGGAGAAGGAGAGGTTGGGAAGACTCCATCCAGCAGCAGCACGACGGCGTGGTGGTGGTGGAGGAGCGTGGTACTCCAGCAGGGCTTCGCCAAGCACCGCAAGAGATGAGGAGGGAGAGGGGTAGGGCTGCGCCAAGAAGGAGATTGAATCGTGTCTCTAGCAGCCCAAAACCTCAAGTATATATAGGGGGAGGGGAGGGGCTGCGCCCCCACCTAGGTTTCCACCCCTAGGGGTGGCGGCCAGCCCTAGATCCCATCTGGGGGGGGGGCGGCCAAGGGGGGCGCACCACTAGGTGGGCCTTAGGCCCATCTGAGCCTAGGGTTTGCCCCATTCCACTCTCCTTTGCGCCTTGGGCCTTGGTGGGGGGGCGCACCAGCCCACCTGGGGCTGGTCCCCTCCCACACATGGCCCATGCAGCCCTCCGGGGCTGGTAGCCCCACTCGGTGGACCCCGGGACCCCTCTGGTGGTCCCGGTACATTACCGATAAAACCCAAAACTTTTCCGGCGACCAAAACATGACTTCCCATATATAAATCTTTACCTCTGGACCATTCCGGAACTCCTCGTGACGTCCGGGATCTCATCCGGGACTCCTAACAACATTCGGTAACCGTGTACATACTTTCCCTATAACCCTAGCGTCATCGAACCTTAAGTGTGTACACCCTACGGGTTCGGGAACCATGAAGACATGACCGAGATAACTCTCTGGTCAATAACCAACAGCGGGATCTGGATACCCATGTTGGCTCCCACATGTTCCACTATGATCTCATCGGATGAACCACGATGTCGAGGATTCAATCAATCCCGTATTCAATTCCCTTTGTCTAGCGGTACGATACTTGCTCGAGATTCGATCGTCGGTATCCCGATACCTTGTTCAATCTCGTTACCGGCAAGTCTCTTTACTCGTTCCGTAACACATCATCCCGTGATCAACTCCTTGATCACATTGTGCACATTATGATGATGTCCTACCAAGTGGGCCCAGAGATACCTCTCCGTTTACATGGAGTGACAAATCCCAGTCTCGATTCGTGCCAACCCAACAGACACTTTCGGAGATACCTGTAGTATACCTTTATAGCCACCCAGTTACGTTGTGACGTTTGGCACACCCAAAGCACTCCTACAATATCCGGGAGTTGCACAATCTCATGGTCTAAGGAAATGATACTTGACATTAGAAAAGCTTTAGCATACGAACTACATGATCTTGTGCTAGGCTTAGGATTGGGTCTTGTCCATCACATCATTCTCCTAATGATGTGATCCCATTATCAACGACATCCAATGTCCATGGTCAGGAAACCGTAACCATCTATTGATCAACGAGCTAGTCAACTAGAGGCTTACTAGGGACATGGTGTTGTCTATGTACCCACACATGTATCTGAGTTTCCTATCAATACAATTCTAGCATGGATAATAAACGATTATCATGAACAAGGAAATATAATAATAACCAATTTATTATTGTCTCTAGGGCATATTTCCAACAACGTTGGGGCACTCTTTGAGGTCCTTTGTGTTGGTTGAATAGATGAATCTAAGATTGTGTGATGCATATCGTATAATCATACCCACGGATACTTGAGGTGACATTAGAGTATCTAGGTGACATTAGGGTTTTGGTTGATTTGAGTCTTGAGGTGTGATTCTAGTACGAACTCTAGGGCTGTTTCTGACACTTATAGGAATAGCCCAATGGATTGATTGGAAAGAATAACTTTGAGGTGGTTTCGTACCCTACCATAATCTCTTCGTTCGTTCTCCGCTATTAGTGACTTTGGAGTGACTCTTTCTTGCATGTTGAGGGATAGTTATGTGATCCAATTATGTTATTATTGTTGAGAGGACTTGCACTAGTGAAATTATGAACCCTAGGCCTTGTTTCCTAGCATTGCAATACCGTTTACGCTCACCTTTACCATTATTTACCTTGCTGTTTTTATAATTTCAGATTACAAATACCTTTATCTACTATCCATATACCACTTGTTTCACCATCTCTTCGCCGAACTAGTGCACCTATACAATTTACCATTGTATTGGGTGTGTTGGGGACACAAGAGACTCTTTGTTATTTGGTTGCAGGGTTGCTTGAGAGAGACCATCTTCATCCTACGCCTCCTACGGATTTATAAACCTTAGGTCATCCACTTGAGGGAAATTTGCTACTGTCCTACAAACCTCTGCACTTGGAGGCCCAACAACGTCTACAAGAAGAAGGTTGTGTAGTAGACATCAAGCTCTTTTCTGGCGCCGTTGTCGGGGAGGTGAGTGCTTGAAGGTATATCTTTAGATCTTGCAATCGAGTCTTTTAGTTTCTTGTTTTATCACTAGCTTAGTTTATAAAAGAAAACTACAAAAATATGGAATTGAGTTTGTCTCATACGCTTCACCTTTTTAATATCTTTCGTGAGTATGATGGAAAGGATAATTGTGCTCAAGTGCTAGAAGAAGAAATCTATAAAATGTTTGGCACTAAATATTTGAATGATGAGGATGATTGCAATGTTGTTAGTATGAATTCCTTGAATATCTATGATGCTAATGATATGCAAAGCCACAGGCTTGGGGAAGCTATGTGTGATGAAGATGATATTTTTTGTCCCCCAAGATTTGATGAGCAAATTTATTATGATGAAAGCATGCCTCCTATCTATGATGATTGTTGTGATGACTTGTATGCTATAAAGAATAATGATAACCATGAAACTTGTCATCATGATTTTAATTTTCAATTGGATTATGCCTCACATGATAGTTATTTTGTTGAGTTTGCTCCCACTACTATTCATGAGAAGAAATTTGCGTATGTGGAGAGTAATAAAAATTATATGCTTGTGCATCATGAAAATAGTACCTTATGTGATAGTTATATTGTTGAATTCATTCATGATGCTACTGAAAATTATTATGAGGGAGGAACATATGCTTGTAGGAATTGCAATAATATCAAGTTTCCTCTCTATGTGCTTAAAATTTTGAAGTTATGCTTGTTTTACCTTCCTATGCAAGTTGATTCTTGTTCCCACAAGTTGTTTGCTCACAAAATCCCTATGCATAGGAATTGGGTTAGACTTAAATGTGCTAGTCATATTCTTCATGATGCTCTCTTTATGTTACAATTCTTATCTTTTATGTGAGCATCTATGAAATCATCATGCCTAGCTCGGGGCGTTAAACGATAGCGCTTATTGGGAGTCAACCCAACTTTACTTTTGTTCCTTGATTTTTGTTCCTGTTTAGTAATAAATAATTCATATAGCCTCTGTTTAGATGTGGTTTTATGCTTTTAATTAGTGTTTGTTCCAAGTAGAACCTTTGGGAAGACTTGGGGAGAGTCTTGTTGATCATGATGTAAAAAACAGAAACTTTAGCGCTCACGAGAATTTCTGCCATTTTTATTTGGAGAGTGCTATTTAGTTAATTATTTTTGCAGATGATTAACAGATAAATTCCTAAGGTCCATCAATTTATTTGAGAATTTTATGAGTTGCAGAAGTATATGTTTGATCCAGATTACTACAGACTGTTCTGTTTTTGACAGATTCTGTTTTTGATGTGTTGTTTGCTTATTTTGATGAATCTATGGCTAGTAAAATAGTTTATAAACCATAGAGAAGTTGGAATACAGTAGTTTAAACACCAATATAAATAAATAATGAGTTCATTACAGTATCTTGAAGTGGTCTTTTGTTTTCTTATACTAAAGGAGCTTACAAGTTTTCTGTTAAGTTTTGTGTTGTGAAGTTTTCAAGTTTTGGGTAAGGATTCGATGGACTATGGAATAAGGAGTGGCAAGAGCCTAATCTTGGGGATTCCCAAGGCACCCCAAGGTAATATTCAAGGACAACCAAGATCCTAATCTTGGGGATGCCCCGAAAGGCATCCCCTCTTTCGTCTTCGTTCATCGGTAACTTTACTTGGAGCTATATTTTTATTCGCCACATGATATGTGTTTTGCTAGGAGCGTCAATTTATTTTGTTAGGATTTTCTTGCTGTTATTTAGAACAATGTTTTGCATCTTTTATTTCAATAAAAGTGGCATTGATAGCCTTTACCATGCCTATGTTACAAGTATACATGTTGCTGTTTGAAAACAGAAAGTTTACCGCTGTTGCAATAATTCCCTAGAAAATTCAGAATTTGATAAAATGTTGAAATCTTTTGCATATTAAGATCTGATAAATTTACTACAGTTGTAATTTTATTTCATAATTTTTGGAGTTAGGGAAGTATGAATGTTGCAGCATTCTTTACAGACTATCCTGTTTAGGCAGATTGCTGTTATGTTTGCATTGTTTTCATATGTTTGCTTCCTTAATGATTCTATTTGAGGATAGGACTATTAAATATGCAGTGGAATTTAGTATGCAATGTTGAATAATAATTTTAGTGATTTGCTAAAGTAGAGTATGATAAGGTTTTTGCAATGGTTTATACTAACTTATCTCACGAGTCCTTGTTGAGTTTTGTGTGGATGAAACTTTTGAGATTTAGGGAGACCATGATATGAGAGGAATTAAGGAGACACAAAAGCTCAATCTTGGGGATGCCCAAGGCACCCCAAGATAATATTTCAAGAAGTCTCAAGCATCTAAGCTTGGGGATGCCCCGGTTGGCATCCCACCTTTCTTCTTCAACAACTATAGGTTAGTACCGGTTGATCCTAAGTTTTTGCTTCTTCACATGATGTTTGCTATTCTTAGATGTCATTTTATTTTGCTTTGCTTGCTGTTTGAATAAATTACCAAGATCTGAAATTATTAAATGTTAGAGAGTCTTCACATAGTTGCATAATTATTCAACTACTCATTGATCTTCACTTATATCTTTCGGAGTAGTTTGTCATTTGCTCTAGTGCTTCACTTATATCCTTTTAGAGCACGGTGGTAGTTTTATTTTGAAGAAATATATGAACTCTCATGCTTCACTTGGATTATTTTGAGAGTCTTGAATAGCATGGTAAGTTGCTTAAAATCCTAATATGCTAGGTATTCAAGAATAATAAAATTCTCTTATGAGTGTGTTGAATACTATGAGAAGTTTGATACTTGATAATTGTTTTGAGATATGGAGATGGTGATATTAGAGTCATGCTAGTTGAGTAGTTGTGAATTTGAGAAATACTTGTGTTGAAGTCTGTGATTCCCTTAGCATGCACGTATGGTGAACCGTTATGTGATGAAGTCAGAGCATGATTTATTTATTGATTGCCTTCCTTATGAGTGGCGGTCGGGGACGAGCGATGGTCTTTTCCTACCAATCTATCCCCCTAGGAGCATGCGCGTAGTACTTTGTTTTGATAACTAATAGTTTTTGCAATAAGTATGTGAGTTCTTTATGACTAGTGTTGAGTCCATGGATTATACGCACTCTCACCCTTCCACCATTGCTAGCCTCTCTAGTACCGCGCAACTTTCGCCGGTACCATAAACCCGCCATATACCTTCCTCAAAACAGCCACCATACCTACCTATTATGGCATTTCCATAGCCATTCCGAGATATATTTCCATGCAACTTTCCACCCTTCCGTTTATTATGACACGCTTCATCATTGTCATATTTCTTAGCATGATCATGTAGTTGACATCGTATTTGTGGCAAAGCCACCATTCATAATTCTTTCATACATGTCACTCATGAGTCATTGCACATCCCGGTACACCGCCGGAGGCATTCATATAGAGTCATATCTTGTTCTAAGTATCGAGTTGTAATTCTTGAGTTGTAAGTAAATAAAAGTGTGAAGATCATCATTATTAGAGCATTGTCCCAGTGAGGAAAGGATGATGGAGACTATGATTCCCCCACAAGTCGAGATGAGACTCCGGACGAAAATAAAAAATAAAAGAGGCCAAACAAGCCCAAATAAAAAAAGAGAAAAGAGGCGATAAAAAAGGACAAGACCCAAATAATAATAAAAAATGAGAGAAAAAGAGAGAATGGGCAATGCTAGTATCCTTTTACGAAACTTGTGCTTCAAAGTAGCACCATGATCTTCATGATAGAGAGTCTCCTATGTTGTCACTTTCATATACTAGTGTGAATCTTTCATTATAGAACTTGGCTTGTATATTCCAATGATGGGCTTCCTCAAAATGCCCTAGGTCTTCGTGAGCAAGCAAGTTGGATGCACACCCGCTTAGTTACTTTTTGAGCTTTCATACATTTATAGCTCTAGTGCATCCGTTGCATGGCAATCCCTACTCACTCACATTGATATCTATTGATGGGCATATCCATAGCCCGTTGATACGCCTAGTTGATGTGAGACTATCTTCTCCTTTTTGTCTTCTCCACAACCACCATTCTATTTCACCTATAGTGCTATGTCCATGGCTCACGCTCATGTATTGCGTGAAGATTGAAAAAGTTTGAGAACATCAAAAGTACGAAACAATTGCTTGGCTTGTCATCGGGGTTGTGCATGATTTAAATATTTTGTGTGGTGAAGATGGAGCATAGACAGACTATATGATTTTGTAGGGATAGCTCTCTTTGGCCATATTATTTTGAGAAGACATGATTGCTTTGTTAGTATGCTTGAAGTATTATTATTTTTATGTCAATATGAATTTTTGTCTTGAATCTTATGGATCTGAATATTCATGCCACAATTAAGAAGAATTACATTGAAATTATGCCAACTAGCATTCCACATCATAAATTATCTTTTTATCGTTTACCTACTCGAGGACGAGCAGGAATTAAGCTTGGAGATGCTTGATATGTCTCCAACGTATCTAAATTTTTGATTGCTCCATGCTATATTATAGTTGGATCTTATGTTTCTCCTCCCCCTCTTCTCTCTTGTAATGAATTGAGTTTCCCCTTTGAAGTTATCTTATCGGATTGAGTCTTTAAAGATTTGAGAACACTTGATGTATGTCTTGCCGTGGATATCTGTGGTGACAATGGGATACCACGTGCCACTTGATGTATGTTAAGGTGATCAACTTGCGGGTTTCGTGACATTGGGAACCTATGCATAGGGGTTGGCACACGTTTTCGTCGTGATTCTTCGGTAGAAACTTTGGGGCACTCTTTGAGGTCCTTTGTGTTGGTTGAATAGATGAATCTGAGATTGTGTGATGCATATCGTATAATCATGCCCACGGATACTTGAGGTGACAATGGAGTATCTAGGTGACATTAGGGTTTTGGTTGATTTGTGTCTTAAGGTGTTATTCTAGTACGAACTCTAGGGCTGTTTGTGACACTTATAGGAATAGCCCAATGGATTGATTGGAAAGAATAACTTTGAGGTGGTTTCGTACCCTACCATAATCTCTTCGTTCGTTCTTCGCTATTAGTGACTTTGGAGTGACTCTTTGTTGCATGATGAGGGATAGTTATGTGATCCAATTATGTTAGTATTGTTGAGGGAACTTACACTAGCGAAAGTATGAACCCTAGGCCTTGTTTCCACACATTGCAATACCGTTTATGCTCACTTTTATCACTTTTTACCTTGCTGTTTTTATAATTTCAGATTACAAATACTCATATCTACTATCCATATACCACTTGTATCACCATCTCTTCGCCGAACTAGTGCACCTATACAATTTACCATTGTATTGGGTGTGTTGGGGACACAAGAGACTTTTTGTTATTTGGTTGCAGGGTTGCTTGAGAGAGACCATCTTCATCCTATGCCTCCTACGGATTGATAAACCTTAGGTCATCCACTTGAGGGAAATTTTCTACTGTCCTACAAACCTCTGCACTTGGAGGCCCAACAACGTCTACAAGAAGAAGGTTGTGTAGTAGACACCAAGCTCTTTTCTGGCGCCGTTGCCGGGGAGGTGAGTGCTTGAAGGTATATCTTTAGATCTTGCAATCGAGTCTTTTAGTTTCTTGTTTTATCACTACTTTAGTTTATAAAAGAAAACTACAAAAATATGGAATTGAGTTTGTCTCATACGCTTCACCTTTTTAATATCTTTCGTGAATATGATGGAAATGATAATTGTGCTCAAGTGCTAGAAGAAGAAATCTATAAAATGTTTGGTACTAAATATTTGAATGATGAGCATGATTGCAATGTTGTTAGTATGAATTCCTTGAATATCCATGATGCTAATGATATGCAAAGCCACAAGCTTGGGGAAGCTATGTTTGATGAAGATGATATTTTTTGTCCCCCAAGTTTTGATGAGAAATTTATTATGATGAAAGCATGCCTCATATTCTTTCCTTTGCCTATCCATTTAACCGGAGTGTTGTGCCTTTTTTTTGCTCAAGTTCTTATTCAATTCCTTTTCTGTTCAACCGGAGTGCTACCCGAATGGGTTCTTTCTTTTCCTCTGTCTTAACGGAGTGTTTTCAACTCCATTCATCTCCGTTGCATTCTTTCCTTAAATTTGTTCAACCTCTCAAGATTCTTTGGTTTCACTCATTTGCCAAAGAAGCAACTTAGTTTTACCTCTTCTCTTTCTCTTCCGTTGTCCCTCCGGTGCCATTCTAGATCTCGGGACGAGATCCTCTCGTAGTGGTGGAGTGTTGTGACGCCCCGAGACCGTTGTGCCAGGTGCCTTCCAATGATTCGTTGTCGTTGCCATGTCATTCTCTTGCGTGTTGCATCTTGCCATGTCATCATGTGCATTGCATCATCATGTTTTCAAAACTTGCATCCGTCCCGGTCTCCTCGTTTTCGTCCGTTGTCCGTTCCGATCCCAGACACACTTGCACGCGCACGCGGCATGTCCGAAATAGTATTTTATAAGTGGCCGTAAAATGTTCTCGGAGTGGGATGAAAGTTGGCGTGTGGTCTTATTATAGTGTAGATAGACCGCCTGTCAAGTTTCATCGCATTCGGTGTTCGTTTGACGCCCGAACGTTTAACTATAGCGACAATATAGTCGGTCAAACGTGAGACGTTTTCGGTCTCCGGAAACAGTCGTCGGGTCTTCTCTCTTCTCTTTTCTCAGCCTGAGGCCTTCTGCACAATCCACTACCTACTGCCAGGCCCAACCTAACCTCTCTCGTCAGCCCGCGGACCTCCCCTCGTGCGCGTTCGAAAGTTGTCCCGAACCCGACCCGGACAGTTGTCACCGTTGTGTCCGGATCATCCCCAAACATCTACAAAACGTCTCCGTTTTGTTAATTGGACTTCCCAACATATTTTTCTTGACCGCTCGATTTTATTGGAGGGACGGATTAGCCCCTAAACTCTCCCTATTTCCTTATATATATATATACTCCCTAATCTAAATCTAGACCAAACCCTAGAAACTAGGGATCTGTCCCATCCATTCCGCATCCACCTGCCCAAATTCCCTCGCAGCGCCGCCACCCCCCACCTAACTCCACTCGGTTTTCCATGCCCGACCAATCAAGAGCGCCTGCCTCGATCTGGATCGAGAGGAGCGCCGATCCATCCCAGCCTCTCCTCGCAGAGACCTCCCGCGAGCCTGCAGGCCGACCCCGTCGCCGTTCCTCCTCTGCTCTCTTCCTTCCCCTCTCTCTTTCTTCTCTATCTCAACTCTCTCTGTCTGTATCTCTTTGCCAGGGACAGGACTCGACGACCTCCACCATCCAGGGCCTCGCCATGGCCATCCTCTCCTTCCTCGCCTTGCCGGAGATGCCCCGTCTTCGCCATGTTCCGCTGCCGCCGGGCCTCTGCTTTCACGCATCGTTCCAGGAAGGACGCCCTCGGCTCCGCCGCCCCGCCAAGTTCCATGCCGCCCCGTCTACTCATTCTTGCTGCCGTGCCCGTTGCTCGTCTGACCGCGCCCATCACCTGAACCCGCTGCTGCTTTGCTGCTCGCCCCGCCGTCCAGTTCAGGCCGAAGCCGCCACCTCCTGGAGTCTTGCCAAGTCCCTGCCTCGCTGCCAAGACCTCGCCAGAGCCCCTCGATGTTCACAGCCGCAGTCCCTTGCTCCTCCACAACCCCGAGCTCAGAGCCGTCATCTGCTCTCGCGTCGAGCATTGCCTCTTCTGCCGGATCCGAGTTCCCGGCCTTCCTCGTCTTGCCCCGTCGACGTCCTTGCCGGACCACCGCCGCCGCCGTGCCTGTTCCCGCCTCTACTTCGAACGGGAGGAGCTTGCCCGTCACCGTTGACCGCGTCCGCGTGGGTTGCGTCCTCGCGGTCCAGTTCCGCCAGCGCAAGCCGGCCCGCTGCTTTGACTGGGCCTCAGCCCATGGTGAGGACGCGCCCAGCCCTCTCCTGAGCTTGTTGGGCCAACCAGTTTCAGCCCATTGTGTTTTTCCTGCTGCTGCATTTTAGCTATTATCCTGAAAACTGTTGTTTTACAGAAAAGTCCCTAGACAACATGCATATAATAACTCACAAACCGTGCATCTGTTTAAAACAAACTTAATATGGAAGTTGCTTAGAATTTTGTCTAGTTTCATAATATGCCACTTTCATCCATGTTCAAAATGTTTAAAATGTTGTTTGTTTAAACTTGTTTAAATAACTTGCTAAAATGCTTTATTTCATAACTAAATAACCGTAACTCGAATTTTAATAAACTTTATATGTAAATGGGGTGGAAAAATGCCTAGATTATCATGATGGCTTTACTTTGCATGTTTAACAACTCTAAAATTTGGTTTAGGGCAGAACAGTACCATAACCAAAATATGCACATGAGGATTTTTCCGGACTTGTTGCTTGTTGTTCCGGCCTCATTTAAACTTGCCTAGATAGATAGTTTCATTTTGCTTCACCCTCTTGCCATGTTAATCAACATTTAATATTGTTGGGTACATAAACGAGATCGAACTAAATAAGTCATGTGGTGTTTCGTCAATATGCAACGGAGTTGCATATTGAGCTCCACTTAATTTGTAGGGTTGTTTGTGCGTTTTGCCATGCCATGCCTCATTAAACTGGACATGCATCATAATTGTTTGTGCATCATGCCATGTTTATGTGATGGTTGTTTACTATGTTGTTTGCTCCTTTTCGGTGTTGCTTCTTTGGGTTGGTTCCGATAACATTGCGTTTGTGAGGATTCGTTCGACTACGTCCGTTTGTCTTCTTCATGGACTCGTTCTTCTTCCTTGCGGGATTTCAGGCAAGATGACCATACCCTCGAAATCACTTCTATCTTTGCTTGCTAGATGCCCGCTCTGTTGCTATGCCTATGCTATGATACCTACCACTTGCTTATCATGCCTCCCATATTGCCATGTCAAGCCTCTAACCCACCTTGTCCTAGCAAACCATTGTTTGGCTATGTTACCGCTTTACTCAGCCCCTCTTATAGCGTTGGTAGTTACATGTGAAGATTGGAGCTTGTTCCATGTTTGGAACATGGTTATTTTGTTGTGATATCACAATATCTCTTACTTAATTAATGCATCTATATACTTGGTAAAGGGTGGAAGGCTCGGCCTTATGCCTGGTGATTTGTTCTACTCTTGCCGCCCTAGTTTTCGTCATATCGGTGTTATGTTCTCGGATTTTGCGTTCCTTACATGGTTGGGTTATAATGGGAACCCCTTGACAGTTCGCTTTGAATAAAACTCCTCCAGCAAGGCCCAACCTTGGTTTTACCATTCGCCACCCAGCCTTTTTCCCTTGGGAGTCACGCATCCCGAGGGTCACCTTTATTTTAACCCCCCCCCCCCCGGGCCAGTGCTTGTCTAAGTGTTGGTCCAAACTAGAGCCCCTTGCAGCGCCACCTTGGGGAAACTCGAGGGCTGGTTTTAGTTGTACGGATTGCTTATCCGGTGTGCCCTGAGAACGAGATATGTGCAGCTCCTATCGGGATGTCGGCGCATCGAGCGGTCTTGCTGGACTTGTTTTACCATTGTCGAGGATGTCTTGTAACCGGGATACCGAGTCTGATCGGATTGTCTTTGGAGAAGGAATATCCTTCGTTGACTGTGAGAGCTTGTGATAGGCTAAGTTGGGAAACCCCTGCAGGGATTTGAACTTTCGAAAGCCGTTCCCGCGATTATGGGCAGATGGGAATTTGTTAATGTCCGATTGTAGAAAACCTGAAACTTAACTTAATTAAAATGCATCAACCGTGTGTGTCGCCGTGATGGTCTGTTCTCGGCGGAGTCCGGGAGGTGAACACGGTGTTGGAGTAATGCTTGACGTAGGTTGTTCTAGGATCACTTCTTGATCATAGTTCATCGATCGTGCTTTTGCCTTCTCTTCTCGCTCTCTTTTGCGTATGTTAGCCACCAAATATGCTAGTCGCTTGCTGCAGCTCCACCTCATACATTTTCCCTACCCATAAGCTTAAATAGTCTTGATCGCGAGGGTGTGAGATTGCTGAGTCCCCGTGACTCACAGATTACTTCCAAAACCAGATTGCAGGCGCCGATGAAACCATGCCGGTGACGCAACCAAGCTCAAGGAGGAGCTCAATGAAGATCTTGCCCTTTGTGTTGTTTCGTCTAGTTGATCAGTAGTGGAGCCCAGTTGGGGTCGATCGGGGATCTATGTAGCATTTGGGGTAGTCTTCTTTCTTTTTGGTTCCGTAGTCGGACCTTGTGTGTATCTGGATGATGTAATGTTATACTCATGTAATTGTGTGAAGTAGCGATTGTAAGCCAACTATGTATCTCTTTCCCTTATGTATTACATGGGTTGTGTGAAGATTACCTCACTTGAGACATTGCTTTCAATGCGGTTATGCCTCTAAGTCTCGCTTTGACACGTGGGAGATATAGCCGCATCGAGGGCGTTACAAGTTGGTATCAGAGCCTTCCCCGACCTTAGGAGCCCACTACTTGATCGAATCGTTGGCAATGTTGAGTCTAGAAAAATGTTTTGAGTCATTTAGGATTATATATATATATATATATATCGGAGAGTAGGAATTCTTTTTACTCCTCAGTCCCTTCGTCGCTCTGGTGAGGCATCTTGACTTAGAGTTTTGACTCTTCTCCTCTCAAATTTCACTAAAAAAAATTTAGGATCACGCGGGTATCTTGGAATCGTTCTAATGGTTTTGTGACGAGAACATTGTTCTTGGCGCCTCCTGACATTTAGGGGTTGTGGCAGTGTCCCGGGGAGTGGTGTTGTCGTCACAATTTTATCGTTGAGATTCTGGAATACCTGAGTTTTTTTCGCCGACATCGAAAATCTCTTTTATGCAGTTGTTGGTGAGATAACCTCGACGCCACCCAGTACTGGGGCGGGAGTTCGGGAGTATTGCCATAACTTGTATAACGAATGCTTTTCGAAGGTTGAGGTAAATGATTTCCGAAGGTTTCTTGGTTATGTGTTGAAGGATGGATACAGCTGGATGTAGGATTGCTAGTTTTGGGTGAGATATTATGCTTCCCCTGTATCCCCAACACCTGATTGCATAACAAGAAAGTTTCGGGAGTTTATAAGTGGGAATTCAAGTAGCTCGTAGGATATCTTTCCAACAGATGTATGATATGAAATTGGGTTCGACGTCTAGTGGTGCGCCTATCCACGGTTGGTTTTACAGTGGTCTCATTGTGTCTTAAAGAGTCCTTGGCTATGCCGACTCGGGGACGCTTCGTATGTCATGTGCACTGCCTTGTACATGATGGTGCTGTACGATCGAGCCCGTGTAGGCCCCACCACGAAAACTTCGGACGAAATCTCTATCATATGTTTGTTCTGGCTTATTCTGCAAGCCAATCCTTTGTTTTGTTTTGAGTTGTGGTGTTTGAGTTGCTTCAATGTCAAGTGTTGATTCCATACCTTTCCTAAGCAGTGTTCTCATACTCCTATGTGAATGCAATCCTTCTTGATCTTCCAGCTTGCCATCTCAATTTCTTCTGAACCGGTGTGCTTCTCGTCAAGTGGATCCCTTCATTTTTGACAGTCGCGAGATCAATTCTTAGTTCTTTGCAACGGTGTTCGTTTCATCCGTTCCAAGTTGACTTTGTTTTCCCACCCTCCCTCCCTTGTTTTTCTTCAAGGACTCAGTTTTCTTAATTTGTTATCCATTTTATGGATGTGAAGTCTCTCCACTCTTTTCAATCAACGTTCTTACACGGTGGTTCTCTAGAAGATGCTCTACTCGTTCGTCATTCTTTGTTTTTTCCTCCTCCGGTGGATTCAATTCAAGTTTTCAGTGTTGAGTATATTCCTTTTCCTCGCATATAATGCTTTTTCCATGCCGGTGCACCCTTAAATCATCCACTTCTCGCTATTCAATTATTCCGGAGTGCTAAAGATATCTCAGAAGGATCCTCTTGTCATTCAAGATCCGTTCAACCTATTACGAGGTTGTTATCTCATTCAAGCCATTTAAATCAACCGGTGCAATCTCTCTTCAAAAAATCATTCAACGGTGTATCTTTTCAGTGGGCCCTAACCCACAGGTCTTTTCCCAGGATTTTCCTGACTCTTCTAATTTTAACGGAGTTATTCGCAAATCTTCTAAAGTTTGACGTAAGAATGATTCATCATCAGTCAAATGTCTTTCTCCAAGATCTTTCAAAGCTTTTTCATCATTGGCTCAATTTTTCCATTCTTCATTCCGGAGTGCCTCAACAATTCATGGTGGTGTTTCTCATCGTCATTCTCAACATTTGAAGACCGAAGAAGAGTTTTACCTCCATATCTTATCTGTTCTCTCAGAGATTCGTGGTACTAGTTCAAGGCCATCCTCTCATAATTGTTTTCGATTGTCAGAATTCTTTTCACCCATCCGAAGCAATTCAAGAGTCTTCTCAGTTTGATTATCCGGAGTCCATCAATTCAGGTTTATTCACTCTCAGCTTTCAGTTGTCATTCTCCAATCTTACAGGTGCATCGTTCAAGTGATCTCTAATTAGTTCGTGATCCCTTCGTTCTTATGTATCTAGTTTGTCTCAAGTATCTTCGTTCATTTCACAATTCTTACCCGGTGATTCATCCCTTTACTTCGTTCATTTTCAATCCTAACGGTGGTTCGTGGAAGACATTCTCAAGTTTATGTTATATCTCTCTTAATCTTTTCTACGAGAATAAGTAATATGCCAAATCTGTTGATTGTCATCAATTTAATTGGTGAAGGATAAGCATAATGTAATTATTATTCTTGTTTCATTAACTAAATTCAATTCCTTATTCCGGAGCCTCATCAAAATTATCAGTTTCAATTGTTTCATCTTTTCTTCCCGCAATTCCAAGCTCCCTCAATTATATCATCACGAAGATCTCATTTAAATCATTACAAGGATTCACCTTGTGCTTTCAATTTTTCTTTCTTTTCGCTTGATCATTCTTTTGGGTTACCAGAGTTCCTCATGGTGGTTCGTCAAGGATTCTTTTCATTCTCCAATTGTTCTTCAAGATATCTCTCGAAGCTATGATCCGCCAAGATATACTTCAAGTTTTATTCTTCTTGCAATCCGAAGTGCAATTCTTTTTATCTTATCTTTTAAGGTGGTGTTATGTCAGTGCTGATAATTTCCTTCGTGTTTCATGATTCACATGTTTCCAAGAGTGACATATCTAAGTCCATCATTTTTTTTCTTCGCTCAAGACTTCTTCTCAACCAATCAATCTCTTCTTTGGGAGTTATCTTGGGTATTTTTCACCTAAAGCCTTCCCTAAGGATTGTTGCTATTATGGTGCTTATAAATGACCCAAGTTCTTCATTTATCCTCCCGGTGAAATAAGTTCCTCGTCTCCTTGTTCATATTAATCCAGTCTTTTTCCGTGAGTGGCAGAATTTCACCTCAGCTTTGAGACGTTCTCCATAAGTCCACTACAAGCTTACTCTTTTCGTTGTTGGTTTTTCCAACAACTCCGTTCGACCTTTATCCTAAAGATGCTTTTGCAAGCTCATTTAAGGTAGAAGATGTTGTTTTCTTCTCCGTTCTTTTGTTCCAACGATCCAACTTCTATTCTTTCTCCCGGAGGTATAGTGATGTTGCTCTTTTCACTCCTCATCTCGGTTTATCAAGACCATATTCTTTCCTTTGCCTATCCATTTAACCGGAGTGTTGTGCCTTTTTTGCTCAAGTTCTTATTCAATTCCTTTTCTGTTCAACCAGAGTGCTACCCGAATGGGTTCTTTCTTTTCCTCTGTCTTAACGGAGTGTTTTCAACTTCGTTCATCTCCGATGCATTCTTTCCTTCAATTTGTTCAACCTCTCAAGATTCTTTGGTTTCACTCGTTTGTCAAAGAAGCAACTTAGTTTTACCTCTTCTCTTTCTCTTCCGTTGTCCCTCCGGTGCCATTCTAGATCTCGGGACAAGATCCTCTCGTAGTGGTGGAGTGTTGTGACGCCCCGAGACCGTTGCGCCAGGTGTCTTCTAGTGATTCGTTGTCGTTGCCATGTCATTCGCTTGCGTGTTGCATCTTTCCATGTCATCATGTGCATTGCATCATCATGTTTTCAAAACTTGCATCCGTCCCGGTCTCCTCGTTTCCGTCTGTTGTCCGTTCCGAGCCCAGACACACTTGCACACGCCCGCAGCATGTCCGAAATAGTATTTTATAAGTGGCCGGAAAATGTTCTCGGAGTGGGATGAAAGTTGGCGTGTGGTCTTATTATAGTGTAGATAGACCGCCTGTCAAGTTTCATCGCATTCGGAGTTCGTTTGATGCCCCAACATTTAACTATAGCGACAATATAGTCGGTCAAACGTCAGACGTTTTCGATCTCCAGAAACAGTCACCGGGTCTTCTCTCTTCTCTTTTCTTAGCCTGAGGCCTTCTGCATAGTCCACTACCTACTGCCAGGCCCAACCTAACCTCTCTTGTCAGCCCGCGGACCTCCCCTCGTGCGCGTCCGAAAGTTGTCCCAAACCCGACCCGGACAATTGTCACCGTTGTGTCTGGATCATCCCCAAACATCTACAAAACGTCTCTGTTTTGTTAATTGGACTTCCCAACATATTTTTCTCGACCGCTCGATTTTATTGGAGGGACGGATTAGCCCCTAAACTCTCCCTCTTTCCTTATATATATACTCCCTAATCTAAATCTAGACCAAACCCCAGAAACTAGGGATCTGTCCCATCCATTCCGCATCCACCTGCCCAAATTCCCTCGCAGCACCGCCACCCCCCACCTAACTCCACTCGGTTTTCCGTGCCCGGCCAATCAAGAGCGCATGCCTCGATCTGGATCGAGAGGAGCGCCGATCCATCCTAGCCTCTCCTCGCAAAGACCTCCCGCGAGCCTGCAGGCTGACCCCGTGGCCGTTCCTCCTCTGCTCTCTTCCTTCCCCTCTCTCTTTCTTCTCTGTCTCAACTCTCTCTGTCTGTCTCTCTTTGCCAGGGATAGGACTCGACGACCTCCACCATCCAGGGCCTCGCCATGGCCGTCCTCTCCTTCCTCGCCTTGCCGGAGATGCCCCGTCTTCGCCATGTTCCGTTGCCACCAAGCCTCTGCTTTCACGCATCGTTCCAGGAAGGACGCCCTCGGCTCCGCCGCCCCGCCAAGTTCCACGCCGTCCCGTCTGCTCGTTCTTGCTGCCGTGCCCGTTGCTCGTCTAACCGCGGCCAGCACCTGAACCCGTTGCTGCTTTGCTGCTCGCACCGCCGTCCAGTTCAGGCCGAAGCCGCCCCCTCCTGGAGTCTCGCCAAGTCCCTACCTCGCTGCCAAGACCTCGCCGGAGCCCCTCGATGTCCGCAGCCACAGTCCCTTGCTCCTCCGCAACCCCGAGCTCGGAGCCGTCCTCTGCTCCCGCGTCGAGCATCGCCTCTTCCGCCGGATCCGAGCTCCCCACGCGCCGATCTGCTCGTTCCCGGCCTTCCTCGTCTTGCCCCGTCGACGTCCTCGCCGGACCACCGCCGCCGCTGTGCCTGTTCCCGCCTCTGCTTCGAACGGGAGGAGCTCGCCCGTCACTGTTGACCGCGTCCGCGTGGGCTGCGTCCTTGCGTTCCAGTTCCGCCAGCGCAAGCCGGCCCGCTGCTTTGACTGGGCCTCAGCCCATGGTGAGGATGCGCCCAGCCCTCTCCTGAGCTTGTTGGGCCAACCAGTTTCAGCCCATTGTGTTTTTTTTCTGCTGCTGCATTTTAGCTATTATCCAGAAAACTGTTATTTTACAGAAAAGTCCCTAGACAACATGCATATAATAACTCACAAACCGTGCATTGGTTTAAAACAAACTTAATATGTAAGTTGCTTAGAATTTTGTCTAGTTTCATAATATGCCACTTTCATCCATGTTCAAAATGTTTAAAATGCTGTTTGTTTAAACTTGTTTAAATAACTTGCTAAAATGCTTTATTTCATAACTAAATAACCGTAACTCGAATTTTAATAAACTTTATATGTAAATGGGGTGTAAAAATGCCTAGATTATCATGATGGCTTTACTTTGCATATTTAACAACTCTAAAATTTGGTTTAGGGCAGAACAGTACCATAACCAAAATATGCACATGAGGATTTTTCCGGACTTGTTGCTTGTTGTTCCGGCCTCATTTAAACTTGCCTAGATAGATAGTTTCATTTTGCTTCACCCTCTTGCCATGTTAATCAACATTTAATCTTGTTGGGTACATAAACGAGATCGAACTAAATAAGTCACGTGCTATTTCGTCAATATGCAACAGAGTTGCATATTGAGCTCCACTTAATTTGTAGGGTTGTTTGTGCATTTTGCCATGCCATGCCTCATTAAACCGGACATGCATCATAATTGTTTGTGCATCATGCCATGTTTATGTGATGGTTGTTTACTATGTTGTTTGCTCCTTTCCGGTGTTGCTTCTTCGGGTTGGTTCCGATAACGTTGCGTTTGTGAGGATTCGTTCGACTACGTCCGTTTGTCTTCTTCATGGACTCATTCTTCTTCCTTGCGGGATTTCAGGCAAGATGACCATACCCTCGAAATCACTTCTATCTTTGCTTGCTAGATGCTTGCTCTGTTGCTATGCCTATGCTACGATACCTACCACTTGCTTATCATGCCTCCCATATTGCCATGTCAAGCCTCTAACCCACCTTGTCCTAGCAAACTGTTGTTTGGCTATGTTACCGCTTTGCTCAGCCCCTCTTATAGCGTTGCTAGTTGCAGGTGAAGATTGGAGCTTGTTACATGTTTGGAACATGGTTATTTTGTTGGGATATCACAATATCTCTCATTTAATTAATGCATCTATATACTTGGTAAAGGATGGAAGGCTCGGCCTTATGCCTGGTGATTTGTTCCACTCTTGCCGCCCTAGTTTCCATCATATCGGTGTTATGTTCCCAGATTTTGCGTTCCTTACACGGTTGGGTTATAATGGGAACCCCTTGACAGTTCGCTTTGAATAAAACTCCTCCAGCAAGGCCCAACCTTGGTTTTACCATTCGCCACCCAGCCTTTTTCCCTTGGGAGTCACGCATCCCGAGGGTCATCTTTATTTTAACCCCCCCCCCCGGGCCAGTGCTTGTCTAAGTGTTGGTCCAAACTAGAGCCCCTTGCAGCGCCACCTCGGGGAAACTCGAGGGCTAGTTTTAGTTGTACAGATTGCTTATCCGGTGTGCCTTGGAACGAGATATGTGCAGCTCCTATCGGGATTGAAAGATCGTGGATGTCGCCTAGAGGGGGGGTGAATAGGCGCTTTAAAATAATTACGGTTGAGGCTTGAACAAATGCGGAATGAACCTAGCGGTTAATTTGCCAAGCACAAAACCTACAACAACTAGGCTCACCTATGTGCACCAACAACTTATGCTAAGCAAGAAAAACTACTTAGGTGATAGCAAGATATATGACAAGAAACAATATGGCTATCACAAAGTAAAGTGCATAAGTAAAGGGCTCGGGTAAGAGATAACCGAGGCACGCAGAGACGACGATGTATCCCGAAGTTCACACCCTTGCGGTGCTAATCTCCGTTTGGAGCAGTGTGGAGGCACAATGCTCCCCAAGAAGCCACTAGGGCCATCGTAATCTCCTCACGCCCTCGCACAATGCAAGATGCCGTGATTACACTAAGGGACCCTTGAGGGCGGTCACCGAACTCATACAAATGGCAACCCTTGGGGGCGGTCACCGAACCCGTACACTTTGGCAACCCTTGGGGGCGGTCACCGGAACCCGTCAAATTGCTCGGGGCGATCTCCACAACCTAATTGGAGACCCCGACGCTTGCCCGGAGCTTTACACCACAATGATTGAGCTCCGAACACCATCAACCGTCTAGGGCGCCCAAGCACCCAAGAGGAACAAGCTCAAGGGTACCAAGCACCCAAGAGTAATAAGCTTCTCAACTTGTAACTTCCACGTATCACGTGGAGAACTCAAACCGATGCACCAAATGCAATGGCAAGGGCACACGGAGTGCCCAAGTCCTTCTCTCTCAAATCCCACCGAAGCAACTAATGCTAGGGAGGAAAATGAGAGGAAGAACAAGAAGGAGAACACCAAGAACTCCAAGATCAATATCCAAGGGGTTCCCCCCACATAGAGGAGAAAGTGATTGGTGGAAATGTGGATCTAGATCTCCTCTCTCTTTTCCCTCAAAAACTAGCAAGAATCATTGGAGGGATTGAGAGTTAGCAAGTTCGAAGAAGGTCAACAATGGGGGAAGAACACGAGCTAAAGAGATATGGTTCATTGGGGAAGAAGACCCCCTTTTATAGGTGGGAAAAAATCCAACCATTATGATCACAGCCTGCACAGAGCGGTACTACCGCTAGGGGCGGTAGTACCCCTTTGAAAAACAACAGCGAGGAGGCAAAAGGCCAGTAGAACCGCCGGAGCAGTACTACCGCTCGTCCTCACGGTACTACCGCTAGGGATCGCGATACTACCACAAAGGGTAGCGGTACTACTGCTAGCGAGCGGTACTAAAAAAACATCCGGGTCTACCACCGCATGACTTGGGACGAGTTTTTGGTCCGGAGCGGTACTACCGCTGTAGGAGCCGCGGTAGTACCGCTCTGGAGCGGTAGTAAAAAGTTACATTCGCTCCAATTCGCGGTAGTACCGCTGCAGCCTTTTCAGAACACCAAAACTGCCACAACTTTTGCAAACGGACTCCGAATTCGATGAAACCAAGTTTATTGGAAAGCTAGCGACAAGGGCTAACACAATCTTGAAAGAAATATAAATAAGAAGCAAATTAGAAAAGGCCCATAAGAAAATGGTGATGACCCTTCCTTGGATAAGACCGGTAAAACCTCCAACATTGAAAACATCATAGAAGACGCATGCGAACTCCGTTTTCGATGAACTCAAGCTTGTCATCAAGATGACCATAAGCTCTAAGACTCATAAAGAGAAGCAAACAAGAACCAAGAAACATGATGCAAGGATGCAATGGTTTGAGCTCTCGATGAACGATACGATCAAGCTACTCACTTGAGAGCCCCCCTTGATAGTACGGCTATCGATCCTATAACCCGGTCTCCCAACTACCACCATGAGACCGGTAAAATAGAAAACCTATCAAGGGAAAACCTTTGCCTTGCACATGATCCACTTGAGCTAGATGATGACGATCTTGTCCTCCTCAAGATGGACCACATTTTCTTGATTGCGTTGGGTCGATGGAGACTAGATGATTGCTCCCCCATACTCCACTATGGGTGAGCCACTCTTCGGCACATCTTCACAAGTCCATTGACACCACAATGGATGGCAAGCTTCAAGCACTTGATATCTTCCTGATTCTCCACTTGAACTTGCACACGGCAATCTTGATGGCGATCACCACTTGATGTCATCCTTCCCATGGGTTGTATGATATCATCCTCTTGACGCAAGCCCATGGACACGTACCTAACCCCACATAGACTCTCACATAGACCATGGGTTAGTACACAAAGTGCAATGGACAATGCTTACCATACCATGGGATCACTTGATACCTCTCGGTACATCTTATACTCTTTGTGAGTTGATCAACTTGATTCACTCTTGACTTAGTCTTGATCAACCTTGAATCTTTCCAACTCTCTTTGTTTGGATGATGTCTTGAAGGTAAACATGAATGATCACACAATCTTCTTCTTCAAGACATGCTTGCAATAAGCTCAACACTCACATGACCAATCTTTGGGTAATTCCTTAATAGCACCTTGGTCAACCCATGAACTCCTTGAAACCAACACATGGACTTCAAGACATGCCTATGGAAAAATCCTTCAAATATAACTCAATGCAACCATTAGTCCATAGAGAATGTCATCAATTACCAAAACCACACATGGGGGCACCGCATGTCCTTTCAATCTCCCCCATTTTGGTAATTGATGACAATCACTTTCAAGAGAGTTTATATAAGGAACTATGCATCACCATGCAATGCAACAACCAATAATGCATGCGTAGGAGATGCGTATGCTTAGGAACAAACCAAAGCCAGAAGAGACAACTCTCTAAACATCTCCACAAAATTCTCTGAAACTTCTCCCCCATTGGCATCAATTGCCAAAATGGGCTAAAAGCTTAGAAGGCCAATATAAAATGTGTTCCTCCATAAATTGTGTATTTCTCAACAAGAGAGTGGAATGCAATACACATATTCAACGGTAAATACTTGGAGGAAGACAAACTATATTGAGGCCCAAAGATTGCAAAAGGAAGATATGCCACAAAGACATAATCAAAGAGAGAAACAAGCAATCAAAAGATACCAATTGAAGCAAGCTATCAATACCAATTGAACCAACTAGATCAATGATCCTACGAGCCACATGAATAAAGGATATTATGATAAGAGCGGAGCAGTGTTCTAAAGAAACTAGAGAAGCTCCCCATGATTTGTGCACATCAAGAATTTTTGTATTTGGATACAAAGTGCACAAAATAGGATCATAGCTCCCCCAAAATCAATAAAAACTTACAACAAGTGCAAGAGAGCATATAGGAAACTAAGCCTAGTACTTGCAACAAACACATGGTTGAGCAACAAGTAAGAGAGGCAACTTAAGAGTGGGCTCAACCAAAAAGATGTGTGTGAGTCAAGGCAATGCACTTGAGAAGACTAATGTACAGAAGAGCATTAAGCATCAATAAAGTCTTCAAAGAATGAGGCACGCGGTGCAAGGCCTATCATTCCCACACACAACTAGCAAATGGGTTCACAAGCTTACTAATAAGCATATAGAGAACCTATGCTTGTGACAATCCGCGGTGAAGATAGAATATGAAAGGCGCATCAAGACGAGGGATGCCAATTAAGATGGCAAAAACCTCGTAAAGATAAGCATGAGGAAAATAATCTTCACCACACAAGTGCGCATCAAGATGCAACAATAGAAGACACGCACTCAAGGCAAAAGCTTTCACGGAGACACCAAAGAAATAACATAAGAAAGACAAGGTGGACGTGAAAGAAAGGATATCATCTAGATATGCAACTTCTCTCAAGTGTATAAGATTCTAGGTAGACGAAATCATGATGATATATATATCTACAAAGAAGGATGTACACCCAAAATAGTTACAACACGAAGGAACAAGATATCCAAAAGGAAGTCATACATATACCAATAAGATATTTGCTTGAGAGCATAGCACATGGCTAGATATGGTCTTATTGTATATAAATGAATTCCAACCACACGAACATCAAAGACATCACAACCAGCAACAAGACATCATTGTTGGGATTCTTCGAGAAAGGAAACAAGTATCACAAGAAAGAATGGATAACATGCCATGATACAACCTACACAAGGTTGATGCAAGAAATGTGTGCATGAAGTATATGAAGATACTTGTTACCGAGATAACATTGGAAGGATGTAGTAGATACCAATTGAAGGTACAAAGTAGTTCATTGACCATCCTAGCTTGACTCCAATAAGCACATGGTGACAACACCTTCCTTGTGAGTGAGCCGAGCATCCAATGCATATCCACTTGTTCCTAGAACAACAACACAAACAAAATGGTACCCAGACTCATTGGGACCAAAGAGTTAGAGAACCAACAACACATAGGACAAACTCCACATAAATATGTGCATATAGATATGAAAATGAATTTCATGCACATCTCATCCAATTTGAGACTTGGTGGAGTTCCCCCTATATATTGGGTCAAAGAAAGAAAACATGCCAAAGAAACTACAAGAAGTAAATATGCATGCTCAAGACTTTCAAGAACCGAGACCAAAAGACAAAGAAATACCAAGCGAAGAAAAGATACCAAATGAATAAATCATCACTTGGAGGATATCCATAAAAGATACATCAAGGAATGAGATATGCATTGATACACTCAAAAAGAAAGATGTCAAACTCCCAAAAGAGAGAATGGTTCCAAACAAACCAAGCCCTCTACAAAGTTTCATGATGGCACAAAGCACCAAAAAGAAACGGCTTGCCTTCCACAAACACACACTTGATAAGGATCACAAGATGAGTGTTTTATAGAGAATAGGATAGCTCCCCCAAGACTAGTGCATTATAGAGAATTTGCAATTGAATACAAAATGCACGAGGTGGGATCACCACTTTCACTATATCTAGAAAACACTAGACAAGGTCAAGAAATCAACAAGATCCACAAGTGGTATGGAATACAATGGGAGTTGACACAATCCTAGGCAAGAGAAAAAGACAATAAAATCAAAGGCCAATGTAAAGATGATCAATAATTTCTACCACACATAAGTGAGTACCAATTGTCAAAAGACAAGAAGTATTTGGAAATAATTCCCGGTGGTAGATAACAAGGATATCCGACATCATCTTCACACCAAACAAAAAGCAAATTGCAACTTAGGAACAAGATAATTTACAATATCAATTCTAGGTGACAATATCTCAAATGTACACATTTTCTAGGCTAGTAATATACACATAGCATATTACTTACCCATAATGTGATACCAATTAAAGATAAACAAGAGGCAAAATAACGATCCAACACGAGATAATTAATGGACAATATAGAATTTGAATTTCTCATGAGAAGACATACCACATAGCGACTAGATAATCTTGAAATATCAATACTAGATGGTATTACTCATGTACACACATATATAGGATTGTGAGGTGCACAGAGCACATCACTCCCCCATAATGGGATATTCCATTAATCTCTCACAAGAGCCAACTAAGAAAAGAACAAGATGCAAAAGGCTCAACGCATGACACACACGTACATGATGTGCAAACCAACACACACATACTTGATTGCTCAAGATAATCAAGTTGGAATCACAACATATACAAACACATGCAAGGAACAAAACCAAACATGCAAAGGGGTAAGTAACTATCAATGTAAACACTTTAAGCATGAGTTACCGCATGGAGAAACATTGGATATAAGATAGAAACTTGATAATTCGAATAACTTGGCTTGAGACAATTAGAATGATGAAGTCCCCTTAATTCTTCATAAAGTAGCCAAGTCTCCAATGCCCTCCAACAACACCTATTGATCAAGTTTGAGCTTGTTGGTCCCCAACCAAGTTGGGTCCTAAGAGGTTAGTCACAATAGGCTTGGCTACCCAAATGGTTCTCTTCTTGACACCACTTTGAGTACCAACAACTTTGGCAAACACATTGCCAACCTTATCCTTCCCAAGAGAATAGATATCATCAATAATAATTGGGTTGGATAAGTTACCACTAGTGCATGAAGAGGCGAGGTGACCTTTCTCACGACATAAGTAGCAACGTCTACTCTTCACTTTCTTCTCACTTGATTTCTCAACTTGAGAAGCATTAGCTTGAGGATTCTTGGGAAGAGGACTTTCTTCAACTTGTGGTTGAGCATGAGATCAAACTTGTGGCCGCTTCCCTCGTTGCTTGTCACTAATGGCCTTCTTCTTCAATGGGCAAGATCTAACATGATGCCCTTCTACTTTGCACTTGAAGCAAACAATCTTGGCCAAATTCTTGACTTGTTCTTGGCCCTTATTTTTGTTCATCTTGGACTTCTTCTTCTTCTTGGAGTTGAATCCAAATCCACCTTTGTCATTGGGGGATTTTTGCACACTCAAGATATTGTTGAGTGTTAATTTCCCTTCATGACTCTTTTCCAAGTCTTTCTTCAAAGAAGTGACTTGGGCCTTGAGCTCTTTGATTTCCTCTACATGGTTAGTCTCAACACAAGTACTAGAGGAAGTATAAGCTTCATTGTTAGAGCAACAAGGCAAGGAAAGCAATTCATCACAAGATGTACCAACATTGTGAGTAGATGAATTACAAGGACTAGCACATGGCAACATAGCATTTTGACTAGAAGTAGTGCTAGTATCCACATGAGGCTCACTAGATGTTAACTTAGCAATCATGGCATCATGAGCTATCTTTAGCACATTATGGGATACCAGAAGATCATCATGAGAGCTTGAGAGATTTTCATGACTTTCTTCCAATTTCCCATAATTGCTAGATAGCAACTCAAGTTGAGCCCGTAGCTCAACATTCTCCTTCAAAATGGATGCTTCACAAGTAATAGAGTTAGTAGCACAAGCATCATCATTAACAACAAGAGGAGAGGACAACTTGGAAAGCTCTTTTAAATAAGAAGCTTCAAGTTGAGCATGAGACTCGGTGAGTTTGATGAGCTCACCCTTAATGACCCTTGAGCCATTTTCAAGGTGCTCAAAATCCTCAAGGAGTCTAGCATGAGCAACTTCAAGCTTAGCATTTTTAGTTTCAAAATCATTGGCCACCACAAGAGCTCGATCACGAGATTCCCTCACTTTAGATAATTCTAGAGCAAAAGTCTCCTCAAGAGATTCCTTGGTGGTTTGTTCAAGTTCAAGAGCTTGAGAGAGGTCCGCAATCTCATTAGCGTAATCATGCTCATGACCTTCCATTTTATCAATGGTGACCTCATGCTCCTCAAGACGAGATTCCAACTCATCAATATATTTCTTGCCCTCAGTAGCAATAGACATGATTTCTGTGAAGTTGGAACGAGCAATTTTATTCTTAAGAAGAGCTTTAAAAATCATTTCCCCCTTAATTTTTAAGGAGGCAACATCATCATTCTCTTCATCATAATCAACATCATCATCACTCTTGCCATCATCAATATCATCACAAGATATACTGGGATTCAAAGTGGGAGATACCTTTGAAGCCTTGGCCATAAGGCAAAATGCAATAGATGATGATTTAGGATCCCTTGAAGCACCATCCAATACCACATCTTGTTCCATGGAGTGTTGGGTTTCCTCCACATTGTTAGCACAACAACTCGAGGAAATACATGCATTTTCATCATGGCAACAAGATATAGCAAGCATATCATCATGAGATTTAGTCAAGCAATTTCTACATGATATGCAAGGACTATCAACACAAGCATGTGAAACATTTGGAGTGCTCGAAGTGCTAAAGTCAAAAGATGAAGCATTGCAATAAGAAAGTGATGAAGGATCATCAACAATGAGCCCACTATCATCATTGTAATGAACACCACTACTCACCATGTCATTACCTTGTGGCAAACCACACGTAGGTGAAGTATAAGAAGTTGAGAACACAACACGGCCAGAGGTGGAGGGAGAACAATCATCCCCACAAAACTTGGACACGCCATATTGATCTTGAAGCTTTTTCCACAACTCATGAGCATCCCGGAAAGGCATGGGTTGAAATATAACTACATTGCTCAAAGCATCGAAAAGCACATTAGAAGATTGAGCATTGAAATAAGAGTTTTTCTCATCCTCTAAAGATAATCTTTGGGGATCCTTTGGAGGAGAAAAACCCATATCTATAATTCGCTCTAAATTTGGGTCCATGACCCTAAAGAGATTAAGCATGCGAATTACCCAAACAACAAAATTTGTGCCATCGAAACTAAGAGTGTGAGAGAATCCTAATCCCCTAGTCGACATCTTTACTCTCTATGCGGTTAAGCCTAACAAAGAGAGACGAGGCTCTGATACCAATTGCAAGATCGTGGATGTCGCCTAGAGGGGGGGGTGAATAGGCGCATTAAAATAATTACGGTTGAGGCTTAAACAAATGCGGAATAAAGCTAGCGGTTAATTTGTCAAGCACAAAACCTACAACAACTAGGCTCACCTATGTGCACCAACAACTTATGCTAAGCAAGAAAAACTACTTAGGTGATAGCAAGATATATGACAAGAAACAATATGGCTATCACAAAGTAAAGTGCATAAGTAAAGGGCTCGGGTAAGAGATAACTGAGGCACACGGAGACGATGATGTATCCCGAAGTTCACAGCCTTGCGGATGCTAATCTCCGTTTGGAGCGGTGTGGAGGCACAATGCTCCCCAAGAAGCCACTAGGGCCACCGTAATCTCCTCACGCCCTCGCACAATGCAAGATGCCGTGATTCCACTAAGGGACCCTTGAGGGTGGTCACCGAACCCGTACAAATGGCAACCCTTGGGGGCGGTCACCGAACCCGTACACTTTGGCAACCCTTGAGGGCGGTCACTGGAACCCGTCAAATTGCTCGGGGCGATCTCCACAACCTAATTGGAGACCCCGACGCTTGCCCGGAGCTTTACACCACAATGATTGAGCTCCGAACACCACCAACCATCTAGGGCGCCCAAGCACCCAAGAGGAACAAGCTCAAGGGTACCAAGAACCCAAGAGGAATAAGCTTCTCAACTTGTAACTTCCACGTATCACGTGGAGAACTCAAACCGATGCACCAAATGCAATGGCAAGGGCACACGGAGTGCCCAAGTCCTTCTCTCTCAAATCCCACCGAAGCAAATAATGTTAGGGAGGAAAATGAGAGGAAGAACAAGAAGGAGAACACCAGGAACTCCAAGATCAAGATCCAAGGGGTTCCCCTCACATAGAGGAGAAAGTGATTGGTGGAAATGTGGATCTAGATCTCCTCTCTCTTTTCCCTCAAAAACTAGCAAGAATCATTGGAGGGATTGAGAGTTAGCAAGCTCGAAGAAGGTCAACAATGGGGGAAGAACATGAGCTAAAGAGATAAGGTTCATTGGGGAAGAAGACACCCTTTTATAGGTGGGAAAAAAATCCAACCGTTATGCTCACAGCCCGCACAGAGCGGTACTACCGCTCCAAGGAGCGGTACTACAGCTAGGGCGGTAGTACCCCTTTGAAAAACAACAGCGAGGAGGCAAAAGGCCAGTAGAACCACCGGAGCGGTACTACCGCTCGTCCTCACGGTACTACCGCTACGGATCACGGTACTACCGCAAAGGGTAGCGGCACTACTGCTAGCGAGCGGTACTAAAAAAACATCCGGGCCTACCACCGCATGACTTGGGACGAGTTTTTGCTCCAGAGCGGTACTACCGCTCTAGGAGCCGCGGTAGTACCGCTCTGGAGCGGTAGTAAAAAATTACATCCGCTCCAATTTGCGGTAGTACCGCTGCAGCCTTTTCAGAACACCAAAACTGCCACAACTTTTGCAAACGGACTTCGAATTCGATGAAACCAAGTTTGTTGGAAAGCTAGCGACAAGGGCTAACACAATATTGAAATAAATATCAATAAGAAGCAAATTAGAAAAGGCCCATAAGAAAATGGTGAGGACCCTTCCTCGGATAAGACCGGTAAAACCTCCAACATCGAAACCATCATAGAAGACGCATGCGAACTCCGTTTTTGATGAACTCAAGCTTGTCATCAAGATGACCATAAGATCTAAGACTCACAAAGAGAAGCAAACAAGAATCAAGAAACATGATGCAAGGATGCAATGGTTTGAGCTCTCGACGAACGATACGATCAAGATACTCACTTGAGAGCCCCCCTTGATAGTACGGCTATCGATCCTATAACCCGGTCTCCCAACTACCACCATGAGACCGGTAAAATAGAAAACCTATCAAGGGCAAACCTTTGCCTTGCACATGATCCACTTGAGCTAGATGATGACGATCTGGTCCTCCTCAAGATGGACCACATTTTCTTGATTGCGTTGGGTCGATGGAGACTAGATGATTGCTCCCCCATACTCCACTATGGGTGAGCCACTCTTCGGCACATCTTCACAAGTCCATTGACACCACAATGGATGGCAAGCTTTAAGCACTTGATCTCTTTGTGATTATCCACTTGAACTTGCACACGGCAATCTTGATGACGATCATCACTTGATGTCATCCTTCCCATGGGTTGTATGATATCATCCTCTTGACGCAAGCCCATGGACACGTACCTAACCCCGCATAGACTCTCACATAGACCATGGGTTAGTACACAAAGTGCAATGGATAATGCTTACCATACCATGGGATCACTTGATCCCTCTCGGTACATCTTCTACTCTTTGTGAGTTGATCAACTTGATTCACTCTTGACTTAGTCTTGATCAACCTTTAATCTTTCCAACACTCTTCGTTTGGATGATGTCTTGAAGGTAAACATGAATGATCACACAATATTCTTCTTCAAGACATGCTTGCAATAAGCTCAACACTCACATGACCAATCTTTGGAGAATTCCTTAATAGCACCTTGGTCAACCCATAAACTCCTTGAAACCAACACATGGACTTCAAGACATGCCTATGGAAAAAATCCTTCAAATATAACTCAATGCAACCATTAGTCCATAGAGAATGTCATCAATTACCAAAACCACACATGGGGGCACCGCATGTCCTTTCAGGGATGTCGGCGCATCAGGCGGTCTTGCTGGACTTGTTTTACCATTGTCGAGGATGTCTTGTAACCGGGATGCCGAGTCTGATCGAATTGTCTTGGGAGAAGGAATATCCTTCGTTGACCGTGAGAGCTTGTAATGGGCTAAGTTGGGACACCCCTGCAGGTATTTGAACTTTCGAAAGCCGTGCCCACGGTTATGGGCAGATGGGAATTTGTTAATGTCCAGTTGTAGAAAACCTGAAACTTAACCTAATTAAAATGCATCAACCGCGTGTGTCGCTGTGATGGTCTCTTCTCGGCGGAGTCCGGGAAGTGAATACGGTGTTGGAGTAATGCTTGACGTAGGTTGTTCTAGGATCACTTCTTGATCATAGTTCATTGATCGTGCTTTTGCCTTCTCTTCTCGCTCTCTTTTGCGTATGTTAGCCACCAAATATGCTAGTCGCTTGCTGCAGCTCCACCTCATACCTTTTCCCTACCCATAAGCTTAAATAGTCTTGATCGCGAGGGTGTGAGATTGCTGAGACCCCATGACTCACAGATTACTTGCAAAACCAGATTGCAGGCGCCGATGAAACCGTGCAGGTGACGCAACCAAGCTCAAGGAGGAGCTCAATGAAGATCTTGCCCTTTGTGTTGTTTCGTCTAGTTGATCAGTAGTGGAGCCCAGTTGGGGTCGATCGGGGATCTGTGTAGAATTTGGGGTAGTCTTCTTTCTTTTTGGTTTCGTAGTCGGACCTTGTGTGTATCTGGATGATGTAATGTTATACTCATGTAATTTTGTGAAGTGGCGATTGTAAGCCAACTATGTATCTCTTTCCCTTATGTATTACATGGGTTGTGTGAAGATTACCTCACTTGCGACATTGCTTTCAATGCGGTTATGCCTCTAAGTCGTGCTTTGACACGTGGGAGATATAGCCGCATCGAGGGCGTTATAATTCATAAACATATAATTCTCATGGTCTAGCAAATATTGTTCTAAAGGATCACTAGGAGGTACGACAATAGAAGCAAGACCAATAATTTCATCCTTACTAGGCAATTCTTCTTCACGGTGTTGTTTACTAAATTTAGAGAAATTAAACTCATGAGTCATATCATCTAAGCCGACAGTAACAACATCCCTTGTGCAATCTATGGTAGCATTAACAGTATTTAAGAAGGGTCTACCAAATATAATGGGACAAAAGCTATCTTGTGAGGAACCAAGAACAAGAAAATCAGCAGGATATTTAGTTTTCCCACACAAGACTTCAACATCTCTAACAATTCCCATTGATGATATAGTATCTCTATTAGCAAGTTTAATAGTAACATCAATTTCTTCTAACTCAACAGGTGCAATGTCATGCATAATTTCTTTGTATAAGTCAATAGGTATTGCACTAGCACTAGCACCCATATCACATAAGCCATGATAACAATGATCTCCTATTTTAACAGAAATAACAGGCATGCCTACCACAGGTCTAGGTTTATCTGTATCACGGGGTTTAGCAATTCTAGCAGTTTCATTACAGAAGTAAATAACATGCCCATCTATATTATCAGACAAGAGATCTTTAACAATAGCGATATTAGGTTCAACTTTAACTTGCTCAGGAGGTGTATATTTTTTAATATTGCTTTTACGAACCACAGTTGAGGCTTTAGCATGATCCTTTATCCTAACAGGGAAAGGTGGTTTCTCAACATAACAAGTAGGAACAATAGGATCATTATAAGTGACAGTCTTTTCTTCAACTTTAATTGGTGCAGCTACTTTTACTTCAATGGGAGGATGATATTTAAACCACTTCTCCTTAGGGAGATCAACATAAGTAGCAAAAGATTCATAGAAAGAAGCTACTATCTCAGAATCAAGTCCATATTTAGTGCTAAACTTACGGAAAATATCGGTATACATAAAAGATTTAACACAATCAAACTTAGGTGTCATACCTGACTCCTTACCTTTGTCGAGATCCCAATCTTCAGAGTTGCGTTTAATTCTATCCAATAAATCGCATCTAAATCCAATGGTCTTCATCATAAAAGAGCCAGCACAAGAATTATCGAGCATGGTGCGATTATTTTCAGAAAGCCGAGCATAAATTTTTTGAAGAATTGTTTCTCTTGGGAGCTCATGATTGGGGCATGAATATAACATTGATTTAAGTCTCCCCCAAGCTTGAGCGATGCTTTCTCCTTCGCGAGGCCAAAAATTATATATATATAATTGCGGTCACGATGAACAAGATGCATATGGTAATACTTTTGATGAAATTCCAATTTCAATCTTCTATAGTTCCATGATCTCGTATCATCACATAGCCTATACCATGTCAATGTGTCTCCCTTCAAAGATCAAGGGAAGACCTTCTTCTTAGCAACATCATCGGGTATGCCTGCAAGCTTAAATAATTCGCAAACTTCATCCACATATATTAGGTGTTCATCAGGATGCTTTGTTCCATCTCCTGTAAAAGGATTAGCTAGC
The DNA here is from genome assembly GCF_056163025.1 of Triticum urartu. NCBI lineage: Eukaryota > Viridiplantae > Streptophyta > Magnoliopsida > Poales > Poaceae > Triticum > Triticum urartu. The sequence continues at coordinate 220,444,687 of NC_141879.1, read as the reverse complement.
AGTTTTTCTATCATACCCGAAGGATACTCATAAGGAATTTCATTTTCAATAGGTTCGGTAGGTTGAGGAGCAACTCTTTGCTCTACTGGTCGGGGTGAAGATACCCCAAACAAGCCCCTTAGAGGATTACTTTCCATAGTAACAAGTAACAGTAAATTTCAGCACACTATATAAATTTTTCCTTACCAAATTCCACCTACCAAAGGTGCTTCACTCCCCGGCAACGGCGCCAGAAAAGAGTCTTGATGACCCACAAGTATAGGGGATCTATCGTAGTCCTTTCAATAAGTAAGAGTGTCGAACCCAACAAGGAGCAGAAGGAACTGATAAGCGGTTTTCATCACGTTCCCGAGGACACATGGGAATATCGTCAAGCTAGTTTTCATCACGTTCATATGATTCACGTTCGGTACTTTGATAATTTGACATGTGGGTGGACCGGTGCTTGGGTGTTGTTCTTACTTGAACAAGCATCCCACTTATGATTAACCTCTATTGCAAGCATCCGCAACTACAACAAAAGTATTAAGGTAAACCTAACCATAGCATGAAACATATGGATCCAAATCAGCCCCTTACGAAGCAACGCATAAACTAGGGTTTAAGATTTTGTCACTCTAGCAACCCATCATCTAATTATTACTTCCCAATGCCTTCCTCTAGGCCTAAATAATGGTGAAGTGTTATGTAGTCGATGTTCACATAACACCACTAGAGGCTAGACAACATACATCTCATCAAAATATCGAACGAATACCAAATTCACATGACTACTAATAGCAAGACTTCTCCCTTGTCCTCAGGAACAAACGTAACTACTCACAAAGCATATTCATGTTCATAATCAGAGGGGTAATAATATGCATAATGGATCTGAACATATGATCTTCCACCAATTAAACCAACTAGCATCAACCACAAGGAGTAATTAACACTACTAGCAACCTACTAGCACCAATCCCGGACTTGGAGACAAGAATTGGATACAAGAGATGAACTAGGGTTTTGAGATGAGATGGTGCTGATGAAGATGTTGATGGAGATTGCCCTCTCCCGATGAGATGAGCGTTGGTGATGACGATGGCGATGATTTCCCCCTCCGGGAGGGAAGTTTCCCCGGCAGAACAGCTCTGCCGGAGCGCTAGATTGGTTCCGCCAAGGTTCCGCCTCGTGGCAGCGGAGTTTCGTCCCGAAAGGTTGCTTCTAGTTTTTTTCTCGATGAAAGACTTCATATAGCAGAAGATGGTCATCGGAGAGCCACCAGGGGGCCCACGAGGTAGGGGCGCGCCCTGGGGGGTGTCCCCACCCTCATGGACAGGGTGTGGGCCCCCTGGTCTTCATCTTTGGCGAGGATTTTTCATTATTTATTATAAGGTATTCCGTGGAGTTTCAGGACTTTTGGAGTTGTGCAGAATAGGTCTCTAATATTTGCTCCTTTTCCAGCCCAGAACTCCAGCTGCCGGCATTCTCCCTTCTTATGTAAACCTTGTAAAATAAGAGAGAATAGCCATAAGTATTGTGACATAATGTGAAATAACAGCCCATAATGCAATAAATATTGATATAAAAGCATGATGCAAAATGGACGTATCACTCGACATCGACCACGGCATTCTTCGCACGGCTACCTCGACCACGGCTCCACCACCCACACTCTTGGCTACATCGACAAACGGCACAAAGGGCTACCGCCTGCTTGAGCAACCTCGTTGGTTTCCACTCCAGCCATGACTCCGTGATGCATCGACCGTTACGACTGTGGGGGGGTGTCTGTCGGCTTGCCTTCAGATTCTTCTCTAGTCTCACCGTCTGCGTCGCTACCGTTGTGACTGCGGGGGGGGGGGATGTTGAGTAACGTGATTGTATTAGGAAACATAGGTTAGACTAGGAAATATTCTGGCTTGCGTTGTACTCCAAGTAGATCATGTACTCCTATATATATGCCCATGAGGCTCAAGCAATACAACAACTATTCCACCAAACCTCACTCTCCCTTCTAACACAATTCACTACCACCACTGCACTAAAATAGGTTGAAATCTACAATGTATCCAGGTAATCCATGAAAGTATTAAGGTTGGTCACAATAAGAGTATTATAAGTAGTATCATGCATGCCAATTAGACATTTTTTCTTATGTGGCACACAATTAAATGAAAAAGATGATTGAGTATTATAATATATGATACCGTATCATATGAAATGATATACTCCCTCCGGTCCTATTTACTCTGCATATAAGAATTGTCTGACGTCAAACTTCGTAAAGTTTGACCATATTTATATGAGAAAAATATCAACAACTACCATGCTAAAGTTATACAATATGAAACTTTAAGTCATGACGCATCTACTGGTATTGATTTCACATCGTGAATGTTGGTTCTTTTCTATAAAGTTGGTCAAACTTTACGAGGCTTGACTTCAGACAAATCTTATATGCGAACTAAGTTGTCTGAAGTACTAGTAAAGTTGGTCGGGGGAGCAGGGAGGCTTCTCCTTCGAGCAGGCCGCCGCCATGGTTGGATCCCGTGGCAGCCTCTTGCTGGCGGCGGTGGCTCATGGCTTTGGGGGCGATGCCCTGGACCGGCGCATCCCCACCAGCCACACCTGCGGCTCCTGGGGACGCAAATCCTTAGTATCAAACATCAGCATGCTTTGCTTGGTGGCAGCAACGAGAACTGCCGGAGGGGCAACTGCGACGTGAGTGGCGGCGAGGCTTCCGGGGTCGGCAATCACATCGGAGGTTCCTACCATGGTGGTAGCGACTCTGGCAGCGTTCGTGGGTGAAGACGGATCACGCGGCGGGAACTTTCACCTTGGTGGTTGTGTTCACACGACATGGTTGGCCTATTGCGGCAGCCGATCGAAGTTCTGCATAATGCAACACCTGTGTCCAAAATTTTGGGCTGCCCAATTTTTTTGCATCACCAAATACATATAAATCATCTGTTGAAGATGGTTTTTTTGCTCCAAATGCTCCTAACGGCATGTGTTTGGCACACATGTTGTTTTATGTCATCTGTTGGAGATGCTCTCGGTGAGGAATTAGCGTGTGGTAGAGGTCCATAGGACAATAAACAAAGGGGATTATGATATTTTTGGATAAATAATTGCATTACTAAATGTGTCGTCGCTCAACTGTTTTGCCGGTGCACCCACAATGCAAACAAAATATAAAAATATATCAGAAAAGTCAAACATTTCTGCAACATTTTTGTAACGAATATGATCTAGTGTTATACTCACGTCTAAAGTTTCATGAAGAAAAGAGTTATGTGGTCTTCTGTGTGAAAAAGAATAGGTTATATATGAAAGTTACCGTTCAAGTTCTTTGAAGTTGTGATTTTTTTTCGCCAAAAGAACATTGAAGTCATTTCTTCACGAAACTTCAGAACATTTTTCTTTGCGGGGGGGGGGGGGGAGGGGGGAGGAGATCTTTCATTACTTAAGGTGGTGCATCATTCTTACAAAGACTAACAACTTCATCAGTGCCTCCTCCTAACCACACCGCAGTGCGAGGAGTGCGCCATCCATAGGTAGCAAGATAGTGACTAACTTTATTTTGAGAACGACTAACTTAGTAACGAAGATCTCCCTATCATCTTTCATCATCTCCTGGATCTCTCTGACTAACACCATATGCCTCAAACGACCAGGTACTGTAGCTTGCAGCATCGTCACCGCCTCGACGCTATCAAGTTCCAACTGTATGGCACTAGTAGAAAACAGGGCTTTGGTCCAAGCCGGATCAGACCATTAGTCCCGGTTCAGTCCAGAACCGGGACCAATGTGGGCATTGGTCCTGGTTCGTGAGCCCAGGGGGCCGGACGGGCCACGTGGGCCATTGGTCCCGGTTCATCTGGACCTTTTGGTCCCGGTTGGTGGGATGAACCGGGACCAATGGGCCTTGCTCCTGGCCCACCACCATTGGTCCCGGTTGGTGGCTTGAACCGGAACCAAAGGCTCCCCTTTAGTCCCGGCTCATGTCACCAACCGGGACCAATGAGGTGCCTATATATACCCCTCGCTCGCGAGCAGAGCACCCCAGTGCTCTGTTTTTCTCTGGCCGAGGGGGAGAGGGCTTGGTGGTACTCTAGCTCACCTCCTATGCACACAAGGTGTTTGATGGAATGCCCGATCCACACTACTTAAGCTTTCTCCTCTCCAAGCTCGACCTCCAAGCTCCATTTTCCATAATATTTGTCTAGGTTTAGCGGTCTGTCACGCCCCGTCCCCATCTTCACTGCCGGCGATCACCCGCGCCGAGCTCATCGCCGGCACCACCGTGGTGAGCCTCTTGTTTTATCTTCTTTCTGAAAGGAAAAATATTCTTACTTGTATGTTTACATAGATACTTGTATTATTTTCTTACTTTTATTATTGCATCTTATATAGTGCGATGGTTTTGGTATCCGCCCCCGTTGGCCCTCGTCCTGTCTATGATTCGGATGTGGTATATATATTATCTTTATAACTATTGGTTCATTTACTGTTTATGAAAATTATGCCGACCAACGTGACATAGATTTTATTTATATAGGATGTATGTGAATCGGAAATTCCAACCGACCCTATTGTCGAGAGCTTAAATTTAGTTGAAGAAGAAAACAATTTGTTGAAGGAAAAAATAAAAAAATTGAGGAGGAGAAGATGATATTGGAGTTGCATGTTGCGGATGTCGTCGATGATCACAAGATCAAGATGGATGCAATGCGCTTGAAGATTAGAAAGATTAGAAAATATGCCATTCATACCGAGGCTTGGTATCATTATGCCGTTGGATCAATTGTTACCTTGGTTGCGATTATGATCGCATTTGTTTTCGCATTGAAATGTTTTACATAGTTTCAATGTATGGTAATTAATTAGATGCTCTGGAGAGCTATATGTTGTTAGATGAGAACTATGTATGCACTTTGGTTTTAATGTGATGATGAACTTCTATTAATTTGGACACTTAATTATATATAATGCACGCAGATGAACCGGCAATGGATGTATGGTGATAGACACACCCGCGAGTACATTAAGGGCGTGCATGAGTTTCTCGATGCGGCTGAGGCAAACAAGCAGAATGGTTTTATGTGTTGTCCATGCACTGAATGTGGGAATATGAGGTCTTACTCTAACCGGAAAATCCTTCACTCCCACCTGCTTTACAAGGATTTCATGCCACACTATAATGTTTGGACGAGGCACGGAGAAATAGGGGTTATGATGGAAGACGATGAAAAAGAAGAGTACGATGACAACTATGTGCCCCCTGAATACGGTGATGCTGCAACGGGGGGAGCTGGTGAAGATCAAGAGGAACCAGATGGTGTGCCCAATGATGCTGAAACTGGTGAAGCTGCTGAAGATCAAGAGGAACCAGACGATGTGCCTGATGATGATGATCTCCGCCAGGTCATTGTCGATGCAAGGACGCAATGCGAAAGTCAAAAGGAGAAGCTGAAGTTCGATCGCATGTTAGAGGATCACAAAAAAGGGTTATACCCCAATTGCGAAGATGGCAACACAAAGCTCGGTGCCGTACTGGAATTGCTGCAGTGGAAGGCAGAGAATGCCGTGGCTGACAAAGGATTTGAGAAGCTACTGAAAATATTGAAGAAGAAGCTTCCAAAGGATAACGAATTGCCCGACAGTACATACGCAGCAAAGAAGGTCATATGCCCTCTAGGATTGGAGGTGGAGAAGATACATGCATGCCCTAATGACTGCATCCTCTACCGCGGTGCATACAAGGATCTGAACGCATGCCCGGTATGCGGTGCATTGCGGTATAAGATCAGACGAGATGACCCTAGTGATGTTGACGGCGAGCCCCCCAGGAAGAGGGTTCCTGCGAAGGTGATGTGGTATGCTCCTATAATACCACGGTTGAAACGTCTGTTCAGAAACGAAGAGCATGCCAAGTTGATGCGATGGCATAGTGAGAACCGAAAGAAAGATGGGAAGTTGAGAGCACCCGCTGACGGGTCGCAGTGGAGAAAAATCGAGAGGAAGTACTGGGATGAGTTTGCAAAGGACCCAAGGAATGTATGGTTTGCTTTAAGCGCGGATGGCATTAATCCTTTCGGGGAGCAGAGCAGCAATCACAGCACCTGGCCCGTGACTCTATGTATGTATAACCTTCCTCCTTGGATGTGCATGAAGCGGAAGTTCATTATGATGCCAGTTCTCATCCAAGGCCCTAAGCAACCCGGCAACGAAATTGATGTGTACCTAAGGCCAATAGTTGAAGAACTTTTACAGCTGTGGAATGAAAACGGTGTACGTACGTGGGATGAGCACAGACAGGAGGAATTTAACCTTAAGGCGTTGCTGTTCGTGACCATCAACGATTGGCCCGCTCTCAGTAACCTTTCAGGACAGACAAACAAAGGATACCACGCATGCACGCACTGTTTAGATGACACTGAAAGTATATACCTGGACAAATGCAAGAAGAATGTGTACCTGGGCCATCGTCGATTTCTTCCGACCAACCATCAATGTCGAAAGAAAGGCAAGCATTTCAAAGGCGAGGCAGATCACCGGAAGAAGCCCACCATGCGCACCGGTGATCACGTGCTTGCTATGGTCAATGATTTACACTACGTAATCTTTGGAAAGGGTCCGGTGGACTAGCTGTTCCGAATGACGCTGAGGGACACGCACCCATGTGGAAGAAGAAATCTATATTTTGGGACCTACCCTACTGGAAAGACCTAGAGGTCTGCTCCTCAATCGACGTGATGCACGTGACGAAGAACCTTTGCGTGAACCTGCTAGGCTTCTTGGGCGTGTATGGGAAGACAAAAGATACACCTGAGGCATGGGAGGACCTGCAACGTTTGCACGAAAAAGACGGCATGCCTCTGAAGCAGTATAAAGGTCCTGCCAGCTACGCTCTTACGAAAGAAGAGAAAGAAATCTTCTTTGAATGCCTGCTCAGTATGAAGGTCACGACTGGCTTCTCGTCGAATATAAAGGGAATAATAAATATGCTAGAGAAAAAGTTTCAGAACCTAAAGTCTCATGACTGCCACGTGATTATGATGCAACTGCTTCCGGTTGCATTGAGGGGGCTTCTACCGGAAAACGTCCGATTAGCCATTGTGAAGCTATGTGCATTCCTCAATGCAATCTCTCAGAAGGTGATCGATCTAGAAATCGTACCAAGGCTCAGGAGTGATGTGGCGCAATGTCTTGTCAGTTTCGAGCTGGTGTTCCCACCATCCTTCTTCAATATCATGACGCACGTCCTAGTTCATTTAGTCGACGAGATTGTCATCCTGGGGCCCGTATTTCTACACAATATGTTCCCCTTTGAGAGGTTCATGGGAGTCCTAAAGAAATATGTCTGTAACCGCGCTAGGCCAGAAGGAAGCATCTCCATGGGCCATCGAACAGAGGATGTTATCGGGTTTTGTGTTGACTTCATTCCTGGCCTTAAGAAGATAGGTCTCCCTAAATCGCGGTATGAGGGGAGACTGACTGGAAAAGGCATTCTTGGAAGAGACTCAATAATATGCAGGGACGGATATTCTTGGTCTCAAGCAAACTACACAGTTCTACAGAACTCTACCTTGGTGACCCCGTATGTCGATGAACACAAGAACAGTCTGCGCTCCAAACACCCGGAGCAGTGCGACGACTGGATTACATGTGAACACATCAGGACTTTCAGCAGTTGGTTGGAAACACGTCTCAGAGGTGACAACACTGTTTGTGATGAGTTTTACTTGTTGTCCAGGGGACCATCTTTGACTGTATTGACTTACAAAGGATACGAGATAAATGGGAATACATTTTACACGATCGCCCAAGATCAAAAGAGCACCAACCAAAACAGCGGTGTCCGCTTTGATGCAGCAACCGAGAGCGGAAAGGACACATATTATGGTTACATAGTGGACATATGGGAACTTGACTACGGACCTGATTTTAAGGTCCCTTTGTTTAAGTGCAAATGGGTCAATCTGTTAGGCGGCGGGGTACAGGTAGACCCACAGTACGGAATGACAACAGTGGATCTAAAAAATCTTGGGTACACTGACGAACCGTTCGTCCTAGCCAATGATGTGGCACAGGTTATCTATGTGAAGGACATGTCTACCAAACCGAGAAAAAGAAAATATAAGGAAGCGAATACATCATACGATGAGCCAAAGCGCCAAATAGTTCTTTCAGAAAAAAGGGACATCCTGGGAGTGGACGGCAAGACAGACATGTCTGAAGATTATGAAAAATTTCATGAAATTCCTCCCTTCAATGTCAAGGCTGACCCAAGCATCCTGATAAACAATGAAGATTATCCATGGTTACGGTGCAATAAGCAAATGACACAAGCGAAGAAAAAGTGAAGACTTTCTCCTGCAACTATTATGATGATACCATGCCAACTTTGTAACACACGAACATGCTACCATTGTCCGTTTTGTACATGCACATGCTATGTGGGTAAAATTATGATACCATGCCAACTTTCAACTTTTTCAGAGTTCATTTGAAATGCTTTCATGTCTTATGGTTCAGCCCTCGTAATACCATGACCATTAGTCCCTGGCCCATGCCAACTTTCAACTTTCAACTTTCTAAAACTAATGGCACTAACAGAAAGTTTATAATTTTGCTCCTCGCCCCTGGCCCATGACCATTAGTCCCGGTTTGTGCCACGAACCGGGACTAAAGGGTTGGTCCTCGTTGCGGGCAGAGTTTAGTCCCACCTCGCCAACCGAAGGGGGCTCACACCGGTTTATAAGCCCTTCCCTCTCTGCCTTGTTGAGCTCCTCTCAAAGTGAAAATAGATGCCCTAATAGAGAAAAGTTTAACCTAAATTCATAGTGAATTTCTCTGAAATTCATAGAAATTTACTAGGAATTTAGGTTGAATTTTCTCTATAAGCGCATCTATTCTCATTTTTTAGTAAGTTAATCACAAACTTGTGATTCAAACAATTTTCAAAGAATTCAAATTTTAACTATTCAAATTTGAAAACTAATGGCACTAACAGAAAGTTTATAATTTTTCTAAAACTAATGGCACTAACAGAAAGTTTATAATTTTGCTAACCTAAAAGCAAACAGAATTAAAAAACTTAAAGCAAAAAACAAAAGAAAATAAATAATGCAAAAAACAAATCAAAAAACAGGAAAAAACTATTTTTATAGTAAAGTTAATCACAAAATAAAATAAATAAAGCAACAAAGAAAACAAAAAACTAAAAAAGTGTTTTCAAATTTGAAAACTAATGGCACTAACAGAAAGTTTATAATTTTTCTAAAACTAAAAGCAAAAAGAATAAAAAATAAAACAAAAAACAAAAGAAAATAAATAATGTAGAAAACAAAACAAAAAAACTGGAAAAAATAGCAACAATAAGTATTTTGTTGTAAGTAGAAACAAAATAAAATAAATAAAGCAACAAAGAAAACAAAAAAACAAAAAAAGTGTTTTCAAATTTGGAAACTAATGGCATTAACAAAAAGTTTATAATTTTTCTAAAACTAAAAGCATAAAGAATTAAAAAATAAAGCAAAAAACAAAAGAAAATAAATAAAGCAACAAAAAAACAAAAAAATGCCACCTACTGGGCCCCCACGGCCTGAATACGACTAGAAACCCATCCAAGGGCCAGGATTCAGGCCCGCAGGAGGCCCAGTAGGCCCACAGGCATAGCAGTGACAATTAGGCCTGTAAGCCTGCAATGGAGAGGAGCTCGAGAGGGGTGCGGCAGTGGGGCTTATAAACCACTGCGCACCCCTCTCAACTAGCGAGGTGGGACTAAACTTTCGACGCAGCAGCCGCACAAGGCCTTTGGTCCCGGTTGGTGGCACCAAGCGGGACTAAAGGGGGGCATTGGTCACGGTTCGTGGCACAAACTGTGATCAATGCCCCCCTTTAGTCCCGGTTGGTGCCACCAACCGAGACCAAAGGCCGCCGCTTCCTGCCCTTTGGGCTGCTGAAAAGAGGCCTTTGGTCTCGGTTCGTGGCACCAACCGGGACTAATGCCCACCTTTAGTCCCGGTTGCTGCCACGAACCGGGACTAAAGGCTCTGCTATATAAGTCCACACTTTGGAAATTTTCGCCAACTGCTCCATTCCCCATCACCGCCGCCGCCAGGCTGCTCGTCCTCCTCGTCGCCGCGCCCTGCCCCATCCCTGCATGCTTGCCGTCGCTGCGCCCTGCCCCGCCGTCATCGCCGCGCCCTGTCGCTGTCGTCGTCGTCGCGCCCTCCTGCCCGTCGCCGTCCGCCCTGCCCCGAGCCCCGCCTCCTCGTCCCCATCGCCGTGTGCCGCCCCGAGCCTGTGGCCGTCCCCGTCGCCGTGTGCCACCCCGAGCCCGTCATCCCCGTCACCGCGTGCCGCCCCACGCACGCCGTCCCCGTCGCCGGCATCCCCGAGCCCGCCGTCCTCCTTCCCGTCGCTGGCCTCCTCTCCCCGTCGCCGCCCGCCCCCAGTGAGCTCCCCCCTTTCCCATCCCCGTCGCCGACGACGCCACCCATTGCCGCCGCTGCTCTCTGTTTATGGATATGGCTATATATGCATGTATTTTCTCTGTGTATATATGTTCATATATGCAAAAGTTACATTTTTAGAAAATCATCTATATATGTTCAGAAAAGTTCTATATGAATGTGGCTATATGTATGTTCATGGAAAATAATTTTGCTCGATGATCTTTTTGTTCACGATGTACATATAATTTTTTTCATGTATGTATAAATGTCGATATGAATTGTACCTATGATGTTTTTTATTCATAGATGAATATGTATGTGGCTATGTATGTGTATGTGGCTATGTGAATATGCAAAGAAGAGGAGATGAAGAAGATGATGTATTTTCTTATTCGTGGGTGTGTCGAGAGGGTCATCGATAACTTTAGTGAATTTTAGGTTATTTTCATTTTAGGTCATTTTAGGTCGTGGGTGTGTCGAGAGGGCGGCCAAGGGGTCGAGGGTCGTCGAACATGAGAGGGGGGATGATAGATGATGATGAGGGGGGAGGGGGGATGTCGGACATTCATGAGAGAGGCGGGGAAGAAGGGGAAGAAGAGGGAGAAGAAGAGGGGGTCAAGAGGGGGTCTAGGGTCGCCGAGGGGTCGAGGGTCGTCGAACATGAGAGGAAGAAGAGGATAAAAAAGAAGAGGAATAAGAAAAAAAAAAGAGGAGAAGAAAGAATAGAGGAGAAGATCTCCTCTATTCTTTCTTCTCCTCTTTTTTTCTTCTTCTTCCTCTTTTTTTATCGGGAACGAGGGTCGTCGAGGGTCGTCGAGCGGTAGAGGAAGAAGAGGATAAAAAAGAAGAGGAAAAAAAAGAGAGGGGTCGACGGTCGCCTAGGGGTCGAGGGTCGAGAGGGGGTCTAGGGTCGCCGAGAGGGGAGAGGAAGAAGAGGAGAAATAAATAAGAAGAAGAAAAAAGAAGGAAAAGAAGAGGAGAAGAAGAAAGAAATAGTGGAGAAGAAGAGAAAATAGAATATTCTATTTTCTCTTCTTCTCCACTATTCCTTTCTTCTTCTCCTCTTTTTTTCTTCTTTTTTTTCTTCGATCTTCTCCTCTAGCTATTCCTTTCTTCGAGGGTTCTATAGGGTCGAGGGATCGAGGGTCGAGGGATCCAGGGTCGTCTAGGGGTCGAGGGTTCCAGGGTCGTCGAGGGTTCGAGGGGTCGAGGATCGCCGAGGGGTCGAGAGAGGTTTCCTAGTGTCAAAGTATTGAAGAAATCCATGTCTTCATCATTAGTCGGAAGTAACCAGGGCATGACGAAGTCCTCCAAAGTTATTTTGGAATGGTGTCCCGGATAGGATAATTTGCCTTTTTGTATGAATTTCAGCAAAGGCCTTCCAAATAACGATATTTGGAAGGTTCTTGCTGAACTTTGTACCAAAAAGCGAATTATCTTATCTGGGACTCCGTTCCAAAATAACTTTGGAGAGCTTCGTACCATCATGCACCTGTTACTTTCGCCTAATGATGAAGACATGGTTTTGTTGAATCCTTTGACACTAGGCAACCTCCCGACCCCTCGGCGATCCTCTCGAACATGAGAGGAAGAAGAGGATAAAAAAAGAAGAGGAAGAAGAAAAAAAAAGAGGAGAAGAAAGAATAGAGGAGTTCTTCTCCTCTATTCTTTCTTCTCCTCTTTTTTTTCTTCTTCTTCCTCTTTTTTTATCGGGAACGAGGGTCATCGAGGGTCGCCGAGCGGTAGAGGAGAAACCCTAAATAGAAAGTATCGTCAGTGTGAGATACATGTACCGTCAGTGTCGGACACTACATCCACGTCCCACAAGTGGCGCAGGCTTCGACGCCCACGTCACTTGTGGGACGTGGATGTAGTGTCCGACACCAACGGCCACATGTATCTCACACCCACGATACTTGCTATTTAGGGTTTCCTCTACCGTTCGGCGACCCTGACCCTCGACGACCCTCGTTCCCGATAAAATAAAAGAGGAAGAAGAAGAAAAAAAGAGGAGAAGAAAGAATAGAGGAGTTCTTACTCCTCTATTCTTTCTTCTCCTCTTTTTTTTCTTCTTCCTCTTCTTTTTTTATGCTTGAAGCGTTGTCGAGGCCACCCCAAACCCTAGAGAAGCAGCGTCGAGGCCACCCCAAACCCTAGAGAAGCAGCGTCGAGGCCACTAATTAATATTAGTTCTACGTTTTTGCCACTAATATATCCATCTGTCATGTTTGAATAATAATTGCCATATTGTCAATATTTGTAGAAATTATGGACACTGCCTGAGACGAAGTACAAGAAGAGTTGTTGGGGGACATAATCGCACGAGGAAGTGATGCCATCTGCTCGTTGTTTCTCAACGAGACCGATGGTCTAGAAGCAGCTGATTATGATGGCTCCGGTGACCTAATGCCGGTGCAAGAAGGAGACCGTGAGGACGGCTCCGGTGACCCAATGCCGGTGCAAGAAGGAGACCGTGATGACTTCTCCGGTGACCGAACCGAGTTCGGCCAGGTATATATATTAGTTAAGCTTCTGCTGACTAGATAATTGATGCATTCATTGTTTTGGTATGTACACATATTAATTAAGTCTTTGTTCTTTTTTCTAGCCCTCCGGATCGAGCACAACTTCGGTAAAGAGACGAGGCCCAAAGAAAAAGTTGAGCTCGGATGAAAAGTTTGAGATCATAGCAATCGCGCCCGACGGCCAACCGATTGAACCCCTCCGGACAAAGAGCGCATTTGTTGCTCAGTGCGGGGTTTTGGTTAGGGACAAGATCCCGATCAGCATCCAGCAATTGTTTAAGCCGGCTACAGAAGACCCTGAGGTGTCTTATGTCAATGATATGCAGAAAAATGATCTTTGGACTGAGCTGAAGTCAAATTTCACCCTACCGCCAGAGGATAATCCAGAGAAGCCAGTTAAAGAGCAATTAATCAAGCCTTTTGCTCTTAAGAGGATGGCAGAACTATTCAGGAGGTGGAAGAAAGAGCTGAATAAGTTTGTCGAAAATAATGAGACACCAGAATTCAATGGCAGATATGAGAAGATCAGAGATCACTGGCCCGCATTTGTGGCCCACAAGACATCGGAAAAGAGTAAGAAGATGTCGGCGACAAACAAGCAAAATGCTGCGAAGAAGAAGCATCACCATCGCACGTGGTCAGGTGGCTACCTCGTAGCCCGGCCTAAGTGGGCCAAGACTGAGAATGATCTGGTTGATAAAGGGATCGAACCAAAGACAATTAACTGGCCAGACCGTTGCCGGACTTGGTTCTTCAGGGCTGGCGGAACCTTGGACCCTGTAACAAGGAAGTGCATTTGGACGAACGATCAAATGGACATACCAGTCAGGAAGCTTCAGCACTATATCGAAGCAGCGCAGCAAGGGACGTTCTTTCCAGACAGAGAGAACGACGAGCTCACAATTGCCCTCGGGAATCCTGAGCACCCTGGACGGACACGAGGCACGCCAGGCTCCATTCTGTGGAAGGTTGGGTTTCCGGACGCAGGCGGTTACAAATCCCATGAGAGGAGGAAAAAAGTGCAGCAGACCCAAATGCAGGCGCTGCAAGCAAGGGTACAAGCGATAGAGGAACGAGAAGCAAATCGCAGCAAACGTACTACCGAAGCTTCCCCTGAAGCTACCCCGCCATCTCAGCGGAGAAGCAGCGTGGCTTCCACCGAGCTGCTTCAGCCGGAGCATGCCTTGGCGGCTCCTGCCAGCTATCCCATGGATGCTATCACGGAGTCTCAAAATTGCCACCTTATGACGCAATGGATGAATTTGAAGGTCAAGGCGGCTGTTGGCTCTGTTTATCCTACTGAACCCGGCGCAACTTTTCACTGCCGGCCGATTCTAGAAGGATATGCTAGGGTGATGGTGAATGAAATAACGGAGGGATTTGAGGACCTCCAGCTTGATCACCCTACCGGTGAAGGGGAGACTAGGCTGGGGTCTGCTCTGAAGACTCCATGCCTATGGCGGAAGGAGCTCATCAACCTTCCGACCTGGACGCCTCCGCCTCCTCCTCCTCCTCCGGCAAGTCAGGGCACTCCGCCTCCTCCACCGCCTCCTCCTCCGGCGAGTGACGATCAGGGCACTCGACCGGCTCCTTCTCCAGCGCGTGGCGGCACTCCGCCTCCTTCTCTGCCTGCGCTGATGCGCCCGAGCAGCCAGCCTCCTCCTTCTCCGCCTCGTCAGCAAGGGCGGAAGAGACCTGCCGCCGCTCCGGCTGCTCCGGCGCGTCATAGTCCTTCTCCTCCGCCTCATAAGCAAGTAAAGAAGACAACCGCTCCGTCTGCTCGGCCGGCATCTAGCAGTACAGCCAAAGGCGGGAGGACATACAGATTCGGTCCTTCTCTGAAGACTCCAGAGAAGTTACCATACAAGAGGACCCCGGAGGAGAACGCCGAGATCGCACGAACCGAAGTGGATGACTGGTTTCAAGGGTTGAAAGCAAAGAGACATCCACTTCCGGAGGAGAAGGTAGATCCGGTGAAAGCGAAGCGCACTCTGGCTGCCCTGACAAAACCACCCAAGTCTCCGCCGAAAGGAAACTATGAGCGCATTATTGGAAAGGAATTTGCCAAAGCGGAGCGGTCGGGAAGTACTGTCAGTGATTAAAGGCTGAAAGAATGACGAGCTGGGAAACAAATTGCCCAGCTCGGCGAACAAGCGAAGCAATCGTGCCCCCCGCTCAAGGTGCCTAGCCACAACGTCGCTAATGATCCGAGGATGGTGCCCGGTTATAGAAATCTTGCAGATTACCTGCCCGACGATGTACATTATGAACCCATGGAGGTGCAGATACAAAGATACGAGTACGGGAAGCCTCTCATCAAAGATGAAAGATCTCTATCAACGATGATGCGAAGATTGCATGATTGGTACTTGAAAATCTGCAGAGACTCTGGGGGGAGGAGTACTTTGTATGTGAAAATTAAAAAGGAGCATGACCTCATTGGAATTGAACTGTTGCCTGTTCCATTTGAGGAGTTCTATCAGTTTTTCAATCAATTGGCCCTCGATAAAACAACGGCCGCCTGCTACTGTCTGTAAGTAGTACTACTTCTGTCATTAAGTCTCTCTATATAGCTCAGCTCTTTCATTGCATGTATTTATAATCATCCTCACTATATTATGCAGATTGAAGATCGCCGAATTGAAGAAAAGACAAGTCGGTGATATTGGGTTCATTAACACATATCTCATAGATGCAACTCAGGTTAAATTTCATGCCGCAGCTACCGAGGCCAACTTGCTACGATCGTTGATAATAAATGAAAACAAAGATATAATACTCTTTCCTTACAACTTCAAGTGAGTGTTACTGTCTTGTGCATATTCGGTTTCCCTTATATATTAGTCAAGGTTATAGTAATGTAATTGATGAGTTATGCATGCGTATGCAGTTTCTACTATATTCTCCTAGAGATTAAGCTTGAGCAGGGACTAGTAACCGTCTTAGACTCAAGACGAAAAGATCCCCAGGACTATGCAGACATGACTCAAATACTCGAGAAGTAAGTTAAATCGATCATTATCCACCATATCAGCAACTTTGTTCATTTCCTGATATATCAAATAATTGTTTTCTTTGTCCGGCAGGGTTTGGAGAAAATTCACCAGAAAAGCTCCGGGACTGCCGAAGGAGCTGCAATTTAGACACCCGAAAGTAAGTACTATAGTAGCATGTTCCGCGCATCTACTAGTCATTCAAGCGCTAGTTTCATCAATACCATTTGGCATTCTTGCTTATCAGTTTGATTGACCTTTATTTCTTGTAAAGTGGTTGTGACAGGAACAAGGGAATGATTTTTGTGGATACTACGTTTGCGAGTCCATCCGCCACACGACCTGTGAGCGGGGCTACACTGACGAACAATATGAAGTACATAAATAACAACATTCACAATTTTATTTTATTACCATCATTTGTGTTGAGTTTCATTCATTCATATATATATATATATGTGTGTGTGTATTGACCCCCTTCTTTAAATTAGATGTTTCGGAAGCGGGATGAACTCCTAGCACCAGCTCGCATGCGAGCAATTCAAGAGGAATTGGCGGCATTCTTTCTTGACCACGTGATCCCTGAAGACGGAGAATACTATGTGGACCCTGAGTCCGTATGATTATATTTGTAAGAGATAATTATTGTATATATGTAGCCGGTAGTGTCGGATAGATATATGAGAACTTGTTGTTCGACCAATCTCTCGGAGAAGGAGAGGTGGTCGATATCACTTCTCTCTGTATGCATATATGTTCATAACGATCTTCTGTTTCCTTCGTTTTCTTACTAGCTAGTTAGCGTGTCTAGTCCTCTCTATACGTATGTATAGTACGTAGCGTCGACCAAGCACGGACATAAGAGAGGACACTTCTCTCTATTAATTATAGCTAGCTAACACAATATATGAAACACCTAAATTAACCCCCCAAAACCCCAAACCCCCCCCTTCAAAAAAAATCCCCAACCACAGAAATTCTGACGCGTGGATGCCTATTGGTCCCGGTTGGTGCCACCAACCGGGACCAAAGGGTCTCCTGCCTAGGCTCCGCACACAGGCCACGTGGAGGCCCATCTGTCCCGGTTCTGGATTGAACCGGGACTAAAGAGACAGGGCATTAGTACCGACCCTTTAGTCCCGGTTCCAGAACCGGGACAAAAGGCCCTTACGAACCGAGACAACAGGCCCTTTTTCTACCAGTGTGGACAGTTGGCGTGGTGTAGGGCAATAGCTAGGCCCTCCTTGCACGCCTTCAACTCAGCTACAAGAGCGTCATTGCATGCAAATAACTGTCTGCAAGCCGAGTACATGATCTGACCTTGTGCGCCCCGCAGTACCATGCCGCAGCCACCGGTGTTGTTGCTTGCCACATAACTACCGTCAATATTGAGCTTTGCCCAGCCAACAACCGATGCTCCACTTGAGCTCCATGCATGCGTTCCCGGCCGGCCGCTGATCAGGAGCTGGACATACAC
The DNA here is from genome assembly GCF_056163025.1 of Triticum urartu. NCBI lineage: Eukaryota > Viridiplantae > Streptophyta > Magnoliopsida > Poales > Poaceae > Triticum > Triticum urartu. Next base: position 220,427,244 of record NC_141879.1, on the reverse strand, counting down.
GGCCAGCATAAAACACCATTTTTCCTTTAGCTTGGTCATGATGTGGAAATTGCTGTAGGCACAACAATGAGTTTATGTAACTCTGAAGGAAGCGGCGGGAAGCTTTAGTAGGCAGTGGCAGTTTGTCATGGGTGATTTCGTTTCGGACGTGCCATGTACGTCTGAAGACCATTAACAGAACCATGCAACTGAGCTCTGGCAGCTGATCAAGCACCCCAAGGAGCCATTCCGGCCCCGTGTTGCACACTTTGTCCACGTCCGGGAGTGGTCAGTCCTTCGCCACGTCTCTCCATAAATCCTTCGCATGTGGGCATCTGCACATCGCGAGGAAACCGTCCTCGCGTCCCACGCCACAAAGGGAACAAATATCATTAGTTTCTAAACTGCGGGAAAATTTGTTTGCCCAAGTAGCAAGACAATTTGTCGCCAATCTCTAGGCAAAAACTTGCACCTTAGGCGGAGCAGGACACCCTCATATGGTCTTTCAGATGGCGCGACGACCATCCGGTGCCTGGCTCGATGCACTTGCTGTAGGACGCTCGTGCTCGTCCATGGCAAGGAGATATGCAGATCGAACGGAGAAGATGCCAGACTTCTCCGGTGCCCACGCGAGCACGTCGTCGGGGACACGTGGTGACGTTTTGATGCGGACGATTATGTCGATGTCGACCGGCAGGAAGTATTGTTGAAGAAGATCCAACCGCCAGCCGCCATTGGTGTCGAGGAGGTCGGGCCCGCCGAAGTATGCAAGTCCCCTGAGGCGAGATGAGTGTGTCCGACGGCTCCCGAGGTAGCCACCGGTCGCGCCAAATATGGATTTGTGTCCCACTGCCCACCCTTCAGATAAGGCCTTTTTCCAAAAGCTCCAGGCCATACTGAATAGATTGCCAAGTTACGGATGCATTACCCGAAAAGACCATATCCTAAAGCCGTCCCTCCGGATGATATCAAGCTTTAAGAACCTGCGCGCAAAGACTGTCAGGCTTTGTTAGAAGCCTCCATGCCTGCCTCGCCAGCAGTGCTTGATTGAACACCCTGAAATCTTGAAAGCCCAATCCACCACACGACTTATGTTTCTGAATTTTCGGTCAGGCTATTCAATGGGTTTTTCGCTTCCCCTCCGAGGAGCCCCACCAAAAATTACATACCATCCTATTAAGATCATCGCAAACGGACATAGGGAGTTTAACGCCCATCATATAAGTGGGAATAGCTTGAGCGACCGCCTTAATCATTGTTTCCTTGCCTGTCAGAGATAGAGTGTCACCCCACGCGATAATTCTCTTTGTCAAACGGGCTTGCAGATTCTGACATTTTCCTTTGGACATTTGCCCATCCGGAGTAGGCAGCCCCAAATATTTCTCTTCAAAGGTAGATAACTGAACTTGCAATGTAGCATGGATGCTTTCTTGGACATTCTCCAAGCACGAAGCACCAAACATAATACTGCACTTAGCCGGGTTAATAAGTTGCTCGGTAGCGCCCTCATATGTCATAATTATGGCTCGTACCTCCTCTCCTGGTGTGTATCTGCTTTGAAAAACAGGAGGGTGTCGTCCGCAAATAAAAGATGGGAGATACTAGGTGCCCACCGACACACCTTCAGGGGTGTAAATTTTCCTTTCATTCCGCCATCCTTCAACAGATCAGAAAGTCCATCAGCAATAAACAAGAATAAAATCGGGGAGAGGGGGTCATCTTGCTGTAGCCCACGCGACGGTGCAAACGAGTCCAAGAGGGTGCCATTAAATTCAACCGTATATCCAACTGAGGTGACACAAGTCATTATACAGTTCACCCATCGGTCAGCGAAACCCATCTTTTGCATCGTCCGCTTCAAGAAATCCAATCAACCCTGTCATGCACCTTGGAGAGATCTAGCTTGTACGCACAAAAACTATTGGCAGGGACATTTGATCAAGTTCGTCACAAAAAGGTTTCAAAAATATTCATATTTAAAATAAAAATAAAATACTTACTCTCGTCCCTTTTTGAGTAACCTATCTGGTAGGTTTCTCAAAAATAGAGGAAAAGTAATTATCTTGTAGGTAGTAATAGTCACCTCTGCCTTTGACTTGTAAGAGTGGGGTGGTGCAATGATGTCAACAAGCGAGACTTGTATCACATAAACTAGACAACGATTTGTTTGAATAGTACACAAGAGGAGAAGGAAGAAGAGGCAACAGACAAAGGCAATATTATTCCAGAAGGCTAATTGTCAATATGTGCAACCGTGACGAATATTCAATTCCATACCCGGGCTCATCGGCAACCGATGAACAGTAAGTTAAAAAAATACTAGAAAAAAATAAGAAAAATCTGATTTTTCATAGACCTCAAATTTGTATTTTTAAGCTACTCAGACATCCAAATGCTCTGAAATTTGATAGGCACATCACACACTTAGTCATCTTTCTCCAAAAAAAAATTTAATTAATATTTTTAACAACTTTTTTGTTCACTCCGGGGCTTAGATGAGCTTGGGAGCCAAAACGCTGCTCTCCAACTGTGAGGCCTACAATTAGTATCTTTGATATTCGACAATTATTTTATCTTTTTTAACAAAAGGTGAATTTTATTAGCTTAAAATTAAGTATCTAAATAACACATCACACAATAAGCACACACACGGTCTCTACACAGTTATGATGCACAAGGCCAACATGAACACACTCACAGAAAAAATACGTCAGCAAATATCAAAGTCATATAAAACGAAAACTATGCGTAGACGAGAAAATGGGGGGGGGGGGGGGGGGGGGGGATCTTGAGCGATCAGATTCGTGATCGGCAATTCTTTTACTATCTTTGTGTCGATCCTTAAAGGACCCTTTGGCTAGGGTTTTTCGTGCCTCCCGCCGGTGCCATCGCCGGTTTACCTCGTCTCCTATGATCTTAGGACCATGGATGTGTGGTGGATCCCGGCCCTTGTTAGCGGGAGGGATCCGTTTTTTCATACTCTTGAGTTTTGTTGGAGTTTGGAATAAGGTTTCCCCGTCTAGTCCCCTCCCTGGTGGTGTTTGTAGCATCGTTGGAGGGCGTGCGGAGGTTTGTCTCCGACGAATCTCACAGGATTCGGCTGGCGTTTGCCTTCGGTGGATCATGTCTTCGTTCGTTTGTTTTCGTGTGTCTACAGGTTGGATCCTTCTGATCTACGCTTCTCTTCATCGGCGGCAGTTCCTGTTCTGGTGCGCTAGTCTCATGGGGTCTTAGCACGACGACTTCTCAGCTGTCTACTACAACAAGGTCTGCCCGCCTTCGATGAGGGAGGGGCAAAGAAGGTGACGCGCCTTCGGCTTGCTCCAGTGCTAATAGTCATCGCTAGGTGGTCTACGGGCCTAGATGTATTTTTTTTTCTGGTGTTCTTTGTACTACCTTGATAATAGATGATAAATAAATCAAAAGTTATCCTTGCAAAAAAAAATCTTCATTTTCGTCCATGTGCATATTTACCGCTGATCCGGTAACAATGGGGAAGACAGCGGTGAGTCCAGCCTCCCTCAACAACAACGATGGCAGTGGGATGAAACTAATAACCCAGTAGATCGATCAGTTTGCTGAGATGGCAAGCAGGTTGAATCAGAGAAAGAGATAGCGGCGAAAGAATGGTTAGAACATACTCCCTTTATCCTATAATGTAAAACGATTTTTGATATTATAAAAAAATGTCTCACAGTATAAGACAGGAAGAGTAGAATGCAGGAAGAGCAAAGTCAGACTAAGAAACATAAGAGCATCTCCAACAGGCGCGCAACGTGCGGCGCGCTAAAAAAACGTTTACAACACCTCCGCAACCAGTTTTTACGCGCCGCGGAGCGCTGGCTCTAGCAGCCGCTGCGAACAATTACGCGCACGCCGCTCCAACAGACGCGGTATATTTCTTCTTCTTCTACTCCAACTCGATATATATTCGGCTCCGACTTGTGATACAATAGGCATAGATAGATAATATAGATAAAAAGATAAATAGATAGTACATAGATAGATGAATGATAGATAAAACGATACACAGATAGTTCATGGCCTCCTCCTACGATAAATAATAAAGCGATAGATGAAAAACTACTCCTCGTCGTCTTCCTCCTCCGACTCCGACGCCGACTCCGCCTCGGTGATATCCTCCTCCGACGTCTCAATGAAGGCGTCAAGGTACTGATCGTCGTTGGAGTCCCAGGACGATGCTACTCCTAGGTCGATGTTGAATTGAGGGGCCGCCTTCCGCGTACGCGTGTCATTGCGATAGGCGGCTCGCTCCGCCCTCCTCTCCCCCCTCTCCGCCTTCCTTTGCACGAAGAACTGGCGATCATTGATGACGTCCTGCGGGAAGCCTTGGCACCGCAGCTTCATGGCTTCCTCGTCCATCTCGGCGGGGCTGAGACGGCACTGGCGCCTCCGATTCTCGCGACGATCCTCGTCAGTGATAAGTCGCGGGGGAGGCGCCAGCTCCTGCGTCGGCACCTCCGGGAAGTTCATGTCCCTACGGGATCGCCGAAGGCACCACGCCGTCGAGTCGTACGCGCGAGCGACCTCGTGGGCGGTGTCGAAGGTGCCGAGGCCGAGGCGCATGTCGCCGGACCGAATCTCGGCGGAGAAGACGCCGGAGGGGCGCGCGAGGACGCCGCGGTACCCGAAACTCCTGGCGGCGCGACAACATAGTGACGCCGTGGTGGCGAGGCGAGAAAGCGGCAGAGGAAGCGGAAAGAGAGCGGCAGAGGACGCATGGCGAGGTGGAGAGCGATGGGAGGGCGTGTGGCAGACGCTGCATTTTATAAGCGCGACAAAATTAGCGCGCGCCCGGCCGCTTTTTTGCGCGCTTCCCGCACGCCTGAATTTCCCGCCGCCGCTGGAGCGCACGAAACCTCCCCACGCACATTAAAATCGTCTTTTACCCCACGCGCGAGCCACTGTTGAAGATGCTCTAATAAAGGAGTACAAATTGGAGAGACGATGATGGCCCTTTGAGAGATTGGAGGAGGAAGCAGTATGTCAGTCGGACGCGCCATCTAGAAATTTAACCATGATCAAATATAGAAATAGCCAAATGTATTTTCAAACTAGATGTTGTCTTAATTTTTACTACTCAAAGAAAATGGAAAAAAAATCTAAGGGGTTGTTTGGTTTGTGACTAACTTCGTCAAAGATTGCCACACCTAAGATTAGGCAAGTTTGACCAACTTAGACGAGTGTTTGGTTCAAGCTATACTTTAGGCAAGCCACACTTAGGCCTCACATGGCATACACACAAAAAGTGTTGAGGGGCTATTTGGTTCTAGGACTAGCATTGCCATACTTTGCCACACATTTTTGCCAAACTTGTCTTAGGTTAGTTCATCAAAATGAGAGCCACAAGTTGGCAAGTCTAAGGGAATCTTGCCACACTTTTTGTGTGTATGCCATGTGGGGCCCAAGTGTGGCTTGCATAAGGTGTGGCTTGAACCAAACACTCACCTAAATTGGTCAAACTTGCCTAACCTTAGATGTGGCAATCTTTGGCGAAGTTAGTCACAAACCAAACAGCCCCCCATTTTGATTAACTAACCTAAGACAAATTTAGTAAAAATGTATGATAAAATGTGGCAATGCTAGTCCTAAAATCAAACAGCCTCTAAGTACCACACAATGCACCATTGTCTTGTGGTGCTACGTCCTGCCAGTGGGGTGACATCACAGTGGATCGGCGCTTCTAATCGGGATCCGGCCATTTGGGTGGCGGGGTGACGTTGGAGTGGATGTGGGCGCATGTCGGTGGGGATGCATTGTGCTTGGGTGGCAGCGGAATTGCTGAGGTCGAGCGGTGGAAGGAGATTTTTTTTTACTACAGCAGTGGGTGGTGGAATGGATGAGGTCAAGTGTGGGAGGGGAATTTTTTTACTCTATCTGTGGGCGACCGAGTATATTTAAGAGTCGGGTAAATGTGGAGTAATTTTTTTTACTCCTCTAACGAGTGCTCCTATAAGGAATCGGCTAGGTGCGGTTTAAAGGAGAAAACTTTTTTTCCTCTAAAGCTTTATAGGGTACGGGTTAGAGATGCTCTTATATCTAGCAGCATAGGAGCTCAGCTGTCAAATGTATCCATCAACTGCCCGTGCCGAAAGGACAGAAGGCATACATCCGGCGCCAGCGGGTGGACACGTTCGGTAACCATGCTACTTTTAGCAGGCGGCAGCGAACCATCAATCACTTCCACCCTGCTCCCCATATAACACACTAACGTCGTTGACTTCCTCCTCCGTCCATCCATTTGCGCCCATCAGTAATCACAAGCTTACACTTGCTCCATCCATTCAGAAAGCTAGCGAGCTAGCTAGCTAGCTCGGACGTTCCGCCGGAGTAGTCGTACAATATGTTGAGGCCACCGCACCGACTCGTGAGCCACCGCCGGCTGCTGGGCACGTCAGCGTCCGCGCCGCTGGCGGGCGACGAGGCAGGTGAGTTGACAAACACTCTGTCCTCGTTTTTTCACTTGAACATACGTGCGTGCTACTAGGTGACGAACGACGAAGAGCCGAAGACTGAGCTGTTGTGCTGCACGCCGTGTTGCTGTCGTGTTGTTGGCTTGTTGCAGCTGCGGCGCATGGCTCCAGCCCGAACTCGGTGAAGATCATGGTGTCCGTTCTGGTGGTGGTCATCTTCTGCACGCTCCTCTACTGCGTCTACTGCTGGCGCTGGCGGAAGCGCAACGGTACGTGATCGACCCAGCACTTCCATTGTTAACTACTGACGTAGAGCGAAGCCAAGCCTGTGCTGATCCGAGGAATTCGCTTCAGCCGTCAGGAGAACGCAGAACGAGAACATGACGCCGCTGTCTAGGTCGATCTCGGAGCTGCCGCTCATGGACCTGGCCTCCATCGACGCCGCCACCGGCAACTTCGCCAGGGCCAACAAGCTCGGCGAGGGCGGCTTCGGCCCGGTATACAGAGTAAGATCAAGCACTCCACTACTGATTAGTAATATATTATGAATACCTTGCGTTCCTCATCGGCGTTCCTCCACTAATCCGAACTTCTGCCGGATCGAAGGGCGTCATGGCGTGCGGCGCGGAGATCGCGGTGAAGCGGCTGTCGGCGCGGTCGCGGCAGGGCGCGGCGGAGTTCCGGAACGAGGTGGAGCTGATCGCCAAGCTGCAGCACCGCAACCTGGTGCGGCTGCTGGGCTGGTGCGCCGAGCGCGACGAGAAGCTGCTCGTCTACGAGTACTTGCCCAACGGCAGCCTCGACGCCTTCCTCTTTGGTGCGTTCTACCTCTCATCTCAGCGGACATTCGATTCAGTTTAGGCATGTGTCAGGAGCGATGTGGTTGCGTCAGTGGCCACCTAGATGCCACGTCACCTCCGACGTGTGGCCATGCATATGTTTCACTCTTCCCACGTCTCCACGCTGATCCATCTCTCGCACCTTCCTCTCATCCCTTGCTTTCCCATCAAGCCTCCTCCTTTGATTTGCACAAATACGCTAGTATGAAAAACGATACTCCCTTTGTCACATAAAAAAAAAACGTTCTTTGACACTAATGAGACTGAAAGAGTATTATATTAGGTTGGTTGTAATGGGAAGTATCATATACTAGTATCATGCATATGATACTAGTGTATGATACTACATCCGTAATGCATGATATCATATGTTGGTATCATATAGGACTACATTTATTGTCATGCATGACACAAAGTAGCACATCATTTAATATGATACGGTATCATGATATGATACTCAAGCCTCTCTTTCTTCATTTAATTCTATGCCACCTCATCAAAATTGCTTAGTTGATGTGTATAATACTACCTATGATACTCTCATTACGAGCAGCCTTATACGACGAAGGGCAGTACACATCATTTGTTGCGTGAAAGCTGCAAAGCAAGCTAGGGTCGCAACAAATAGGACGTAGAGGATACAGGTAAGGGCAAGAGTTGTGGAGTGTCTTATTTATTTATTGCAAAAGAGTGATAACCTTATCACACAATAATTCTTTATTAAAATATAGTAGTAGCCACCGATAACTTATTACAGGATCCTTATCTAAAGGGAAACGATTAGCTTCAACCGGCTGATAACCACGCCGCTTCCGCCTCCTTCAGCGATTGACACGCATCACGTGGTCCTTCACTCCACCGATATCCTTATCACGAGCGAAACACCTCCACACTTTTCTCGCCCGTAGCCAAAACTCACTTTGAGTTAACAACCTGGCCAGCGCCGTCCGCCCGCGCGCGCTTCGCCGGCGAGCTGCACCCCTTGTCGCCGCTCGGCGTCCCTCCGCATCAAGAAAAGCAACAGCTCGTCCAGGCTTGTCTGCGACGACGACTGTTCGGCGGCGGCGTTGAGGAAGATGGCCAAGGAGCGGTCCTTGGTGACGCAGCTGCTCGCTGTCTTGCTTCCGACGATCCAGCTAGCTGGTGGCGAGATCGCCAAGGTCGTCGCCAAGATGTTTGAGAGCATATTGGACTGCTCGTCCAAGGCCGAACCGTGCTGAAGCTTTTTGGCTCGATCGGCTGACACAAAGCTTCTACCACAACATCACCTTGGCTGCAATTTTTTTTGCAACAAGAGGAATACAAAGAAGAGGCCGGAGATATTGTTGAAATTTTTGCAACAAGAGTCTTGTTGCGGGAATACAGAGAAGAGATCGAAGATGGTCTTGCAACAAAGGTTATCTTGAAATGTAAGTTTTGTAACAAGGGTCTTGTTACAGGAATACAGAGAAGAGGCCGGAGATGTTGTTGAAATTCTTGCAACAAGGGTCTTGTCGCAGGAATATAGAGAAGAGGTCGGAGATGGTCTTGCAACAAAGGTTATCTTGAAATGCAAGTTTTGCAACATGGGTCTTGTTGCAGGAACATGGGCGGGTTGGGGTGGCGCCGTGCTGGGCGCAGCTCTGTCGGGGCAAGAGGCAAGGTTGTTTGTTTCTGCAACAACGCGCTTGTTGTAGGAATTAATGAGGGGGCATGCGGGGGCGGGCACTACATCAGACGGCTAACAGCATGAGGATCCAACGGTCATTGATGTGGCGGATATTTTAGAATTATCTGTCGGCGGACGCGTAGCAGCGCCCTTATCCAAACTAACTGGATGTTTTTTCATGATACCGTTTTCCAAAGGCTGCATCCGGAGGTCGGCGCCTCCGCACGTTGCATAGCACCAGCTTGAAACATAAGTTGTAAAAAAAATAGAAGTGTTGTTATGTTAAAAAAACCAATCATCATGGAAATTCCAAATTACCCATAGTATGACACACACTCTCACTTGAAAATGCACCTTAAATTTAGCATGAACCCTGACCAGCCAGTTCCTTAATTTTGAGAATTTCACTTCTCTTCGTGTCTGCACCAATCAGAGATGCACATGACGTTCTAAATATGAGTGCCCAGATTTTTATTTTGGTGGGTGCAATAGTTCACGTGTTTCATCACCACACATCAAGCCTGGTCCTTGTGAAAAAATAATGGCGATAGGGGGGCCTATGCATAATGGTACAATTCTAGGAATTGAACGTGGGTGGGAAGACTACACGACTGCATGCCTAAGCCCCGAACTTGGGTGGAGTGCCTTGTCCATAGTGTTTTCTAGAGGAGGATAAAACCCCTGGCCTCTGCATTATTGTGATGCACACAATCTATAGTGTATGAAGATCGAGTGGTGAGTGGCGACTAAATGTAGGAAATATGGACATTCTTCTAGGTAGAAAACAGACATTGCAGCAGGTCATTTTGAGAACTTGAGATAAGGATCACCTTTGTCTCAAAGGTTAGTGGGATGGGCCAAAGAAATTGTTGTTGAGAGGCTGGGTAGAGAGAGATGTGGTGGCTTGGGAAGGTGATTTAGAAGGAAGAATGCCGATGTATGGAATGAGGAAGTAGAAGAGATAGAGGCATGCCTATCGGAATGAATGAGCTATCCCTTTCAGTCTTCCTGTATGAAGAAGATGTCTAAGTAGGATACACTTTTGTTGACGATCTTTAACTAAAGTATAGTCGTGTCAAATTATAAATTAGGCATTCATTGTCAATCATGCACACATAAAAGAGGATATATTAAATCCCCACTAAAATAATATTAATCAACAATAGTATCAATTTTTTAATTGTATCCTTGATGAGCTAATTCATCACTTGTGATATCCATGTGGTATTGAAATTTTTAGACACCAGCAAGAGCGCCGAGCTAGACTGGAATAGCAGGCACAACATCATCATCGGCATTGCCCGTGGGTTGCTCTACCTCCATGAGGACTCACTGCTCAAGGTCATTCACCGAGACCTCAAGCCAAGTAATGTTCTCCTCGACAACAAGATGAACCCCAAGATCTCCGACTTTGGCTTGGCTAGGATCTTCAAGGACGAATGCAATGGTGTCAACACGGGACACATCGTCGGGACCTAGTAACTAGCAATCACAAGCTACTATTGGTAGGTTACAACCATGAAATGCTACATTTATATGCTACTAACTCCAAGTTGAATTATTAATGCAGTGGGTACATGGCACCGGAATTTGTGATGGATAGTGTCTTCTCAGCAAAATCAGATGTTTTTGGCTTTGGAGTCCTCCTACTAGAGATCTTGAGTGGACAACGGAATGGCATGTCATACCTTGAGGAGCACCGACAATCCCTCATCCAAGATGTATGGACATTTAAAACTCTATTCTAGGACCATAGAATAATCTGCTAAAATGCTTCATCTCGTCAACTGAACTTCCTTTTTGGCAGGCATGGAAGTTCTGGATTGAAGATCGGGCAAATGAATTTATTGACCGTGCACTTGGGCAATCTTACTCAAGGGACGAGGCATGGCGTTGCTTCCAAGTCGGCCTCCTCTGCGTGCAAGATGACCCCGACATTCGACCAACCATGTCAAATGTCCTTCTAATGCTCGTCAGTGAACAAATGAGCCTGCCAGCACCATCTAGGCCGGTGAGAAACGTCCCATTGTTAGCGCCATCAGCCATGTTAAGGAGTGAACCGTTGGTTTCTCATAAGTCGATCAACTATGCCTCGATAACTGCTATCCAGCCGCGATGATCTTGTTATTAGGATTTTCATGTACATATTTATTACGAGTCGACTTGATTAGTATTTATTTTACCATATTCGATTATGATCATATCTTGGACTGAAATGTAGTGCAAATGTAAATCACTACATACATTTTTGTACTATAAATGTGCATATTAAGATGTGGGACTTCATGGAACTCATAATTTAGGAACACAATAGGGAAACATGAATCGAATGTGTCGACATACATAATCTTTATGGTAACTAAACGCATAATAATAATATATCCAAGATCAGCATTGACAAAACACGTGAACTTTGTTTACATACTGTGTCACGGACAAGAATTTGCCCTGGCTCTCCCTCGGCTTCTCTAGATCATTCATGGATCTGCAATGACTATTAATGGCCAAAATGAAGGAAATATGCCCTAGAGGCAATAATAAAGTTGTTATTTATATTTCCTTATATCATGATAAATGTTTATTATTCATGCTAGAATTGTACTAACCGGAAACTTAGTACATGTGTGAATACATAGACAAAAAAAGTGTCCCTAGTATGCCTCTACTTGACTAGCTCGTTAATCAAAGATGGTTATGTTTCCTGACCATAGACATGTGTTGTCATTTGATGAACGGGGTAACATCATTATAGAATGATGTGATGGACAAGACTCATCTGTTAGCTTAGCACTATGATCGTTTAGTTTGTTGCTATTGCTTTCTTCATAACTTATACATGTTCCTATGACTATGAGATTATGCAACTCCCAAATACCGGAGGAACACTTAGTGTGCTATCAAACGTCACAACGTAACTGGGTGATTATAAAGATGCTCTACAGGTGTCTCCGATGATGTTTGTTGAGTTGGCATAGATCGAGATTAGGATTTGTCACTCCGACTATCGGAGAGGTATCTCTGGGCCCTCTCAGTAATGTACATCACTACAAGCCTTGCAAGTAATGTAACTAATGAGTTAGTTACGAAATGTAGCATTACGGAACGAGTAAAGAGACTTGCCAGTAATGAGATTGAACTAGGTATGATGATACCGACGATCGAATCTCGGGCAAGTAACATACCGATGACAAACGGAACAACGTATGTTGTTATGCGGTTTGACCGATAAAGATCTTCGTAGAATATGTAGGAACCAATATGAGCATCTAGGTTCCGCTATTGGTTATTGACCAGAGATGAGTCTCGGTCATGTCTACATAGTTCTCAAACCCGTAGGGTCCGCATGCTTAACGTTCGGTGACGATTGATATTATGAGTTTATGTGTTTTGATGTAACGAAGGTAGTTCGGAGTCCCGGATATGATCACGAACATGACGAGGAGTCTCGAAATGGTCGAGACATAAAGATCGATATATTGGATGACTATGTTTGGACATCAGAATGGTTCTGGATGAGTTCGGGCATTTACCGGAGTACCGGAAGGTTACCAGAACCCCCTCGGGAGTGTATGGGCCTTAGTGGGAGAGAGAAGGAGGCGGCCTAGGAGCCCCCCCCCCCCCCAAGCCCAATCCAAATTGGGAGGGGGGGCCTTTCCTTCCTCCCTCTCTCCTCCTTCCTTCCTGTCCTACTCCTACTTGGAAGGGGGGAATCCTACTCCCGGTGGGAGTAGGACTCCCCTAGGGCGCGCCATAGAGGGCCGGCCCTCCCTCCTTCTCCACTCCTTTATATACGGGGAGGGGGGCACCCCATAGATGAAGGAAATATGCCCTAGAGGCAATAATAAAGTTATTATTTATTTCCTTATTTCATGATAAATGTTTATTATTCATGCTAGAATTGTATTAACCGGAAACATAATACATGTGTGAATACATAGACAAACAGAATATCACTAGTATGCCTCTACTAGACTAGCTCGTTAATCAAAGATGGTTATGTTTCCTAACCATAGACAAAGAGTTGTTATTTGATTAATGGGATCACATCATTAGGAGAATGATGTGATTGACATGACCCATTCCATTAGCTTAGCACCCGATCGTTTAGTATGTTGCTATTGCTTTCTTCATGACTTATACATGTTCCTATGACTATGAGATTATGCAACTCCCGTTTGCCGGAGGAACACTTTGTGTGCTACCAAACGTCACAACGTAACTGGGTGATTATAAAGGAGCTCTACAGGTGTCTCCAAAGGTAAATGTTGGGTTGGCGTATTTCGAGATTAGGATTTGTCACTCCGATTGTCGAAGAGGTATCTCTGGGCCCTCTCGGTAATGCACATCACATAAGCCTTGCAAGCATTGCAACTAATGAGTTAGTTGTGAGATGATGTATTACGGAATGAGTAAAGAGACTTGCCGGTAACGAGATTGAACTAGGTATTAAGATACCGACGATCGAATTTCGGGTAAGTAACATACCGATGACAAAGGGAACAACGTATGTTGTTATGCGGTCTGACCGATAAAATTCTTCGTACAATATGTAGGAGCCAATATGAGCATCCAGGTTCCGCTATTGGTTATTGACTGGAGACGTGTCTCGGTCATGTCTACATTGTTCTCAAACCCGTAGGGTCCGCACGCTTAAGGTTTCGATGACAGTTATATTATGAGTTTATGAGTTTTGATGTACCGAAGGAGTTCGGAGTCCCGGATGAGATCGGGGACATGACGAGGAGTCTCGAAATGGTCAAGACATAAAGATTGATATATTGGACGACTATATTCGGACATCGGAAAGGTTCCGATTGATTCGGGTATTTTTCGGAGTACCAGAGAGTTACGGGAATACGTATTGGGCCTTATTGGGCCATACGGGAAAGAAGAAAAAGTGCCTCAAGGGTGGCCGCACCCCTCCCCTTGGTCTGGTCCGAATTGGACTAGGGAAGGGGGGCGCCCCCTTCCTTCCTTCTCCTTTTCCCTTCCTCTTTTCCTATTCCATATGGGAGGTGGAATCCTACTAGGACTAGGGAGTCCTAGTAGGACTCCACACTTGGTGCGCCCCCTCCTAGGGCCGGCCTCCTCCTCCCTTGCTCCTTTATATACGGGGCAGGGGGGCACCTCTAGAGACACAAGTTGATTCACGTGATCATATTCTTAGCCGTGTGCGGTGCCCCCTTCCACCATAATCCTCGATAATATTGTAGCGGTGCTTAGGCGAAGCCCTGCGACGGTAGTACATCAAGATCGTCACCACGCCGTCGTGCTGACGGAACTCTTCCCCGACACTTTGCTGGATCGGAGTCAGGGGATCGTCATCGAGCTGAACGTGTGCTAGAACTCGGAGGTGCCGTAGTTTCGGTGCTTGATCGGTCGGGCCGTGAAGACGTACGACTACATCAACCGCGTTGTGCTAACGCTTCCACTGTCGGTCTACAAGGGTACGTAGATCACACTCTTCCCTCGTTGCTATGCATCACCATGATCTTGCGTGTGCGTAGGAAATTTTTTGAAATTACTACGTTCCCCAACAGTGGCATCCGAGCCCAGGTTTTATGTGTTGATGTTATATGCACGAGTAGAACACAAGTGAGTTGTGGGCGATATAAGTCATACTGCTTACCAGCATGTCATACTTTGGTTCGGCGGTATTGTTGGACGAAGCGGCCCGGACCGACATTACGCGTACGCTTACGCGAGACCGGTTCTCCCGACGTGCTTTGCACAAAGGTGGCTAGGGGGTGACAGTTTCTCCAACTTTAGTTGAATCGAGTGTGGCTACGCCCGGTCCTTGCGAAGGTTAAAACAGCACCAACTTGACAAACTATCGTTGTGGTTTTGATGCGTAGGTAAGATTGGTTCTTGCTTAAGCCCGTAGCAGCCACGTAAAACTTGCAACAACAAAGTAGAGGACGTCTAACTTGTTTTTGCAGGGCATGTTGTGATGTGATATGGTCAAGACATGATGCTAAATTTTATTGTATGAGATGTTCATGTTTTGTAACCGAGTTATCGACAACTGGCAGGAGCCATATGGTTGTCGCTTTATTGTATGCAATGCAATCGCGCTGTAATGCTTTACTTTATCACTAAGCGGTAGCGATAGTCGTGGAAGCATAAGATTGGCGAGACGACAACGATGCTACGATGGAGATCAAGGTGTCGCGCCGGTGACGATGGTGATCACGACGGTGCTTCGAAGATGGAGATCACAAGCACAAGATGATGATGGCCATATCATATCACTTCTATTGATTGCATGTGATGTTTATCTTTTATGCATCTTATTTTGCTTTGATTGACGGTAGCATTTTAAGATGATCTCTCACTAATTATCAAGAAGTGTTCTCCCTGAGTATGCACCGTTGCGAAAGTTCTTCGTGCTGAGACACCACGTGATGATCGGGTGTGATAGGCTCTACGTTCAAATACAACGGGTGCAAAACAGTTGCACACGCAGAATACTCAGGTTATACTTGACGAGCCAAGCATATACAGATATGGCCTCGGAACACGGAGACCGAAAGGTCGAGCGTGAATCATATAGTAGATATGATCAACATAGCGATGTTCACTAATGAAACTACTCCATCTCACGTGATGATCGGACATGGTTTAGTTGATTTGGATCACGTGATCACTTAGAAGATTAGAGGGATATCTTTCTAAGTGGGAGTTCTTAAGTAATATGATTAATTGAACTTAAATTTATCATGAACTTAGTCCTGGTAGTATTTTGCAAATTATGTTGTAGATCAATAGCTCGCGTTGTTGCTTCCCTGTGTTTATTTTGATATGTTCCTAGAGAAAATTGTGTTGAAAGATGTTAGTAGCAATGATGCGGATTGGATCCGTGATCTGAGGTTTATCCTCATTGCTACACAGAAGAATTATGTCCTTGATGCACCGCTAGGTGATAGACCTATTGCAGGAGCAGATGCAGACGTTATGAACGTTTGGCTAGCTCAATATGATGACTACTTGATAGTTTAGTGCACCATGCTTAATGGCTTAGAATCGGGACTTCAAAGATGTTTTGAACGTCATGGACCATATGAGATGTTCCAGGAGTTGAAGTTAATATTTCAAGCAAGTACCCGAGTTGAGAGATATGAAGTTTCCAACAAGTTCTATAGCTAAAAGATGGAGGAGAATCGCTCAACTAGTGAGCATGTGCTCAGATTGTTTGGGTACTACAATCGCTTGAATCAAGTGGGAGTTAATCTTCCAGATAAGATAGTGATTGACAGAATTCTCTAGTCACCATCACCAAGTTATAGAACTTCGTGATGAACTATAGTATGCAAGGGATGACGAAAATGACTCCCGAGCTTTTCATGATGATGAAATCGATGAAGGTAGAAATCAAGAAAGAGCATCAAGTGTTGATGGTTGACAAGATCACTAGTTTCAAGAAAATGGCAAAAGAAAAAAAAGGGGAACTTCAAGAAGAATAGCAGGCAAGTTGCTGCTCAAGTGAAGAAGCCCAAGTCTGGTCCTAAGACTGAGACTAAGTGCTTCTACTGCAAAGGGACTGATCACTGAAAGTGGAATTGCCCCAAGTATTTGGCGAATAAGAAGGATGGCAAAGTGAACATAAGTATATTTGATATACATGTTATTGATGTGTACTTTACTAGTGTTTATAGCAACCCCTCAGTATTTGATACTAGTTCAGTTACTATGATTAGTAACTTGAATCGGGAGTTGCAGAATGAACAAATACTAGTTGAGGGTGAGGTGACGATGTGTGTTGGAAGTAGTTCCAAGATTGATATGATCATCATCACACACTCCCTATACTTTTGGGATTTGTGTTGAACCTGAATAAGTGTTATTTGGTGTTTGCGTTGAGCATGAATATGATTTGATCATGTTTATTGTAATACGGTTATTCATTTAAGTAAGAGAATAAATTGTTGTTCTGTTTACATGAATAAAACCTTATATGGTTACACACCCAATGAAAATAGTTCGTTGGATCTCGATCATAGTGATACACATAATCATAATATTGAAACCAAAAGATGCAAAGTTAATAATGATAGTGCAACTTATTTGTGGCACTGCCGTTTAGGTCATATTGGTGTAAAGCGCATGAAGAAACTCCATGCTGATGGGTTTTTGGAATCACTTGATTATGAATCAGTTGATGCTTGCGAACCATGCCTCATGGGCAAGATGACTAAAACGCCGTTCTCCGGAACTATGGAGCGAGCAACTGACTTATTGGAAATAATACATACTGATGTATGAGATCCGATGAGTGTTAAGGCTCGCGGCGGGTATCATTATTTTCTGACCTTCACAGATGATTTGAGCAGATATGAGTATATCTACTTAATGAAACACAAGTCTGAAATATTTTGAAAAGTTCAAAGAATTTCAGAGTGAAGTGGAGAATCATCGTAACAAGAAAATAAAAGTTTCTATGATATGATCGCAGAGGTAAAATATTTGAGTTACGAGTTTGGCCTTCAGTTAAAACAATGTGAAATAGTTTCATTACTCACGCCACCTGGAACACCACAGCATAATGGTGTGTCCGAACATCATAACCGTACTTTATTAGATATGGTGCGATCTATGATGTCTCTTATCGATCTACCACTATTGTTTTGGGGTTATGCATTAAAGACAACTGCATTCACGTTTAAAAGGGCACCATCTAAGTCCGTTGAGACGACACAATCTGAACTGTGGTTTGGCAAGAAACCAAAGTTGTCGTTTCTTAAAGTTTGGGATTGTGATGCTTATATGAAAAAGTTTCATCCTGATAAGCTCAAACCCAAATCGGAGAAATATGTCTTCATAGGATACCCAAAGGAGACTATTGGGTACACCTTCTATCACAAATCCGAAGGAAAGACTTTTGTTACTAAATTCGGAGTTTTTCTAGAGAAGGAGTTTCTCTCGAAAGAAGTGAGTGGGAGGAAAGTAGAACTTGATGAGGTAACTGTACCAGCTCCCTTATTGGAAAGTAGTTCATCACAGAAATCTGTTCCTGTGACTACTAGACCGATTAGTGAGGAAGCTAATGATGATGATCATGTAACTTCAGATCAAGTTACTACCGAACCTCGTAGGTAAAACCAGAGTGAGATCCGCACCAGTGTGGTACGGTAATCCTGTTCTGGAGGTCATGTTACTTGACCATGACGAACTTGCGAACTATGAGGAAGCGATGATGAGCCCAAATTCCGCGAAATGGTTTGAGGCCATAAAATCTGAGATATGATCCATGTATGAGAACAAAGTATGGACTTTGATGGATTTGCCCGATGATCGGCAAGCCATAGAAAATAAATGGATCTTCAAGAGGAAGACAGACGCCGATAGTAATGTTACTATCTACAAAGCTAGAATTGTCGCAAAAGGTTTTCGACAAGTTCAATGTGTTGACTATGATGAGATTTTCTCACTCGTATATATGCTTAAGTCTGTCCGAATCATGTTAGCAACTGCCGCATTTTATGAAATTTGGCAAATGGATAAACAAAACTGCATTCCTTAATGGATTTCTTAAAGAAGAGTTGTATATGATGCAACCAGAAGGTTTTGTCAATCCTAAAGGTGTTAACAAAATATGCAAGCTCCAACGATCCATCTATGGACTGGTGCAAGCATCTCGGAGTTGGAATATACGCTTTGATAAGTTGATCAAAGAATATAGTTTTATACAGACTTACGGTGAAGCCTGTATTTACAAGAAAGTGAGTGGGAGCACTACAACATTTCTGATAAGTATATGTGAATGACATATTGTTGATCGGAAATAATATAGAATTATTCTGCAAAGCATAAAGGAGTGTTTTGAAAGAAGTTTTTCAAAGAAAGACCTCGGTAAAGCTGCTTACATATTGAGCATCAAGATCTGTAGAGATAGATCAAGACGCTTGATAAGTTTTTTCAATGAGTACATACCTTGACAATATTTTGAAGTAGTTCAAAAATTGGAACAGTCAAAGAAAGAGTTCTTGGCTGTGTTACAAGGTGTGAAATTGAGTAAGACTCAAAGCCCGACCACGGCAGAAGATAGAAAGAGAATGAAAGTCATTCCCTATGCCTCAGCTATAGGTTCTATAAAGTATGCCATGCTGTGTACCAGATCTATTGTATACCCTACACTGTGTTAAGCAAGGGAGTACAATAGTGATCTAAGAGTAGATCACTGGACAGCGGTCAAAATTATCCTTAGTGGAATAAGGAAATATTTCTCAATTATGGAGGTGACAAAAAGGTTCGTCGTAAAAAGTTACGTCGATGCAAGTTTTGACACAGATCTGGATGACTCTAAGTCTCGATCTAGATACATATTGAAAGTGGGAGCAATTAGCTAGAGTAGCTCCGTGCAGAGCATTGTAGACATAGAATTCATAAAATACTTACGGATCTGTATGTGACAGACCCGTTGACTAAAATTATCTCATAAGCAAAACATGATCACACCTTAGTACTCTTTGGGTGTTAATCACATAGCGATGTGAACTAGATTATTGACTCTAGTAAATCCTTTGAGTGTTGGTCACATAATGATGTGAACTATTGGTGTTAAATCACATAGCAATGTGAACTAGATTATTGACTCTAGTGCAAGTGGGAGACTGAAGGAAATATGCCCTAGAGGCAATAATAAAGTTATTATTTATTTCCTTATTTCATGATAAATGTTTATTATTCATGCTAGAATTGTATTAACCGGAAACATAATACATGTGTGAATACATAGACAAACAGAATATCACTAGTATGCCTCTACTAGACTAGCTCGTTAATCAAAGATGGTTATGTTTCCTAACCATAGACAAAGAGTTGTTATTTGATTAACGGGATCACATCATTAGGAGAATGATGTGATTGACATGACCCATTCCATTAGCTTAGCACCCGATCGTTTAGTATGTTGCTATTGCTTTCTTCATGACTTATACATGTTCCTATGACTATGAGATTATGCAACTCCCGTTTGCCGGAGGAACACTTTGTGTGCTACCAAACGTCACAACGTAACTAGGTGATTATAAAGGATCTCTACAGGTGTCTCCAAAGGTAAATGTTGGGTTGGCGTATTTCGAGATTAGGATTTGTCACTCCGATTGTCGGAGAGGTATCTCTGGGCCCTCTCGGTAATGCACATCACATAAGCCTTGCAAGCATTGCAACTAATGAGTTAGTTGTGAGATGATGTATTACGGAACGAGTAAAGAGACTTGCCGGTAACGAGATTGAACTAGGTATTAAGATACCGACGATCGAATCTCGGGCAAGTAACATACCGATGACAAAGGGAACAACGTATGTTGTTATGCGGTCTGACCGATAAAGATCTTCGTAGAATATGTAGGAGCCAATATGAGCATCCAGGTTCCGCTATTGGTTATTGACTGGAGACGTGTCTCGGTCATGTCTACATTGTTCTCGAACCCGTAGGGTCCGCATGCTTAAGGTTTCGATGACAGTTATATTATGAGTTTATGAGTTTTGATGTACCGAAGGAGTTCGGAGTTCCGGATGAGATCGGGGACATGACAAGGAGTCTCGAAATGGTCGAGACATAAAGATCGATATATTGGACGACTATATTCGAACATCGGAAAGGTTCCGAGTGATTCGGGTATTTTTTGGAGTACCGGAGAGTTACGGGAATACGTATTGGACCTTATTGGGCCATACGGGAAAGAAGAAAAAGGGCCTCAAGGGTGGCCGCACCCCTCCCCTTGGTCTGGTCCGAATTGGACTAGGGAAGGGGGGCGCCCCCTTCCTTCCTTCTCCTTTTCCCTTCCTCTTTTCCTATTCCATATGGGAGGTGGAATCCTACTAGGACTAGGGAGTCCTAGTAGGACTCCACACTTGGTGCGCCCCCTCCTAGGGCCGGCCTCCTCCTCCCTTGCTCCTTTATATACGGGGCAGGGGGGCACCTCTAGAGACACAAGTTGATCCACGTGATCATATTCTTAGCCGTGTGCGGTGCCCCCTTCCACCATAATCCTCGATAATATTGTAGCGGTGCTTAGGCGAAGCCCTGCGACGGTAGTACATCAAGATCGTCACCACGCCGTCGTGCTGACGGAACTCTTCCCCGACACTTTGCTGGATCGGAGTCAGGGGATCGTCATCGAGCTGAACGTGTGCTAGAACTCGGAGGTGCCGTAGTTTCGGTGCTTGATTGGTCGAGCCGTGAAGACGTACGACTACATCAACCGCGTTGTGCTAACGCTTCCGTTGTCGGTCTACAAGGGTACGTAGATCACACTCTTCCCTCGTTGCTATGCATCACCATGATCTTGCGTGTGCGTAGGAAATTTTTTGAAATTACTACGTTCCCCAACAATAGACACACAAGTTGATCATTGTCTTAGCCGTTGATGAGGAGCGAACCTCGAGACGAGGGTCGGTCCGTTGTTGGCCCGATCTTTCACGCCACAAACATCCATCACAGCAAGAACAAGTCGCGGGTTTATGAAGATGTTCACAAATCCCACGAAAACAACACGCCAACCCCTCAATCCGAAGGAATAACATGGACGAACCGTATAGGCTCGGCTTGTAATCCCCTATGCATCGCGTCGCAGGAACTCACACGCCAGTAGAGATTTTGACAAGAATTCTCTAAACTCGATAATGGCCGATGGCCGAAACACACGTGGTGTCTGATTCATCACAAAATAACCTAATAATTACATGGCACACGGACTTGGCTTTTATAATACAAGCCGACCCTTCTAACTTGACTCGCAAGAATTAAACTAAATATCTAATTCTATCTCTAACTCACGGCAGAAAAAGAACTGTAGAAAAAAACAATCTAAATACTAACCGACTCAGACTTTGGTCTCCAGAAAATGTGCTACGCCTGAGTTGTTTTGGTGGGCCCCATCCACTTGCACACAGGCACAAGAAATCACGTATCCTAGGATGCCTCAGATCCTTCATTGTACGTGGCAGGAGAATAAATAATAAGCAAGACATCTGCATATGCCATCTATCTGTACTTTTAACTTGATCTGTTGAACATGTGTAGAAGTAGGAAACCAAATCGTGCCTCCTGTTGTTAGCATACAAGGGATCAAATCCATCCATATTCCTCACGCCCCTTTCCTCGGTCTCATGGACAAGCTGAACACCTTTGGGCCTGTTCTCATTCACGATCATGACATGCAACGCATCAACATGGTTGGATGATTTTCCATCTAATGCATCAATTTTCAACCTTGGCGCAGCTAGTAAATTAACACGAATAATATCAGCATCAGTGGCCGCCACGTCCATATCAGCCGTGTGCGGTGTCCTCCTCCACCATAATCCACCCCAGTCATATCGTAGTGGTGCTTAGGCGAAGTCCTGTTCCGGTAGCTTCATCATCACTGTCATCACGCCGTCGTGCTGACGAAACTCTCCCTCGACACTCAGCTGGATCTAGAGTTCATGGCACGTTACCGAGCTGAATGTGTGCAGATCACGGAGGTGCTGTACCTTCGGTACTAGGATCGGTCTGATCGTGAAGACGTACGACTACATCAACCATGTTGTCATAACGCTTCCGCTTACGGTCTACGAGGGTACGTAGACAACACACTCCCTTCTCGTTGCTATGCATCACCTAGATAGAACTTGCGTGTGCGTAGGAATTTTTTTGAAATTACTGCGTTCCCCAACAATGGCATCAGAGCCAGGTCTATGCGTAGATTTTTTATGCACAAGTAGAAGACAAAGGAGTTGTGGGCGTGGGTATATACATATTGCTTGCCGTCACTAGTTGATTCTTGATTCAGCGGTATTGTTGGATGAAGTGGCTCAGACCGACATTACGCGTACGCTTATGTGAGACCGATTCTACCGACATGCTTCGCACACAGGTAGCTAGTGGGTGTCAGTTTCTCCAACTTTAGTTGAATCGGATTCAATGAACATGGTTCTTTCTGAAGATCAAAAAGCAATCACTATACCACGTTGTGGTTTTTGATGTGTAGGTAAGAACGGTTCTTGCTCAGCCCGTAGCAGCCACGTAAAACTTGCAACAACAAAGTAGAGGACGTCTAACTTGTTTTTGCAGGGCATGTTGTGATGTGATATGGTCAAGACATGATGCTAAATTTTATTGTATGAGATGATCATGTTTTGTAATAGAGTTATCGGCAACTGGCAAGAGCCATATGGTTGTCGCTTTATTGTATGAAATGCAATCGCCATGTAATTGCTTTAGTTTATCACTAAGCGGTAGCGATAGTCGTAGAAGCAATAGTTGGCGAGCCGAAAATGATGCTTCGATGGAGATCAAGGTGTCAAGCCGGTGACGATGGTGATCATGACGGTGCTATGGAGATGGAGATCAAAGGCACAAGATGATGATGGTCATATCATATCACTTATATTGATTGCATGTGATGTGTTATCCTTTATGCATCTTATTTTTCTTAGTTCGGCAGTAGCATTATAAGATGATCTCTCACTAAATTTCAAGGTACAGGTGTTCTCCTTGAGTATGCACCGTTGCTATAGTTCGTCGTGCCGAGACACCACGTGATGATCGGGTGTGATAAGCTCTACGTTCACATACAACGGGTGGAAGCCAGTTTTGCACACGCGGAATACTCCGTTTAAACTTGACGAGCCTAGCATATGCAGATATGGCCTTGGAACACTGAGACCGAAAGGTCGAACGTGAATCATATAGTAGATGTGATCAACATAGTGATGTTCACCATTGAAAACTACTTCATTTCACGTGATGATCAGACGTGGTTTAGTTGATATGGATCACGCAATCACTTATATGATTAGAGGGATGTCTATCTAAGTGGGAGTTCTTAAGTAATATGATTAATTGAACTTAAATTTATCAAGAACTTAGTCTTGATAGTATTTGCATATCTATGTTGTAGATAAATTGCTCGCCTATAGCTTCCCTGTTTTATTTTTGATATGTTCCTAGAGAAAAATAAGTTGAAGGATGATAGTAGCAATGATGCGGACTAGGTCTGTAATCTGAGGATTATCCTCATTGTTGCACAGAAGAATTATGTTCTTGATGCACCGCTAGGTGACGGACCTATTGCAGGAGCAGATGCAAACATTATGAACGTTTTGGCAAAGCTCGGTATGATGACTACTTGATAGTTTAGTGCACCATGCTTCACGGCTTAGAACCGAGACTTCAAAAACGTTTTGAACGCCACGGAACATATAAGATGTTCCAAGAGTTGAAATTAGTATTTCAGACTCATGCCCGTGTCGAGAGGTATGAGACCTCTGACAGTACTTTGCCTACAAGATGGAGGAGAATAGCTCAACCAGTGAAAATGTGCTCAGAATGTCTGAGTACTACAATCGCTTGAATCAAGTGGGAGTTAATCTTCCAGATAAGATAGTGATTGATAGAGTTCTCTAGTCATTATCGCCAAGTTACTGGAACTTCGTGATGAACTATAATATATAAGGGATGACGAAAACGATTCCCGAGCTCTTCGCGATGCTGAAATCAGTGAAGGTAGAAATCAAGAAAAGTATCAAGTGTTGATGGTTGACAAGACCACTAGTTTCAAGTAAAAGGGCAAGGGAAAGAAAGGGAACTTCAAGAAGAATGGCAAGCAATTTGCCACTCCCATGAAGAAGCCCAAAGCTAGACCCAAGCCTGAAAATGAGTGCTTCTACTACAAAGGAAATGGTCACTGGAAGTGAAACTACCCTAGATACTTGGCGGATAAGAAGGATGGCAAAGTGAACAAAAGTATATTTGATATACATGTTATTGATGTGTACTTTACTAGTGTTTATAGCAACCCCTCAGTATTTGATACTGGTTCAGTTGCTAAGAGTAGTAACTTGAAACAGGAGTTGTAAAATAAACAGAGACTAGTTAAGGGCGAGGTGATGATGTGAGTTGGAAGTGATTCAAAGGTTGATAAGATCACCATCGCACACTCCCTTTACCTTCGGGATTAGTGTTGAACCTAAAATAAATGTTATTTGGTGTTTGCATTGAGCATAAATATGATTGGATCATGTTTATTGCAATACGGTTATTCATTTAAGACAAAGAATAATTGTTGTTCTATTTACATGAATAAAACCTTCTGTGGTCATACACCCAAGGTGAATGGTTTACTGAATCTCGGTCGTAGTAATACACATATTCATAATATTGATGCCAAAAGATGCAAAGTTGATAATGATAGTGCAACATATTTGTGGCACTGCCGTTTAGGTCATATTGGTGTAAAGCGCATGAAGAAACTCCATGCTGATGGGCTTTTGGAATCACTTGATGCTTGCGAACCATGCCTCATGGGCAAGATGACTAAGACTCCGTTCTTCGGAACAATGGAGCGAGCAACAGACTTGTTGGAAATAATACATACTAATGTGTGCGGTCCAATGAGTGTCGATGCTCGCGGCGGGTATCGTTATTTTCTGACCTTCACAGATGATTTGAGAAGATATGGGTATATCTACTTGATGAAACATAAGTCTGAAACATTTGAAAAGTTCAAAGAATTTTAGAGTGAAGTGGAAAATCATCGTAACAAGAAAATAAAGTTTCTATGATTTGATCGCAGAAACAAATATTTGAGTTACGAGTTTGGTCTTTGTTTGAAACAATGTGAAATAGTTTCGCAACTCACGTCACTTGGAACACCACAATGTAATGGTGTGTCCGAATGTCATAACCGTACTTTATTAGATATGGTGCAAACTATGATGTCTCTTACCGAATTACCACTATCGTTTTGGGGTTATGCATTAGAGACAACTGCATTCACGTTAAATAGGGCACCATCTAAATCCAATGAGATGACACCGTATGAACTATGGTTTGGCAAGAAACAAAAGTTGTCGTTTCTTAAAGTTTGGGGTTGCGATGCTTATGTGAAAAGGTTTCGACCTGATAAGCTCGAACCCAAATCGGAGAAGTGCGTCTTCATAGGATACTCAAAAGAAACTGTTGGGTACACCTTCTATCACAGATCCGAAGGCAAGATATTTTTTGCTAAGAATGGATCCTTTCTAGAGAAGGAGTTTCTCTTGAAAGAAGTGAGTGGGAGGAAAGTAGAACTTGATGAGGTAATTGTACCTTCTCCTGAATTGGAAAGTAGTTCATCCCAGAAATCAGTTCCAGTGATTCCTACACTAATTAGTGAGGAAGCTAATGATGATGATCATGAAACTTCAGATCAAGTTATTACGGAACCTCGTAGGTCAACCAGAGTATGGTCCGCATCAGAGTGGTACGGTAATCATGTTCTGGAAGTCATGTTACTAGACCATGACGAACCTACGAATCATGAGGAAGCGATGATGAGCCCAGATTCCGCAAAATGGCTTGAGGCCATGAAATCTGAGATGGGATCCATGTATGAGAACAAAGTATGGACTTTGATTGACTTGCCATTGATCGGTGAGATATTGAGAATAAATGGATCTTCAAGAGGAAGACGGACGCTAATAGTAGTGTTACTATCTGCAAAGCTCGAATTGTCGCAAAAAAGGTTTTCGACAAGTTCAAGGTGTTGACTACGATAAGATTTTCTCACTCGTAGCGATGCTTAAGTCTGTCCGAGTCATGTTAGCAATTACCACATTTTATGAAATCTGGCAAATGGATGTCAAAACTGCATTCCTTAATGGATTTCTTAAAGAAGAGTTGTATATGATACAACAAGAATGTTTTGTCAATCCTAAAGATGCTAACAAAGTGTGCAAGCTCCAGCGATCCATCTATGGACTGGTGCAAACATCTCAGAGTTGGAATATACGCTTTGACGAGTTGATCAAAGCATATGGTTTTATACAGACTTGCGGTAAAGTCTGTATTTACAAGAAAGTGAGTGGGAGCACGACGACTTTTCTGATAAGTATATGTGAGTGACATATTGTTGATTGGAAATGATGTAGAATTTTCTGGACAACATAAAGGAGTGTTTGAAAGGAGTTTTTCCAAGAAAGACCTCGGTGAAGCTTCTTACACATTGAGCATTAACATCTATAGAGATAGATCAAGATGCTTGATAAGATTTTTCAATGAGTACATACCTTGACAAGATTTTGAAGTAGTTCAAAATGGAACAGTCAAAGAAGGAGTTATTGCCTATGTTGCAAGGTGTGAAGTTGAGTAAAGACTCAAAACCCGACCACGGCAGAAAATAGAAAGAGAATGAAAAGTCATTCCCTATGCCTTAGTCATAGGTTCTATAAAGTATGCCATACCGTGTACCAGTCCTATTGTATACCTTAGCATGATTTTGGCAAGGGAGTACAATAGTGACCTAGTAGTAGATCACTGGACAGCGGTCAACATTATCCTTAGAGGACTAAGGAAATATTTCTCGGTTATGAAGGTGATAAAAGAGTTCATCGTAAAGAGTTACGTCGATGCAAGCTTTTGACACCGATCTAGATGACTCTAAGTCTCGATCTAGATACATATTGAAAGTGGGAGCAATTAGCTAGAGTAGCTCCGTGCAGAGTATTGTAGACATAGAAATTTGCTAAATACATACGGATCTGAATGTTGTAGACCCGTAGACTAAACTTCTATCACAAGAAAAACATGATCACTCTTTGGGTGTTAATCACATAGCGATGTGAACTAGATTATTGACTCTCGTAAACCCTTTGGGTATTAGTCACATGAAGATGTGAACTAATCACATGACAATGTGAACTAGATTATTGACTCTAGTGCAAGTGGGAGACTGAAGGAAATATGCCCGAGAGGCAATAATAAAGTTGTTATTTATATTTCCTTATATCATTATAAATGTTTATTATTCATGCTAGAATTGTACTAACCGGAAACTTAGTGCCGGTGTGAATACATAGACAAATAAAGTGTCCTAGCTAGTATGCCTCTACTTGACTGGCTCGTTAATCAAAGATGGTTATGTTTCCTGACCATAGACATGTGTTGTCATTTGATGAACGGGGTCACATCATTAGAGAATGATGTGATTGACAAGACCCATCCGTTAGCTTAGCACTATGATCGTTTAGTTTGTTGCTATTGCTTTCTTCATAATTTATACATGTTCCGATGACTATGAGATTATGCAACTCCCGAATACCGGAGGAACACTTAGTGTGCTATTAAACGTCACAACATAACTGGGTGAATATAAAGATGCTCTACAGGTGTCTCCGATGGTGTTTGTTGAGTTGGCATAGATCGAGATTAGGATTTGTCACTCCGATTGTCGGAGAGGTATCTCTAGGCCCTCTCAATAATGTACATCACTACAAGCCTTGCAAGTAATGTAACTAATGAGTTAGTTACGAAATGTAGTATTACGGAACGAGTAAAGAGACTTGCCAGTAACGAGATTGAACTAGGTATGATGATACCGACGATCGAATCTCGGGCAAGTAACATACCGATGACAAACGAAACAATGTATGTTGTTATGCGGTTTGACCGATAAAGATCTTCATAGAATATGCAGGAACCAATATGAGCATCCAGGTTCCGCTATTGGTTATTGACCAGAGATGAGTCTCGGTCATGTCTACATAGTTCTCGAACCCGTAGGGTCCGCAAGCTTAACGTCCGGTGATGATCGGTATTATGAGTTTATGTGTTTTGATGTACCGAAGGTAGTTCGGAGTCCCGGATATGATCACGGGCATGACGAGGAGTCTCGAAATGGTCGAGACATAAAGATCGATATATTGGATGACTATGTTTGGACATCGGAATGGTTCTGGGTGAGTTCAGGCATTTACCGGAGTACCGGGAGGTTACCGGAACCCCCTGGGAAGTGTATGGGCCTTATTGGGCCTTAGTGGGAGACAGGAGGAGGCGGCCTAGGAGGGGGCGCCCCCCCAAGCCCAATCCGCATTGGGAGGGGGGTCAGCCCCCCTTCCTTCCTCCCTCTCTCCTCCTTCCTTCCTCTCCTACTCCTACTTGGAAGGGGGGAATCCTACTCCCGATGGGAGTAGGACTCCCCTAGGCCGCGCCATAGAGGGTCGGCCCTCCCCCCTCCTCCACTCCTTTATATACGGGGGAGGGGGCACCCCATAGACACACAAGTTGATCATTGTCTTAGCCGTGTGCGGTGCCCCCCTCCACCATAATCCACCTCGGTCATACCGTAGCGGTGCTTAGGCGAAGCCCTGTTCCGGTAGCTTCATCATCACCATCATCACACCATCGTGCTGACGAAACTCTCCCTCGACACTCAGCTGGATCTAGAGTTCATGGGGCGTCACCGAGCTGAACGTGTGCAGATCGCGGAGGTGTCGTACCTTCGGTACTAGGATCGGTCGGATCGTGAAGACGTATGACTACATCAACCGCGTTGCCATAACGCTCCCGCTTACGGTCTACGAGGGTACGTAGACAACACTCTCCCCTCTCGTTGGTATGCATCACCTAGATATATCTTGCGTGTGTGTAGGATTTTTTTTTGAAATTGCTGCGTTCCCCAACACAAAACCACTAGATTGTCGATCTGGACAAAAGTCAACGACAATTCCTTTCTCGTAGCCCTTCGAATGTGGTTCATAACTTCACATGCTCTAGACAGTGCTAGCCCTACCAGTAATTGCATACCATATAGTTTTATATTTAGAGTCCTTGCAGGTTCAAAGCCTTGAAGGTGAGTGGGTCTGTTGGTCTCAACACCCATCTATCAACCACACTAGGCTCAGTGTTCATGAATGTCATACTTGTCATAGGTTTAAGGAAAATTTTCATAAATGCCATCAGAGTCTCTAGTGTAAGGCATACCCAAGTGATTGTTGGGCACCTCGACTCCTCATCCATCCATGAATGTTGACCAATATGGTGTGTTTCTTTAATACATTGAGCCTCCATTTCCCAAATTTAATTTGAAAGAATTTGTGTGGAATGGCACACCAATAATGGCGTTGGTGCACAAAGCACAGTGCAGTAGCTATTTGGCATGGAACTTCGACGTTTTGCACTATATACTTTGTTACGAATGAGCATGTAGAAGGTGGTTGGATGTATTCCTGTGAAATTGGCTTGGTATTAAATGAAGAGGCTTGATGTGCATGGAGTTTTTAGAGCGATTGTTTTGGATGGTGGTGTGGTGATGGTCCATAGAAGAGAGGGTGATAAATCAGTTTACTCATCTACACGAAGTAGGATAGACCATGTATGGATTGCACTAGTAGCTCCATAGATGACCTGCACACATTTAAAAGATTGGACATGTTAAAGACAAGGTCATTACATCAATTTCATTTTCTCACACTAAAGCACACAAACATTGACACATATGCGCCTTAAGTTTGGAGTGGACTGTCCCCAACTAGTTACTGTACATATTCACCATGCTTGGAGGAGGTAAATTAAACACAACGTGTAGCACGCGCCATAGCAACATCACAAATGGGATAGATCAAAACAAAGGATATTCGTCCTGATCACAAAATGAACACTTCGTACATCCCTGCCACCTACGTTTGGCCAAGTTATCTTTAATCAGGATTAAACCTTAACCTCTAAACCTTAAATCCTAAACCAGGCCAATGGGACTTTTAATTTCCACATATATTTATTTCTAAGAACCAGGCCAATGTTACTTTTGTGCTTGCATAAAAGTTTTTCATGATATTTATAACAACTGAGTCTTTCATGTATTTTTTGTTCTCTAAAAGTGCATGATCTTTTTTTAATAGTTACTATAATCTAACATGATATTCTACGATGAGTTACATATGCATGCTTACAGTTTGTCTGGATGTACTGTATGTTTGAATTAATGTATAGTTGTTTTTTATAATTTTCTTCCTTTGCAGTGATATTCAAGGTCAGAAAATACGTGAACAAATTAGAACATACTCCATATTTGTACATTTTAAGAGAACTATTATAGTCAATATTTTAGTGAGAGAAACATGAAACTGATTTATTTATTTTTTACGAGGGAAACATGGAATTATTTCACAAAAAAATGAGGGATCATGGAACTATCTTAATTGAATGTTTTTTTAGGGGTACTATTTTAATTGAATGTCTTTTGTGTTTGCACGATCACTAGTAGCCCAAACAGAAGACATACCTGTTCCTGCTATTTCAACGGCAGGCCCAGCCCAATTCCCATGCCCTCAACCGAACTTCCTGACTCTCTCGGCCTTGGAACGGAAAAACAACTCTCTCCTCTCTCGAAAAAAAAAGCTGGCTCGCTCACATTTCAGGCGCGGGCGCAACGAGGGCGCCCCAAGGCGGCGGCGGCGGCGGCGGCAACCACGACCCACGCTCAGGCGGCGCATAGGCCCTGGGGTTGCTGTCCAACCGGCGGCGAGCCGGCGATTACCAGAAGATCTACGGGCAACGAACGATCTGGTGAGTTGAGATCTTCCGTTGCGTTCTCCTAATTTACGCATCCAGCAGTTTAGGAACTGGGGACTTGGGGAGCGAATCTACAACATGAAATCAGTTACCAGTCTAGAGGATTGAGCGATTAGTAAAGGAGAACCAGAATGGTACAACTTCGTTCAACCTGTATTAACGGAGAGCTAGTATTGGTGCGGTGAATCTTGTGAGCAGTGGCGGACCCAGGAATTCAAGTTAGCCGGGGCGAACATTTAACGTCTAAATTTCTTTTGGTACAAATGCAACTCTATTCAACTAGAACTCATAACATTCAACAACAAAAGCATACAAAAGGTCTTCAAAACTACCCCTCTGATCCATATTATTGTTCTAAATCGGCGACAATTAATATTTGTACCAAATCGGCGACAATTAATATGGATCGGAGGGAGTAGCAAACTACTGACATGGACTCTTGTCGCTTGAAATGCTGACTTGATGCCACAATAAGATCCCATAATTTCAAATGAGACCTACAAAATTATGAATGTATTAGCACAAGTCTGACGGTGTACTTGCATAAAGAACACGGGGATGTATATTTTGATATGATCATATGATTATGGTATACCTTTAAGTCTGGCAGCGGTGCAACACGCGAATTGGGGATTTTTTTTTGTTTGAGGAGAGTTGTCGATTGGGCATTTGGGCCTGTAGTAAACGTAGCCCAGTACACTAGTCCAGCCCAAATCTATTTCTCCCTCGTAGGCTCGTATCCCTTGACGCAGTCACGTAGAACAGCGCCGCCGCCACAATGAATTGCTCGCTGCTTGCTGTCTGACGCGTGCCGCAGGAAACAGGAGGAAGGATATGTAGGGGTGCCGATTTTTCCACCGCCCGCGACCCGGGGCGGCCGCCCCAGCTCGCCCCAATGATGGGTCCGCCACTGCTTGTGAGGGACAGCTTCCCAAAAAAAATGTGAAATTTGTGTGGCCCGTCAACACATGAGCCAAGATGCATCCCTACAGACTCTGCTGTAACTGAGAAAGTACTCCCTCCGTACCAAATTATAAGATGCTGTAACTTTTTTCCAAATTGGATGTATATAGATGAGTTTTAGTGTGTTTGTTGGCTCATTTCAGTCCGTATGTAGTCCATATCGAAATATCCAAAACTTCTTATAATTCAGAACAGAGGTGATACAGTGTAATCATTCGTATAGGTGGCACGAGAAGCCGTCAGGGTGATCCTGTTGCTTGCCTAAACATTTTGCAGTCTTCTATTCGGGTATCAAACTACCCTTCTTTATCAAAGACGCTAGCTAACACACTCAACTCACAGGCTTTCTTTTCTGTGTAGGAAATGAGGAATGTGAAAGCTAGAATGGCCACGCACCAAGTGGAGCCAGGCGCTTCTCTGCACCATGGCGGCCACAGTCGTCGCCTATCCAGACGCCTTGCTGATCCTGCCCAATCCACATGGGCATCACTGCACACAGACCTGCTCGACCTGATTGCCAGTCGGGTACTCGCCAGCGACCTGTTGGACTACGTCCGGTTCCGTGCAGTGTGCTTAGGATGGCGTGTCACGACTCCTTGCCCACGCGGTCGAGGCATGGTCGACCCGTGCTTCCACCCACGACAGTGGATGATGTTCCCAGAAGGTGGCGGTCTGTACCCAGGCCACCCTGCACTACTTGGCTATGTACGCTTCTTCAACCTTTTGACCGGCACCTTCGTTCGCGTCAGACTCCCTTGCTTCAGAAACCACTCTGTGCTTGACTGCCCTGACGGCCTCCTTCTCCTGCGGCACAACAAGAGCACTGTCATCTGCCTTCTCCACCCCTTTACAGGCGACGTCGTTTTGTTCCCGCCACTTTCTCCATCTTCCCTCAGCTGGCCAAGTTAGGGTGCTTCATCAGTGACTTTAGCAAGATTCAGGACACCCGGTTTGTCCGCGCGCCCGTCTCCGTCAATCTGGTTGGTACTGTCACCATGATGCTCGCGTTGACTGGCCTTGATCGTGTGGCGTATGCATCCACCGGTGACCGGCAGTGGACTCCTATGAGCTGGAAAATGAAACACTTGTACTCGGCATTGCCATTCGGTGGCAGCCTCTATGTGGTGGATGGAGGGTGGGGTCTCGAACCATCGCGCATCAATCCTCCAGAAGATTCCAACCTCTCCTCATGGTCAGTGATACCACCACAAATGGTCACCCAATGTCCAGTGAAACTGTTGAGGATGCTTCAACTGGTAGAGTGCAACTCCGAGCTGCTTTTGGTTGGCTGTGACAGTGGACACTCAAGGATTGTGCTTTTCCGGGTTGCTGACCTTCTAAATGGAGTCACCACCATGCAGCTGACAAGCATCGGTGATCAAGCCGTCTTCATCGGCGGATGGAACATGGCTGTTAACTCCAAGAGCCTGCCATCCGTCCAGGGGAACTCCATCGCCGTTGTCAATGAAATAGGTGGTGGTCTTGCAGGCAGGGGAACTCTACCGCTATACGATCTTGGCAGCGGTACCTGGTCACAGGTGTTTGACGGACACTTCCTCGATGGACCCGTGCCTAGGCCGTACAGCCTTGTCCTCCACGTCGCAACCTGCTGCCAGCGCCTTTACTGGAACAGTGGGAAAATCTTGTGTTTCAACACAGACGTACGACTAGGAGCCGAGGAGTGAAGTGTGGAGGGGAGCACACGTAAGTGTAAATAGAATCTGCACTGATCAACGAGATGTTTCTTTGATTTTCTAGTGGTTACACCTGCTGAAAGAGTCTTTGTTATGCATGTTATCCCGTAGCTTTACCAGCATCCAGCACAAAGAGCAGTGGGTTCAGTCCATATCTATCTATTTATAGTATATCTACTCAATATTGTGTTATCGGTCCAGGATGTATAATTGTCCTAAAATTGTTGTGCACCCTTCAGCTCGGAGACCATGTTTTTGTCATATATGCACTTTGAGAAATTAATTGTGCTTCTTTTTTGTTATATCAGATTATAATCTAGCTTGATTCAGTGGTATGCATACATTATCTGTAATGATGTGTTAGCATTCTCGCTATTTTGTTCTTTTGGAAGACAAAAGTTGATCTTTCAGGTTCGGGCTCTGAATCTGAACCGAGTCCACACCTTCATTGCCTCATTCTCGTTCCTCCTCGTTGCAATCATTCTCTCTGCTTGGTGATGCCCGAACAAGGAGACCACACCTATTTGATCTCATGTACTTTTGCTTTGTTTAGTTCTCTTTGTATGTATTGTCTGCTTATTTAATCTTTTCTTCTAGCTTATTCTGCATCAAGCTTGAAACAGTTCATGATAACACCCCTGCTATGTAGAATGTAGCAATTGTTTTTTCTTTTTTTCTTGAAACTTGCTGATTAACTAGAGATGGTTCTGCACTTTTCTAATGGTCACACCTGGAAGAGTCTTTGCTATGCAGGTTATTTGCATGAAGCACAAAGAGCAGATCCATATCCATGGTGTGTGTCTTCTCAATCTTGTGTTATTTCATTTCAGCATGTATAACTGTCCCAAAACTGTTGTGCGTCTTTCGTCTTGGAAACCATGTTTTTATTTAGCTAAAGTGATGTGACCCGCGGTACCATGAACATATTATCATATGTGCACTTGGGAAACTGAGTGTGCTTCTTTTTTGTTAGATAAGACTAGAATCTAGCTGTCAGTGGTATGGATACATTATCTATAATGATGTGTTAGCATTCTCGCTATTTGTTTTTTTGGAAGGCAAAAGTTGTTGTTTCCGATTTGGGCCTCAAATCACTGGTTGATACATTATCTCATGTGCTTTTGTACTGTTTAGTTCTCTTTGTTATGTAATGTGCGCTTATAATATACCGTTTTCATCTAGCCTATTTTCTGACAAGCTTGAAATAGTTCACGCTAACACCCCTGCTATGTACTAGAATGTAGCAATCCCTTGCTTTTTTCTTCTTGAAACTCGTCAATTCTAGGCACACATTTTTTGTACCAATATTGCAAATTTTATGTAGAATGTAGCGATTGCTTGTTTCTTTCTTAAAACTTGTGGATTGTAGATGCACATTTGTTTGTACTACAACAGCACAAACTGAAAGTTTAAGGTTCCATTTTTAGGGCTTCATTTTAGACCATGCACCACAGTCCAGGGTCTAAATAGGATTTATTTTCCCTTTGAAACAATACACTTTACTTATCGTTCACCAGCTCTGATAGCATTCGTATGTATATTTTTGTAAAAACAAATTTGGTTTTGTTTTACACGACATGGTTAAGAACAACTCACCTATGGCTGGTAACCCCATCCCAAGATCAAAGCCAGGTTTGACGCACTCTCGTGTCCCTATAAAAGTGGATTAGTTTTTCAGTAGGAGGCGACGTTCTTGTCGATAGCAGGCGCTATTGGGGACTTTGTCAATCTTGAACATCTGTAAATGCAGTCATCAGTAGACACTGTGTCAGTGTGTTTGTGTGTGAGCGCACACCTTTACGTTTTAGTTGGTATTTCTTAAAAATAAAGCATCCATTACGACATTGATTATGAGAAAACCAATCACTTCAAAAAGGATCATGAGATAACCAACCATTCGAAGCAATGTCCCTTCAAGATTTTTTTTGAGAGGTGATTCTTTGTATTTTTGGTAACTGTGGAATTTGTGATCTGTTTATAACAAGGCATGGTGGAGTAGTAAATAGCTGGATACTTAACCTCTCAACATCCCACTAAGACCTAACTGACTTAATGAAAGCTCATCAGTGGCTTAATTGGGACAGGTAGACTAATCTATCGTGAGCATGACTGGTTTTACCCACACTTGTTTACTTGCATGGTACTACTATACTAGTTCAGGAACCTCCTAAGATTTTTACTGCCAACTCATGGAACCTCATCCTATGGTTTTTACCTTGTGGAGGTATGCAAAAAGAAGAGGATAATGAAACTTTCCACTGCAAATGCGCCCTTTAGAAGCCAGGATAAATAACTGCGCTGTTGCCGGGCCAGGCGCTGTGCCGACTGCCGGTGCCGGAAGAAGGAAAAACAAAGATCCGGTAGGTGGACATTTGGCAACTGCTGCTGCTGCTACTAGTAGAACCTTTCAGCCGGCCGCAGCCACCATCGTCTCACTCACTCCCACTCCCCGTCCCCGCCATTCTCACGTCTTTCTCCTCCCCCTCCTCCTCCCTTTTCACCACGTCAAGGTTCGTCAGGCAATCACCGGCAGGGACCTTCCTCCGCTGGAGCAGCGCATGGCGTCGCGGCGCGCCGCGCACCGCCGGCTCATGGGCACGTCGTCGTCGTCGTCCCCGGCGCCGTCGGGCGACGGCGAGGCGGCTGCGGGGCGCGGGTCGAGCCAGGAGGCGATGAAGATAATGGTGTCCGTGCTGGTGGTGGTCATCTTCTGCACGCTCTTCTACTGCATCTACTGCTGGCGCTGGCGGAAGCGCAACGGTACGTGCATCCTCCGCCGTCTCTGACTGGACCGGCTTGCTTCTTCTTGGTTACTTTACGTACTGGGAGTGAAGTAGGAATGCGAATCTTATTTATGTTGGTCGCTCTTCAGCCGTGAGGAGATCGCTGCTCCAGAGCCTGCGGCCGATGTCGAGTTCCGACCTGCCGCTCATGGACCTCGCCTCCATCCACGCCGCCACCGACAACTTCTCCAAGGCCAACAAGCTCGGCGAGGGCGGCTTCGGCCCTGTCTACAGAGTACGTGCTTTACCTAACACAGTTGATTAGTAGTATTAATCAAGAATCATCTGCTCTGCAATTTAGCAGTAGTCTCTTACTAGCTAGTCCCTAGTGTACTTAACATTTGTGTAGAGAGATCAGCCTCTCCCGCCATTTCTGTCTATGCTGAACCGAGCTTTGATTGTCATGTGAACCAACCAACCAAAGGGCGTGCTGACGGGCGGGTCGGAGATCGCGGTGAAGCGGCTGTCGGCGCGGTCGCGGCAGGGCGCGGCGGAGTTCCGGAACGAGGTGGAGCTGATCGCCAAGCTGCAGCACCGCAACCTGGTGCGGCTGCTGGGCTGGTGCGCCGAGCGCGACGAGAAGCTGCTCGTCTACGAGTACCTCCCCAACCGCAGCCTCGACGCCTTCCTCTTCGGTGCGTCCCTTTCCCTGCCCCTTTCACCCGTCTCATCCATTCCGGTTGGTAGCTAAGCTCGGAAAGAAAAGAGCTCGAGGAGGAGGGGCGGTGGTTGAAACCTGCGGCGTCGCGCCATTAACTCCCTCCCTCGTTTGGTTAATGGGGGCCAGCCGGTGCCGTGCCTGCCTACTGCCCGGCGATCCATGGACCGCGCAATTAAATCGAGCAATCTGTCATTGATTAACCGACTGGCGACGTACTACGTACTGATCGCAACCTGTAAGTGGCCGGATAATTATCGCGTGACGCGCACTGCGAGCGACCTGCACGCCACATGGTACTAACTACGCCCCAAGTTTTTCGGCCGGACAACGAGATCCTTAATTAATCGGTTGCTGGTGATCTCTACGTGATGTAGGGAGTACGTTTGCTGTGTTGGTCGATCCCTGATCACTCAGAGTTTTGACTAATTAACTGTTACTGTTACCACTTTGCTGATTAGACGCAAGCAAGAGCGCGCAGCTGGACTGGAAAACCCGGCACAGCATCATCCTGGGCATCGCGCGCGGGCTGCTCTACCTGCACGAGGACTCGCTGCTCAAGGTCGTCCACCGGGACCTCAAGGCCAGCAACGTGCTCCTCGACAACAAGATGAGGCCCAAGATCTCCGACTTCGGCATGGCCAAGATCTTCGAGGACGAGTGCATCGAGGTTAACACCGGCCGCGTCGTCGGAACCTAGTAAGCGATCCGACCACCTCCATTACTGTGCAGTGTTGGCCGGCCGTACTGCATGCATGCTTACTCACCTGAATCCCGGTCACCATGCAATGCAGCGGGTACATGGCGCCGGAGTTCGTGATGGAGGGCGTGTTCTCGGTGAAGTCGGACGTGTTCAGCTTCGGGGTCCTTCTCATCGAGATCCTCGGCGGCAAGCGGAACGGCGCGCTCTACCTCGAGGAGCACGAGCAGACCCTCATCCAAGACGTACGTACATAATAGTCTCTCAAGAACTCTACTGGTATCACTGCCATTATCTACTGGTAAGTTTCAGCACTGAGCTGCTGCTCTGTGTTGGTGCAGGCATGGAAGAGCTGGACGGAGGAGAAGGCGGCCGAGTTCATGGACCCGGCGCTGGGGCGGGCCTACTCCAAGGAGGAGGCGTGGCGGTGCTTCCACGTGGGGCTCCTCTGCGTGCAGGACGACCCGGAGCTCCGGCCGACCATGTCCAGCGTACTGCTCATGCTCATCAGCGACCACATGGACCTGCCTGCGCCGGCCAGGCCGCCCATGTTCACCCGGCTGAGGACCTTCCCGGCGGCGATGATCCCCTTCTCCACCAAGACCGAGTCCACCTTCTCGCCCCAGTCCATCAACGACGTCTCCATCACCGTCGTCGAGCCGCGATGAGGTTGATGGCGCCCTTTTGTTGTTGTGTACATACTGCTAGCAGCTGAAATGTTCTTCCAGAAGGCCGGCCGCCGTTGGATTTTTGTAGTTATGGTGAAAGTGCGTACACACCGCGGCACAAAGCTTCGTGCAGACGGTGACAGAGTGAGATCCATGGCGAATTGGGTACACATGATTGGGTTGTTTTTCCCGTTGATTAATTCCTGTGTCAAGAAAAGAAAAGAACCCATTGGCATAGAAACAGTTCTTTTTTCCCTTCTGTTTTGAGCATTTTCCGTGACAATTTGGGTAGTGTATCAGAGAAACTCGGGGTTTGGTGTCCAGAAGCTTCAGAAAGTGGAGTGTGACGCTGAAAGTGTTGCAGTGTGGACAGAAGGTCCGCTGAACTTTTGTCTGGGCGATTGACCCAGCTGGGAAAGAGGAGCGACCGAACGAGATTCCCCATTTCTTTCACCCTCGTAGTGACCGGAGCGAGTAGGACTTTAAGACTTGCTGTGCCACTTTGTTGGTCCACTGCTCACACCAAGCGAAAGGTGCTGTTGTTAACTTTGTTAGATTCAGACCAACGCTTTGTTGGCTCAGGTTTCGTGGACCTAGTGCCATCGAAAATGATACATTAACTGCCCCTTTGTTG
Source organism: Triticum urartu (assembly GCF_056163025.1). Classification (NCBI taxonomy): domain Eukaryota; kingdom Viridiplantae; phylum Streptophyta; class Magnoliopsida; order Poales; family Poaceae; genus Triticum; species Triticum urartu. Next base: position 220,387,926 of record NC_141879.1, on the reverse strand, counting down.
GCCAAGGAGTTAGAGGTGGCTCTTACGGGCACACGTACTAATACTGCACCAAGACCAAATGGTTCTCAATGTCTTTTTATTAAAAAAATTGGCCCATGGTGGGACTACAAATGTTTGAGTTGCTTCATGACTTTACCAAAGGTAGGATTGACATCATCTAAACTATGCTATTATCACTTTGCTTCCCAAGGTCCCAGGAGCATACTTTATTAAGCAATTTCGACCCATTGCTTTGATCAATGCAACATTTAGTCTACTCGTCAAAGGGTTTGCAACGCGGTTATCACCAGTTGCCAACCAGGTCATAGATTCGAGCCAATCTGCCCTTATTTAAGGTAGACGTATCCTTGAAGGCATTTTGGTTCTCCATGAAGTGCTACAATCTGCACAAGTCAAGAAGGAAAACGTCTTTATCCTCAAACTAGACTTCGAGAAAACGTATGATCATGTCAGTTGGGAGTTCTTGGAAGGAGTTATCCATCGAAAAGGTTCTGGCCCATTATGGGTTAGCTGGATTATGCAGCTTCTCAGTTGTGAGCAAACCACCATTAACATAAATGGGGAGCCCGGTCCCTTTTTCCGAAACTTGAGGGGTGTTCGGCAAGGTGACCCGATACCCTTCTCCTTTTCAACCTGGTAGTTGACGCCTTGGCTATCATCTTAGAGGGTGCTAAGACAGTCGAGCATATTCATGGAGTGTTCCCTGAAGTCCACGAGGGCGGAAACTTGCAATATCTAGACGATACCCCCATCATGCTCAAGAAAAACCAAGTCAGTTTGATCAATCTGAAGTTTTATTGATGTGTTTTTAGTCCATGTCGAGACTCAAAATCAACTTCGATAAAAGGCGAGGCTTTTGTTACTAGAGGTACCTTGGAGGACAAGCTTTGGGTAGCGCCAGAGGCGGAGGACGAAAAAAATTTAAGGTGTGACGAACTCTTAAGTCATTGTTTTTGATGCACACGCTTGCTCGACGGCGACGCCTTAGCCCATGGCCGTTGTCGGCCATCCGCCTCATCCTAGCCAGCCGCCGCCGTGCTTTCTAGGATTGCAGTTGTGTGCGAGTGTAGTTTTTGTTTTGAGAACCGCCCTCTCGACAATTTATTTAAGTGTTAGGCGGATTTGCATCTGATTGCACAAATATCAATCAGACAAGCAGGGATTACATCAAGAGACAAAGAGCTAACATCAATATTAAGCGCGTGCATAAGCAGCTCCATTCGCTCCTCTCTTGACCCATTTTGGAAATAGATTTTCATCTGCCTAAAAACCTTGCTTCGTGCGTGTGTACTTGGTTAGTGGCTTCGTGCATCAACGCTCTGGCTGGTTCATGGATCGTGTGCACCACATGCGCCGCACAAGGCTCTATGTGTTTTTCTTTGCATCCTGTTGAATGCTTTGTGGTTTCGGATTTGAGGAGTTGCATACTGCATTACCTTCTCAGCGACTACAGTCAACAGAGTGGTTTTCCAGTCTGGTACCGTGTGTATATGACACCTAAATCCCTGCTATATTTACATTACCATAGAGGAAGCTGGGATTGAAAGTTTTTTCCGGTTAATATCCCAGCTATTTAAGAGTATTGGCTTGGTTTGTTCATGGGCTGCACCTGCGTGGCCCAGTTATTAGCGAACGGCCTCTCGCTCTCGTATATCCATCGATAGAAGTAGATGCATACCTATAAAATTTTCATTCCACCCAATCAAGGTATGGCGGCCACCATGCCTTGCCTACTGGGGTGCTCCGCCAGTGATAGCGCACATAATGAATTGTAAGCTTGGATCCTTGTCTATCAATCACCTTGGCCTCCCTCCAACCAACAAGAATTTGACTATCGAAGACTTTTTGTTTATCATAGACATGGTTTCCGACAAAACAGAGGCTTGGGTAGGGAGATGCCAATCAATTGGCAGCAAATCAACCCTTATCAACGCATCTCTTCCTAGTTTGCTGATGCTTGTCATGGGGTTCTTTTTACTCCAAGATGGGGTTCATGCAAAGTTTGACTTAGCGAGGTCTCGTTTTCTCTGGGACAAGGAATTGGGCAAGCAGAAATACCACATGATACATTGGAGTACCATTTTCTCCTCAAGGAAGTGGGGGCCTTTGGGATTATCAACACCAAGCATACGAACTGGTGCTTGATGGCTAAATGGCCATGGAAGATCCTCACCAGTGAGGGTGGCCTTTGGCTTGATATTATTAAGCATAAATACCTTCAGCATGCACCTATAGCTACTGCTTTTGCTCAACATGGATCCCAATTCTGGAAAACCATCATCAAGATCTGTCATTTGCTATGCATCGAGACAATCCATACCGTCGAAAATGTCAAATCGACAGTCTCTTGGTTAGACGTGTGGATTGGCATAAGCCTGCTGGCAACTAAGTTCCCAGGCTTGTTTGCGATAGCCCGTTTTCCAAATGCTCTGGTTAGTGACACTTGGAGACACGACTAGTGGCGACCACTGTTTCGGCGAACTCTAGGAGCCGAGAGGAGAGGATTGGTGTCGCCTGGCAACTATCCTTAGGGATATCATGCTAACCCCAAGCGCGGACTCCTTTCATTGGAAGCTTGAGCAATCTGGACAATTCTCTATCAGCTCATTATATCGCGGCTGGTTATGGAATCAATTCCTATAATTATGAAACCCATGAATCGCGCATTGCATAATGGGGCTGGACAATTTCAAGCTATGGATATATGGAAGGCCAAACTGCCAAGATATTTTTTTCCCTTTGGCAGCTAGTGCGTGAGAGACTCGCATCAGGGGTGGAAGTGTAGAAGAGGCATGGAACTGGTGATGGTCTATGCCCTCTTTGTGGAGCGACGGAAGATAATAACCATATTTTTTCTTGCATCATGGCACAGTTTCTTTGGGGATGTATTAGGGACATCACTCGGTGTAGTTGGGAACTGTCATCTTTCACCGATTTGCACACCCTTAGTGGAAGTCTCTCAAGCCTCCCTTGAAGGTTTGCCTGGATAAGTTTCTCAGCACTTTCATGGACTCCTTAGCAAATTCGTAATAAAGCTCTTATTGAAGGAGTTTTTTTATTAATAATCCTGTTGATGGCCTTTATAATTGATTATCTCTTACAGTTATAGAAGCTGCTCAGCAAGACCCGGGAATCATCGACCATTGAGGCGCTATGCGTCAAGCTTCGACAATATATCATTGTTCTCAGGGAAGAGGGCAACAATAACTGTGACTTCTTTCAGAACCTCCGACGACACTTGGAGTGTTTGAGCATTGTTTTTCCTTTTTGGCTTATGAGCCAAGGACCCTCTTGGGTTTGTATCGAACTTTGGTAGTTCTTGTCTTACGTTTTCTTTTTCGTTTATTTGTCGAACCAAGTGTTGTAAAATCTTGAGGGCTTCAGTTCGCTAAAGCTGGACAAACATCTCTTATATATAGAAAAAGATCAACACTTTACATACGAATTTGGACCATATTACTATTTGTTGTTTAATTACAATATCCTTTATTTTTTTTACTGTAGTATGCTTTCATATACTAAATTAATGGACGATGGCTATGTTGTTTTGGAGTACATTTTATACTCACTTTGCACAAATTTTGGTTTCAAAAGGAAATTGACGCCTTTGGTGTTTCTAAAGAAACATGCATGATAACTATGCAAAAATTTTGGTTTCAACACTTTACATATGAATTTGGACCATATTACTATTTGTTGTTTAATTACAATATCCTTTGTTTTTTTTACTGTAGTATGCTTTCATATACTAAATTAATGGACGATGGCTATGTTGTTTTGGAGTACATTTTATACTCACTTTGCACAAATTTTGGTTTCAAAAGGAAATTGACGCCTTTGGTGTTTCTAAAGAAACATGCATGATAACTATGCAAAAATTCTGATGTCATGAACACTTGATGAAGCTCTAAAGAAACATGCAAGATAACTAGGAAAAAATTCTGATGTCATGAACACTTGATGAAGCTCTAATGGCCCTGCAAATACGATGAACAAAACCAAAGGAGAGAGAATAAGAGCACTGTACCGAGGAGTGCCATTATCACCATCGAGGGGCATCACAATACATAGATTCGACATGTTACAAAAACAATGTCTACCTGCTTGACGACAATCCAATAGAGTGTCGTCGGCCTAGACAAACATGAACCTTGACTAAAAGCTTAGCCATAGGGATCACCCCGTGCATTTCAGAGATGAGATTGGCCACCGACATCATGGAAGAGTACCGTTGAACTGAGATTGTACCAAGAACACTAAGCTCACACACTACTAGGTCCCATCAGTACCAGACTTAGTTGAAGGTGGCAGACAACAGAGAGTCAAAGTCGAAGACACCAAAAGGATGGCAGCTATGTGGCATGATATCCCCCTAGTATAAGTGATCACATGAATCTTTGTGGGGAATATTTCAATCTTAATTTATATTCAATATGGTGGGAGAGAAAGAATATTGATAAGAATTTAGTAGTTGAGCAGTCAATTTAACTACACAAGTGACAAATACTTGCTCAAGAGAATTTATCAGCAGTGATGACGATGTAGTAATTTGATTATTGTAGGTTGCAGAAAACTAAATGAGAACAACAATTACCCAGCAATTTCCAGGTAATGGTTATTAAAGAAAGCAAAACGTGTTTTAAAACTTACACACGGAAATACATATTTGGGATGTTGCATGGATGGCATCAATCATAACATAGCGCAAATACCAAATAATATAATTCCTAGCATATATTTTATTACTTTGTAGACATGTATTTTGTATGTGACTAAACCTGCTTATTATAAATCATAAGAATTTTGTTTGGTATGGTTTTTCTGCGAAACAAAGAAATATGCAAAAAACAGGAACTGACACTGGACACTAAGTTAATAGTTTAGTTCACAAAAATAATATAACATGGCATATAAACATACAAGAATGATAATTTAATGGCATGAAACAATCAAAAATTATAGATACGTTGGAGATGTATCAGGGGTGCATGACATTGAGGCTGGATCTAGCTTGACCATGGGACAAATCGGGCCCCTTAAGAGCAGTGGCATCTAGGCAATACATCTGGGGCGTGTTTGGTTGCCTGGATGCATCTGTCATGCATTGCATGAATGAGCTTGGCTGGGGCTGGCCTGGTTGAGCTCATGCAAAAATGAGTTGAAATGTGTGTTTGGTGTACTGCATGAGACGAGACAGGCTCAGCTCAGATTTTGTTTGGTTTGTTGCATGTGTGGTTGCATGAGAGATGCAACATACAACATATGTTGTTTGGTAGGTTGTATGATGTGAAATTTGACTCTAGAATGCTTGTTCATGTATGTAAAATAATTAGAATATAAATTTAGTGACATGCACTGCAAACTAGATATCTTTGCTGATTGAAGTAATAAAAGAATATATATCCACATGTCTTCAAAATTGCAGAGATGATTTAAGTAAGAAAACAAAAATTTAGCAGCATCTTTGCTGTTTGTACAAGTATATGAGCAGTTTATATACACATATAAGCAATTGATGGCACAAAATAGCTAAAGAAATGCATCAGGATAATAGAGAGTGCACATAAATCAGGTATCCAGTGCAAGTACATCTTAAGAGTCCACATATTATAAAGCCACAAATTCATATGATCCATATTACAGTCCAGCACATCCTAGAGTTCACATATTAGATAGCCACAAATTCATATTGTCCACATTACAGTCCAACAAAGGAACATAACATAAGGTCCATGTTACATTCCTTCACATATATAGGGGCATGGTTTTTCTGACCAAATACAATAAAATATGGTCAGCTTCGTTAGGTGAATTAGCACATATTTGCTCACACTCCACCCTTGGGCACTTCATCGCTGGTCACGGGCACTCCATCCTTTGGCAGTCCATCCTTGGGCACGGGCACTCCACCATTGACCTTGGAGAGGTGGTGCATGACCCAGCGAGTGCGATGAGTCTCCGACATCTGCACAAATGAGTGGCTCCTAGCCCTGTTGGCATTCTCATTGAGATAATCCAAGACAATCAACAGATCATCCTCGGTAAAACCAGGGAGCTCCATGACAGCATCATAAAGTTCAGGATGTGCCTCTCCGGTGGACTTGATAGCAATAGCAACTTCACGGACAGCTTCGGACATGTTGCTCATGACCAAAACTTCTTCTTCACTCATCAAGCTAGCCCTCTTCCTTTTGCCAGTGGAGCTAGAAGCATCCTTACATGGTTCCTTCCCATGAGCAGCAGCAGCTTCCCCATGAGCAGCAGCAGTAGCACTCAATCCAGGTTCATTCCCATCAACAACAAATTCAGAACCACAAGCTTCAAGGTTTACAAATGAGGAGGAGGTTCCCACCATTGAAGGAACCCCAAGAGCCTCATTAGATGTCATTGCAAACCTTCCTGTAGCAATACCACTTCCAAAGATAGCAAGCATCTGAACATAATTCTCTAAAGGCACATTGAGGTACTCAACATCTTTGGGATGGTCCTATATGAAGCACAAGTAATTCTATGAGCATAAGTAATTCTATGAGCATATGTAATTAAATAGCTACAGATCAGCCACTAAAAGGTAGTACAAACCTTGATATGGCCCATGTAGTGCTCTTCCTCCAACAATATGACATAGTTGTTATCATCCCAAAGTGACCCACTAATGTCTCGGAGCTTACTTATCTTCACCCACCTAGCACGCCACTTGCGGAGGTGGTTGTACACTTGGGTCCCGGTTATGGAAAGACCAAAGTGCTCACTACAATTCTTAGCCACCTGGTTTAGGTGCACCTCCTTAAAGCCCTTTTCCGTCTTCACTACACTAGCAATGAGCTCTACAAAGCGACGTAACATGAACCCAGACATTGGAGATGTCCAACGCAATGGGTGATTCCCACCGCCATGCCCACCATCAGCCGCCATCTCAGCCATCACTCCTATGTACAGAACAAACAAAAGGAAAGGAGAAATGATTACATAAGAGAATAAAAATTTATATCAAGTCTAAACAGCAACATAAGGTAGTGAAAAACAGCAACATAAGGTAGTAAAAATTTATATCAAGTCTAAACAGCAACATAAGGCAGTAAAAAACAGCAACATAAGGTAGTAAAAATTTATATCAAGTCTAAACAGCAACATAAGGCAGTAAAAAAAGCAACATAAGGTAGTAAAAATTTATATCAAGTCTAAACAGCAACATAAATGTTTCGATTTGGGCACATGACAGAATTATTCATAGTGCATTACAACATAGAATTATTCATAATCCATTACAATGTAGAATTGAGCTCTACACTTGAGCTCTACACACGTGAATTGCCCCTATTGGCAAACATATGCCCAGCCCAACCATCTCTAATTTGTGACCAGGTTCTATTATCATGTTCTATGTCAATCACACCATCCCATGCTGGATTTCCAGTCCAAGTGTGCTCAGGTGGTACAAACTCATCCTCTCCCCACTGAAGTATCCAATTATGAAGAATGCAGCAAGCTAGGACGATTTTGACTTGTGAAGGATAAGGGTGGTGAGGCTTGTTGTCCACAATTCTCCACCGGTTCTTGAAAGCTGCAGACGCCCTCTCAACCGTGATCCTCAATGAGGAGTGGCGGAGGTTGAATAATTCCTTCTCGTTTTGAGGGACACGTTCACCAAACTCAGTAAGATGATAGCGAGTAGCCCTATATGGTGGAAGAAACCCTGGCCGCACGGCATAGCCCGCATCCACGAGGTAGAATTTTCCTAACAAATAAGAGGTCATGTGTTGTGTTACTACCAGTAGTTATGAAACGATCAAAAGCCACTAAAAATTGTTCACTAATACCCGCAGGGACAACAAATCCATCATTCCTTTCCAAAGCATCAGCCAAAATGAGTGCATCATGGGCCGACCCTTCCCAACCAACTAACACATAGGTAAACTTAAGGTCAAAGTCAACCGCAGCCATCACATTTTGGGTGGTGCCACCTTTCCGACCCCTAAATGCTGAAGCAATAGCAGCTGGTACCTTGGCAGCAACATGGGTGCCATCAATTGCACCAACGCAATCCTAAGAGAAGAGGTGAGGTATATTTTTGTAAAATATGGGTTATCCGGCATGTCCATATAATTCTAAATGGTAAAGTATTACCTTAAAGTAGGGATAGAAGCGCCTACTATGTAGGATTTTTGGATGAACTTCATTGGAAGGGGGCTGGATCATCTCATCACGCAACTCCCCAATTGCATATAAAACTGCCTTGAAGTATCGACTGATTACTTCAATTGACCTCCTAAATATGGGTTTCATTGCCCTAAACCTATGGTTGTGCCCAACTACAAGAAGGAACATGACAACCTGCTCCTCAATGCAGGTATGAATGCTGTCTTCCAACAATTTCCGATCACGGAACAAGTTACACAAGTTATAAAATGGGGCCCTGTTCATCCTTAGTAGGTCATGGCAATTTATATCATTGGTTTCATAGATAAAACGTAGATTGGACAACCTAGCTACATCTGTCTCAAGCATAACATAACGAATTGGAGCATGGTAGTTTCTTCTAGCCCTCATAGTTATTGTGGCCATATAGGCACACAAAACAGCAACCAAACCAGCAGCTTGCACTATCAGCGTATCTCGGGTCTTGCCGTTGTCATCCATCTATATAAATTCAGCATAGATTTATAAATTAATAAAGGCATGGGAACCGATAATATTAACATCATTTGCATCATCAAAACATAGTAAAATATATGAACAAATTGTTCAGGCAGTTGGCTCATATTTCTTCCTAGTATTGACCCCTCCTAATTTCCACAAGTTAACTCACATAAATCCATGATAATCAGATAATCAAACAAATTACTAGCCCAATAGCTCACATATAGATGCATGCTAATCACACAGATCCATAGGAGAGGAGGTTCAGGACATGGCCTGTAGAGCAAGGGGATGCATGTGCACCCGGCAGTGGGGCTGAATGTGTGTGGAGGGCAGGGGTGAACGCCCGTGCTCGTGCATGTGTGCGTGTAGGTGCCTGCGCCTGTACAGGGCCGAGGGGAGCAGCTCCCATGGCACGGCCATGGCCGGGAGCTCGGCTCCGACCAATACCCACCCGCCTGTACAGGAGCGAGGGGAGCAGCTCCCATGGCGACGGCGACCATGGTCGGGAGCTCGGCTGCGACCAACAGGGAACAACAGCAGAAAGAGATGAGAGGGATTCGAGAGGGATAGGAGGAGCCGAGGAGGAGAGTCAACCTCTGCGCGGAGAGGATGCGCGCCGGCGATGTGCTCGCGAGACGACGGGGCGACGAGATCCGTTCGCAGCAGAGAGGAGAGGGGTGAGGAGAGCGGCGCGGATAGGGTGTGAATCGACAGGGAGAGAAACCTAGCCCTCTTCGCTCGCGTGGGTGCAGGCGTGGGCGCTCGCGCGGATGCAGGCTCGCGGAAACGGCCGAAACTTGCGTGCGAGCTCAGCCTGGCTGGGGGGCCTATTTTGCATCAGTCGGGCCTGGCCCATAGCGACGTGCAGCCTACCAAACATTGCGAAAATTGTATGGTGGGTGCGATACAGGTGCGAGACAAGGAACCAAACACGCCCCTGTGATGGCGGCGGCTGCTAGGTGTCGTCACCATGTGCACAACAACCATTAAGGAGACAGCAGTGGGAAGTGATCGAAAGCAATGCGATGGTGTCTCCTCTGCTGGCTATTTCTTCTTTGGTCGGCTAATTATGTGTGAGCTGGTCGGTAGACCCTTTGATCTCGACAATGGTAGCTAACATCCTAGCTACTAAACTCATAATCTACCTTTGTGGGCAGACCCGGCAGTGTTGATATCCGTGTCTGTTTCCTTGTTGAAGGTGTTAGCTTAGAAGATATGCTCCGAGATGATTGCCCTAGGCGTTTGTTAAACCAACCAACATTAACATGGGAGTGATGGTTCCTTCTTGAAAGCGTTGTTCTAGTATTGCACCCTTTTGTACCTTCTATGTCGCTCGATTCATAGATTAGTTTACATGGTAAGACTTTAGAGAAGTTGCGAGGCAAATTCTATGTGGATAGTCTTGAGTTTTTAAAGTTGATTTGTTCAACATTAGTACTCCCTTCGTTTCTTTTTAGTCCGCGCGTAAGGTTTGGTCAAAGTCAAGTTTTATAAAGTTTGACTAACTTTATATTAAGAATATAAGCATTAATAATATGAAATCAATATTATCAGATGCATCATGAAACGTATTTTCATAATATATAATTTTAGTATTGTAGATGTTCATATTTTTTATATAAATTTAGTCAAACTTTGTTTAGTTTGACTTTGACTAAATTTTATATGCAGAGTAAAAAGAAACGAAAGGAGTACTAGCTTTACTTGACACCTTTTTATCACTGCGTGCAAAGGCCAGAACAAAACCCATTAAAAATATTTTTTTGTCAATACAGAGGTTGAGATAATCCTGTTTTAAGAAAAAGAAGGTAGAGTACATCTATCTACCGTAACAAAGCTCCCCTCGTGGTCGAGGCCTCTTCTTCTTCCTTTTTTGGCAAATTTCAAACCTATTCATTTTCAATCGTGGTAGTACAATGAGGATTAAAAATAATAAAAATTACATTTAAATTCATAGACCATCTAGTGATGACTATAAGCACTAAAGCGAGTCAAAGATGTGCTATTGTCATCACCCTCCCTCACGGGAATCAGACAAAACTTGTTGTAGTAGACAGTCGAGAATTCATCATACTAAGGCCCCTATAGGACCAACACACAAAAATAGCAACCGTTGCGGATAAAGAGTAGTGTAGATCAGAAGGATCCTACCTAAAGGACGAACAACGACCAGATCCGAGCACATCCACCGAAGATATATCCATCGGAGACACACCTCCACACATCCACCGGCAATGCTAGACACACCATCGGAATAGTGCTAGGCGAGGAGAATCTTATTCCATCTTCAGAAAGCCGCCTGCCTTCATGAGTAGGACACAAACCCTAATAAAACCTGAGAAAAAGTCTAAAAACGGAGTCCTCCCACCAGGAAGGACCAGGATCCACTCTGCCCCCATGGCCCTAAGGCCACCGCAGACGAGGTGGACCGGCAACGGCGCCGGCGGGAGGCAGAAAAACTCTAACTCTTTGGACCCTGATAAGTGACACACGTGTGGCACAAAGCAATTTCGCCCTGACGTTTTTTTATGGCAACTTTAGTTACCCGGGGATTGAAACTTTAGTTGTGAAGCATGGCAACTTTCTGTTTGGATGACAAATTTTAATTTTTTGGGTTCCATTTTTTTGATGACAATTTTAGTTGTAAAAAATATCAAGACAATGTTACTTCATGCCACACGTGTGATATTTGTCATTTGAGAACTATTTTGGGGAGGCGGCGTGGTCGAGGCCTCTTGTTGGCACGAATTTCTTCACCAAACACATGAAAAGTACTTCTAAAAGAAAAGGAGAAGCACGTCCGTATCTCCAACGTGAACGGCTCAGATCGACTCCTCTTTTTGGCGAACGGCTCAGATCAACTCAGTTACAGCCCAGAATGAACCTGAAGTTGAGATCCCAACAGTAGCAGTTTGTGCACGAGCTTTTCATGCGGGCTTTATCTACTTAGCTCATCAACGTACTACCATTTGCATTTAAAGATGGATCGACCAGAAGCAATGTCCGGCAGCAGATTACAGGCAGGTGGTCCTGCCATCGCCAAGCTGTTGGAGCTAGTTAATCAACGGTGAAGTCCGTGATGTAGGGACGAAGGCGAGACATGTTCGATTTGGAGCATTGTCTCGTCGGCACCGCCGCAGGCCGGCAGCGTACGAAGGCGGCAAGCAACCGACGGCGGCCAGGCCATCGACGTCATCGCCTAGAGCAAGAGCAGTACTAGATCGTAACACTGATCGGTGGATCAATCAATGCACACGCCAGCCACGTCGCCTCGCCCTCAATGCGTACGTCGTCGTCGTCATCATCAACATCTAACGCACGGCCTTAATGAAGGCGCACAGATTGTTACAGAGGACGGCACGTTTGACACTGACAGCAGCGAGATGGTACCTGTACTCGTACAGGGGCGCGAGACGCCGCTCCTGCTTCCAGTGGCGTGGCATCTACCTGTTCATTTTCTAGAGGTGTAAATCCAGAAAAGACAGATCCGAGCAAATCCATTGGAGACAGATCCATCAAAGATACACCTTCATACGCGCACCGACGATACTAGATACATCACCAGAACGGGGACTAGGTGGGGAGACCTTTATTCCATCTTCAGGGAACCATCGCCGTCTTGCTTTTCTGAGTAGGATACAAACCCTAATAAAACTCGAAGAAATATCTCAAAGCAGAGTCCTCCCACCGGCAAGGACCGGGATCCACTCCGCCCCCATGACCCTAGGGCCACTAGAGACGAGGCGGACCAGTCCCAGCGTCCGCGGGAGGCGCAGGAACCCTAGCTTTTTTTGAAAGGCGGTGGCTACAACGTCTTGACAATCCTTTATTTTTATTTTTTATTTGACATGTGATATGTTGAAACCAGACAAATACAAAACTCGATATCTGATATTTTGAGCTTGCATTTAAGTGCAGAATTTCTCGGTAAATTACTGAAAATAGCTCACATAGTTATTCCGGGCCGCCGATGGCCCTCGCGGTCGCCAGTCTTGTGCTGCTTTGCTGCCTCATGATTCGGGAACTCCTGCTCCACGCCTTTAGCGCCGTGAAAGGGAACCGGCTCATACCAGCGCCTGGTAGGCCGGGCCACGAATGCGCAATGCATCGAATTGTATTTATAACGTGGAAAAACTTTAGCACCCCCCCCCCCCCCCCAAAAAAAAAAGTGGCTCTCCTCGAGTAATCGAACTCGCACAAAATTTGAAAGATCATAAATTTCAAAAAGTTCACAAACATGGGGAAAAAAGTTTGCCTATTCAAAAAAAGTTCATGTATTAAAAAAGTTTATGAAATTGAAAAAACACTAATTTTAGAAAAAAATAATGAAATAGAAAAAAATATTGCAAGTTAAAAAAAAGTTTGTTGACTTGAAGAAGTTCGCATATTTTGAGAATCTTTATAAAATTAAAAAAGTTCACTAATTTGAGAAAAGTTCAGTCATTTGGGAAATACTTGCGAATTTCAAAACAGCTCAGGAGTTTGAAAAAAATTGATGGATTTTTAAAAGTTCATGAAATTTGGATAAAAGTCACGAATTTGAAAAAAAACAGAGCTAAAGTTTATGAAATTTGAGAAAAAAATCACCTATTTGAACAATGAGTTCATCAAATTTGGAAAAAGGTTCATGGAGTTTGAAATTGTTCGTAATTTTTTTAAAAAAATCAGAGCTAAAATTCATGCTTTAAACAAAATTCACAGGCAAAAAAAATTCACGAATTTTGACAAACAAGAAAAAAAAGATAAAACGAAAGGAATGCCGAATTTAAAAGGCAGAAGAAGAAAAATGGACCCCACCAGCGATTAACGAACGTCGCACACGCATGCTTGTGCTAGAAGAAAAGTAAATGGGCCATTCCCAATGCGGAGGGGGGGGGGGGGGGGGGGGGTGCGCTGGTTAGCTAATATACCTGTAAGTGGTGCTGGGGGCACCAAATAGGATCCGGGCCGTGTACCTGAGCTCCGACGAGCTCCCTGGAGAAATATATAGTAGGATTACTTAATTGGGCCAGCCAGACTGTTTCCTAGAGTTTTGGGCCCCACTTGTAGTAGTAGAGCCTTATGCGGCCCATTTACTTACTTCAGCTGTTGGACTACTACAGTACTACAACAGCTACATGCTCGTGAATGTGTAAAAATGGGACAAATGAAGGGGAATTGATCGATCATCACTCATCACTCGCTCGAGCCTGTTCATCGGCGCGACATGATGACTTGCAACTGCGTGCGGCAACGTGCGCGTGTCCTAGCTCGAAGACGAAACAACGGCGGCAGGGGAGATCGCAAGGCCAGAATCATGCATGGGTCAAACAGCCGCAGCAGCGCACAGGCGCGATCCGATTGGGCCGGCTTATTTGGGATGGATCAGAATACTGTAGGGGGAGGTATACTGTAGCACTGCGACACTGTACGAATAAACGCTATAGCCACCCGCTGCACTGTAGTGAAGCGGTTTTTAATCGTATTTTTATAAACATGTCCTTAAAAGATTTCTAAAACACAAAACAAACAGTTTTCGGGAAATTGTTTGAAATTTTGAACGTTTTTGAAAATGTCAAACAGTTTTTACAAATTCAAAAAAAAATTCTAACATTTTTGAAAAATGTTGAACAAGTGTTTAGAGAAAAGGTCAGTGTACATGAACAAAGGTTCACCATATATTGAAAATAAGTACACCATATGTTAAGAAAGTTTGGCGTGAATTCAAAAAAATATCTTATAATTTTTAAATTTTCATCATATATTATAAAATGTTCAATGCACATTACAGAAATATTCCATGCGTATTCAAAAATTTTCATCATATACTAATAATCTTTTCATCTTGTATTAAAAAATGTTCACCGTGTATTAGAAGAGGTGAAAAAAGAAAATATTCACCTCTATGTAGAAAAATGTTTAACATATATTATAAAAGGCTATAAAAAATAAAATGTGCAAAAGGGGAAAAATTAACACGAGAGTAAAAAATCTGAAAAAAGAAAAGGAAAAAAAGAAAAACAATAACACACTGAAAAAAAACTGGAAAAAGAAGCAGCTGAAATAGGTTGGGAACTGGAGGCTCGCTTTAACGAAACTATGACTATTTGTTGCCGCGGGCACCAAATACGATTGGCCCATGGTAACATGCATAGGGTGCAGGTACGTGGAATAAAATTATTTGAGATTGCGTATTTTTTCTCTCTACACCCATCTAATCAAAGCCCATGTGTCTCTACAGATCTTAATGCACCCCTTCTTCTCCAATCCTCCTCACTAGTTTCTTTTGTAAGTGAAATCACCGCCATGTCAAATTATAAGAGATAATAAGAGAAAAGCAATCATCCATCTAATCAAAGCCCATGTGTCTCTACAGATCTTAATGCACCCCTTCTTCTCCAATCCTCCTCACTAGTTTCTTTTGTAAGTGAAATCACCGCCATGTCAAATTATAAGAGATAATAAGAGAAAAGCAATCATCGGTGACCTAGGCACGAACATATACATCTATGGGGTCATGGTCTGCTTTCAAAATTGTTGGGGGGGGGGGGGGGGGCGGGGGGATCGGATGTGATACCCACCACAATCACACCACAATTTTGTGAGAAGGGCGCGGTCGTGACCAATAGGGAGCGGTGATGGCGAAGTGGAAGTAAAGGTCCGACTACTCGGAGCTGACGCCCCTAACAGCGACAACCCCTAGCCGGCACCACCCATCTACTAACCAAGGGACCCACCCAGCGCAGGGCCCGATCAAAATCCTAGACAACCGGCCATTGATAGCCCCAATCACCTCTGGGAGTTTGAATAAGACAGTTTCATCTTAAGTCTTGCATGTAATTTAGATATGACAATAAAAGCATATCTACAATGGATTATTTTTTAGTCTTATCTTCAGTAACTAATTATTCCTAAAAATATGGTGACACATACTATGCTAAGAGATCATCTCTTAAATAAAAGAAGAGTAGTCTTTTCTTGTGGTTTCTTTCTCTTCCATATCAACGTTTATCCTATGTGACACTCCTAAGAGAGCATCATTGTACATGCCGTAGTAAGTTAAAGATATGGTAATAAATCAAGGCATATCTAGAAGCATGAGTAAAAATGCAAAACCAGTCCTTCATCTCCTGATCGATCTACCAGTGCAGTTTGCACATCACATGCATGCCCGTCAATTATTGCTCGTGGAGACCACGTCCTGCTGACGTTTCAAGCATTCACAAACATATACATGCCAAGAGCATTTTAAATAGACTAGTAAGCAGCACGTGCAACGCACGTCTTCATCAACGCACTTCTTTTGTTTGCCAGGCCAGGGTGTTGTATCAATGGACATTGTACGAGTAGTTCTCTCCTTGATGAACTGAACCTTGGCACTGTTGACTGTTGTCGCCGAATTTCTTGATAAAAAACAATTGTTCAATTGTTCTTCTTTAGATTGCACCATTAAATTAGTGGTGCTATTTCATAATTAATTTGCATCCAGTTTCTTGATATTTAATTTTGTAGAAGATATGTATTATTCAATTTAGAAAATGATATGTATTATACCATATCAAAATATAACTATATCTACTTAGAAAAAATAGGATATCACCCTACCATGGTAAACAACGGACTACACAACTAGCAAGTTCTAGGTTGTCATAGGCGAAATATTTCCTTCTTCAAAATTCTCGCAAGGCACCATAAGTGAAATCATGCTGGAGAAAACTTGGCTTGAGAGCTCAACTAATTGCGCCTTTGATAAAGTGCAAAACATAGAGATACAAAGGGCGATTTGAGAAACATCATGTCCTTTCTTTGCACACAACTCCATAGTTCTTTTCTAGATTGTAACTCCATAATTTTTTTAGATCATAACTCCGTAATCCCATAACAACATAAACACAATTCCCATAGTAGGCAAGTTGTGTATTAAGATACTAAGACTACCACTCAGTTTACCGCCCAGTCTTTTGACAAATTTCAACCAGGGGTTCGCTTTGACAGGCCCATCGGTTTGTCATATGTATGCTGGCATTGACTTGCTTTGTACTCCCTCCATTCCAAAATAGATGACTCAACTTTGTATTAACTTTAGTACAAAGTTAGTATAAAGTTGGGTCATCTATTTTGGAACGGAGGGAGTAGTTAACAGGGCCCAGACTTTGGTTTCTTGATCCCGATGGGTGCATGTCTGTACGTATTCTACTTCTTGGGGCATGAAATCTTCTCCTTGGGGCAAGGAAGTATAAGCTCAATGCAAATAAATAATGCATACCCCCAAGCACAAGAACCATGAAGAGGAATTGCCCCTTCATCTTTGCACTATAAGGTTGCTCCACCTTGCCGTAGAAGCTGAGCAGAGTAAAAGGTTCAGAAAGATAGAAAAATATTCAAGATAGCAATGCAAACCTGCACACAAGGTACACGGCCATATAAGCATATCAGGTGAAGCACAGTACCTCATCAGAATACTTGCAATTCAGCTGCTGTAGCCTGATACCTGCCACCGCCTAATACTCTCGTCAGTTTTTTGTCGGGCCTAGGGATCATAACTATTGCAATTTCATTATTCGATATGCCTTTAACATTACAGAAATGAACAAAAAGAACTCTGCAGGAGCACAAGCTACATGCCAATATGATTTTTGCCTTAACTTGAAAGGAATGGTAGAAGCAAACAGTTCTCCAGTTAGTTTTTTTTCTTTGAATAAGTACTTATAAATTCTAACACTTTTTTTGCTAGTAACAGAACATCATGTCTTAGAAAGAAGCTTTGTTTTCTATGCCACCCACCATGGAACATATATCAACCAGTTAATAATTAATGCACCTTTGCTTCTAAGTAAGACATAGGAATAGTGTTTGTTTTTGGTGCAAGGGCAAATGGCTAACCACATATCAAAATCAAGTAAGGCTTAAAAAATGTCAGCACAATGCCTTCTGCTTTAGCATAACCTGATGAATACGAAATAAACAACCTTCTCAAAATGTGAAAAGCAGCAAATTGGAACATTTCAGAAGCATATTTCTGTTTGACTCAAATGACATGTGAACAATGCCTAAATTCATAGAAGATAATTGCCAAGTTTGGACGCAAATTTAATTCATACCCAAACCTTGCAATCAGGTATAGACCATCAGAACCTCATCATTCCCATACCAAAAACACCTCACAGTTCACATGCATCAGAGCTGAAGCCAATTTATTCAACAAAAGTGAAGGCACTAATCTGTGACTAATCCACTCACCCTCCTGCAGGAAGTTGAAAAGCATGTAGTTAAAACGTGTTGTTTGTTCTGCAATCAAATTTAGATGGAGTACTCTTCACTTGCATAGATACAACAACTCTGATCTCTAAAACCTAACCACAATAGCAAGGATCTGGATAAAATGGAGGCAAAACTTGAATTCAACCTAGGTGACGTGGGCGCTCTCCTGACTTCTACGTGGTGTCGAGCTATGCCGTGTATGTTGTTACATCCAAACTGTAGTTCGTTTTCAGTTCTTCTATGTCAGTCTGACAACATTAAGATAAGCCAGATCATCATGACACATTGTTAGAGAGACAGATACCATGTTCTCATGATGAATTCAGAGATGCCGATGTGAATAATTATTAGCAGTTTCATAGTTATATACTACGAAGCACCGATACGGCCACACCGATACGGCGATACGAGTACGGCGATACGGGATACGGCAATTTTCAGAAACATCAATACGGCGATACGGTAAGTATATAAAATAATTAATAAAATAAATGTAATAAAGACAAACATATAATAGAAGGTGCGAGATGAGATCAAAATACTGCCCATTGGTTGCATCCATGGCTCTTTTCAAGTCATGCAAATTACATACATGCCGTGTTTCCCTCTCTAGTAGTAGACATAGCTCATAAAGATAAATCGAGGTATATATATATGTGCAAGTCTGCTTCCGCAACTGAACTAAGTTCAAAGGATTAGCCAAGTTAGCGTTTTTTAATATAACAAGAAAACACAGGCAGATGCACCACGACACCAGCCAGCAGCCAAGCACAGAGACAAGCAGCCAAGTTCGTATGCCATGGAATCATACCTCATTGTTGCTGGCGACGGGCGGCTGTGGCGGAGAAGGCTCGAGTCACTCCAGACGGCGGCAAGGCAAGTTGGCAGGTTGGACGGGCGATTGCAGGCGACGGCGGTGGCGGCCGCCGCAGCGAGCCACTCAAGGCGGCGGCGGCGGCGCGCTCCCTGCAGTTGCCAAGATCCAATCCTTCTTTTATCGAAACTGAGAGGACAGAGGTTAGGCTTGTGGGCTCCTATTAGGCTCAGGTCTGTTTGCGACGTGCTCGCCGTATCGTCGCTGTGTCCACAGCGTGTCGCCGCCGTATCGTGTTTATTTTTTTATTTTTTAAATCAAAAATGGGGATACCTCTGTGATACGCGTATCGGAGCCGTATCAGGCGTATCGGAGTATCGGCCACGTGCGGTACGCCGATACAGCCGATCTTGACGTATCGGTGCTTCGTAGGTTATATAATGTGTGAAGTAGATCAGATATACGAAACTTAATAAGAAAAAATGCTTGAAACAAAAGAGTTTATGTTATTTCTCCCTGATAACTATGAGTTTAGTGAACCAATATATCTGGTTTGTGTTTCTCGGTCTAATTCTGTACATGCTTACATAAATTGGGTGAGCCAAAAACAATGGTGAATTGGTGAGCAAAATTCTTAAACAATATGAGCCTCAACCTTGACGAGACATCGGAACAGTGATTTTCAAAATATAACTCTACATAATGTACAATGACACTGAAGAATTACAGTTTCCATCTATCTCTCTCACAGCATGCACGTTCATTCAGCATGACATGGGTACAATATGGATAACTCAAAAAACAAACTAAGAATTTCAAAATGATGTGAAGAAAAAATTGGTCAGGACTGCAAAAGGAGGTGATCTCAAAGTTATTTTACACTAACCACTCACCCTCTTAACATCAGGTAAGGTTATCAACTAACAGACTTGCCAAGTTAACACTTATGTATCTTTTATAAATGAAAACAGTAGTACTTTCTCGTATCAGATGACACTTTTATCTGACTTGCCGGCTAGCTGGACAGACAAAACATCAACAGTTAGTTTTTTGTTCTTCTGTATTAGTCTGACAACATTAAGAAACATAAAGTGCAAAAGCAATAAATTTAGTTTTTCTGTTGTGTGAGAATAAGGAAAGAACAGAGAAACAATAAAGCTATTCTTGCCTTGCTGATCTAAAACCCCATTTCTTCGGTGTTTAACATGGAGGAAACAAACCTGTGATTAAATGTTTTCTCATTCAGTCTACGTCACCCATTGAAAAAATTATGATTGAGCAAATGATTTGTACAACTATCACTGGGATTAGAAGACAATTGTTTTAGATCTTTTTTTTCGCGGGCAAATGCTCAAGAGCTCAGAAAACAGAACAATAGTGTTCCTCAAAAGCTTAGAGAAATGCTACATTAGGACTGAAGCATTAAAATAAAAGAGGCTCACCTGGCATAAAATTCACAAACCTCTGCTATCAAGGCTGCATATTCTACCAACTTCCTGTGTAGAAAAAATAAAAAAGTTTGATATGAGGGAAACTTTCTATGAAAATGTTCACAGGATATGTTTACGGAAATCACATGGCCAAAATAAATCTCAGCTTTCTTACATGACCAAGAATAGTCTTAAATCAATGCTTCAGTAGTAATTCACTGAAAAATAACATATCTAGAAACAATATGAAGGAGAGGAGTTTATCTTGGACTACATCATATAGATTACCTTGATTCACCTCACATGCAGCCTGCTTGGATCTCTTATCAAACACCTTTGTCGACATGACACATAAAAGATCTTCAGAACCAACATGAGAGAGAGAGAGAGGTGGTTAAGTTAGCAAATGGTAATAAGAAGGGTAAATGAAGAATCGACGTCCAGAATCAATGTAGACGATCTGCAGCAGCACCAAGAATTGGTCTCCAGAATCAATATAGATGATCTGCAGCTGCACCAATCGTTTAGACAAGTATGTATCCAATTAGGAGCCATATTTAACATTACAATCAACAGAATCAAAAAAGGAACTCGGGAATCCGAATTTCCGAACAGGTAGGATGAGATGATCGATCTCATATATCAGTTGAGAGTGCAACCAAAAGGTTCGATGGTTGCATGTCTTATAACTATGAGAAAGTCTAGGATTCAGCAATCGGTTGTCTGAATTTTGTTTTGCAATCGAGTGCGGTTTGAAGCCCTGAATGAAAGATAAGCACTAAAAGTCTAAAACAGACTGATCTAAGCTATAATAAAAACAAACAATTAAGTTTCGTTCGACAAAGAGTTGCAGCACGACAATAGAGCGGATGCCAAAATCCAAACCTCAACTTTGCATCACCGAGAAGAGTATGGAGATCTTCTTGTCCAGGAAGCTCGTCCTCATGCACCATCACTTCCTCACTGGACAGAACAAATTAATCCAGCAAGTTAGTGATCCTAAAAGATTAACACCACAATCTTTGGGGCAATAACACAAGCACCTGGTGCAGCGGAGAGTGGTGTGCGTGTGGGTCGCTTGCTCGTGGAGGTGTGGAAAAGGTCAACGGTGACCAGCGGCTCGCGGCTCCCGCGGCGGGCGGCTCCAGCGCGACCTGCGGCGGTTCCAGCGGCGGGTGGCTCCGATGTGACCTGCGGCGGTTCCAGTGGTGGCTCTAGCGGTGGGCTGGCTCCGACGCGACCTGCGGTGGGTCCAGCTGTGGGGAAGCTCCGATGCGACCTACAGCGGCGGCGCGACCTGCGGTGGCCCCAGCTGCGGGCAGGAGCGGCTCCATCTCTACCCGCGGCGGCTCCAGCAGCGGGCGGCGAAGGGCGCGGGGGGCGGGGCGGCTCCAGCTCTTCCCGCGGAGGCTCGAGCGGCGGGCGGCGAAGGGCACGGGGGGCGGGGCGCGGCTCCGGCTATACCCGCGACGGCTCCAGCGGCGGGCGGCGAAGGGCGCGGGGCGGGCGGCGAAGGGTGCGGGAGGAGGAGTGGGCGATAGGTCGTGCAGGCGGTTTTGTTTTTGTTTTTAAACGGCGGCGTGGGCTGGGTTAGCGATAGCTTAATGCGTGGTTTCCAGCGTTAAACACTGAATTACTAAGGGCCATTAGATCTTGCTAATGGATGGTTCTGATTGTTTGGATCTGCCCCTCTTTTCTTTTTATAGTGGTAGTAGATGATGCAAATTTGAGGATGTAATATTTACATCATTAAAAAATGCATTTTACCTTTTCAAAAAAGAGACAACTCTAAAAGATAATTTATATTTGGTGATGTAAAATTCAACTCCAACAAATAATGTATTCGAAGATGTAACACGGTCGGGCGGCCGCACGGCAGAGGCGCATGGAGGGGCCACAACAGCGGTAGACCGGCTAACCTCCATCTCGGAGCGCGAGTAGTAGGATGTTGTCGTCAGCCACGACCAGCGCTAGATCCGGGTGGCGGCAGAGCCACGTGAGCCGAGCTCGTGCCATGGAGGCTAGCCTCAAGCAGCAGCGGCCCTCCCTGGCGCGCCCTCGAGCAGTAGAGGCCCTCCTTGGGGCGCCCTCGAGCAGCTGCAGGCCTGCTCTGCTCGCGGCCGCTCCTCTATTCGCAGCGTGGCGGATGGACGGATTCGGGCAGCGGGGATGGTTGGCGGCGAACTAGAATGGGTAGTAGAGACGCTGCAGTTGGCCGGGGTGGCGGGGCGGTGCCTAAGCTAGCCGGAATCGGTCGACAGCGGCGGAAAGGGGATCAAGCAGTTGGGAACTTTCATGGTGGCGGTTGGGTTGGCGCGCGGCTGGCCGTTTTGCATCTAGATTTACATCTCATGTGGTTGGTGATATAAATTTGCATCATGAAATGTTATATTTTACATCTTTTAAAGATAAAGATGTAATATTTTTTTTGCATCTACATTATCTATTGAAGATGGGGGTTTTGTGCCTCAAAGATGTATAAATTGGTTATTTTTACATCTACATCATATATTGAAGTTGCTCTGATGGTTGAGCGGGCCAACCCAGTACTTCTATATGTATTCCTCGTCACGCCTGTACATTGCCAAAAGTGTGAACATTCAATTGGGAACGCAAGCTGATTAGGGCATCTCCAAAGTGGACTGCAAACCTCCCGCATAAAATGTCTGAACTGCATTGTTTGGACCGTGATAGTCATCCAATGCAGTTCTGTATCAGACCGCGTGCGATCTGGATGTACTTTCTCCCGTAAACTGGATATAGACGCAGGGGGCTTTGCGGAGAGCAACCACGCTTGCTTCTGACCACCATGGCCCACCCACCCCCTCTCTCGCCCGCGCGTGTTCCCCTCGGTGCCAGCTGCCCGCATTCATGAGCTGTAGAGCGCGCTGCTCCACATTGAAGACAACTCCGGGCGGACGCGACCTCTCACTGCCTCCGCGATTGAAGCAGCACTCGCCGAGGGTGCCGCCGGTGATACGTCTTCGTCGTATCTATAATTTTTGATTGTTTCATGCCAATATTATACAACTTTCATATACTTTTGGTAACTTTTTATACTATTTTTTGGGGACTAATATATTGATTCAGTGCTCAGTGCCAATTCCTGTTTGTTGCATGTTTTTTGTTTCACAGAAAATCCATATCAAACGGAGTCCAAACGGAATAAAAATGGACGGGGATTATTTTTGGAATATTTGTGAAATATGGGAAAAGAATCAACGCGAGACGGTGCCCGAGGGAGCCACGAGGCAGGGGGCGCGCCCCTGACCCTCGTGGGCCCCCCGTAAGGCGGTTACTGCTCTTCTTCGGCCGCAAGAAAGCTAATTTTCGGGGGGAAATCGGGGCGAAGGTTTCAATCCAATCGGAGTTACGGATCTTCGAATATATAAGAAACGGTGAAAGGGCAGAATCCCAGAACGCGGAAACAGAGAGAGACAGAGAGACAGATCCAATCTCGGAGGGGCTCTCTCCCCTCCCGTGCCATGGAGGCCATGGACCAGAGGGGAAACCCTTCTCCCATCTAGGGAGGAGGTCAAGGAAGAAGAAGAAGGAGGGGGGCTCTCTCCCCCTCGCTTCCGGTGGCGCCGGAACGCCGCCGTAGGCCATCATCATCACCACAATCTACACCAACACCTCCGCCATCTTCACCAACATCTCCATCACCTTCCCCCCTCTATCTACAGCGGTCCACTCTCCTGAAACCTGCTGTACCCTCTACTTGAACATGGTGCTTTATGCTTCGTATTATTGTCCAATGATGTGTTGCCATCTTATGATGTCTGAGTAGATTTTCGTTGTCCTATCGGTGATTGGTGAACTTCTATGATTGATTTAATTTGCTTGTGGTTATGTTGATGTCCTTTGGTGCCCATCATATGAGCGCGCACGTGGATCACACCATAGGGATAGTTGTATGTCGATAGGACTATGTATTGGAGGGCAAGAGTGACAGAAACTTCAACCTAGCATAGAAATTGATGCATACGGGATTGAAGGGGGACCAATATATCTTAATGCTATGGTTGGGTTTTACCTTAATGAACGTTAGTAGTTGCGGATGCTTCCTAATAGTTCCAATCATAAGTGCATAGAATTCCAAGTCAGGGATGACATGCTAGCAGTGGCCTCTCCCACATAAAACTTGCTATCGGTCTAGTAAAGTAGTCAATTGTTTAGGGACAATTTCGCAACTCCTACCACACTTTTCCACACTCGCTATACTAACTTTATTGCTTCTTTATCTAAACAGCCCCTAGCTTTTATTTACGTGCTCTTTATTATCTTGCAAACCTATCCAAAAACACCTATAAAGTACTTCTAGTTTCATACTTGTTCTAGATAAAGCGAACGTTAAGCGTGCGTAGAGTTGTATCGGTGGTCGATAGAACTTAAGGGAATATGTGTTCTACCTTTATCTCCTCGTTGGGTTCGACACTCTTACTTATCGAAAGAGGCTACAATTGATCCCCTATACTTGTGGGTTATCAAGACCTTTTTCTGGCGCCGTTGCCGGGGAGTTATAGCGTGGGGTGAATATTCTCGTGTGTGCTTGTTTGCTTTATCACTAAGTAATTTTTATTTACTATTCTAAGTTGTTTTCTATCTTTAGTTATGGGTAGGAAACGCACAATACCAAAAAAATTAGTAAAAATTAGTTGTACCTGCTACACCAATGGTTGAAGAACCACTCAAAATCTATCACACTCCTGAAGCTTTTTACCTGGATCATCTTCGATCCCTATGTGCTAGTGCTGAAACCCCAACTAGCTTAGTTGAGGGCAAATCTTTAGATGAGCATGCTTGTTATGTGCGACAACGCTTATCTCAAAAAGGGAAACTTTTATTGGATCAAATTCATCGTTTGCAATGCTATGCTTGGAATTTATGTGAAATTTATGATTTTACTTGTTGTTCTGAAGACCCTAAGAAACACCTTCCCTACCAATGTAAGTTTAGTGATAATGGAATCGTATCTTCGTATGCTAAGGGTGTTTATAATTACTATGATGTTAAACAAACTGAAGAATTTGTTGCTTTTAAGGGTGCTTATGAAATTGCTTCTTTCATTGGAAAGTATGATGCTACTCTTCACAAATCTGAAAATTTTGCCATACTTAAATATTGTTATGATAATTATGCTTCTAATGCCTATGTTAAACCATATATTGATGACTCCTCCGCCGTCCAAGAAGAGACTAATATTTTGCAGGAGTCTATGGAAGCAGAAATTAATGAAACTGTGAGCTCATTGGATAAAAGAGATGAGGAGAGCAAAGAACAAAAGGAGGAAGAGCGGATTGATCACCCGTGCCCACCTTCTAATGAGAGTAACTCTTTATCCCATACAATGTTTAAATTCCCTTCATGCTTACCGAAGGATGAATGCTATGATGACTGTTATGATCCCGTTGATTCTTTTGAAATATCCTTTTTTGATGATGCTTGCTATGCTTGTGGCCAAGATGCCAATATGAATTATGCTTATGGAGATGAACTTGCTATAGTTCCTTATGTTAAACATGAAATTGTTGCTATTGCACCCTGTCGGTGTCAAAACCGGCGGATCTCGGGTAGGGGGTCCCGAACTGTGCGTCTAAGGCAGATGGTAACAGGAGGCGGGGGACACGATGTTTACCCAGGTTCAGGCCCTCTCGATGGAGGTAATACCCTACATCCTGCTTGATTGATCTTGATGATATGAGTATTACAAGAGTTGATCTACCACGAGATCGTAGAGGCTAAACCCTAGAAGCTAGCCTATGGTATGATTGTTGTTGTCATACGGACTAAACCCTCCGGTTTATATAGACACCGGAGGGGTCTAGGGTTACACAGAGTCGGTTACAAGGAAAGAGATCTACATATCCGTATTGCCAAGCTTGCCTTCCACGCCAAGGAGAGTCCCATCCGGACACGGGACGAAGTCTTCAATCTTGTATCTTCATAGTCCAACAGTCCGGCTGTCCAAAGACCCCCTAATCCAGGACTCCCTCAGTAGCCCCTGAACCAGGCTTCAATGACGATGAGTCCGACGCGCAGATTTGTCTTCGGCATTGCAAGGCGGTTCTTCCTCCGAATACTCATAGAAGATTTTGAACACAAGGATAGTGTCCGTCTCTGCAAAACAAGTTCCACATACCACCGTAGAGAGAATAATATTTCCACAAATCTAATCTGCTGACACGTTTAGCAACATGACATCATGCCATGGCCCGGTCATTATTTGAACCATTTTTCTCAACCAGCACTGATCATATCGCGAGGCGGTTTTCTTGACACGTCTTGTCGAAGCAGAGATCGTGTCCCCTTATCACGGGATTCTCATCAATACGGGTATGGGTAACCCAACCGCGCCATCAATTACGGCGCTCGGGGAATAAGCAATTTTACCAGGTAAGTGGGGAGGCGCATCGCCTCTTCCACCCTTATAAAGGGACAAGGATTCACTCTTTCACCCACGCCTTCTTCCTCCTTGCTTATCCATTCTCGCGCACTCGAGCTCCAGCGCCCAAGTTCGCGTCTTTCTCCTCAAACCACTCCAAACATCTCCGGAGCGGGAGGCAAGTGGATGGTCTCCTCCGTCACGGAGGAGAACATCACAAAGCTACGGGAAGCCGGATATCTGGCCGCGGACATCGCGCACCGGCTACCAGATGCGGGGCAGATCATCCCTACGCCCGAACCCCATGAGAGGGTAGTTTTCCTTACCCACTTTGTCCGTAGACTGGGATTTCCCCTTCACCCATTTGTCCGCGGACTGATGTCTACTACACAACCTTCTTCTTGTAGACGTTGTTGGGCCTCCAAGTGCAGAGGTTTGTAGGACAGTAGCAAATTTTCCTCAAGTGGATGACCTAAGGTTTATCAATCCGTAGGAGGCGTAGGATGAAGATGGTTTATCTCAAGCAACCCTACAACCAAATAACAAAGAGTCTCTTGTGTCCCCAACACACCCAATACAATGGTAAATTGTATAGGTGCACTAGTTCGGCGAAGAGATGGTGATACAAGTGGTATATGGATAGTAGATATAGGTTTTTGTAATCTGAAAAATATAAAAACAGCAAGGTAACTAATGATAAAAGTGAGCACAAACGGTATTGCAATACGTTGAAACAAGGCCTAGGGTTCATACTTTCACTAGTGCAAGTTCTCTCAACAATAATAACATAATTGGATCACATAACTATCCCTCAACATGCAACGAAGAGTCACTCCAAAGTCACTAATAGTGGAGAACAAACGAAGAGATTATGGTAGGGTACGAAACCACCTCAAAGTTATTCTTTCCAATCAATCCGTTGGGCTATTCCTATAAGTGTCACAAACAGCCCTAGAGTTCGTACTAGAATAACACCTTAAGACACAAATCAACCAAAACCCTAATGTCACCTAGATAATCCAATGTCACCTCAAGTATCCGTGGGTATGATTATACGATATGCATCACACAATCTCACATTCATCTATTCAACCAACACATAGAACCTCAAAGAGTGCCCCAAAGTTTCTACCGGAGAATCACGACGAAAATGTGTGCCAACCCCTATGCATAGGTTCATGGGCGGAACCCGCAAGTTGATCACCAAAACACACATCAAGTGAATCACGTGGTATCCCATTGTCATCACAGATACGCACGGCAAAACATACATCAAATGTTCTCAAATCTTTAAAGACTCAATCCGATAAGATAACTTCAAAGGGGAAACTCAATCCATTACAAGAGAGTAGAGGGGGAGGAGAAACATAAGATCCAACTATAATAGCAAACCTTGCGATACATCAAGATTGTGCCAAATCAAGAACACGAGAGAGAGATCAAACACATAGCTACTGGTACATACCCTCAGCCCCGAGGGAGAACTACTCCCTCCTCATCATGGAGAGCACCGGGATGATGAAGATGGCCACCGGAGAGGGATTCCCCCCTCCGGCAGGGTGCCGGAAAAGGTCTAGATCGGCTTTCGGTGGCTACGGAGGCTTCTGGCGGCGGAATTCCCGATCTATTGTGCTCTCCGATCGTTTTAGGGTATATGGAGATATATAGGCAGAGGAAATACGCCAGGGGGGCCATGAGGGGCCCACGAGGGTGGAGGGCGCGCCCAGGGGGTGGGCGTGCCCCCTGCCTCATGGCTTCCTCGTAGATCCCCTGACGTGCACTCCAAGTCTTCTGGGCTTCTTCTGATCCAAAAATAAGTTCCGTGAAGTTTCAGGTCAATTGGACTCCGTTTGGTTTTCCTTTTCTGCGATATTCTAAAACAAGGTAAAAACAGAAACTAGCACTGGGCTAATAGGTTAGTCCCAAAAATGATATATAAGTGTATAATAAAGCCCATAAACACCCAAAATAGTAGATAATATGCATGGAGCAATCAAAAATTATAGATACGTTGGAGATGTATCAGCATCCCCAAGCTTAATTCCTGCTCGTCCTCGAGTAGGTAAATGATAAAAACAGAATTTTTGATGCGGAGTGCTACTTGGCATAACTTCAATGTAATTCTTCTTAACTGTGGTATGAATATTCAGATCCGAAAGATTCAAGACAAAAGTTCATATTGACATAAAAATAATAATACTTCAAGCATACTAACAAAGCAATTATGTCTTCTCAAAATAACATGGCCAAAGAAAGTTCATCCCTACAAAATCATATAGTTTAGTCATTGTGGGTGTCAAAACCGACGGATCTCGGGTAGGGGGTCCCGAACTGTGCGTCTAAGGCAGATGATAACAGGAGTCAGGGGACATAATGTTTTACCCAGGTTCGGGCCCTCTTGATGGAGGTAAAACCCTACATCCTGCTTGATTTATTCTTGATGATATGAGTAGTACAAGAGTTGATTTACCACGAGATCGGAGAGGCTAAACCCTAAAAGCTAGCCTATGGTATGATTGTATGTTGTCCTATGGACTAAAACCCTCTGGTTTATATAGACACCAGAGGGGGCTAGGGTTACACAAGGTCGGTTACAAAGGAGGAGATATACATATCCGTATTGCCTAGCTTGCCTTCCACGCCAAGTAGAGTCCCATCCGGACACGGGACGAAGTCTTCAATCTTGTATCTTCATAGTCCAACAGTCCGGCCAAAGGATATAGTCCGGTTGTCCGGAGACCCCCTAATCTAGGACTCCCTCAGTAGCCCCTGAACCAGGCTTTAATGACGATGAGTCCGGCGCAGTGTTGTCTTCGGCATTGCATGGCGGGTTCCTCCTCCGAATACACCACGGAAGAATTTGAATACAAGGATAGTGTCTGAACCTGCAAAATAAGTTCCACATACCACCGTAGGGAGAATAATATTTCCACAAATCTAATCTGCTGACACGTTTTGGCAGCATGACATCATGCCATGCCCGGTAATTATTCGAACCGTTTTTCTTTAACCAGTCCCGCACATAACGTGAGGCGGTTTCTTGACACGTCTTGTCAAAGCAGAGATCGTGTCCCCCTTATTACGGGATTCTCATCAATACGGGCATGGGTAACCCAACCGCGCCATCAATTGCGGCGCTTGGGGGATAAGCAAGTTTTACCAGGCTAGTGGGGGCGCATAGTTTCGTCCGCCCTTATAAAGGGATAAGGTTTAACCTTCTTCTACCCACGCCTTCTTCCTCCTTGCTCATCCATTCTCGCGCACTCGAGCTCCAACGCCCAAGTCCACATCCTTCTCCTCAACCTTCTCCAAACATGTTCGGAGCGGGAGGCAAGTGGATGGCTTCCTGCGTTACGGAGGGACACATCAAAAAGCTATGCAGAGCCGGATACTTAGCCGCGGATATCGCGCATCGGCTGCCAGCTGCGGGGCAGATTGTCCCTACCCCAAAACCTCACGAGAGGGTAGTTTTCCTCCATCACTTCCTCCGCGGACTGGGGTTTCCCCTCCATCCATTCGTCCATGGCCTTATGTTCTACTACGGGCTGGACTTCCATGATCTGGCCCCGAATTTCATTCTCAACATTTCGGCGTTCATCGTTGTGTGCGAGGCTTTCCTCCGCATCCGGCCCCACTTCGGTCTGTGGCTGAAGACCTTCAATATCAAGCCGAAGGTGGTGGGCGGCCAACAAGCGGAATGCGGCGGAGCCATGGTGGTCAAGATGCCCAATGTTATATGGCTCGAGGGCTCCTTCGTGGAGACCATAAAGGGGTGGCAATCGGCGTGGTTCTACATCACCGAGCCGCGCAACACCAACTGGGTGGCGGCCCCCGAGTTTCGATCTGGAATCCCCATGCGGCTCACTTCCTGGAAGGAGAAGGGCCTGTCCTGGGGTTCATCGGTGGAGTTGGACAGACTCCAGAAGTGTATCCGGAACATGACAAGCAAGAAACTTAAGCTTGTCAACATAGTCCAAGTCATGCTCTTCCGCCGGATCCTCTCGTGTCAACAACGGGATTTTAACTTATGGGAGTTCGACCCGGCCCAGCACCATACTCTACACGAGCTCTTCGACACGATGCATAAGGACGTCTGGAGGGTGCTGTTCAAGGGCGCCGAGGTCCCTCCCTCTCTTACCGAGGACCACGGGCTAAGCGCGAAGCGCCCTGCGAATCCGGAAGTTCTGTGCATCTGGTAGGATATTTATTTCCCATAGCTTAACCATGTGCGAGGTCTGAGCTCCCATGCCTTTCACAGGACTAGGTGGAGGCATCGGAGCAGATTAACTGTCCGCCCCCCTGCCCGAAGACACTGCGGACGCTCTCCTGACGGAGATGCTGACTCTGGCTCCTTATAAGGTGCCAGAGAAGACCAAGAAGGCCAAGGGAACCCGAAAGAGTTCCCGATGCCAGGTGGTATCGGACTCATCGTCTGATAACTCCGCGACGCACTCCTCCCATGACAATGAGGAGGAGGAAGATGAAGATGCTCCCCCTCTAGCCGGGGGAGACAAGAAAAGGAAGGCCTCCCCAACTGGGGAGGCCGAAGGGTCCAAGAAGGGAAGGACTCTCCTTCCGGACTGCTCCACCACCGCCGCCGACAGCGAAGATGAGTGGTTGCTCAGGGCCAAGCCCCTGGTGAAGTCGTAAGTATTCGGATACCAGAGTAACTCGTAGCATACCTTTGTCGCACTGCTTCTCCTAACGCCGAATATGATTATGCAGACCGCCCCAAGCCCGTATCGACGTATCCTCGTCGGACGGCTCCTTGGACTCGTCGGATATGGATAGCGATCCACTTCCGACCGCCTCCTCCCCTTGCCCTACGGACAATGTCGAGGTATTGTCTCAAGGGGCACCGAGCCGGGGGGAGACAGTCCCGGAGGCGCCTCAAGGAGACCTTTCAGACTCCAGGAGCAAAGGGAGCCAGGCTCCCGGGGGCTCCAAGTTCGGCTCTCAGCCGAACACCGCGCCGGAACCTCCAGTGGTTCCAGACTCGGGCAGGCGGCTCCCTTCCAAGAGGGGTAAGACGTCCGTGCCGGTGACCTCTGTCCATCCAGAGGCACCGGACAACCTCCTGGGAGCGCTTCGCGGCGCTTCCATCGACGAAGAGCACCACACTATCATGAGTGCGGTGATCAAGAAGGTTCAGTCCGCCAAGAGCGGACTGACTGAAGCCTGTGCCAGCCTTCTAACAGGCTTTGAGGCAAGTATTTAAAATATAGGAAAAATATTACCGCATAGACAGTAGCCCCTGATGCTCTGTTTGGTGTTCACAAAGAAAAGCCGAATAGAGGATCAAATAATATCTGCAGGAGTCTAATATAAGTATGTCTATATGCGTATGCAGGCTTCGCTGCTGAACTCTGCCGCACTGACTGCGGAGGTCGCCGCACTGAAGCAGGACCTCGAGGGGTCCGAGAAAGAGCTCGTCCTTGCCAAGAGGCAGCTCGAGGAGAACAAAGGTAAGTAATACCTAGTCTATATATATATAAAAGATGCGATTGCAAAATGACAGGATCATCATGAATTTGCCAGGGGCCACGACCGAAGTGGCAACCCTGAAGCAAGCGCTGTCTGAGGCCGAAAACAAAGCGGCCCAGGAGCGCACCGAGCGGGAAAAGCAAGAGGCTCGGGTGGGCGAGGTGCAGCAAGAGCTCCAAGCTCTCGTGATGAAGCACGAGGCGTTGGAGCTTGACTCGAAGATGCGAGAGTCTGAGCTTGCCACGGCCCTTGAGAGCGCAAAGAATGCCAAGGCTGAAGCCCAAAAGGCCCTCCAGGAGATTGAGGCGATGAGGAAGATAGCGGTGGGTAAGGCATTCAATATGCAAAGCAAGCATGTGAAAGTAAATTACTTGTTACTTACCCGAGTCCGGAGCTCTTAGGAGCATTCGAAGATTTGCCCCGCAGCGTGTCGGATGCTGCAAAGTTTTACCAGGCCGAGGAGGAAAGCTCAACGGAGAAGCTATTCTGGTCTCAGTATACTGGGACCAAACACCCGATGCCTATGAGCGACCAGCTGAAGCAACTGGTCGAGCTGCACAAGGCGACCGAACAGGCCATGAAGGGCTTTATAGTCTGGATGTGGCCTGGCGACGCCCTTCCCAATAGCTACTTCGGCCTGGTGGGCAGCTTGTGGATGTCTGCCCATGGCTGGAAGTCATCAAGCGATCCGTCTGCATCGAAGGTGCACGCCGGGCTTTCGCCCGTGCAGAGGTGCACTGGGCCAAGATGGACGCCGTGAAGCTGGTGAAGGAGGGGCTGCCGCAGGGCAAGGAGCATCGCCACCCCAAGATGTATTATGAGGGTGTCCTGAAGGGTGCCCGTCTTGTAGCGGACGAGTGTGCGAAAGATGTAATATTTGAATGAACTTGCTCGTGTGATCCTGTATGATGAAAACTTGTTCATATGCACTATGCAACGCTTGTTTGAATTTAAAATATTTCCTTCTGTTCGGCTGTTTATCAAATCTGAGAGATGGCTAGTCATCGGCTTCTGCCCCCATGCCACGAGTGCTGGGGTGTTCGGGATAAACTCGAGCACTCTTGTTCCCATTTTTGGGTCCTTTGAGGGAGGTGCTCAGCACAATGAACAAGGCAATCAGACTATAATGCTTTATCACTCTCACTTAGCCATAGAATTCTATAATTTTAAATTTAGGTGAAGCCCCTAGTATTTGGAAGGCCGAATTCGGGGCGCTATACACGCCTTAAGCCGGATAGAGCCGACTCCTCGCTCTAAGCGGCATAAGTCTTTAGGGACTCGAAACCTCTCGAACAGCGACCAGTCTCTCGCCTTATCATGACAATCAGTTTTAGCTTTCTCTACTGAGGTGCTTAGCCCAGCAGAACCGGGGCACAATCGCAGTAGTTCTCCCAGTGCTACCTTAGCCGATATAGCGGAACGTAAGGTACCAAAACATGGGAGCCGGGCAAACCCAACTATTGACCCAAGACATGATTCAGAGCTGATGCATATAATGCTATAAGTTCGGGGTGCCGCACTGTCGAAAGTGTTCGGACTTCTCACACCGTATTATGGGGTATGTTTTAAGCCCCTAGTGTATTGGCCGTACCAGAGTGTATGGGTGCTGGATGTCATGAATGAACATATATATATATATATATATATAAAGAAGAATGAAATAATAGTCTAGTGCTATGCATTGTTTATTCAAGAAGGTGCGTTAAAGCAGAATGGTACAAGTAGTGCGATAAGCAAAAAGTAGGAATATTTGACATGTCCCCTCCAAAGGCAAGCTGAGGAATGATATTAAAGCAAGTATTTCACTCGTTATCGTAATCCACCTGGGAGTTCCGTGGTGCGAAGTAGCTTTCTGCCTCCTTGGTTGCTGCATCAAGTGTCCGGCAATCATGCTGCCGGACAGGGTTTCCAGAGATTAAAGTCCTGAAAGAGAAAAATAACAAAGCGGGAAGCCCCTAGTGCGGTTGAGCCGCGTCTTGGGGCGTGCCGTAGTCGTGCCCCCTCCCCACCTGTGCCCATGGTATTTTCAATGCGTAATTATGTACGCGGGGCACGAATTTAGCTGTTTGGCTGGGACTGGGGTGGGGGCCGCATTGCTATGCGAGCTCGGAACATGCCAGGCGGTATTGTTGCCGATTACTCCGGGCGCGCTTGAAGGTGTCCGGGTCTTGAATCCCGAACTGGTGGATTGCCTTAGGAGGCTACTTTGCGCCTCTGCTGCGAGGGCCGCGGTGTGCTCCTCCGTGCGGAGAGAGCGCTCTGTGTTTCCATTGACTGTGATGACCCCCCGAGGTCCTGGCATCTTGAGCTTGAGATATGCATAGTGTGTACCGCATTGAATCTCGCAAATGCGGTTCGCCCGAGCAGTGCATGATAGCCACTGCGGAACGGGACTATATCAAAGATTAACTCCTCGCTTCGGAAGTTATCCGGGGATCCGAAGACCACTTCCAGTGTGACTGAGCCTGTGCAATGGGCCTCTACACCTGGTATGACGCCTTTGAAGGTCGTTTTTGTGGGTTTGACCCTTGAGGGGTCTATGCCCATTTTGCGCACTGTGTCCTGATAAAGCAGGTTTAGGCTGCTGCTGCCATCCATAAGGACTCGAGTGAGGTGAAATCCATCAATGATTGGGTCTAGGACCAGTGCGGCGAATCCGCCATGACGGATACTAGTGGGGTGGTCCCTGCGATCGAAGGTGATCGGACAGGAGGACCATGGGTTGAACTGTAACGCCCATGATGCGGCTATAGCTCCCACGTGTCGAAGCACGACTTAGAGGCATAACCGCATTGTAAGCAATGTCGCAAGTGAGGTAATCTTCACACAACCCATGTAATGAATAAAGGGAAAAGGTACATAGTTGGCTTACACTCGCCACGTCACACAAATATCATAAATATCATTACATTCATCCAGATACAATCAAGGTCCGACTATAGAACCAAAATAAAGATCAACCCCAAATGCAACAAAGTCCCCGATCGCCCCAACTGGGCACCACTACT
This sequence comes from Triticum urartu, assembly GCF_056163025.1. Lineage (NCBI taxonomy): Eukaryota > Viridiplantae > Streptophyta > Magnoliopsida > Poales > Poaceae > Triticum > Triticum urartu. The sequence continues at coordinate 220,352,922 of NC_141879.1, read as the reverse complement.
GATCGTCTGGAAAGGAAACGTAGTATCGTCCCGAGTCCTCATCGAACTCCCACTTGAGCTCAGTCGAATCACCTGGAGCGGTATCATCGGTCCCTGCATCTGGTTTTGAAGGAATCTGTGAGTCACGGGGACTCAGCAATCTCACATCCTCGCGATCAAGACTATTTAAGCTTATAGGAAGGGTAAAGGTATGAGGTGGAGCTGCAGCAAGCGACTAGCATATACAGTGGCTAACATACGCAAAAGAGAGCAAGAAGAGAAGGCAAAGGCACGATCGATGAACTATGATCAAGAAATGATCCTAGAACAACCTATGGTCATGCATAACTTGAGACCGTGTTCTCTTCTCGGACTCCGCCGAAAAGAGACCATCATGGCCACACACTCTGTTGATTCATTTTAATTAAGTTAAGTTAAGGTTTTCTACAACCGGACATTAACAAATTCCCATCTGCCCATAACCGTGGGCACGTCTTTCGAAAGTTCAAATCCCTGCAGGGGTGTCCCAACTTAGCCCATCACAAGCTCTCACGGTCAATGAAGGATATTCCTTCTCCCAAGACAATCCGATCAGACTCGGAATCCCGGTTACAAGACATCTCGACAGTGGTAAAACTAAAGCAGCAAAGCCGCCCGAATGTGCCGACAAATCCCGATAGGAGCTGCACATATCTCGTTCTCAGGGCACACTCAGATGAGACATCCTACGAGTAAAACCAACCCTCAAGTTGCCCCGAGGTGGCCCCGCAGTCTACTCGGTTCGGGCCAACACTCAGAGAAGCACTGGCCGAGGGGGGGGTTAAATAAAGATGACCCTTGGGCTCCGGAAACCCAAGGGAAAAATAGGCTAGGTGGCAAATGGTAAAACCAAGGTTGGGCCTTGCTGGGGGAGTTTTATTCAAGGCGAACTATCAAGGGGTTCCCATTATAACCCAACCGTGTAAGGAACACAAAATCAAGGAACATAACACCGGTATGACAGAAACTAGGGCGGCAAGAGTGGAACAAAACACCAGGAATAAGGCCGAGCCTTCCACCCTTTACCAAGTATATAGGTGCATTACGATAGACAAGATATAATAATGATATCCCAACAATAAACATGTTCCAACAAGGAACAAACTCCAATCTTCACCTGCAACTAGCAACGCTATAAGAGGGGCTGAGCAAAGGGGTAACATAGCCAAACAACGGTTTGATAGGACAAGGTGGGTTAGAGGTTTGACATGGCAATATGGGAGGCATGATAAGCAAGTGGTAGGTATCGTAGCATAGGCATAGCAATAGAGCGAGCATCTAGCAAGCAAAGATAGAAGTGATTTCGAGGGTATGGTCATCTTGCCTGCAAAGTTCTCCGAGTTGACGTTAGCTTGATCCTCGTAAACGTACTCAACGAGCTCCTCGATCACGTACTCGTATCCCGGCTCTACTCAAAGCAAGAAACACAAGTAAAAGGGAGAACAATCAACCACGTGCAATGCACAAACAACATGATGCAAAACAATGCATGACATGCGGGATGCGATATGTGATGCATATGCATGATTCAGAAAAGAATGATTGAACCTGGTCTCAACTTGGAAATCCAAGAGTGCCACTGGAAATATGGGTTGATTTCGGTCGAAATCGATATAAAGATCATTAGAATCAGATGCACGGTTTGGAAATGACAAGCAAAACAAATATGGCACCGGTCTGCGATTAACAGCACGAGACCATCTAAATGCATCAAGAACAACATGCTACAACACTCTAACATGACAACAAAATACATGGCAGGGATCCACTCAAGATGCTTGACAAAAGATGAACACTGAGCTACGGCTAATTCACTCAATAGCAGGTTTAAACAAGCATGGCAAAAGTGCAAAAGATAACAGGTTACAGACTTAGTGAAAATAACATCAAGTCAGGAATTTAACATCAGGAAGCAATTTTTGGAGCACGATAACAACATGCTACAGGAACATATCATGGCAAAGCAAGGCATGGCATGAAGCTACTCAAAGCATACAACAAAAGTCCCTTACTGACCATAAGCCAAAAGGGATCAGAAAATATAATGGCAACCATGTGAATATAGCAATTAACGTTAACAGACTCAGACTTAGTAGAAAACTGGAACATGGCAAAACAGATATCAAGTAGGCATGTTTACGAGCTCGAAGCACTCACCACAATGCATTGCATGATAAACTAAGCATACACCCAACAAGTAGACATGGCATAGAAGCTAAACATGGCAAGAACAACAACATAGCATGCATGGATCAACTACAACAAGCTCGGCAAAAATGCTTAACATGTAAACATTCTGCCAGGAACGTTTTATAGCAAAAGTAGAGCTCGATTGACTCAAGCTAGGGTGCTCCATAATTGCAAACAAAGACATGGATGGATAGAGCACACAATATCCACAAAACACCCTTACTGATCATGCTCAAAAGAGGCATGGATCACTCTGTAGCAACAAGAACACATGGCATAAAAATATTAACAGGGCAGAGACTTAGAATATTTCTAAGTCCCTGAAATCAGCAACATTGAGAGGGCTACTTTGCATGCTTGTGCTAGTCACCACAGAGATCACAAAAAATACATGGCATACACCCCTGTAAAAATGGCATGGCATACTTCAAAACTCATGTAGAGCTCAAGTTCATAGGAGGCACACATCAATCATGGCAAAAACGACAAAAAACCAATTACTGATATGAATCTGAAACTAATAGAAACGAGCACTCTTCCAACAGGATTTAGGGCATCAAGATGAGCTCAAATGAAAATGATGCAATGAGATGAAATGAAGTACTCGTCGAGACGAACATTTTGATATGCTACACGCTCAAAATGGAGCCACAGATGCAGAGTTATGATGCGATGAACATATGCAAAAATTCTAGGGTTAGGAGGGAAAGTCAACCCGATCCAGATCCAGATCTGGATCGCACGCGGATCGAGGTCGTCGCTGAAGTCGCCGGAGTTGACCCAGAGCTCGCGGAGAAGAAGAAGCAGCAGCCGGGGCCGAGGTGCGGCGAGGAGGAGGCCGGCCGGCGTCGGAGGAGGAAGGCGGGGCGCCGGCGACGAGGCGGATCGGCGAGGTCGGCGACGCCGGCGGGAGGCGGCCGGTGCGGTGGAGGCGGGGGCCGGGGCGGCGGAGGCGGCGGCCGGGGCGGCGAGCGGCGAGCTGGGCGGCGATGGGCTCCGAGGCCCCTCCTCGGGCCCGGCGGGCCTCAGCGGCGGCGGGCGCTGAGGTGGCGGCGGTCGATTGGCGGTGGTGACTTTGTCCGGCCGGACCGGACGTGTCCGGCCGCGCGGAGGAGCGGGGAACTAGGGTTAGGGTAAGAAATGATCCGAAAATTTCAGGGGAGTGCCCTTTTTATAGGTAGGAGGAGCTAGGAGGCTCCAAATTGAGCATGGTTTTCGGCCACGCGATCGTGATCGAACGATCTAGATGATGGAGGAGGGTTAGGTGGGTTTTGGGCCACTTTGGAGGGGTGTTGGGCTGCAACACACACGAGGCCTTTTCGGTCCCTCGGTTAACCGTTGGAGTATCAAACAAAGTCCAAATGGCACGAAACTTGACAGGCGGTCTACCGGTAGTAAACCAAGGCCGCTTGGCAAGTCTCGGTCCAATCCGAGAACGTTTAATACCCGCACATGAAAATACGTAGAAAGGGACACCGGAGGACATAGGAGCGCCGGAATGCAAAACGGACAACGGGGAAAATGCTCGGATGCATGAGACAAACACGTATGCAAATGCACTGCACATGATGACATGATATGAGATGCATGAGAAAGATAAAAACACACGAAGACAAAAACCCGACAACGAGGAAATATCATAACTTAGTGCCGGAAATGGCAAGAGTTGGAATACAAATGTGGCAAGTTACATACGGGGTGTTACATGAACTTTGGGGCGACTGGCTCCAACGCATATACGTCCCTGAGTGCACGCTTCCGCTCCCTCTTGGGGATGTGGGTTGCGTATCGTCCACACTTGTGGGGGGAACCTCTTCTGTCCTCCGGTGTTCGGCTGCCGGGGCTCCTCCTCGTCATTGCTATGTGACCCCTTATCTTTGTTTTCAGCATTTAACTTGCCGGCCTACTTGAACACCCAACAATCCCTGTTGGTGTGGTTGGCTGGCTTGTCGGGGGTGCCGTGTATTTGACACGAGCGATCAAGTATACGGTCCAAACTGGACGGGCCCGGAGTACTTCTTTTGAATGGCTTTTTCCGCTGACCGGGTTTAGAGCCTTTGAATCCGGCATTGACTGCCGTATCCTCGGTATTGTCGTTGTTGATGTGGCGTTTATGTTTGTTGCGACGTGACCTGCCATTGCCGTCCTTGGTATCCGAAGTACCATGGTTCTTTGATATGTTATTGCTGCGAGCCAGCCAGCTGTCCTCTCCCGCACAAAAGCGGGTCATGAGTGTCGTGAGGGCTGCCATAGATTTCGGCTTTTCCTGGCCAAGGTGCCGGGCGAGCCACTCGTCGCGGATGTTGTGCTTAAAAGCTGCTAGGGCCTCTGCATCCGGACAGTCGACGATTTGATTTTTCTTTGTTAGGAACCGTGTCCAGAATTGCCTGGCCGATTCCTCTGGCTACTGAATTATGTGACTCAAGTCATCGGCATCTGGTGGTCGCACATAAGTGCCCTAGAAGTTGTCGAGGGATGCGGCTTCCAGATCTTCCCAACAGCCAATGGATTCTGCTGGCAGGCTGTTGAGCCAATGCCGAGCTGGTCCTTTCAGTTTGAGTGGGAGGTATTTGATGGCGTGTAGATCGTCACCGCGGGCCATGTGGATGTGCAGGAGGAAGTCCTCGATCCATACCGCAGGATCTGTTGTGCCGTCGTATGATTCAATATTTACGGGTTTGAAACCCTCTGGGATCTGGTGATCCATTACTTCGTCTGTGAAGCATAGGGGGTGTGCGGCGCCTCTGTACTGGGCTATATCTCGACGCAGCTCAAATGGGTCTTGTCCGCTGTGTTCGGCCCGGCCGGATTTACTTTTACTGTATCCGGCGTGACGGTTATCGTCTTGCATAGTGGCACGCCCTCTTGATCCGTAGATCGATCTTGCGTGTTTTGCTTTGTCCTCCAATACGTCTCACAGGTCTGGCGTATTTCCCCATGCCCTGCCATTTTTATTTGAGTGGCGTCGGGGTGCGGGCTGAGCTTTTGGCTGAAGTGCCTCTCTGTCGTGGCCACGAGGTGGCCGATCAGCCGCATCATACGCTGGAGATGTAGGTTTTGGTGCTTCCTCCACCAGTCGGGGTAGCAACCTGCACTTTGGATAACTCTTGGAGGGGCGTTCGAGTTTATATTCCTCGGCCGCAAGGACTTCAGTCCATCTATCAGCTAGCAAATCTTGATCAGCTTGAAGCTGCTGCTGCTTTTTCTTAAGGCTATTTGCCGTGGCTATAAGCCGATGCTTGAAGCGCTCTTGTTCGACGGGATCCTCAGGTACGACGAATTCGTCATCGTCGAGGCTTGCCTCGTCTTCGGAGGGAGGCATGTAATTATCATCCTCCGCCTCTCCATCTACCGCTCTCTCGGGAGGGCTGGCTTCTCCATCCTCTTGCTCTAAATCTTGCTGGAGGGGATTGTTGTTGTCTTCGGCACTGTCCGGAGTGCTATTATCTCCGGTGCCGGTATCACCGCTTTTGCCTTGGCGAGACTTAGAGCAGCGCCGCTGACGTCGGCGCTTGGGTTGCTTCTTGGAGTGGTCATCCTCCGTTGTCCCATCGCCATTGCCGTCTTTGGGTGTGTCCACCATATATATGTCATATGATGAGGTGGCTGTCCAGTGCCCTGTGGGCAGTGGTTCTTGTTCGCCTCCCGCATCGTCGTCCATACCGTCGATGTCTTCGGAGTCGAAGTCGAGCATGTTGGTTAAGTCATCGACAATGGCTACTAAATGGGTGGTGGGTGGGCGGCGAATTTCTTCGTCATCCGCATCCCAATCCTGCCGGACATAGTTCGGCCAGGACTCTCCTGACAAGGAAAGAGACCTTAATGAGTTCAGTATGTCACCAAAGGGCGAGTGCTGAAAGATATCCGCGGAGGCAAACTCCATGATCGGCGCCCAACTGGATTCGATAGGCACGGGCGCAGGCGGTTCAAAGTCTGTGGCCGGGGAAGAATCCAGTAGTTCGGCGTCATGGCTCCCGTGGAGGGTAAGGTCGATCCTCGGCTCGATCGCCGCTGAGAGTACGACCTCCATGGCGGGGTCTATTCACCCGTCCATGGATGGTGAGATTGGCTCCGAATTGAGGGTTGGAGCAATCGCCGGTGCGATCTCCTGAACACTGTCCGACGGTAGAGCTAAATCATGCTCTCGAGACCGTGTAGCGCACTCGGCAGGGGCTCGAATCCGTCGAAGATCATGTCTCCGCGGATATCGGCCGTGTAGCTTAAGCTTCCAAACCTGACCTGGTGGCCAGGGGCTTAACCTTCGATCTGCTCCAGATGGCCAAGCGAGTTGGCCTGCACTGCGAAGCCGCCGAATACAAAGATCTGTCCGGGGAGAAAAGTCTCACCCTGGACTGCATCACTATCGATGATTGAAGGAGCCATCAAGCCTAATGGCGACGACACAGAGGAACTCTCAATGAAAGCACCAATGTCGGTGTCAAAACCGGTGGATCTCGGGTAGGGGGTCCCGAACTGTGCGTCTAAGGCGGATGATAACATGAGGCAGGGGACACGATGTTTTACCCAGGTTCGGGCCCTCTTGATGGAGGTAAAACCCTACGTCCTGCTTGATTTATTCTTGATGATATGAGTAGTACAAGAGTTGATCTACCACGAGATCGGAGAGGCTAAACCCTAAAAGCTAGCCTATGGTATGATTGTATGTTGCCGTACGGACTAAAACCCTCTGGTTTATATAGACACCGAAGGGGGCTAGGGTTACACAAGGTCAGTTACAAGGAAAGAGATCTACATATCCTTATTGCCAAGCTTGCCTTCCACGCCAAGGAGAATCCCATCCGGACACGAGACGGAGTCTTCAATCTTGTATCTTCATAGTCCAACAGTCCGGCCAAAGGATATAGTCCGGTTGTCCGGAGACCCCCTAATCCAGGACTTCCTCAGTCATGCTCCATTTTCGTCACATAAGAATGCTCTCATCATGCACAACCCCGATGACAAGCCAAGCAATTGTTTCATACTTTAGTAATCTCAAACCTATAAACTTTCACGCAATACATGAGCACGAGACATGGACATAGCACTATGGGTGGAATAGAATATGATGATGGAGGTTATGTGGAGAAGACAAAAAGGAGAAAGTCTCACATCAACGAGGCTAATCAATGAGCTATGGAGATGCCCACCGATTGATGTTAATGCAAGGAGTAGGGATTGCCATGCAACAGATGCACTAGAGCTATAAATGTATGAAAGCTCAACAAGAGAAACTTAGTGGGTGTGCATCCAACTTGCTTGCTCATGAAGACTTAGGGCACTTGAGGAGGCTCATTGTTGGAATATACAAGCCAAGTTCTATAATGAAAATTCCCACTAGTATATGAAAGTGACAAAACAAGAGACTCTCTATCATGACGATTATGGTGCTACTTTGAAGCACAAGTGTAGCAAAGGATAGTAGCATTGTCCCTTCTCTCTTTTTCTCTCATTTTTGGGCCTTCTCTCCTTTTTTATGGCCTTTCTTTTTTGGGCCTTCTCTTTTTTTATGGCCTTCCCCCTTTTTTTATTCCTCACTTGGGACAATGCTCTAGAAAATGATGATCATCACACTTCTATTTATTTACAACTCAATGATTACAACTCGATACTAGAACAAAGTATGACTCTATATGAATGCCTCCAGCGGTATACCAGGATATGCAATGGATCAAGAGTGACATGTATGAAATAATTATGAACGGTGGCTTTGCCACAAATACTATGTCAACTACATGATCATGCTAAGCAATATGACGATGATGAATGTGTCATGATAAACGGAATGGTGGAAAGTTGCATGGCAATATATCTCGGAATGGCTATGGAAATGCCATAATAGGTAGGTATGGTGGCTGTTTTGAGGAAGATATAAGGAGGTTTGTGTGTGAAAGAGCGTATCATATCACGGGGTTTGGATGCACCGGCGAAGCTTGCGCCAACTCTCAATGTGAGAAAGGGCAATGCACGGTACTGAAGAGGCTAGCAAGGATGGAAGGGTGAGAGTGTGTATAATCCATGGACTCAACATTAGTCATAAAGAACTCACATACTTATTGAAAAAATCTACAAGTCATCAAAAACCTTGGCACTACGCGCATGCTCCTAGGGGGATAGATTGGTAGGAAAAGACCATCGCTTGTCCCCGACCGCCACTCACAAGGAGGACAACCAAATAACACCTCATGTTTCAAATTTGTTACATAACGTTTACCATACGTGCATGCTACGGGACTTGCAAACTTCAACACAAGTATTTCTCAATTTCACAACTACTCAACTAGCACGACTTTGATATTATTACCTCCATATCTCAAAACAATCATCAAGCATCAAACTTCTCTTAGTATTCAAAACACTCATAAGAAATTTTTACTAATCTTGAATACCTAGCATATTAGGATTTTAAGCAAATTACCATGCTATTTAAGACTCTCAAAATAATATAAGTGAAGCATGAGAGTTCATCTATTTCTTCAAAATAAAACTACCATCATGCTCTAAAAGATATAAGTGAAGCACTAGAGCAAATGACAAACTACTCCGGAAGATATAAGTGAAGATCAATGAGTAGTCGAATAATTATGCAATTATGTGAAGACTCTCTAACATTTAATAATTTCAGATCTTGGTATTTTATTCAAACAGCAAGAAAAACAAAATAAAATAAAATGACGCTCCAAGCAAAACACATATCATGTGGTGAATAAAAATATAGCTCCAAGTAAAGTTACCTATGAACGAAGACGAAAGAGGGGATGCCTTCCGGGGCATCCCCAAGCTTAGGCTCTTGGTTGTACTTGAATATTACCTTGGGGTGCCTTGGGCATCCCCAAGCTTAGGCTCTTTCCACTCGTTGTTCCATAGTCCATCGAATCTTTACCCAAAACTTGAAAACTTCACAACACAAAACTTAACAGAAAACTCGTAAGCTCCGTTAGCGAAAGAAAACAAAACACCACTTCAAGGTACTGTAATGAACTCATTCTTTATTTATATTGGTGTTAAAACTACTTTATTCCAACTTCTCTATGGTTTATAAACTATTTTACTAGCCATAGATTCATCAAAATAAGCAAACAACACACGAAAAACAGAATCTGTCAAAAACAGAACAGTCTGTAGTAATCTGTAACTAACGAAAACTTATGGAACCCCAAAAATTCTAAAATAAATTTCTGGACCTGAGGAATTTATCTATTAATCATCTGCAAAAATAATTAACGAAATATCACTCTCCAAATAAAAATGGCAGCAATTCTCGTGAGCGCTAAAGTTTCTGTTTTTTTACAGCATGATCAACAAGACTTTCCCCAAGTCTTCCCAAAGGTTATACTTGGCACAAACACTAATTAAAAGCATAAAAACGCATATAAACAGAGTCTAGATGAATTATTTATTACTAAACAGGAGCAAAAATCAAGGAACAAAAATAAAATTGGGTTGCCTCCCAACAAGCGCTATCGTTTAACGCCCCTAGCTAGGCATGATGATTTCAATGATGCTCAAATAAAGGATAGGAATTGAAACATAAAGAGAGCATCATGAAGAATATGACTAGCACATTTAAGTCTAGACCACTTCCTATGCATAGGGATTTTGTGAGCAAACAACTTGCGGGAACAAGAATCAACTTGCATAGGATGGTAAAACAAGCATAACTTCAAAACTTTAAGCACATAGAGAGGAAACTTGATATTATTGCCATTCCTACAAGCATATATTCCTCCCTCATAATAATTTTCAGTAGCATCATGAATGAATTCAACAATATAACCAGAACCTAAAGCATTCTTTTCTTGATCTACAAGCATAGAAATTTTATTACTCTCCACATAAGCTAAATTCTTCTCATTCGGAATAGTGGGAGTATCATAAGAAACTCGAATACTATAAATTGTTTCCACATTAAAAGAGTAATGTTCAGAAAAGGGTAATCATAATCATGACAAGTTTTATAAATATAATCATCACTACTTTGTATAGCATAAGTGTCATCGCAATAGTCATCATAAATAGGAGGCATGCTATCATCATTATAAATTTGCATATCAAAACTTGGGAGACTAAAAATATCATCTTCATTAAACGTAGCATCCCCAAGCTTGGGACAAACATTAATTGCAGCAAATATATTCTCAAAAACATCATCTTCATCAAACATAGCATCCCCAAGCTTGGGCCTTTTCATATCATAAGCATAATCACTCTCATCATTAATAGTATGGATAGCACCAATAGTATAGCAATTATCATATTCTTCCAAGCAAGTGCCAAAAAGATTTTCAAGATCATAAGAAGTATCATTATCTTCCACAATTATATTTTCATAAGGCACAATAGTAATAGGAGGAGCATTATTTGGGGGAGATATCTTTTTACCTCTCTTCCTTTTTCTTTTCTTCTTCTTCACCACATCATGTGTGGGTTCAATCCTCTTTTTGAAGCTCCTTATTAATGAGATTGGTTGAATAGGAGGCTCCTCCTCGTTACCTGATTCATCATAAGAAATAATCGGAGGATACTGGGAAGTCTCTTCCCTTTCATTAGTATTCTCTTCATCTTCTATTTGTTTTCTTTTCTTTATGTAATTGACAATATAAGGATTTTCAATGCAATTCACCGCACAATACATATAAATTTCCTCTAGACCAAAGCCAAGAAGTTTGTAACGGGAAAATTCTGGAAGATGATTAGTTAAACATTTCATTTCTTCATAACCCATAAGCAAACTAAGTTCATTATAATGTGCAAGGAAAATCAAGTCATCACAATTTTTGGACACGATTAGATCATGAAACAATTTGCATCGGGTAGCTAAATGACCATGTTCATTGCAAAGTCCACAAGTATGGCCAAGAAAATTTAAATTTTCAGCACAATCATCTAGTATTTCTTGCAACAATTTAGTTTCTAAGTACTTATGCTTCTTGCAATATCTATCTTCCCTTTTTGGTGTGTACTTACAAACCCAATGCACCCCACAAAAATTGACATGTTTATAGGAGACATTTTCATCATAACTAGTGCAATCATCATTAATATCATGGATATTCAAAGAATTCGTACTAACAACATTGCAATCATGATCATCATTCACATATTTTATGCCAAGCATTATATGTAATTCTTCTTCTAGTATTTGAGCACAATTTTCCTTTCCATCTTACTCACGAAACATATTAAATAGATGAAGCATATGAGGCAAACTCAATTCCATTTTTTTATAGTTTTCTTTTATAGACTAAACTAGTGATAAAACAAGAAACTAAAAGACTCGATTGCAAGATCTAAAGATATACCTTCAAGAACTCACCTCCCCGGCAACAGCGCCAGAAAAGAGCTTGATGTCTACTACACAACCTTCTTCTTGTAGACGTTGTTGGGCCTCCAAGTGCAGAGGTTTGTAGGATAGTAGCAAATTTTCCTCAAGTGGATGACCTAAGGTTTATCAATCCATAGGAGGCGTAGGATGAAGATGGTTTATCTCAAGCAACCCTACAACCAAATAACAAAGATTCTCTTGTGTCCCCAACACACCCAATACAATGGTAAATTGTATAGGTGCACTAGTTCGGCGAAGAGATGGTGATACAAGTGGTATATGGATAGTAGATATAGGTTTTTGTAATCTGAAAATATAAAAACAGCAAGGTAACTAATGATAAAAGTGAGCACAAACGGTATTGCAATGCATTGAAACAAGGCCTAGGGTTCATACTTTCACTAGTGCAAGTTCTCTCAACAATAATAACATAATTGGATCAGATAACTATCCCTCAACATGCAACAAAGAGTCACTCCAAAGTCACTAATAGCAGAGAACAAACGAAGAGATTATGGTAGGGTACGAAACCACCTCAAAGTTATTCTTTCCAATCAATTCGTTGGGCTATTCCTATAAGTGTCACAAACAGCCCTAGAGTTCGTACTAGAATAACACCTTAAGACACAAATCAACCAAAACCCTAATGTCACCTAGACACTCCAATGTCACCTCAAGTATCCATGGGTATGATTATACGATATGCATCACACAATCTCAGATTCATCTATTCAACCAACACATAGAACCTCAAAGAATGCCCCAAAGTTTCTACCGGAGAACCACGACGAAAATGTGTGCCAACCCCTATGCATAGGTTCATGGGCGGAACCCGCAAGTTGATCACCAAAACATACATCAAGTGAATCGCGTGGTATCCCATTGTCACCACAAATACGCACGGCAAGACATACATCAAGTGTTCTCAAATCTTTAAAGACTCAATCCGATAAGATAACTTCAAAGGGGAAACTCAATCCATTACAAGAAGAGTAGAGGGGGAGGAGAAACATAAGATCCAACTATAATAGCAAAGCTCGCGATACATCAAGATCGTGCCAAATCAAGAACACGAGAGAGAGAGAGATCAAACACATAGCTACTGGTACATACCCTTAGCCCCGAGGGAGAACTACCGCCTCCTCGTTATGGAGATCACCGGGATGATGAAGATGGCCATCGGAGAGGGATTCCCCCCTCCGGCAGGGTGCTAGAACGGGTCTAGATTGGCTTTTGGTGGCTACAGAGGCTTCTGGCGGCGGAACTCCCGATCTATTGTGTTCTCCGATCGTTTTAGGGTATATGGAGATATATAGGCGGAAGAAATACGTCAGGGGGGCCACGAGGGGCGCACGAGGGCGGAGGGTGCGCCTAGGGGGGTGGGCGCCCCCCCAGCCTCGTGGCTTCCTCGTAGATCCCTTGACATGCACTCCAAATCTTCTGGGCTTCTTCTGATCCAAAAATAAGTTCCGTGAAGTTTCAGGTCAATTGGACTCCGTTTGGTTTTCCTTTTCTGTGATATTCTAAAACAAGGTAAAAACAGAAACTGGCACTGGGCTCTGGGTTAATAGGTTAGTCCCAAAAATGATATAAAAGTGTATAATAAAGCCCATACACATCCAAAACAGTAGATAATATAGCATGGAGCAATCAAAAATTATAGATACGTTGGAGACGTATCACGGGCTCATGTTCTACTACAGGCTGGATTTTCATGATCTGGCCCCCAATTTCATCCTCAACATCTCGGCGTTTATCGTCGTGTGCGAGGCCTTCCTCCGCATTAGGCCCCACTTCGGCCTGTGCTGAAGACCTTCAATGTTAAACCGAAGGTGGTGGTCGGCCAGCAAGCAGAGTGCGGAGGCGCCATGATGGGCAAAATGCCTAACGTCACCTGGCTCGAAGGCTCCTATGTGGAGACCATAAAAGGGTGCCAATCGGGGTGGTTCTACATCACCGAGCCGCGCGACACCAACTGGTTGGCGGCCCCCAAATTTTGATCCAGAATCCCCACGCGGCTCACCTCCTGGAAAGAGAAGGGCCTATCCTGGGGTTCCCCGCTAGAGCTGACCGGACTCCAGACCTGCATCAAGAACATGATGAGCAAGAAAATCAAGCTCATCAACGTGGTCCAGGTCATGCTCTTCCGCCGGATCCTCCCGTGTCAACGACGGGTATTCAATTTGTGGGAGTTCGACCCGGCCAAGCACCAGACGTTGCGAGAGCTCTTCGACACGACGCACAAGGACGTCTAGAAGGTGCTGTTCAAGGGTGCCGAGGTACCTCCTTCCCTTACCGAGGACCGCGGGCTCAGCGCAAAGCGCCATGCCAATCCGGTAAGTTTTTATATCTCACAGGATATTTATTGGCCCCAGTTTAATCATGTGCGGGATCTAAGCTTCCATGCCATTAACAAGACTGGGTAGAGACAGCGGAGCATATTGATTGCCCTGCCCCCTTGCCTGAAGATCCTGCATATGCTCTCCTAATGGGGATGCTGGTTCCGGCGCCTTACGAGGTGCCGGTGAAGAAGGCCAAGAAGAAGGCCACGGGGACCCGAAAGGGTCTCCGGTGCAAGGTTATATCGGACTCATCGTCCGGTAACTCCGAAGCGCACTCCTCCCACGAAAACGAGGAGGAGGAAGAGGAAAGTTCTCTCCCCCCTAGCCGAGGGAGATAAGAAAAGGAAGGCCGCCCCAACCGGGGAGGCCGAAGGGTCCAAGAAGGGAAGGACCCTCCTTCTGGACTGCTGCACGACGGCCGCCCACAGCGACGATGATTCGTTACCCAGGGACAAGCCCCTGGTGAAGTCGTAAGTATCCGGATACCATAGTAATTCATGGTATGTTTTATTGCACTGCTTCTCCTTATGCCGAATATGATTATGCAGTCCATCCCGAGCCCGTATCGACGTATCTTCATCGGACGGTTCTTTGGACTCGTCGGATATGAATAGCGATTCACTTCCGACCGCCTCCACCCCTTGCCCTACGGACAACGTCGAGGTGTTGTCTCAAAAGGCACCGAGCCGAGGGGAGGTAGTCCTGGGGGCGCCTCGAGGCGACCTTCCGGACCCTGGGCGCAAAGGGAGCAAGACTCCCACGGGCTTCAAGTTTGGCCCCCAGCCAAACACTACGCCGGAACCTTCAGTGGTTCCGGACTCCGTCAGGTGACCCCTCGTTAAGAGGGGCAAGCCGCCCGTGCCGGTGGCCTCTGTCCATCCAGAGGCACCGGAAAACTTGCTGGAAGCACTTCGCGGCGCTTCCATCGACGAAGAGCACTGCACTATCATGAGTGCGGTGATCGAGGAAGTTCAGTCCGCCAAAAACGGACTAACCGAAGCATGTGCCAGCCTCCTAACAGGCTTTCAGGTAAGAAATCAAAATATAGGAAAGTATTACCGCATAGACAGTAGCCCCTAATGCTCTGTTTTGCGTTCGTGAAGGAAGGTCGAATAGAGGATCAAATAATGACTGAGGAGTCTAATCAGAATATGTCTATGTGCATATGCAGGCTTCACTGCTAGCCGCTGCCACACGTACTGCGGAGGTCGCTGCGCTGAAGCAGGACCTTGAGCGGTCCGAGAAAGAGCTCGGCCTTACCAAGAGGCAGCTCGAGGAGAGCAAAGGTAAGCAATACCTTGTCTATATATTAAAAAGGAATTCAGTTGTAAAATAATAGGATCATCATGGATTTGCCAGGGGCCACGACCGAGGTGGCGACCATGAAGACGGCGCTGTCCTAGGCCGAAGACAAAGCGGCCAAGGAGCGCATTGAGCGGGAAAAGCAAGAAGCCCGGGTAGGCGAGGTGCAGCAAGAGCTCGAGGCTCTCGCCAAAAAACACGAGTCCTTGGAGCTTGACTCTAAGACGCGAGAGTCCGAGCTTGCGAAGGCGCTCGAAAGCGCGTAGAGCGCCAAGGCTGAAGCCCACAAGGCCCTCCAAGAGATTGATGCAGTGAAGAAGATAGCAGCGGGTAAGGCATTCATTATGCAAAGCAAGCATGTGAAGGAAACTTTCCTTTTACTTATCCGAGTTCGGAGCTCTCCAGAAGCGTTCGCAGATCTTCCCCGCAGTGTGCTGGATGCCGCGGAGTTTTACCGAGCTGAGGAAGGGAGCTCGACGGAAAAGTTGTTCTGGTCTCAATATACTGGGACCGAACACCCAATGCCCTTGAGCGACCAGCTGAAGCAACTGGTCGAGCTTCACAAGGCGACCGAACATGCCATGAAGGGTATTATATTCCGGATGTGGCCTGGCGATCCCCTGCCTAGCAGATACTTTGGTCTGGTGAGGCGGCTTGTGGATGCCTGCCCACGGCTTGAAGTCATAAAGCGGTCCGTCTGCATCGAGGGTGCAGGCAGGGCTTTTGCCCGGGCAAAGGTGCACTAGGCGAAGCTGGACACCGTAAGGCTGGTGAAGAAGGGGTCGCTGGAGGTCAAGGAGCACCGCTGCCCCGAAATGTATTATGACAGTGTCCTGAAGGGTTCCCACCTTGTGGCGGAGGAATGTGCTAGAGATGTAATTTTTGAATGAACATGCTCATGTGTTCCTGTAATGTGAAACGAGTTCATTTGCGCTATGCAACTCTTTTTGAATTTAAAATATTACCTTCTGTGCGGCCTTTTATAAAATCTAAGAGTTGGCCAGTCGTCGGCTTCTGGCCCCATGTAACTAGTACTGGGGTGTTCGGGATAAACCTGAGTACTCTTTATCCCAATTTTGGGTCCTTCGAGGGTGGTGTTCAGCACAACGAACCAGGCAATCAGATTATAAGGCTTTATCACTCTCACTTAGCCATAGAAGTCTACAATTTTAAATTTTGGCGAAGCCCCTAGTATTCGGAAGGCCGAATTTGGGGCGCTATATACGCCTAAGTCGGGCAAGGCCGACTCCTCGCCCGAAGCGGAAAAAGTCTTTAAGAACTTGAGACCTCTCGAACAGCGACCAACTCTCGCCTTATCATGACAGTCAGTTTTCGGCTTTCTCTACTGAGGTGCTTGTCTGGAAGAACCGGGACACAATCGTAGTAGTTCTCCCAACGCTACCTTAGCCGATATAGCGGAACGTAAGGTACCAAAACATGGGAGCCGGGCAAACCCAACTATTGACCCAAGACATGATTCAGAGCTGATGCATATAATTTTATAAGTTCGGGGTGCCGCACTGTCGAAAGTGTTCGGACTTCTCACGCCGTATTATGGGGTAAACGAAAGCACCTGGCGTACTAGCCGTACCAGAATGTACGGGTGCAAGTTGTCGTAAATGAACATATAAGAAAAAAGGGATGAATAATGCAATAATAGACTAATGCTATGCATTGTTATTTAAATAATACGTCGAAGCATACTGATACAAGTAGTGCAATAAGCAAAAAATAGGACCATTTGACATGTCCTATCCAAGGGCAAGCTGCGCATGGGTAATAAAAAGCGGGTATATCGATTGTTATTAGAGACCACCTGGGGGTTCCCTTGTACGTCTTATCTTCTTGCCTCCTTGGTTGTTCCTTCCCATAATGTGTCCGGCAATCATACTGCCGGAAAGGGCTTCCAGAGAGTAAGGTCCTGAAAGAGAAAAATGATAAAGGTATGCAGCCCCTAGGGTGGCTAAGCCGCATTGCGGGACGTGCCCTGATCATGCCCCCGCCTATACCCATGGTATTTTCAGTGCGTAATTATGTACGCGCGGCACGGATTTCGTCGCTTGACTGGGACTGGGACGGGGGCCGAATTGCTAGGCGAGCTCTGAACGTGCCAAGTGATCCTGTTGCAGGTTACTCCAGACTCGCTTGACGGTGTCCTGGGGCTGTATCGTCGAATTGGCGGTTTGCCTTAAAAGTCTGCTTTGTGCTTCTGTTGCGAGGGCCGCAGTGTCCACTTCCGTGCGGAGCGAGCGCTCTGTGTTTCCATTGACTGTTATGATCCCCCTAGGTCCTGGCATCTTGAGCTAGAGGTATGCATAATGCGGTACCGCATTGAATTTTGCAAATGCGGTTCGCCCAAGCAGTGCGTGATAGCCACTGCGGAACGAGACGATATTGAATACTAACTCCTCGTTTCGGAAGTCGTCCGGAGATCTGAAGACCACTGTATCCTGGGCCTCTACACCTGGGATGACGCCCTTAAAGGTGGTTTTGGTGGGTTTAATCCTCGAGGGATCTTACCCATTTTGCGCACTGTATCCTGATAGAGCAGGTTCAGGCTGCTGCCGCCGTCCATAAGGACTCGAGTGAGGTGAAATTCGTCGATGATGGGGTCTAGGACCAATGCGGCGGATCCTCCATGACAGATACTAGTGGGGTGGTCCCTGCGATCGAAGGTGATCGAACAAGAGGACCATGGGTTGAACTTTGGGGCGACGGGCTCCATCGCATAGACGTCCCTTAATGCACGCTTCCGTTCCCTCTTGGGAATGTGGGTTGCGTATATCATGTTCACCGTCTTCACTTGTGGGGGGAACCTCTTCTTTCCTCCCGTGTTCGGCGGCCGGGGCTCCTCCTCATCATCACTATGCAGCCCCTTGTCCTTGTTTTCGGCATTCAACTTGCCGGCCTACTTGAACACCCAACATTCTCTGTTGGTGTGATTGGCTGGCTTATCGGGGGTGCCGTGGATTTGACACGAGCGATCAAGTATGTGATCCAAACTGGACGGGCCCGGAGTACTTCTTTTGAATGGCTTTTTCCGCTGTGTTTGACACGAGAAAAACCTTATGGGCTCTCCGATAAGAAGGAAAGAGAAGGAGTATGGATTTCTCTCATGCGCCGGGGAAAAAGAAAAATGTGGGTGTGCCAGTGTACCGTAGTACACAAACAAAAGTGATACAGGAAACATGTATTTCATTTATCTCTTTGGATGAACAAAATTACAAGATCCCATAAAAAATGGTTGCGCTCCGTGGCCTACTAGCACGGCCTGCCTGACTATGGCGATGTGCGGTCTCCTGGTTCCCGGGGCCTCGAAAAGCTCCCGGTTAATTACTCCCGCGGGTTGCTCCGCGAGATACCTCCGATTAAGCCGTGTGGTCGTCTTCGTCGTCTTCGCTTCACGTTCTCCATACATGATGATGATGGTGTGTGTGTGTGGTGTGGGCGGCGGCAAAGCCCGTGTTCTCGTCGGTACACGTGCCGCTCAAAAAACATGGCTTTGTGCTGGCCATGTTCGCCCTCGCCGTCGCGCCTCGTCGGTCTTGACAGCGTTGATGTAGTCGGTGTTGAAGTTGCATGGGTCCTGCTCTGCTCGGACTTCTTGATGATATAGCGGCTTCGTCGGGTATGCAAGGGGTTGCCTCGCGGGAGTGTTCTTATGGAGACCGGCGTCAGTGTAAAACCAACGCTTGCTCATATCTGCAATGCTGGTGTGGTTGGCACCTCGTCTCAGTTGGACGCCGAATTTACGGCGGTCCGCCAAGGAAAAGGATGCCACCTCACATGGCCATAAAAAGGGGACCTGTACACCGGCGACGCCGTGGACCTGTACGCCGGAAGCTTTTCACCAATGACCTGTGCGCCGTGATAGGTGTGTCTCACTTGATTGAACGCCAAGTCTATGGCAGTCCGTTTTGTCAAGGACGCCACCCGGCGAACTCCTGAAGAGATGTTGTAGAGGTTTCATTGCCTTGGGTGGGTGCTACACCGAAAGGGGACCCATACGCCGGGGACGCCATGGACCTGTACATCGAGTCCTATACGACGAGAACCTGTCCGCCATGGTGGGTGCCTCATCTCGGCTAAACGCTGTATTCAGTGGTTTACCGAGACAAGTAGCATGCCGAGACCTGTACGCCAAGAACCTGTTCGCGATAGTGGGTGCACTTTCATAGTGGGACCGGTCTCAGGCTGCATCGTCGTGAGCACCGGTTCCGCCACATCGTCCCCTCCAAGAAGCAAGGTGTGAGACCTGTCCGGGGCGCCATGGACCTGTCCACCGTGATCGTAACGCCATGGACCTGTGCACCTGAGAGACCTGTTCGTCATGGACTTGTCTCGGGCTACGCGTTGCGAGCTCCGGCTCCGCCTTGTCGTCTCCTCTGGGAAGCAAGGCGCGAGACCTGTTCGGGGCATCATGGACCTGTGCACCAGTGACCTGTTCACCGAGGACCGCCGTAATTGGAACATCATGGACCTGTTCACCGAAACCTGTTCGCCATGATCTGTGCGTCGCGACCTGTTCGTCGGGGCCAGGTAGGCCGCCGTAGGAACACCAGGGCTAGTGGTTGGGCTGCGTCGTTGGCGAGCTCCGGCTGCTCCTGGGTCATCTTCAACCAAGAACACGACGCTTGAAGACAAAGACGGCGGTGTCGGTGTAGACTCCTGGTCCGGTGAAATCGCCTCCGACGATAACGACGGTATCGGGTACGTACTCTCCGTTCTCTCCGTGTATAGTGCATGCATGCTGGATGTGAGGGAGAAACAGAAGAAAGAAAAAAATAGACAATCATCTCACCATAGGGGAACGTGAGCTTCATGTTCATGTTGCTGCCGCCGGGGTTCCTTGCACTTGTACCAGCCGGCCTGATGGATGCGTGAGGTGATGTTGCGACCGTGTGGGTTCTAGGCGTACGTGAGTTCTTTCACGTGAGTTGTGTTCTTTTGCGTGAGTTGTGTTTTGCTCCAGGGACGTCTTTAGATATCCTGCAAAATAGATGATAGCTCATAGAAGAAAAAGATTGGTGTATGGTTATGTGCTTCTCTTCCCCCGCACGTATTTCCACGACCGGCGAATACACATGTTTGTCGTTCATATGATATCCACGATGCTGCCGCCACGAGCGTGTCTCATCCTCGACGCTGTGGCACGAGCGCGTCTTCTTCTACGTGTTTTCTCTTCTCTCCTCTGCTACGTACATGAGCCTTCACTGGCTCCAGCGCGTCGTTGCTGTCGCCGCTGCGTGCTAACTCCAGTGTTTTCTCTTCTGTCTCCTCGACGCTGCCGCAAGAGCCGGCGCGTCTCCTGCATGGTTCTCCGTGTAGTTCTTTGTCGCATGGTCTCCTTTGCTCGACGCTGGTCCTTGGATGGATGTGCGACACCTGATAGATGAAATACATTAATAACAAATAAAATTAATCAATGGGGCTTGATCAACTCCCGTTTCATAATCTCCTTGGGAGCCAGCATCCTCGACGTTGGCAGGCCGCCGCTGTGGCCGGCGTCTCTGGGCTCATCCCATCTGTTGCCTGGTTTGCGAACGCGCGGCCATGGACGCGCCATCATCTCCTCGGCTGCGTTCGTTGTTGCGTTGGCTATGCTAGCTAGCTCCTCTCCTCCTTCTGGTGGTTGTGTCTTGCTACGTGGACTTCTCCTTCTCTTGCTGTAACACCTATAAGATGAAAGACAAGAAGTACTGTAAGAGATTAGTGGGGCTTGCTCTGCTCCCTTTTCTCCATCTCGAAGGCACTGGTTTGCTTGCGGGCATATCACCAGTCGGAGGCAACCAATTGCCGGCGCACTCATCGCCGCCGCCGAGTGTGTGCCTCCGCGTCGTCGAGCTCGGACGGGTGTCTCTGCAGCCGCCGCCTCCGCGTCCTATGCTTGCACTGCCACGAGCAAACCGCCGGCCCTACGCGCCGCCGCCATGGGCGCGTCTCTCACGGCGGGCTGCATCTCTTTGCCGAGGCTGGTCTTGTGTCTCTCTTCCTGAGCCCCTGGTAAAGAACAGAGAAGAAGAAAACAAGAAACAACAAGGCATCCATCGTACGTGTCCTTGGACATGCATGGGCAACTGAAGAGCCACGCAACAACCATGTGGCCGTCCGGTGTGCCCTGTAGCGACCGATGCTGCCGTACCGGCCGCCACCGTGGGCGCGCCTCTCCCGGCTGGCTTCCGTCTCTCGTCGTCTGCCGCCGGACAGGGTCAAGCAGCGTGCGTCATGCCCGGCGAGTGCGCCGCGGCTGTGGGTGCGCCTTCTGGCCGGCCTTGTTGTATTTGCTACGTCCGCCGGCCGCCTGCGTTCTCTCCTGTTATGATCCTTCTCCCCTCTTTTGTACTTGAGGGTTGGCTGGCTTTATATAGTCAGCCGGTGGAGTTGAATGGATGGTATGTGGAGCACGTACTTCCGGTAGCCGATCTTCTTCCGGTTCTTCTTGACACCCAAGTCTGCATGAGAAAAAGAAAATATATAGACACATACCTTGTTATTTGCCACCTATTCCTTTCTATGTGATTCTCGTGGGTCGGTTGCACTTATTTCCATATTTCTCTTTTCTAGCTTGCCGATTATTTGCCAATTCCATTAGCTAAAAAACTTGAACGTGGTCACGTATAGTGTACACCCGATGCCAGTACGTGCATGTCCCATGTACGTTGTTGCTTTATAAGGCCCGTATATTTCATGTAACTATGCCATAATCACCCAGCCATTATGGCCCACTAATGCATCTTCTTCAATTAGGCTGAAGACTATGCCATGAGCATTTTACGTGCACATGTATAACGCGCTTTTAGGATAAGAAGTTAGGCACACACCCTTAGAACTTTTCCCTGCACGAGCACACCTTTTGCATATTTGCATGCACACGAGGCCATGCATTTTGAACATATATTACATGGGCACTCCTTGCTCCATCAATATGTTTAACTTACATAGAGAAAACAGAATATTGGGACAAAAATAATTTCATACTATTACTTGTACAAAATCTCGTTGAACACGCTGACCGGATCTAGAGCCTCTGAATCCGGCATTGACTGCCGTATCATCGGCGTTATCGCCGTTGTTGAGGCACTTGTGTCTGTTAGGACGTGGTCTGCCGTTGGCATCTTTAGTATCCGAAGTGCCCGGATTCCTTGATGTGTTGTTGCTGCGAGCCAGCCAGCCATCCTCGCCCGCGCAAAAGCGGGTCATGAGTGTCGTGAGGGCTGCCATAGACTTCGGCTTCTCCTGGCCGAGGTGCCGGGCGAGCCACTCGTCACGGATGTTATGCTTGAATGCCGCTAAAGCCTCTGCATCCGAACAGTCGACAATTTCGTTTTTCTTAGTTAGGAACCGTGTCCAGAATTGCCTAGCGGATTCCCCTGGCTGGTGAGTTATATGGCTCAAGTCATCAGCATCCGGTGATCGCACATAAGTGCCTTGGAAGTTGTCAAAGAATGCATTTTTCAAATCCTCCCAACTGCCGACGGAGTCTGCTGGCAAGCTATTCAGCCAATACCGAGCTGGTCCTTTGAGTTTTAGTGGGAGGTACTTGATGGCATGCAGATCATCACCGTGGACCATGTGGATGTGGAGGAGGAAATCCTCAATCCATACAGCGGGATCTGTTGTACCATCATACGATTCGACATTTACGGTTTTAAAACCCTCCGGGAATTCATGATCCATAACTTCATTAGTGAAGCATAGGGGGTGTGCGGCGCCTTTGTGCCGGGCTATATCACGACACAGTTCATATGAGTCTTGTCTGCTATATTTGGCCCGACCGGATTTACTTTTGGCGTATCCGGCGTGACGGTCATCGTCCCGCGTTGGCGCGCGCCCCCGTGACCCGTATATCAACCTTGCATGTTTTGCCCTGCTTTCCAATACGTCTCGCAGGTCCCGCGTGTTGCCCCGGGCCTTGGTATTTTTGTTTGAGTGGCGGTGGGGTGCAGGCTGAACTTCAGGCTAAAACGCCTCTCTGGCTCAGACACGAGGTGGCCGGTCAGCCGCATCGTACACTGGTGATGTAGGTTTCAATGCTTCCTCCTCGAGGTGAGGTAGCAACCTGCGCTTTGGGTAACTCTTGGAGGGGCGCTCGAGTTCGCATTCCTCGGCCGCAAGGACTTTGGTCCATCTGTCTGCTAGCAAATCTTGATCAGCTCGAAGCTGTTGTTGCTTTTTCTTCAAGCTATTTGCTGTGACCATAAGCCGGCGCTTGAAGCGCCCCTGCTCGACGGGATCCTCAGGCACGATAAATTCTTCATTGTAGAGGCTCACCTCGTCTTCGGAGAGAGGCATGTAATTGTCCTTCTCCGATTCTCCATCTGCTGCCCGCTCTGGAGGGCTAGCTTGTTCACCCTCCTGCTCTAAATCGTGCTGGAGGGGATTGTTGTCGTCTTCGGCACTATCCGGAGTGTTATTGTCTCTTGTGTCGGTATCACTACTTTTGCTATGGCGGGACTTAGAGCGGCGCTGCTGACGTCGGCGCTTGGGTTGCTTCTTGGAGAGGTCGCCCTCCGCTGTCTCGTCGCCCTCCGCTGTCTCGTCGCCATTGCCTTCTTTGGGGATATCCACCATGTATATATCATGTGATGAGGTGGCGGTCCAGCGCCCTGTGGGAGGTGGTTCCTGTTTGTCTCCTGCATCGTCGTCCATACCGTCGATGTCTTCGGAGTCGAAGTCGAGCATGTCAGTTAAATCATCGACAGTGGCTACTAAGTGGGTGGTGGGTGGGGAGCGAATTTCTTCGTTGTCCGCATCCCATTCTAGCCGGACATAGTTCGGCCAAGGTTCTCCTGACAAGGAGAGAGACCTTAATGAATTTAGCACGTCGCCTAAAGGTGAGTGCTGAAAGATATCCATGGAGGTGAACTCCATGATCGGCGCCCAATCGGATTCGATAGGCACGGACGCAAGCGGCTCAGAGTCCGTGGCCGGAGACGAATCCAGTGGTTCGGCAACACGGCTCTCGTAAGCAGTGAAGTCAGTATCCGGCTTTATCTCCACTGAGAGTGCGGCCTCCATGGCGGGGTCTATCCACCTGCCCTCCGATGGAGCAATTTGCTCCGGATTGAAGGCCGGAGTAGTTGCAGGTGTGATCTCCCGAACACTGTCCGAATGCAGAGTTACGTCATGCTCGTCGTGATTGTGCGGTGCACCTGGCAAGGGCTCGAATCCGTCGAAGATCAAGTCTCCACGGATGTCGGTAGTGTAGTTTAACTTTCCGAACCTGACCTGAGGGCCAGGGGCGTAGCTCTCGATCTACTCCAGATGGCCAAGCGAGTTGGCCCGTAGTGCGAAGCCGCCGAATACGAAGATCTGTCCGGGGAGGATAACCTCACCCTGGACCGCATCGTTACCGATGATCGAAGGATCCATCAAGCCTTACGGCGACGGCACAGTGGAACTCTCAATGAAAGCACCAATGTCGGTGTCAAAACCGGCGGATCTCGGGTAGGGGGTCCCGAACTGTGCGTCTAAGGCGGATGGTAACAGGAGGCGGGGGACACAATGTTTACCCAGGTTCGGGCCCTCTCGATGGAGGTAATACCCTACGTCCTGCTTGATTGATCTTGATGATATGAGTATTACAAGAGTTGATCTACCACAAGATCGTAGAGGCTAAACCCTAGAAGCTAGCCTATGGTATGATTGTTGTTGTCCTACGGACTAAACCCTCCGATTTATATAGACACCGGAGGGGGCTAGGGTTACATAGAGTCGGTTACAAGGAAGGAGATCTACATATCCGTATTGCCAAGCTTGCCTTCCACGCCAAGGAGAGTCCCATCCGGACACAGGATGAAGTCTTCAATCTTGTATCTTCATAGTCCAACAGTCCGACCAAAGGATATAGTCTGGCTGTCCAGAGACCCCCTAATCCAGGACTCCCTCACACCCACACATGATAGTCCTATTACCTTTTTGAATTCTCCCGACTACACTATATCGGAGAAGTTTGCCCTTATTAAGGATTATATTGATGGGTTGCCTTTTACCGTTGCACATGATGATTTTGATAAATATAATATGCATGTGCTTGCTTCTCCTACTTGCAATTATTATGAGAGAGGAACTATATCTCCACCTCTCTATGTTTCCAATATGATAAAATTGCAAGTAACTGTTTGTACTATGCATTGGCCTTTACTATGTGTGCATGAATTGTTCTTTTATGACATGCCGATGCATAGGAAGAGAGTTAGACTTCATCATTACATGATATATTTTACTTTGTGCTCACTACTAAATTACAAATCATTGTTAATTAAAATTGGCTTTGATATACCTTGGGATCCGGGTGGATCCATTACTTGAGCACTATATGCCTAGCTTAATGGCTTTAAAGAAAGCGCTGCCAGGGAGACAACCAGGAAGTTTTAGAGAGTCATTTATTTCTGTTGTGTGCTTTTATAAGGTTTAAAAATAAAAATAATGTGCCAAGGTTTGCCTTTAGGATGTTTTAGATGCTTGTTGGTTTGTACGGTGCAGGACAGAAACTTTGGCTATAGTGCGTGATTTTACATTTTTTACTGGAACATCAAACGGTTCTGAAACTTTTTGCGCTGTCTTTCTATACAATTTTTTTCCTAATTTTGGTAGAATTTTTGGAGTACCAGAGGTATGTTGAATGTTCAAATTACTACAGACTGTCCTGTTTAAGACAGATTCTGTTTTTGATGCATAGTTTTCTTGTTTTGATGAAATTATCGATTTATATTAGTGGATTAAGCCATGGAAAAGTTATATTACATTAGCTACAATGAAAAAACAAAATATGAATTGATTTGAAACAGTACTTAGAGTAGTAATTTGCTTTATTATACTAACAGATCTTACCGAGTTTTCTGTTAAGTTTTGTGTGGATGAAGTGTTCGAAGATCGAGGAGGTCTCGATGTGAGGAGAAGGAGGAGAGGCAAGAGCTCAATCTTGGGGATACCCAAGGCACCCCAAGTAAATATTCAAGGATAATCAAGCGTCTAAGCTTGGGGATGCCCCGGAAGGCATCCCATCTTTCTTCAACAAGTATTGGCATGTTTTCGGATTCGTTTCGTTCATGCGATATGTGCAGATCTTGGAGCGTATTTTGCATTTAGTTTTCACTTTTCTTTTATGCACCATGCTGATATGAGATAGTCCTTGGTTGATTTATAGAATGCTCATTGCAATTCACTTATATCTTTTGAGTATGGTTTTATAGAATGCTTCATGTGCTTCGCTTATGTAATTTAAAGTTTGGATTTCCTGTTTCTCTTCACATAGAAAACCGCCATTTGTAGAATGCTCTTTTGCTTCACCTATATTTGTTAGAGCGTGGGCATATTTTTTGTATAAAGAATTAAACTCTCTTACTTCACTTATATCTATTTAGAGAGTTGACAGGAATTGGTCATTCACATGGTTAGTCATAAAATCATACATAAAACTTGTAGATCACTGTGTATGATATGTTCGATTCCTTGCAATATTTTTGCGATATAAAGGTTGTGATATTAGAGTCGTGCTAGTTGAGTAATTGTGAAATACTTCTGTTGAGGTTTGCAAGTCCCGTAGCATGCACGTATGGTGAACCGTTATGTAACGAAGTTGGAGCATGAGGTATTTATTGATTGTCTTCCTTATGAGTGGCGGTCGGGGACGAGCAATGGTCTTTTCGTACCAATCTATCCCCCTAGGGGCATGCATAGTAGTATTTTTCTTTGAGGGCTAATAAACTTTTGCAATAATTATATGAGTTCTTTATGACTAATGTGAGTCCATGGATTGTACGCACTCTCACCCTTCCATCATTGCTAGCCTCTCCGGTACCGTGCATTGCCCTTTCTCACCTCGAGAGTTGGTGCAAACTTCGCCAGTGCATCCAAACTCCGTGATACGATACGCTCTATCACACATAAACCTCCTTATATCTTCCTCAAAACAGCCACCATACCTACCTATTATGGCATTTCCATAGCCATTCCGAGATATATTGCCATGCAACTTCCATCATCATCATATACATGACTAGAGAATTTATTGTCATATTGCTTTGCATGATCGTAAGATAGCTAGCATGATGTTTTCATGGCTTGTCCGTTTTTTGATGTCATTGCTACGCTAGATCATTGCACATCCCGGTACACCGCCGGAGGCATTCATATAGAGTCATATCTTTGTTCTAGTATCAAGTTGTAATATTGAGTTGTAAGTAAATAAAAGTGTGATGATCATCATTATTAGAACATTGTCCCATGTGAGGTTATCAAAATAAAAGAGGCCAAAGAATCCCAAATAAAAAAAGAGGCCAAAGAAGCCCACCAAAAAAGATAAAAAAACAAAAAACAAAAAAATGAGAGAAAAAGAGAGAAGGGACAATGTTACTATCCTTTTACCACACTTGTGCTTCAAAGTAGCACCATGTTCTTCTCTTGAGTTATCACTTTCATATACTAGTGGGAATTTTCATTATAGAACTTGGCTTGTATATTCCAATGATGGGCTTCCTCAAATGCCCTAGGTCTTCATGAGCAAGCAAGTTGGATACACACCCACTTAGTTTCAGTTTGAGCTTTCATACACTTATAGCTCTAGTGCATCCGTTGCATGGCAATCCCTACTCCTCACATTGACATCAATTGATGTGCATCTCCATAGCCCGTTGATTAGCCGCGTCGACGTGAGACTTTCTTTTTTTGTCTTCTCACACAAACCTCCATCATCATATTCTATTTCACCCATAGTGCTATGTCCATGGCTTGCGCTCATGTATTGCATGAGGGTTGAAAAGGCTGAAGCGCGTTAAAAAGTATGAACCAATTGCTCGGCTTGTCATCGGGGTTGTGCAGGATTTGAATGCTTTGTGTGGTGAAGATGGAGCATAGCCAGACTATATGATTTTGTAGGGATGAGCTTTCTTTGGCTATGTTATTTTGATAAGACATAATTGCTTGGTTAGTATGCTTGAAGTATTATTGTCTTAATGTCAAATGATAGACTATTGCTTTGAATCACTCGTGTCTTAATATTCATGCCATGATTAGATTACATGATCAAGATTATGCTTGGTAGCATTCCACATCAAAAATTATCTTTTTTATCATTTATCTACTCGAGGACGAGCATGAATTAAGCTTGGGGATGCTGAAACGTCTCCGTCGTATCTATAATTTTTGATTGTTCCATGCCAATATTATACAACTTCCATATACTTTTGGCAACTTTTTATACTATTTTTGGGGACTAACATATTGATCCAGTGCCCAGTGCCAGTTCCTATTTGTTGCATGTTTTTTGTTTCGTAGAAAATCCATATCAAACAGAGTCCAAACGGAATAAAAACGGACGGAGATTATTTTTGGAATATTTGTGAAATATGGGAAAAGAATCAACGTGAGACGGTGCCCGAGGGAGCCACGAGGCAGGGGGCGCGCCCCTGACCCTCGTGCCCCCCCATAAGGCGGTTACTGCTCTTCTTCGGCCGCAATAAAGCTAATTTTCGGAAAAAATCAGGGTGAAGGTTTCAATCCAATCGGAGTTTACGGATCTTCGGATATATAAGAAACAGTGAAAGGGCAGAATCCCAGAACGCAGAAACAGAGAGGCAGATCCAATCTCGGAGGGGCTCTCGCCACTCCCGTGCCATGGAGGCCATGGACCAAAGGGGAAACCCTTCTCCCATCTAGGGAGGAGGTCAAGGAAGAAGAAGAAGGAGGGGGGCTCTCTCCCCCTCGCTTCCGGTGGTGCCGAAACGCCACCGGGGGCCATCATCATCACCACAATCTACACCAACACCTCTGCCATCTTCACCAACATCTCCATCACCTTACCCCCTCTATCTACAGCGGTCCACTCTCCCGCAACCCACTGTACCCTCTACTTGAACATGGTGCTTTATGCTTCATATTATTATCCAATGATGTGTTGCCATCTTATGATGTCTGAGTAGATTTTCGTTGTCCTATCGGTGATTGGTGAACTTCTATGATTGATTTAATTTGCTTGTGGTTATGTTGCTGTCCTTTGGTGCCCATCATATGAGTGCGCGCGTGGATCACACCATAGGGCTAGTTGTATGTTGATAGGACTATGTATTGGAGGGCAAGAGTGATAGAAACTTCAACGTAGCATAGAAATTGATGCATACGGGATTGAAGGGGGACCTATATATCTTAATGTTATGGTTGGGTTTTACCTTAATGAACGTTAGTAGTTGCGGATGCTTGCTAATAGTTCCAATCATAAGTGCATAGAATTCCAAGTCAGGGATGACATGCTAGCAGTGGCCTCTCCCACATAAAACTTGCTATCGGTCTAGTAAAGTAGTCAATTTCTTAGGGACAATTCCGCAACTCCTACCATACTTTTCCACACTCGCTATACTAACTTTATTGCTTCTTTATCTAAACAGCCCCTAGCTTTTATTTACGTGCTCTTTATTACCTTGCAAACCTATCCAAAAACACCTACAAAGTACTTCTAGTTTCATACTTGTTCTAGGTAAAGCGAACATTAAGCGTGCGTAGAGTTGTATCGGTGGTCGATAGAACTTGAGGGAATATTTGTTCTACCTTTAGCTCCTCATTGGGTTCGACACTCTTACTTATCGAAAGAGGCTACAATTGATCCCCTATACTTGTGGGTTATCTGCACGCGACGCTTCTCTGGTGTCCGTGCGTGTTCAATGCCGTAGACCCATTGCTGGATGGGATGGGGCGGATATCCACCATGCCATCGAATGCCCCGTTCGTTCGTATGCTGCCATTAAGCCGGCTCGTCGGCCGAGAAACCCACTTCGGCACCGTGCATTGACGCAGCCGGATGCTTGATATGTCTCCGTCGTATCTACTTTTCCAAACACTTTTGCTCTTATTTTAGACTCTAATTTACATGATTTGAATGAAACTAATCCGAACTGACGCTATTTTCAGCAGAACTTACCATGGTGTTGTTTTTGTGCAGAAATAAAAGTTCTCGAAATTGGATGAAACTGTTGGGGAACGTAGTAATTTCAAAAAAATTCCTACGCACACGCAAGATCATGGTGATGCATAGCAACGAGAGGGGAGAGTATTGTCTACGTACCCTCATAGACCGTAAGCGGAAGCGTTATGACAACGCGGTTGATGTAGCCATACATCTTCACAATCGACCGATCTAGCACCGAAGGTGCGGAACCTCCACGATCTGCTCACGTTCGGCTCGGTGATGTCCCGCGAACTCATGATCCAGTAGAGCTTCGAGGGAGAACTTCGTCAACACGATGATGTGATGACGGTGATGATGTTGCTACCGGAACAAGGCTTCGCCTAAGCATCACTATGATATTACCGAGGTAGATTGTGGTGGAGGGGGGCACCCCACACGGCTAAAAGATCAATGATCAACTTG
Source organism: Triticum urartu (assembly GCF_056163025.1). NCBI lineage: Eukaryota > Viridiplantae > Streptophyta > Magnoliopsida > Poales > Poaceae > Triticum > Triticum urartu. The sequence goes on along the minus strand of NC_141879.1, from coordinate 220,322,384 downwards.
TGTGTCTATGGGGAGTCCTACTCCCATCGGGAGTAGGACTCCCCCCGCCCTTGTTGGATTTAGGACAGAAGGAAGGAGGAGATAAGGCCCATATACCTCCCGGGGGGTTCCGGTAACCTCCCGGTGCTCCGGTATACTCCCGATTTCACCCAGAACCATTCCGATGTTCAAACATAGGCTTCCAATATATCAATCTTTACGTATCGACCATTTTGAGACTCCTCGTTATGTCTGTGATCAAATCCAGGACTTCAAACTACCTTTGGTACATCAAAACACATAAACTCGTAATACCGATCGTCACTGAACGTTAAGCCTGCGGACCCTACGGGTTCGAGAACTATGTAGACATGACCGAGACATGTCTCCGGTCACTAACCAATAACGAAACCTGGATGCTCATATTGGTTCCTACATATTCTACGAAGATCTTTATCGGTCAAATCGCATAATGATATACGTTGTTCCCTTTGTCATTGGTATGTTACTTGCCCGAGATTCGATCGTCGGTATCTCAATACCTAGTTCAATCTCGTTACCGGCAAGTCTCTTTACTTGTTCCGTAATGCTACATCCTGTAACTAACTCATTAGCTACATTGCTTGAAAGTCTTACAGTGATGTACATTACCGAGTGGGCCCAGAGATACCTCTTCAACAATCAGAGTGAGAAATCCAAATCTTGATCCATGCCAACTCAACAAACACCATCGGAGACACCTGTAGAGCACCTTTATAATCACCTAGTTACGTTGTGATGTTTGGTAGCACACAAAGTGTTCCTCCGGTATTCGGGAGTTGCATGATCTCATAGTCATAGGAACATGTATAGTTATGGAGAAAGCAATAGCCACAAACTAAACGATCATCGTGCTAAGCTGATGGATGGGTCAAGTCAATCACATCATTCTCTAATGATGTGATCTCGTTAATCAAATGACAACTCATGTCTATGGTTAGGAAACATAACCATCATTGATTCAATGAGCTAGTCAAGTAGAGGCAAACTAGTGATAGTCTGTTTGTCTATGTATTCACACATGTACTAAGTTTCCGGTTAATACGATTCTAGCATGAATAATAAACATTTATCATGATATGAGGAAATATAAATAACAACTTTATTATTGCCTCTAGGGCATATTTCCTTCAGTCTCCCACTTGCACTAGAGTCAATAATCTAGATTACATTGTAATGATTGTAACACCCATGGAGTCTTGGTGCTGATCATGTTTTGCTCATGAGAGAGGCTTAATCAATGGGTTTGCCACATTCGGAGTCGTATGTATTTTGCAAATTTCTATGTCTACAATGCTTTCCACGGAGCTACTTTAGCTAATTGCTCCCACTTTTGATATGTATCTAGATCGAGACTTAGAGTCATCCAGATCGGTGGCAAAGCTTCCATCGACATAACTCTTTACGATGAACTCTTTGTCACCTCCATAACCGAGAAACATTTCCTTATTCCACTAAGGATATTTTTGACCGCTGTCTAGTGATCCACTCTTGGATCACTATTGTACCCTCTTGGCAAACTTATGGTGAGGTACACAATAGGTCTGGTACACAACATGGCATACTTTATAGAACCTATGACTGAGGCATAGGGAATGACTTTTCATTCTCTTTCTATTTTCTTCCGTGGTCGGGTTTTGAGTCTTTACTCAACTTCACACCTTGCAACACAGGCAAGAACTCCTTCTTTGACTTTTCCATTTTGAACTATTTCAAAATCTTGTCAAGGTATGTACTCATTGAAAATATATCAAGCGTCTTGATCTATCTCTATAGATCTTGATGCTCAATATGTAAGTAGCTTCATTGAGGTCTTTCTTTGAAAAACTCTTTTCAAACACTCCTTTATGCTTTCCATAACTTTCTACATAATTCCCGATCAACAATATGTCATTCACATATACTTATCAGAAATGATGTAGTGCTCCCAGTCACTTTCTTGTAAATACATGCTTCATCGCAAGTCTGTATAAAACCATATGCTTTGATCACTTTATCAAAGCATATATTCCAACTCCGAGATGCTTCCACCAGTCCATAGATGGATCGCTGGAGCTTGCACACTTTGTTAGCACCTTTAGGATTGACAAAACCTTCTTGTTGCATCATATACAACTCTTCTTTAATAAATCCATTAAGGAATGTAGTTTTGATATCCATTTGCCAGATTTCACAAAATGTGGCAACTGACAAAGCTACGTACCTAGGGTAGGGTCATAGACCTGACCTAGACATCCTCCCCTAGGACAGCACCCTAAAGCCAGGATCATCCAAAGGATACCATCATCCACTCGACCAGAAACGTTCCACACGGAAGAATCGATGTCTCTCGACGGACAGAAGAGCTAAATCCACTCTACATATGCAATGGTCGAGCATTTACGTATAGACTTAATTGACATTTATAGCACTTTAATGTGGGCGTTACCAGTAACGTTCTCTCTTCAATGTACCTTAAACCCTCTGTGTCGTGGGCTGGCTGGGGTCTTGGCGCACTCTATATAAGCCACCCCCCTCCACAGGCACAAAGGTTTGCACCCCCTGTAACACACACGCTTATAATCCAGTCGACCGCCTCCGGGCTCCGAGACGTAGGGCTGTTACTTCCTCTGAGAAGGGCCTGAACTCGTAAAACTCGCGTGTACAACTCCTCCATAGCTAGAATCTTGCCTCTACATCCCTACCCCCCATTCTACTGTCAGACTTAGAACCACGACAGTTGGCGCCCACCTTGGGGCAGGTGTCTTAGCGACTTGTTGGAGAAGTTGCGATTTTCCCGATCCCCATCAACATGGTTTCAGGCGGAGGTTTGGCCGAGGGCCGCGAGATCCATCTCGGCGCGCTCGTGTTCATCGCCCACGACTCCGCTTGGCTCCAGGAAGCGCCACTTGACGTCGAGGTGCTCCCCGTCCGTGGGGCGACGCACTTTCACGCGTGCATCCATGGCGTCCTCCTGCGGCAGCCGTTAACTCAGTATCGGTCGGCTCCTGTGCTGACTTCCCTCCTTGCAGCCCACCGGAGCAAGCGTTCCGGTCAATCGAGGCTTTAGCGGTGGGTGAGGCATGCGGTGGCTCGCTAGTCGGCCACCCCCCAAGTCACGGCAATCGAGCCCGACGAAACTCTCTATAGCCTGTTCGACTGGCTCCGTAGAGACTGCATCCGAGTGTGACAGCAACGACCCCGTGGCAGAAGTTTTGATGGTCAATGGACCACGCAGTCCTCCTGGCTTCACCCATGAAGACGGAGGCGATGGGGACTGTAACACCCCGGATGTAATTTACCTTATCTGTACTCCAACTCTTGTCGTTTCCGGCCTAAGTTATTTTATTTTCCTCGGTGTCGGGTTTTTGTCTCCGTGTGTTGTTGCCTTTGTCATGCATCTCATATCAAGTCATCCTGTGCATTGCATTTGCATACGTGTTCGTCTCATGCATCCGAGCATTTTCCCCGTTGTCCGTTTTGCATTCCGGCGCTCCTATGTCACCCGGTGTCCCTTTCAACCTCTTTTCGTGTGTGGAGGTTAAACATTTCCGGATTGGACCGAGACTTGCCAAGCGGCCTTGGTTTACTACCGGTAGACCGCCTGTCAAGTTTTGTGCCATTTGGACTTCGTTTGATACTCCAACGGTTAACCGAAGGACCAAAAAGGCCTTGTTTGTGTTGCAGCCCAACACCCTTCCAATTTGGCCCAAGACCCACCTAAACCCTCTCCATCATCTAGAGTGTTCGATCATGATCACGTGGCCGAAAACCGCACCTCATTTGGAGTTTCCTAGCTCCCTCTACCTATAAAACTAGCCCCTCCTCTGAAATTCGCGGATCATTCTACCCTAATCCTAAAAAGTTTGCTCTCGCCGCCGCCGGACATGTCCGCCGCCTAACGGACATCCCGCCGCTGCCAATCACCGCCCGCCACGTGGCAGGCCGCCTCCACCGCCTCCCGCGGCCCGCCGGGCCCGAGGAGAGCCCCCGCGGCCCGGGTCTCCTCCGCCGCCGACCGAGCCTTCTCCTTCCTCCCGCCGGCTCCCCGCCGCCACCGCGGCGGCCGAGCTCCGCCACCGCACCAGCGCCGCGCCTCCGCCGCTCCGCCGCCTCGCCATCACCGCCCGGAGCCGCCGCGCCACCTCGATGCCGGCGTCCGCCGCTCCGCCGCCGGGGTCGCCGCCTCGGCCACCGGCGCCCGATGCCGCCATCCTCCTCTCCGTCGCCGGTGCACCCCAGCGTCCTCCTCCTCCGGCCGCCGTGTTCTTCATCCCCGGCGAGCCTCGGCATCCGCGCTGCTACAATACCGGATCTGGATCCAGATCCAGATCCAAACGAGGGTTGACTTTCCTCTCGAAACCCTAGCTAATTTGCATTTTCCCGCATGTTATAACTATCTCATCGTGTATCCGATTTGTGCGTGTAGCATATCAAAATGTTCGTCTCGATGAGTACATCATTTCATCTCATTGAATAATTTTCATTTGAGCTCATCTTGATGCCTGAAATGTTGTTGGAAGAGCGCTATGTGATGAAATTGTCAGATCTGTTTCAGGAAATGGCATTTTGTCATTTTTGCCATGATTAATGTGTGCATGATATGATCCTGAGCTCTACATGTGTTTTGTTATATGCCATGCCATATTTGTAGAGGTGCTTGCCATGTATTTTTGTGATATTTGTGGTGACTAGCACAAGCTTGCAAAGTAGCGTAATCGGTAATGCTGATTTCAGGGACTTAGAATTTCACTAAGTCTTTGTCCTGATTTTGTTGTTATGCCATATGTTCATGTTGTTTCCTAGTGATCCGTGCCTCTTTTGAGGATGACCAGTAAGGTTGTTTTGTTAACATTGTGGTGATCTATCCATCCATGTATTTGTTTGCATTTATGGAGCACCCTAGCTTGAGTCAATCGAGCTCTACTTTTGCTATAAAGTGAATCCTAGCAGATTGTTGACATGTTTAGCGATTTTGCCGAGGATGTTGCTATCGATCCGTGCATGCTATGTTATTGTTCTTGCCATGTCTAGCTTCTATGCTAAGTATTATTGATGGGTGTATGCTTAATTTATCATGCCATGCTCTGTAGTGAGTGCATCGAGCTCGTAAACATGCCTACTCGTTAACTGATTTGCATGCTCCAGTTTTTCACTAAGTCTGAATCTGTTTATGTTTTTGCCATGTTCACATGCTTGCAATTGTATTTTCTGATCCCTTTTGGCTCAAGGTCACTAAGGGACTTTTGTTAAGTGCTTTGAGTAGCTTCATGCCATGCCTTGCTTTGCCATGTTAAGTTCCTGTAGCATGTAGTTTTCATGCTCTAAAGTGTGCTTCCTGATGATAAATTCCAGACTTGTGTTAATTTCACTAAGTCTGAAACCTGTTATCATTTGCACTTTTGCCATGCTTGTTTGAACCTGTTATTGGATGAATTTAGCCGTAGCTCAGTGTTCATCTTTTGTCAGGCATCATGAGTGTATCCCTTTAATGTATTTTCTTGTCATGTTTGAGTTCTGTAGCATATTTATATTGATGCATTTAGTTGGTCACTTGCTGATTATCGCAGACCGGTGCCATATTTGTTTTGCTTGCCATTTCCAAACCGTGCATCCGATTCCGGTGATCTTTATATCGATTTTAACTGAAATCACCTCACCTTTCCAGTGGCACTCTTGGATTTCCAAGTTGAGGCCAGGTTCAATCATTCCTTGTCAAATCTTGCATATGCATCACATACCGCATCCCGCATATCATACCATGTTTGCATCATGTTGTTTGAGCATTGCACGTGGTTGATTGTGTTCCGTTTGCTTGTTGTTCTTGTTTGGGTAGAGACGGGAGACAAGTTTGCGAACGAGGAGCCCGTTGAGTTCGCTTATGAGGATCAAGTCAACTCTGACAACTTTGCAGGCAAGATGACCATACCCTCGGAATCACTTCTATCTTTGCTTGCTAGATGCTCGCTCTTTTGCTATGCCTATGCTATGATGCCTACCACTTGCTTGTCATGCTTCCAAAATTGCCATGTCAAACCTCTAACCCACCATGTCCTAGCAAACCGTTGTTTGGCTATGTTACCGCTTTGCTCAGCCCCTCTTATAGCGTTGCTAGTTGCAGGTGAAGATTGGAGATCGTTCCTTGTTGGAACATTGTTTATTATTGGGATATCACCATATTATCTTGTTTATCTTAATGCACCTATATACTTGGTAAAGGGTGGAAGGCTCGGCCTTTTGCCTAGTGTTTTGTTCCACTCTTGCCGCCTTAGTTTCCGTCATATCGGTGTTATGTTCCCGAATTTTGCGTTCCTTACGCGGTTGGGTTATAATGGGAACCCCTTGACAGTTCGCCTTGAATAAAACTCCTCCAGCAATGCCCAACCTTGGTTTTACCATTTTCCACCTAGCCTCTTTTTCCCTTGGGTTTCTGGAGCCCGAGGGTCATCTTTATTTAAACCCCCCCGGGCCAGTGCTCCTCTGAGTGTTGGTCCAAACTAGAGCCCTGTGCAGCGCCCCCTCGGAGAAACTCGAGGTTTGGTTTTAGTTGTATGGAGCGCTCATCTGAGTGTGCCCTGAGAATGAGATATGTGCAGCTCCTATCAGGATTTGTCGGCACATTCGGGGGGTGTTGCTGGACTTGTTCTTACCATTGTCGAGGATGTCTTGTAACCGGGATGCCGAGTCTGATCGGAATGTCTCGGGAGAAGGAATATCCTTCGTTGACCGTGAGAGCTTGTGATGGGCTAAGTTGGGACTCCCCTGCAGGGATTTGAACTTTTGAAAGCCATGCCCGCGGTTATGGGCAGATGGGAATTTGTTAATGTCCGGTTGTAGATAACATGAAACTTAACTTAATTAAAATGAATCAACCGCGTGTGTAACCGTGATGGTCTCTTCTCGGCGGAGTCCGGGAAGTGAACACGGTGTTGGAGTAATGCTTGACATAGGTTGTTCTAGGATCACTTCTTGATCATAGTTGTTCGACCATGCTTTTGCCTTCTCTTCTCGCTCTCTTTTACGTATGTTAGCCACCATATATGCTAGTCGGTTGCTGCAGCTCCACATCATACCTTTTCCTTACCTATAAGCTTAAATAGTCTTGATCGCGAGGGTGCGAGATTGCTGAGTCCCCGTGACTCACAGTTTACTTCCAAAACCAGATGCAGGGACCGATGATACAGTTCCAGACGATGCGCTTGAGCTCAAGTGGGAGTTCTATGAAGACTCTCGTTGTTACTATGTGTCTTTCCCAGATGATCAGTAGTGGTGCCCAGTTGGGGCGATCGGGGACTTTGTCGCATGTGGGGTTGATCTTTATTTTGGTACCGTAGTCGGACCATGAGTGTATTGGATGACTGTAATGTTATTCATGTATTTGTGTGACGTGGCGAGTGTAAGCCAACTATGTACCTTTTCCCCTTTTATCTATTTACATGGGTTGTTGTGAAGATTACCTTACTTGCGACATTGCTTTCAATGCGGTTATGCCTCTAAGTCGTGCTTCGACACGTAGGAGATATAGCCGCATCGAGGGCGTTACAGGGACGGTGATCTGTCGCGTGTTCACGAAGAGTACCGCCCCGAACCCCTCTGTTCGCAGCGAAGGGAAGAACTTTGCTGCCGGAACATGGATGCGCTTCACACTGCTATCGTTGGAGAAACCCCTAAGGCCCAGGCTTTGGAGGAGGTGCGCCTGGCCAATTTGGCTGAGCGCACTCGACTGGAGAACCTCCAGCGCGCACTCGACGAGCGGACTCGGCAGCGTATCCCCGAGTCCAGTCGACGCCAACTTTTTCCGCCTCCGACTCAGGTATATCGAACTCCGATCCAGAATCTCGCAGCTGCGGCCAGAATAGGGGAGTCAATCCAACCTTCCCAGTCAGAAGCTGGTCGAGGCTTGGTGCAGATCCGGGCTTTGCTCCATGCGGCAGGAGAGCAGAATACATCAGTATCTCAGTCGCGGAATAGGATCCATAGCAGATCCGTGGTTGCAGACACAGTCCAGTCGGCTCATAGTCCGAGATCGCCCCCGAGGCGTGAAGGACGTGAGGACCGGCGAGATCAATACAGAAACCACGAGCAGTATGATCACCGACTCGATCAAGATGATCGTCGTCGAGTGCCCACGCCTCCCCCAAGGAGTGGGTCATACGTGCCTCAGCAGCATGGTGACAGACGTCCTCACAGTGGTGGGCGAAGGATTCCAGTCGACCCCAGGGAGGCGGGCTTTGATGCGAGATCTATTCTCGTTCAGGGTCTGGTCGACAGAAATAGAGCTCACAGAGAAGGTCACGACAGAGATTTCCCAACCAGCAGCAGAGTACATGTCTCAGGTCCAGAGTGTTTCAGCAGAGCCATCAGGGCTGCGGTGATTCCTCCCAACTTCAGGTTGGCGACTGGAGTCAGTAAGTTCACTGGCGAGTCCAAGCCTGACACTTGGCTTGAGGATTATCGAGTGGCTGTACAGATTGGTGGTGGCAACGATGAAGTGGCCATGAAGCACCTTCCTTTGATGTTGGAGGGCTCGGCCAGGGCGTGGCTGAATCAGTTAGCGCCTGGTAGTATTTATACTTGGGAAGATCTTGCCCGAGTATTTGTCAGAACATTTGAAGGTACTTGCAAACGGCTAGCAGGACTGACAGAATTGCAGTGTTGCATTCAGAAAGCGAATGAAACTTTGAGAGATTATATCCAGAGATGGATCATGTTGCACCACACAGTGGAGAATGTGTCGGATCACCAGGAAATTTGTGCCTTCAAAGAAGGCGTTAAATATCAGGAGTTGAATCTGAAATTCGGTCGGACAAGAGATATGACTCTGAATCGGATGATGGAGATCGCCACCAAGTACGCCAATGGTGAAGAAGAAGACCGACTCCGGAGTGGCAAGCACAAAGCAGTCGCCCACGAAACCGGAGGAGGGAACTCCAGTCGGAAGCAGAAACGCAAAGCCGAGCCAGCCGCACCTGGTGAAGCCTTAGCCGTGACTCAAGGAAAGTTCAAAGGGAAACCCAAAGGGCCGTGGAACCCCCAAAAGTAAAAGATCAAGATGGAAATGATGTGCTGGATTTGCCATGCCACATTCACACCGAAAAGATGAAGAGGGTAATTTCATTTAACCGAAGCATACCACTCGACAGTGTCGACTCCTAATCCAGTAATTCCGAGAGAAACAGCCCAAGGAAAAGGAGAAGGAAGCGGACAAAGTTGAGGATGAGGAGGAGGACGATGATGGTTACCCCCACGTCAATTCCACTCTGATGATTTTCGCTGATGTTGAGAGTAAGAGTCAACTGAAAGTCATCAACAGAGAAGTGAACAAGGTCGCTCCGGTGACACCCAGTTATTTGAAGTGGTCTCAGACTGCCATTACCTTCAACCAGTCTGATCACCCAGTGCACATAGCCACCCCTGGGAGGCAAGCGCTGGTGGTCGACCCAGTAGTCAAAGGCACTCGATTGACTAAGGTTCTGATGGATGGTGGTAGTGGTCTGAATATACTATATGCAGAGACGTTGAAAGGAATGGGCATTCCGATGTCCAGACTCAGTGAAAGTAATATGAGTTTCCATGGAGTTATTCCTGGCAAGAAGGTTGCGTCACTCGGTCAGATCGCCCTTGATGTAGTTTTCGGTGATTCCAAGAATTACCGCAAAGAAAAGTTGACATTTGAAGTTGTGGATTTCCAGAGTGCTTATCATGCTATTTTAGGCAGGCCAGCTTATGCACGTTTTATGGCTCGACCATGTTACGTGTACCTCAAATTGAAGATGCCTGGTCCTAAAGGGGGTGATCACTATCACTAGCAGTTGAAAGAAGGCAGAAGAGTGCTTCCAGAAGGGCTCAAAGATCGCCGATGCACAGATGGCAGTAGTGGAGTTGTAGGAGTATAAAAAAATGCAGATCCGAGTGATTTGTTGCGAGCTAAGAAGCCTGCCACAGATTCAGCATTCCAGTCGTCTGGTGAAACGAAGCCGATTCATATTCATCCAACGGATCCCAAGGCTGCTCCGATTCACATTTCAACAACACTCGACTCCAAATAGGAAGAAGCGCTCATCCAGTTCCTCCGTGAGAACTGGGACATCTTTGCATGGAAACCTTCTGACATGCCAGGTGTTCCTAGGGGACTAGCCGAGCATCGTTTGCGAGTCGACCCAAAGGTGAAACCAGTCAAAGAACATCTTCGACGGTCCACCATACAGAAGAGGAAGGCAATCGGTGAAGAAGTGGCTCGGCTTCTGGCAGCTGAGTTTATCCGAGAGATTTACCACTCCGAGTGGTTAGCTAATGTTGTCATGGTAACAAAGAAGGATGACTTACTTCGCATGTGCATCGACTTCAAACATATCAATCGGGCCTGCGATCACTTTCCTCTCCCTCGCATCGACCAAATAGTCGACTCGACTGCGGGGTGTGAGCCTTTGTCCTTTTTGTACACTTATTCCGGGTATCATCAGATCCGTCCGTATGAACCCGATGAGATAAAAACAGCTTTCATCACCCCATTTGGGTGCTTCTGTTATGTCACTATGCCATTCGGTTTGAAGAACGCTGGAGCCACATTCATGCGGATGATTCAGAAGTGCTTGCTCACTCAGATCAGTCGGAATGTGGAAGCATACATGGATGACATTGTGGTCAAGTCACGTAAAGGTTCCGACCTACTAGCTGACCTAGCTGAAACCTTTGACAACCTCAGAAGGTATGATATCAAGCTTAATCCATCAAAGTGCACGTTTGGAGTTCCAGGCGGAAAATTACTTGGTTTTCTCATTTCTGAACGAGGGATCGATGCTAACCCAGAGAAAGTAGGTGCCATACTCCGAATGAAACGCCTGGTGCGTGTGCATGATGTCCAGAAGCTTACTGGTTCTTTGGCCGCCCTAAGTCGATTCATTTCTCGCCTCGGTGAAAAGGCACTGCCTCTTTACCGACTGATGAAGAAGTCAGATAAGTTCGAGTGGACTCCTGAAGATGATGCAGAATTTGCAAAGCTTAAAGCCCTGCTTTCCACCTAGCCGGTGCTTGCTGCTCCAATCAACAAAGAGCCTTTACTGCTTTACATAGCAGCCACTGGACAAGTCGTCAGTATAATACTTACGGTCGAGCGGGAAGAAGAAGGAAAAGCCTACAAAGTTCAGCGCCCAGTATACTATGCCTCTGAAGTTTTGACTCCATCAAAGCAAAGATATCCACATTATCAGAAGCTTGTTTATGGGATTTATATGACCACGAAGAAGGTTGCACATTACTTCTCTGATCACTCCATTACATTCGTCAGCGACGCTCCATTATCAGAGATTCTGAACAATAGAGATGCAACTGGTCGAGTGGCAAAGTGGGCGATTGAACTCCTTCCCTTAGATATCAAGTTCGAGGCAAAGAAAGCTATCAAGTCCCAAGCAATAGCAGATTTCCTCGCCGAATGGATTGAACAACAACTGCCGACTCAAGTTCACTCGGAGCACCGGACCATGTTCTTTGATGGTTCCAAGATGCTGAATGGTTTCGGTGCTGGGGTGGTACTGGTATCCCCCCGAGGAGACAAGCTCAGATATGTTCTCCAGATTCACTTTGATTCCTCCAATAACGAAGCAGAATACGAAGCACTCTTGTATGGGTTGCGTATGGCCATCTCACTCGGTGTCCGTCGCCTCATGGTCTATGGCGACTCAGATTTGGTAGTCAATCAAGTGATGAAGGAGTGGGACGTCAGAAGCCCAGCCATGACTAGTTACTGCAACGCGGTGAGGAAGTTGGAAAAGAAGTTTGAGGGGTTAGAGCTCCATCATGTACCCCGACTGAAAAATCAAGCAACAGATGATTTAGCAAAGATAGGCTCCAAGAGAGAAGCTATTCGTAGTAATGTGTTCCTGGAGCATATTCATGCACCTTTAGTTCAAGAAGATCCCTTCGCTGAAGAGCCCCCGCAGCCTAAGAGTGCCACAGATCCGACTGAAGTCGAGGTCCCAGCCGTGGTCGACTTGATCGTGGAGGTGTTGGTCATCACTCCCGACTGGATAGTGCCATACATTGCATATATCCTTAGGAAAGAGATCCCAGAGGATGAAGAAGAGGCTCGACAGATCGTTCATCGATCCAAGGCCTTTACTATAATAAGAGGACAACTGTTTAGAGAAAGTGCAACTGGGGTCAGCCAGAAATGCATAACACCAGAAGAAGGCCGAGTGATCCTCCACGACATCCATTCGGGGACCTGTGGTCACCATGCGTCCTCTCGGACCATTGTGGCTAAAGCATACCGAGCTGGATTTTATTGGCCACGAGCAAATGAAATGGCGAAAGATATAGTCAACAGATGTGAAGGCTGCCAGTTTTACTCCAATATGTCGCACAAACCTGCATCAGCCCTGAAGACCATTCCACTCGTCTAGACCTTCGCTGTTTGGGGATTGGACATGGTTGGTCCACTGAGGACTGGTAGGAGTGGCTTCACTCATGTGCTTGTAGCAGTTGACAAGTTTACCAAATGGATCGAAGCCAAGCCTATTAAGAATCTTGAAGCTAGTACTGCTGTCAGCTTCATGAGAGAGTTGATATTCAGATATGGGGTTCCGCATAGCATCATCACTGACAATGGACCGAACTTTGATTCTGATGAGTTCAGAACCTTCTGCGCCTCACAAGGCACATGAGTCGACTATGCTTCAGTCGCCCATCCCCAGTCGAATGGACAAGCAGAAAGAGCAAATGGCCTGATTCTCAAAGGACTGAAACCCCGACTGATGAGAGATCTCAAGCACGCAGTGGGCGCCTGGGTTGATGAACTTCCATCAGTTCTCTGGGGACTGAGGACAACTCCCAATCGGTCGAGTGGCCGAACTCCATTCTTCTTGGTCTATGGGGCTGAAGCTGTTCTACCGAGTGACTTGCTTCATAATGCACCACGAGTTGAGCTCTTCTCTGAAGATGAAGCAGAACAAGCTCGGCAAGACGCAGTCGACCTCCTAGAGGAGGAAAGAGAGATGGCCTTGATCCGGTCAACCATTTATCAGCAAGACTTGCGTCGATTCCACGCTAGACACGTGAAGGGTCGAGCCTTTCAAGAGGGAGACTTGGTTCTTTGAGTGGATCAGCAGAAACCACACAAGCTCGCCCCAGCTTGGGAAGGTCCCTTCATTGTCACCAGAGTGCTCCACAATGGAGCATACCACCTTTACAATGTCGAGCATAAGAAGGACGAGCCACGGGCTTGGAATGTGGAGCTGCTCCGCCCCTTTTATACTTAAGTAATCGTTCGAATAAAATGTAGTAAGAAATACCTTTGTAATTTGTTTATCAAAGACAAGAGCTTTACAGTCCTCTTGAACGATTGTTGTTGCTTTTATTTGCGTCTGAAATCCCCTAGTGGGTGACTTAGCTGCGAATCCGTTTTGCCTAACTTCAAAAGAAAATCCTACCGAGTGGTGAGCAAGCCTCTCACTCGAGGGCTTAGCTGTGAATCCGTTTCGCCTAAGTTCAAAAAATCCTACTGAGTGGTGAGCAAGCCTCTCACTCGGGGGCTTAGCTGCAGTCCAGTACTCGCCTAAGTTTGTAAAATCCTACCGAGTGGTGAGCAAGCCTCTCACTCGGGGGCTTAGCTGCAGTCCAGTACTCACCTAAGTTTGTAAAATCCTACCGAGTGGTGAGCAAGCCTCTCACTCGGGGGCTTAGATGCAGTCCAGTACTCGCCTAAGTTTGTAAAATCCTACCGAGTGGTGAGCAAGCCTCTCACTCAAGGGCTTAGCTGCAGTCCAATACTCGCCTAAGTATGTAAAATCCTACCGAGTGGTGAGTAAGCCTCTCACTCGGGGGCTTAGCTGCAGTCCAGTACTCGCTAAGTTTGTAAAATCCTACCGAGTGGTGAGCAAGCCTCTCACTCGGGGGCTTAGCTGCAGTCCAGTACTCACCTAAGTTTAAAAAATCCTACCGAGTGGTGAGTAACCCTCTTACTCGTGGGCTTAGCTGCAGTCCAGTACTCGCCTAAGTTTAAAAAATCCTACCGAGTGGTGAGCAACCCTCCCACTCGGAGGCTTAGCTGCAGTCCAGTACTCGCCTAAGTTTAAAAAATCCTACCGAGTGGTGAGCAACCCTCCCACTCGGGGGCTTAGCTGCAGTCCAGTACTCGCCTAAGTTCAAAAAATCCTACCGAGTGGTGAGCAACCCTCCCACTTGGAGGCTTAGCTGCAGTCCAGTACTCGCCTAAGTTAAAAAATCCTACCGAGTGGTGAGCAACCCTCCCACTCGGGGGCTTAGCTGCAGTCCAGTACTCGCCTAAGTTTAAGAAATCCTACCGAGTGGTGAGCAACCCTCCCACTCGGAGGCTTAGCTGCAGTCTAGTACTCGCCTAAGTTTAAAAAATCCTACCGAGTGGTGAGCAACCCTCCCACTCGGGGGCTTAGTTGCAGTCCAGTACTTGCATAAGTTTAAAAAATCCTATCGAGTGGTGAGCAACCCTCCCACTCGGAGGCTTAGTTGTAGTCCAGTACTCGCGTAAGTTTAAAAAATCCTACCGAGTGGTGAGCAACCCTCCCACTCGGGGGCTTAGCTGCATTCCAATACTCACCTAAGTTTAAAAAATCCTACCGAGTGGTGAGCAACCCTCCCACTCGGAGGCTTAGCTGCAGGCCAGTACTCGCCTAAGTTTAAAAAATCCTACCGAGTGGTGATCAACCCTCCCACTCGGGGGCTTAGCTGCACTCGAGTATTCGCCTAAGGTTTAAAATCTGTCCCTATCCGCAAGGACGATGAGGTGCAGGTCGACCGCGGCCTTCTACTCTAAGCTACGCCACAAGTACAACGTACGCTCCATCCCTATCCGCAAGGACGACGAGGTGCAGGTCGACCGCGGCCTTCTACTCCAAGCTACGCCACAAGTACAATGTACGCTCCATCCCCATCCGCGAGGACAACGAGGTGCAGGTCGACCGAGACCTTCTACTCTGAGCTACGCCACAAGTACAACGTACACTCCATCCCTATACGCAAGGACGAAGAGGTGCAGGTCAACCGCAGCCTTCTACTCGGAGCTACGCCACAAGTACAATGTACGATCCATCCCCATCCACAAGGACGACGAGGTGCAGGTCGACCGCGGCCCTCCTCTCCGAGCTACGCCACAAATACAACGTGCGCCCCATCCTTGCCCGCAGGGACGACGAGGCGCAGGTCGATTGGACTCTACACTTCAGGGCTACATCCCAAAGAACAAATTCCATGCGAAGGCAAATAAGAACATATTTAGAAATAAGCCAAGTTCAGATAGATCCTAAAAATTCCAGGCGACGGATCAAATGTATTCAAGCATCAAGCCCGAAGGAGTTTAATGGTTACAGCAACCACTCGGCATCCCGAGGCAAATTTAAGGCAAGTTTAAATCTCAAAGTTTGTTCATTCAGCAGGAGGAGGGCTGGCATGTTCAACGAATTCGTCCAAGTCGATTCCATCTGCAATCCGAGTGGCGGCGGCTATGAAAATCTCCATGAAGGACTGGAAATCGTGTCTTTTGGTGTTGGCGACCTTGATCGCCGCCAGCTTATCTTCACGGGCTTCCTTGAAGTGGAATCTTACCAAGGACAACGCCATGTCAGCACCACACCGGGCAGAGGACTTCTTCCATTCTTGCACTCGACCAGGGACCTCGTTGAGGCGAGCCATCAGAGACTCGATGTCATTTTGAAGCGTCGCCCTTGGCCAGAGTGATGAGTGGATCCATGAAACTGCCACCTTCAGACGAGCGAGGTAACTTGTCACACTGGCGACACGAGATTCCAATCGAAACACATTCATGGCAGCCTCGTCGCCGACTGGAGAAGCAACAGGGTCCAAATCCGTCTCGATCCGTCCAGTCTCCTCGTCAAAGTTTTGGTAGAATTCTGTAGTCAAGGAGTTAGTGAGTCAACTGGACTGGACTAACTTACAAGCAGTAAAGCAGTCGGATTAAGAAGAGTACCTTCCAGCATAAGAAAGAGCTTCTTGGCAAGAGTTCTCAGATAAGCTTCCATGTCATTCCTCTTACGAGTCACGGATTCCAGCTTCTCATTTAGAGCCATCTTATCCTTCTTCAGACGAGTTACCTCTCGGTTGGATTCAGTGAGAGAGGACTTCAGCTTGCTTAGTTCTTCTTCCAGCACTCCGACCGAAGCCATCTTCTGGTCTGCAAGGGCAGTCTTATCTTGAGCCTCCTTCTGCGCAGCTGCAAGGTCCAAGTCCTTCTTCTATAGAGCCGACCTCATTTTCTCTGCAAAATAAGCAATCGGATCAAACAAGAGATCGAAGAAATATTTTAAAAGGACGATCGACGCGAACAGTCCACATGCAGTTACCTTCCATACCAGCAGCTTCATCTTGAGCTTTCTTCAACTTTTGTTGGGCCAGCTCCAAGTCAAGGTTGAGTTGCCTCTGCTTCTCCTCAAATTCGGCGAATTTAGAAATGAGGGTACAAGATTTCTGCAGAAGGTAAAAGACATGTCAATCAACAAGATCAAAGATTATTTACTTCCGAGTGAATAAAACTTAAAAGTTTACTCAGACCCCAGCCGACTGCCCGCAGTCGACCGCGGTCTCGGGGACTACACCCAGCGGGTGCACTTGGCGTTCCCACACTAATTCAGACCCCACTTGACCGGTCCGCCCGGGTCGAGTAAAAAAAGAGAAGACCTATTCAGACCCCGGCCGACTGCCAGCAGTCGACCGCAGTCTCGGGGACTACACCCAGTGGGTGCACTTGACGTGCCCCCACTGGTTCAGATCCCACTCGGCCGGTCCGCCCGGGTCGAGTGGAAGAAAGGAAAGTGAAAAGTACTCAGACCCCAGTCGACTGCCCGCAGTCGACTGCGGTCTCGGGGACTACACCCAGTGGGTGCACTTAGCGTGCCCCCACCGATTCAGATCCCACTCTCCCAGGACGAGTGGAAGAGCGCAAATACTAAAGACAACAAAACACCCAGTAGGTGTACAGATTCGACGCAAAAATAAGAGATTGTATGAAAGAAAATATTTCAGGTAGCATATCCTAATAGAACAAGGTCGATCGAAAGCCAACTTACCTGGACATTGGACCAAAGAGCCGCGCTGGCATCGTAAGCAGCCTGGCTGTTCTCGTGCACCGTCTTCATCCGCTCCATCATCACGTTAGCCTGACGGATAGCCTCCACAGCGGCATCCGACTGGCTTTCCAGAACATTATAGTTGGTGAAGAAAGGGGCAGACGGCCCAGATGCGGCAGCTTGGAGCTCCGAGGCATGGGGGTGGGCGGCTGAAGGAACACCGGTACAATCGACGGTGCAGGGAGCTCACTCGACAATGGGACAGCAAAGGTTACAGAGGCCCCACCTGCATCTTCAGGTCGTTGGATAGCTGGTTCCGTCGTCAGTCCCGGCTGAGATGTCTTGCTAGCCGCTACTTTTTTGTTCTTTCTGGACCTCGGGGCCACATCTTTCATCATCATCCGGAAGCTCGATAACGTTGGGTGGGGCTGCAAATAAATCAGTCGACCCCAAGTGAATTGCCAGAATTTGATCGACCAAATAATCAAGAACAAGATCACGAGAATTTTACCTGGGTTGGAGGTAACCGCGTCTTCCATTTCCTCGTCTCGGTATTGGCGGGAAGAAGTTCCAGAGGTAGCAGCACTGCAAATGTCAACTTTCAGTCGGTTATGTTCTGTTGCTCGAGTCGACCAAAAGATCAGGTCAGATGATTACCCAGAGATGGTGGGAATGGTCACTTTGATTCTGGGCAAAGCCTTCGGCGGTTTGGAGGATGTGGCCTTCAATGGTTTTGACGCAGGAGGTGGCGCAGTCTTGAGCTGTTTCGGTCCTTTCTCAGTAGGCACCGGAGAAGACGTCCGAGGGCACTTTGAAGACTGCCCAGTCGGTGTGGCCACCAGGTCAGGGGTGTTTGCCGGGTCGTGAGCGTGCTTGGACCTCCTTTCTCTGCGAGGAGGTGAGTCGACCTCTTCTTCGTCACTCGGGTCGTCGCTCTCCTCGTCCCCCTCTGCATCCGAGTGCCATTCGCCACTCTTGCCCCCGCTCACCTCTTCCTCGACATTTTGCTCCTGCACTCCATTGGGCATCGAGTACATATCAATAAGAGCCTGAAAAGACAATGAACAAAAGAAAGACAGTCGACCGTCAACAAGATGTTACATAGTAAATCAAGAAGACACTCGACAATGCAAAATCGTACATGTTCCGGCTGGCGCAAATGGTCGAATGGAACCACCCTCCTGGACCCCCGGGGATTGTCCTTGTTGCCGGTAATACCTCTCAACCACTTCTCCACTGTGCCCTCACTAACATCCTCCGGGTGGATCCGAGTGGAATCCTCGAGTCCCGAGTACATCCACATCGGATGGTCACGAGCCTGGAGTGGTTGAATGCGTTGACTAAGGAAGATCTCCAGCAGGTCCATACCAGTCACTCCGTCGCGGACAAGTTGGACGACCCGCTCAACCAACACCTTCACCTGCGCCTTCTCTTCCGGGATCACTCTCAAGGAGGAGGGCTTCTCCACTCGAGCCATGGAAAAGAGGGGAAGTCCAGTCGACTGACCCGATGTCGATTGGTCCTTGCAGTAAAACCAGGTCGACTGCCAGCCCCGGACCGAGTCGGGAAGGATCATAGCTGGGAAGGTGCTCTTGTTCCTCATCTGAATTCGAAGACCTCCGCACATCTGTATGATGTGCGTCCTCTCGTCACTCGGGTTGGCCTTCTTGACCGTCTGAGAGCGACATGTGAATATATGCTTGAAGAGACCCCAGTGTGGTCGACAACCCAAGAAGTTCTCGCACATAGACACGAAAGCGGCAAGGTACACGATGGTGTTCGGAAAAAAGTGGTAGAGTTGAGCCCCAAAGAAGTTCAAGAAACCGTGAAAGAAAGGGTGGGGAGGCAAAGAAAACCCGCGGTCGACATGGGTGGCGAGGAGAACGCACTCACCCTCCTGCGGCTGCGGCTCAGTCTCATTCCCCGGGAGCCGCGCCGATTGGTGGGGGATTAGTCCCCCCTCAACCAGGTCATCAATGTCATCTTGGCTAATGGTCGAGCAGATCCAGTCGCCCTGGATCCAGCCAGGCGGCAGTCTGGACCTCGACGAAGATCCGCCCCGGCTGGTCTTCTTCCCTTTCGCCTTCGCCGTCGCCTTCTTCGCACGCTCCAACGCCACCGTCTTCTCCTTCCCCATGGCAGCGAGTCGAGTTCGAGCGGGGCGACGACCCGAGAGCAGAAGCAGGCGCAGCGGAGGAATTTGAGGAGGAGGAGGAAGAATGGGGGCGCGCTGTTCAAAGGCCCCAGTCCGGCGCCTTATATAAGGTCGCTTCCCAGTGACTGACTTGTAGGCCCGGATGATCTTATCAAATCCCGCAACAGTCGCGCGCGTGATACGTGGCAAAAAAGGTGGTGCAGAGATCGAGGCAGCCTGCCTAATCCGTCTAGATTACTGCGACCTCCCCTGCCCGGCGCGCTTCCCAAAATTCGAATCCCGCGAAATCCGCAGGCGGCAGAACAACCCTTCAGATGGAAGATTTTTTCCATATCAACACTCGAAACTTAACAACGAAATTTCACTCAACAAAACCAAGAATGGATCAAGGCGACTAAACAAGCAGTTGAAGCCATCATGAAAGTTCATTCGACTTCTGAGCGAGACACTCTCAAAGCACAAAAGCTGAATCGGAAGAATCATCAACTCCTTCTCCACTCGAACCCTGAACCATTCGGGGGCTAATGACGAAGCTACGTACCTAGGGTAGGGTCATAGACCTGACCTAGACATCATCCCCTAGGACAGCACCCTAAAGCCAGGATCATCCAAAGGATACCATCATCCACTCGACCAGAAACGTTCCACTCAGAAGAATCGATGTCTCTCGATGGACAGAAGAGCTAAAGCAACTCTGCATATGCAACGGTCGAGCATTTACATATAGACTTAATTGACATTTACAACACTTTAATGTGGGCGTTACCAGTAACCACTACAAAAAAATACACTTCCGTGATGATGCATGTTTGTCATAGTAGGTCGCGTTTTTTGTCATGCATGTACATCCATGACAAATTTATGACAGAATCAAGATAGTCATACCTGTGCTGTCGTAGAAGTGTTCCATGACATTACCAAAATTATCATCACGGAAGTGTCCAATTCCATGACGATAAATCGCACGTCACAGAAGTGCTTTCGTCAAGGGTGACCGACACGTGGCATCCACCGTAACGGAACGCCGTTAAGCTATTGGGTCGGGTTTTGGATCCGATAACCCGTTAACAGCCCCGACCAATGGGAAATTTATAGGTGTAAAATTCTTATTGGCCGGACGAAACATGTGTCAGCTCGTTAGTGGGTCAGATAGGCGCCTATGATACGTCAACACGTGGCACGGCCCAACAGAGGCCCATTCCTATGAAAAGGCCAGCCCGTTTGACTTGGTCAAAAGGTGGCGGGCCGGCCCATGGAAAGCCTGTTAATGGCATGTTTGCATATAGCCCATTTACAGCCCACTAACCCATGGCCCGTTATGCCCTATCCGAATTAGGCCCAGTAGCGTCATCTGGGCCATCCAATATGATTCCAGCCCGTTTTCACTTTTGGCCCATGTATGGCCCATGACGTCTTTCAGCCCATATGAGGCCATATGTAACTCTTGGCCTATTAACGGCCCGTGGTGAAACTGGCCCGTAATGAACAGTGTATCACTTT
This sequence comes from Triticum urartu, assembly GCF_056163025.1. NCBI lineage: Eukaryota > Viridiplantae > Streptophyta > Magnoliopsida > Poales > Poaceae > Triticum > Triticum urartu. Next base: position 220,301,678 of record NC_141879.1, on the reverse strand, counting down.
ACACCCATTACCGGCTTGTGGTGAAACTGGCCCGTAATGAACAGTGTGTCACTTTATACCTATTAACGGCCCATTATTCCGTTGGGCCATTTCCATCCCATGTTATCTTTCGGCCTTCTCAGAGACCATTTATTATTGGGCTCATTTCCACCATTCGTTTACTTACGGCCCGTTACTGTCATTTTCTGCTTGTGAGCCAAATTCAACCCGTGGTTACTGTCAGCCCGTTTGTGGTCCGTTAATACGTTGGGCCATTTTCATAGCGTCATCAAATACAGCCTATTAACGATGGCCCATTACGGTCGGCCCATGAACGGACGATTCCAACTCTAGCCCGTTTACGACCATAATGCGGCCTGTTATTGGCCCATGTTTGGCCAATCGATCATACGACCCATATAAGGCCCATTGATGATACGACCCGTAGAAGGCCCACTGTTTCTACGGCCCGTAGGAGGCCCAGTGTCACTACAGTAAATATTAGCCCATGGTTACTGTGGCCTAGTTTTAAAAATTAGGTTATTGCAGCCACTAGTTAACCGCGGAAAAAGAACTGCAATGACTACAAGCAAACAAACAAACAAGACAACAAGGAAATAAATAAGCAAGCAACTAACGCTAGGCTATCACGGCTATTACACATATTACATCCTCTGGGCATCAAAGTTCGCCACCAGTGCAAATATAGGGAACAAAGCAGCATATCATATACACTGGCCGTCAAAATTGGCCACCAGTGCAAATAAACGCGGCAGCAAAACAAGAGCATAACTGAAACAACTTCAGAAGAGCTCAAGAAATGTTATCCTGGGTATCCACCATGCTGGCAATAAGCTTAGCAAGCTGATTAGCTTTGTCCCGTTTGGCGCTAAAATCCTCCAACGCTTGCTGTTGCACCATAAAGTATGCATCTGAATGCTCCAAGGACTTCCGCAGTCCTTCCACTTCTTGTCGCAGCACAGCTGATCGATATCTTTCAGCTTGCAGTTGAGACTCAAGAAACCAAACTGATTCAGACAGTGAGTTTGAATAGCTTGTGCAAGCGGTAGTGGCCAGTAACTCCAACACTAAACCAAGACAGGATGTGTAGGGGTGGAAAGTGGTAGCGGATAATCCGAAATATCCGATATTCATATTCGAGAAAATGCCTATTCGTATCCGAAACATCCGCATCCGAACCAAAATGGAAATGGAAATTATCCGTATCCAAATTTATTAAACAAATAAAAAATAAAATATGGTAGGAGATTTTGACACAAATATGGATATGGAAGTGGATATATCCGTATCCGAATAAGATTATGGGAGGTAATTTTTAAAATTCTAGGCCCAATATTCCAATTATCCAACATAAAAGCCAAATAAGTGGTCAAATTTTACTCTTTATATGATTAAACTGATAAATTATTATGCATTACAATAGTATTTATACATAAACCTATTTATCATTGACTTATTGTATGTCACAAGTTGATTATTTTAGGTCACATAGCTATCGACTAATTTACTTAAGCAATATGTTGATATTATTCGTATCCGTTCCGAATCAAGAAAATATCCGATATGTATCCGTATTCGAATAATATCTGGGCCGCATCCGTATCCGATAATATCTGTATTCGGATTCGTATTCGTTTTGAAAATATGAAAATGGAAGTGGTAAGAGCACTATCCGATCCGCATCCAATCCGTTTCCACCCCTAAGGATGTGTCACTATCCTGAACCTTATCTGCATTACTTCCTTTACCGTTGCTTAACAAGGCACTCTTCCCCAATATTCTGTCAGCATTCTAAAAGAAGAAACAAGCAAACACATAACAAGTTTAGCATGTACTAGTATATGAAACTCATTTCGGTGAACCAGTTCATTAGTAAGGTGGACAGGATTAAACTACCAAGTCTTCTATTGCCAAGTACTAGTACATAATAAAAGCATCAAACAAACATATATCTATGTCCTATGGTAGCAATGGAATCTTAAATTATAACAGTTGTTCTTCAGGTTTGGGCACTTGTTCTACATGAACAGAGTATAGTAAGACGCAAGAATATAATACTTAAAAAAAAAGAAAATGAGCTCATAGACCTTACCACATTCTTGGTTCGAGACCAGTACAGAACAAGGCGTTCCCAGTCATCGTCCAGTAAATGTGTCCCAGGAGAACGTAAGGGAATTTGATGAGTTTCTCTGCCGGTGAAGTACGTTTTCTTCAGGTAATTCCGATACTGCCAAGCATTCTTGAAGATAGCAGAGGTATTAGCACAGGTTACCTCATCCTGAGTTTCCAAATCGGTCCTTCTCTATAGAGAAAAATGGGAAATTTTGCTGTATTATAACCATCATGGAGGTAGGATGTATGGGACGAAGCAAAGTAATTTCCATGAGTAACATTACTTACACATAACTCCTGGACAAACACCTGCAACTGGCATTTTCCTTCATCTTCAGTATAATATTTCCAAGATGGGAAGATACGCACATATGATTTAACAACATCAAATGCAATAGATGCTAAACTACGACTAGCTGGTTGTGCTTCCTCCACAGGAATAGGCGTACTAACTGGTGGAGTTGGGGTTCGCCGTGATAGTACTGCCCCTCTGGGCACTGGAGCTGCCTTACTAACTGCTCTTGTTTGGGAGCTCTGTGGTGGAGATGGTGCTGTGTCAACAGGAACTGGGTTACTATCGGCTAGGGTTGGGGTTAGATTGGGTGAAGTTGGTTCTCTGTCCATCGTAGTAGGGGTACAATCTGCGAGAGTTTGGGTTATGTGTGGTAGGGCTGGTTCTTGTGCATGTACAACCGGGGTGCTATCTCCACCAAGAGGTAGCACTTTTTTATTTGAAGATCGTGTTTTTAGTCCGCTAGATACTGGCATCACCCGCTCCAATTCAAATGGCTGATAAATAGGAAACATAGTTGAATGTACAGACATTGTATGAGAGACAGATGCAATAGATAGTGTGGAAAAAAGAGGGCATGAAATAGTTGACATGTATATTGTTTAACTAAAACGGATAGCATGACATAATTTCACATATATGATGTCTATCTAAACTGGATAGCATAGCATAACATAATTCAAAGATATGATGAATAACTAAACATGATCGCATGACATAATTCACCTACATGTTATCTAAGTAATCAGGATCGCATCATTTAATTCACAAATGTGATTTATATGCTAAACAGAGCGCATTCGATATGATGTCTGAACTAAGAACATGGTGTTGAATATTGTGTATATGATGTCTAAACTATGCAATGCAAGACACCGTATGCATGATATGAGCAGTATAACCGTGCCAAGTTAGAGAATATACCTCAGTGGGGGAATAGGACTGGTCATCTGTCTCTGAATCCATCTCTGAGGAGCTATCGGGACCCAACAAGAGATCTGCTTCGACAGGTAGCACTGTCTGCTCTGAAGGCCTTGTTTTCACTCCAGATTTTTCCATCTCCCACCCAAATGGCTGATTCACAGGAAGAGTAGTTTAATGTACAAAGATTGTCGACAAATGGAAATGTAATGAAGAAAAGGATGGCCAAGATATCATTCAAATATATGATTCCTGGTTAAACAGGATGGCATTGCACATTGCACATATATTATGGCTGGCTAAAAAAGACATGAGACTGCATAATTCCCATATATGATATAGAAACTAAACAGGTGGCATTACGGAACATGTCTAAACTAAGCAGATGACATATATGATGTCAAAAGTAGGCACTGCAAGGCAACATATGCATGATATGACTAACATCATCATGCCAAGGTAGAGCAAACACCTTGGGGAGTAAATAGGAGTGGTCAGCGACGTCCGAATCCGCCTCAGAACAGATATCCTCCTCTGGATTACAATCTGGAGAGGGGTGGGGAGGGTTTGCCATTGAACCCACCATGGAGCGATGTCTGCATGACATTGTATTGCCGCACAAAACTCTTCTCTTTTTCTCTACATGTTCAGCATGACTGTGTACAATATCTGACATGCATACAAAAAAAAATGGTGAGATTATGTAAGGAGAACATGCAGAAATTTAGAGTGATGGTAACAACCAGTGGATCGATGTTTTTTTCGTTGAACCAAAATAGCCCTAATGGATCGACATGAATGTATAGTAATAAGTGATGCAACAAGTGTACAACCTCTTTGCCGTAGCCGTGTCGACCTCAGCATCATTGGGTTGGTCGCTGAAGCAGTTGAGGCAGAGGTGGCTGTTGGAGGTGTGGAGGAAGATCTGAGGAATCTATAGACGGCGTCCAGGGCACTGCACTGTTGTGATGGACCGTTCTGTCATTGGAGCAGCTCCGCTGAGCCGTCAATCTCAAGTGGGATTCTAATAGCATCTCCAATAGATGATGTAAAATGGATGTAAAATTAACATCACCAAAAACCACCTGACTACAACAGATGAGGTAAAAACTATTGACTCTGAACTTAACTGTGGAAACTGAAATTTACTGTGGAATCTGAATGCTACTGTCGAAACTGAACGCAATGGTAGCAGAGAGGCACTTGACATGTAGTTTAGGGAGGGCCTGCAGTTCATCTTCAACCTGCACCACCCTGAGCCGCCAGCCACCACCGGCCGAATCACCGGCCCTAGCGCCGCCTTGCCGCCCCGAAACAACTCGCCACCGCCGCCCCAGCCAGCCCTCTAGGCCCCCCACCCTGAACCCTAAGATAGATAGTGGGGTACCTCTCCGGCGAGCCCCTGTCCCCGCTGCGGGTGGTTCTTCCTTAACTCCGGCGAGCCCCCCCAACCCCTGAAAATCGACTGACCCAAAAGTCGATTCAGTCGACTGAAGTGTGGCTTAATCAGAGCAGAGCAGCAGCACGAGCAAGGGGGAGAGCAGCAGCAGCAGCTGGGCAAGCGAGCGATCGAGCGAGAGCCGGAGCAGCAGCAGATCCGGCTGGTATGGACGTCGTCGCCAAAGGGGCCTCGCACTGGGGGAGAGCCACCATGGAGATGTCGCCCGCGGCGCCGGCTTCATGGTAGCCGCTCCATGGGGGTGCGGGATGGAGCACCGTCGGCGCCGGGAGGTCGAGTTAAGGAGAAGGTGCGATGCGATGAGTGTACAACCTCTTTGGTGGCGTCGAGTAGGCCTCGGCTTTGTCCGAGGAGTCGGTGAGGATGTTGCGGTTCCGGTGGAGCAGGTTAAGGCGGCGCTGTGGGGATGGAGCAGCCGCGATAGACGAGGCGATCGTCGGAGCAGCTCCTTGGAGGTGGAGGACTGGGCGGCTGAACCGGCGGGACGGCGAGATGGATGACGGATCCTCATCCGGGGAGGTGCACGAGGGACGTCGAGCTGTTGCGGTGGACGACGTCGTCGGGGAAGAGGCTCCGGCTGGGCAGCGGTGACGTGGCAGACGGAGGAGGGTGGGGTTTTGCGGCTGGAGCAGAGAGGTTATGGCGGCCTGGGATTTCGAATGGCGAAAAGGGGGCGATGGGTGGGGGTGAAGCATGACTTAGGAACGCGCTTGTCCAAAATGTAGGGTGTGTTACAAAAGTACCCCCCACCGATTTGAACTAGCGGCCCTTTCGGCTTAGGGTTAGAAGGGGGGTTTCGCGTGTCGGGATTTGGCAGCTGGAGGGAGTTTTCGCGCGCGTTGTAATTTCGGGATAGAAAGGCGCGGGTTGTGAAGGCGCCAGTTTTGGGAGCACGATATCTGAATTTTCTGGATATAACAAGACGCGGGTTGAATTTTAGGGACAAGCCTAACGTGTAGTAATATTGTACTTGTACGTACCAAATCAATTCGCACTTCCCTCAACCAAAAAGAAAACAAAAAAATAAAACTATTCACACCACACAAAGAGAGAGTCTTGCCCCGTTTTACTATACAAATGCTATTCAAAGCTACTCCCTCCTTCCATCTATATAGGGCCTAATGCGTTTTTCGATGCTAACTTTGACCAAATATTAGAGCAATGATATATGACATGCAACTTACACAAAGCACACCGTTAAATTCGTCTGTGAAAGGTTCTTTCAATGATATAATTTTCACGTTGTGCATGTCATGTACTATTAATCTTGTCAATAGTCAAAGGCGGTCTTAAAAATCTCATTACGTCCTATATAGATGGAAGGAGGGAGTATGAATCCACGTTATGTATGATTAAAATTTTCTTGCTGTATAATGCATTTAACCTACTCATACCAACATTTTAGTACATTCCAAATGTCTATACTACCGCTGCAATTCGAACTAAATTTGAATTTGTTTCTCTATTTCAATAAGAATCTATAATCATGATTGTTGCCAACTTCAGCCATCATAGTTTCCTTGCTATCCGCCAGATATAAATCAGACGGCCTATAATGCAGGACGGCAGGCACACCATCATCAACAACTCCGTTTTTTATTAGAGTAGAAATAAAATATATTAAATGTAGTATACCATGTTCATAACCACACCATGTGTATCACCATTATATATATTCACACATCTGTCGGTTTGAAACACTATGATAAATTCTTCAAATATCCGAATTTGCTTTTTATAATGAAGTATATATGATCTCTATTCGTCTTTTACACCCACACAACCCTCTTATCTTTGTAGCTAGCACTAACTTTCTCTTGTGCATGCACACGCCCGCATCCCTCTCACCCTCCCTCAGAATTCTCTAGCTCCATCGCGCAAATTCGTCTTTTCACTTTAGGTCGTTCACCCACAGTGTGTGTAGGCCCCCCAGCTCCTTATTTACGGCACACATCGATCGATATGCCTCTCTAGCCAGGTGTGCCTAGCACAAACACAAGCTTCCCCTCTTCTCTTGTCACCGTCCATGCCTCACTCCCACCACTCTTTTCATCATTCTCGTACTCGCACACTCCTCCCCCTCGATATAGTATGCCTCTCGTACCCCCTCCTACATGCATCCCTCTCTCTCTATCCTTCTCCTCGTGCCTCATTTGCTTCTAACACACACATGCATGTATACCGATCGATCTCCCAACATATACCTAGATCGACTTTAACTACCCCCCATAGATCAACGTACCTCACAAGTTATGTCTCTCCTTTCTCTTACAAAGGGCGATTGATCTTCCTATGTAGTTACGTCTGCTTACCATAGCCACATCGTCCCCCTCATCATTCATGCATGCCTCCTGACACGTCTCTCACACGCACGTGCACAGACAACAAGCAGCCATCTCCTCTCTTATTGATATTGCGGGCGTGCCCTCCATTTGTCTAGCAAGCCTATCCCACCATTTGTTAGAAGCAACTCCACTACCACCCCCTCCAACACTCTAGCTCTGTCTCTCTCCCAACCTTATTCATCTCCTGCACATATGCATGGATGCCGATCGATCTCCCTTAATACATGAGGCAGATCGATCTCCTTAATACATGAGGTAGGCCTCTCTCCTCCTCCACACATATACCAGCCATTGTACCTCTATAGCTAATTGGGCCTCCCTCTTCCCCCACCACACACCGATAGTCGAGCGCTGCAGGTAGGTATCCATGCCACAGAGACAAACTGCACATGTCCCATCTCACATTCCAGTAGGCCAACCACTCTATATCTTTCACGTGGGCACACACAAATTCGATGGCACTCTTTATCGATCGCGCGCGCGCACACACACACACACATCATCCCTCTCTTCGATTCTATGGACACCTCAAGCCGATGATACCTCCACTCTCTTCTCATGGATCGCCCCCTCTATATATATGTTATATCCAGGACTCTATTTCACACACATTGCATATGTTAAATTTTTTGATTGACCCCCCCCCCACAAAAAAACTCTCAAGAACCCACACACTATATCTCTCTAGGTTTGTATCTCTCTCACACAACCCCACGTAGGTGGTGTACGTATACAAGAAGAGAATAGGTGCACCGTGCACGCACTCACGCTTCGTGCCCAGCCACACCCGCGCGGGTACACGGTGGAGCTCATTTCTTTACGAAATGGCAGCCCACGTGCTAATTTGAACGCCTGTAGCGGTTGTTTACCTAGGGAGGTCGTGTACCACGCGTGCACGAAACAAAGTTCGACTTGACGCATTGCCGCGTTATTTTTAAATAAAGTTATAGCTCTCAATGGCACGTACACAGAATATAAAACAATTTTTATGGAGGAAAAGGTAGTCCGCTCTTCAGAGTATCTCACACAAGGTTCCTGTGGCCTCTCTCTCTCTCACCGTTGGTCATTGATCCGGCCGCATCCCGTCCGCTGGGGGAAAGGGAGTGCGGTGGCCCCTCTCTCTCTCACCGTTGGTCACTGATCCGGCTGCATCCCGTCCGCCGGGGGAAAGGGAGTGCGGTGGCCTCTCTCTCTCACCGTTGGTCGCTGATCCGGCCGCATCCCGTCCGCCGGGGGAAAGGGAGGAAGTGCATCATTTCTCTGTTCGACGGTGCCGAGGCAGCACGTCCCGATCTGCGGTACACGTCGTTCTCTCTGACCAAGCTCCGGCGCGGCAGGGCCTACGCCACCTGCTCGCAGATTCCACCCGTCGCCGCTCACCTAGTTACATCCCGACGACCTCCAGGTATCCCCTCCGGCCTTGCTCCACTGCCCGTTTTCCCACGTCGCTGCATGTGGATCTTCCATAGTTCTTTGCCCAAAACGTAGCTCGTCCGGCGTACTTTCCCTATTGCATTCTCGTCCTCACACCGTTTTAGACAAACACAACCGTGTTGTTATCTTCCCTTAGGACAAGGAATATGCTTCTTTTTTGTCGTCGCATGTGTCATCAACTGTTATTGGCCAGTAATTGTTTCCTTTCTACCTCTTTTTTGCAAACAGGGCTATCCATTTCACGTCGTTGCTATTGCGACCTTTTGGTGAACTGCACAAATCACTTTTTTCTTAAGAGTGTTTTGTGCAGTTGTACTAAAATGTCACACGGGCAATGTCTCTACATTTCAGTGCGACTGCACAAAGGGAGATTGGTTTTGCTCTATCCTCCTCATCCAACTCTGAGCCTAATCTTCTCCAACTAGTTAGTCTTAAGAGAGACTGCAAAGGTGACCGGCTTCTATTTGTGTGTTTATTGTTTCATCAGCAGTCCTCTATTATCGTAATCACACTTGATATCTTTGGAACAGGGACGCTCAGCTCTATTTTAGTGGAACTGCACAAAATGATCGGAATGTTGCATGCTCCAGACAGCTACTTTTTTCCCAACATGCCTTGTTGATTTAGACAGAGCCGGGGGGACGTTGCTGCCAATGAAAGCATGGATCAATTTTAATTTAACACCTTCTCACAACTTTGTCTTCAGTTGTGATGTAATTATTAGCTCTGATATGCTAATAATTGACATGCATTAGCAAGGAAGTTAGTTTTTTATTGTTTCCGAAAGAGCATCAATGGCAAGACACACGAAACAAAAGCTGAAAGCTCACACCATTGTACAATTTCATGTCATTGGAAAATTATTTGTATAGTACGTCAATTATGTAAACAAATGATGGAAGCTTGATAGCATTGCCAGAAGCCTCTTCATCATCCGGGTCCATGTGCCATGCACAAAATTATACTCCTTCGTTCCTAAATATTTGTCTTTTTACAAATTTCAAACGGCCATATTTTAGAGTGTAGATTCACTCATTTTGCTTTGTATGTGTCCTCCCTCTGTTCCTAAATATTCTACTTGTCTTAACAGAGATTTCAACAAGTGACTACATACTGAGCAAAATGAGTGAATCTACACTCTAAAATATGTCTATATACATCCGTATGTGCCAGTCCATTTGAAATCTCTAAAAAGACAAATATTTGAGTAGTCACTCATTGAAATCTCTAGAAAGAAAAATACTCCGGAGTATATTTAAGGACCGAGGGGGTAGTGCACAACCGCATGGGAGACTCAGCCCGGTCATTGAGCCACATTAATAGTGAGTAATGAGTAGTCAAATCATAAGCCCCACCTTTCCCACTGTAAGTTGCTCTAAAGAAGCAACCATCAATACGCTCTTCTTTGAATCCGCTCATACTACTCCATCCGTCACTGTTTATACAGCGCACTTCAAAAGAAAAAAATCTGTGGGACCAAGGCGACTAGCGATCGGCCTGAAAAATAGCATTGGTAGTTATAGCATGACGTCTATTACTAGAGGGAATAATGCGTACACACATGCATGCAGTGCTTCCACCCCGGGTACACACATGCATGCACTCCGTAGTAGTACAGTACATGGAGAGAAAATTGTGGACTTGATTGCGGTTACAACTCCCTAATTAATTGAGCATTAAACCAAACGCGTCTAAAGTCTCTTTGGTGGTGGAAATGCATTGAGAGAAATGCATCATAATGAAGCGCGCCCTGTAAACTGTGATGGAGGGTGGAGTAGTATGAAGGTGCAAAACCAAGTACCCGTACTACTGCGCTTGGCTCTTCGCACCTTCGTGAAGTCGAACAATGATGGTACTCCGCATGTTGGGTACTACAGTGTATGCCTCTGACAATCTGACACCGAATGGACTGATGCATGTCCACCGAGGGTAGGTTGCATTAGTCAAAAGGCATATGCGAGCTTGACCTTGTCCTGCAAGCTTCTCCTCGTTCTGTGAGTTGACGGGACACACCAAAAACTAGTGCTAGTCCATACTCCCTCCTTTCCGATTAATATGGCTTAATATTTTTGCGGTTAAATGAGAGAGCTTTATTCATATATAAGCATTCTTAGGACGATCAGCTAAGACACTGGTCACTAGGAAGCGAGGTACCCCGCAAAAAAAGAAGTAGGAAGAGAGGTGTTTCATCAAGCCAGCTCTCGACCACATTCAAAGTGCAGCAAGCACGGTTCGCACAAAGATGCACCGCAAGGTTTGCTGACCTGTTTACATGCTGAATAACAAAAAAAGAGGAAATATTACTGAGCGCTACTATTTGTAACAGGATATGAGCCAGAATTAAGCGAGAATTGTGGCGAATGTTCCATGCAATCAACTTCCATTATCACATGCGAGAACCCTCGAAGAGAACCAAATGTGTTGAAGATTGCTTTATCACATTTTAAAATTATAATAAGAGTGCAGACGCTCCTCCATCCGGTTCCTAGTACTAGTGTAGTACGTACCTTTATGGACTATAGTAGTAGTACTAGTAAACTTTGCGCTTGGCTGTTCGAGAAGTCGAACAATAATAGCACTAGTAGTATAGTGTATGCTTCTGGCAATTTGACACCGAATTAACTGTTGCACGTCCACCGCCTAAGCGAGGGAGAGCTTGCATTAGTCAAAAGTTTCTCCTTATCCTGCGATCCACCGCACGCAAGCTTCTCCCGTCCTGAAACCTTCTCCTCGTTCAGCAAGTTGACGGGACACAGCAAAGTAATGCTAGTCCATGTTGCCTCCTCTTCGGTTAATATGGCTTAATTTCAAACGAGATAAATACACTGTCTGTCACTGTATATTTGTAAAAATACGGTCAGTGGACTTCATAATACGCTCATTGCGCTCAATATATATATTTTCTGGTGTTCATACGGTCACTAGCTCACCCTGATTGAGTATGTGTGTGTATGCACCTGTAGGTTGAGCACTTGAGCGTGACCGTGTGTGTTCCGTCGTGTGCACGGACATGCATGCATTAGGGCGTCGCACGCGTTTTTGCATCCATGTGTACGTGTAACTGTTGCATACACGTAGGGGAAGTATGTGTAGGGGCCACTAAGGAGCAGTCAAATCACACAGTAAGTTAGTCGGAAGAAGCAACCATCATTTCACTCTTGAATGACACGTACGCAATATAAAATGTTTGATATGGAGAGAAAAAGAAAATCACTATATACACACTTGCAGGATCCTAAGCTACAAGCCTGCTTGCTTAGGTTGCTCTCTTCACAAGCATAGAACGACGGGCCTGATCCCGCAGCTGGGGGAAGGGAACAATGTTCTGCGTAGACGCGGTCGACATCGGCGAGGGAGAAAACCCACAGTCGGTGCGTCCCAATCGGGGGTCACCGTGGTATGGGCCGATGCCGCGTCCCAACCGCCCTTCTAGGTACAGCCCGACGTCCCAGGTAGTCCATCTTCCTTTTGGAGCCGGCTTGCTCCACTGCCGTAGCTCCATCTCCATGTCGATCTTTCTCTACTTCTACCGGCTTCTATTTGTGATGAGTTTATGTCTCATGAACTAGTGCCAGTACTATTATTCTAATCACACTTCTTCAATATCTTTGCCATCAGGGATGCTCAGGTCGATTTTAGTGGAACTGCACAAAAGCATCGTATGATCCGAGGGTGCCAGCCGGCTTTCCTTCCCGACATGGAAAGTGCTATGGAACAAGAGGTACCAGAAGGTGGAGAACCAAAGAGTGTTGCTTCTATGGTTGCTGACTCACTAAAGAATCTCCCTCTAGCACATTCCTTCGACAGGTTCTACCTGGCCAGGAAATTAAATCATGTTTAGGGTTTAGGGTTTAAGTCGTAGTGACCCCATCAGTAGTTTTTCTATCGTACATGCTCTCACAACTTTTTCTTTAGTTGTGAAGTAAATATTGGCTATGATCTGTGAATCATTGAGATGCATCAGCATGCGTGTTAGTTTTCCTTTGTATTTGATGGAATGTTGTAATGGGGCAACCTTGGAATAGGAATGAAAATGGAGTGGAAAAGTTTCCTTTTTTCAGAGAAAAAATGGAAATGGAGAGAAACCAATGTTTCATTTCGTTGGATCGCGCCATCGAGCAAAACCAACGTTTAAATCACGTCTGTCGTGTTCGTGTCTCACCCTCCTCCACGGCTCAACCCCACACGGTCGCTCGGCATGCCACTCACCGTAAACCGAGTAGTATACCATAACTTTCTCACCTGCTTGTCGATGGATCGCGCCATGGAGTACTAGCACTACTGGAAGAGATTGACGAGTTGGGGGAGGACAGCTAGCTGTAGCACGGACTCCCAAGAACTTACTACTGGAAGAGATCACGCATGTTGTAGCCGGCTATTGCGACCTTTGAACACGGAGCAGCCACGTGCACCCGGAAGTGGCGCGGGCGACGCTCTCTCGGCCGGCGCGTCACAATCAATTCCGGCGCCAGTGAGAGGTCGCGTCCGCTCTGGCCAGGCATGAATGCGGCACTAACCGTTTCGGGCGGGAAGCACGCGCGGGTGATGAAGAGGGTTCGGGTTGGTCAGGACCGGCCGTAGCAGCGGTTCAGACGTGCGCAAACAAGAGATGTTGTACGTTAATATTGCTGCGTATATAATTAACAACATAAATAATGTGCCAGTTGGACAAATATGATTGGAGATGGAGATGGAGATGGAAATGGAATTTTACGTAAACACGGATATGCATGTCTATGTCTATGTGTGTGTGCGCGACGACTCTCGCGACCTGGAAGCGGGGGCGTGTTTTTGATCGAGTTTTCTTTCTTGGTACGTTAGAAAATCAGTTTGTCTAATTCACATCTAGATGTTATTTAAGGATATCACATCTAAGCTCCCACAAGTATATAATGTAGCAACAAGAAACAAAAAAAACTAGGAAAAGACCACAAACAGAGTGGACATCAACTTATATGTGACATAACTATGTCACATCTAGATGTGTCCTAGACAGACCCTTAAAAAATTGTCCGCCAGTTTTCGTTTCTTTTTTGCGGGAACGCGCGTATTCTATTTAAAATCACTGCTATGGAGAGATTTTTTTACTCCATTGTAGCCTCTTGTTTGATAGAGTTTCTCACGTCTCGCTCTCTCACCCTCTCCATATCAAAACAAGATGACAGTGTCCACTCTATCTCTCTGCTCACCGGTGGTCACAAATCCGGCCAAATCCCGTCCGCTGCGGGAGGTGAGGAGGTGCAGCGTTGACGTTGTCGCCGTCGGCGACGGAGGAAGCCGATGCGCACCGTCCTCTCGGAGCCGGCGCTGACGCGGACGAAGATCCTCCGCGCCCTTGTTCACTGTCACCGTGTGGGCAGATCCCACCCGCCCGCCTAAATGACATCTCGCCCACCTGAGGTATAACTTCTTGTACTGGTTCAGCTCCCCAGGTCGCTGCGTGCGGGTTTTCTTCTATGCGACTACTCCCCAGCTCCCCATGCATAGTAGCTAGGGTTCGTCGGATGGTCCAACATCACCTACTAGTACTATTATAGAGGAAATGCCACTCAAAAAGTTGTCCTGATTTATGCCTCAGTGGAGGTATACATGTTGTTTCGACAAAAAGTACATGGTGGTTGTGAGGTCATTGTCCATATGGTGGTAGTACTATCACTGGTTAAATGAAGAAATGCTTTTTTTCTCGGGTATCCTGGTTTAGTTCCCATCAAGATAATTATGATGCTTATGTTTGTTGGTGTACTTTTCATTAATTCTTCTTGACAATTGAGATGTCATTGCTAACCCTTTTTTATATTTTTGGAAACAGCAATGCGTGTCTCCATACCCGGGCATGTCTTCCTCAATTTTAGTGGAACTACACAAAATTGGATGGCCATTGTTGTTCCGCCTCATTGTCCTCTGCCACATGGTTCTTCCTTCCTCGAGCTTGATTACTGAGAAGAAACAGACCACAGTGAGGATTTGTCGAACTTCTTAGGTGCCTCACCCAAACTTGATGCCAAATGGATGATGCATCACCATAATGACCTATCAATGCTCATGGTTGTGCCTCATGGTTGCGTCGGCTGGTGAAGCTGATCGATTTTCGACAAAAAACAAGCTGTCTTCCATCAATGCTCTTTGCTTGTTACGCACAAAGATGATATCCTTCGTCAGTTCACCTTGGTTGCATTGGAGATGCAGTCGTCTTTCACGTTGGTGCAATTTTCGCTAGGGTTTTACGACAGGTGGGCCCAAAATGTGGCTGGCTCACCTGTCATACAGCCAAAAGCAGGTGCAGTGAAGGCACCGGAGCTCAGTCTGTACTACAATAGTATATATATATATATATATAAGCTGGAGCCTCGGCGCTTGTTCGCTAGGGTTTGCACTCTCCACACGCTCGCCGCACTACATATATGTTACACGCTGGAGGCTCAGCGTTCATTTGCTAGGGTTTGCTATATTCACAGTCTCTCACCCTCTCTTCACCAGATCTAAACAAGATTGCGTTGGCCTCTTGTCTCTCTCTCCCCCCTCACAGCTGGTGAAGGAGGCGTCCGTATCCCGTCGCACCGGGAAGGGGAGGAGGTGCAACGTTCACTCTATCGCCTTCAGCGAGGGAGGCAATCCACTGCCGGCTGCGCTGTTCTCTTTCACCCAGCGCCTGTGCGGGAGGGCCACCGACCCCTTCTTCCTCGCTTCCGTACGTAGTGTGGGCAGATCTGGCCTCCCGCCGCTTGCCTTGCCACATCCCGACGACCCTAAGGTATAAGTTTCTTTGAAACCGTCGTTGCTCTAGCTGCATGTGGATCTTTTTCGATCTGTAGTCGAATCTAGATCTTGGTTCAAAGAGGAAAGAAGGGTGCGGTGGGCTGGAGCAAGAATCTAGGACGTGGTTCAATGAGGAAAGGAGGGGCGGAAAGTAGTATAGACTGGCTATCCAGCCGCTTTGTAGGTCGAAAAGGGAAAAAGGGGGTAACCCAGTACACACATCTGTAAGGAACCGATCTCTTTGTTGAAAAGGGAAAGAACTGGGGGGTCAGGTAGTTTGTGCATGACTAGATTTGCTGCCCTCACATAGGAAGAAGGTTCAAAGAGAACAAATATGGGACCAGCGCATATATGCTGCTTGGCTACATACTCTGCATCACCCATTTATACGTGTGTACGCACATGGTGCTGGCATGTCCCATGCATCTATTTTGCTGTTGTTAATCTCAGAATTAACTACTGATCTGTTTTAAAAGAATTTCTCTGTTAATATGAATCAATGCAACCGTTTTAGAAATGCTACTGTCCTATACTTTGTTTTCCATCAAGATAAGGTAGATGCTTCTTTTTGTGGCCGCATGTTTCATCCTCCTTTATTGGCCAGTAATTGTTTTCTTTTTTGCCTCTTAAAACAGGGATATCTATTCAACTTGTTGCTATAGAAAACTTAAATGTCACACCAGCAACTTTGCTTGATTTCAGTGCAACTACACAAAACTTGATTGGATTTCCTATTCGTGTTGGTAGATTCGTATTTTATGTTGGTCGTCTCATGAAAGGTCGGTACAGGCCTTCATCCACATGATTGTGCAGTGTGCTTTGAGATGTTGTGCTACTTGTATTGGTACTGTTTTAAATAAATGATGAATTGAAGCTATTGTATTGCTGTCTTTTCCCATTAAGTAGTGAACAAAAATGGGACCAACCCAGACATGATGCTTGTTGCTTTGTTCCAACAAATTCAGCATCACCCCCTTTATAAGCCAGTAATTGATGCCACACTCAGAATTAACTACTGAATCTTATTTCAAAACTGCAACACTTGTTAGGGATTGGCGGGATTACCATTTTTGTGGTCGCATGTTTCATCCTCCTTTATTAGCCAGTAATTGATTCCTTTTTTGCCTCTGTTTATACAGGGATATCTATTCAACTTGTTGCTATTGTGACATCTTGCTTCGCTACGCGAAACACTTTGCTTGATTTCAGTGCAACTGCACAAAACGAGATTGGATTTCCTATTCGTGTTGGCAGATTCGTACGTGATCTTGTGTGCGTCATGACAGGTTGGTACTTGCCTTCATCCACATGATCATGGAGTGTGTTTTGAGATGTTGTGCTACTTGTATTGGTAGTGTTTTAAATAAATGATGAATTGAAGCTATTGTATTGCTGTCTTTTCCCATTAAGTAGTGAACAAAAATGGGACCAACCCAGACATGATGCTTGTTGCTTTGTTGCAACAAATTCAGCATCACCCCCTTTATAAGCTTTGTCGTTCTTTATACATGTTGAAACAAGGCATTGTTAAGATAATGTCTCAGTCAATATGAATGAATAACACTGATGGAGAATTGCTACTCTCCTGCTTTGTTTCCCATTAAGATAAAGTAGATCAGTAGATGCTTTTCTTCTGGGAGTACAAGTCATCAACCGTTATTTCTTAGTAATTGTTTCCCTTATACCTATTGTTGCTTACAGGGATATCAAAATTAAAGCTCGGTTTTATTCCGACTTCGATTTTAGTTGAACTGCACAAAAGGAGCCAATGTGTAAGGCAAACTGCTGCATTACTGGGTCTAGTTGGTCGTTCCACTTTGCAGAAAGAAGCAGTCACTGTTTGTGCTACATTACAGAAGGAATGACCGAGAAGCTTTACAGAGTATTATTAGACACCGGTGACATGACTAGTCTGCGGAGACGATGGCAATTTAACAACACATGGAGTGCCCTGGGCAAAAAGTGCCCAAACAAGTACAAAAGCTACGACAGGACTCCACAATCATAGGCATTACATATTTTGAATGGGAAAAGCTTGTCAAAGTTTAATCATTGATGTTAGCAAGAAGACGTTAGTTTAATATATTAGAATTGGAAAACCTTGTCAAAATTTGCTCATTGATGTTAGCCAGAAGACATGCATTTGATATTTTTGAGTGGGACGCCCTTGATGTGAGCAGCGTCGAGTGTTTTTCCTATTCCTATGTTCAGTTTAGAAGTAAATAGTTACTCTGCTGAGATATTCCTGTGTTAAGAGTTTATTCTGAATATTGTCTATGTAATGCCAGGCCTTGTGTTTGATTGCAAAGTGATGGGGAACGTAGTAATTTCAAAAAAATTCCTATGCACATGCAAGATCATGGTGATGCATAGCAACAAGAGGGGAGAGTGTTTTCTACGTACCCTCGTAGACCGGCAACGGAAGCATTGACACAACGTAGAGGAAGTAGTCGTACGTCTTCCCGATCCGACTGATCCAAGTACCAAACGTACGGCACCTCCGAGTTCTGCACACGTTCAACTCCGTGACATCCCTCGAGCTCCGATCTAGCCGAGTGTTGAGGGAGAGTTTCGTCAGCATGATGGCGTGATGACGGTGATGATGTTCTACCGACACAGGGCTTCGCCTAAGCACCGCTACGATATGACCGAGGTGGAATATGGTGGAAGGGGGCACCGCACACGACTAAGGAACGATCACGAAGATCAACTTGTGTGTCATGGGGTGCCCCCTTGCCCCCGTATATAAAGGAGGGAGAGGGGGAGGTGCAGTTGGCCCAAGGGGTGCGCCTGGAGGAGTCCTACTCCCACCGGGAGTAGGACTCCCCCCTCCTGCCTTGTTGGAGAAGGAAAGGGGAAGGGAGAAAGAGGAAAGGGGGGCGCGCGGCCTGCCCTGGCCGGCCCTCCTCTACTCCCTTAGGGCCCATGTAGGCCCAATAACCCCCGGGGGGGTTCCGGTAACCCCCCGGTACTCCGGTAAAATCCCGATTTCACCCAGAACATTTCCGATATCCAAATATAGGCTTCCAATATATCAATCTTTATGACTCGACCATTTCGAGACTCCTCTTCATGTCCGTGATCACATCCGGGACACCGAACAACCTTCGGTACATCAAAACACAAAAACCCTAATTATGATCGTCACCAAACTTTAAGCGTGCGGACCCTACGGGTTCGAGAACTATGTAGACATGACCGAGACACGTCTCCGGTCAATAACCAATAGCGGAACCTGGATGCTCATATTGGCTCCTACATATTCTACGAAGATCTTTATCGGTCAGACCGCATAACAACATACGTTGTTCCCTTTGTCATCGGTATGTTACTTGCCTGAGATTCGATCGCCGGTATCTCAATACCTAGTTCAATCTCGTTACCGGCAAGTCTCTTTACTCGTTCTGTAATACATCATCCCGCAACTAACTTATTAGTTGCAATGCTTGCAAGGCTTGAGTGATGTGCATTACCGAGAGGGCCCAGAGATACCTCTCCGACAATCGGAGTGACAAATCCTAATCTCGAAATACGCCAACCCAACAAATACCTTTGGAGACACCTGTAGAGCACCACAAAGTGTTCCTCCGGTAAATGGGAGTTGCATAATCTCATAGTCATAGGAACATTTATAAGTTATGAAGAAAGCAATAGCAACAAACTAAACAATCAAGTGCTAAGCTAATGGAATGGGTCAAGTCAATCACATCATTCTCCTAATGATGTGATCCCGTTATTCAAATGACAACTCATGTCTATGGTTAGGAAACATAACCATCTTTGATCAACGAGCTAGTCAAGTAGAGGCATACTAGTGACACTCTGTTTGTCTATGTATTCACACATGTATTATGTTTCCGGTTAATACAATTCTAGCATGAATAATAAACATTTATCATGATATAAGGAAATAAATAATAACTTTATTATTTCCTCCAGGGCATATTTCCTTCAGTCTCCCACTTGCACTAGAGTCAATAATCTAGTTCACATCGCCATGTGATTTAACATCAATAGTTCACATTACCATGTGATTAACACCCATAGCTCACATCGTCATGTGACCAACACCCAAAGGGTTTACTAGAGTCAATAATCTAGTTCACATCGCTATGTGATTAATACCCAAAGAGTACTAAGGTGTGATCATGTTTTGCTTGTGAGGGAAGTTTAGTCAACGGGTCTGCCACATTCAGATCCGTATGTATTTTGCAAATTTCTATGTCAACAATGCTCTGCATGGAGCTACTCTAGCTAATTGCTCCCACTTTCAATATGTATCCAGATTGAGACTTTGAGTCATCTGAATCAGTGTCAAAACTTGCATCGACGTAACCCTTTACGACGAACCTTTTGTCACCTCCATAATCGAGAAACATATCCTTATTCCACTAAGGATAATCTTGACCAATGTCCAGTGATCTACTCCTAGATCACTATTGTTCTCCCTTGCCAAACACAGGGCAGGGTATACAATAGGTCTGGTACACAGCATGGCATACTTTATAGAACCTATGGCTGAGGCATAGGGAATGACTTTCATTCTCTCTATATCTTCTGTCGTGGTCGGGTTTTGAGTCTTACTCAACTTCACACCTTGTAACACAGGCAAGAAATCCTTCTTTCACTGTTCCATTTTGAACTACTTCAAAATCTTGTCAAGGTATGTACTCATTGAAAAAACTTATCAAGCGTCTTGATCTATCTCTATAGATCTTGATGCTCAATATGTAAGCAGCTTCACCAAGGTCTTTCTTTGAAAAACTCCTTTCAAACATTCCTTTATGCTTTGCAGAATAACTCTACATTATCTCCGATCAACAATATGTCATTCACATATACTTATCAGAAATGTTGTAGTGCTCCCACTCACTTTCTTGTAAATACAGGCTTTACCGCAAGTCTATATAAAACTATATGCTTTGATCAACTTATCAAAGCGTATATTCCAACTCCGAGATGCTTGCACCAGTCCATAGATGGATCGCTGGAGCTTGCATATTTTGTTAGTACCTTTAGGATTGAAAAAACCTTCTCGTTGCATCATATACAACTCTTATTTAATAAATCCATTAAGGAATGTAGTTTTGTGTATCCATTTGCCAGATTTCATAAAATGCGCCAATTGCTAACATGATTCGGACAGACTTAAGCATAGATACGAGTGAGAAACTCTCATCGTAGTCAACACATTGAACTTGTTGAAAACCTTTTTGCGACAATTCTAGCTTTGTAGATAGTAACACTACTATCAGCGTCCGTCTTCCTCTTGAAGATCCATTTAATCTCAATGGCTTGCCGATCATTGGGCAAGTCAATCAAAGTCCATACTTTGTTCTCATACATGGATCTCATCTCAGATTTCATGGCCTCAAGCCATTTCGCGGAATCTGGGCTCATCATCGCTTCCTCATAGTTCGTAGGCTCGTCATGGTTAAGTAACATGGTCTCCAGAACAGGATTACCGTACCACTCTGGTGCGGATCTCACTCTGGTTTACCTACGAGGTTTCATTAGTAACTTGATCTGAAGTTACATGATCATCATCATTAGCTTCCTCACTACTTGGTGTAGTAGTCACAGGAACAGATTTCTGTGATGAACTACTTTCCAATAAGGGAGCAGGCACAGTTACCTCATCAAGTTCTACTTTCCTCCCACTCACTTCTTTCGAGAGAAACTCCTTCTCTAGAAAGGATCCATTCTCAGCAATGAATAACTTGCTTTCGGATCTGTGATAGAAGGTGTACCCAACAGTTTCTTTTGGGTATCCTATGAAGATTTACTTCTCCGATTTGGGTTCGAACTTATCATGTTGAAACTTTTTCACATAAGCATCGCAGTCCCAAACTTTAAGAAACGATAGCTTAGGTTTCTCGCCAAACCACAGTTCATACGGTGTCATCTCCACGGATTTAGATGGTGCCCTATTTAATGTGAATGTAGCTGTCTCTAATGCATAACCCCAAAACGATAGCGGTAAATCAGTAAGAGACGTCATAGATCGCAACATATCTAATAAAGTACGGTTACGACGTTCGGACACACCATTACACAGTGGTGTTCCAGGTGGCGTGAGTAGTGAAACTATTTCACATTGTTTTAACTGAAGGCCAAACTCGTAACTCAAATATTTTATTTCTCCGATCATATCGTAGAAACTTTTATTTTTGTTACGAGGATTCTCCACTTCACTCTGAAATTCTTTGAACTTTTCAAATGTTTCAGACTTGTGTTTCATCAAGTAGATATACTCATATCTGCTCAAATCATCTGTGAAGATCAAAAAATAATGATACCTGCCTCTAGCCACAATATTCATCGGACCACATACATTAGTATGTATGATTTCCAACAAAACTGTTGCTCGCTCCATTGTTCCGGAGAACGTAGTCTTAGTCATCTTGCCCATGAGGCATGGTTCGCAAGCATCAAGTGATTCATAATCAAGTGATTCCAAAAACCCATCAACATGGAGTTTCTTCATGCGCTTTATACCAATATGACCTAAACGGCAGTGCCACAAATAAGTTGCACTATCATTATTAACTTTGCATCTTTTGGTTTCAATATTATGAATATGTGTATCATTACGATCGAGATCCAACGAACCATTTTCATTGGGTGTGCAACCATATAAGGTTTTATTCATGTAAATAGAACAACAATTTATTCTCTTATTTAAATGAATAACCGTATTGCAATAAACATGATCAAATCATATTCATGCTCAACGCAAACACCAAATAACACTTATTTAGTTTCAACACTAATCCCGAAAGTATAGGGAGTGTGCGATGATGATCATATCAATCTTGGAACCACTTCCAACACACATCGTCACTTCACCCTTAACTAGTCTCTGTTCATTCTGCAACTCTCGTTTCGAGTTACTACTCACAGCAACTGAACCAGTATCAAATACCGAGGGGTTGCTACGAACACTAGTAAAATACACATCAATAATCTGTATATCAAATATACCATTGTTCACTTTGACATCCTTCTTATCCGCCAAATACTTGGGGCAGTTCCGCTTCCAGTGACCAGTCCATTTGCAGTAGAAGTACTTAGTCTCAGGCTTAGGACCATACTTGGGCTTCTTCACTTGAGCAACAACTTGCTTGCTGTTCTTCTTGAAGTTCCCCTTTCTTCCCTTTGCCCTTTTCTTGAAATTAGTGTGCTTGTCAATCATCAACACTTGATGCTCTTTCTTGATTTCTACCTTCATCGATTTCAACATCACGAAGAGCTCGGGAATCGTTTTCATCATCCCTTGCATACTATAGTTCATCACGAAGTTCTAGTAACTTGGTGATGGTGACTAGAGAACTCTGTCAATCACTATCTTATCTGTAAGATTAACTCCCACTTGATTCAAGCGATTGTAGTACCCAGACAATCTGAGCATATGCTCACTGCTTGAGCTATTCTCCTCCATCTTTTAGCTATAGAACTTGTTGGAGACTTCATATCTCTCAACTCGGGTATTTGCTTGAAATATTTAACTTCAACTCCGAGAACATCTCATATGGTCCATGACGTTCAAAACGTCTTTGAAGTCCCGATTCTAAGCCGTTAAGCATGGTGCACTAAACTATCAAGTAGTCATCATATTGAGCTAGCCAAACGTTCATAACGTATACATCTGCTCCTGCAATAGGTCTGTCACCTAGCGGTGCATCAAGGACATAATTCTTCTGTGCAGCAATGAGGTTAATCCTTAGATCACGGATCCAATCCGCATCATTGCTACTAACATTTTTCAACATTGTTTTCTCTAGGAATATATAAAAAATTAAACGGGGAGCAATATCGCGAGCAATTGATCTACAACATAGATATGCTAATACTACTAGGACTAAGTTCATGATAAATGAAAGTTCAATTAATCATATTACTTAAGAACTCACACTTAGAAAGATATCCCTCTAATCCTCCAAGTGATCACGTGATCCAAATCAACTAAACCATGTCGGATCATCATGTGAGATGGAGTAGTATCAATGGTGAACATCACTATGTTGATCATATCTACTATATGATTCACGCTCAACCTTTCAGTCTCCGTGTTCAAAGGCCATATCTGTTATATGCTAGGCCCATCAAGTTTAACCTAAGTATTCCGCGTGTGCAACCGTTTTGCACCCGTTGTATTTGAACGTAGAGCCTATCACACCTGATCATCACGTGGTGTCTCAGCACGAAGAACTTTCGCAACGGTGCATACTCAGGGAGAACACTTATACCTTGATAATTTAGTGAGAGATTATCTTATAAAGCTACCGCCGAACTAAGCAAAATAAGATGCATAAAAGATAAACATCACATGCAATCAAAATATGTGACATGATATGGCCATCATCATCTTGTGCCTTTGATCTCCATCTCCAAAGCATCGTCATGATTTCCATCATCACCGGCATGACACCATGATCTCCATCATCTTGATCTATATCAATGCGTCGTCACATGGTCGTCTCGCCAACTATTGCTCTTCAACTATTGCTATCGCATAGCGATAAAGTAAAGAAATTATTTGGTGCTTGCATCTTATGCAATAAAGAGATAACCATAAGGCTTCTGTCAGTTGCCGATAACTTCAACAAAAAAAGATCATCTCATACAACAAATTATATCTCATCACGTCTTGACCATATCACATCACAACATGCCCTGCAAAAACAAGTTAGACGTCCTCTACTTTGTTGTTGCATGTTTTACGTGGCTGCTACGGGCTGAGCAAGAACCGTTCTTACCTACGCATCAAAACCACAACGATAGTTTGTCAAGTTGGTGTTGTTTTAACCTTCGCAAGGACCGGGCGTAGCCACACTCGGTTCAACTAAAGTTGGAGAAACTGACACCCACCAGCCACCTATGTGCAAAGCACGTCGGTAGAACCGGTCTCGCGTAAGCGTACGCGTAATGTCGGTCTGGGCCGCTTCATCCAACAATACTGCCGAACCAAAGTATGACATGCTGGTAAGCAGTATGACTTATATCACCCACAACTCACTTGTGTTCTACTCTTGCATAACATCAACACATAAAACCAGGCTCTAATACCACTGATGGGGAACGTAGTAATTTCAAAAAAATTCCTACGCACACGCAAGATCATGGTGATGCATAGCAACAAGAGGGGAGAGTGTTGTCTACGTACCCTCGTAGACCGGCAACGGAAGCGTTGACTCAACGTAGAGGAAGTAGTCGTACGTCTTCCCGATCCGACCGATCCAAGTACCGAACGTACGGCACCTCCGAGTTTTGCACACGTTTGACTCGGTGACGTCCCTCGAGCTTCGATCCAGCCGAGTGTTGAGGGAGAGTTTTGTCAGCATGACGGCGTGATGACGGTGATGATGTTCTAGCGACGTAGGGCTTCGCCTAAGCACCGCTACGATATGACCGAGGTGGAATATGGTGGAAGGGGGCACCGCACACAGCTAAGGAAATCACGAAGATCAACTTGTGTGTCATGGGGTGCCCCCTTGCCCCCGTATATAAAGAAGGGAGAGGGGGAGGTGCGGCCGGCCCAAGGGGTGCGCCTGGAGGAGTCCTACTCCCGCCGGGAGTAGGACTCCCCCCTCCTGCCTTATTGGAGAAGGAAAGGGGAAGGGAGAAAGAGGAAAGGGGGTGCCCCCCCTTCCTTTTCCTATTCGGGCTAGGGGGAGGGGGCGCGCGGCCTGCCCGGGCCGGCCCTCCTTTTCTCCCTTAGGGACCATGTAGGCCCAGTAACCCCCGGGGGGGTTCCGGTAACCCCCCGGTACTCCAGTAAAATCCCGATTTCAGCCGGAACGTTTCCGATATCCAAATATAGGCTTCCAATATATCAATCTTTATGTCTCGACCATTTCGAGACTCCTCGTCATGTCCGTGATCACATCCGGGACACCGAACAACCTTCGGTACATCAAAACACAAAATCCCTAATTACGATCGTCACCGAACTTTAAGCGTGCGGACCCTACGGGTTCGAGAACTATGTAGACATGACCGAGACACGTCTCCGGTCAATAACCAATAGCGGAACCTGGATGCTCATATTGGCTCCTACATATTCTACGAAGATCTTTATCGGTCAGACCGCATAACAACATACGTTGTTCCCTTTGTCATCAGTATGTTACTTGCCCGAGATTCGATCGTCGGTATCTCAATACCTAGTTTAATCTCGTTACCGGCAAGTCTCTTTACTCATTCCATAATACATCATCCCGCAACTAAATTATTAGTTGCAATGCTTGCAAGGCTTGAGTGATGTGCATTACCGAGAGGGCCCAGAGATACCTCTCCGACAATCGGAGTGACAAATCCTAATCTCGAAATACGCCAACCCAACAAATACCTTCGGAGACACCTGTAGAGCACCTTTATAATCACCCAGTTACGTTGTGACGTTTGGTTGCACACAAAGTGTTCCTTCGGTAAACGGGAGTTGCATAATCTCATAGTCATAGGAACATGTATAAGTTATGAAGAAAGCAATAGCAACAAACTAAACGATCAAGTGCTAAGCTAATGGAATGGGTCAAGTCAATCACATCATTCTCCTAATGATGTGATCCCGTTAATCAAATGACAACTCATGTCTATGGTTAGGAAACATAACCATCTTTGATCAACGAGCTAGTCAAGTAGAGGCATACTAGTGACACTCTGTTTGTCTATGTATTCACACATGTATTATGTTTCCGGTTAATACAATTCTAGCATGAATAATAAACATTTATCATGATATAAGGAAATAAATAATAACTTCATTATTGCCTCTAGGGCATATTTCCTTAACAAAGTTGAGCTTGGAATGTTGTGGCATGCGGCATCACGAGCTGTTGACCGTGCCTCCTGAGAATAATGCTTCGTATTGTTTTGCATGTCGATCTAATGCCAGTGATTTTCTTGTTAAGAAGATCATCCTCTTCCGTTGTTTCCGTGCTTAAGAAGTTCATCGTCTGATGTTTCATTCATAGCCTATATGACAAGTCGGGTAGGTTAGACGTGAAACCATATGATCTTCTGACCAACTCATGATATTAGGCCATGATTGGATCGTCGTTTTCCAACCAAAACCGCTTGTAAAACTAACGCCTGTAAATTAAAGCAGATGGTCTCGGGCGAAGGCGCTTGGTTGGTCGATTTCGACTAGTAAAATATCGGAAGTACTTGACACATGATAAAAACGCTGAACGACACTCGGACGATTGCTAATCCAGCCGTTAGCTGTCGTTTCAGCCTTGCCCATGGATGGCATGATACGCACGTCGTGCATGTATCGTCTGGTAATGTCGTCCATATAGCAGTGCTCGTAAAATATACACTGGTCTCTTAAATTACACGCGTAACCCGCCGGTTTTACTTACAGACCTCGGGCCCTCGGTTTCAGTACGCCTGTATTTTACGCGTTGTTTTCGATGACGAGTAAATTACACTTGTATGTTAATATAGGTTTGAAATAAACCAGAGCTCCCAACCGCGGCCTTACCATTTCATGCCGTCTCAGTTTCTCGAAGGTGCTCATAGGTGTCCGATGATCCTGGCTTCCTGAATGAGTAGCGGGTGTTGTATCAGACCATCCGTAGGGCCCGCGAGGCCCTCTCCGTTGTCCTTCAAGTTGTTGCGCTCGCCGTGGCGCGGAGCATTGCTAGCATCGTCAACGAACATGAGGATTCAGGAGATGACTTTATTTTGACTGGATGACACTAGGGACCCACTAGGGCCATAGCCGTACATACGCAAGTGCCTCCTTATTATGTACAACTATATATTTTTTGCTTTCTCCTGGTTTCCTGACATCACGGTCCCACACCATTGTCAACCTATGTAGTCAATATAAATGAGAGAATTGCACAAGGTGCGGCCGACAGCTGGGACCAAGCAGCTCGAGCAGTATTTGTGTTTTTGAGGCATGAGCACTGCAGAGTTTTTCTTGGCGGTGATTTTGTTGTTGTTCAGAGGACAGCAGGGTATTAACTGGGCGGGCTGTGGCCCGTCTAGCCCAGGCCAGATATCCATCCCAGATACTAATTTTTTCAAGAAGAAAATGGCTAGCCCAGTTATACGTCTTTTTGAGGAATACCCAGGCAAGGTCAACTTGTTATTCTCCGCCCCGCTGGGCTGCAAATCTTTCCTAGGAGGGATGCATTAGGCTTAACAGGAAAATGGGCTTTAAAAAATAATAAATGGGATGTAATTATAAAAACTGGGTAGTAACTATAAGAAATGCACCAAACACAAAATTAGTTTATAAAATATTATTTATGGATTTTGAAAATCTTAAATTTTCATTGTTGCGCGCGTAATGTTTCGTTGGATTTTTACGTAATATAAATTTATATTTAATCTAACTAGAAATTTCGGGATAAAAATATTTCGGAGCCCATCAAAATGTGGGAAATTTTATTGAATTCTGTCTTCAACGGTTGGTTGAAATTATTAATCATTGTCCTAGCTAGAAAATGGGTTGCACTTTTAACAAACTGTAAATGGGATGTTGTAAATTCCATTAGAATTCCAAAATGGGTTGTACATTCTTACAAAACGCAAATGGGCAATAAGTTCTCTGCCACACATTTTTGGGCCTACTAAGTGACGTGTCCCCTAAAAAATAAGTTGACGCATATGCAAGGCTTTGCCAACTTATTATAGTCAACACACGGTTCTAGCAGCAGTGGCCGTTGGATGTCTATCCAACGGATGTCGTGCTTCTTCTTCAATCTCGGATATTCTTAGCTTCGACCGCCCAAAAAAGATTCCTCCCCCTGACATCTGGGACGCACCGTTTCGGAGGCTGACCTGTGGGCATACTAAGTTGGAGCGTACCAAGGGCTTTGTCAACTTAGTCAATAATAAACGTTTCTAGCTTCAGTGACCGTACGATGTCCATCCAACAGCCGTAGTGCTTCTTCAACCTCTGGTCTTCTTGGTCCATCCGCCCAAAGCCGGGCCGATCATGCCGCCTGCTCCTACCTCCCGTGGCCGGCTGTGCTGCCGCGGAGGCCTCACCGCCCCCATACTACTCCCACCGCTGGCCAGGCCATCCCTCCACTCACCCACACCCCCTGTTATTCTGTGGCGACGGCAGCCTCACACCGCAGCCGAACCAGTGAACCCTCATACTCCTCTCCGCGCGGGCTTCCACTTCTGTGTCTTCCCCGGCTCCACGTCGTCCCCTTCCTAGGCCTCGCCGTCGCCCAGACCACCGCCCTGGTGCTCTCGGCGCGGCGTGGTCAACGTGGTCAACGACCGACTTCCATCGGAAGAGTACTGTACGTGGAGAGGCTGACAGCTGGGTCCAGGCGGCCGTAAGGAAGTGCCTCCTTATTATGCGCAAAATAATTATTCCTCCACCTTACAGCAGGGACCCACCGGACGGGCCACCTTATTTTGTGAAAAAAAACGTTTCCCCCCTGACTGCTCGGACCCACTGGACGGGCCAGCATATTTCGTGAAAAAAACATTCCCCCGCTGTCAGCTCGGACCCACCGGAAGTGCCTCCTTATTACGCACAAAAAATGAATACTCCCCCTGCTAGATGGGACCCACCATGGTGGGAGGCCGACTTGTGGGCCTACTAAGTTGACTGGGACGGGGGCCTTTGTCAACTTTAGTCAATATGAATGATTCTAGCTCCAGTGACCGTACGATGTCCATCCAACGGCCGTAGTGCTTCTTCAACCTCTGGTCTTCTTGCTCCAGCCGCCCAAAGCAGCGCTGGTCGTGCCGCATGCTCCTGCCTCCTGTGGCCGGCTGTGCTGTCGCGGAGGCCTCACCGCCCCCTTCTATTCCCACCGCTGGCCAGGCCCTGCGGCGACGGCAGCCTCACACCGCAGCCGAACCAGCGTACCCTCATACTCCTCTCTGCGCGGGCTTCCACTGTCGCGTCTTCCCCAGCTCCCCGTCGTCCCCTTCCTAGGCCTCGCCGTCGTCCACCGCCCTGGTGCTCTCGGCGCGGTGTGGTCAACATGGTCAAGGAACGACTTCCATCGGACGTGGACTCTACGTGGAGAGGCTGACAGCTGGGTCCACGGCCGCAGGAAGGAAGTGCCTCCTTATTACGTGCAAAATAATTATTCCTCCACCTGACAGCGGGGACCCACCGGACGGGCCACCGTATTTCGCAAAAAAATGTTTCCCCCCTGACTGCTGGGACCCACCAGCTACACCTTCGCACGCAAGGAAGTGCGTCCGGGCAAAAAATAAACAAAACGATTCTCCCCCCCTGACTGCTGGGACCCACCAGCTACATTTTCGCACGCAAGGAAGTGCCTGACAGTTGGGACCCACCTGGTCGAAGCGTACGTAGCGTTGTCATTCTGGTCGCGAACGTGTACATACATATATACTGGTCGATGTAGAGGTGCGCACGTGTCATAGTAGAGGCGCGCACGTACCATGTACACGTACGTACAGCGGTCGGGGTGCAAGAAAGAAAATACTGCCACGTATGTGTACATACAGGCGGGGTCTCGAACGCCTAGTCGCGCATACGTACGGCAAGGGCTCGTGTACATGGCTGGGTCAGAACGGAGAAACAGCGTCGTCGTCGTGTTCATGGGGAGGAAACGGAATGCGTCGTGTTCATGGGGAGGCAACGGAATGCGTCGTGTTCATCGGGAGGGCTCGGACGGAACAGGCGATGGAAACAAGGCCTGGCGTACCCCAGAACAGAGGAAACGGCCTTGTGTTCGACCGGCCACGTTCAAAACGGGATCCTGTTCATCGGGAGGGGTGTGGCGTATCGCAAAACGGAGGAAACGGACCTCCTACGGTCGAAACGAGGGTCCTGTTGATCGGGAGGGGTGTGGCGTACCGCAAAACGGAGGAAACGGACCTTCTACAGTCGAAACGGGGGTCCTGTTGATCGGGAGGGGTGTGGCGTACCGCAAAACGGAGGAAACGGACTTGTGTTGGAGCGCTACGGTCGAAACGGGGGTCCTGTTCATCGGGAGGGGTGTGGCATACCGCAAAACGGGACTCCACGGGATACTGTTCATCTCCACCGTCGACCTCCTCCAGCCTCCACGGGCTCCTGTTGATCCAGTCTCCACCGCGCGCTACTCCACCGGCTACTGTTCAACCACCCCTCCACCGTCAACTGTTCATCCAGCCCTCCACACCATGGGGTCCTTTTCAACCACCCTCCACGGGCACCCCTCCACCGTCTACTGTTCATCCAACCCTCCACACCACGGGGTCCTGTTCAACCACCCCTCCACCGTCTACTGTTCATCCAGCCCTCCACACCACGGGATCCTGTTCATCCACCCCTCCACGGGCACCCCTCCACCGTCTACTGTTCATCCAGCCCTCCACCACACCACGGGGTCCTGTTCATCCAGAGGCAATGCCACCGCTCACTGTTCATCCACCCCCCCCCCCCCGACACGCTCACTGTTCATCCCATCGATCGGCTTCAGTTAGCAGCAGTAGCGAAGGAATCGCTCGATCGGGTTCAGTTAACAGCCATTGATCGATCGCTTGGGTTCAGTAATGCGTAGCCTGCAGTGCAATCGCTCGGGTTCAGTTAGAGCCCAACGCCTCGCTTGGGTTCAGTTAGAGCCAACGCCTCGCACACACGCGCGTACGTGTATGAGAGAAACGCGCATCGCTCGGCCCCCAACCTCCCACCGTAACCGGGAACTCCCCGAAATTTTCCTCCCCCTCGCTTCTACCACAGTTTTTTTCCGTCATGGACGGCCCAAAGAATGCCATGCAGCTGCGTCTCTGGCCTGCCCAGGAGGAAAAACCCATTTTCTGTCATGATTTTTTGTCATAGAAGTAGGATCCCACCACATCTATGATGATACCGGGTTTTGTCACAATTATCGTCATAGAAGTGTCATATGTATGACAGAAAAAAAATTCGTTCGGCCCAAAATGTCACGGATGTGTTTTTTCTTGTAGTGAACATTCTCTCTTCAATGTACCTTAAACCCTCTGTGTCGTGGGCTGGCTGGGGTCTTGGCGCACTCTATATAAGCCACCCCCCTCCACAGGCACAAAGGTTCGCACCCCTTGTAATACACACGCTTATAATCCAGTCGACCGCCTCCGGGCTCCGAGACGTAGGGCTGTTACTTCCTCTGAGAAGGGCCTGAACTCGTAAAACTCGCGTGTACAACTCCTCCATAGCTAGGATCTTGCCTCTACATCCCTAACCCCCATTCTACTGTCAGACTTAGAACCACGACAGCAACTGCTAACATGATTCGGACAGACTTTTAAGCATCGATACGAGTGAGAAATTCTCATCGTAGTCAACACCTTGAACTTGTCAAAAACCTTTTTGCGACAATTCAAGCTTTGTAGATAGTTACACTACTATCAGCGTCCCTCTTCCTCTTGAAAATCCATTTATTCTGAATGGCTCACCAATCATCGGGCAAGTCAATCAAAGTCCATACTTTGTTCTCAAACATGGATCCCATCTCAGATTTCATGGCCTTAAGCCATTTTGCGGAATCTGGGCTCATCACCGCTTCCTCATAGTTTGTAGGTTCATCATGGTCTAGTAACATGACATCCAGAAAGGATTACCCTACCACTCTGGTGCGGACCATACTCCGGTTGACCTACGAGGTTCGGTAGTAACTTGATCTGAAGTTTCATGATCATCATCATTAGCTTCGTCACTAATTGGTGGAAGAATCACAAGAACTGATTTCTGTGATGAAATACTTTCCAATTCGGGAGAAGGTACAATTACCTCATCAAGTTCTACATTCCTCCCACTCACTTATTTCGAGAGAAACTTCTTCTCTAGAAAGGATCCACTCTTAGAAACAAAGATCTTGTCTTCGGATCTGTGATAGAAGGTGTACCCAACAATTTCCTTTGGGTATCCTATGAAGACGCATTTCTCCGATTTGGGTTCGAGCTTATCAGGTTGAAATTTTTTCACATAAGCACCATAGCCCCAAACTTAAAGAAATGACAGCTTAGGTTTCTTGCTAAACCATAGTTCATATGGTGTCGTCTCAATGGATTTAGATGGTGCCCTATTTAACGTGAATGCAGTTGTCTCTAATGCATAACCTCAAAACGATAGTGATAAATCGGTAAGAGACATCATAGATCGCACCATATCTAATAAAGTACGGTTATGGCGTTCGGACACACCATTACGCTGTGGTGTTCCAGGTGGCGTGAGTTGCGAAACTATTCCGCATTGTTTCAAATGAAGACCAAACTCGTAACTCAAATATTCTCCTCCACGATCAGATCGCAGAAACTTTATTTTCTTGTTACGATGATTTTCCACTTCACTCTGAAATTCTTTAAACTTTTCAAATGTTTCAGACTTATGTTTCATCAAGTAGATATACCCATATTAGCTCAAATCTTCTGTGAAGATCAGAAAATAACGATACCCGCCGCGAGCCTCAACACTCATCGGATTGCATACATCAGTATGTATTATTCCCAATAAGTCAGTTGCTTGCTCCAGTGTTCCAGAGAATGGAGTTTTAGTCATCTTGCCCATGAGGCATGGTTTGCAAGCATCATATGATTCATAATCAAGTGATTCCAAAAGCCCATCAACATGGAGTTTCTTCATGCGCTTTACACCAATATGACCTAAACGGCAGTGCCACATATAAGTTGCACTATCATTATTAACTTTGCATCTTTTGGCTTCAATATTATGAATATGTGTATTACTACGATCGAGATTCAATAAACCATTCGCCTTGGGTGTATGACCTCAGAAGGTTTTATTCATGTAAACAGAATAACAATTATCCTTGACTTAAATGAATAACCGTATTGCAATAAACATGATCCAATCATATTATGCTCTACGCAAACACCAAATAACATTTATTTTAGGCTCAACACTAATCCTGAAGGTAAAGGGAGTGTGTGATGGTGATCTTATCAACCTTGGAATCACTTCCAACTCACATCATCACCTTGCCCTTAACTAGTCTCTGTTTATTTTGCAACTCCCGTTTCGAGTTACTACTCTTAGTAACTGAACCAGTATCAAATACTGAGGGGTTGCTATAAACACTAGCAAAGTACACATCAATAACATGTATATGAAATATACTTTTGTTCACTTTGCCATCCTTCTTATCCGCCAAGTATCTAGGGCGGTTCCACTTCTAGTGACCATTTCCTTTGCAGTAGAAGCACTCAGTTCCAGGCTTGGGTGTAGCTTTGAGCTTCTTCATGGGAGCAGCAACTTGCTTGCTATTCTTCCTTGAAGTTCCTCTTTCTTTCCCTTTGCCCTTTTCTTGAAACTAGTGGTCTTGTTAACCATCAACACTTGATGTTATTTCTTGATTTCTACCTTCGCCGATTTCAACATCGCGAAGAGCTTGGGAATTACTTTCGTCATCCCTTGCATATTATAGTTCATCACTAAGTTCTAGTAACTTGGTGATAGTGACTAGAGAACTTTGTCAATTACTATCTTATCTGGAAGATTAACTCCCACTTGATTCAAGCAATTGTAGTACCCACACAATCTAAGCACATGCTCACTGGTTGAGCTATTCTCCTCCATCTTGTAGGCAAGATACTGTCAGAGGTCTCGTACCTCTCGACACGGGCATGAGTATGAAATACCAATTTCAACTCTTAGAACATCTTATATGTTCCGTGAAATTTCAAAACATTTTTGAACACCCGGTTCTAAGCCGTAAAGCATGGTGCACTAAACTATTGATACGTCCATTTTGCATCATGCTTTTATATTGATATTTATTGCATTATGGGCTGTTATTACACATTATGTCACAATAATTATGCCCATTCTCTCTTATTTTACAAGGTTTACATGAAGACGGAGAATGCCGGCAGCTGGGATTCTGGGCTGGAAAAGGAGAAAATATTAGAGGCCTATTCTGCACAGCTCCAAAAGTCCTGAAACTTCACGGAAGTTATTTCCAGAATATATAAGAAATACTGAGCGCAAGAAGTACCAAAGGGGGGCCACCCACCAGCCACGAGGGTGGGGGGCGCGCGCTACCCCCCTGGGCGCGCCCCCTGCCTCATAGGCCCCCTGGTGGCCCTCCGATGCCCATCTTCTACTATATGGAGTCTTTCGTCCGAGAAAAAAATCATAAGCAAGCTTACGGGATGAAACTCCGCCGCCATGAGGCGGAACCTTGGCGGAACCAATCTAGGTTTCCGGCAAAGCTGTTCTGCCGGGGACACTTCCCTCCGGGAGAGGGAAATCATCACCATCGTTATCACCAACGATCCTCTCATCGGGAGGGGGTCAATATCCATCAACATCTGTTGGAAATATGCCCTAGAGGCAATAATAAAATGGTTATTATTGTATTTCCTTGTTCATGAGAATTGTCTATTTTCATGCTATAATTGTATTAACTGGAAACCATAATGCATGTGTGAATACATAGACCACAACATGTCCCTAGTAAGCCTCTAGTTGACTAGCTCGTTGATCAATAGATGGTTATGGTTTCCTGACCATGGACATTGGATGTCATTGATAACGGGATCACATCATTAGGAGAATGATGTGATGGACAAGACCCAATCCTAAGCATAGCACAAGATCGTGTAGTTCGTTTGCTAAGAGCTTTTCTAATGTCAACTATCATTTCCTTAGACCATGAGATTGTGCAACTCCCGGATACTGTAGGAATGCTTTGGGTGTACCAAACGTCACAACGTAACTGGGTGGCTATAAAGGTGCACTACAGGTATCTCCGAAAGTGTCTGTTGGGTTGGCACGAATCGAGACTGGGATTTGTCACTCCGTATGACAGAGAGGTATCTCTGGGCCCACTCGGTAATGCATCATCATAATGAGCTCAATGTGACTAAGGAGTTAGCCACGGGATCATGCGTTACAGAATGAGTAAAGAGGCTTGCCAGTAACGAGGTTGAATGAGGTATGGGGATACCGACGATCGAATCTCGGGCAAGTAACATACCGATAGACAAAGGGAATTGTATACGGGATTGATTGAATCCCCGACATCGCGGTTCATCTGATGAGATCATCGTGGAACATGTGGGAGCCAATATGGGTATCCAGATCCCGCTATTGGTTATTGGCCGGAGAGATGTCTCGGTCATGTTTGCATGGTTCCCGAACCCGTAGGGTCTACACACTTAAGGTTCGGTGACGCTAGAGTTGTTATGGGAAACAGTATGTGGTTACTGAAGGTTGTTCAGAGTCCTGGATGAGATCTTGGATGTGACAAGAAGTTCCGGAATGGTCTGGAGGTGAAGATCGATATATTGGACGAAGGTATTGGAGTCTGGAATTGTTCCGGGGGTACCGGGTGACGACCAGCGTGTCCAAAAGGGGTTTCGGAGGCCCCGACAAGTGTTGGGGGGCCTTATGGGCCAAGGGGAAGGGGCACACCAGCCCACTAAGGGGCTGTGCGCCCCTCCCACCCCATCTCACGTAACCAGGAGAGGTGGGGGCGCCTCCCCTAGGGCAACCTCCCCTCCTGGCTTGGAGGGCAAGTCTCCTAGGGGTGGGGGCGCCCAAAACCCATCTAGGGTTCCCTCCCTGGCCGCGGCCCCTCCCCTAGATGGGATCTGAAGGGGCCGGCCCCCTCTCCCCTTCTCCTATAAATAGTGGGGGTGGGAGGGCTGCCAAAAGACCTAGACCCTTCCCCTGGCGCAGCCCCTACCCCTCTCCTACACCTCCTCCTCCTCTGCAGCGCTTGGCGAAGCCCTGCTGGAGAACCACGAGCTCCATTACCACCACGCCATCGTGCTGTCGGAGTTCTCCCTCAACTTCTCCTCTCCCCTTGCTAGATCACGAAGGAGGAGACGTCCCTGGGCTGTACGTGTGTTGAACGCGGAGGCGCCGTTGTTCGGCGCTTATATCGGAATTGACCGCGATCTGAATCACTTCGTGTACGACTCCACCAACCACGTTCTTGTAACGCTTCCTCTTAGCGATCTTAAAGGGTATGAAGATGCACTCCCTCTCTCTAGTTGCTAGCATCTCCTAGATTGATCTTGGTGACACGTAGGAATTTTTTGAATTATTGCTACATTCCCCAACAGTGGTATCAAAGCTAGGTCTATGCGTAGATTCTATGCACGAGTAGAACACAAAGCAATTGTTGGCGATGATTTGTTCAATTTGCTTACCGTTACTAGGCTTATCTTGATCCGGTGGCATTGTGGGATGAAGCAGCCCGGACCGACCTTACACGTACGCTTACATGAGACTGGTTCCACCGACTGACATGCACTTGATGCATAAGGTGGCTGGCGGGTGTCTGTCTCTCCCACTTTAGTCGGATCGGATTCAATGAAAAGGGTCCTTATGAAGGGTAAATAGCAATTGGCATATCACCGGTGTGGTTTTGCGTTGGTAAGAAACGTTCTTGCTAGAAACCCATAGCAGCCATGTAAAACATGCAACAACAATTAGAGGACGTCTAACTTGTTTTTGCAGGGTATGCTATGTGATGTGATAGGGCCAAAAGGATGTGACGAATTATATATATGTGATGTATGAGATTGATCATGTTCTTGTAATAGGAATCACGACTTGCATGTCGATGAGTATGACAACCGGCAGGAGCCATAGGAGTTGTCTTAATTTATTGTATGACCTGCATGTCAATAAAAATGCCATGTAATTACTTTACTTTATTGCTAACCGTTAGCCATAGTAGTAGAAGTAATAGTTGGTGAGACAACTTCATGAAGACACGATGATGGAGATCATGGTGTCATGCCGGTGACGAAGGTGATCATGCCACGCCTCGAAGATGGAGATCAAAAGGCGCAAGATGATATTGGCCATATCATGTCACTTTATGATTTTCATGTGATGTTTGTCATGTTTACATCTTATTTACTTAGAATGACGGTAGCATAAATAAGATGATCCCTCACTAAAATTTCAAGAAAGTGTTCCCCCTAACTGTGCACCATTGTGAAGGTTCGTTTTTTCGAAGCACCACGTGATGATCGGGTGTGATAGATTCTAACGTTCAAATACAATGGGTGTAAGCCAGATTTACACATGCAAAACACTTAGGTTGACTTGACGAGCCTAGCATGTATAGACATGGCCTCGGAACACAAGAGACCGAAAGGTCGAACATGAGTCGTATAGTAGATATGATCAACATGGAGATGTTCACCGTTGATGACTAGTCCGTCTCACATGAT
Source organism: Triticum urartu (assembly GCF_056163025.1). Classification (NCBI taxonomy): domain Eukaryota; kingdom Viridiplantae; phylum Streptophyta; class Magnoliopsida; order Poales; family Poaceae; genus Triticum; species Triticum urartu. The sequence continues at coordinate 220,264,225 of NC_141879.1, read as the reverse complement.
GATCGGACATGGCCTAGTCGATTCGGATCATGTATCACTTAGATAACTAGAGGGATGTGTATCTGAGTGGGAGTTCATTGAATAATTTGATTAGATGAACTTAATTATCATGAACATAGTCAAAAGGTCTTTGCAAATTATGTCGTAGCTCACGCTTTGGTTCTACTATTTTAGATATGTTCCTAGAGAAAATTTAGTTGAGAGTTGATAGTAGCAATTATGCGGAGTAGGTCCGTAAACTAAGGATTGTCCTCATTGCTACGCAGAAGGATTATGTCCTTAATGCACCGCTCAGTGTGCTGAACCTCGAGCGTCGATTGTGGATGTTGCGAACATCTGACATACACGTTTTGATGACTACATGATAGTTCAGTGTGTAATGCTAAATGGTTTAGAATTGAGGCACCAAAACGTTTTTGAAACATCGCAGAACATATGAGATGTTCCAAGGACTAAAATTGGGATTTCAGGCTAGTGCCCACGTCAAGAGGTATGAGACCTCTGACAAGTTTCTTAAGCCTGCAAACTAAGGGAGAAAAGCTCAATCGTTGAGCATGTGCTCAGATTGTCTGAGTACTACAATCGCTTAAATCGAGTGGGAGTTAATCTTCCAGATGAGATAGTGATGGTTCTCCATAGTCACTGCCACCAAGCTATTAGAGCTTCATGATGAACTATAACATATCAGGGATAGACATGATGATCCTTGAGCAACTCGCGATGTTTAACACCGTGAAATTAGAAATCAAGTATGAGCATCAATTGTTGATGGTTAAACCACTAGTTTCAAGAAGGGCAAGGGAAAGAAGGGATACTTCATGAAACGACAAATCAGTTGCTGCTCTAGTGAAGAAACCCAAGGTTGAACCCAAACCCGAGACTAAGTGCTTCTGTAATGAGGGGAACGGTCACTGAAGCAGAACTACCCTAGATACTTGGTAGATGAGAAGGCTAGCAAGGTCGACAGAAGTATTTTGAATATACGTTATATTATTGTGTACTTTACTAGTACTCCTAGTAGCACCAGGGTAATAAATACCGGTTCGGTTGCTAAGTGTTAGTAACTCGAAATAAAAGGCTGCGGAGACTAGCTAAAGGTGAGATGATGATATGTGTTGGAAGTGTTTCCAAGGTTGATGTGATCAAACATCGCACGCTCCCTCTACCATCAGGATTGGTGTTAAACCGAAATAATTGTTATTTAGTGTTTGCGTGGAGCATAGACATGATAGGATTATGTTTATCGCCATATAGTTATTCATTTAAGGAGAATAATGGCTACTCTGTTTATTTGAATAATACCTTCAATGGTCTTGCACCTAAAATGAATGGTTTATTGAATCTCGATCGTAGTGATACACATGTACATGCCAAAATATATAAGATAGTAATGATAGTACCACATACTTGTGGCACCGCCATTTGAGTCATGTTGGTATAAAACGCATGAAGAAGCTCCATGTTGATGGATCTTTGGACTCACTCGTTTTTGAAAAGATTGAGACATGCGAACCATGTCTATTGGTAGATATGCATGAAGAAACTCCATACAGATGGATCGTTTGGACTCACTTGATTTTGAATCACTTGAGACATGCAAATCATACCACATGGGCAAGATGACTGAAAGACCTCGTTTTCAGTAAGATGGAACAAGAAAGCAACTTGTTGGAAGTAATACATTTTGATGTGTGCAGTCCAATGAGTGCTGAGCACGCAGTGGATATCGTTATGTTCTTACTTCACAGATGATTTGAGTAGATGCTGAGTATATTTACTTGATGAAACACAAGTCTGAATTATTGAAAGGTTTAAGTAATTTCAGAGTGAAGTTGAAGATCGTCGTGACAACAGGATAAAAATGTCTATGATATGATCATAGAGATGAATATCTGAGTTATGAGTTTGGCACACAATTAAGACATTGTGGAAATTGTTTCACAACTAATACCGCCTGGAACACCATAGTGTGATGGTGTGTCCGAACATCATAACTGCACCCCATTGGATATGGTGCATACCATGATGTCTCTTATCGAATTACCACTATCGTTTATGGGTTAGGCATTAGAGACAACCGCATTCACTTTAAATAGGGCACCATGCAATTCCGTTGAGATGACACCGCATGAACTATGGTTTAGAAAAACCTAAGCTGTCGTTTCTTAGAAGTTTGGGGCTGTGACGCTTATGTGAAAAAGTTTCAGGCTGATAAGCTCAAATCCAAAGCGGATAAATGCATCTTCATAGAATACCCAAAACAGTTGGGTATACCTCCTATTTCAGATCCGGAAGCAAAAGTGATTGTTTCTAGAAAGGGTCCTTTCTCGAGGAAAAGTTTCTCTCAAAAGAACTGAGTGGGAGGATGATGGAGACTAGATGAGGTTATTGAACCGTCACTTCAACTAGTGTGTAGAAGGGCACAGGAAGTTGTTCCTGTGGCACCTACACCAATTCAAGTGGAAGCTTATGATAGTGCTCATGAAACTTCGGATCAAGTCACTACCAAACCTCATAGGTCGACAAAGATGCGTACTACTTCAGAGTGGTACGAAATCCTGTCTTGGAAGTCATGTTGCTAGACAACAATGAACCTACGAGCTATGGAGAAGCGATGGTGGGCCCGGATTCCAATGAATGGCTCGAGGCCATAAAATCCGAGAGAGGATCCATGTATAAAAACAAAGTATAGAATTTGGAAGAACTGCTTGATGGTCGTAAGACTGTTGGGTGCAGATGGATTTTAAAAGGAAGACGAACAATGATGGTAAGTGTCACCATTAAGAAAGCTCGACTTGTCGTTAAGATGTTTCCCAACAAGTTCAAGGAGTTGACTACGATGAGACTTTCTCACTCGTAGCGATGCTAAGAGTCTGTTGGAATTATGTTAGCAGTTACTGCATTATTTATGAAATCTTGTAGATAGGATGTCAAAACATTGTTTCCTCGATGATTTTCTTGAGGAAAGGTTGTATGTGATACAACCAGAAGGTTTTTTCAATCCTGAAAGAAGCTAACAAGTATGCAAAGCTCCAGCAATCCTTCTAAGTACTGGAGTAAGCATCTCGGAGTTGGAAAGTATGCTTTGATGAGATGATCAAAGATTTTGGGTTTATACAAAGTTTATGAGAAACTTGTATTTCCAAAGAAGTGAGTGGGAGCACTATAGGATTTTTGATGAGTATATGTTGTTAACATATTGTTGATCATAAATGATGTAGAATTTCTGGAAAGCATACAGGGTTATTTGAAAAGTTTTTTTCAATGGAAAGCCTGGATTAAGCTACTTGAACATTGAGCATCAAGATCTATAAGGATAGATCAAAAGCTTCATAGTACTTTCAAATGAATACATACTGTGAAAAGATTTTGAAGGAGTTCAAAATAGATCAGCAAAGAAGGAGTTCTTGGCTGTGTTACAAGGTGTGAGTATTGAGTAAGACTCAAGACCTGACCACGGCAGAAGAGAGAGAAAGGACGAAGGTCGTCCCCTATGCTTTAGACATAGACTCTTCAGTATGCTATGCTGTGTACCGCACCTGAAGTGTGCCTTGCCATGAGTCAGTCAAGGGGTACAAGAGTGATCCAGGAATGGATCACATGACAGCGGTCGAACTTATCCTTAGTAACTAGTGGACTAAGGAATTTTCTCGATTATGGAGGTGGTAAAAGAGTTTGTCATAAAGGGTTACGTCGATGCAAACTTTGACACTAATCCGGATGACTCTGAGAGTTAAACCGGATTCACATAGTACAACAGTTATTTGGAATAGCTCCAAGTAGCGGGTGGTAGCTACATCTACTAGATGACATAGAGATTTCTAAAGCACACATGGATCTGAAAGGTTCAGACCCATTGACTAATAAACCTCTCTCACAAGCGAGATATGAACAAACCCCATGGGTATTGGATTCATTACAATCACATAGTGATGTGAACTAGATTATTGACTCTAGTGCAAGTGGGAGACTGTTGGAAATATGCCCTAGAGGCAATAATAAAATGGTTATTATTGTATTTCCTTGTTCATGAGAATTGTCTATTTTCATGCTATAATTGTATTAACTGGAAACCATAATGCATGTGTGAATACATAGACCACAACATGTCCCTAGTAAGCCTCTAGTTGACTAGCTCGTTGATCAATAGATGGTTATGGTTTCCTGACCATGGACATTGGATGTCATTGATAACGGTATCACATCATTAGGAGAATGATGTGATGGACAAGACCCAATCCTAAGCATAGCACAAGATCGTGTAGTTCGTTTTCTAAGAGCTTTTCTAATGTCAAGTATCATTTCCTTAGACCATGAGATTGTGCAACTCCCGGATACTATAGGAATGCTTTGGGTGTACCAAACATCACAACGTAACTAGGTGGCTATAAAGGTGCACTACAGGTATCTCCGAAAGTGTCTGTTGGGTTGGCACGAATCGAGACTGGGATTTGTCACTCCGTATGAGGGAGAGGTATCTCTGGGCCCACTCGTTAATGCATCATCATAATGAGCTCAATGTGACTAAGGAGTTAGCCACGGGATCATGCGTTACAGAATGAGTAAAGAGGCTTGCCAGTAACGAGGTTGAACGAGGTATGGGGATACCGACGATCGAATCTCGGGCAAGTAACATACCGATAGACAAAGGGAATTGTATACGGGATTGATTGAATCCCCGACATCGTGGTTCATCTGATGAGATCATCGTGGAACATGTGGGAGCCAATATGGGTATCCAGATCCCGCTATTGGTTATTGGCCGGAGAGATGTCTCGGTCATGTCTGCATGGTTCCCGAACCCGTAGGGTCTACACACTTAAGGTTCGGTGACGCTAGAGTTGTTATGGGAAACAGTATGTGGTTACTGAAGGTTGTTCAGAGTCCCGGATGAGATCCTGGATGTGACAAGGAGTTCCAGAATGGTCCGGAGGTGAAGATCGATATATTGGACGAAGGGTATTGGAGTCCGGAATTGTTCCGGGGGTACCGGGTGACGACCAGCGTATCCGAAAGGGGTTTCGGAGGCCCCGACAAGTGTTGGGGGGCCTTATGGGCCAAGGGGAAGGGGCACACCAGCCCACTAAGGGGCTGTGCGCCCCTCCCACCCCATCTCACATAACCAGGAGAGGTGGGGGCGCCTCCCCTAGGGCAACCTCCCCTCCTGGCTTGGAGGGCAAGTCTCCTAGGGGTGGGGGCGCCCAAAACCCATCTAGGGTTCCTTCCCTGGTCGCGGCCCCTCCCCTAGATGGGATCTGAAGGGGCCGGCCCCCTCTCCCCTTCTCCTATAAATAGTGGGGGTGGGAGGGCTGCCATAAGACCTAGACCCTTCCCCTGGCACAGCCCCTACCCCTCTCCTACACCTCCTCCTCCTCTGTAGCACTTGGCGAAGCCCTGCCGGAGAACCATGAGCTCCATCACCACCACGCCGTCGTGTTGTCGGAGTTCTCCCTCAACTTTTCCTCTCCCCTTGCTGTATCAAGAAGGAGGAGACGTCCCCGGGCTGTACGTGTGTTGAACGCGGAGGCGCCGTTGTTCGGCGCTTAGACCGGAATTGACCGCGATCTGAATCGCTGCGTGTACGACTCCACCAACCACGTTCTTGTAACGCTTCCGCTTAGCGATCTTCAAGGGTATGAAGATGCACTCCCTCTCTCTCATTGGTAGCATCTCCTAGATTGATCTTGGTGACAGTAGGAATTTTTTTGAATTATTGCTACGTTCCCCAACAACATCTTCACCAGCACCATCTCATCTCAAACCCTAGTTCATCTCTTGTATCCAATCTTTGTATCAAACCTCAAATTGGTACCTGTGGGTTGCTAGTAGTGTTGATTACTCCTTGCAGTTGATGCTAGTTGGTTTACTTGGTGGAAGATCATATGTTCAGATCCATTATGCATATTAATACCCCTCTGATTATGAACATGAATATGCTTTGTGAGTAGTTACGTTTGTTCCTGAGGACATGGGAGAAGTCTTGCTATTAGTAGTCATGTGAATTTGGTATTCGTTTGATATTTTGATGAGATGTATGTTTTCATCCCTCTAGTGGTGTCATGTGAACGTCGACTACATGACACTTCACCTTTGTTTGGGCCTATAGGGAGGCACTGGGAATTAATTAGTAGATGATGGGTTGCTAGAGTGACAGAAGCTTAAACCCTAGTTTATGCGTTGCTTCGTAAAGGGCTGATTTGGATCCATATGTTTCATGCTATGGTTAGGTTTACCTTAATACTTCTGTTGTAGTTCGGATGCTTGCAATGGGGGTTAATCATAAGTGGGATGCTTGTACAAGTAAGGGCAGTACCCAAGAACCGGTCCACCCACATATCAAATTATCAAAGTACCAAACGCGAATCATATGAACGTGATGAAAACTAGCTTGACGATAATTCCCATGTGTCCTCAGGAGAGCTTTTGTCTATATAAGAAATTGTCCAGGCTTGTCCTTTGCTATAAAAAGGATTGGGCCATCTTGCTGCACTTTATTTACACTTGTTACTTGTTACTTGTTACCAATTACCTTATCACAAAACTATCTGTTACCGATAATTTCAGTGCTTGCAGAGAATACCTTACTAAAAACTGCTTATCATTTTCTTCTACTCCTCGTTGGGTTCGACACTCTTACATATCGAAAAGGCTACGATTGATCCCCTACACTTGTGGGTCATCAAGACTCTTTTCTGGCACCGTTGCCGGGGAGTGAAGCTATTCCAACTAGTAGTGCTGATCATAACACCTCTATTAAAATGCTTGCTAAGTATGATGTTAATCATAGAATTGCATCTCCTTATCACCCACATTCTAGTGTTCAAGTAGAATTGAGTAACAGAGAGCTCAAATTAATTTTGCAAAAGACTGTTAATAGATCTAGAAAGAATTGGTCCAAGAAACTTGATGATGCACTATGGGCCTATAGAACTGCATATAAAAATCCTATGGGTATGTCTCCGTATAAAATGGTTTATGGTAAAGCATGTCATTTACCTCTTGATCTAGAACATAAGGCATATTGGGCCATTAAAGAGCTCAATTATGGTTTCAAACTTGCCGGTGAGAAGAGGTTATTTGACATCAGCTCACTTGATGAATGGAGAACCCAGGCCTATGAGAATGCCAAACTGTTTAAAGAAAAAGTTAAAAGATGGCATGACAAAAGGATACAAAAGCGTGAGTTTAATGTAGGTGATTATGTATTGTTATACAACTCTCGTTTAAGATTTTTTGCAGGAAAATTCTCTCTAAATGGGAAGGTCCTTACGTTATCGAGGAGGTCTATCGTTCCGGTGCCATAAAAATCAACAACTTCGAAGGCACAAATCCGAAGGTGGTGAACAGTCAAAGAATTAAACATTATATCTAAGGTAATCCTATAAATGTTGAAACTAATATTATCGAAACCGTAACCCCAGAGGAATACATATGGGACACTTTCCATAACGTTTTAGACCCCGAAAAGGAATAAGTATGTGGTACAGTAAGTAAACCGAATCCAAAACAGTTCTAATGGCAATTTTTCTCTGTTTTGGAATATTTAGAAAAATAGGAAAATAAGAAGCAGTCCGGGAAGGACACAAGGCTTCCACGAGGGTGGGAGGCGCGCCCCCTGCCTCGTGGGCACCTCGTGTGCTCTCCGGACTCCGTTTTCTTGCACGATACTTCTTTTGGTCGGTAAAAATTCATTATATAATCTCCCGAAGGTTTTGACCACCGTAGCACGCAAATGTTTCGAGCTGTTTTTCTGACAGATCTAGGTCGTCATGTCGTCTTCAAGTGCCCCCAAGGACAAGTTCTTCGAGAAGGTCATTAATCCCTACCTCGCGGGGTTGTTGCACATCCGCGATGTCGAGGGACCAAGGAGGACCGGAAGCACGGAGGCAAGGCTCGAGGCATTGGAGAAACAAGTTTTCAAGTGTCAGGAGATGGTGGAGCGTGTACTCGACTCCAATCACATTATGATCACGGAGTTCACCAACAACTACAAGCTGGACGTCAAGGGCATTGGGGAGGCCATCTTCAAGCTTCATGAAAAAATCAAGCACCTCCAAGCCCAGATCTATGGCCTGCAAAATCAAAAATGTGAGTATGAATATAGATTCAAGAGGATGAGTTTGGCTGCAGATTTGAGGATTCAGGAGACTCGATCATCCTTCCAAGGGACGACAAGCCTAAATCATCAACAACTCCACCTGCTTCACCAACAAAGAAGAACTGAGTATCTGGTATGGGCACTCCCCTTGGCAACTGCCAAGCTTGGGGGAGTGCCCCGGTATCGTATCACCATCACTTTTATCTTTACCGTTTTTCTTAGTTTGATCCTTTTGATAATATCTTGATCTAGTAGAATAAAGTTTTAGTATGATCTAGTTGTGAGTTTTGCTTTATGATCTTCTTATGTAATCGAGTCCATGATCTATATATAATAAAGATTAGTGTTGAGTTAAGGGCTTGATTATTTTGCTATGATCTTGATGGAATAAAATAAAAGAGAAAGAATAAAAAGAAATAAAGAGATCATATGGATCTTATGGAGAGTAATGAGCTCACATATAAAGAGTATGATGAATAAAAGTTGTTGAGAGTTGACAAACATAGTTTTGGTCATCGTTGCAATTAATAGGAAGTAATAAAGAAAGAGAGGTTCACATATAAATATACTATCTTGGACATCTTTTATGATTGTGAGCACTCATTAAAGTATGATATGCTAAATAGTTGATGTTGGACAAGGAATACAACGTAATGGGTTATGTTTTCTTTCATCTGAGATAACTTATATTGTCATGGATCATCCAACATGTTGAGATTGCCTTTCCCTCTCTTGCTAGCCAATTTCTTTGCACCAAGTAGAGATACTACTTGTGCTTCCAAATATCCCTAAACCCAGTTTTGCCATGAGAGTCCACCATATCTACCTATGGATTGAGTAACATCCTTCAAGTAAGTTGTCATCGGTGCAAGCAATAAAAATTGCTCTCTAAATATGTATGACTTATTAGTGTGGGAGAAAATAAGCTTTATACGATCTTGTGGTGTGGAAGAAATAGAAGCAACAGACTGCATAATAAAGGTCCATATCACAAGTGGCAATGTAAAGTGACGTTCTTTTGCATTAAGATTTTGTGCATCCAACCATAAAAGCGCATGACAACCTCTGCTTCCCTCTGCGAAGGGCCTATCTTTTACTTTTATCTTCTACCTTACATAAGAGTCATGGTGATCTTCACCTTTCCTTTTTACATTTTATCCTTTGGCAAGCACAATGTGTTGGAAAGATCCTGATATATATAGATAATTGGATGTGAGTCTTCATGAATTATTATTGTTGACATTACCCTTGAGGTAAACGTTGGGAGGCAAAACTATAAGCCCCTATCTTTCTCTGTGTCCGATTAAAACTTCATACCCATAAATATTGCGTGAGTGTTAGCAATTGTGAAAGACTAAAAGATGGTTGAGTATGTGGACTTGCTAAAAAGCTCTTATATTGACTCTTTCCTATGTTATGAGAAATTGCAATTGCCTCAATGACTGAGATTAGAGTTTGTTGGTTCTCAATGAAGTTTATGATTCATACTTGAAATTGTGATTGAATTGTTACTTTAGCATAAGAGATCATATGACAATATATATATATATGTTGCTATTCTAAGAATGATCATGATGCCCGCATGTCCGTATTTTATTTTTATCGACACCTCTATCTCCAAACATGTGGACATATTTTTTGATTTCGGCTTTCGCTTCAGGACAAGCGAGGTCTAAGCTTGGGGGAGTTGATACGTCCATTTTGCATCATGCTTTTATATCAATATTTATTGCATTATGGGTTGTTATTACACATTATGTCACAATACTTATGCCTATTCTCTCTTATTTTACAAGGTTTACATGAAGAGGGAGAATGCCGGTAGCTGGGATTCTGGGCTGGAAAAGGAGCAAATATTAGAGACCTATTCTACACAGCTCCAAAAATCTTGAAACTTAACGGAAGTTATTTCTAGAATATATAAAAAATACTGAGCGCAAGAAGTACCAAAGGGGGCCACCCACCAGCCACGAGGGTGGGGGCGCGCCCCCTGCCTCGTGGGCCCCCTGGTGGCCCTCCGATGCCCATCTTCTACTATATGGAGTATTTCGTCTGACAAAAAATCATAAGCCAGCTGGGACAAAACTCCGCCACCACGAGGCGGAACCTTGGCGGAAACAGTCTAGGGCTCCGGCAGAGCTGTTCTGCCGGGGACACTTCCCTCCGGGAGGGGGAAATCATCACCATCGTCATCACCAACGATCCTCTCATCGGGAGGGGGTCAATCTCCATCAACATCTTCACCAGCACCATCTCATCTCAAACCCTAGTTCATCTCTTGTATCCAATCTTTGTATCCAAACCTCAGATTGGTACCTGTGGGTTGCTAGTAGTGTTGATTACTCCTTGTAGTTGATGCTAGTTGGTTTACTTGGTGGAATATCATATGTTCAGATCAATTATGCATATTAATACCCCTCTGATTATGAACATGAATATGCTTTGTGATTAGTTACATTTGTTCCTGAGTACACGGGAGAAGTCTTGCTATTAGTAGTCATGTGAATTTGGTATTCGTTCGATATTTTGATGTGATGTATGTTGTCATCACTCTAGTGGTGTCATGTGAACGTCGACTACATGACACTTCACCATTGTTTCGGCCTAGAGGGAGGCATTGAGAATTAATAAGTATATGATGGGTTGCTAGAGTGACAGAAGCTTAAACCCTAGTTTATGCGTTGCTTCGTAAGGGGCTGATTTGGATCCATATGTTTCATACAATGGTTAGGTTTACCTTAATACTTCTGTTGTAGTTGCGGATGCTTGCAATGGGGGTTAATCATAAGTGGGATGCTTGTACAAGTAAGGGTAGTACCCAAGCACCGGTCCACCCACATATCAAATTATCAAAGTACCGAACGTGAATCATATGAACGTGATGAAAACTAGCTTGACGATAATTCCCATGTGTCCTCGGGAGCGCTTTTCTCTATATAAGAAATTGTACAGGCTTGTCCTTTGCTATAAAAAGGATTGGGCCATCTTGCTTCACTTTATTTACAATTGTTACTTGTTACTCGTTGCCAATTACCTTATCACAAAACTATCTATTACCGATAATTTCAGTGCTTGCAGAGAATACCTTACTGAAAACTGCTTATCATTTCCTTCTGCTCCTCGTTGGGTTCGACACTCTTACTTATCGACGAGTCTACGATAGATCCCCTACACTTGTGGGTCATCAACTATCAAGTAGTCACCATACCGAGCTTTGCCAAGCGTTCATAACGTCTGCATCTGCTCATGCAATAGGTCCGTCACCTAGCAGTGCATCAAAGAAATAATTCTTCTGTGCAGCAATAAGGATAATCCTCAGATCACGGACCCAGTCCGCATTACTGCTACTATCATATTTCAACTTATTTTTGTCTAGGAACATATCAAAAATAAACAGGGAGCTACACACGAGCAATTGATCTACAACATAGATATGCAAATACTATCAGGACTAAGTTCATGATAAATTAAAGTTAAATTAATCATATTACTTAAGAACTCCCACATAGATAGACATCCCTCTAATCATCTAAGTGATCACGTGATCCATATCAACTAAACCATGTCCGATCATCACGTGAGATGGAGTAGTCTTGAATGGTGAAAATCTCTATGTTGATCATATCTACTATATGATTCATGTTCGACCTTTCGGTCTCCAGTGTTCCGAGGCCATATCTGCATATGCTAGGCTCGTCAAGTTATCCCGAGTACTCTGGATGTGCAAAACTGGCTTGCACCCATTATATGTGAACGTAGAGCTTGTCACACCTGATCATCACGTGGTGTCTCTGCACGACGAACTGTAGCAACGGTGCATACTCAGGGAGAACACTTATACCTTGAAATTTAGTGAGAGATCATCTTATAATGCTACCGCTGAACTAAGCAAAATAAGATGCATAAAGGATAAACATCACATGCAATCAATGTAAGTGATATGATATGGCCATCATCATCTTGTGCCTTTGATCTCCGTCTCCAAAGCACCATCATGATCACCATCGTCACCGGCTTGACACCTTGAACTCCATCAAAGCATCATTGTCGTCACGCCAACTATTGCTTCTACGACTATCGCTACCACTTAGTGATAAAGTAAAGCAATTACATGGCGATTGCATTTCATATAATAAAGCGACAACCATATGGCTCCTGCCAGTTGCCGATAATTCCGTTATAAAACATGATCATCTCATACAATAAAATTTAGCATCATGTCTTGACCATATCACATCACAACATGCCTGCAAAAACAAGTTAGATGTCCTCTACTTTGTTGTTGCAAGTTTTACGTGGCTGCTACGGGCTAAGCAAGAACCTTCCTTACCTACGCATCAAAAACCACAACGCGGTATAGTGATTGCTTTTTGATCTTCAGAAAGAACCCTATTCATTGAATCCGATTCAACTAAAGTTGGAGAAACTGACACCCACCAGCCACCTGTGTGCGAAGCACGTCAGTAGAACTAGTCTCGCGTAAGCGTACGCGTAATGTCGGTTTGTGCCGCTTCATCCAACAATACCGCCGAATCAAGAATCAACTAGTGACGGCAAGCAATATGTATATACCCACGCCCACAACTCCCTTGTGTTCTACTCGTGCATATAACAACTACGCATAGACCTGGCTCGGATACCACTGTCGGGGAACATAGTAATTTCAAAAAAAATCCTACACACACACACAAGATCATGGTGATGCATAACAATGAGAGGGGAGAGTATTCTCTACGTACCCTCGAAGACCATAAGCGGAAGCGTTATGACAATGCGGTTGATGTAGTCGTACATCTTCACGATCAACCGATCTAGCGCCGAAGGTACGACACCTCCGCGATCTGCACACGTTCGGCTCGGTGACGTCATGTGAACTCACGATCCAGTAGAGCTTCGACGGAGAGCTTCGTCAGCACGACGGCGTGATGACGGTGATGATGTTGCTACCGGAACAGGGCTTTGCCTAAGCACCGCTACGATATTACCGAGGTAGATTGTGGTGGAGGGGGGCACCACACACGGCTAAAAGATCAATGATCAACTTGTGTGTCTATGGGGTTCCCCCTCCCCCGTATATAAAGGAGTGGAGGAGGGGGAGGGGCCGGCCTCCTAGGCGCGCCCCAAGGGGAGTCCTACTCCCACCGGGAGTAGGATTCCCCCTTCCATTGTTGGATTTAGGAGAGAAGGAAGGACGAGGGAGGAGGAAGGAAAGGGGGGGCCGGCCCCCCTCCCAATTCGGATTGGGCTTGGGGGGCGCGCCCCCTCCTTTTCTCCTTTCCTCTCTCTCCCACTAAGGCCCAATAAAGCCCATATACCTCCCGGGGGGATCCGGTAACCTCCCGGTGCTCCGGTATACTCCCGATTTCACCTGGAACCATTCTGATGTCCAAACTGAAGGAAATATGCCCTAGAGGCAATAATAACGTTATTATTTATTTCCTTATATCATGATAAATGTTTATTATTCATGCTAGAATTGTATTAACAGGAAACTTAGTACATGCGTGAATACATAGACAAACGAAGTGTCACTGGTATGCCTCTACTTAACTAGCTCGTTGAATCAAAGATGGTTAAGTTTCCTAGCCATACATATGAGTTATCATTTGATTAATAGGATCACATTATTAGAGAATAATGTGATTGACTTGACCCATCCGTTAGCTTAGCATTTGATCGTTTAGTTTGTTGCTATTGCTTTCTCCATAACTTATACATGTTCCTATGACTATGAGATCATGCAACTCCCGAATATCGGAGGAACACTTTCTGTGCTACCAAACATCACAACGTAACTGGGTGATTATAAAGGTGCTCTACAGGTGTCTCCGATGGTGTTTGTTGAGTTGGCATGGATCAAGATTAGGATTTGTCACTCCGATTGTCGGAGAGGTATCTCTGGGCCCTCTCGGTAATGCACATCACTTTAAGCCTTGCAAGAAATGTAACTAATGAGTTAGTTGCGGGATGATGCATTACAGAACGAGTAAAGAGACTTTCTAGTAACAAGATTGAACTAGGTATTGAGATACCGACAATTGAATCCCGGGCAAGTAACATACCGATGACAAAGGGAACAACGTATGTTGTTATACAGTTCGACCGATAAAGATCTTCGTAGAATATGTAGGAGCCAATATGGGCATCCAGGTTCCGCTGTTGGTTATTGACCAGAGAAGTGTCTCGGTCATGTCTACATAGTTCTCGAACCCGTAGGGTCCGCACGCTTAACGTTCGTTGACGATACAGTATTTATGAGTTATGTATGTTGGTAACCAAATGTTATTCGGAGTTCCGGATAAGATCACGAACATGACGAGGAACTCCGGAATAGTCTGGAGATAAAGTTTGATATATGGGATAATAGTGTTTGGTCTCCGGAAGGGTTCCGGAATTCACCGGAAGGGGTTCCGGATGTTTCCCGAAATGTTTGGGTATGAGAACACTTTATTTGGGCCAAAGGGGAAAGCCCACAAGGTTTTTGGAAAGCACAAAAGGAAGTTTTGCGGAGTCCTGGGGCCAGACGCCCAGGTCCCTGGCGTCTGGGTCCAGATGCTGGGAACCCTGGCGTCTGGCCCTAGAGTCCGAGAAGGACTCTTGCCTTTCGGGGTGAAACCGACTTTGTGGAGGCTTTTACTCCAAGTTTCGACCCCAAGGCTCAACATATAAATAGAGGGGTAGGGTGTTGGCGATTGTTGTAGAAATTAAAATTTTCTACGCATCACCAAGATCAATCTATGGAGAAACTAGCAACGAGAGAGAGGGGAGTGCATCTTCATACCCTTGAAGATCGCGATGCGGAAGCGTTGCAAGAACGCGGTTGGAGGAGTCGTACACGTAGCGATTCAGATCATGGTCGATTCCGATCTAAGTGTCGAACAACGGCACCTCCGCGTTCAAGACACGTGCAGCCCGGTGACGTCTCCTGCGCCTTGATCCAGCAAGGAGGAGGGAGAGGTTGGGGAAGACAACTCCAGCAGCAGCACACGACGGCATGGTGGTGGTGGAGCAGCGTGGTTTCCAGCAGGGCTTCGCCAAGCACTACGGAGAACGAGGATGTGTAGAGGTAGGGCTGCAACGAGAGAGAGAGAGAGAGAGATTTGTGTCCTTGGCAGCCCCAAAACCCCCACTATTTATAGGAGGAGGGGAGTAGGGTGCGCCCCCTCTAGGGTTCCCACCCCTAGGGGGCGGCAGCCCTAGATGGGATGGAGGGGCGGCCAAGAGGGGAAGAGGGGGGCGCGCCCTAGGGTGGGCCTTAGGCCCATCTGCGCCTAGGGTTTCCCCCTTTCTCCTCCTAGCTGCGCCTTGGGCCCTAGTGGGATGCGCACCAGCCCGCTCAGGGGCTGGTCCCTTCCCACTCTTGGACCATGCAAGCCTCTGGGGCTGGTGGCCCCTCCCGGTGGACCCCCAGAACCCTCTGGTGGTCCTGGTACATTACCGGTGACGCCCGAAACACTTCCGGTGGTCAAAACCTCACTTCATATATATTATTATTTACCTCTGGACCATTCCGGAACACCTCGTGACGTCCGGGATCTCATCTGGGACTCCGAACAACATTCGGTAACCACGTACAAACTTTCCCTATAACCCTAGCGTCATCGAACCTTAAGTGTGTAGACCCTACGGGTTCGGGAAGCATGCAGACATGACCGAGACATCTCTCTGGTCAATAACCAACAGCGGGATCTGGATACCCATGTTGGCTCCTACATGTTCCACGATGATCTTATCGGATGAACCACGATGTCGAGGATTCAATCAATCCCGTATACAATTCCCTTTGTCTACCGGTATGATACTTGCCCGAGATTCGATCGTCGGTATCCCTATACCTTGTTCAATCTCGTTACTGGTAAGTCTCTTTTACTCGATCCATAACACATCATCCTGTGGTCAACTCCTTGATCACATTGAGCTCATTATGATGATGTCCTACCGAGTGGGACCAGAGATACCTCTCTGTCACACGGAGCGACAAATCCCAGTCTCGATTCGTGCCAACCCAACAGACACTTTCGGAGATACCCATAGTGCACCTTTATAGCCACCCAGTTACGTTGTGATGTTTGGCACACCCAAAGCATTCGTACGCTATCCGGGAGTTGCACAATCTCATGGTCTAAGGAAATGATACTTGACATTAGAAAAGCTTTAGCAGACGAACTACGCGATCTTGTGCTATGCTTAGGATTGGGTCTTGTCCATCACATCATTCTCCTAATGATGTGATCCCGTTATCAATGACATCCAATGTCCATGGTCAGGAAACCGTAACCATCTATTGATGAACGAGCTAGTCAACTAGAGGCTCACTAGGGACATGTTGTGGTCTATGTATTCACACATGTATTACGATTTCCGGATAACACAATTATAGCATGAACAATAGACAATTATCATGAACAAGGAAATATAATAATAACCATTTTATTATTGCCTATAGGGCATATTTCCAACATAGGGCTAGCACCCAAGACATATCAAGAAACACCAAGATGTGTGCCGGCAACCCCGTCCCCTCTAGTTTATCCTCCGTAATAGTTTTCGTAGTGCTTAGGCGAAGCCCTGCGGAGATTGTTCTTCACCAACACCGTCACCACGCCGTCGTGCTGCCGGAACTCATCTACTACTTCGACCCTCTTGTTGGATCAAGAAGGCGAGGACGTCATCGAGCTGAACGTGTGCTGAACGCGGAGGTGTCGTACGTTCGGTACTTGATCGAGACGGATCGAGAAGGTGTACGACTACATCAACCGCGTTGATAAACACTTCCGCTTTCGGTCTACGAGGGTACGTAGACATACTCTCCCTCCCGTTGCTATGCATCACCATGATCTTGCGTGTGTTAGGATTTTTTTTGAAATTACTATGTTCCCCAACAGTGGCATCCGAGCCAGGTTTATGCGTAGATATTATATGCACAAGTAGAACACAGAGGAGTTGTGGGCATGGGTATATACATATTGCTTGCCGTCACTAGTTGATTCTTGATTCAGCGGCATTGTTGGATGAAGCGGCCCAGACCGACATTACGTGTACGCTTACGCGAGACTAGTTCTACCGACGTGCTTCGCACACAGGTGGCTAGTGGGTGTCTATTTCTCCAGCTTTAGTTGAATCAGATTCAATGAACAGGGTTCGTTCTAAAGATCAAAAAGCAATCACTATACCGCGTTGTGGTTTTTGATGCGTAGGTAAGAACGGTTCTTGCTCAGCCCATAGCAGCCACGTAAAACTTGCAACAACAAAGTAGAGGACGCCTAACTTGTTTTTGCAGGGCATGTTGTGATGTGATATGGTCAAGGCATGATGCTATATTTTATTGTATGAGATGATCATGTTTTGTAATGGAGTTATCAGCAACTGGCGGAGCCATATGGTTGTCGCTTTATTGTATGAAATGCAATCGCCCTGTAATTGCTTTACTTTATCACTAAGCGGTAGCGATAGTCATAGAAGCAATAGTTAGCGAGACGACAACGATGCTATGATGGAGAACAAGGTGTCGCGCCGGTGATGATGGTGATCATGACGGTGCTTTGGAGATGGAGATCAAAAGCACAAGATGATGATGGCCATATCATATCACTTATATTGATTGCATGTGATGTTTATCATTTATGCATCTTATTCTGCTTGATTAATGGTAGCATTATAAGATGATCTCTCACTAAATTTCAAGGTACAAGTGTTCACCCTGAGTATGCACCATTGCCAAAGTTCGTCATGTCGAGACATCACGTGATGATCGGGTGTGATAAGCTCAACATTCACATACAACGGGTGCAAGCCAGTTTTGCACATGCAGAAATACTCGGGTTAAACTTGACGAGACTAGCATATGCAGATATGGTCTCGGAACACTGGAGACCGAAAGGTCGAGCGTGAATCATATAGTAGATATGATCAACATAGTGATGTTCACCATTGAAAACTAGTCCATTTCATGTGATGATCGGTCATGGTTTAGTTGATTTGGATCACGTGATCACTTAGATGATTAGAGGGATGTCTGTCTAAGTGGGAGTTCTTAAGTAATATGATTAACTGAACTTTAATTTATCATGAACTTAGTCCTGATAGTATTTGCATATCTATGTTGTAGATCAATAGCTTGCGATTTAGCTCCCCATTTATTTTTGATATGTTACTAGAGAAAAATAAGTTGAAAGATGTTAGTAGCAATGATGCAGACTAGCTCCGTGATCTGAGGGTTATCCTCATTGCTTCATAGAAGTATTATGTCCTTGATGCACCGCTAGCTGACGGACCTATTGTAGGAGCAGATAGAGACGTTATGAACATTTGACGAAGCTCGGTATGATGACTACTTGATAGTTTAGTGCACCATGCTTTACAGATTAGAACTAGGACTTCAAAAACGTTTTGAACGCCACGGAACATATAAGATGTTCTAAGAGTTGAAATTGGCATTTCATACTCATGCCCGTGACGAGAGGTATGAGACCTCTGACAAGTACTTTTCCTACAAGATGGAGGAGAATAGCTCAACCAGTGAGCACGTGCTTAGATTGTCTGAGTACTACAATCACTTGAATCAAGTGGGAGTTAATCTTCTAGATAAGATAGTGATTGACAGAGTTCTCTAGTCACTATCACCAAGTTACTAGAACTTCGTGATGAACTATAATATGCAAGGGATAACGGAAACGATTCCCAAGCTCTTCGTGATGCTGAAATCGATGAAGGTAGAAATCAAGAAAAGCATCAAGTGTTGATGGTTGACAAGACCACTAGTTTCAAGTAAAAGGGCAAGGGAAAGAAAGGGAACTTCAAGAATAATGGCAAGCAAGTTGCCACTCCCATGAAGAAGCCCAAAGCTAGACCCAAGCCTGAAACTGAGTGCTTCTATTGCAAAGGAAATGGTCACCGGAAGTGGAACTGCCCTAGATACTTAGTGGATAAGAAGGATGGCAAAGTGAACAAAGGTATATTTGATATACATGTTATTAATGCGTACTTTACTAGTGTTTATAGCAAACCCCTCGGTATTTGATACTGGTTCAGTTGCTAAAAGTAGTAACTTGAAACGGGAGTTGCAAAATAAACAAAGACTAGTTGAGGGAGGGGTGACGATATGTGTTGGAAGTAATTCCAAGGTTGATAAGATCACCATCGCACACCCCCTTTACCTTCGGGATTAGTGTTAAACCCAAAATAAATGTTATTTGGTGTTTGCGTTGAGCATAATATGATTGGATCATGTTTATTGCAATACGGTTTTCATTTAAGTCAAAGAATAATTGTTATTCTATTTACGTGAATAAAACCTTATGTGGTCATACACCCAAGGTGAATGGTTTATTGAATCTCGATCGTAGTGATACACATATTTATAATATTGAAGCCAAAAGATGCAAAGTTAATGATGATAGTGTAACTTATTTGTGGCACTGCCGTTTAGGTCATATTGGTGTAAAGCGCATGAAGAAACTCCATGTTGATGGGCTTTTGGAATCACTTGATGTTTGCGAACCATGCCTCATGGGCAAGATGACTAAGACTCCGTTCTCCGGAACAATGGAGCGAGCAACTGACTTATTGGAAATAATACATACTGATGTATGCAGTCCGATGAGTGTTGAGGCTTGCGGCGGGTATCATTATTTTCTGACCTTCACAGATGATTTGAGCAGATATGGGTATATCTACTTGATGAAACATAAGTCTGAAACATTTGAAAAGTTCAAAGAATTTTAGAGTGAAGTGGAAAATCATCGTAACAAGAAAATAAAGTTTCTACGATCTGATCGTGGAGGAGAATATTTGAGTTACGAGTTTGGTCTTCATTTGAAACAATGTGGAATAGTTTCGCAACTCACGCCACCTAAACACCACAGCGTAATGGTGTGTCCGAACGTCGTAATCGCACTTTACTAGATATGGTGCGATCTATGATGTCTCTTACTGATTTACCGCTATCATTTTGGGATTATGCATTAGAGACAGCTGCATTCATGTTAAATAGGGCACCATCTAAATCCGTTGAGATGACACCGTATGAACTATGGTTTGGCAAGAAACCAAAGCTGTCATTTCTTAAAGTTTGGGGTTGCGATGCTTATGTGAAAAAGTTTCAAACTGATAAGCTCGAACCCAAATCGGAGTAGTGCGTCTACATAGGATACTAAAAAGAAACTGTTGGGTACACCTTCTATCACAGATCCGAAGGCAAGATATTTTGTTGCTAAGAATGGCTCCTTTCTAGAGAAGGAGTTTCTCTCGAAAGAAGTGAGTGGGAGGAATGTAAAACTTGATGAGGTAATTGTACCTTCTCCCGAATTGGAAAGTAGTTTATCACAGAAAACAGTTCTAGTGATTCCTACACCAATTAGTGAGGAAGTTAATGATGATGATCATGAAACTCCAGATCAAGTTACTACCGAACCTCGTAGGTCAACCAAAATACGTTTGGCACCAGAGTGGTACGGTAATCCTGTTCTGGAGGTCATGTTACTTGACCATGACGAACCTACGAACTATGAGGAAGCGATGATGAGCCTAGATTCCACAAAATGGCTTGAGGCCATGAAATCTGAGATGGGATCCATGTATGAGAACAAAGTATGGACTTTGATTGACTTACCCGATGATCGGTGAGTCATTGAGAATAAATGGATCTTCAAGAGGAAGACGGACGCTGATAGTAGTGTTACTATCTACAAAGCTCGAATTGTCGCAAAATGTTTTCGACAAATTCAACGTGTTGACTTCGATGAGATTTTCTCACTCATATTGATGCTTAAAAGTCTGTCTGAATCATGTTAGTCATTGTCGCATTTTATGATATCTGGTAAATGGATGTCAAAACTGTATTCCTTAATGGATTTCTTAAAGAAGAGTTGTATATGATGCAACCAGAAGGTTTTGTCGATACTAAAGGTTCTAACAAAGTGAGCAAGCTCCAGCGATCCATCTATGGACTGGTGCAAGCATCTCAGAGTTGGAATATATGCTTTGATAAACTGATCGAAGCATATGTTTTATACAGACTTGTCGTGAAGCCTGTATTTACAAGAAAGTGAGCGGGAGCACTACAACATTTCTGATAAGTACATGTGAATGACATATTGTTGATCGGAAATAATGTAGAATTTTCTGGAAAACATAAAGGAGTATTTGAAAGGAGTTTTTCAAAGAAATACCTCGGTGAAGCTACTTACATATTGAGCATCAAGATCTATAGAGATAGATCAAGACGCTTGATATATTTTCAATGAGTACATACCTTGACAAGATTTTGAAGTAGTTCAAAATGGAACAGTCAAAGAAGGAGTTCTTGCCTGTGTTGCAAGGTGTGAAGTGGACAAGACTCAAAACCCGACCACGGCAGAAAATAGAAAGAGAATGAAAAGTCATTCCCTATGCCTCAGTCATAGGTTCTATAAAGTATGCCATGCTGTGTACCAGACCTATTGTGTACCTCACCATAAGTTTGGCAAGAGGATACAATAGTGATCTAGGAGTGGATCACTAGACATCGGTCAAAAATATCCTTAGTAGAATAAGGAAATGTTTCTCGGTTATGGAGGTGACAAAGAGTTTGTCGTAAAGAGTTACGTCGATGCAAGCTTTGACACCGGCTGGATGACTCTAAGTCTCGATCTAGATACATATTGAAAGTGGGAGCAATTAGCTAGAGTAGCTCCGTGCAAAGCATTATAGACATAGAAAATTTGCAAAATACATATGGCTCTGAATGTGGCAGACCCGTTGACTAAATTTCTCACAAGGAAAACATGATCACTCTTTGGGTGTTAATCACATAGCGATGTGAACTAGCTTATTGGCTCTAGTAAATCCTTTGGGTGTTAGTCACATGGAGATGTGAACTAATCACATAAAGATGTGAACTATTGATGTTAAATCACATGACGATGTGAACTAGATTATTGACTCTAGTGCAAGTGGGAGACTGAAGGAAATATGCCCTAGAGGCAATAATACGTTATTATTTATTTCCTTATATCATGATAAATGTTTATTATTCATGCTAGAATTGTATTGACCGGAAACTTAGTACATGTGCGAATACATAGACAAACGAAGTGTCACTAGTATGCCTCTACTTGACTAGCTCGTTGAATCAAAGATGGTTAAGTTTCCTAGCCATAGACATGAGTTGTCATTTGATTAACGGGATCACATCATTAGAGAATAATGTGATTGACTTGACCCATCCATTAGCTTAGCATTTGATCGTTTAGTTTGTTGCTATTGCTTTCTCCATAACTTATACATGTTCCTGTGACTACGAAATCATGCAACTCCCGAATACCGGAGGAACACTTTGTCTGCTACCAAATGTCACAACGTAACTGGGTGATTATAAAGGTGATCTACAGGTGTCTCTGATGGTGTTTGTTGAGTTGGCATGGATCAAGATTAGGATTTGTCACTCCGATTGTCGGAGAGGTATCTCTGGGCCCTCTCGGTAATGCACATCACTTTAAGCCTTGCAAGTAATGTAACTAATGAGTTAGTTGCGGGATGATGCATGACGGAACGAGTAAAGAGACTTGCCAGTAACGAGATTGAACTAGGTATTGAGATACCACGATCGAATCTCGGGCAAGTAACATACCGATGACAAAGGGAACAACGTATGTTGTTATACGGTTCGACCGATAAAGATCTTCGTAGAATATGCAGGAGCCAATATGGGCATCCAGGTTCCGCTATTGGTTATTGACCAAAGAAGTGTCTTGGTCATGTCTACATAGTTCTCGAACCCATAGGGTTCGCACGCTTAACGTTCATTGGCGATATAGTATTTATGAGTTATGTATTTTGGTAACCTAATGTTGTTCGGAGTTCTGGATAAGATCACGGACATGACGAGGAACTCCGGAATAGTCCGGAGATAAAGTTTGATATATGGGATAATAGTGTTTGGTCTCCAGAAGGGTTCCGGAATTCACCGGAAGGGGTTCCGGATGTTTCCCGAAATGTTTGGGTACGAGAACACTTTATTCGGGCCAAAGGGGAAAGCCCACAAGGTTTTTGGAAAGCGCAAAAGGAAGTTTTGTGGAGTCCAGGGGCCAGACGCCAGGGTCCCTGGCGCCTGGGTCCAGACGCCAGGAACCCTGGCGTCTAGCCATGGAGTCCGAGAAGGACTCTTGCCTTTCGGGCGAAACCGACTTTGTGGAGGCTTTTACTCCAAGTTTGGACCCCAAGGCTCAACATATAAATAGAGGGGTACGGCTAGCACCCAAGACATATCAAGAAACACCAAGCCATGTGCCGGCAACCCCGTCTATCCTCCGTAATAGTTTTTGTAGTGCTTAGGCGAAGCCCTGCGGAGATTGTTCTTCACCAACACCGTCACCACGCCGTCGTGCTGCCGGAACTCATCTACTACTTCGCCCCTCTTGCTGGATCAAGAAGGCGAGGACGTCATTGAGTTGAACGTGTGCTGAATGCGGAGGTGCCGTACGTTCGATACTTGATCGGGATGTATCGTGAAGGTGTATGACTACATCAACCGCGTTGATAAACGCTTCCGCTTTCGATCTACGAGGGTACGTAGACATACTCTCCCCTCTCGTTGCTATGCATCACCATGATCTTGCGTGTGCGTAGGAATTTTTTTGAAATTACTACGTTCCCCAACACAAACATAGGCTTCCAATATATCGATCTTTACGTCTCGACCATTTCGTGACTCCTCATCATGTCCGTGATCAAATCTGGGACTCCGAACTACCTTTGGTACATCAAAACACATAAACTCGTAATATCGATCGTCACCGAACATTAAGCATGCGGACCCTACGGGTTCAAGAACTATGTAGACATGACCGAGACATGTCTCCGGTCAGTAACCAATAGTGGAACCTGGATGCTCATATTGGTTCCTACATATTCTACGAAGATCTTTATCGATCAAACCGCATAACGATATACGTTGTTCCCTTTGTCATCGGTATGTTACTTGCCCGAGATTCGATCGTCGGTATCTCAATACCTAGTTCAATCTCGTTACCGGCAAGTCTCTTTACTCGTTCCGTAATGCTACATCCCGTAACTAACTCATTAGCTACATTGCTTGCAAGGCTTACAGTGATGTACATTACCGAGAGGGCCCAGAGATACCTCTCCGACAATGGGAGCGACAAATCCTAATCTTGATCCATGCCAACTCAACAAACACCATCGGAGACACCTGTAGAACACCTTTATAATCACCCAGTTACGTTGTGACGTTTGGTAGCACACAAAGTGTTCCTCCGGTATTCGGGAGTTGCATGATCTCATAGTCATAGGAACATGTATAGTTATGGAGAAAGCAATAGCAACAAACTAAACGATCATCGTGCTAAGCTAACGGATGGGTCAAGTCAATCACATCATTCTCTAATGATGTGATCTCGTTAATCAAATGACAACTCATGTCTATGGCTAGGAAACATAACCATCATTGATTCAATGTGCTAGTCAAGTAGAGACAAACTAATGACACTCTGTTTGTCTATGTATTCACACATGTACTAAGTTTCCGGTTAATACAATTCTAGCATGAATAATAAACATTTATCATGATATAAGGAAATATAAATAACAACTTTATTATTGCCTCTAGGGCATATTTCCTTCAGAAACTTTTTGGAGAATTATTTTGGAATAAAAGAAAAATATTGGAGCAAAGACCCACTGGAGCCCCCCCCCCTCTGCTCACTAGGCACCAGGGCGCATCACCCCCCTCTGGCACGCCCTGGTGGGTAGTGGGCCCCTCGAGGATCCGCTGACCCTAATCTGGATACTATAAATTCCTATTTCCCAAGAAAAAAATCGAGAAGAAAGTTTCATCACGTTTTACGATACAGAGCCGCCGTCACCTCCTGTTCTTCATCGGGAGGTCGGATCTGGAGTCCGTTCGGGGCTCCGAAGAGGGGGATCTTCCGTCTTCGTCATCATCAACCATCCTCCAACCTCCATCACCAATTTCATGATGCTCGCCGCCGGAAGTGGGTAATTCCTTCGTAGGCTCGTTGGACGGTGATGGACGATGATGCTCACTGCCGGGAGTGTGTAATTCGAAGTACGATCTACACCGACTCATATACTTTCGCTGCTACTTGGAGTCGGTAAAGATCATGATCCAAACCGTTTATACATCTTTATATTGTTCTTGGGTGATCGTATGCGGTTTTTTTGCCTTTTACTATGTTTCCCAACACATCTGATGTGGACCAGGAGAGTGCACAGAGTCAAATAAACCAAGACACGCAATTGCCTTAGATCTCACCTGACAAGGCTACTGGCAGAAAACATATGAGAGCTGCAACTAAAGCTTGAAAGCCGCCCAAGGCACCAGAAAAGAAGGGGGAGCATGAGCCTGAAAATGTTCCCAAAGAAATTTCTGAAAAGGCTACTCAGCCTAACGATGAAGATGTAGGGGCTGACACTGGAGAATAAGGTCTTCTCTCAGAAGACCGACCCAGAAGAGGCAATCATGGCCGTGAGCCAGATACATCGAAACAAATGTTTGATCCCGATCAGTACAAGATGCCACCCGAAGGAGAAACCAATACTGACAAAATACGAGACTGCAGAGGACAAAACATCATTGGGCCGACAAGTGGTTTCGTTATGAAAATGTTTGAGAGAAGTATGCAATTTTGTTCGCTTTCAATCCACCTTGAAACGCATTGCTGATGGAGATGAAAAAGTTAGGCCTCAACAACCTCGAGATGCTAACCCTACTTCCTTGACAACCCCTGCTAACTAACTAGAGGAAGTTGAGAGAAGGGCCAAGGCCAAGCGTGAAAGGAAAGCGGTTAAAGCCAAAAAGGCGCAAGCCAGAAACGTTAAGCTAACTCAACATGATGTGATGAAGAAAGAGTGAGCCTCTATATCCAAAGCAAGCCGTCGAAGAAAAATGGTGAACCTTCCAGTGTTGCAAAGCCATAAAGGAAAAATCTTTCAAAGGGAACCAAGAATGTTGCATCAAATAACATCGATTATTCTTGAAATTCAAAGAAAATACTGAAAAATATTCAGTATGACAGGATGGCACTCCTTGGCAAACCTGCCAAGAGTTGGTCCCCCTCGAAAGCTTTGCTGTCCTAAGAAGATCTCTTCCGCACACACCTGAGGAACAACTTCGAGGTGTTATGACGTGATTCCAATTTTGTGAGATATGTTGATTCTTTGAGTGTGTGTATTTTTTTGGTTAGTCAGTGAATAAAATTTAATTTCTTTTGCATGGTAATACGTGTCTCATTTATATCATAAAAAACAAAGTACAAGTCACGTAAAGACCGACATGACAAAACTAAAAATATAGTAGAATATCCCTAAGCTTGACACCAACGTCCGTCACCTGCCTCTGGCACCACCATAGCAGCCACCGAAGAAAAGAATGACGAATCAACTCCTCACCCGAGCTCGACGCGGCTCCATCCTTGATATGCAGCTTTGCGGACCTCCAAGATGGCTCACCAAAAGTGAAGTCCTTATCGTTGAACGGATCAGATCGGGGCAACACCCCGAGCACGCCATCGAACTCCATATCTGGCACCCCACCACGATTAAAATGTCGAAGGAGGAAACCATACCTGCCATCCATGAACCACGAGCCCAGCACATGCTCCATCTTCCAGATGTCATCGATGCAGACCACAATCTGTATCCGCTCATGGACTAGCTCCCAAGCTTCGTGCCGACGCTGGAGCAAACGCCTTCGCAATGACGGAGCCCGAGGACACAGGTCCACCACGAGAATGCCGCCGTCGCCACACCATCCTTTCTTGAACAGATCGATTTCTAAATCCATCCCCAACCATAGGACCGTCTTTATTCAGCGATGTCATCGTCGTCGCGGAAGCAAAGACAACGTACAACCTAAAAATTTAGACTACGAGAAAGTAAAAACGATCCACATGCGTAGATCTGGCGACCCTCCTCATCACCGACGACCAAGATCGTTGACGGAGGGGAGCCGCCGGAGAACGGCCTCCCCTGGCGGCAGCTACGGTTCCAGCCGCTAGGGACTAGAGGAAAACAACGATGTATGTGATGCAATGGTTGATGATCTGAGTTGGAGTAAATCAAATTGTTTCTGGAAATAATAAAAAGCATTATGTCCTCACCGGCTTGGTTTCATTCACGAAAGTATATACTCGTTTATACTCGTTCGGCCCCTTACGATGAAAGTAAACGCCTAGTCTAGTTTTGTGGTTGTTATTGCTAGGGTTTCGATGAGCAGGGAGTGAATATGCTTGACCCGGCTCTCGATCTGTTGTCTCTTGCCCTAAACCGCCACTAGGTCGTCTCCTTATATACACTGGTTGATGCCGTGCGGCCCTCAGAGTCCCGGCCGGTTCATACAACGTATCCGGCTCGATGACTTTTCTTACATACCTTACAATACAAGCTTTACATACATGGTGGTTTATATCTATGGGCCTTAAGCCGCCATCGGGTCTGGGCCCTTTGCTAAGCCTACCTATGAACTGCCATATGATCTTAGGCTTCATTGTGATGAATCGTCATAGGGATGACCCGGCCCCTCCTGGGCGGGTCATACCTAATAGTTATATCCCCAATAAGACTGGTTTTTAAATCCATCTCCAACTATAGGACCGTCTTTATTCAGTGTTGCATCATCATCGCGGAAGTAGAAACGACGAACAATCTAAAAATCTAGACTACGAGATAGTAAAAATGATCCACACGCGTAAATCAGCTAGGGTTGCAGCCGCTAGGGATAAGAGGAAAACAGCCATGTATGTGATGCGATGGTTGATGATCTGAGTTGGAGTAAATCAAATCGTTTATGGAAATAATAAAAAGCATTATGTCCCCACCGGCCTGGTTTCACGGATACACATACTGTTACCATTACATCCAGTCAGTCCGTATTCCATGGCCTCAGTTCTCAAATCTTGGAGGCCCGACGTCTGGCATCTCTATCTATCCGTTTCGTTGCGACCTACGCTCCACTCGCTGTCTCAGTCTCCAGCAACAAAAGGAGCACACTACCCTGCCGGCTCACACCCGCTGCCGGAGCACCTACGCACAGACTAGGCAGCCATGCGTCGCCTCCACTACACCATCACCACCCTGCTCTCCGCAACCTGCCTCCTTCTGCACGCCATGGCGTCGCCGGCACTGCCTGACCCGGGGTCGCTCGAGCCGTCCCTGCTCTTCCCGTCGGCCGGCGCCTCCCAGGCCCAACCCGCCGCGGCATCCACCATCCCGGCATTCCCCGAGCAGTCCGAGGCCGCGGCCACCTCTTCCGTCTGCCAGCTCACCCCTTCCCCGCCGCTCCTCCCGGCCGTCCTGGCCTCCTGCAACGCCGGCAGCGGCAGCGGCGTCCTCCCGCCGCGGCCGCGGTGCTGCCCGGCCCTGGCCGCGTGGCTGTACGCCGCGTACGCGCCCACCGCGTTGGGGAGCGACGGCAGCAGGTGGTCGAAGCTCCCCGCCGCGGCGGCGGACGTGACGGACCTGCCGCTGCTGCCGGACGACGTGGAGGAGTGCGCGGGCGCCGCGGAGCGCGCGCTGAGGTCCGCGGGAGCGACGCTGCCGCAGCCGCAGGCGGGGAGCAACAATGGGACGACGTGCGACGTGCCCTTCTGCTACTGCGGGATAAGGCTGAGGCGGCCGGTCTGCGCGCTGCCGGCGGGCAGGGCTGCGAGGAGGCTGGAGAGGGACTGCGCGCGGCCGGGGCTCGCCGGCTGCTCCCGGTGCCTCCGGGCGCTGAACCTGGTGAGGCCACACATTCAGAACCCCTTTCCTTTTCGCCGCAGAAAGAAAAAGAACTGCAGTACTATGCTTCTCGGATGCTCCCGTGGTGCAGGTGCACGCATGCCTCACAGAACCACTAACATTTTTAATGGAAAGTTAAACTGTGAGCTTTGATGAATGCTAATCAAGTAATCATGTTACTTTTTCTTGAAGAGATAAAACCCAACCCTTTTTATCTGTTTAGATGTCAGGCACACAGAGTAGGATAAGCATTTCAGTAACTTCTTTATATTCTTGAGCATCATGAATACTAGCATACATACAAACATATTCCATGTACGCGGAGCAAGGTGGGTTATATTTCATTACCAAACACCAAAACCAAAACCAAAACCAAAACTTGGCGAGATTGAGTTGAGCTTGCATATATAGGCATCAGAGTACACAAATACGCGAGCCAAATGAAGAAGGATCACGAGGAGAGTCGTGTGCGGTGTGCGGTGGCCCCGCGCGCGGCAAGTGCACTAATCGGTAGACAAATTGGCGGTCCCAGTCCCTTCAAAAAACAAAATCCAGGGTCCCAGTATTTATCGGTAGCCAACAAGGAGTCACGGAAAATATGGTGCGGAATTCAGGTCCCGGGCCATACATGCCACTGCAGAACACTCATCTCTGTCATAGGAACAGTGCGAAAATCCATAGTGGAGTAGTAAGTCGCAGTCACGGACAGGGACATCTACTGCATGCCTGAACTTTCATATTGCCCGGGTAAAACTTAACTGAATGGGAGCAGGAGTACATGTACAACACTCTGCCATTGCAGTAATAAACCCGTTATTAAAAGCTGATTGTGGTAAATAAACCTGGTGAACCTAAGCCATTCAACTGAATTTGCCCTGGAAGGATTGAATGATGATGAAACTATTTGAACCAGCGGTCCGGGGTGAATGGGTAGGGCCTGGAGGAGCATGTAGGGACATGATTTGGTTCAGAACACCATGCCTACTCCACTCCACTCCTTTATTACCACTTTCACTTTGAGTTCAGAACTCGATGCCCACACTGATTCCTCTTTTTCACCTAAAAAGGGTCACAAGCAAGGCATCCCACCCAAAGCCGAATCATTTGCTTTCTGGACCCGACCGCTTCCAGTTCCAAGGACAAAGCATTGGTTGCTTTACTAGTAATTTTTCGGTACAGCAACCCCAGTAATTTAGGGGAAAAGACGTCAAGGGAAATGTCTCCGCCTGCGAGACTCGACAGAGATGTACCATGCGTCACATGACTTGTGTTCAGAGTTCCGAGAGATGCGGTAGCGGCCCTAGCACTGTGGCATCGTGTCGCATGGGCTGGCGGGCATGCTCTGGGCCAGCTTGTGTGAGAGCGAGGGTTTTGTCCCTTTGTCTCAACTGGAATCTCTATCCCTCTCTCCGGATCAGCAACCTGTGGTAACAATAACATGCATGATCTATTTGACCTCCACAGTTCCTGAGCAACGGTGAATTTTGCAGTTTCTTTCAAAATTACTGTCGCTCACTCGCATGAGTTGGAGTAAGCTAGATCATTTTGTTGCCTGGAAACCTAATCATCTCGTCCCTTTTTGTGTGGTGCCATGCATGCATTACAGCTGAACGCCATTGGAGAGAAGAACGCCACGTCGGGGAAGGCCAGTCATGGCGGGAAGCCACGTGAGCGTGACTGCCAGCTCATGGGGCTGACGTGGCTGCTGCAGCGGAACGCCACGCGGCATCGGGCGGCCGCCACGGCGGTCCTCCAGGCCCTCATGGCGGCCGAGGAGGCGGGGGCTACCAGCGCGCCCGCCACGTGCTCGCTCCCCGTCGATGGCCTGCCGCTTGCCGTCGCGTCGTCGGAGATCAACGGCGCCGCCGATGTGTCCCCCATGGGCAGCCTGCTTCTTCGCTTTCTGCTGGGGACGTCTGCCTTCATCTTGTCCCGGCGGTTCTGAGCAAAATCTGATCTTCGCTGCGCGGTCTCTTTGCTATTTCTTCTGTGTTTGCACTTCTGATGTTGAATTAGTAGTTGTTCAATTTGTTTGTACTTCTGATGATGTTTAGTTCT
This sequence comes from Triticum urartu, assembly GCF_056163025.1. Classification (NCBI taxonomy): domain Eukaryota; kingdom Viridiplantae; phylum Streptophyta; class Magnoliopsida; order Poales; family Poaceae; genus Triticum; species Triticum urartu. The sequence goes on along the minus strand of NC_141879.1, from coordinate 220,233,333 downwards.
TGAAAGGCTAGGGACTAGAGAGTGGACTTCGTTACTGTAATTATATGCAATCCCGGTGGGGATGCCTAATCTAGTGAGCGTGCATTGCATCTCCATTTAAACAAAATCCTACGTCTTGCATTCCAGGAAAACGCATTTCACTGATATGATCCACCCAGAACTGCAGAAATGATCACATACGAGCAGTCGTCCTTGGGTACTGGCTGGTTGACACATGGCGCATTGTACGGATAATCGTGGTGCCCCGAAACAGCTCCCTACATAAATAAAAATAAAAACTCAAAAGTCAGTCCATCTATGATCTAGTTTCAAACATATTGAAATGAAAAACACAATGATAAAACTATTCATAATTTGGACACTTGGTTCAACAGTTGTGATAATATCTATTTTTGTCTTTCTTTTTGGAAACCTCAAAAAAACACTAGTGATCCAGCTTCAGGTGTTTGCAGCAATGAGACACTTCATGCTAAGCTCTCATTCCTCCTGTACTGAGATTCTCGAAGAGTAACTTTTTTCTATCAGTTATGTCTCAAATATAAAATCATATGTAAAGATATGGCATCCCTGCTTCGAGCTATTTAGAAAAGAAAAACATCGAGTACATTTACACTAAAAGTTTACTTACTGAAACAGAAAAGTAAATAACTTAAATACAAAACACAAAATTTCAAATTAAAATAAATGAGCAGTTCAATTTAAATTGAAATTCCAAGTGAAAATAATTAGAAATTACAAAATCTAAAGATTAAGTAAATAGAACTTAAGTGAGTAAAAAATAATTGAAAAACCTCAAAATTCACATAGGAAAACACATGCAAGTCATAGAAGACAAAACAAAAAACCCGAGAGTACAAAGATGAAAAATAAGAAAGTTCTTGCCGAGAGGAAGTTCAACCTATAAAAACAAAAAAGGAACTTCAAATGAATTTTTGACAAAAAAGAACTTCACGGAGTTCATGGAACTAAAAATTTCTGAAAGTTCAAAGATTAAACGCAAGTAACCATAGAGGAAAATAATAGGAAAGTAAAAAAAAGGGACTAGTTCACATTAGGGGATCCAGGAAGTTCCAGAAAAGGAAAAAAATCAAGGAAATTCATTATATGATCTAAAAGTTCATATATTAATTATGAGTAGGTTAAAACAAACTCGAAATTCACTAAAAAAGTAATTCAAACAATTCACAGAGATAAACCCTACAAACTTTGGTAGTGAACAAAAGAAAATTTAATAAATACTTAAAAAATTGCTGCTAAAAGTTCACATTCTGATTCCAAAGCAGTTCAAACAGAAAAAAAAGAAAACCAAAAATTTGAAGTTCAAAAATCAAACCCAATGAAGTTCCATATATAATTGGCAAAGTTCATCGGACTACCTTTTTAGGAAATTCGAAGATTAAACGCAAGTAAATTTGAAAAAAAAAACAATAGTATAAATAAAAAGTAGATGTTCATCCTAGGAGGTTCAGGGAAATTAAAAAAATGAAGCCTAAAAGTTCACAGGATGAAACTTGTTCGGTTTAGGAGAAAAGAACAATATATTCAAAAACAAAACCTAGAAATTATGTAACCTGTTTGGATGAGGATTAGTAAATAAGTAACACACGTTAAATAAAATCCTAGGAATTCAAAGGATATAGCCAGTTAACATGGTGAGAAAACAAAATAAAAAGTGACGCATTAAAAGCAATCAAAAGTCTAGATGAATAAGAACTGGAAATAAAGTTATAAAAGGGAATCCCACATTTAAATTTTTTGGTACCTCTGATACAACATCCAGAGAAGTTTAGAGAAAAAGTTAAACGGTCCATAAAAATATACCCGTTGAGGATTCACCCAAAAAATGAAACATGTGACAAATTTATAAGTTTGGAGCCATGAAAGTTCATCTTGGAAATTAGAGAAGTCAATACCTTCATTGATTGACATTCACATGCAAAAAATTGAGCCATTTCACGGGACTAACTCGAGAAATTCGTTGCGTGTACTATCTGTAAGTTCATAAGCTAAGGGCATGTTCAGAAGTCCTCCAGCTCCATGCTTCAAAAACTTCACACATGATTTTGATTCGAATGCTTGGGCTCTAAGAAGCTAGATTCTGCTAAGCCCGACCGTAGGCAAAAAATCTGAAGCGAGCTGGGCCCAGCCCCATAGATTGAAAAAGCTGGATTTCACCTAATTTACAGGAGCTTGCCACCGCTAAAGATACCGGTTCGCTTCTCCCCCTCGATAAAATAGAACCTTTCGGTACGTAGCAATTTGTCTCGCCTCGCTAACCCACTTCCCCTTGAATCGGTGTGTTCGCTAGCCTAATTGGGCTGCCACCGGTCGGCCCAATATATCCCAAACATGCCACAGTCTCCTAGCTGGGCTGCAGCGCTGGAGAAGTTGCCGATGCAGTAGAACGGATCTGGTATCACTACATGGAGTAGAAGCTATCATGAGAAGATGGTTTTGTGAAGTTTTGTGAAGCCAGAGGAGCTCCGAACACGCCCTAAATCTGGGGAGTTCGAAGAAAGGAGAAATGGAAAAAATAAAATATTGCCAAAAAATTCGCAAGAGAAAACAAGAGAAAACCAGTAAATTCAACGATATAAACCCTGGGAGTTCAAAAATCCCGACTATAGAAATTCAGGATGAGAAAAAAATGTAAAAAGTGAAACTTAGCAGGGTTCGCTCCTAGAAGTTCACATTCTCATTCGAAAGCAGTTAAAAATGAATATATTGATGTCAATTTTCGCGTTTTTAAAATTTCGCTTAAACCTTAATGAATATAGGGGAAAATATTCTACATGAAAAAGTTTCCCCAATTCAATAGATTTCCAACGTCATATTATATGCTTCATTCAAATGAATGTATCAAAAAAGTTATTTATGTTATTCAGAGTGAATTTTATAATATTCAAATATGCTCTTCAACCTTTGTGATTTTAATAAAACTTTCAACACAAAACATTTGGTCCTTTCAACATCCCTCCAAAGATATATCATTTTCTTAGTTCTGATAAAGAGCTTAGGAGTTACTAGTAAAATATCATAGTGCAGTTGAGAGGTGAAACACATAGCTGCTTAATGAACCAACGAAGTGAGTTTCAAATGATAAAAATAAAATAAAAAAGACTAAAGCCTAAAGGGTTTGCTACAAGAAGTTCATGTGCTCATCCTGTGACAGTTGAAAAATAGTTGTTGGAGAGGTTCACTTTTCATTGGCATGTTCATAAACAAAAACTGATGTTATTTTTGGCATTTTAAAAACTTCTCTAAAATTGTGACAAATTCGAAAAAATGCCCTACATGAAAAAAAATCCTATTCAACAACTTTCAATAATATCATATGCTTTAAAAGTTCAGCGTATATAATTCGGAACAAGTATTAATGTATTCGAAACCGCTCTTAAACCATGGAGAAAAAATGCGCAAGATGCAAAAATTTACTTCTTTCCAACAGTTTTCCAACGGTTTTTTATTTGCCTAATTTGTATGAATAATTGAGGAGTTATGGGCAAAGAAACAACACAGTAAAATAGAGTGTAGTTCAAATAGAAGCGCCTCCGAAAGTCAAAGTCAGCACATAGTGTGTTTCGAACACTACTTTTCGTGAGGGAGGCAACACGTATGATCTCACTATTTTTGGAATTACTTTAAAACAACTAGGAATTAGATAATGATTTCTACATAAAAACTTCCACATTTTCGATAGTTATGTAACGATATATATTACTCATTCTGAGATATTTTAAAAAAATTGCCTTCAAAACCAATTCCGTCATTTTCACACGGAAAAATTAGGAACAAATCATGATGAATTTGAAAAGGTCCATCAATTTTAGACATGTTCATTTATTGAAAAAAAATGTGTTTAAAAATTATTCATAATTTTTTATAACTTTCAGAATTTGAAAAAAATAAAAAACATCAGGAATTCAATTTTTATATGAATTTTCATAATTTTCAAAAAATTAAAACAGTTTGGGATATTTGAAACATGTTAGAAAATTCAAAAAATCTTCATGATTTTTTAAAATATTAATGGATGTTTAAAAACTACTCAAGGATTGAGAAAAAATATTTGAGAATTTTTAAATGTGAGAAAATTTCAAAAAGGAAGAAAAAAATGAAAATAGAAAAATAAAACCAAACAAAACCCGTAACAGAACAACCTAAGAAATCTTTTTTTATAGAAAAGGCTAGCGCCCGACTTTATAAATAAAGCCACCAAGCAGAGTCAAACACCACCACCAGCACTCACATACATAAAGTTTAAGCCAGAAACATGGCAACAAGCCAGATAATTCAAACAGGTACGCAAGCCCAACAAACCAGAGAAGAGAGGCGCGCAGGCCAACAACCTACTACTGAGGATAACACAACAACATAGCGGCGCCTTAGTGGGGTTGGGGGTTGGAGAGATGGTTGGCTGGCGCCTTTACTTTGTTGATCAGATCCTCCATGCCCTCCATGTCGGTCGCTCTAGTCCACAATTTCCACTGTTGCAAAAGGATAAGCATTTTAAAGAGCACATCAGCAAGCTTGTTAGGAAAACGCCCTCGATAGTAAATTTGTTACGAGTAGGGCTATTTTGAAAAGAATTACTCCTACTAAAGTAAAAACAAAAAATAACCATCCTACTCATGCAATAAAAAGGCGGTTACAGTGAGAGGGCAATAAGTGGTGTAAAACTACAATGTGGAACACTGGCGTTGCGTGGAAAAATCCATGGTTGGGGAGAACGAGAGATTTCTACGTTGGATACAGTAATTTTAGAATAAATTCAAAATTTCTAAAATACGCTGGTCGTACCCGAGAGCTCAGTGCTCCCTCTGGCTGACAGGTGGACCTGGAGCCCACTGTCAGTCTCTTCTTCTACCTCTGGCTTCCTCTTCTTCCTCTCTCTCGCGCGCTTCCCTGCGCTTTCTCCACCGGCGACGTCTAGCGCGTAGGGCATCTAGGCCGTACTGCGGTAGTGTGCGGCGTGCTAGCTGCCGGTGCAGCGTGCACTCACCTCGCGGGCCAGTGCACTGTCGGCACTGCTCGCGGATTCGCCTCCGAACATCGGCGATCGAGCGACGAGCGGCGCTGGTGGACTTCGCCCACCGTACACCGATCTCGAGCTATGAAATGACCGAGGTGCTCCTTTCTTCTTCCTCACACCTAGCCTCGCTTCTCCTTCTCCTTCCTTCTCCTCCATTTCTGTTTGCAGGAGCTCGAGATGAGGCTCTAATGGCGGAGGTGATGCCGGACTGATACATGATCCTGGTGTGCGGAGGGTTGGCGACATTGCTGGGGTTCTCCGTGCTCTTGTGCGCGATGATCCTCGATGATTGTCGTGATGCTGCCGCTCGAGTGTTGGCTCTCTGCGGTGGCGGTGATCACGAGGATTAGGTGTGGTGTCGGGTGCTAACTGTTGTCGGTGTGCTGGAGGCAACTTGCACCCGAATAATTACCCACAATTCCTCCTTGAGAGACTGTGGTGTGTTAGGAAGGAAAATCAGTTAGATGCAACATGTTCACGCGGATTTGCAATTAGTGCATGTGGCCGAGTGGTTTGGGGTTGTGAGTCCGCTGTCATGGTGCTGTGTGAACAAAAAAATCTATGTCGCGTAGAGATATATGCCGCAACAACTCAGGGAAAAATCTCACTTCCGAAATTACCAAGAGCGACGAAAGTTTATCAAAATTAACATCAGTAAAAACTACTCACATAAATTGAAATCAAATAATTGATTCGTCGCACAAACTCAGGATACCACGCATAAGTTACAACACATAAATAAATGCTGGAATAATAAACATAGCGGTGACGTCTACAATGAAAACGGTAAATGTACAGGGTCCTGAGAAAACATCTCTGGTACGGGCACATTCTTCTTCTATCGGGGGAAGCGGATTGACTAGTCGATGAATGCGTCTCTCCTGGTCGGGCCTCAGTGGTCTTCCGATGGCGATCTGAGGATTTAAATCAGCGAGGCTCTGGAGATAACCCATTACTTGCTGGGTCAGACGCTCTTGAGCGATAAAATACTGGGCAAGGTTGGCCAGTACTGGGTCTCTCTCAATTCGTCCATCGGGAAAGGATGTTACTTCTCCGGGTGCTGCACGACTCGGGAAATAATAATACCCTCGATCGCTGGCATAGGGTACCGCGAATCGAAGGCGAGCAAGCGCTTCGTACACAGCAGCTTCTATGGCCATTTGTGGGGTCGGCATAGACTTCCCCACGAAGGAGACTTCCGTTGGGTCTTGGTTTGGGTTTTCAGGAGGGATGTGCACCACTGCCCAATATTTCAAGGTGGAAGGGGTGATCCTCGATTTGAGCAATTCGTACTAGGGTGGATGGATAGAACTCATAGTACTGCAGGTGAAATCCCACAATATTTTAACAAAACTACCTGGGGTGGCATCTGGGGTTCTCAGATAAATACTAGGGCTCGGCATGGCAAGGGAATGGCTGTGAGAGTTGTGCACAAGGTGAGGGGTACTTGGCAAGGTCACGAGGTGGTCTCTTATATAGCAACTGGGCTAGGTTATCTATCACGGTGAGGGGTGACTAGTCTATCGGTTCTGCTCTATGGGGCCGGGTCAAAGCCACAGATACACATATCTCACAAAAGTGACGTGTTACTGTGGTTGTCGTCGGGGTTGGTTTTTGGTAGCTACGTCCGGAATAAAAAATGCAACCGTACGCCAACGCCCTTATGCATGGCTACTATTTAAAATATGGGCGTAGAAGCAGACAATATTTAATTACGGCTATACAAGATCACACAATTACAGGGTGTGGACATACTACGACTCGGTACTACTCGAGTGACTTAGTCTACCTCGTTTATATTTAAGCGGGCATGCCTTGTGGACGCCGAGGCTTCTCCACGGGTTTTACCATCGGGGTTAGCTAGAGGGGGTTGAGGAGCTGCAGGGTCGGGGTAGCGATGATGACCATCGCAGGGGTTGTTGGCCACGATCCCATTGGAGGGTGTTCCCAAAAGGTGACGAAGCACTTCTGGGGACACCAAAGCACCTTGGTCGATGGCTGGGGTAGACCTCAAGGACTCGATCGGTTGTCTGAATAGCACGATTGGGTTGTCGGCGTCGGGCTCATCTTCTCTTCTTGTCGGGGCTCGGCGAACCAGTTCTCCACGGGCTGCGATCAGATCAAGGGTGATTTGATCGAACAGTTCCTCTAGTGCACTTACATAGCACACCAGATGCAACAATGTAGGATCCGTCTCGTGATCTTCGTTGGCAACCTGGGGTGACCTACCATACCCGTCACGGCTGGGGTAGTAGTAGAACGAGCGACAGTTAACTCTGGGCGACAAGTGCCGGAGTTGAACTATAGCCTCTCGAGCAGCTAGTTGGATGGCTTGTGGCTCAAAGGAAGTTGTCCTTCCGGTGAACCTCTAGGGGCGTTCTGGCGATAGACCCCTACCATAGACGTGCACAGTGGCCTAGAATTGACGGCTCTCACCGCTCATGGGCCCTTGGTACACAACATATTCTGGGGGCTCTTCTAATGCAAAAGCACGGCGAGTGAGGTTTGCTAGCACGGTCACAAAACCTCCAAGGTTGGTTGCTGTGGTCTCATTGTGAACAATGGGTCCCAGCATTTAGCTCAGTTTGGGGTAGAGGCTGTGCTGTGCTGGGTTGGGGCTAGCGTGCCCTTTTTATAGAAAAAGGGGGACGGAGTCTTCCTTTGCACGCTTGCGAATGAGACATTTTAGGTGTCGGTCACTGGCGTGTGATCGACAGGCTAGGCTGATAGGTTGGGCACCGACTGCCAAAAAGGTGTCGGGGTCACTATGTGGCTATCTTACACGAGAAGCTTGGCCGGGATGAGGTTAAGGTCTGGTGGGTTGATTTACCTAGGTTTATTGACCTGGCCAAGATAGGATTAGCCAATGGTCAGCCTGGCTCTGATACAAGGTTGTCAGGACCGGGTTTTCGGGATATTAATTTCCCAGAAAATGGCCCTTGTGCTCACCAGCCCCAGGATTACTGTTAGCTGATGAGGCACCAACTTGATACAGAAACTCCAAGCAAAAAAACGAGATATGTAGTACAAGACCATTCTGGCCTATGAGTACAACAAATGGTTTCTAGTGGTTGTTGGCGGAAGCGGTTTGTGGATCATCAGCGTCTATGGGACTCCATTTCCCACAGGAACAGCTGACCTGGATAACTCCTATCTTCATGAGGCTGCTATCTCCATTGCGTAGGTTCCGGGGTTGTCATCGCGACGCTCCTCTCCACGCAAGAAATCTGGCCAAGACAATAGCCAGGGACAAGCCAGTGAGTACTTTTGAATGTACTCGCAAACATTATGAACACATGTATACTAAAAACATTTGATAATCGTGCTCTAAAATATTCTATGATCTCACATCAGTCACAAAATAAACATCCATGATGCACGCAAGCAGGTTATTCATATACAACATGAATACGTAATAAAGGAGAAGAAATAGAATGCACCGATCGGATGTCTGAAGCGACGCCTCGAAGGGATAATAATATAAAGCATGCCTCAGTGGGGCGTCTGAGCGACACCACATAAAGGGATTATAAATAAAAGATATAACAAGCATGCCATAGTCGGGCGTCTCTGCGACACCACATAAAGGGCTTATAAAGTAAATGAATTACAAGCATGCCACAGTCGGGCGTCTCTATGACACCACATAAAGGACTTATAAATAAAAGATATAACAAGCATGCCACAGTCGGGCGTCTCTGCGACACCACATAAAGGGATTATATGAGAGTAATCACAGTGAACATCCAGGAGGTAGAACCGTCCCAAGGACACTCAATAATTCAAATAATGTAAATGGTTAGTCCATAAATAGTAATCATAATCATCATGAGTCACAAGACATGATCCATGTTCTGGTTTAGCAATCTTTTCCTCCGAAGACCGACACTTGACCCATCCCAGACTGTAGTCCTTAACCATGGACACGGCTATTCGAATAGATATAATCTCTGCAGAGGGTGTACTCTTTACCCATGAGTAACGGATTCCTTTAGTCCATTGGGACTAATTCCGTCTACGGTCTTTTAATTGGAAACACACCTGACTGCACACACCAGCCAAGCTTACCGGTGCCTGGAATCACCCACGACACCCGTTAAGCAAGACTCTAAGTGGGGAGGCTACAACCTCGAATAGCATGGGATCGCAAATTTATAACGCGCGCAAACTAGGGGAGCTACCCCCTTCGGCTCCAACGGAAAACACCCATGCCCCCGGACCAGGTGGCATGCCTACCGGATGCAGCCGGTATCTTGCACCATGGCCTCTCTGTACGGTGTGTGCTAGGAAGGGGTTGACAACTGACTGAACCGTACCCTGCCTATGGCAGAGACAAGTGGTAGTACGAGACAAGTATGGGGGTTAGCAGAACAAGACTCGATCTATGGTCGACTCAGGAGGTTAAAGCATTTCCTGTATGATACGCATAAGAAATATATCTCACACCAATCAGACAGAGCCACCACTCATCATACCTCACCATGCCTTACCGGACACACCCGTCTCGACGAAGAACTAGGGACAAGCTCGTGTCTACCCAAGACAGAGGCTTTCCCGGGATCCTTCTGATGGGCATGAAAGGCATACGAGGGTGATTACTATCACAAGCATATCAAAATTTTAACCGCAAGAAATCTTCATTTGCGCACTCATGAGTATAATCATATCGTCACATAAAATAACGAATACTTCGTGTCAAGATGGTGTTGTAACCATATTAAACAACACACAACAATATTATGCCAGGGTTCAGAATGCTTGCCTTCAAGTTGTGGAGAGGCAGGGTGCATTCCAAAACTTTTGAAAGTTTTCTTCTCTTTCCATAATCCTATTTTAAGAAAAATTCAAATTAACACATAGTTTCAAAAAAGTACAAAAACGTTGTTTGGAAAATTTTCAAATAAATATGAAAATAAACTAGACCAAATTTGAGAAATAACAGAAAAAGAATCAACTCAATTGGACTTATATTTAAAAAGTTATAGCCAGTCAAAGTTTGGTCAAAAATCTATTTTTAATAAACACAGAAAAAGAAAACGGTTCGAATGAGAATACGTTTTTCAGGCAGAGAAGGCGTACTCTGGGTTTTACGTATCCACTCAAACCAGCGCGGGTCGGCTCGGGGTCACTGACAGTGGGTCCCTTGGGCCCACTGGTCAGGTTTGACCAGTCGCCCGTGTTCTTCTTTCTCCTCTGGCCGAGCCAAGGCGGGGCTCCTGCGATCACCGTCTACGAACGGCGGCTCCCCGCGGGGTTCTGAGGGCAGGGATGGATCCGCCAATCCGGGACGGTCCTCTCGGTGGTCGACAGGCTGGCAGGGACGATGGGAGTCGCCGGTGGCGAGCTCTGCGACGGAGGTGGCTTCGGGTGTAATTGGGGGTTTGTGCTATGGTGGCTCCCGGTCGAGGCTGAGGGTTTGGGTGGCTCCGCACGATCAAGGGAGGTCGGGTGGTGGCGTTGGAAGGACGGGAGAGGGCCTGCTCGCGACGAACGGAGCCGGAGCGTGGCGGCGGCCGAACTGGCCGGAGACGAGGAAGACAGCTCTTGCCGTTGATTGCTGGGCGTGGGGGCACTAGGGGGATGGTACGAGGTTGCTTGAGTTCTTGGTCGAGCTCGGGGTCTCCTCTCATAGCGCGACTAGGTCGGTTCCGCGGCGGCCGGAGATAAGATCGGCGAACCGCCTCACTGTAGCTTGTAGGGCGACGTGGCGGCGACGGGCGCTAGCAGACGGGCTCGTGGATGAGCTCGAGCTGTTCCAGAGGGCAGCTGGCGGGCTGGAGTGGCTCGGGCGGCGCCGTCCATGGCAGAGCTGGCGGAGCGGCGGTGGCGACTTGCAGTGGTGGTGCTGTGGGGCGCCAGGAGGGGCCAGGGCGGTTCTGCGGTGAGGGAGGAGTCGGGGCGCGTTGGCTGGGAGCGGGAAGGGACCAGAACGGGCGTGGGGGAGGCGGCTGTGGGACACGGCGACTCAGGCGCACGCATGTGCAAAACACGCGCTCTGGCCGCGCCCAGAGCACGCATGCCAGGTGCTCGACATAATGCCAAGGCATGCCAGGAGGCTTGGGTGGGGTTGGGGTTTAACAGGTCTAGGTTAGAGTCATCTAGGAGCTTAGTGGACATGCTAGTTTGTCCAGAGGGGCAAGATCGCAGTGCTAAAATAAAATCATGCCAAAACTGTCCATGCACTCAAGGTGCTTGACAGAATGCCAAGGGCATCTAGGAAACTCTTGGGGTGGCCAAAATCTCCAGATCAGTGTCTCTTTAGGTGTATGTGATGGTGGCTAGGTTAGTTGGTCAAGACCAGGAACTTGTTAGTGTAAATTTTTGAGAAAATCAATTCTGGACAGAAAGAAAAGGGTATTATTTCATGGACCAAAAATCTTCCAATGGGTCCGATCTCCTGGACTTAAGGGTTTGGTAGGGTGTACTACAAGCAGGAAAAAGCTCATGGTCACTAGAGCAAACATAATTAGGGTTGCAGTAGAAAACACCCAACTGGGCCAGAGAGCAAAAGAGGATGATTTGCTCCAATTTCTCAAAGAACATCAATGGGTCTTTGCACAAAGTTGAATTATACATTACTACTAACATCCCCTAATTTTGGTGGAATATTTAAAGAAATATTTAAATAGGTTGCAGTGCAAACCACAAATTGATCCAGATTTGAAAACTTGAGGTAGAGCTCAAAATCTCCAAATGACTAAAAGATATTTTTGCATAAAAGTGATGTGGGAGCATCCCATGACATCTCCAAATTTTGGTGAAACTTATAACTAATTTTACCAAAGGGTTGTAGTGCAAAAGAGGCTCCAAAACTTATGAAAAATCATTTTTTAAAGCAATAAGGCTCAGGGAAAATAATTATGCAGATAAATCCACTGATAAAAGAAATGTTTTTATTGAGAGGGTAAACAAGTCCAAGAATACTTTTGAAAAGCTTTCACTTGGGGTGAAAACTCCACAATATCAAAGAAAAGAGTGGTTCTGAAATCAAAAGATAAATCCAAAAAAAGAAAATTTAATTTCTTGGCAAAATTTTAATAAACAAAACATGGTTAAATTTTTTGGGGTGTTACATTCTCTTAGGATGGCCCTTAGGATACAAAGGTTCCTGAGTCATTTTAGCGCCTCTAGTTATAACTCTAACAATATTATCATTCTTCTTACTATTTAATTCATTGAGCAAATCATTCTGAGCTTTAAGTACTTGTTCTACTTGAGTGGTAATCATAGAAGCATGTTTACTAATAAGTTTAAGTTCACCTTTAACATTAGCCATATAATCACCCAAGTGTTCAAGCATATCAGCATTGCGTTTTAATTCTCTACCAAAATAAGCATTGAAGTTTTCTTGCTTAACCATAAAGTCATCAAACTCATCCAAGCATGGGCTAGCAAACTTAGTAAATGGGATTTCAGCTTTATCATATCTATAGAGAGAATTTACCTTTACTACCTGTGTCGGGTTATCAAGACCATGTATTTCTTCAACATGCGGTAAATTAAGAGCATGTATTTCTTCAACAGGCGGTAAATTAAGACCATGTATTTCTTCAATAGGAGGTCAATTCTTAACATCTTCAGCTTTAATACCTTTTTCCTTCATAGATTTCTTTGCCTCTTGCATATCTTCAGGACTGAAAAATAGAATACCCCTCTTCTTCGGAGTTGGCTTAGGAGTTGGTTAAGGAATTGGATCAGGAATTGGATCAGGAAGTGTCCAATTATTTTCATTAGTCAACATATTATTCAATAGAATTTCAGCTTCATCTGGTGTTCTTTCCCTGAAAACACAACCAGCACAACTATCCAGGTGGTCTCTGGAAGCATTGGTTAGTCCATTATAAAAGATATCAAGTATTTCATTTTTCTTAAGAGGATGGTTACGCAAAGCATTAAGTAATTGGAGAAGCCTCCCCCAAGCTTGTGGGAGACTCTCTTCTTCAATTTGCACAAAATTATATATTTCCCTTAAAGCTGCTTGTTTCTTATGAGCGGGGAAATATTTAGCAGAGAAGTAATAAATCATATCCTTGGGACTATGCACACAACCAGGATCAAGAGAATTAAACCATATCTTAGCACCACCCTTTAATGAGAACGTAAATATCTTAAGGATATAAAAGTAGCAAGTTCTCTCATCATTAGTGAATAAGGTGGCTATATCATTTAAATTAGTAAGATGTGCCACAACAGTTTCAGATTCATAACCATAGAAAGGATCAGATTCAACTAAAGTAATTATCTCAGGATCAACAGAGAAATCATAATCCTTATCAGTAACAAAGATAGTTGAAGTAGCATAAGCAGGATCATATTTCATTCTAGCATTCAAAGTTTTTTGTTTCAGCTTAGCTAATAATTTCTTAAGATCACTCCTATGATTGCATGCAAGAAAATCTCTAGCAGTTTCTTCATCCATAACATAGCCCTCAGGCACAACATGTAATTCATATCTAGGGGGAGAGTCTTCATCATCACTTTCATCAATATTATCAGTTTCAATAATTTCATTCTCTCTAGCCCTAGCAAGTTGTTCATCCTGAAATTCACCAAGTGGCACAGTAGTATCAAGCATAGAAGTAGTTTCATCATAAGTATCATGCATAGCAGAAGTGGCATCATCAATAACATGCAGAAAATAGTCTTGATAACCCACAAGTATAGGGGATCGCAACAATTTTCGAGGGTAGAGTATTCAACCCAAATTTATTGATTCGACACAAGGGGAGCCAAAGAATATTCTCAAGTATTAGCAGCTGAGTTGTCAATTCAACCACACCTGGAAACTTAGTATCTGCAGCAAAGTGTTTAGTAGCAAAGTAATATGATAGTAATGGTAATGGTGATAAAAGGTAACGGTTGCAAAAGTAATATTTTTGCTGTTTTGTAGTGATGATAATAATAGCAACGGAAAAGTAAATAAGCGAAGAACAATATATGGAAAGCTCGTAAGCAATGGATCGGTGATGGAGAATTATGCCGGATGCGGTTCATCATGCAACAATCATATCCTAGGCTGACACAGAACTATCTCCAGTTCATCAATGTAATGTAGGCATGTATTCCGAATATGGTCATACATGCTTATGGAAAAGAACTTGCATGACATCTTTTGTCCTACCCTCCCGTGGCAGTAGGGTCCTAGCGGAAACTAAGGGATATTAAGGCCTCCTTTTAATAGTGTACCGGACCAAAGCATTAACACATAGTGAATACATGAACTCCTCAAACTACGGTCATCACCGGTAAGTATCCCGATTATTGTCACTTCGGGGTTAACGGATCATAACACATAATAGGTGACTATAGACTTGCAAGATAGGATCAAGAACTCTCATATATTGATGAAAACATAATAGGTTCAGATCTGAAATCATGGCACTCGGGCCCTAGTGACAAGCATTAAGCATAACAAAGTCATAGCAACATCAATCTCAGAACATAGTGGATACTAGGGATCAAACCCTGACAAAACTAACTCGATTACATGATAAATCTCATCCAACCCATCACCGTCCAACAAGCCTATGATGGAATTACTCACGCACGGCGGTGAGCATCATGAAATTGGTGATGGAGGATGGTTGATGATGACGATGGCGATGAATTCCCCTCTCCGGAGCCCCGAACGGACTCCAGATCAGCCCTCCCGAGAGAGTTTACGGCTTGGCGGCAGCTCCATATCGTAAAACGCGATGAATCCTTCTCTCTCGGTTTTTTCTCCCTGTAAGTGAATATATGGAGTCCAGGTTGAGGTCGGTGGAGCGTCAGGGGGCCCACGAGGCAGGGGGCGCGCCCAGGGGGGCAGGCGCGCCCCCACCCTCGTGGACAGGTGGGACACCCCCTAACGTGGATCTTCCTTCAAATATTCATTATATATTCCAAAATAATGCTCCGTTGATTTTCAGGTCATTCCGAGAACTTTTATTTCTGCACAAAAATAACACCATGGCAATTCTGTTGAAAACAGCGTCAGTCCGGGTTAGTTCCATTCAAATCATGCAAGTTAGAGTCCAAAACAAGGGCAAAAGTGTTTGGAAAAGTAGATGCGACGGAGATGTATCAAGACCACACGTGAGTCACCTCGTACCTACACAAACAAATAAGAACCTCGCAACCAACGCGAAAAAGGGGTTGTCAATCCCTTCATGGCCACTTGCAAGAGTGAGATCTGATAGAGATGATAATAACAAGATAAATATTTTTGGTATTTTTATGATATATATTGAAAGTAGAGATTTCAAAATAAAATAGATTAGAAACTTTTATGATGGAGAATAGGCCCGGGGGCCATAGGTTTCACTAGTGGCTTCTCTCAAGATAGCATAAGTATTACGGTGGGTGAACAAATTACTGTCGAGCAATTGATAGAAAAGCAAATAATTATGATAATATCTAGGCATGATCATGTATATAGGTATCACGTCCATGACAAGTAGACCGAAATGATTCTGCATGTACTACTATTACTCCACACATCGACCGCTATCCAGCATGCATCTAGAGTATTAAGTTCATAAGAACAGAGTAACACCTTAAGCAAGATGACATGATGTAGAGGGATAAACTCATGCAATATGATGTAAACCCCATCTTTTTATCCTCGATGGCAACAATACAATACGTGTCATTTCCCTTTCTGTCACTGGGATCGAGCACCGCAAGATTGAACCCAGAGCTAAGCACTTCTCCCATTGCAAGAAAGATCAATCTAGTAGGCCAAACCAAACTGATAATTTGAAGAGACTTGCAAAGATAACCAATCATACATAAAAGAATTCAGAGAAGATTCAAATATTTTTCATAGATAGACTTGATCATAAACCCACAATTCATCGGATCTCGACAAACACACCGCAAAAGAAGATTACGTCGAATAGATCTCCAAGAGAATCAAGGAGAACTTTGTATTGAGATCCAAAAAGAGAGAAGAAGCCATCTAGCTACTAGCTATGGACCCGAAGGTCTGAAGTAAACTACTCACACATCATCGAAGGGGCCATGGAGTTGATGTAGAGGCCCTCCGTGATCAATGCCCCCTCTGGTGGAGCTCCAGAAAAGGCCCCAAGATGGGATCTCTTGGGTACAAAAGGTTTTTAATAAATACGTTGGAGACGTATCACTCGACCCCCTTTAACAGTATGGCGTTTCCTATGACTCAAGAAAGAGAAAATGAAACTACGAAAACAGAAGTCTTCACGCTTCATATTCCTCGCATGCATATCAAGTCTTCAGGATCACACAAATTTCTTCACTTTCAAAGTCTTCAGTTGAAGACATTCATTTTAGGGGTCGACTTTCTATGTAAATATCAAACTCCTCATAGACTTATAGACCTGTGTACACTCACAAATGCATTAGTCCCTTAACCTATAAGTCTTCAATACACCAAAGTCACTAAGGGGCACTAGATGCACTTACATGTTTTGTTTAAGTTGAGTTTCAAAACTGATGATTTTACTTGAAATTTCTACCATTCTTCTATAATCCCGTCAATTCTCTCTCTATTTCAGCCAGATCTATCTATTAAAAATCATTTTTATTTGATGAGGTGTATTTGGAAGGCTAGAAATGATCTTCTCTTTAGATATCAAGGATCAACTAAGCTACTAAATCTCTTTTTTTGCTAATTCCAAAGCTATCAAGGAGGACTATGAGGAGCAGCTAATTCTTCATAAATTATAAATATCATCTTCCTCTTCTTTGTTGCATCATGCCATGGCTCCTTCAACATTTGTGGATGTTCCTTGTAATCCTTCTCATGCAATGTGTGCTCTCAATTGGACTAATGTTAAAAGTTCTAACACTAATGTTAGCATCTTCATACAAACTATTTCTTTCTTCATTGATTATATTTTGTAAGCTAAAGCTTATGATTTTCTCTTTGTTTCTCTTGCCACATGTGCCAAGTCTTTAGAAACATCCCATCTTGGCAATGTGGGCTTCAACGAACGTGACCCACCAATAAATCATCATGGGGGTCCTCAGCCTGGCCCTCCCGGTCGGGAGATCACGCAGCAAGCACCCCTAGTCCAGGACACCATCAGTAGCCCCTGAACGGGTCTTCAAGTCGGGGACACTCTTCAATTCTTCTGGATTGCTTTCTGGGTTTTGTCGCCAGTCTTGGAAGCTGGTTCAACAAGTCCTTCCTTCGCTCTTTTGAATGGGTTGAGTCTTGGCTGAAGAGTTCCCACCTCGGGAGTCCGAGAAGCCCCTTTGTGATTTCCACTGCTATACGACAGATGCCTTTGTTGTTTCCGTGTTATGCATCGGATTTAAGGTCTTCCCCATGCGGAGTTGCCTTAGTGGTGAAGCATTCCCGCGCTTGGATGAGCATTCACTACAAAAAAGACACATCCGTGACATTTTGGGCCGAACGAATTTTTTTTCTGTCATACATATGACACTTCTATGACGATAATTGTGACAAAACCCGGTATCATCATAGATGTGGTGGGCTCCTACTTCTATGACAAAAAATCATGACAGAAAATGGGCTTTTCATCCTGGGCGGGCCGGAGATGCGGCTGCATGACATTCTTTGCGCCGTCCATGACGGAAAAAACCGTGGTAGAAGCGAGGGGGAGGAAAATTTCGGGGAGTTCCCGGTTACGGTGGGAGGTTGGGGGCCGAGCGATGCGCATTTCTCTCGTACACGTACGCGCATGTGTGCGAGGCATTGGCTCTAACTGAACCCGAGCGAGGCGTTGGGCTCTAACTGAACCCGAGCGATTGCACTGCAGGCTACGCGTTACTGAACCCGAGCGATCGATCGATGGCTGTTAACTGAACTCGATCGAGCAATTCCTTCGCTACTGCTGCTAACTGAAGCCGATAGATGCTGCCTTTGGATGAACAGTGAGCGTTGCAGGGGGGTTGGATTAACAGTTCTCGGTGGGGGTGGATGAACAGGACCCCGTGGTGTTGCCTCTGGATGAACAGGACCCCGATCGATCGAGCCGGTTGGGGCTGGATGAACAAGACCCCATGGAGGGCTGGATGAACAGGGCCACCCCATGGAGGGCAGGATGAACAATAGACAGTGGAGGGCAGGATGAACATTAGCCCGTGGAGGGGTGGTTGAATAGTAGCCCGTGGAGAGGGCTGGTAGAATAGTAGCCGGTGGAGTAGCGCGCGGTGGAGGTTGGATGAACAGGAGCCCGTGGATGAACAGTCGCAGGTGGAGGCTGGAGGAGGTCGACGGTGGATGAATAGTAGCTCGTGGAGGCTGGAGGGGGTCGACGGTGGAGATGAACAGTATCCCGTGGAGTCCCGTTTTGCGGTACACCACACCCCTCCCGATGAACAGGACCCCCGTTCCGACCGTAGCGCTCCAACACAAGTCCGTTTCGTCCGTTTTGCGGTATGCCACACCCCTCCCGATCAACAGGAACCCCGTTTTGACCGTAGGAGGTCCGTTTCCTCCGTTTTGCGGTATGCCAGACCCCTCCCGATCAACAGGATCCCGTTTCGAACGTGACCGATTGAACACAAGGCCGTTTCCTCCGTTTTGCGGTACGCCAGGCCTTGTTTCCATCGCCTGTTCCGTCCAAGCCCTCCCGATGAACACGACGTATTCCGTTGCCTCCCCATGAACACGACGCATTCCGTTGCCTCCCCATGAACACGACGATGATGCTGTTTCTCCGTTCTGACCCAGCCATGTACACGAGCCCTAGCCGTACGTATGCGCGAGCAGGCGTTCGAGACCCCGTCCGTATGTACACATACGTGGCCGTATTTTCTTTCTTGCACCCTGGCCGCTGTACGTACGTGTACATGCTACGTGCGTGCCTCTACTACGACACGTGCGCGCCTCTACATCGACCAGTATATATGTACGTACACGTTCGCGACCAGAATGACAACGCTACGTATGCTTCGACCAGGTGGGTCCCGACTGTCAGGCACTTCCTAGCATGCGAAGATGTAGCTGGTGGGTCCCAGCAGTCAGGGGCAAACATTTTTTTCGCGAAATACAGTGGTCCGTCCGGTGGGTCCCCGCTGTCAGGTGGAGGAATAATTATTTTGCGCGTAATAAGGAGGCACTTCCTTGCTGCGGCCGTGGACCCAGCTGTCAGCGTCTCCACGCACAGTACTCTTCCGATGGAAGTCGGTTGTTGACCACATTGACCACTCCACGCCGAGAGAACCACGGCGGTGGACGACGGCGAGGTCTAGGAAGGGGACGACGCTGAGCCGGGGAAGACGCGGCAGTGGAAGCCCGCGAAGAGAGGAGTACGAGGGTTCACTGGTTCGGCTGCGGTGTGAGGCTGCCGTCGCCGCAGGGCCTGGCCAACGGTGGGAATAGTTAGGGGCGGTGAGGCCTCCGCGGCAGCACAGCCGGCCACAGGAGGCAGGAGCATGCGGCACTACCGGCGCTGCTTTGGGCGGCTGGAGCAAGAAGACCAGAGGTTGAAGAAGCACTACGGCCGTTGGATGGACATCGTACGGTCACTGGAGCTAGAATTGTTCATATTGACTACGTTGACAAAGCCCTTCGTCCCCGTCAACTTAGTAGGCCCACAAGTCAGCCTCCCACCAAGGTGGGTCCCAGCTAGCCGGGGGAGTATTCATTTTTTTTGTGCGTAATAAGGAGGCACTTCCGGTGGGTCCGAGCTGACAGCGGGGGAAACGTTTTTTTCGCGAAATACGGTGGCCCGTCTGGTGGGTCCGAGCAGTCAGGGGAAACGATTTTTCCCAAAATACTGGTAGCCCGTCCGGTGGTTCCTCGATGTCAGGTGGAGGAATATTTATTTTGCACGTAATAAGGAGGCACTTCCTTGCGGCTGCCATGGACCCAACTGTCAGCCTCTCCATGTACAGTACTCTTCCGATGGAAGTTGTTCCTTGACCACGTTGACCACGCCGCGCGGAGAGCACCACGATGGTGGACGACGGCGAGGCCTAGGAAGGGGACGACGCGGAGCCGGGGAAGACGCGGCAGTGGATGCCCACGCGGAGAGGAGTACGAGCGTTCACCGGTTCGGCTGCGGTGTGAGGCTGCCGTCGCCGCAGAATTACAGGGGGTGTGGGTGAGTAGAGGGATGCCCTGACCAGCGGTGGGAGTAGTAGGGGGTACTGAGGCCTGCGCGGCAGCATAGCCGGCCACGGGAGGCGGGAGTAGGCGGTCCCGACGGCGCTGCTTTGGCGGCTGGAGCAAGAAGATCAGAGATTGAAGAAACACGACGGCCGTTGGATTGACATCCAACGGTTACGTCTGCTAGAATCGTTTGTTGATGTATATAATAACTAAAAAAAATCTTGCATACGCGTCAACTAAATAGGCCCACAAGTCAGACCACTCCCTCTTTTTTTAATAATTTATATATAGCTCATGGCAACTTCTTATGCAATTTATTGCAGTCGTTTTTTTGGTTGGCCAGGGCCAATTTCGCATATTTCTGTGGGTTCCAAACTATTTTTAATACCGAAATGTCCAGCCAGATTCAAAGTACTTTGAAGATATATTTAAATTAGGTTAATGCCCAGTGAAATAGGAATATGAAAATGTAATAAAATTCAGAAATTATAAAGTAATTGCCAATTTGTCATCTGTTTTTATATTTACAACCCATTTCATATTACTTTCAAGATTTGCAGGCGTCTTGAAAGAGTTGCAGCCCATCAAGGCGTAGAAAAATAAGTAGGCCTGGATTGGGTATTCTTCAAAAAAATAAACTGGGCTCATTTTCACAAAGAAAAAATAGATGGGCTGGTCACATGGTGAACATAAAATATAAGCCTGGGCTAGACGGGCCAAAGCCCAGTTCAAACCCTACTCCGTCTCAACAATACCGAACAAAAAAATACTACTCAAGTAGCTACGTCCCAGGTGTCAGCCGATCTTGTGCTGTTCTCTTGTCTATTGACTATATACGCTCCCAATGTCGTGGGTCCCAGATGTCAGGAAAACACTAGGAGGAAGCATTTTGTTCCATACGCTGATGTGGTGGGCCCCTACTGTCATCCTCTCCACGTACTTCTGCCGATTCCTGTTGTTTGTTGACCATGTTGACAACACGAGAGGGCGGCGCAGAGAGCGCACCAAAGCGCGTGGAGGACGTCGACGTTAACGATTTAGGAGACGGTGGGGCGGCTATGTGTGCGCTGAGGCGCAGCCAGCCGTGGGAGGCGGAAGTAGGCGGCCCCGCCGGCGCTGGTTTGGTTTTGGCGGCTGGAGGAAGACAGGACTGAAGAAACACGACAGACTGTAGTACTTAACAACCTTAACTGAAACCAGCAGGGGCACTTAACAACCAAAGCTGAAAGCAGTATGAGTAATTATACAGGTTCAACCGTACAAAGCACGCCTCGAATAGTGCTACTTTGCCTATAGTTAACCAAGGGTGAGGCCGCCAAGCCCCAGGACAAGGCCCAGGCGCCACCCCACGCATCCACAACCTTCTGAAAGCGGCTTCATCTCGCAATGTGGTCAATAAACAGGATATTCGCTTTAGAGCCATGGAAAAGCATGAACATAATCTTCTGTCCTATTCTCCAAGATGGACGGGCCTTCATTATTTGAGACCACCCATGAATAAGTATCTTTTCACCTCCAAGGGGAATTGAGTAGGTCGACATAAAAATCATGTTGTGACCAAGTGGAAGTCTGACCCGACCATGGTCAGGCATCTGTATAGGAACAATAGAACTCGGCAGTTCCTGTTTCAAGAAGATCACAGCTGTAAAACTGTGTATAAGCAATAGTTTATGAACAACATATATAACAGAAAACAACTCATACCATAAGTTTCTCGACACAGTTGGACCCGTTCAACGAGTGCAGCAGTGGCACACATATCCCACGTGGCCTTCCACCATTGAAACGCCCCACAAGGACCTCAAGACGATCAATAAAGTGTAGGAACTTGTGGATGTCGATCCAGTCAACTTCAGTGCCATTAGTAACAGCCAAGTTATTACAGAGTAACAAACGAGCAGACTGCTTTACTCTGAAAAAACCTACACGTGCCACCAATTATAAGAAAATATTAGTTAGAAGTAGCATCTTCGTGAGAGATTCGTTGCTACTTCTAAAGCTAAATTGTGATTAGTTAGACAGAATAGGTGGATTAAGAAGTAATCGAGGCAACAAGCAAGAACCAGATACAAAACTAACATGGATGAACAATTGGAACGACGTCGGGGTGGAAGATCGCAGTGAAGATGAGACCAGGTTCTGCTATTTCCATCAACATTTGTGCGTCAACTTTCAGTCTGTAACAGTTGAGAAAGTTTATCCAAGTTCGGCCATAAAACAAGCAGCGATCTTCTTGGTTCATGAACCCAACTCGGAACTTATATCCATGGCTTGTCTTCACTGTGACCATTAAACTAGTGTATTCAGTTATGGCAAGGCCAAGCATCTTGAGTACATGTGTTCTGGCAGAGCAAATAATACACTGCAGGAAAAATAATATGAGAACACAACATGTTCAAAAAAAACCCACCCTCCCGGATAGAAAAGAGGATTCTAGGAACATATTGTGCGTGTTTCAAAATGCTATGTTAGGATGAGAAGGAACAAGTGTGGCGTCTCGCCGAGGGCGCAGAAACCTGTAGGGTACTCACACTTTGGGCACTGCAAATGAAACACACTAGATTCAGTAGGAAGAAAAATGCATCAATGGCGGCGGCTGCCATCCTAGGATTACCTGCAACCAAGGGACTTGGGTTTATCGGGGATGGATGAAGAATTCGTACCTGGTTCTCCATGAGAAAACCCTATGCAATCGTCGAGAGGGGGTTTTCTCTGAACAAGGAGACGAGGGAGAAAGGGATTTAGGCCCAGTGAAATATTGCCGCTTTGTCTGTCCAGCTTACTGCTAAAGCTGGAAAGGGGGGGTTGTGATTTGACGGCTCATTGGGCATTACTGCAGCGCTATGGCCGGGGTGTGTCTACCGTGAAGTTGTGCACTCTAATTTGTGCATATGGCACGTGGACCCCGTTGCCGGTTGCCCCACATATCAGCAAAAGGAAGTAGAAAGACAAGAGTAACTAGTTACACATAAATATATTTTTTGACAGAGAGATACTCCCTCTGTAAAGAAATATACAAATCTTTTATATCACAGGCTCACCTTGCCGACAAAAATACTCCCTCTGCAATGCACGGGCATTATGGGGGTTCGGCTGAGAATATAATACTCAGATGTTTTTTTGAGGGATAAAAGCTACTTTATTGAAGATTAACAATCATAGGTATGCAAATAATTTCGGGGGTTCCTGTGAGCCAAAGATGGAATCCACAGGGCAAAGAAGTAGCAGCTTTTGCGAGCACATGCGCTTCAACATTACACTCGCGTTTTTCATGTATGATCTCCATGGTTTGGAACGTATTCTTCTTCATCTTGATCTCGTCCATAATAACTTTGCTGGGCCCCAAGTATGCCTCTCTGATATGCTTGACTGTTGCTGAACAATTGGTGCTAATCTGAACTTGTTGCAGGTTTAAGTCAAGAGCCAGAGATAGCCCCTCGCAACATGCCATTGCCTCTAGGATCTCTGGATCAGTAACACTTCGCACACCGGTGCCGATGCTCCAAGGAAGAAGCCTGTATGATCCCGGCTCACAACTGCCAGGGCTCCCCTTTCACCATTGCGAGATAACGCATCATCAACATTCATCTTCGCCCAACCCACAGCAGGAGGAGGACGCCACTTCTGCACTGAGCTAGTGCTTCTCGAAACCAGGTTCTGGATTTTGGGCCGCAGGCCGACCCTGCATGTTTGGGGGCCCATGTGTTCTACCTCAGCGCTTTTCATATTGCAAGCGATTGGTAGGTCGCTGGTTTTAGATGCTGCCGCAAGGCGAATACACAAAATTGAATAAAGCACGACAGCTGTTGGAATGAAATTGAACGACAGTTCCTAACCAGCAATCAGAGTTGCAATTCTATCAACGATATACCATGTGATAAATAATACTATCGTACTACTTATACACACAGGACACTTGTTTCACCATGCCAAATTATTACATCAAAATCTCTCGGAGGATAGATCAGTTAGGCAGTTGCGTGCTGCTACTGAAGAATTTCGAAGTTGATTTGGACCAGCTCTCCTTGCCGAGAAAGTTCAATTTTGACATCATCCCCTACCGCAAGATATGATTTAGATTTGAACCTTGACCGTCCTTTAGCATCAATCATCATGCGACCATCCTTTGTACTTACGATATATTGAGCAGGTTCATTCACGCCAAGGCTGCGCATGGTAAGAGAAACTTGGCCGCGATCGCCCGGATTGTTGAACGACTCCCTCATTGCTCTAGGAATTCTCTGTTTGCAAACAAGAAGACATACCCAAACAGTTAGATCAACACAGTGAATCATGTGAAACAACATGGAAAGAAAAAAGAATGAAGCACTTAGGCGGCCAATGCTTATCAAGAAGGTGGACATGTCGGTTTTTGTAAGGACTTTGGTATATGAAGTGCGAACTGCAGCCCAGTCTGTTGCCGGTGCAACTGCACGGGCTGGAGCAGATGCAAGTGCAAGTGTTGGTGCAGGTGCCGAAGCCGCTGCTGCTGCCGGAGATGGTGCTCCTTGTAGAGCTGGTGCCGGTGTTGGAGCAGGTGCCGGTGTCGATGCCCGATCCTCCGGTAGATCAGACTGATCCGCTGACGCGGTCGGTGCCCAATCCTCAGCTAGATCAGACTGAGCTGCTACCGCTGTCAGTGCTAGAGCAACTGTCGGTGCTTGATCTGTGCGAGACAGCGGCGATCGTGTCTGGTCTGCTATGATCAGCTTTCTAACTTGACTAGGATCCGTGCCCGTGATCCAGTCTTTTTCTTCATTTCTTTTAAATGCGAGAAGGACTAATTGTGGCATTTTTGTTAAACCAAACTGCAGTTCATCATAGGGATTCAGCTTGTACTCAAACAACAGACTGATCCAATTTTTTTACAGTAATATAAGTGATGGACAGTGCCTTCGTTACTGACACGACATAAGAAGTGAAACCTGCAAAAATAGCCATCGTAGAGCAAACCAAATGGTTTATTCTATGATGAATGTCACATGGCAAAACCTGCATCGTAAAATTGCAGGAAAAGAAAGAAAACATGACATTAAATCAATAAGATTTAGACAGTAAATCAATAAGATTTACTTGATGTGACACGAGTGAATCCTTACCAGGAAATCACTATGTTGAAGTACTAAATAGAAGATTGATCGTTCAACTACACGTGGCATGCAGGGGCCCCACCTACTCCCACAAGCAGGACAGTCCAAAGGTCGTGACAAATCGTATGGACCGAACATCCATGGGGCTGGAAATCCTGGTGGGTGCGATAAACCGTGCAATGCATACAAATATTGGAGTGTAACCATAATTGATAGACCGTCCTCACAAAAAATATGATATGGATACTTCAAAATATACAGACTAAATTGAGTGGACATCCATTAACATAGACCATTCTCAGGACTGACCGCACACCAAAAGCGGCAGTACTAATAAACAATACAGGGTTCACAAACACAAATCAAGTACTGAACAATAGTACTTACTACAGACTAGCAAAGTTGCACTAACTAAACTCTGCAGACTATTTTTTGCCACCGACCTACGGGATGAACCCCGCATAACTGACTAGGCCATGGACTTCGTGTGAGATGTCTACATGCACCATCACCATCTTGTCAACCTTGGAGAACCTAATAGAGTGGTCTTTCCACTCATAAACATGATGATGAAGACATGCCGCATCAGATTTGTTGGGAAGATTTACAAGAACCACACCCTTCGTAATCGAAGGCACAGCCAGGAAATTGTTGTGGCCAAGTACAGCCTCGAGAACACGCCTGACAACAATGCTACAGGAAAACACTAGTTCAGGACACGTGGCGACAAGGACACATCAGCTGGATAGTTCAGCAGTAGAACTCATCATCAGGTCTTCCAGTTCACACGGCATGACTTTGAGAACTTCATCTCCACTGCGGACCTGGTTCTAATTCAAACAGAAACCATATTTTATTGCTACCTCCATTCAGAAATATAAGATGATTTTTGATATTATACTCCATATATGACTACATGTACGCACAGAAATGAGTGAACAAAGACACTAGAACATGTTTTCAAAGGCATGAGAGCAGAGGGATTACATGCAATATCCATAACACAAGTTACTGAGGCAAATATACCCTCTTAAAAGGTAGCATTGATGTTCATAAAGTACTAGTTGAAAGTAATCTATAAGAAATCAGTGTCAACCTCTCGCATGTTTTGGTCAAAAGAGGAATTTAGAACCGTCATTTGGCACACAAAAATCACATGCAAGATCACCCAGAAAGTTGTACTACTAGTACTAGTACTGCGTGTTAGATGAAAAAACACAATCAAGATCGAGAAAAAGATCGTCAAGAAGAGATATTACCTGGACTTGCTTAATGAGGGATCCCGGAGAGGGGGGCTTGGACAGGGCGATGGCTTTGAGCTTATGTGCGGTAGTCTCGGCGGGGTGCTTGCGCTTCTTCGTACCATGAGCCTCGACGGTTTTGGCCGGAGCCATAGACATCACTTCGGCCAGTGCTCCAGCGTCCATCAAGAAACTGTCAAATAGAAATAAAAGAAAAGAAACCATAATCACAAACCCAAAAGAAGAAAAGAGAGGGAGTTATAGGATCAGTCTCGGGGTTGCAAGACCGGGCCTTGGTGAGAATCAACACCATTGATGCACTCACCTTTCCTTCTTTGGGAGAGAAGAACAATGGCAGAAGCAGGTCGTGGTTTTCTTGAAGACATGAGGAAAAAGATGAGGCAGAAGTGAGGGTTGGGTAGAGACGAAGCTGAGAGAGAAGAGTGAAATGATGGTTGCTTCGTCCGTCCAACTTACTGCTGGAAAGGAGGGGGTTTTGTGATTTGACGGCTCATTGGGCATTACTGCGGCGCTTTGATCGGGGTAGTCTACCGTCACTCTACTACGGAGTAATTTAGTGCATGGCTGGTGGACCCCGATGCTGGCTGTCCCACACGTCGGCGAAAGTGAGTAATTTAGTGCATGGCTAGAGGAGGATCCGCGCGGTAGAGCGTGTCCACTGTTTTTCAGAAGAAAAATGATTACAACAAGCGTTTCCACTCTTACGACGGAGGAGTGCGAAACACGGCAACCACTTGAACATACACAGTGCTCCTACTACTAGGCATGTGCAGTGGTTCATACTTCAGTACTACACAATCTTGCTGCTAGTGTAGTAAGATATGACGATAACAAATGATGTTGTGCGCATGTCAACTACTCCTATATGTAACATAGTACCGCTTTTTCGACTGCCCGGTCGAGAATGGACGGTGAGATCAATGTTAACAGAACTAGGTCCACAGCGCACGGAGAGTACGGTGCTATAGTACTCCATGAAGCATGAACCACATGAAGCACGAATAGTGTTAGGCAGGGTGTATGAAGGGTGCACGGGATGGGAGCAAAAGTTCCCTTCTCGACCCACTTTGGGGTGTTTGGCAGAGTACATGAAGGGTGCATGAGTCCACACTAGTAGGTTGACAAAAATACACGAAGAGGAAACAACTATATTGAGATGAGAATGCAACCAAACACACCCACATGCTTTGTGCTACAGTGACTGATCTGCACCGTATGAGTTTGATCCAATGGTCATGTGGCGCCGAGACATGGACATGCCCATGCAGAGGGTTTAGCCCGACGGCTGGCATCGTTGCGCTGGCACGACGGTAGGCATCGCGCAGCTGCAACACGTGCGTGGAAACTTGGTTCACCAAGTGGCTGAGGCGATCCTGGACCTCATCACGATCGGCCCGCTCGTGCTCCAGCTGGCTCCCCTGACGGCCTACCGTATCTCCCGCTTTCTGCAGAAACGCCGCCGATGCCTCGAGCATCTTTGTGGTGGACGCCTGCCGCT
This sequence comes from Triticum urartu, assembly GCF_056163025.1. NCBI lineage: Eukaryota > Viridiplantae > Streptophyta > Magnoliopsida > Poales > Poaceae > Triticum > Triticum urartu. The sequence goes on along the minus strand of NC_141879.1, from coordinate 220,205,408 downwards.
TTTGAAGCTCCGTGAACTCCCACACATAACGGAGGAGCATGGCACTCCTCTCCTCCTTGAGTTCACGGAGCTCCACGTCCTTGGCCCTGAGCTCCGTATCCTTGGCATGGAGCTCCTGTGTCAGGAGCCTCACCTCGGACTCCGTGATCTACTGCGCCGCCATGGCACCAGGTAGAAGCAATGGGGAGAGGAAGCAAAGGGGGCAAAACGGCTGAAAGGCAATGCAATCTACGGGAAGGCGGAGGGAGCGGGGAATCTTTTGGTTTTCACCACGGTAAAACACCAGTCGACGACTTCTCACATCAGGGAGCAGTGGGTACAGGCGGAGTCATCGTGACTAATTGCTGCCGCGCCTACTCCCGTCAATCAATAAAATTAAAAATCCTGCCGCGCCTGCTCCCGTCAATCAAAAAATTAAAAATCCTGCCGCACCCAAACACTAGAGCAACGCCGCGTTGGATATTTAAATTTACCTGCCGCCAAGTAGATAAAAAAAGGGGTGAAAAAACAAATGTGGCGGCGGCCTAGCTAATCGGTCAAACTAGCACAACTAGCTAGCCACCGTGCTTCACTGATGTACTCGGCGGGAAAGGTGGTGTTTCGTGATTTGACAACTCATTTACTTGCTTCAGCGCTACGACCGAGGAGGACCCAGAAAACGCGTGGTAGGGCGTCCCACATCAGGAAGAATATATGCGTGCACCACCCGGGAGGACCCCGAAACCGCGCGGTAGGGTGTGCCACGTCTCAGCACGGAGGAAAAATGTGCGTGTAAAAATATACTGTATCAGACGTAGTAGAGTACCTATGGTTCGACCTCGGGACCCAGCCAGTCGGTTGAAAACACCCCACTAGCCACACAGCTTCATCATGCAAACCTAGCATGGAGGATAGATGTGGTTAGCCCCGTCTCGACCAACCACAACGTCTCTTGTTCTAGGCGATTCTTCTATTTTCCAAGTTTTTTTAGTTGTAATAACACCACGGCAAGCTAGCGCCGCTCTTCGTGTGTGCTCGTGCAAAGGTTAGACGATGGAGAGAAGAGAGATTGAGATCGCAGACCTGGGACCCACCAGTAAGTGAGATAACAGTCATGCACGTGTTGACGAGGCACTCCCTCTACTCTACTCAACACAAGTACTGTATAAAATCAAGTTATGGGACAAAGCCAACAACCGTTCGTTTTTCAGGCTATCGACTTACGCTTTGTAGTCCAGGTTGCCAGTTCGAATCTCGTCTTTCAGATTTGTTAGTTTTAGGTCCAAATTTGATTAATGACAAGTGGGACCCCCGTGTGTTGTTCCGATATTTCAGTGTAGGATGGTTTTTTTTAACAAACACTTTGCGTGGTTAGACAAGTAACGACACGAGTTACACGTTTTTTGCAAGTTTATGAACAAAAATGACAGCGGCATAGAATATCACATCCACCCCGCAGCTTAGATACTATGGTGATACGAGTTTTTACACCGTTGGAAGTGAGATCCAATGGCTTGGGAGTAGTCTTTGTAATTATGCGCAATTTCCTAACTCTCCAAAGGTTTTTTTGCAAATAAAACATTCAGGCCTCGTGTGTGCCACTGCATCTTCGATCCAACGGCTCCCCGGTGCTCATATTGGGTGCTTCCCGTAGCTTAATTACCCGCTATGGTGATTGGAGTAGTTGTGGGGCGAATGCTACAAAAATATAATCTAAACCGACCGGAATAAATGCCTACACAAATTAATCCAAGGTTGGAGTGCCCCTCGCAATGTAAATAGCTCCGGCTTTGCGAGGGATGGAGAGGTATTAGCTTCAACGCGTGGAAGATACAGTGTGAGAAAGCGAGGTCGATCGAGAGACATATAGATAGAGAGACAAAGTGAGTGTGGTCCGACATTCATTGAACAAATATATATGCTCTAGAGAGATATTGTCCGATTGAGATTTCTGGCAAGGGTGAGGGCTGTAAGATAGAGCTTGAGAGATGATCCAGTCACAGACGTGTAGATATATTTTGTGCCTGAGAGGAAGCAAGGTCAACCGATCACATAGGGTCGCCGTGCGATCGAAAGAGTGAGACGGGTTGGAGAGAGTGACCTAGATAGACGATGTGCGTGAGAGAGTATACAATGTGAATAGGTCGAATTGGGCTCAACATGGTGATATATCGTTTTTGTCTGAGAAAGAGCAAGGTCAATCGAGACATACGGAGAGAGAGAGATTGAGTGAGCGTGGCCCACCATGAGGTCGAAAGAGTGGTGGCGGCTTGGATGGACTGACCTAGATAGACAATCTGCGTGAGAGAGTATAGAGTGTGTCGATCGAGGCCCGAACAGGGAGATATATCATTTGTGTGTGAAAGAAAACGAGGTTAAACGAGACTCAGATAAAGAGAGCGAGATTGAGCGAGTGTGGCCCGCCGTGTGGAAGAAAGAGTGAGACAGTCTCGAGGGAGTGACCTAGATATACAACGTGCGTGCGCATGCACAAGAGGTTGGGGGGCTAGATAGGCAATGCATGTATTTAGCGCGAGAGGGTGAGAGGGAGAGGGGGGAGAGAGAGCTCGGCATGGGTTGCAATGGCGGGTGTGTGATGTAAATACATTTGTTAACAGAGTGGAAAAAGGGGTTGTGTAGTTGAGAGACTAAGAGATCGAAACATGGAGAGAAAGAATGAACGTGTGTTCGAAACCGATAGCTTCCTAAGGTGGTTAGGAGAGGAAGATTGACCGATACAGGAAGTATGTAGGGTTTGTGCGGGGGGGGGGGGGGGGGCTAAAAACAACATTTGAATGTACATAGTACGAGACTTAATATCGATGTTTCAATTAGGTGTACATTGTAAGATTTGAACCGAGGACCAGCATACGGGTAATTATTTCGAATTCGTGCCATACTAAGTTTCGAAAAGTTGACATTGACTCAGTTTGTTGTGCTATTTTCTAGGTCATATGTTTGAATCCATCCAAAAGTTTTCTCACTACCATGGTGTTCATCATATACATATGAATTTGTATTAAAAAAGTAGCATGGATACAGTGAAATGCGAAATCCACGTTAGAATTGGAGATCGCTGCGTGACACACACTCTAATTCAAATAACTAACTACGTGACACACACACTCTAATTCAAATAACTAATTATGTGGCACACGCTAATCCACGTTAGCGTGGGTACCGTTTCGATTTTTTTTCAAATAACTCCTCATTAATTAATTTATAGTACTCCCTCTGTTCACTTTTATAAGACCTTGAAGACATTTCAGACAATGTGCAAAATAGTTCATTTTAAGTTGTCTGAAACGACTTACAAAAGTGAACGGATGGAGTATCTCGTTTCGAATGACTAATTATTGCAAGGAAAACACGGGCATGGTAATACATACAGATTCGTTTGCAAATGAAAGAAGATTCCTTTGGATTCTCAAATGTAGGCACACCAGGCAAACCTGGGTCGTGTCGGGGTGGATGCTACTTTGGTGCCTTAAAGGCAACTGCCTTTGGGTCACTGACATGTGGTCCAGCCACCTGTTGGGCCCATATGTCATGGACACAAAGGCAGGTGCCTTAAGGCGCCGAAGCATAGTCCCGTCGGGGTGGTCGCGTGTGTCAGACGGACGCGTAGCACCCAGCCACCCACCCCCCTCCCCCCCAAAAAAAGGACGACGACAATATAAGTTCGCGCTTCCACGTTTCGGATTGAAATATCTGGCGGCCCCAATTCCAGCCCTAAAAAATCTCTCTTCTCCACCGTCCCCTTCCGTGCCCAGATTGCTCAAATCCCTAATTCGCCGCCAACCCTCAAATCGCCCCTCGTCTCGTCTCTTTCCCCACCGTTCCCCACCTCTGTGCCGGACGACGATGACGAAGACGACGGTCACGCTTCACCACCGCACCGGAGCTACCTCATCTACGCCCTCGTCCACCGCACCGGGTGGTCGACCGACAACGTCGGCCGCTGCAACCGACGTGCCTCACAGACACCGAGTTCCACTGCATCAGGTGCGCTTCACCGACGCCGTCTCCCAGCTCACCGGGGCTACTTCACCGAGCACATCGTCGCACCTCCACCCCCTGAGGCCGTTGGGGCTTCACCAACGGTCTCGTCCTCCGCATCGTAGCACTCCGCTGCCACTCAAGATCTGCATCCGTGCGCGGCCAGCCAACGCCAGCGCATCACCCTCAACGGCTCTGAAGTGACCCGCACTCTAGCTAGGCGAGCATGCCCAAACGCCGGCCCGAACTAGGTATCCACACATTACTCCCTTGTGCACTGTTCCAACGATGTTTGGATATCCTTTCACTGCTCTCTTAGCTTACACGCCTATGCAACTCTGACCTTAACTCTTATTTCTTCTGGAGATATCATCTGAAACAAGCAAATCCATATTTTAGCGAAGCATGACGGTGCTACGGGATCTGGTAGACATCCTGCACACCCGTATAACCTTGTAAGTATCTGTCCTCCGGTACAACATCAAGGTCGATTCCTCTTATTTGATCAACCATTCGCCGTGTCAAAAATGCAGAGGGGGATGCAAGGAGCACAAGGCCTGCACATCCAAGCAAGTGATAACATGGACTTGTACATGGAACATCCCAAGCGCAAGTAGAGCTACAGTGAGCCTGTACAACGAGCTAGCGTAAGTCCCTGCATTTCATTTAATTCATACTGGCATTCATGTATGATTTGTGTGCATTGGCTGATCCACGAATTCAAGTTACCAGGGCGAACATTTAACTTAAAAAATACGAAGGCACTTGCACTCCGGAAATCAACATAACTTGAGAAATGTGAAGCTACATGCACTTTGAAAACCAGCTAATGATCCAAAGTAGTTCAGATTATAAACACTAAATGATGCAAGCACCAAAAAACACAAAATGCAACATGGTGTACAAGGACTACAAACATGGTCTATACCTGCTTGAATTATTCGTTCTCTGGCTGAAAATATCGAAGTGTAATTGCACGTATAACCAGTGCGCAAACTGCATATCAATATATCTATCCTGCACAAGTATGCCAATAGTTTCAAACAACAGATTAGAAAAGTATTTATGCTATGTTGTCATGATACGGGGACTTTCTGGTAGATGGCCTCGACGTTTCCTCAAGCTATGAAAATGCACTATAATTTGCTTGTCATCAATGCCTGCAAATCTCTGTCTCTCTCAACATAGTAGATCATCATTAGACACTAAATCCTTCAACGAGCGTGCAAAATGCTTGCATTAGATCCCTCATTAGACACTATATGTTCATCACCAGGAGCATGTAAAATGTTTGCATCAAATCCTTCATTAGCAGTCTGTTCATTAGACACTTCAGGCTCAAGAACAACATGAGATTGTATGTTTGCACCGGAAACTTGATTAGATACATCAGATTCAGTCAGTTCAGTATTGATTGGGGGAGTTATAAAATAAGTAGAAATTGGTTTCATTTTCTCATAGATTCCCTACATACAAGCAGTTTTACAACACCGTCAGGTTTAACTATTGGCCAGAAATTGAAGAGTTGAATTAGATATAATCAGGGATGTGATGTACCTGCTCGTTGCGCATGCTACTCTTGCAAGCTGCAACTGTCTGTTTACGCAAGCTCGATGCCATGCCCGTGCTGCCGCCGCTGCCTCCCATGCAGGCTACACCCAGGGTTGGATCTTCATCTTCTTGTCCTTCCGTTCACTTGAAGCCCGGCGACCGCCCTCCAACGAGGGCGCGAGGAAGTGCTGTGTCGGTCTGTCCAGCGGCGGCTAGGTTAGGAGCGAACCAGACTGGAGGCTGGAGCGAATGAATTGGGATTTTTCCTGCTGTCGATCGATATGGGAGGCGCTCGTTTGGGCCGCGAGCCTACTATAGGGCCTGCCTTGCACTTATGTTATTGGCCCATCCAAATTGAAACATTTTTCTTCATTTTTTACATTGTCTGCTCGTGCGTTGGGACGAACAAAACTAGCATGGGCCAACCTGGACGACTCAAACTTGGTGCACACTTTTCAGCCACCTGAGGCGGCCGCCCATACCAGCCCCTATGGTGGCGTCGCCCCTTTTTGCGTGTATGATTGGATAGTGAAAAATATTCCAGTGGCGCTTTTGATTTACCCACAAAATGGTTGAATTGCTTGTTTCTATGAACTGAGTTCGCCAATAATGTGAAGGATGCCAGTCATTTCATCCTATTGTAGATTGCTTAGATCTCAATATGCCAAAAGTAATCGCATGAAATATACAATAAAAGCCAGTGTGATGTGTTTGGCTACAACTAGTCTGACTACACGTCCTCATATAACATATCAAGGACGCACCATCTTACCAGATTGACCATTCGACTTACCCATGTAGTGTGGGAAGAAAGAAGTATTGGGACTGCGTATCCAAGCAATTGATGCCATGGACTCCTTCATACAACCTTGTAAGGAAAAAGAAGTTGCAGTGTGCCTGTATAAAGAACTAGCGTAAGTTCAGTTACCTGCTTCTCGGAATTTTAGTTAGCCACTTATTGCAAAATTGTTCAATTACATTACTTGGCTTAATTTAGTTTGCTACTGATTACATAATGGCACAACCTATTAATCATATTGTAGAGTGCGCCTATCTATGTGTTTGATACTTACTGTTAAGAATTACCTGTTTGCCTTAACTTAAATATCTACTTGTTTGTTTAACTACTTTGCTGCTGCAACAGCGGGTTACAATGATGTTAATAACTACTTTCTAGCATCCAATTGAAACTCTTTAATTCCTTGTTTGTTTAACTAGTTTGCTATTATAACTCCGAGTTGAGATGTTTTGCTAACTTCAACTTTTCTGAATCCAATCGGAACTTTAATGGCAAAACAGGTTAGCCCAAGATCAAAGAGCGAGGTCCCCATGGACGTTGCATCATCCCACAGCAGTGGCACCGGCCTAATCGTGCATTATGAATTGCCAACTGCTGATGCTCTAGAGGCTAAACTAGTGGTAGAAAGAGATTCTGCTTCTGCACTTAGAGATGAAGTTGACATGTTGAGGAAGCAAACAACACAATCACAAGCAGTACTCAAGACAACCATTAAATATTTGGTGGATTTCAAAATGAAGCAAGCTGAGACTGACCAGATTGTTAAGGTCCTGAAGGAAAAAAGGAAATTAAATTCCTACTTGGTAAATCATAGGTGAAATGTTCTTTCCATAGTTGAATAACCTTTGTGTTGTCTGTTCATGTAATCAATCAAACCATTTGTTTTAGAGATCATGTAATAATTGTTTTTTTTGTGTTTTTGTTTGTAATTTTATTTGAGCATAAGTCTGTATTAATTGATAAGACTCAGAGACATTTCATTTGGATTGCTATGCCAGACCTACAAATATGCCAATCGGGCTGAATGTGCATTCAACAATAGTAGTATAGATGGACCATAAGTGGCACGCATCGGAAAGGGCCAAGATGCTGGCTAAAAAAAGGATGCTGTTGTAGCCAAAAAAAGTACAGCGGCCTGGCTTATGTATGTTAATTGATATTATTGATCCATATACTCTATAAGTGTTTATATGTCTGTTAGTTCCGTACATTCTTGGTTGATTGACTCGGTATTTGAATCTTGATACATCGCTTGTGTACATATCTAAATGGGAGTACACATTATGCTGCGTGTGACATTTGAGTTGGACATGAAGTGTTCCAAATATTCGAATTCAAGTTAAACTGGATTCTAGTTCCTGAATTTGAGTATCGGCATTTGTAAACCATATTCATATATGACAGTGGAATACATCTTTGTTGTCCTTTTGAAGATATATAGAAACACATAGAATGATTTATAAAGATTCATATAGGAATACAAAATGGATTCGAATTTAGTTGCCAGGGTAAACGTGGATGCTTATTGTCCCAAAATTCGAAAGAAATAGCAAAATGTCCACTCCCACATCGGCTGCTCGAAGCCAAGTAATTGGGAGATGGAAATTACTGTCTACCCATTACACGGACAATCCATTGGCATGATTTCCACTGCTCTAAATAGGGGTATGTTAGTAACTTCAATTAGATGTGACACGACTGCCTTTGAGCCCATTCCAACACAGTGGGCGTCAAACATGGGCGGCAAAACTCATTTGATTCAAGCTCGTCCGAAAGACCTCTATTTCTGCCTCCATTCCCCATTCATACACGGTGGGCGGCAAAACACCCTCTCCTTGTCCAAAATAGATGTAGGCTAATATTTTAAATAGGGGCAGATGTGTAACTTCCATCAGACGTGACACAACCGCCCTACCTGTCAGCCCCGTTCATACACCGTGGGCGCCAACCGTGGGCGGCAAAACACCCTCTCCTCGCCCGAAATAGTTATCGACAAATATTTGGGAGATGCGAGATTACTGTCCTATCCCCAACCGACGAGACGTCCAAATTTGAAACGGGGGATCAGTTCGTAACTTTCCCATATTTCATACATGCGCGTCCCAAAAACATGGTTCCCTGTACCTCTCCCTCCATTTTCCCATTCATACACCGTCCGCGCTAGAACACCCCATTCCCACACCAGCCTCCGTCCGCCACCCCATCCATCGCCTCCGTCCTCCACCACATCCATCGCCACCGTCCTCCACCATGCCGGAGCACCTACCAACACCGCGTCGTCCACTGCTAGAGATGGACGTTTCTCATCCACGGTGATGGAACAATAGCCTTGCATCACGTCCTCTCGCTTCATCGACGCCGTCGTCCTCTTTGCCAGGGCCGCTCACACGACCTTCTCTTCCACCGCAACAGGACGTTTCTCATCCACGGCGACGGACCAATAGCCTTGCATCGAGTCCTCTCGCTTCATCGGCGTCGTCGTCCTCTTTGCCAGGGCCGCTCACACGACATTCTCTTCCACCGCAACAGGACTTATCCCCCGATGCACCCGTCTACCGTCGCAGATCTGCTTCAATGCCACCGACAGCCATCGCACCCCCGATGCCTACACGACGCCGCAAGAGAGGTGGTACTTCATATCTCCTCAACTTTTTGATCTCAACCAGAAAATAGATCTTAACTTGGTTACTCTACTTTCTTTTCAGCTCTTAGAATTTAGTTCTTAGTTCGAAGGAAACAATGGATGCTAAATATCATTTCTCTGGTTTGCAGCTTCAAATCTGCCATGGCACAGTTGAGGGAGTCCTGGATTAGGGGGTGTCCGGATGGCCGGACTATACCTTCGGCCGGACTCCTGGACTATGAAGATACAAGATTGAAGACTTCGTCCCGTGTCTGGAAGGGACTTTCCTTGGCGTGGAAGGCAAGCTTGGCGATACGGATATGTAGATCTCCTACCATTGTAACCGACTCTGTGTAACCCTAGTCCTCTCTGGTGTCTATATAAACCGGAGGGTTTTAGTCCGTAGGGCAGGAAAAACAATCATACCATAGGCTAGCTTCTAGGGTTTAGCCTCTCTGATCTTGTGGTAGATCTACTCTTGTACTGCCCATATCATCAATATTAATCAAGCAGGACGTAGGGTTTTACCTCCATCAAGAGGGCCCGAACCTGGGTAAAACATCGTGTCCCCTGCCTCCTGTTACCATCCGACCTAGACGCACAGTTCGGGACCCCCTACCCGAGATCCGCCGGTTTTGACACCGACATTGGTGCTTTCATTGAGAGTTCCTCTGTGTCGTCGCTTTTAGGCCCGATGGCTTCTCCGATCATCAACAGCGATGCGATCCAGGGTGAGACTTTTCTCCCCGGACAGATCTTCGTATTCGGCGGCTTTGCACTGCGGGCCAATTCGCTTGGCCATCTGGAGCAGATCGAAAGCTACGCCCCTGGCCATCAGGTCAGATTTGGAAGTTTGAACTACACGACCGACATCCGCGGAGACATGATCTTCGATGGATTCGAGCCACAACCGAGCGCGCTGCACTATCACGATGGGCATGATTTAGCTCTGCCGTCGAACAGTGCCCTGGAGGCCGCACCCGTGTCCGCTCCGACCCCTAGCTCGGAGCCGATCACACCAACCGAGGATGGGTGGTTAGACACGCCTCGGGGGCTGCAATCTCTACGATGATCGAGCCGAACACTAGCCCTATTCTCTGCGAAGCCCGTAACTCCAAGGAGTCGGACTCCTCTCCGGGCTCCGAGCCCTCTGCGCCCCGACCGATCGAACCCGATTGGGCGCCGATCATGGAGTTCACCGCCGCGGACATCTTTCGGCACTCGCCCTTTGGCGATATCCTGAATTCACTAAAGTCTCTCTCTCTGTCAGGAGAGCCCTGGCCGGACTATGGTCGGCAAGGTTGGGATGCGGATGATGAAGAAATTCAAAGCCCACCCACCACCCACTTCGTAGCCACTGTCGATGATTTAACCGACATGCTCAACTTCGACTCCGAAGACATCGACCGTATGGACACCGATGTAGGAGACGATCAAGAACCAACACCTATAGGGCACTGGAAAGCCACCTCGTCGTATGATATATACATGGTGGACACCCCAAAAGAAGGCAATGGCGATGGAACAGCGGAGGATGACCCCTCCAAGAAGCAGCCTAAGCGCCGGCGTCAGCGGCGCCGCTCTAAATCCCGCCAAAACAAAAATGGTGATTCTGGCACGGGGGATAATAACACCCCGGACAGTACCGAAGAAAACCACCTCCAGCAAGATTCAGCACATGAGGATAGAGAAGCCAACCCTCATGAGAGAGCGGCAGATAGAGAGGTCGAGGACGATAATTATATGCCTCCCTCCAAAGACGAGGCAAGCCTCGACGAAGACGAATTTGTCGTACTGGAGGATCCCATCAAACAAGAGCATTTCAAACGCAGGCTTATGGCCACGACGAGTAGCCTCAAGAAAAAACAGCAACAGCTTAGAGCTGATCAAGATTTGCTAGCCGACAGATGGACTGAAGTCCTTGCGGCCGAAGAGTATGAACTCGAACGCCCCTCCAAGAGTTACCCAAAGCACAGGTTGCTACCCCAATTAGAGGAGGAAGCACTTAAACCTACATCACCAGCGCATGATGCAGCAGATCGGCCACCCCGTGGCCGTGACAGAGAGGCCTCTCGGCCCTCCACTCAAGTCGCACCCCAGCGCCACTCAAAAACTACCAAGGCATGGGACAATGCGCCAGACCCGCGAGATATATTGGAAGACAAGGCAAGGCAAACAAGATCGATCTATGGATCACGTGGGAGCCCCACGACACGAGACGATACTCGTCATGCCGGATACAGTAAATCCGGCCAGGCCGAACACAGTAGACAAAGCTCGTTTGAGCTGCGTCGTGATGTAGCCCAATACAGAGGCGCCGCACACCCACTATGCTTCACAGATGAAGTAATGGATCATCAGATCCCCGAGGGTTTCAAACCCGTGAACATCGAATCATATGATGGCACAACAGATCCTGCGGTATGGATCGAGGACTATCTCCTTCACATCCACATGGCCCGCGGTGATGACTTACACGCCATCAAATACCTCCCACTCAAGATTAAAGGACCAGCTCGGCATTGGCTCAACAGCTTGCCAGCAGAATCAATTGGTTGCTGGGAGGACCTGGAAGCCACATTCCTCGACAATTTCCAGGGCACTTATGTGCGACCACCAGATGCCGATGACCTAAGCAACATAATTCAGCAGCCAGAGGAATCGGCCAGACAATTCTGGGCACGGTTTCTAACCAAGAAAAATCAAATCGTCGACTGTCCGGATGCGGAGGCCCTAGCAGCCTTCAAGCATAACATCCGCGATGAGTGGCTTGCACGGCACCTAGGACAGGAAAAGCCGAAATCTATGGCAGCCCTCACGACACTTATGACCCGCTTTTGCGCGGGAGAAGACAGCTGGCTAGCTCGCAGCAATAACATGACCAAGATCCCTGGTAATTCGGATACCAAGGACAGCGGTGGCATGTCGCGTCGCAACAAGCAAAAGCGCCGCATTAACGGCGACAATACTGAGGATACGGCAATTAATGCCGGATTCAAAGGCTCTAAACCCGGTCAGCGGAAAAAGCCATTCAAAAGAAACACTCCGGGCCCATCCAGTTTGGACCGAATACTCGACCGCTCATTCCAGATATATGGCACCCCCGAAAAACCAGCCAATCACACCAACAGGGATTGTTGGGTGTTCAAGCAGGCAGGCAAGTTCAATGCCGAAAGCAGAGACAAGGGGCTGCATAGTGATGACGAGGAGGAGCCCCGGCCGCCGAACAACAGCAGACAGAAAGGTTTTCCCCCACAAGTGTGGATGGTGAACATGATATACGCAACCCACATCCCCAAGAGGGAGCGGAAGCGTGTGCTAAGGGACGTATACGCGATGGAGCCAGTCGCCCCAAAGTTCAACCCATGGTCTTCCTGCCCGATCACTTTTGATCGAAGGGACCACCCCACTAGCATCTGTCATGGCGGATTCGCCGCATTGGTTCTAGACCCAATTATTGACGGATTTCACCTCACTAGAGTCCTTATGGACGGCGGCAGCAGACTGAACCTGCTTTATCAGGATACAGTGCGGAAAATGGGCATCGATTCCTCGAGGATTAAACCCACCAGAACGACCTTTAAAGGCGTCATACCAGGTGTAGAAGCCAACTGTACAGGCTCAGTTACACTTGAAGTGGTCTTCGGATCTCTGGATAATTTCCGAAGCGAGGAGTTAATCTTCGACATAGTCCCATTCCGCAGTGGCTATCACGCACTGCTCGTGCGAACCGCATTTGCCAAATTCAATGCGGTACCGCACTACGCATACCTCAAGCTCAAGATGGCAGGCCCTCGAGGCGTCATCACGGTCAATGGAAACACCAAACTCTCTCTCCGAATGAAGGAGCATACGACGGCTATCGCAGCGGAAGTACAAAGCAGCCTCTCAAGGCAATTCTCTAGTTCGGCCATTAAACGTCCGGACACCGTCAACCGCACCCGGAGTAACCTACACCAAGACCGCCCGGCACGTTCCGAGCTAGCGTAGCAATGCGGCCCCAACCCCAGCCCTCGCGAACTTGCGAAACCGGTGCTGCGCGTACATAACTACGCTCTGGAAATACCATGGGTATAGGGGGAGGGGCACCATCACGGCACCCCCAAAACGCGGCTTAAACCGCACTAGGGGCTGCCGATTTCTTAATTTTCTCTTATTTTCAGGACTCCATCCTTCGGAAGGCTTGTCCGGTAGTACAATCGCCGCACAAACGATACAACCAGGGAAGCAGAAAGCTACGCCGCACTACGAAACTCTAAGGTGGTCTCTATAATGAGCAGCATACCTGTTTCGCATAACATTCCGCAGCTCGCCCCTGGAAAGGACATATTTGATAGTCCCATCTTTTGCTTATCGCACTATTTGTATCGTTCTGCTTTGATCACAACTTTTTTAAATAAACAATGCATAGCTTCCGTCTATTATTGCATTACCCTTTTTTATGAATATATGTTCATTAATGACATGTTGCACCCGTACACTTTGGTACGGCCAATACGCCAGGGGCTTAAGTACCCCACAACATGGTGTGAGAAGTCCGAACACTTTCACAAGTGTGGCACCCCGAACTTATAGCATTAATGCATCGGCTCCGAATCATGTCTTGGGTCAATAGTTGGGTTTGCCTGGCTCCTATGTTTTGGTACCTTACGTTCCGTCATATCGGCTAAGGTAGCACTAGGAGAACTACTGCGATTGTGCCCCAGTTGAGCTGGGCTAAGCACCTCAGTAGAGAAAGCTAAAACTGACCGTCATGATGAGGCAAGAGCTGGTCGCTGTTCGAGAGGTTTTCGAGTCCTTAAAGACTTATGCTGCTTAGAGCGAGGAGTCGGCTTTGTCCGGCCTAGGCGTGGATAGCGCCCCGAACTCGGTCTTCCGAACACTAGGGGCTTCGCCGAAATTTAAAATTATAGAATTCTATGGCTAAGTGAGAGTGTTCAAGCACTATAGTCCGATTGCCTTGTTCGTTGTGTTGAGCGCCTCCCTCGAAGGACCCAAGAATGGGAAAAAGAGCGCTCATGTTTATCCCGAACACCCCAGCACTCGTGCCATGGGGGCAGAAGCCGACGACTCGCCATCTCTTAAATTTGATAAACGGCCACACAGAAGGTAATATTTTAAATTCAAAAAGCATTGCTTAGCGCACATGAACAAGTTTTCAGCGCACAGGACAAAACGAGTGAGTTCACTGAAAAATTACATTCATGGAACATTCATCCGCCACAAGGCGGGCACCCTTCAGAACGCCCTCATAATACATCTCGGGCTTGCGATGCTCCTTGCCCGGTGGTGGCCCGTCCTTCACAAGCTTCTCAGCATCCAGCTTGCCCCAGTGCACCTTCGCACGGGAAAGCGCCCTACGGGCACCCTCGATGCATACATAGCGCTTGATGACTTCGAGCCTTGGACATGCCTCCACCAGCCGCCTCACCAGCCCGAAGTAGCTCCCAGGCATGGCCTCTCCAGGCCACAGCCGGACTATGAGGCCCTTCATGGCCTGTTCGGCCACCTTATGGAGCTCGACCAGCTGTTTCAGTTGGTCGCTTAAGGGCCCCGGGTGTTCGGCCTCAGCATACTGAGACCAGAACACCTTCTCCGTCGAGCTTCCCTCCTCGGCACGGTAGAAGGCGACGGCATCCGACACGCTACGGGGCAAGTCTGTGAATGCTCCTGGAGAGCTCCGGATTTGGGTAAGTGACAAGTAATTCACTCTTACGTGCTTGCTTTGCATAAACAATGCCTTACCCGCCGCTATCTTTTTTATTGCCTCAACCTCCTGGAGGGCCTTCTGGGCTTCGGCCTTGGCAGACTTGGCATCTTCAATGGCCGCCGCGAGCTCAGACTCTGGCGTCTTCGAGTCAAGCTCCAAACTCTCATGTTTTTTCATGAGAGCCTGGAGCTCTTGCCGCACCTCGCCAACCTGCGTCTCATGCTTCTCCCGCTCGGTGCGCTCCGTGGCCGCTCTCTTTTCGGCCTTGGACAACGCTTGCTTAAGGGTCGCCACCTCAGTTGTGGCCCCTACAATAGCCATGTTAATCCTGTCACTTTGTGCAATTGCACCTTTCACATATTTCAATAAGGTATTTCTTACCTTCGTTCTCCTCGAGCTGCTGCTTGGCTAGGACGAGCTCTTGCTCGGACCGCTCGAGGTTCTGCCTTCAGCGTATCCACCTCCACAGTTAGTGCGGCGGAGGTCAGCAGCGAAGCCTGCATACGCATATTGACTTGATTATGTTAGACTCCTGCGATTATTTGATCCTCTATTCGGCTTTTCTTTCCGAATGCCGAACAGAGCATCAGGGGCTACTGTCTATGCGGTAATATTTTTACATATTCTTTACTTACCTCAAAGCCTGTTAGAAGGCTGGCACAGGCTTCAGTCAGTCCGCTCTTGGCGGACCGAACCTTCTGGATCACCACACTCATAACAGTGTGGTGCTCCTCGCCGATGGAGGCGCCGTTAAGCGTCTCCAGCAAATTGTCCGGTGCCTCCGGTTGGACGGAGGTCACCGGCTTGGTAGGCTTGCTACTCTTGGAAGGGGGCTGCCTACTGGAGTCCGGAACCGTTGAAGGTTCCGGCATAGTGTCCGGCTCAAGGCCGGACTTGGAGCCCTTGGGGGTTCTATCCCCTTTACGCCTGGAGTCCGGGAGGTTGCCTTGCGGCGCCTCCAGGACCACCTCCTCCTGGCTTGGAACCTGTTGGGACGCCACCTCGGTGCCGTCCGTAGGGTGGGGGGAGGAAGCCGTCGGAAGCGAATTCACATCCGACAAGTCTAGGGAGCCGCTCGACGACTCGTCGAGCCCGGCCTTGGGCGGACTGCACAATCATGTTCGACGTAAGGAAAAGCTGTGCAATATGGGAATACTATGAATCACTCTGGTATCCGGACACTTACGATTTCGCCAGGGGCTTGGCCCTGTGCGGCCACTCCTCTTCGCCGTCGTCGGCATTGGTGGAGTAGCCCGGAGGAGGGGTCTTCCCCCTCTTGGACCCTTCGGCCTCCCTGGTTGGGGTGGCCTTCCTTTTCTTCCCTCCCCCCGCTGGGGGGGGGAGAGGTCTCTTCTTCCTCCTCCTCGTCTTCATGGGAGGAGTGCGCCTTGGAGTCGTCGGATGGTGAATCCGACACCTCATGGCGCCGGGCACTCTTTCGAGTCCCCGTGGCCTTCTTCTTGGCCTTCTTCTCCAGCACCACGTAAGGTGCTGGAACCAGTAGCTTCGCCAAGCGAGCGTCCGCTGGGCCTTCGGGCAAAGGAGCCGGACAGTTGATCTGTCCGGACGTCTCCTGCCAATCCTGTCAAAGGTAAGGGAACTTAGATCCCGCATGGAGTCAAACTATGAAAAACTAATACCCTGTAAAAGGTGAAAACAGCTTACCGCACAAGCGTGACGCTGCGTGCTGAATCCGCGATCCTCGATAGCGGATGCGGGGGCCTCGGCGCCCTTGAAAAGCACCTTCCAAGCATCTTCGTACGTCGTGTCGGAGAGCCTGCTCAGAGTTCGAGGCCACGCCGTGTCAAACTCCCACAGGTGGAAAGCCCGTTGTTGACACAGGAGGATCCGACGGATGAGCATAACCTGGATTACGTTGACAAGTTTGAGATTCCTGTCCACCAGGGTTTGGACGCATGTTTGGAGTCCGGTCAGCTCTCCTTTTTTACCCCACGACAGGCCCATCTCTTTCCAGGAGGCGAGCCGCGTAGGGGGGCCGGATCGGAACTCGGGGGCTGCGACCCATTCAGGGTCGCGCGGCTCGGTGATGTAAAACCACCCCGACTGCCACCCCTTTAGGGAATCCACGAAGGAGCCCTCGAACCATAGGACGTTGGGCATCTTGCCCACCATGGCGCCTCCGCACTCCGCTTGGGTGCCGCGCACCACCTTCGGCTTGACATTGAAAGTCTTGAGCCATAGGCCGAAATGGGGGCGGATGCAGAAGAAAGCCTCGCACATGACGATAAACGCCGAGATGTTGAGGAGAAAATTCGGGGCCAGATCGTGGAAATCCAGGCCATAGTAGAACATGAGCCCCCGAACAAATGGGTGGAGAGGGAAGCCCAGTCCGCAGAGAAAATGGGGGAGGAACACCACCCTCTCATGGGGCCTAGGAGTGGGGATGAGCTGCCCCTCTTCGGGAAGCCGGTGCGCAATGTCGTTAGACAAGTATCCGGCCTTCCTCAGTATTTTGATGTGTCCCTCCATGACGGAGGAGACCATCCACTTGCCTCCCGCTCCGGACATGGCTGGAGAAGGTTGAGGTGGGGTGTGCGGACTTGGGCGTTGGAGCTCGAGTGCGCGGAAATGGATAGGAAAAGGAGGAAGAAGGCGTGGATGAAAAGGTGGATCCTTATCCCCTTATATGGGCGGACGCGACTATGCGTCCCCACTAGCCTGGTAAAACTCGCTTATCTCCCAAGCGCCGTAATCAATGGCGCGGTTGGGTTACCCACGCCCGTATTGATGAGAATCCCGGAATAAGGGGACACGATCTCTGCTTTGACTAGACGTGCCAAGGAAACCGCCTCACTAAACGCGCTGAGGTGGGACAGTAAAACGATTCGAATAAAGGCTTGGCCGTGGTGTGATGTCACGCTACGGAACACGTCAGCAGATTAGATTTGTGTAAATATTATTCTCTCTATGGCAATATGTGGAAACTTATTTTGTAGAGCCGGACACTACCTTTGTATTCAAAATCTTCTATGAAGTATTTGGAGGAGGAACCCGCCTTACAATGCCGAAGACAATCTGCGCGCCGGACTCGTCTTCATTGAAGCCTGGTTCAGGGGCTACTAAGGGAGTCCTGGATTAGGGGGTGTCCGGATGGCCGGACTATACCTTCGGCTGGACTCCTGGACTATGAAGATACAAGATTGAAGACTTCATCCTGTGTCCGGAAGGGACTTTCCTTGGCGTGGAAGGCAAGCTTGGCGATACGGATATGTAGATCTCCTACCATTGTAACCGACTCTGTGTAACCCTAGTCCTCTCCAGTGTCCATATAAACCAGAGGGTTTTAGTCCGTAGGGCAGGAAAAACAATCATACCATAGGCTAGCTTCTAGGGTTTAGCCTCTCTGATCTTGTGGTAGATCTACTCTTGTACTACCCATATCATCAATATTAATCAAGCAGGACATAGGGTTTTACCTCCATCAAGAGGGCCCGAACCTGGGTAAAACATCGTGTCCCCTACCTCCTGTTACCATCCGACCTAGACGCACAGTTCGGGACCCCCTACCCGAGATCCGCTGGTTTTGACACCGACAACAGCCATAATACGGTTTAATTGATCATGCTTAGGGTTTAATTGATCATGTTGGTTCCGTGGTGGTTTCTTCAATAGAAATTAGAGGGGAAACCCTCTTTTGCTAAAAAATATATGCTTAGAGTTTCCCCCTTTTATGATCACTATACGATCAGAATACATGCTTCGTGTCATAATAACACTGCTCCACCCATGAAGCTAAACAAGCTTAGTTGTTCAAATACGAATCTGATATTATTAAAACAGAGTTGTTTAATTGGTCAGCTAAATGTTCCAAAATTAGTTTCGAAAATGCATGTTCGCTGCTGGGTGTGTATCTCTGTGTCTGGTCTGGTCAGCACGGTTGCGGAGGTGAACTTTGCATATGCAGGGGTTTATAGGGAGACACTCTCCGAGTTCAAACCGCAATGCATTTCATAGATAATCTGACTACTTTTTATGTTTTCATGAATCTCAGATTCTGAACAGCATCATAACGATTATGAGCTTGTGCGCATGGAAAGAATAAAGCAGAACAATGCCATGGCTGTCAAACTTGGCATTAAGGGACTAAAATCAAGTCTGGATGCAATGCAATGCAAACACTCTCCACCTATAGATTCATGCTCAGAATATGATCCTAACAGTGATTCTAAGCTAGAGGGAGACCTAAGTCAATGTAGCTCCCTAGTGGAGGAGTCAGAGGAAGATGCCCTATCTTATTCACCCATCAAGGTACTTGCTCTAACTTTCCAAGGTTACATTGCTCGCACATATCTTGCAACTGATGCTTTGCATTGCTTCTACTTTGTTGAACTGCCATTAGCTTAGTTTACACATCGTGTATGTGAATACGACCTGCCTATCCATTTTCAGTACATATTCCATCTGTCATCATACCATATTTATCCATTCAAATGCTATTCTTGTGTATCAGACGTTCAAAAGGAAGAGGGCGATTGCTGATCATGGAGGAGCACAAGCAAAGTATTTGGAAAAGGTAGTGGCACCTGATAAATCAAATAGCCCATTAGGTGTAGTTGCAATATCACCTGACCCACAAAATACCCCAACTCTAGCAGACTCTAGCCCTACTACACTGGTTATTTCTGATGCCCCAACTTAGCAGACCCCAACTGCAGCAAACAGTATGATTATGCCAGTTGACATAGCACCAGCTGTACGACGCAAAACCTCCATTCCAGCAAAGAGTACACCAAATCCAGTTGCCAAATCCCTTTTCGAACCAGAGAGAGCCCCAATTGCAGCAAATAGGACCCCTGTTCCATTTCTTCCCAGTTTAGAAGACGAAGCTTATGTTGTTGTTAGGAACTTTGTGCACATCTTTCCTTCATGGAAAGATTATACTGCAGACACAGAACAATTTCCAATCTTCCTCCGCAACTTACGCGTAAGTAATGTACTAATGTTATTCATGGTCATTACTGCATATGTTTCTGCTGACAGAAGACACAAGATTTCATTCTTTTAAATAGGCGAGGCGCAAACTGGATTGTGATGACGAGCAAGGGTTGGTTGTGCTTTTCAAGCACTCGTTGATGAAGTATCGTTCCTACCTGAGGCAAGCGCACTTCGATGGCAAGCCTCTGAATGAAATTTCTGTAAAGTCTCCGGTGCTACATTTATCCGACGGTGACTGGAATAATCTTGTTACACATTGGTCTCGGCTACAGCGTAAGGTACTGTCTATGATATCACATCACAATTTGATCTACATTTCTGCATTTGCCTTAATGTCTCACTTGTATGAAAACTGTTAGCAGAAGAACATTCATTCTCAAGGGACCACAGAATCTCGCAACTATACTGCACACTGCATTGCTCTTGTGAGTACCTCTTGCCCTGTATGACCATACTTACTTTCATAGCTGTTTGATTATGTAGCATCACTGCACATGTTAGCCTCGTAATCGTCCATTTGGTGGACATTATAAGATCCTATGGACTCTTACATAAATTTAGAATCAACCCAATGCTTTTGAAGAGGTTTAGCTCTGCAGTCCTCTTGTAAGGACTGAACGTGGTCTATCACTGTAGTTACATTAACAACTACTCCCTTTGTCCCATAATATAAGAATGTTTTGTACAGTACACCAGTGTTCAAAACACTCTTGTATTATGGGAAGAGGGATTGGTTCATTTTGTAGCATTCTGCATCTTATCTCCCTCGCCCACCATTTACTGAAAAAGATCAGATCTATATTTAATCTTACCAACAAGTAGAATACACAGACAATGCCAGTGCAGAAGTGTAGCCCATTGCTCTTGTCAGTACATTTTGTCCTGTAACGCTTGTACTTCTAGGGATTGGTAGTTGATTATGTAGCATCAATCTACATCTTATCTTCATTATCCTCTATCCCTTCCAGTATTATCATATCTATAATTACTCTCTACAAAATGTAGAGTACAGGCAATGCTTATGAAGAAGATTCTGTGCTGAAATTCTTGAGTTATCCTTCCCTTGCCATGGAGAAGGGCATTATAAAGCCGGTGTTAACTGTTAATGTAAGTCAGTCCTTCTAAAGCCTTTATCCTCAACTACTGTTTAATTTGCTCATACTCCCTATCGTTTACTGCTGTTTAGTTTGTTCTTTCTACCAAAATGCATGTTCGTAAGAACCGTAAGTTCTAAGTTTTACTTGTAAAACCAAATTCCTTATTCATACCATGCACATTACTTAATACTCCCTATATGTATGCTTGTTTTTGTGGATCTATAATCCAGTGTGTGGTGAAGCAGCCCACGTTTGCACCTTGTCATCTCCTGTTTTATCTTACTGATGTGGCTGGTGATATGAACAACATGCCATGCACATTATCCAAAATAGATACAATGATTTTCTTTGCCCTTCATCTATGCTTGTTATGTTGACATGGTAATCCAGTAGTGTGGTGAAGCTCCCCGCATTATGAACAATGCCAAATTATGCTATTGATATTTTGAACATACTCTTTATTTTCTAATTTGAAATTGGATAGAATTGACAGAACAGTTATCATCTTTGTTTATACACGTGCAAAACCTGTCATCTCTCTGCTTTGTTTCAGGGTGATATACCTGATGGCATGCACAAGTCTGTTGAAGGCTGTGAGACAAACCCAACATATATTGCAGCAAAGAAGGCAAAACATCTTGAAGATAGCGAGACAACCTCAAAGTCTTGTCTTGATGCAGTGTTCAAGTTACTTGAGACTAACAGTCAGACAAGCTCACAAAATTCGTTGTCTGAATCAGTTCGACTTCTTCAGTCCCAAGTTCTAACAGAAAGGCATTCTGCAACTCAACTTCGACTTGAAGTCCTATCTCTAAGAAAGATTGCGGAGAACACCAATGAGGACCTCATTGCTAAACAACTACACCTGGAAGCTATGACCGACATGCTAGGCCGGTCTCACAGCCTTGATCAGCAGCTTGCGTAGCAGTTCCCCCGCAAGGCTAACCTTTCTTGAACTGTCTTGGAAGTGGTCTCGGTTCAATATTATTTTGTTATGCTGCAATGGTGCCCGGTTTTTGTAATCTGCTTCTTCGTTGCGCTTTATGATCACTAGTGGCAAACTTTGATGCCCAATGGATGTAATATACCTTAAATCCTTTATTGTGTAGTGTAGGTTTATTCTTAGTTACTATGCCATAATTTCTTTATTGTATAGAGTAGGTTTGTTCTTAATTCCTACTAGTTACGCAGCAGCCCGAAATGAACCCCGGCCCATGATTATGCGAATCAAATCACGGGCTTTTAACAGGCCAAAATTGTCTGGGTCCTTGTTTGGCCCAATCAGATATCGGCTGCGAGCAGGCCGGATGCAAACCGGGCCGTAGTTAGGCCCAATTATATGACGGGCTTTTAACAGGCCGAAATTAATATAGGGCCGAAATGTTAAACGGGCCCTTAATAGGCCAAAACTAATATCAGGCTAAATTACTAAGTGGGCCTTTAGCAAGTGGGCCCAAAAGCATAGTGTCCAGTTGACGGGCCGAATCTGATATGGGCCATAATTGAGCCCAAAGCCTCTTAAAGGGCTGGACCTGATCTGGGCCGTAATTTGGCCCAGAACGTGGTAGGCTTTTAACGGGCCGGATCTCATATGGGCCACTATTCAGCCCGGAGCGTGGCAGGCCATTAATGGACCAGATCAAATATCGGCCGGCATTTGGCCCAAAACATGGCAGCCAGTTAGTGGGCCGGCCTACTAGGGTCCTCAAAATCTTGTGGGCCTATAGCTGGGTCGGCCCATTAATATCGGCAAAATCTCATGGGCCTTTAGCTAGGCCGGCCCATTATGACCCGCAAGAATCTTGTGGGCCTTTACCTGGGCCGGCCCATTATGGCCCGCAAAATCTTGTGGGCCTTTAGCTGGGCCAGCCCATTATGGTCTGCAAAATTTCGTGGGCCTTTAGCTGGGCCGACCCATTATGGTCCGCAAAATCTTGTGGGCCTCTAGTTGGGCCGGCCCATTTTAAATTGTTGGGTTGTGCCACGTGTCGACATATCATAGGCGCCTTCTGTCCAGTGAGTGGATGACATCTGTCCCGACGATGAGCCAACACGTGTTTCCTCTAGCCAATGATGATTTTACACGTGGAAAATCCCCATTGGTCGGGGCTGTTAACGGGTTATCGGATCCAAAACCCGACCCGATAGCTTAACGGCGTTCCGTTACGGTGGATGCCACGTGTCGGTCACCCTTGACGAAAGCACTTCTGTGACGCGCGATTTATCGTCATGGAAGTGGACACTTTCGTGATGATAATTTTGGTAATGTCATGGAACACTTCTACGACAGCACAGGTATGACTATCTTGATTCTGTCATAAATTTGTCATGGATGTACATGCATGACAAAAAAAGCGACCTACTATGACAAACACGTATCATCACGGAAGTGTATTTTTTGTAGTGATTGTGGTCGAATTTTGTTCTTACAACTTTAACTCGCTTGATGCATCACTTTGAAGGTTTTCCTAGCATGCTAGTGTCGCGCTAGGCCCACTATTGATACATCTAATAAAAAGTGACTGTTACCTCTTGAGCATGCATTGGTTTTCCCTTGAAGAGGAAAGGGTGATTCAGCAAAGTAGCGTAAGTATTTCCCTCAGTTTTTGAAAACCAAGGTATCAATCCAGTAGGATACTACACGCAAATCGCCTAGTACCTACACAAAAAAATAAGAACCTTGCAACCAATGCGATAAAGGGGTTGTCAACCCCTTCATGGCCACTTGCAAAAGTGAGATCTGATAAAGATAATAAGATAAATATTTTTGGTATTTTTGTGGTATAGATTGGAAAATAAAGATTGCAAAATAAATAGTAAACTAGAATTGTAGATTGGAAACTTATATGATGTAAAGTAGACCCGACGGCCATAGGTTTCACTAGTGGCTTCTCTCAAGATAGCTTTATTACGGTGGGTGAACAAATTACTGCTGAGCAACTGATAGAAAAGCGCATAGTTATGATGATATCTAAGGCAATGATCATGAATATAGGCATCACGTCCGTGACAAGCAGACTGAAATGATTCTGCATCTACTACTATTACTCCACACATCGACCGCTACCCAGCATGCATCTAGAGTATTAAGCTCATAAGAACGGAGTAACACATTAGGAAAGATGACATGATGTAGAGGGATAAACTCAAGCAATATGATATAAACCCCATCTTTTTATCCTCGATGGCAACAATACAATATGTGTCGTTTCCCTTTCTGTCATTGGGATCGAGCACCACAAGATTGAACCCAAAGCTAAGCACTTCTCCCATTACAAGAAAGATGAATCTAGTAGGCCAAAAAAAACCGATAATTCGAAGAGACTTGCAAAGATATAAAATCATGCATATAAGAATACAGAGAAGAATCAAATAATATTCATAGATAATCAAGTTCATAAACCCACAATTCATCAGATCTCGGCAAACACACCGCAAAAGAATTACATCGAATAGATCTCCAAGAAGATCGAGGAGAATTTTGTATTGAGATCCAAAGAGAGAGAAGAAGCCATCTAGCTAATAACTATGGACCCGAAGGTCTGTGGTAAACTACTCACACATCATTGGAGAGGCTATGATGTTGATGTAGAATCCCTCCATGATCGAATCCCCCTCCGGCAGATCGCCGGGAAAGGCCCCAAGATGGGATCTCACGGGTACAGAAGGTTGCGGCGGTGGAAAAGGTGTTTCGTGGCTCTCCCCGAAGGTTTCAGAGTATAAGAGTATATATAGGTGAAAGAAGTAGGTCGGTGGAGTTGCGAGGGTCCCATGACGGTGGGGGGCGCGCCCTCCTACCTTGAGGCTTCCTCGCTGCTTCCTTAACGTCCGCTCCAAGTTTCCTGGATTGCGTTTGTTCCAAAAATGATCCTCGCGAAGGTTTTATTCCGTTTGGATTCCGTTTGGATTCCGTTTGATATTCCTTTTCTACGAAACACTGAAATAGGAAAAAAAGCAATTTGCATTGAGCTTTCGGTTAATAGGTTAGTCCCAAAAATAATATAAAAAGGTATATTAAATCCCATTAAACATCCAAAACAGACAATATAATAGCATGGAACAATAAAAAAATATAGATACCTTGGAGATGTATCAAGCATCCCCAAGCTTAATTCCCGCTCGTCCTCGAGTAGGTAAATGATAAAAACAAATTTTTTGATGTGAAATGCTCCCTAATGTAATTATATTTATTGTGGCATGAATGTTCAGATCCAAAAGATTCAAGATAAAAGTTTAATATTGACATAAAAATAGTAATACTTCAAGCATGCTAACCAAGCAATTATGTCTTATCAAAATAACATAGCCAAAGGAAACTTATCCCTACAAAATCATATAGTTTGGCCATGCTTCATTTTCGTCACACAAAATGCTCCCATCATGCATAACCCCGATGACAAGCCGAGAAATTGGTTCATACTTTTTAACGCGCTTCAGCCTTTTCAACCCTTACGCAATACATGAGCGCAAGCCGTGGATATAGCACTATAGGTGGAATAGCATATGATGACGGGGGTTATGTGAGAAGACAAAAAAGGAGAAAGTCTCACATTGACGTGGCTAATCAACAGGCTATGGAGATGCCCATCAATTGATGTCAATGCGAGGAGTAGGGATTGCCATGCAACGGATGCACTAGAGCTATAAGTGTATGAAAGCTCATCTAAAGAAACTAAGTGGATGTGCATCCAACTTGCTTGCTCATGAAGACCTAGGGCATTTTGAGGAATCCCGTCATTGGAATATACAAGCCAAGTTCTATAATGAAAAATTCCCACTAGTATATGGAAGTGACAAAATAAGAAACTCTCTATCATGAAGATCATGGTGCTATTTTTAAGCACAAGTGTGGAACACTTGTCCCTTCTCTCTTTTTCTCTCATTTTTTTGTTTGGGCTTCTTTCACCTCTTTTTTTATTTGGTCTTCTTTGGCCTCTTTTTTTCATAGTCTCCATCCTTCTTTACTCACATGGGACAATGCTCTAATAATGATGATCATCACACTTTTATTTACTCATAACTCAATGTTACAACTTGATACTAGAACAAAAATATGACTCTATGTGAATGCCTCCGGCGGTGTACCGGGATATGTGATGAATCAAGAGCGACATATATGAAAGAATTATGAAAGTGGCTTTGCCACAAATACTATGTCAACTACATGATCATGCAAAGCAATATTACAATGATGGAGCATGTCATAATAAACGAAACGGTGGAAAGTTGCATGGCAATATATCTTGAAATGGCTATGGAAATGCCATAATAGGTAGGTATGGTGGCTGTTTTGAGGAAGATATATGGAGGCTTATGTGTGATAGAGCGTATCGTATCACGGGCTTTGGATGCACCGGCGAAGTTTGCACCAACTCTCAAGGTGAGAAAGGGCAATGCACGGTACCGTAGAGGCTAGCAAATTGCAGAAAGGTAAGAGTGCGTATGATCCATGGACTCACATTAGTCATAAAGAACTCATATACTTATTGCAAAAGTTTGTTAGCCCTCGAAGCAAAGTACTACTATGCATGCCCCTAGAGGGATAGATTGATATTTTCATGGCTTGTCCATTTTTTGATATCTTTGCTACACTAGATCATTGCACATCCTGGTACACCGCCAGAGGCTTCATATAGAGTCTTATTGTTCTAGATATCAAACTATAATATGGAGTAAGTAAATAAAAGTGTGATGATCATCATTATTAGAGCACTGTCTCAACGAGGAAAGGATGATATGGAGATTATGATTCACCCACAAGTCGGGATGAAACTCCGGACGAAAAAAGAGAGGCCAAAAGAGGCCAACAAAAAAAGAAAAAAAAGAAAAAAAGAGAAAACAAAAAATGATGAAATGAGAGAAAAAGAGAGAAGGGGCAATGCTACTATTCTTTACCACACTTGTGCTTCAGAGTAGCACCATGATTTTCATATAGAGAGTCTCCAATGTTGTCACTTTCATATACTAGTGGGAATTTTTTGTTATAGAACTTGGCTTGTATATACGATGATGGGCTTCCTCAAATGCCCGAGGTCTTCATGCGCAAGCAAGTTGGATGCACACCCACGTAGTTTTCAGTTTGAGCTTTCATACACTTATAGCTCATAGTGCATCCATTGCATGGCAATCCCTACTCCTCGCATTGACATCAGTTGATGGGCATCTCCATAGCCCGTTGATTAGCCGCGTTGATGTGAGAATTTCTTCCTTTTGTCTTCTCCATATTATCTCTATCACCATACTCTATTCCACGCAAAGTGCTATATCCATGGCTTGCGCTCATATATTGCGTGGGGGTTAAAAAGCTTAAGCGCGTTAAAAAGTATGAACCAATTGCTAGGCCTGTCATCAGGGTTATGCATGATAAATACTTTGTGTTAAGAAGATGGAGCATCACAAGGCTATATGATTTTGTAGGGATAATGTTCTTTAGCATTGATATTTTGAAAGACATGATGTTTGTTGGGATGCTTGAGTATTGATGTCTTTATGTCAAATGGTAGACTATTGCTTTGAATCACTCGTGTCTTAATATTCATGCCATGATTAGATTATGTGATCAAGATTATGCTAGGTAGCATTTCGCATCAAAAATTATCTTTTTTATCATTTACCTACTCGAGGATGAGCAAGAATTAAGCTTGGGGATGTTGATACGTCTTCATCGTATCTATAATTTTTCATTGTTTCATGCCAATATTCTACAACTTTTATATTATTTTTAGGACTAACATATTGATCCAGTGCCCAGTGCCAGTTCCTTTTTGTTGCATGTTTTTTGTTTCTCAGAATGTCCATACCAAACAAAGTCCAAACGTGATAAAATTTTATGGAGATTTATTTTGGAATATATGTGGTTTTTGGGAAAAAGAATCAATGTGAGACGATGCCCGAGGGGCCCACAAGCCCTAGGGGCACTCCCTACACTAGGTGCGCCTGGCAGGCTTGTGGCCAACCCGTAAGGCGGTTGGTGCCCTTCTTTGGCCGCAAGAAAGATAATATACGGATAAAAACCGTGTTAAAATTTCATCCCATCGGAGTTATGGATCTCCGGGAATTTAAGAAATGGTGAAAGGCTAGAAAACTGGAATGCAGAAACAGAAGGAAAGAGAGAGAGAGCGATCCAATCTTGGAGGGACTCCCGCCCTTCTGCCACCATGGAGGCCAAGGACCAGAGGGGAAACCCTCCTCCCATCTAGGGGGGAGGCCAATGAAGAAGAATAAGGAGGGGGCTCTCTCCGCTCTCTCCCGGTGGCACCAGAACGCCGCAGGGGCCATCATCATGACGGCGATCTACACCAGCAACTTCGCTGCCGTGATCACCAACTCTACCCCCTCTATGCAGTGGTGTAACACCTGTTCTCCCCACTGTAATCTCTACTTAAACATGGTGCTCAATACTATATATTATTTCCCAATGATGTATGGCTATCCTACGATGTTTGAGTAGATCCATTTTGTCCTATGGGTTGATTGATGATCATGATGGGTTTGAGTTGTACGTTTTATTATTGGTGTTGTCCTATGGTGCTCTCTATGTCGTGCAAGCAAGAGTGTGAGGGATCCCTGCTATAGGGTTCACAATACGTTCATGATTCTCTTATGGTGGGTTGCTAGAGTGACAGAAGCTTAAACCCGAGTAATGGGGATTTTGCCTATGGGTGTAAAGAGGACTTGATACCTAATAATGCTATGGTTGGGTTTTACCTTAATGATCTTTAGCAGTTGCACATTCTTGCTAGAGTTCCAATCATAAGTGCATATGATCCAAGTATAGAAAGTATGTTAGCTTATGCCTCTCCCTCATATAAAATTGCAATAATGATTACCGTTCCAGTTATTGATTTCCTAAGGACAAATAACTTTCTTGTGAAAAAAGCTCTCTACTAAAACTAACTTAATTGTTTCTTTATCTAAACAACCCCTATTTATGTGTTCTTTATTATCTTGCAAACCTATCCTATCACACCTATAAAGTACTTCTAGTTTCATACTTGTTCTAGGTAAAGCAAACGTAAACTATGCGTAGAGTTGTATCGGTGGTCGATAGAACTTTAGGGAATATTTGTTCTACCTTTAGCTCCTCATTGGGTTCGACACTCTTACTTACCGTGAAAGGCTACAACGGATACCCTATACTTGTGGGTTATCAATAATCTACTGAACTCAATGCACTATAAATTGGTTCATCATAATTGGATCTTTTGAAAAGATTAGCAAGTGGCGGAGGATTCATCTCAATAGATTTTTAACAAGCGAAGATGCAAGCAAATAGAAGACACATGGCAACATAAGCAAATATAGCAAACAAGAAAACACACAAACAAAAGATCGAATGAGAAAAAGGCAAGGAAAAAGAAGGCAAATAAAAGGAAATTTTTTGTGAATTGGGGGAGATGAAAATGAGAGGAAAACGATAAATAATGTAAATTGCAAGCAGATGAGATTTGTGATTAGGAACCTGATAGATGTTGATGATGTCTCCTCGGCAACAGCGTCATAAATCCTTTTGACATGGCTTGAATCTACGTCGGTATTTCCCCAAAGAGGAAGGGATGATGCAACACAGCTACGGTAAGTATTTCCCTCAGTCATGAAATCAAGGTTATCAATCCAGTAGGCAAACCAAGAAACACTATGTAAAGAATAGATGCACACAAAGAACAAATACTTGCAACCCAACGCGAAAGAGGGGTTGTCAATCCCTCTATGGCAAAAAGATAGATAAAATTGTATGAGATTGGATAAATAGATCTAGCAAAAACACAAAATAAAATAAGTAAAGAAAAGGTGCAGCAAGGTATTTTTGGGTTTTTGGAATAATAGATCTGAAAACAATATGATAAAAGATAGACCAGGGCCATAGATTTCACTAGTGGCTTCTCTCGAGAAAATAACATATGGTGGGTAAACAAATTGCTGTTGGGCAATTGATAGAAGAGCTAATAATCATGATGATATCCAAGGCAGTGATCATGTATATAGGCATCACGTTCAAGATTAGTAGCCTGACTCCTGCCTGCATCTACTACTATTACTCCACACATCGACCGCTATCCAACATGCATCTAGTGTATTAAGTTCATGGAGAAATGGAGTAATGCAATAAGATCGATGACATGATGTAGACAAAATCTATTCACGTAGGAATAGACCCCATATTTTTATCCTTAATAGCAATGATACATGCATGGCTCGCTACCCCTTCTGTCACTGGGTGAGAACACCGCAAGATCAAACCCATCACAAAGCACCTCTTCCCATTGCAAGAAAAATGAATTAAGTTGGCCAAACCAAATGAAAGTTTCGGAGAAGAAATATGAGGCTATAACAATTATGCATACAAGAGATTAAAGAAACTCAAATGATATTCATAGATAGATCTGATCATAAAATCGCACTTCATTGGATCCCAACAAATGCACCGCAAGAAGTCATTACATCGAATAGATCTCCAAGAACATCAAGGAGAACATTCTATTGAGAATCATAAAAGAGAGAAGAAGCCATCTAGCTACTGCCTATGGACTCATAGGTCTATGGTGAACTAATCACGCATCATCGGAGGAGCACCAATGAGGATGATGAACCCCTCCGTGATCGGGTTCCCCTCCGGCAGAGTGCCAGAATAGGGCTCTAGATTGGATCTCGTGGTTCTGGAACTTGTGCGGCTAGAATTGTGTTTTGATCTCTCTCTCCTAGGGTTTTTGTAATATATGAGTATTTATAGAGCTGAGAGGCAGTGGGGAGACCTCGATGGCCCCACAGCCCATCAGGGCGCGCAAGGGGCCTCTAGCGTGCCCTGGTGGGTGGTGGACCCCATGGGCCTCCCCCTGGTGCTTCCTTGGCTCCCAAGTTGTCTTCTGGTCCAAAAAATTCTCCAAAAAGTTCCGTGGCATTTGAACTTCGTTTGGTACTGATACGTCTCCGTCACATCTACTTTTCCAAACACTTTTGCCCTTGTTTTGGACTCTAACTTGCATGATTTGAATGGAACTAACCCGGACTGACGCTGTTTTCAGCAGAATTGCCATGGTGTTATTTATGTGCAGAAACAAAAGTTCTCGGAATGACCTGAAACTTTACGAAGACTATTTTTGGAAATAATAAAAAGTCCTGGCAAAAGATCAAGCCCAGGGGGCCCACACCCTAGCCACGAGGGTGGGGGTGCGCCTGCCCCCTGGGCGCGCACCCTACCTCGTGGGCGCCCTGGAGTTCCTCCGACCTCAACTCCAACTCTATATATTCACTTTCGGGGAGAAAAAAATTAGAAAGAAGGATTCATCGCATTTTACGATACGGAGCCGCCGCCAAGCCCTAAAACCTCTCGGGAGGGCTGATCTGGAGTCCGTTCGGGGCTCCGGATAGGGGAATCCGTCGCCATCGTCATCGTCAACCTTCATCCATCACCAATTTCATGATGCTCACCGCTGTGCGTGAGTAATTCCATCATAGGCTTGCTAGACGGTGATGGGTTGGATGAGATTTATCATGTAATTGAGTTAGTTTTGTTAGGGTTTGATGCCTAGTATCCACTATGTTCTAAGATTGATGTTGCTATGACTTTGCTATGCTTAATGCTTGTCACTAGGGCCCAAGTGCCATGATTTCAGATCTGAACCTATTATGTTTTCATGAATGTATGCGAGTTCTTGATCCTATCTTGCAAGTCTATAGTTACCTACTATGTGTTATGATTCGGCAACCCTGAAGTGACAATAATCGGGACCACTCCCGGTGATGACCGTAGTTTGAGGAGTTCATGTATTCACTATGTGTTAATGCTTTGGCCTGGGACTCTATTAAAAGGAGGCCTTAATATCCCTTAGTTTCCGCTAGGACCCCGCTACCACGGGAAGGTAGGACAAAAGATGTCATGCAAGTTCTTTTCCATAAGCATGTATGACTATATTCAGAATACATGCCTACATTACATTGATGAATTGGAGCTAGTTCTGTGTCACCCTAGGTTATGACTGTTACATGATGAACCACATCCGACATAATTCTCTATCACCGATCCATTGCCTATGAGCTTTCCATATATTGTTCTTCGCTTATTTAATTTTCCGTTGCTATTGTTACAATCACTACAAAATACCAAAAACATTAATTTTGTTATCATTACCTTTTGCTACCGTTACCACTACTATCATATTACTTTGCTACTAAATACTTTGCTGCAGATTTTAAGTTTCCAGGTGTGGTTGAATTGACAACTCAGCTGCTAATACTTGAGAATATTCTTTGGCTCCCCTTGTGTCGAATCAATAAATTTGGGTTGAATACTCTACCCTCGAAAACTGTTGCGATCCCCTATACTTGTGGGTTATCAAGACTATTTTCTCTCACCGTTGTCGGGCAACATAGCTCTATTCTTTGAGTCACTTGGGATTTATATCTGCTTATCGTTATGAAGAACTTGAAAGATCCAAGAACCAAGATTTATCTCTCAACTACGAGGGGAGGTAAGGAACTTCCATCTAGCTCTGCACTTGATTCACCTTCTGTTTTGAGTAAGCTTGCAACACCTAAACCTGCTTCTACTATTGATTCTGATATGTCGCATGTTATTGATGATGCCACTTCTTCTATGCATGATACTTATGATGAAACTACTTCTATGCTTGATACTACTATGCCACTTGGTGAATTTCTTGATGAACAACTTGCTAGGGCTAGAGAGAATGAAATTATTGAAACTGATAATATTGATGAAAGTGATGATGAAGACTCCCCCTAATAAATATGAATTGCCTGTTGTTCCTGAGGGTTATGTTATGGATGAAGAAGCTACTAGAGCTATTTTAGCTTGCAATGATAGATATGATCTAAAGAGGTTATTAGCCAAATGGAAGCAGCAATCCCTTAATGCTAGAATGAAACCTGACCCTGCTTTTGCTACTTCACCTATCTGTGTTACTGATAAGGATTATGAATTCTCTGTTGATCCTGATATAATTACTTTGGTTGAATCTGATCCTTTTTATGGCTATGAATCTGAAACTGTTGTGGCACATCTTACTAAATTAAATGATATAGCCACCCTGTTCACTAATGATGAGAGAACTTGATACTTCTATATCCATAAAATATTTTCGTTCTCATTAAAGGGTGATGCTAAGATATGGTTTAATTCTCTTGATCCTGGTTGTGTGCGTAGTCCCAAGGATATGATTTATTACTTCTCTGCTAAATATTTCCCTGCTCATAAGAAACAAGCTGCCTTAAGGGATATATATATATATATATATAATTTTGTGCAAATTGAAGAAGAGAGTCTCCCACAAGCTTGGGGAGGCTTCTCCAATTACTTAATGCTTTGCCTGATCATCCTCTTAAGAAAAATGAAATACTTGATATCTTTTATAATGGACTAACCGATGCTTCCAGAGACTACCTGGATAGTTGTGCTGGTTCTGTTTTCAGGGAAAGAACACCGGATGAAGCTGAAATTCTATTAAACAATATGTTGACTAATGAAAATAATTGGACACTTCCTGAGCCTATTCCTAAACCAACTCCGGAGAAGAGAGGTGTTCTATTTCTCAGTCCTGAAGATAAGCAAGAGGCAAAGAAATCCATGAAAGAAAAGGGTATTAAAGCTGAAGATGTTAAGAATTTACCTCCTATTGAAGAAACACATGGTCTTAATTTACCGCCTGTCAAAGAAATGTATAATTTTAATCCATCTCCTATTGAAGAAATACATGGTCTAGATAACCCGACACAGGTAGTAAAGGTAAATTCTCTCTATAGATATGATAAAGCTGAAATCCCATTTACTAAGTTTGCTAGCCCATGCTTAGATGAGTTTGATAAATTTATGGTTAAGCAAGAAGACTTCAATGCTTATTTTGGTAGAGAATTAAAATGCAGTGCTGATATGCTTGAACACTTGGGTGATTATATGGCTAATGTCAAAGGTGAACTTAAACTTATTAGTAAACATGCTTCTATGGTTACCACTCAAGTAGAACAAGTACTTAAAGCTCAAAATGATTTGCTCAATGAATTGAATAGTAAGAATAATGATTTTGTTGTTAGAGTGGCTACTAGAACTTGTAAAATGACTCAGGAACCTTTGTATCCTGAAGGCCACCCTAAGAGAATTGAGCAAGATTCTCAGAGAAATAATATAGATGCACCTAGTCCTTCTAAAAGGAAGAAAAAGAAGAATGATAGGACTTTGCATGCTTCTAGTGAACCTATTACTGAAACACCTGAGAATCCAAATGATATTTCTATTTCTGATGCTGAAACACAATCTGGTAATGAACCTGAAACTAGTGATAATGTTAATGATAATGTTCATGTTGATGCTCAACCTAGCAATGATAATGATATAGAAATTGAACCTGCTGTTGATCTTGATAACTCATAGTCAAAGAATCAACATTATGATAAAAGAAACTTTGTTGCTAGGAAACATGGTAAAGAAAGAGAAACATGGGTTCAGAAACCCATGCCTTTTCCTCCCAAACCATCCAAGAAAAAGGATGATGATGATTTTGAGCGCTTTGCTGAAATGATTAGACCTATCTTTTTTGCGTATGCGATTAACTGATATGCTTAAAATGAATCCTTATGCTAAGTACATGAAAGAAATTGTCACTAATAAAAGAAAGATACCGGAAGCTGAAATTTCCACCATGCTAGCTAATTACACTTTTAAAGGTGGAATACCAAAGAAACTTGGAGATCCAGGAGTACCCACTATACCATGCTCCATTAAAAGAAACTATGTTAAAATTGCTTTATGTGATCTTGGAGCCGGTGTTAGTGTTATGCCTCTCTCTTTATATCGTAGACTTGATTTGAATAAGTTGACACCTACTAAAATATCTTTGCAAATGGCTGATAAATCAACTGCTATACCTGTCGGTATTTGTGAGGATGTGCCTATTGTGGTTGCAAACGTTACTATTTTAACGGACTTTGTTATTCTTGATATTCCTGAGGATGATAGTATGTCTATTATTCTTGGAAGACCCTTTTTGAATACTGCAGGGGCTGTTATTGATTGCAACAAAGGCAATGTCACTTTTCATGTTAATGGTAATGAGCATATGGTACACTTCCCGAGGAAACAACCTCAAGTTCATAGTATCAATTGTATTGGAAAAATTCCATCAATTATTTTTGGAGGTTTTGAATTTCCTCTACCTACTGTCAAGAAGAAATATGATATTCTAATTATTGGGCATATGCATATCTGATACGTCTCAAACGTATCTATAATTTTTGATTGTTCCATGCTATTATATTATCTGTTTTGGATGTTTATGGGCTTTATTAGACACTTTTATATTATTTTTGGGACTAACCTATTAACCCAGAGCCCAGTGCCAGTTTCTGTTTTTCCTTGTTTTAGAGTATCGCAGAAAAGGAAAATCAAATGGAGTCCAATTGACCTGAAACTTCACGGAACTTATTTTTGGAAGGAAAACAACCCGGGAGACTTGGAGTCCACGTCAAGGAAGCTTCGAGGAAGCCACGAGGTAGGGGGGCATGCACACCCCCTTGGGCGCGCCCTCCACCCTCGTGGGCCCCTCGTGGCTCTCCGGACGTATCTCTTCCGCATATATATATATATATATCCATATACCCTAAAACGATCGGGGAACACAATAGATCGGGAGTTCCGCCACCAGAAGCCTCCATAGCCACCGAAAACCAATCTAGACTCATTCCGGCACCCTGCCGGAGGGGGAATCCTTCTCCGGTGGCTATCTTCATCATCCCGGTGCTCTCCATGACGAGGAGGGAGTAGTTCTCCCTCGGGGCTGAGGGTATGTACCAGTAGCTATGTGTTTGATCTCTCTCTCTCTCTCTCTCTTTCTCTCTCGTGTTCTTGATTTGGCACGATCTTGATGTATCGCGAGCTTTGCTATTATAATTGGATCTTATGTTTCTTCTCCCCCTCTACTCTCTTGTAATGGATTGAGTTTCCCCTTAGAAGTTATCTTATCGGATTGAGTCTTTAAAGATTTGAGAACACTTGATGTATGTCTTGCCGTGCGTATCTGTGGTGATAATGGGATATCACGTGATTCACTTGATGTATGTTTTGGTGATCAACTTGCGGGTTCTGCCCATGAACCTATGCATAGGGGTTGGCACACATTTTCGTCGTGATTCTCTGTTAGAAACTTTGGGGCACTCTTTGAAGTTCTTTGTGTTGGTTGAATAGATGAATCTGAGATTGTGTGATGCATATCGTATAATCATACCCACGAATACTTGAGGTGACATTGGAGTATCTAGGTGACATTAGGGTTTTGGTTGATTTGTGTCTTAAGGTGTTATTCTAGTATGAACCCTAGGGCTGTTTGTGACACTTATAGGAATAGCCCAACGGATTGATTGGAAAGAATAACTTTGATGTGGTTTCGTACCCAACCATAATCTCTTCGTTGGTTCTCCGCTATTAGTGACTTTGGAGTGACTCTTTGTTGCATGTTGAGGGATAGTTATGTGATCTAATTATGTTATTATTGTTGAGAGGACTTGCACTAGTGAAAGTATGAACCCTAGGCCTTGTTTCAACACATTGCAATATCGTTTACGCTCACTTTTATCATTCGTTACCTTGCTGTTTTTGTATTTTCAGATTACAAAAACAATTATCTACCATCCATATACCACTTGTATCACCATCTCTTCGCCAAACTAGTGCACCTATACAATTTACCATTGTATTGGGTGTGTTGGGGACACAAGAGACTCTTTGTTATTTGGTTGCAGGGTTGCTTGAGAGAAACCATCTTCATCCTACGCCTCCTACGGATTGATAAACCTTAGGTCATCCACTTGAGGGAAATTTGCTACTGTCTTACAAACCTCTGCACTTGGAGGCCCAACAACGTCTACAAGAAGAAGGTTGTGTAGTACACATCAATATCCCCGTTGAGGTAACTTAGTGTTATTTGAAATTTCTCCGGTTCCATGTTATTCAGAATGAGTTTGTTAACAAGACCTTATCAACCTTGTTAATGGATTCCTTTTGATGACCATGAGATGGATGAAGTTAGAAAGCACAACCCCCTGTACCCTCCTTTTACTTTCTGTTATTCATATTAAATAAAGTAAAAATAGTATTTTCTGTCTGTTATCTGAATTATCCGTGCAATATAAAAATACCCCGAAAATATAAGTTCTCCAAATGCCCTGAAATTTAAATATGATTTTTTTCTGGAATATTTGAGAATATTTGGCACTGAGAACACAACAGGGGGCATCCACCTGGCCACGAGGGTGGAGGGCGTGCCCTACCCCCCTGGGCACGCCCCCCTACCTTTTGGGCCCACGGTAGCCCTCCTCCACTTATTCCTGCACCCACACACTCCTTCTTCCTCCCACAAACACCATTATCCAGCTCAAGCATGAATTCTAGCTCATTTTGCTGCGATTTTCTATCTCCTTGCTCAAAGCACCTCTCACAAAACTGCTTTGGGGGATTGTTCCTTGGTATGTGACTCCTCCAATGGTCCAATTAGTTTTTCTTCTAGTGCTTTATTCATTGCATATTTTTGCTACCTAGGTGACCTTGTTCTTGAGCTTGCATGTCAAATTTATGTGGTTCCAAGTAGTTTTGATGCATGATATAGGCTCTAGGCACTTGTAGGAGTAGTTGCTATCAATTTTGTTGAGTTTGGTTCACTTTTATTTGAAGTTACTAAAAATTTCAGAATTTTTCAGAAAATAATGAAGAGATTTTTGAGGGGCTCATCGAGCTGAAGCTCGAAGAAAAAGAAAAATGAAGAAGCAAAGAAGCCCAAATATAATCTGGCTCGCATCGCGGAGGTTCGGCCGTGTGAATGGCCTTATGATGATTTCTTGAGAGCAGCCGGGATTTATGATGATTTCTATGAATTGGCTGAGAATGCAGGCCTCACCGCCTTCCTCCACGACCAGTATGAACAGTATCTCTTACTCACCAATATATTTGTGCAAAACTTTCATTTCCATGCTAGGAGCACCACCTACAGTGGAGTTTTATTTATATGATGAGCATACGGAGATGTCACTTCGTGATTTTTGTCGGGTTTGTTTGATCCCTTTCAAGGGCATCATAGAAGAACCACATCGTGGCGATGTGGATGGGTTTATTGATACCATCACTGTAGGGGAAACGAGGAATGTTCCCAATGCACGAACTACTAGCATACACTTTCCTGTTCCACATTACTTTGCTATATTTGCTAGTAGATGCTTAATTGGGCGGAAACTATGGAAACCTGAGTGCCCCTAATATTGTTATTTTGTGCCATGCCTTATTTCGTGATGATACATTCAACATGGGTGCTATTATTGCAAAGCGGTTAAATCTTAACTGTACTAAGGGCCCAGTCTTTGGAGGCATCTTCGCCTCGCGCCTAGCTGCACATTTTAACATACCTATTAGGCATTATGAGAAGGAAGAAAAATTGCTACCTCCTGTTTATTTAGATTATAAGAGTATGGTAGCACACAATTTTATTGTTAAGAATAGGGGAAATGAGCTCAAATACAAATTGTTCTTTGATAAACATCATCCTGAGACTATTACACTGCCTGCTCCTTCCTTGTTTGATTTATCTACAGGCAAGTACCTTGTTCCGTTGGAGGCTATTCACGCCTACCGGAACCCTACATCAGCCACAGAGCCAGAGTCGGAACCACAAGTTGATCCGCCACGACAGTCTAATTACCAGTGGGATCCGGAGATGATTGCCAACCAGTGGCAATCAGAGTCTTCTTCTTCGCAGTATGACCCCAACTATTACTATGGATATCCGCCAGGCCAACCGTGGCCATAGACCAACTTAGGCCAAAAGCCTAAGCTTGGGGGAGTACGTATTTCTCACCGACATTACATTTATGTTCACACACTCATTGCTAGATGTCGGTGCTCATACTTTTTCTTTGTATCATCCATGCTAGTTTATTTTCTCTTTTTATGCTTTCTTCTTGTGTGCTTAATAAACCTTAAGAAAAACCAAAAAAAATTAGTTGTAGCTTTTAGCTAGTTTTAGTTTCTATGCTTGTAGTAGTAATTAAAAAGAAAACCCAAAAAGATTTCCTATTCTTCTTTTGCTTGTTGGGAGCTTTCCCGTGTAAATAGTTTTATTTCTTTTCTTTTCTTTGGGGGTCGATAGAAGAAGACCATAATTAAATTGTTGAAGTGGCTCTTATATGCATTATTGTTGATCTGACAAAAGAGCCCATATTGTCTTGTCTTCTCCTGTTTATTGAATGCTTGCAGATTCCAGCTTAGTCCAATGCATGTGCACTATTATTATTATCCACGTTGTTCGGTCGTGCAAGTGAAAGGCAATTATGACGATATATGATGGACTGACTGAGATGAGAAAAGCTGGTATGAACTCGACCTCTCTTGTTTTTTTAAATATGATTAGTTCATCGTTCCTGATTCAGCCTATTATGAATAAACATGTTTGCAATGACAACTAGAGATCATAGTTTCTTGTGCCATGCTTAATTAGCTAGGAGCTTATAATGGTTTACCTTGCGTGCCAACATGCTATTAAAATGGTTGTGATGTGGTATGATAGGGTGGTATCCTCTTTTGAACGATTCGAGTGGCTTGACTTGGCACATGTTCACGCATGTAGTTGAAACAAAATCAACATAGCCTCTACGATATTTATGTTCATGGTGCATTATATCCTACTCATTCTTGCATTTGGTGTTGATTAATTTTAATGCATGTTCATGTCTATTGTCGCTCTCTAGTTGGTCGCTTCCCAGTCTTTTTCTAGCCTTCACCTGTACTAAGCGGGAATACTGCTTGTGCATCCAACTCCATAGACCCCAAAGTTATTCCATATGAATCCACCATACCTACCTATATACGGTATCTACCTGCCGTTCCAAGTAAATTTGTATGTGTCAAACTCTAAACCTTCAAATAAACATTGTATTTTGTATGCTCGAATAGCTCATGTATCAGCTAGGGTTGTCCGTATCTTCCATGTTAGGCGGGTTATTCTCAAGAGGAGTGGACTCCGCTCCTCACTCACGAGAAAATGGCTGGTCACCGGGATGCCCAGGCCCATGCTTTATGCAAACTAAATCAAAATAATTGCAAACAAAACTCCCCCTGGGACTCTTGTTAGTTGGAGGCACTCGTTGTTTTGAGCAAGCCATGGATTGATGCTTGTTGGTGGAGGGGGAGTATAAACTTTACCATTCTGTTTGGGAACCGCCTATAATGTGTGTAGCATGGAAGATATCACCATATCTTGGTTGTTATGTTGACAATGAAAGTATACCGCTCAAAATATTATTCATCTCTATTTCAAAACCGAGCTCTGGCACCTCTACAAATCCCTGCTTCCCTCTGCGAAGGGCCTATCTATTTACTTTTATGTTGAGTCATCATCCTCTTATTAAAAGCACCAATTGGAGAGCATCTCTGTCATTTGCATTCATTACTGTTAGTTTACATTGAGTATGACTTGACTGGATCTCTTTTACCATGAATTACGATGTCTAGTCAGTCCTTGATTTTTAAAGGTGCTCTGCATTTATGTTTTATGGTCTCAGAAAGGGCTAGCGAGATACCATCTTGTTCTATCATATTATGATTGTTTTGAGAAAGTGTTGTCATCCGAGATTTATTATTATTGCTCTCTAGTTGATTATGCCATTGATATGAGTAAACATGAGACCTATGCGTTATTGTGAATATGGTTAGTTTATAATCTTTGCTGAAAACTTGAATGTTGGCTTTACATATTTACAACAACAAGAGCAAATAGAGTTTGTAAAAGTTTTTCTTTATCACTTCCAGTTTGTCAACTGAATTGCTTGAGGACAAGCAAAGGTTTAAGCTTGGGGGAGTTGATACGTCTCCGTCGTATCTACTTTTCCAAACACTTTTGCCCTTGTTTTGGACTCTCACTTGCATGATTTGGATGGAACTAACCCAGACTTACGCTGTTTTCAGCAGAATTTCCATGGTGTTATTTATGTGCAGAAACAAAAGTTCTTGGAATGACCTGAAACTTTATGGAGACTATTTTTGGAAATAATAAAAAATCCTGGCAAAAGATCAAGACCAGGGAGCCCACACCCTAGCCACGAGGGTGGGGGGCGCGCCCCTACCTCGTGGCCCCCCTGGAGTTCCTCCGACCTCAACTCCAACTCTATATATTCACTTTCGGGGAGAAAAAAAATCAGAAAGAAGGATTCATCGTGTTTTACGATACGTAGCCGCCGCCAAGCCCTAAAACCACTTGGGAGGGCTGATCTGGAGTTCGTTCGGGGCTCCGGAGAGGGGAATACATCGCCATCGTCATCATCAACCTTCCTCCATCATCAATTTCATGATGCTCACCGCCGTGCACGAGTAATTCCATCGTAGGCTTGCTGGACGGTGATGGGTTGGATCAGATTTATCATGTAATCGAGTTAGTTTTGTTAGGGTTTGATCCCTAGTATCCACTATGTTCTGAGATTGATGTTGCTATGACTTTGCTATGCTTAGTGCTTGTCACTAGGGCCCGCGTGCCATGATTTCAGATCTAAACCTATTATGTTTTCATGAATATATGTGAGTTCTTGATCCTATCTTGCAAGTCTATAGTCACCTACTATGTGTTATGATCCGGCAACCCCAAAGTGACAATAATCCGGGCCACTCCCGGTGATGACCGTAGTTTGAGGAGTTCATGTATTCACTATGTGTTAATGCTTTGGTCGGGTACTCTATTAAAAGGAGGCCTTAATATCCCTTAGTTTCCGCTAGGACCCCGTTGCCACAGGAGGGTAGGACAAAAGATGTCATGCAAGTTCTTTTCCATAAGCACGTATGACTATATTCGGAATACATGCCTACATTACATTGACGAATTGGAGCTAGTTCTGTGTCACCCTAGGTTATGACTGTTACATTATGAACCACATCCGGCATAATTCTCTATCACCGATCCATTGCCTACGAGCTTTCCATATATTGTTCTTCTCTTATTTACTTTTCCATTGCTATTGTTACAATCACTACAAAATACAAAAAACATTACTTTTGTTATCATTACCTTTTGCTACCGTTACCACCACTATCATATTAATTTGCTACTAAATACTTTGCTGCAGATATTAAGTTTCCAGGTGTGGTTGAATTGACAACTCAGCTGCTAATACTTGAGAATATTCTTTGTCTCCCCTTGTGTCGAATCAACAAATTTGGGTTGAATACTCTACCCTCAAAAACTGTTGCGATCCCCTATAATTGTGGGTTATTAGGTACTGATATTCTGTGATGTAAAAAATAGCAACTGGCACTGGGCACTATGTCAATAGGTTAGTCCCAAAAATGATATAAAGTTGCTATAAAATGAATGTAAAACATCCAAGAGTGATAATATAAAAGCATGGAACAATAAAAAATTATCGATATGTTGGAGATGTACCAGCATGTCCGTTGTTCTCACTTGCGTTCACATTGAAGGGTGATCCTTCAGCAGCTGTCGCCAGATGGGTGGTGGTGGGAGCAAATTTTTTGCTCTA
The DNA here is from genome assembly GCF_056163025.1 of Triticum urartu. NCBI lineage: Eukaryota > Viridiplantae > Streptophyta > Magnoliopsida > Poales > Poaceae > Triticum > Triticum urartu. Next base: position 220,163,178 of record NC_141879.1, on the reverse strand, counting down.
ATCCGATCTGACATTTGTCCCAATGGTGGTTTCTTCGAGAGTCGATCTAACATCGATACAAGGTTCTCACATTGGGCTAGATGTTTTATCTGGTTCCCGGTTTGGGTCCTTTGGGCTCAACTTCCAAGCTTGATCCGACAAGATGTAGTTTTTGTTCCACGCCCGATATGACATTGGTGTTTGTATGCATGTGATCTGCTGCTCCTTGATCTAATATGATATCTTGAGCAGGGAGACAACAGTGTGTGACGGTGCAAAATACCGCCAGATCCCTCGGCAGGGGTCTAAGCGCAGCTGGAAGTCTTAGATTGGTGGTCACACACAGGGTTTATCCAGGTTCAGGCCTCTATAGAGTAATACCCTACATCCTGCTTGCTTTCGTTATTCATGGTGGAGGTATACCTTGTGGGAGGAGTTACAATGGTGTTTTTGTTGCTACTGAGATTTTGTCTATCAGAGATTGGATGCCCTAGGGGTTTGCCCAACCTCTCTTTATATAGACAGGGAGGTCTAGGGCTTACAAGATAGCAGATGCGATCTAGGGTGCCTCCACCCTTGTCTTGGAGGCCACAAAGATCTCTAGTGCTCCATTAAGGCTTCTTCGTTTGCCCTGGGCTTAGTGCCCCCCTGTAGACTCCAAGGCCGGGCTCCATTGAGAATGCCACCCCGGTGTAGGGCACCGCCATTTGCCCCCGAGCGTGACAGAGGTCGCAGAGGAGGTCCCCGAGATCTTTGACGGGTTGTTGTATTCCTCCGAGTTTTGCCTCGGCCTTCTCTTGCTGGGTGGCCGGATATTAGATGGGCGCATTCGCGCTACCCTGCAGGAGGCTGCACGCCAGACTTACGCTCCACCCTAGAGCAAGGTTGAAGTTTGCCAGGAAGGCTCTTAGAGTGTATTACATTAACATCAGGGGGTAATGATGATGTTGCAATGATTTTTGCGTCGGCTCCCAGTAAAAAAGGAAATCGGTGAAAGAGGGAAACACTTATGTGGCTTGTGTGACCCGACGCTTTTGTTTCGGGAGACGATAAGAGGAGAGAAAGTGGAGGGTTTTCAGTATCACCCCACTTGCTCATTTCAACTCCTTCCCCCCGCGACCTAGTTTCATTTGACGCGCCGCCAACACTTGTTCACCTGCTGCGTGTTTCACCGTCCTCATCTCCTCCAGTGCTGATGGCCAGAACAAGGAGCGTGAAGGGGGAGCAAGCTCCCTGGTAGAAGGCTTCGTCAAGTGCCGTCGGCAAGAAGCGGAAGCGGATCTCTTACAAGGAGGGAGAGTAGACAGTGCAGGCCGCTCCCAAGTCTATGGGTAAGTGGCTCCCCTCCATCGCCATGGAAGGGGAGGTCCAGGCATACAAGGGCCAGCTCATAATGCCAACGGATCCAAGGATCTGGCTCCCGACCGGAGAAGTTCCACTCGAGCCCTGTAATGGTGAGTACATCCCGTGCCTGGGGTACTTTGGGAGAGGCCTCGGATTCCCGATCCATAGCTTCGTGCGTGGCCTCCTGTAGTTCTTCGGCTACCAGCTGCAACACAATCTACCCAACGACGCGCTTCATATCACCAACTTCATCACTGAGGGAGTCCTGGATTAGGGGGTGTTCGGATAGCCGGACTATACCTTCAGCCGGACTCCTGGACTATGAAGATACAAGATTGAAGACTTCGTCCCGTGTCCGGAAGGGACTTTCCTTGGCGTGGAAGTCAAGCTTGGCGATACGGATATGTAGATCTCCTACCATTGTAACCGACTTTGTGTAACCCTAACCCTCTCCGGTGTCTATATAAACCGGAGGGTTTTAGTCCGTAGGACAACATTCACAACAACAATCATACCATAGGCTAGCTTCTAGGGTTTAGCCTCTCCGATCTCATGGTAGATCTACTCTTGAACTACCCATATCATCAATATTAATGAAGCAGGATGTAGGGTTTTACCTCCATCAAGAGGGCCCGAACCTGGGTAAAACTTTGTGTCCCTTGCCTCCTGTTACCATCCGGCCTAGACGCACAGTTCGGGACCCCCTACCCGAGATCCGCCGGTTTTGACACCGACATTGGTGCTTTCATTGAGAGTTCCTCTGTGTCGTCGCCGTCTGGCTTGATGGCTCCTACGATCATCAATAGCGATGCAGTCCAGGGTGAGACCTTCCTCCCCGGACAAATCTTCGTCTTCGGCGGCTTCGCACTGCGGGCCAATTCACTTGGCCATCTGGAGCAGATCGAAAGCTATGCCCCTGGCCGCCAGGTCAGATTTGGAAGTTTAAACTACACGGCTGACATCCGCGGGACTTGATCTTCGACGGATTCGAGCCACTGCCGAGCGCGCCGCACTGTCACAACGAGCATGATCTAGCTCTGCCGCCTAACAGTGCCCTGAAGGCCGCACCCGCATCGGCTTCGACCCTTAATTCGGAGCCAACTGCGCCGATCGAGGATGGGTGGTTGGATGCCACCTCGGGGGCTGCGATCCTAACGGTGATCGAGCCGAACACCAGCCCCACACTCCGCGAGACTCGTGATCCCAAAGAGCCAGACTCCTCTCCGGACTCCGAACCATTCGCGCCTCTGCCGATCGAATCCGATCGGACGCCGATCATGGAGTTTACTGCCGCGGACATCTTTCAGCACTCGCCCTTCGGCGATATTATGAAATCACTAAAGTCTCTCTCTTTATCAGGAGAGCCCTGGCCGGACTACGGTCAGCAAGGTTGGGATACGGACGATGAAGAAATTCAAAGCCCACCCACCACCCACTTTGTAGCCATTGTCGACGATTTAACCGACATGCTCGACTTCGACTCCGAAGACATCGACGGTATGGACGCCGATGAAGGAGACGATGAAGAACCAGCGCCTATTGGGCCCTGGAACGCCACCTCGTCATATGATGTATACATGGTGGACGCACCAAAAGATGACGACGAGGAGCGGAAGGACGCACCGAAGGCTTGTTCCCTCGAAAAGCAGTCAAAGCGGCGACGCAAGCGCCGCCCCAAATCCTGCCTCGACAGAAGTAGCGATCACACAGACCCAGCGCTGGAGCAGGGTGAACCGCTGCAGGACAACGGCAATCCGGATAATCAAACCGAACAAACAAATTCTATCAAGGATAATGGTCCGGACGACATAATGCCGGACAGGCACCCGGAGCAGCAGAATGCCCGTAAAAGGCTTGTTGCCACTGCGAGGAGTCTAAAAAAGCAGAAGTAAAGGCTCAAGGCTGCACAAGACACACTCCAAATCAGATGGAGTAAAATACTCAACACAGCAGCGATGTACGGCGACAATCGCCCCTCCAAGAGCTACCCAAAGCGGAAGCTGCTACCTGAATTCGATGAGGAGGCCTCAGACCCCCCACAACCAAATATCAAAGCAGCCACCTGGCCGGATAGACGACCCCTCTACCAACACAGAGCGGCATACAACGCAACTCACAATACAACATGCGACCCATGCGAGGGCTCGCACCCAAAGGTCGGCGCAACAAGATCCATCTATGGACCACGCAAGCGCGCCCCAGCATATAATGCAACACAACAAACATCCGAACAACGCGGTACACCCAGCTACAGGGGTGCCGCACACCCCCTATGTTTCACCGATGAGGTGCTGGACCATGAATTTCCAGAGGGATTCAAGCCCGTAAACATAGAGGCATACGATGGAACAACAGACCCTGGGGTCTGGATTGAGGACTACATCCTTCATATCCATATGGCTCAAGGAGATGATCTCCACGCCATCAAGTACTTACCCCTCAAGCTCAAAGGGACAGCTCGTCACTGGCTTAAAGGCCTCCCTGAAAGCTCCATTGGAAGTTGGGAAGAGCTCGAAGACGCCTTTCGAGCAAATTTTCAAGGGACTTATGTCCGGCCTCCGGATGCGGACGATTTGAGTCATATAATTCAACAGCCCGGAGAGTCAGCCCGAAAGCTTTGGAATAGGTTTCTTACTAAAAAGAACCAGATTGTCGACTGTCCGGACGCCGAAGCCTTGGAAGCTTTTAAGCATAGCATCCATGACGAATGGCTTGCCAGACACCTCGGCCAAAATAAGCGGAGAACGATGGCCGCATTAACAAACCTAATGACCCGCTTTTGCGCGGGCGAGGACAGCTAGCTAGCCACATGCAGCACCAGCGACCCCAGTACATCTGAAGTTAGAGATGGAAACGGGAAACCACGACGCGACAGCAATAACAAACGCCGGAATAAAGAAGACAGCATGAAGGGCACGACAGTAAATGCCGGATTCAAAAGCTCTCGGCCAGGTCAAAAGCCGCCCCCTAAAGGCACCAGGGATGACCTGTCCAGCCTCAACAAAATTCTAGACCAAGTATGTCAGATCCATAGTACCCCTGGTAAACCTGCTAATCATACCCACAGAGAATGTTGGGTCTTCAAGCAGTCCGGCAAGCTCAACGCCATACACAAGGGGGAGGATACACCAAGTGAAGACGAGGACGAGCCTCCCAAGCAAGACACGGGGGAACAAAAGAAATTTCCACCAGAAGTCAAAACAGTAAATGTGTTACACGTGATTAAGGGAAAAAACAACACGGCACTCCCAGGAAAATATACCCAAGTGCCTGTCATCGCGAAGTCCTGCCACTGGTCGTCTCAACCGATCACTTTCGACCATCGTGATTACTCAGCAAGTATCCGACACACAGGATGGGCTGCCCTGGTATTAGACCCAGTAATTGGCGGATATCACTTCACACGAGTCTTGATGGACGGTGGCAGCAGCCTAAACCTAATATATCACGATACAATCCGCGGGATGGGGTTAGACCCAACACAAATTCACCATAGCAATACTACCTTCAAAGGAGTAACGCTAGGCCCAGGGGCTCGTTGTACGGGCTCCCTCCTACTACAAGTTATATTCGGCTCCCCCGATAACTTCCGTCGCGAGCATCTAACCTTCCACATCGCTCCGTTTCAAAGTGGCTATCAAGCACTGCTCGGACGCGAAGCTTTCGCTCACTTTAATGCAATACCACACTACGCCTCCCTCACACTCAAGATGCCCGGTCCACGTGGCATCATTTTAGTGCACGGAAATATCAAGCGATCTCTGCGCGCCGAAGAGAGTGAGGCTGCCTTGGCAGCCGCACACTAAAGGCGCCCGGACCAGCGAAAGCATCCAATAGGTCGTCAAGACCTCAGAGACAACTAGTCGAGTCCGGCGCCGCTACTTGTACTTAATAAATGGTCACACCCCTATTTGTTAATACAAGGGGCTCAACGCACGCAGACAAGTGGCAATTTCTTCTCATCTTGAATTATACATGGTTTCTTTAAAAACTATCGTTTTGCACGACAACTTTTTCACCTAAATTCCTCTCTTTTACAGACGATCATCGTGCTACACCCGTCCAGGATACGGCACAATGGAGACACAAGCACAGACGTGCAGCTGGGACCCGCTCCAAGGATTCTTTTTAGATTAAGACCTTGCGTAAACCTTTTTTACTGTCTCTTGTTGATACATATCCATCATTGAGAAGGATGCTGACGTCTTGGCATGTGGCCACGCCAGAACAATGCACGTACCTGGACACAAGGGGCTTCTTACAAAGGCCATTATTTAGGCCCGGTTAATACCACTAAGACAGAATACCTTAGGGAGTGTTCGGCGTCGCGAGTTTGGCCTTATATGCATCAGCTCCGAATCATTGTCTTTGGTCAAATGTTGGGTTTGCCCGGCTCCTGTGTTTTGGTGCCTTACGTTCCGCTTTACCGGCTAAGGTAGCACCAGGAGAACTACTGCGATTGTGCCCTGGTTCATCCGGACGAGCACCTCAGTAGAGAAAGTCGAAAATTGACTATCATGATATAGCGTGAGACTGGTCAACCACTCGATGACCTGTTGGAATGTTAGAATTCCTCCGCCTTAACGCAGGGCCGTTTTCCGGCCAGGCATGTACGCACCCCGGGATTGGGAGAGTGCGGAGCCACCAGGGGCTATTTAGTAGCCCCACTGTCAAACTCCTATGGCTAAGTGAAAGTGCTAAAGCATTATAGTCCGGTTGCCTCGCTCGCTCCGCTATCACCTCCTTAATAGGACCAAGACGTTGGGTTAAGTGTGAACGCATGTTTTTGCGAGCACCTCCGCATTATATGCGTGAGGGTTAAAGCCGACGGCTGCAATCTTTCAGGTTATACACATGTATACATAAACGGCCGCCCAGGAGGCATCATATTACTTTCAGGCAAAAGTATAAAAATAGCCTTATAAAAATTTATAAAAGCATTTCGCTTACAATGAGATTACATATCACTCAAACATAATATTTTTTGAGCACTGGGTCTCGATCAAACGAGCACCCTCAAGAACTTCTTCAAAGTAGTGCTCAGCAGCCATTCGGCCTATGGCCGAATCCCAAGCTGCAACAGTGGTAGCATCCATCTCCAGCCAGTATGCTTTCACACGGGCAAAGGCCATCCGTGAGCCCTCTATGCACGCTGACCTCTTCATCGCATTAATGCGCGGCACCACGTCAAGGATCTACTATGCCAAGCTGAAATAGTTGTTCGGTTTTGGCCTTTCTAGCCATAGCTGATCCACAACAGACCTCATGGCGAGTCTGGACAACCTATTCAGTTCGGCCCATTCGGCTAATTGGTCAGTCAATGAAAGCGGACGCTCGGGAGAATGGAATTGTGTCCAAAACAGCTGGTCCACTTAATGGTCCGTCTGACCCAGGAAGTACTTGGCCACATCGGTAGCACTCGCCGCCAAATCCATGTACACATCCTCCGAACTCCACAGCCGAAGCTCCTCCGTCTTCGCCCTCATAGCAGAGCGGGTGTCTTTTCTCGTCGCAGCGGCCTTCTCAAGGTCCGATGCCTTCGCTAGGTTTTCCTTTTCAAGAACCCGGCAACGGTCGGCGGCGGCTTTTAATTCTATGGCCATCTTGGCCACCTTATCTCGGCTCTCGCCATGCGCAGCCTTCTCGGCTTTCAACTCTTCGGCCGCCTTCAAAGCAGCCGCATTACCAAACCTCGCTTGTTCCTTGGCTCGGGCAAGTTCTGCCCTCAAGGCTTCAACAGTGGCAGCTCCATCTGCAGTCACAGCATATTAAAGATACTGGCATCATGCTGCTCTTACTATGTGGCGTTTACCAGACAATGACTGAGGGAGTCCTGGATTAGGGGGTGTTCGGATAGCCGAACTATACCTTCAGCCGGACTCCTGGACTATGAAGATACAAGATGGAAGACTTCGTCCCGTGTCCGGAAGGGACTTTCCTTGGCGTGGAAGGCAAGCTTGGCGATACGGATATGTAGATCTCCTACCATTGTAACCGACTTTGTAACCCTAACCCTCTCCGGTGTCTATATAAACCGGAGGGTTTTAGTCCGTAGGACAACATACACAACAACAATCATACCATAGGCTAGCTTCTAGGGTTTAGCCTCTCCGATCTCGTGGTAGATCTACTCCTGTACTACTCATATCATCAATATTAATCAAGCAGGACGTAGGGTTTTACCTCCATCGAGAGGGCTTGAACCTGGGTAAAACTTCGTGTCCCTTGCCTCCTGTTACCATCCGACCTAGACGCACAGTTCGGGACCCGCTACCCGAGATCCGCCGGTTTTGACACCGACATTGGTGCTTTCATTGAGAGTTCCTCTATGTCGTCGCCATCAGGAAGGATGCCTCGCCCCGTCTTTAAAGACGGCACCGTTGCTAAGGGAGCTTTGGCTGTCGGCCAAACCCTCCGGCTAGGTGGTTTTCTTATGACCGCCTGTTCGGCTTCTGCGCCGACGATGACCTCTCGAGCCATCGAAAACAATCTTCATGTCAGCTCAGAACTCGCCGAGCAGTTAGATCCAATGGTGCTCTCCTCCATAAACGAGCTCTTGGATTGCTTCGCCACCCTGGGAGTCGCTACGGATTACGACCAGATTGGGCCTAAACCTGATCTGAGAGAGATTAACTCTCCCCAAGTCACCCATCACGTTGCCATGGTAGAGGGACAGTGCGGCGACCCTTCATCTATCTTAAGGACTCGCTATGTTCGGATTCCCGATACCTCCAAGCCGGATACCCGTGGAGGGGAGGATATCACTCAAAACCTGAATTTAGAGTCAGGCGACGGGCTGGATTCATTGGACAACATCCAGGAATCCAAATTTTCGAGTTCGGAAATTCCTCGGCCTCTGAGCCTTAGATGGGGTGAGGCTTTGGATTTAATTCCACCCACCCACCCCAACATAAGAGATCTATCCAAAATCAGGCAAGAACCCGATGAAACAGTACATCATTACTGGGCCAGATTCCTCCTGGTTAAGAACAGGCTAAGGGACTGCCGTGAGGAAGACGCAATCTCAATCTTCTGCAATAATTGCACGGACAAGGGAATACTCAATGCCATAAGTCGCCGTGATATTACACGCTTCGCTGACTTGGCGTCCATTGTACGAAAGTACTGTGTGATGGAAAGCGCCTAGAAAACCGAAATAAAATTTTGGGACAATCCGGCCCTGAATACAAACCCAGTCCGAAATAAAAGGGTGCATCATCACCAGTCACACGGGTCAAGCACTAAAAAGCAAAAACCCTCTACATGGCATGGAACCGTACTGGAAGGATGGCTTAATGGACCCTTTAAAATTCATAGTACAGAGGACGCCACACCAATTCACAGCCTCAGAGCATGTTGGATACTCCGGCAGGTGGCCAAAATTGGCGAAAATCTCCTAATTCCGGAGGCCACAGAAAGCCACCCCAGAGACACCAATACGGTATTAACAGTCTTCGAGACTTTCGCATCAAATAATATGCGAAAAAGGACACTCCGCAGCCTTGCCGAAGTCTACCAAGTAGCAACAATAAACCCATGGAGTGACACAGCTATTACCTTTAACACCAGTGATGAACCTAAATTCCGAACAGCCCGAGCACCTACCGCATTGGTCCTCAGTCCAATAGTGGACGGCTTTTGTCTTACCAAGGTACTCATGGACGACGGCAGCAGATTGAACTTCATTTATGAGGAGACCCTTCAAAAAATGGAAATAGACTGGAACCGCATTGAGCGAAGCAGCACAACCTTTAGAGGAATAATCCCCAGTCGGGAAGCGCGCTGTACAGGAAAAATCACACTAGATGTGGTGTTCGGCACGCCGGATAATTACAGGTCCGAAGAGGTCATGTTCTAGGTGGCTCCGTTCAGCAGCGGTTATCACACTCTGCTAGGGCGGGAAGCGTTTACAATCTTCCAAGCAATACCCCATTACGGGTACATGAAGCTCAAGATGCCCGGGCCTAATGGGATCATCACTCTCACTAGTGATCCGGACATAGCACTCCGCGCCGAAAACAAGACAGCCGCACTGGCCCTCGAGGCACTATCCGAAGCCCTAGCGGCTGAGGAGCTGACTACGCTGCGCTCTATGGTGAATAGGAACGATGTGGTACTCGACAAAAGATCCAAGTCCACCTCCTTTAAACCGGCGGACGAAATAGTCAAATTCCAAGTCCATCCAACGGACCCCAATAAAACAGCTTCCATCGGGGCACAGTTAAACCCTGATGTCGACGCCGCACTGCGAGAGTTCCTACGAGAGAACTGGGACATTTTCGCCTGGCACCCTTCAGACATGCCAGGAATCCCACGTAGGCTGGCCGAGCACAGCTTAAATATCCAAACAGGATTCAAACCTGTCAAACAGGCTCTTCGGCGTTTTTCCGAACCTAAGAGACAGGCCATGGGAGAGGAGCTAGCAAAGCTATTGGAGGCCGGATTCATCAGAGATATAAAACATCCGGACTGGCTAGCAAACCTAGTGATGGTACCAAAGAAGGACAAATCTTGGCGCTTGTGTGTTGATTTTAAAGACCTTAACAAGGCTTGCCCAAAGGATCCCTTCCCCCTCCCCCGCATCGATCAAATAATCGATGCTACCGTAGGACACGATTCATTGTGTTTCCTCGACGCATATTCCGGCTACCATCAAATCAAGATGGCAGAACCAGACCAAGCCGCAACGGCATTTATCACACCATACGGCCCATTCTGCTTCAACATGATGCCCTTCGGGCTCAAAAATGCCGGTGCAACATATCAGCGGATGATTCAGACATGTCTGGCAAGCCAGATCAGCAAAATAGTGGAGGCATATGTAGATGATGTGGTCATCAAAACAAGACATGTTGAATCTCTAGTAGACGACTTGAGGCTGGCATTTGATAACCTCCAAACATACGACATCAAGCTCAACCCGGAAAAATGCGTTTTCGGCGTTCCAGCCGGAAAGCTCTTGGGCTTCATTGTATCCGGTAGAGGAATTGAAGCAAATCCAGCCAAGATCCAAGCTCTATCGCAACTGGATATCCCAAAGGACCTCAAACAAATACAAAAATTAACTAGATGCGTGGCGGCTCTAAGCCGCTTTATCTCCCACTTGGGAGAAAAGGCCCTACCCCTTTACCGCCTCCTTCGGCGCACCGAACACTTCAAATGGACAGATGCAGCCACGGCCGGACTCGACGAAATAAAAGCCATACTGGCAACAAACCCAGTCCTGGCCGCGCCAAACATTGGCGAACCAATGCTATTATACATTGCAGCAACACATCAGGTTGTAAGCGCAGTGCTCGTCGTCGAACGAGAAGCGGACGGACACAAATTCCCCCTTCAAAAGCCGGTCTATTATGTGTCCATTGTCCTCACTCCCTACAAATCATGGTACCTGCATTATCAAAATATTGCGTACGCGGTATTCATGGCATCCCGGAAGCTACGGCACTACTTTCAAGAGTGTTCAATAACAGTAGCCTCGGAAGTACCACTTAACGATATTATAAACAACCGTGATGCAACGGGCCGGATTGCAAAATGGGCCATTGAGCTCCTCCCGTTTGACATAACTTATAAGCCACAGCGAGCCATCAAGTCGCAAGTCTTGGCCGACTTCGTCGCAGAATGGACGGAGGCCGAACTCCCTAAAGAGTACGGCACATATTCAAATTGGATCATGCATTTCGACGGCTCCAAGATGTAGGCCGGACTGGGGGCTGGCATCGTTTTGACGTCCCCCACAGGAGACACAGTTCAATACGTACTACAGATTATGTACGCGGACTCCAACAATGCAGCCGAATATGAGGCCCTTTTACATGGTCTCCGGATGGCAGTATCCATGGGCATCCAATGCCTAGAGGTGCGCGGGGACTCGAACCTCGCAATATCCCAAATAAATGTAGACTTTGATGCCAAGGATCCAAAAATGGCAGCTTACCGCAACGCCGTCCTAAAAATGTCAGCTCGGTTGGAGGGGCTTGAATTTCACCATATAGCCCGGGAAAATAATCAGGCGGCAGATGTCCTGGCACGCATCGGCGCAAAACGCGATGTAGTCCCCCCCAACATCTTCTTGGAAAGGCTGTTCAAGCCATCCGTAGTATGGGAAGGGGAGCCGAACAATAACAGCCCGGACCCAACCGCACTGCCCGACACCGAATATTCTGACACAATCAGAGGCTCTGCCAATGAAATAACACCTTCAGCCCACATAATAATGGTCGTCATCGCCCCGTGGATAGAACCATTCCTCGCCTACCTTACTAGGCAGGAACTCCTCGAGGACCAAAATGAGGCACGCTGCATAGTGCGGCGATCCAAAGCCTACAGAGTCCACGAGGGAGAGCTTTATAAGAAAAGCACTACCGGAGTCCTTCAAAGGTGCATCTCCGAAGAGGAGGGGCGGAACCTCCTGGCTGAAATTCATGCCGGACTCGGCGGTCATCACGCTGTAGCCCGGTCCCTTGTAAGCAAGGCCTTCCGCACAGGCTTTTATTGGCCGACGGCCCGGGCAGACGCTCAGGACTTAGTCCAATGATGCACCGGTTGCCAGCTCTTTGCAAACCAAAGCCATATGCTACCCACCGCCCTCCAAACTATCCCCATTACTTGGCCCTTCGTGGTCTGGGGGCTTGACATGGTTGGACCCCTTAAAGGCGGAACTCACAAGCAAAAATACTTACTGGTCATGGTGGATAAGTTCACCAAATGGATAGAAGCCAAGCCTGTTAAGACGGCCGAATCCAGACCAGTGATAGACTTTATATCCGGGGTTGTACACCATTACGGCGTCCCCCACAGAATCATCACTAATAACGGCACGAACTTCACGGCCGACGAAGTAAAACTCTGGTGCAAAAACATGGGCATCAAGCTCGATTATGCTTCCGTCTATCACCCACAAACTAACGGCCAGGTCGAACATGCAAATGGTCTTATCATAAGCGGCATCAAACCCAGATTAGTGCGGTCCCTCAAGGAATCTAACACGCACTAGGTAGAGGAGCTCGACTCCGTACTCTGGGGGCTGCGGACCACGCCGAATCGCACCACCGGATACACACCATTCTTTATGGTGTACGACGCAGAGGCAGTTTTGCCTTGCGACATAATTCATGACTCACCTCGAGTGCGCATGTACAAAGAAAGAGAAGCCAAGCTCGATCGGCAGGACAGCTTGGACGCATTGGAGGAGGAGCGTGATGTGGCAAAAGCCCGTTCCGCATTCTATCAACAGCAGGCTCGAAGATACCAAAGCAGAGAAGTACGGGCCAAAATTTACAACGTTGGCGAATTAGTTCTACGACTACCGGACAAGAAAAAGGACAAACTCAAGCCCAAGTGGGAAGGTCCCTTCATAATTGACCAAGTCCTGACTGGTGGAGTGTACCGCCTGCGGGATGCATCGGATAACCAACTCAAGCCAAACCCATGGAACGCAGCCCGTCTCCGAAGATTCTATCCTAACGCCGGACTCTGTGTTCGTCTCCTTCCTCTGTCCATTTTTTATATATTTTCTGTCTTACATTTCTCTTCTGCTCTCTCTCTTATAGCCTTTAAAGGCTCAGAAAGTGACGTGCTATCCACGCTCATTAAACCTGGGGGCTTCTTTAAACAGAAGCTTATTCATACGGGCTTCATGCCCAACACATGTGTCACACTTCCGCATGTACCTTTTATTCACCATTATATGCATCGATATGACTTAAGTTTTGGCCAATCTGGGTTGCCTGGCTCCTGTGCTTACCCCTACGTTCCCGATTGTTCGGCTAGGTGGTAAAGGGAGCACCTCTGCGATTGTCACTGTCGGGTCAGCCGGACATGTACCTTAGACTGGGTGAAGCCGAAAGCTAGCGTTCTTAAGGGAATATTCGGTCGGTGAACTAAAGATGATCTTCTTTATTTTTATCTATACGCCCCCAGATGTTTTTCCTGCGTTTCTTTTCGCAGCATGGACATGCACCTTAGGGCGTGCCTCCCAGGGAAAGGAACCCCTAACGGAACTATTCTCCCTGGAAGATATTTCTTACTAACCATGTAATATAACATAACTAGTCGGGCACTTGTCTGTTCAAGCCCTAATGACCCCTACGCCTGGTCTCCATGCATTCCCCGGTTCCTATATAACCGCATGGGAATTCGGACACACTCTGGACCGTCAGGTCCTGAGGCTGAAGCGAAAAGGTCGGCCATGACAAATGATCTACAATCCGGCTAGAAGGCATTATAAATGTCAATTAAATTACATAGTCATTTTGACTGATTGTATTCCTCTTCAATACCATCTAACAGGCTGTCTAATTAACAGTCCTGCTGGGAATACTTTGCGGCCAACTCTACTTGGCCGTATACTAAGCTTACAGGGATCTCCTTCCCATCGGGCCCTACAGGACCGACCTCGGCCATGTGGTTGGGGTCAACCTTTGCGTACCGCGTCTTCACCATGGCCCAGGCCTCCCTAGCGCCTTGACGGCAGGCTGATATCTTCCACAAGCGGAAGCGCCGCCATGCTCCCTTTAGCTTCTTCTCAAGCTCTCCAAGACCTTCGGGCATGGAGACGGATGGCCACAGGGCCTGGGCGACGCCTTGCATCGCCTGCCGAACTCGATCGAGCAGTTGCGAGAGCTCAGGAAGAAGGTCCCCCGTAGAACCGGGCATCTCCTCTGCAGGACGACCTGTTAGCACACCTACAGACATTGCTCTGTTAGTCAACTTCCCCGCTGAACTTTCTTTCAAAGGTTCGTTCAAGCACTTACTAAATATGCCGCGCCGAAGCCGCTGATTCTCCTTCATGGAGTCTGACAGCTGGGCACGAACATCTTTCAGCTCGACACCCAGCTTGGTGTTGGCATCTTGGAGATCGTTCTTCTCCCGCCTCACCTTTGTCAGCACCTTCTCACCAGCCTTTAGCTGGCGTAGGAGGTGTTGCCTTTCCGGATTCAATCCGGCGCCATCTGCAATTTCATTCGTACCCATGCCGTGCTTTGCAAAATACTTATCTTTCGAAGTGTATATTACTAGAGGGGGTCTCCTTGGGCTCCCCTGCCGTGGCTAGTGCGGCCTCAAGTTGGGCTTTGCACTCTTCCAGCTCCTTGGACAGTAGGGAATTCTTTTCTGTAAGAACCTGCATAACAAATGGTCCTTAAATCAGTTATTCTAACTGTTTCAAGTCTCGGGGGCTACTGGTATATATATATAATTACCAGAATTTTCTTACCCGTATGTCTTTTACATATTGCTCCGTGGCTCTGGCTAGACCATTTTGAGCGGCACAGAGGTATGCATCTCCCGAGTTGAAGGCATCTAATGCCCCTTGGGAGAAACAAGCGTCGCGAAAAATTGTCCGGCGATGCCTGTGGTTCATGGCACTCTCCACCTCAGAGTTGGTGGCAGACAACCCGTGCACATCCTCCGTCGGAGGAGCGTCTCGCGCGCGCCTTACATTCGCCTCCGCCTCCGGACCAGGCTTTGGAGCCTGGCTGGTGGAGGCGTGATTGGCAGCCTTTCCGGATATAGTCCGGCGAGGCCTCTTTGTCCTGAAGAGAGCGCGAGTGTCAATGTGCCTCGAAGGTATAACACCTGGGATAAGGGGGCGCGCCATACCTTTGCGTTGACGCCTCAGTCCGGACTACACTTCTTTTCTGCCCACGGGGCCCTACGGCCCCTCGTTGGCTTGTCGCCGCAGGTTCAACCTTCCGCCTTAATAACCTCCCCTGCAAAGTTCAGTTGTAATCAGGAAACTGAAAACACGAGTGGGCGGACACCTATTCGGGGTACTGGGACTTCGATCTCAGTTACCTGGGGGTCAGGATTAGCCCTGGGTAATCGGCCGTAATGGCCACCAAGGCATTGTCCTTACTCAATTGATGGAACACTCCATTAACCAGCTTCACAGATATGTCCGGATCCTCTTGAGAGGCCGGGTCGAGGGACCATCCTGGGTCCTCGGGTTGTGGAGGAGGGCTGCTTATTTCCTTAACAGCCCGACGCAGTTCCTGCATTGAAGTCGTCAGACTGAATATTTAACAATGGGAATACAAAACAGATGGACAAGTACGGCCGCTTACCCAGCTTGGGGGATTGTGCATAGAGAATCCACCCTGAGGGTTGACGCGGAGAAATTCCTCCTCTTCTCCCTTATACAAAGTGGACAAGATCTTTAGTAGAGCGGCAGCTGAATCCGGCCCCTTACGGCCGTAGTAGGTGGCGTCGTCCTCCCCGTTGAAGTCCCACATGGGGTGGCTTCTATACTGAAGCGGCTGCACCCCCCGCATAATGCATTCGGCCATAACCCCGATCGTGGTTAGTCCGGAATGGGCTAACAATGTTATTCAGCCCATCAGGTAAATGATGTCCCTGTCACTTTCCCTCAGAGGGCTTCGTGGGCGCCAGCTTAGGCGCTTCTTTAAGGGAGCACTGTTGAATTCAGGGAGGCCGATCTGGACAGGATCCGGCAGCGGGACGTCTTCTATATAAAACCATTCCGGGGCCAGTCTTCGGACGCCTTTTTTGGGGTTCCAAACAGATATCCGGTCTCGGCGATGAGCCACACTTCGGCTCCGCCCACTTGATACATTGACCCCTTCTTGGAACGGGGCACGAGGCAGAATAGCTCTTTCCACAGCCCGAAATGAGCCTCAACACCCAAGAATAGCTCGAAGAGGGCTACAAAGCCCGCGATATGCAATACGGAGGCAGGCGTGAGATTATGTAGCTGGAGGCCATAGAACTCTAGCAGCCCCCGGAGAAACGGATGGATTGGAAATCCGAGCCCCCTTATTAAATAAGGGACGAGGCACACCCGCTCTCCTTTGGAGGGATTAGGGGCACTCTCTGCTTGCTCTCCGCCGTTATAGACGGCAAGACCGGCTCGAACCGGGACCATATAGGCCGGGGGGAGAAATCCCTTGGTCTGGAGCATCACTAGCTCGCTATGCGGGATGGAGCATCTCTCCCAATATCCAAGCTTAGGGCTGGAAGGGCGAGGGGAGGAGTTGCAACGGCTGGCCATGGTGGAATGGACCTTTGTCGGATGCGCTCTGATGAACACTCGCGAAGGGGAGAAGGTGTGGTTTGGATCTAAATCCTCGTCCCCTTAAATAGGGCAGCTCATTTACGCGGCTAGGGGTGTGGATGTAAAAGCACTCAGACTTTTCATATTCGTTTGACACGTGGGAAGCGGCCATTATTGGGCGTAGAAGCCAAGGAGCACAACATCTACAAGAAACCGGACTTTATTCAACAGGTACACAGAATTTGGGGGAGAACCCGCCTTGCAATGCCGAAGACAATCTGCGTGCCGGACTCATCGTCATTGAAGCCTGGTTCGGGGGCTATTGAGGGAGTCCTGGATTAGGGGGTGTTCGGATAGCCGGACTCCTGGACTATGAAGATACAAGATTGAAGACTTCGTCCCATGTCCGGAAGGGACTTTCCTTGGCGTGGAAGGCAAGCTTGGTGATACGGATATGTAGATCTCCTACCATTGTAACCGACTTTGTAACCCTAACCCTCTCCGGTGTGTATATAAACCGGAGGGTTTTAGTCCGTAGGACAACATACACAACAACAATCATACCATAGGCTAGCTTCTAGGGTTTAGCCTCTCCGATCTCGTGGTAGATCTACTCTTGTACTACTCATATCATCAATATTAATCAAGCAGGACGTAGGGTTTTACCTCCATCGAGAGGGCCGAACCTAGGTAAAACTTCGTGTCCCTTGCCTCCTGTTACCATCCGGCCTAGACGCACAGTTCGGGACCCCCTACCCGAGATCCGCCGGTTTTGACACCGACAATGACACTTACCCTGTGCCTCGTCAAGCCTTTTGTTAACAAGCTCGATGTCGGTGTCTGCCGCATCCAACTGCCATTTTATATGGGCAAACTCGCTAGTCCGGCTAGCCACCGGAGCTTCCATCACCTGCACATAGAGGTAGTATGGTTATTACCTGGGAATATGATCCTCTGTTTGTCGTCGTTTCCGATGACAACCAGAGTCTCAGGGGCTACTATCTACACAGGGCACACCTAGCATGTGCAGGACTATCATACATTATTTTATGTACCTCAAAGCCTGTCAGTAGACTCATAAAATCTTTATGCAATCCGCTTTCGGCGGACAAGATTCTCTCCATCACCGTATTCATCATCATACGGTGTTCATTTGAGATGTCCGCTCGCCCCACCAACTCCCTCAGAACATCCGATCGCACACTAGACGGTGCCGGACTCTTTTGTCTACTCTCTTCGGGATCCGGACACTGGGAGCTTCGGGGGTCAAGATTATATTCTGGCTTCACCAGACTCGGAGAGGCCCTCCGCGACGACACTTCGGGGTCGCCCGCTTCCGGAGCGGAGGAGTCCGGAGGTGGCGTTTCGCTCTCCATCATCTCTGGAAGAAGATCCCCTGAAGACGAGCTCATTTGAGAGGGGCTAAGGCCCAAACTGCAAAATATATGCGGTGGTTATTTCCTCAGAAGAAAAAGATGGCATACCTATGCTATGACAGTATTTCGGGTCACTTATGACTCACTGGAGAATTGATCCCCCCGCGGACTTAGTGCGAAAAAGCACCCCCCAAGGTAGGACCCTCTGTGGGAGACCTCTTCTCCCGTTTGGAAGCTTCAGCTTCCAATCCCCGGGCGCAGTCCTTTTCCTCCTCCGGTCGTCTTCCTTCATGGAGACGCTCGCTCCCTCAGTTAGAATGGGCAGCGTTGGGGGCCGCGTCCGCCCGTATTATCCTCCCCAGTATCTTCCTTCAAGGGATCCGGGCAAGGTGCGACCTGGAGCATCTTTTCCAATACCGGATTGTCCAAACCCTCAGATAGGGGGGCCGAACACCGAATCAACTTCGCCTTTGTTAGCCAGTCCTGGTCAAAAAGCGAACTCTCAGAAATAACTTCGTAACAAATGAGAGGTAGTATGTTCGGCCGGAAGATTCCTTACCTGTTCGGCGGCGCGGTTTCTACTCAGGTCCATGTCCTCGGTGATTTCCGGACACTCTACCTGAGGTCCGAAGAATGACTTGTACATCTCCTCATGCATCAGGCCGAGGAAATTTTGAATGACACGCGGTCCTTCGGGATTGAACTCCCACAAGCGAAGGGGCCGGCGTTTGCAAGGCTGGACTTGACAAACTAGCATAACTTGAATTACCGCAACCAAATTAAAGTCTCCATTGAAGAGATCTCGAATGCGGCTCTGTAGTAAAGGCACGTCCTTGGCTGGACCCCAGCTCAGACCTCTGCTGATCCACGACATCAGTTGTGTTGGAGGGCCCGAGCAGAAAATAGGGGCGGCCGCCCACTTGGCACTTCTAGGAGCTGTGATGTAGAACCACTCCTGTTGCCACAATTCAGACACCTCTGGAATGGAACCTTTGGGCCATGGAGCTCCCGTCATCTTACGTATTGAGGCACCTCCACACGCTGCATGTTGCCCCTCGATCATCTTTGGCTTTACTTCAAAGGTCTTGAGCCACAGGCCGAAGTGAGGGGTAACCCGGAGGAAGGCCTCAGACACGACAATAAACATCGTGATACGAAGAAAGGAGTCCGGAGATAGGTCATGGAAATCTAGCCCGTAATAAAACATCAAACCCCTGATGAAAGGATGCAGAGCCAGGCCTAGACCTCGGAGGAAGTGGGAGACGAACACGACGATATCGTTGGGTTCGGGGGAGGGGACGGCCTACCCTCGGGCAGGCAGCCGATGCGGAATCTCGGCGGTCAGATATCTGGCCTCCCTCAACTTTTTGATGTCTTCTTCCGTGACGGAGGAAGGCATCCATCGGCCTTGAAGGATAGATCCAGACATGATTGAAGGTTCAGAGCACCTGACCTAAACTTCGGGTGTTTGAGCTCGAGGTGGGGGAAGGATTCGATTGAGCACGGGAGGGAAAAAATAAAAGCCTTGCCCCTTATAAAGAAGGTGAATATCAAGCGTCCTCTCTGTGGCCGTTTGGACTTGCCTATAGTCTAGGAGTCCTAGAAGCCGTTGGGTTACCCATGCCCGTATTAATTAGAATCCCGGAATAAGGGGACACGATCTCTGCTTTAACAAAGACGTGCCAAGGAAACCGCCTCGCATAACACGCTGAGGTGGGGTAATAAAACGATTCGGATAAAGGCTTGGCCGTGGTGCGATGTCGCACTACGGAATAGGTCAGCAGATTAGATTTGTGTAAATATTATTCTCTCTATGGCAATGTGTGGAAACTTATTTTGCAGAGCCGGACACTATCTTTGTGTTCAAAATCTTCTATGAAGTACTTGGAGGAGGAACCCTCCTTGTAATGCCAAAGACAATCTGTGCGACGGACTCGTCGTAATTGAAGTCTGGTTCAGGGGCTACTGAGGGAGTCCTGGATTAGGGGGTGTTCGGATAGCCCGACTATACCTTCAGACGGACTCCTGGACTATGAAGATACAAGATTGAAGACTTCGTCCCGTGTCCGGAAGGGACTTTCCTTGGTGTGGAAGGCAAGCTTGGCGATACGGATATGTAGATCTCCTACCATTGTAACCGACTTTGTGTAACCCTAACCCTCTCCGGTGTCTATATAAACCGGAGGGTTTTAGTCCATAGGACAACATTCACAACAACAATCATACCATAGGCTAGCTTCTAGGGTTTAGCCTCTCCGATCTCGTGGTAGATCTACTCTTGTACAACCCATATCATCAATATTAATCAAGCAGGATGTAGGGTTATACCTCCATCGAGAGGGCCCGAACCTGGGTAAAACTTCGTGTCCCTTGCCTCCTGTTACCATCCAGCCTAGACGCATAGTTCGGGACCCCCTACCCGAGATCCGCCGGTTTTGACACCGACAATCACTTTCTGTTAGTGCTACATCGGAATAGCTCCTTACTTCAAGTTGTTCCACCATTTCTTTTGGTTTGCGTCTAGTCGAACGAGGGCATGATCTACGACCTCGGGGGCACATCCTGCAGTTCTGACCCTCCACATTCTTTTCCTCCGGTCTCCCAAAATATGTTCAGGAATGGCACAAGTACTGGTTCTATGTGGAAGGTTTTGGGGATGATTTGCAAGCCTTTGTGAACAAGACCCTGAAGAAGCTTGAAGGTTGTGGGTTCCGCTAACCAAGTTGTGCCAGAGGCCAAGGCTCTGGCGGAGTCTAAGCGTCCACTTGAAGAAGGGCAGGTTGACCAGAGGCCACATTGTGCAGGCCTGCGTGGCACGACGTGTCTTGTCGCTACAGGGCCGGGCTCTCCCACTGTTCCAATATGCTTCATCGAAGGACCTCGCGCGGGTCTCCTAGGAGGAGCTGGGCCCGGAGGACATCAACACACACCTTGGCTTCTTGGTGGGGCCCAAGACCTTCACGAAGTCAAAGAAGAAGGTTGTCAAGCCTTTTTCGACTGACCCCTTGCCGAGCAATGTAAGTATTCTTTGTGGCTCTGTCTTCGTTCGAGGTTGGGGAATTTCATCATGCCATCCTTCGTCTTTATTGAAAAGGGGTTCACCGCCTTCCTGACGTTCCGCTCGGATCCCCCGCTATCAGGGCAGCAAGTCAGCACTGCTCTGGCCGCCCTGATGACGGTAGGTCCTCTCGAGCCTACACAAGCAAAGGGAGGGTCCACTAATAAGAAGAAAGGGCCCCTCATAGAGGCCTCTGTCTATGCAAAC
The DNA here is from genome assembly GCF_056163025.1 of Triticum urartu. NCBI lineage: Eukaryota > Viridiplantae > Streptophyta > Magnoliopsida > Poales > Poaceae > Triticum > Triticum urartu. The sequence continues at coordinate 220,142,198 of NC_141879.1, read as the reverse complement.
GAGGAAGAGCTCGATGAGCAGGAGGGCGACGAGGGTGCGACCTCCTTACCAAGTGACCATGGTAGCGCCGAGGTCGAAGACGACGACGATGATGATGAAGACGATAATGGTGACGCCACGGATGACGACGACGATGATGATGCAGGAGATGCCAAAGAGGTCGGGGATGATGAGGTTGGCACTGATGTGCTGGAGGAGGCCACTGATACTTCTCCAACGTATCTATAATTTATGAAGTATTCATGCCATGTTTATTATAATTTTATATGGTTTTGGTGCACTTTTATATAACTTTTATATGATTTCCATGGACTAACATATTGACCTAGTGCCCAGTGCTAGTTGCTGTTTTCTGCTTGTTTTTGGTTTTCCAGAAAATCCCTATCAAATGAAGTCCAAATGCAACAAAACTTTTTGACGATTTTTTGCAACAAAAGAGACCCCCGAAGCTTCGTGGGAGGATGACATGGTTGAATCTGCATTGCAATTTCCCCAAAGAGGAAGGGATGATGCAGCACATCTATGGTAAGTATTTCCCTCAGTTATTAAACCAAGGTTATCAATCCAGTAGGAGAACCAAGCAACACTATGTAAATGGTACATGCAACAAAGAATAACTACTTGCAAGCCAACACGAAAGAGGGGTTTTCAATCCCTCCATGGTAAAAAGATAGATTAAATTGTATGAGAATGGATAAATAGATCTAGCAAAAACACAAAATAAAATAAGTAAAGAAAAAGTGCAGCAAGGTATTTTTGGGTTTTTGGAATAATAGATCTAAAAACAATATGATAAAAGATAGACCCGGGGGCCGTAGATTTCACTAGTGGCTTTTCTTGAGAAAATAGCATACAGTGGGTAAAAAAATTACTGTTGGGCAATTGATAGAAGAGCAAATAATTATGATGATATCCATGGCAAGGATCATGTATATAGGCATCACGTCCAAGATTAGTAGACAGACTCCTGCCTGCTGATACGTCCATTTTGCATCATGATTTCTTACTGATATTTATGATGTTTTCATGCATAATAATACTTTTTGGAGTAATTCTAATGACTTTTCTCACATAATATGGAAGGTACACACAAAGAGGGAGAATTCTGGCAGCTGGAAATCTGGACCTGGAAAAGCTATGCCAGGATACCTATTCCGCAGAACTCCAAACAAGCTGAAACTTTACGTAGATTGTTTATGGAATATATGAGGAATATTGGATCCAATAAGTACCAGAGGGGGACCACCAGGTGGGCACAACCAACTTGGGCGTGCCAGGGAGCCCAGGCGCACCCTGGTGGGTTGTGCTCACCCAGGCCCACCTCTGGTGCCAATATTCTGGTATATAAGTCATTTTCACCTAGAAAAAATATAAGGGGAGGACTTTCGGGACAGAGCGCCACCGTCTCGAGGCGGAACTTGGGCAGGAGCACTTTTGCACTCCGGCAGAGCGATTCCGCTGGGGGAACTTCCCTCCCGGAGGGGGAAATCATGGTCATCATTATCACCAACAATTGTCCCATCTTGGGGAGGGCAATCTCCATCAACATCTTCAACAACACCATATCCTCTCAAACCCTAGTTCATCTCTTATGTTCAATCTTGTTACCGGAACTATAGATTGGTGCTTGTGGGTGACTAGTAGTGTTGATTACATCTTGTAGTTGATTACTATATGGTTTATTTGATGGAAGATTATATGTTCAGATCCATTATGCTATTTAATACCCCTCTGATCTTGAGCATGTTTATCACTTGTGAGTAGTTACTTTTGTTCTTGAGGTCACGAGAGAAATCATGTTGCAAGTAATCATGTGAACTTGATATGTGTTCGATATTTTGATAGTATGTATGTTGTGATTCCCTTAGTGGTATCATGTGGACATCGACTACATGAAACTTCACCATATTTTGGCCTAAGGGAATGCATTGTGGAGTAGTTATTAGATGATGGGTTGCGAGAGTGATAGAAGCTTAAACCCTAGTTTATGCGCTATTCCGTAAGGGACCGATTGGGTCCAACAGTTTAATGCTATGGTTAGGATTTATCCTTAATACCTTTCTCGTAGTTGCGGATTCTTGCGAGGGGGTTAATCATAAGTAAGAGGTTTGTTAAAGTCAGAACAACACCTATGCACCGGTGCACCCACATATCAAATTATCAAAGTAGCGAACATAAATCGAATCAACATGATGAAAGTGACTAGATGAAATTCCCGTGTACCCTCAAGAACGCTTTGCTTACTATAAGAGACTGTTTTGGCCTGTCCTTTGCCTCAAAAGGATTGGGCTACCTTGCTGCACTTTTGTTACTATTATCATTACTTGCTTGTTACAAAATATCTTGCTATCAAACTATTATGTTACTTACAATTTCAGCACTTGCAGACATTACCTTGCTAAAAACCATTTGTCATTTCCTTCTGCTCCTCGTTGGGTTCAACACTCTTACTTATCGAAAAGAGCTGCAATAAATGTTTCTCATACCAATCATTGGTATGCTGACTATGATAATTACATTGTTGCTAAATTTTTACCAGCTAGCTTTACATATCAACAAAAGAAAAAAATTCTTCTATGATTTAAGACATTACTTTTGGGATGACCCACATCTTTATAAAGGAGTAGATGGTATTATTAGACATTGTGTACCTGAGCATGAACAGGGAAAAATCCTACGGTAATGTCACTCTGAAGCTTATGGAGGGCATCATGTGGGAGACAGAACTGCTCACAAGGTATTGCAATTTGGATTTCATTGGCCTACTCTTTTCAAGGATGCCCGTAAGTTCATCTTATCTTGTGATGAATGTCAAAGAATAGGTAATATCGGTAAGCGTCAAGAAATGCCTATGAATTATTCACTTGCTGTTGAACCATTTGTTGTTTGGGATTTGATTACATGGGACCTTTTTCCTTCCTCTAATAGGTACACACATATTTTGGTTGCTATTGATTATGTTAGTAAGTGGGTAGAAGCTATTCCAACTAGTAGTGCTGATCACAACACCTCTATTAAAATGCTCAAGGAAGTTATTTTCCCAAGGTTTGGGGTCCCTAGATATTTAATGACTGATGGTGGTTCACACTTTATTCCTGGTGCTTTCCGTAAAATGCTTGCCACGTATGATGTTAACCATATAATTGCATCACCTTATCATCATCAATCTAGTGGTCAAGTTGAACTTAGCAATAGAGAAATAAAATTAATTTGCAAAACACTGTCAATAGGTCCAGGAAGAATTGGTCTAAGAAATTAGATGATGCACTTTGGGCTTATAGAACAACATATAAAAATCCTATGGGTATGTCTCCTTATAAAATGGTTTATAGAAAAGCTTTTCATTTGCCTCTTGGGTTAGAACATAAAGCATATTGGGCAATTAAAGAACTCAACTATGATTTCAAACTTGCCGGTGAAAAGAGGTTGTTTGATATTAGCTCTTTAGATGAATGGGGAACCCAAGCTTATGAAAATGCCAAGTTATTTAAAGAAAAAGTTAAAAGATGGCATGATAAAAGAATCCAAAAGCATGAGTTCAAAGTAGGAGAATATGTTCTTTTGTACAACTCCCATTTCAGATTCTTTGCAGGAAAACTCCTCTCCAAATGGGAAGGACCCTATGTTATCGAGGAGGTTTATCGGTCCGGAGTTATCAAAATAAATAATGCTGAAGGTACTAACCCGAAGGTTGTTAATGGGCAACGAATAAAACATTATATGTCAGGTATGCCCATTAATGTTGAAAGTAATATTATCCAAACTATGACACCAGAAGAACACATAAAAGAGTCCTTCTGGAACACTCCAGAATCGTTAAAAAGAGGAGGTACATGATATAGTAAGTAAACAGAGAAGAAGACGTAGGGGTGGGCACAACACACTAGGGCGCTCCTGGCTTGCCAGGTGCACCCAGGTGGGTTGTGCCCACCTCGGGTACCTTCCGGACTCCGTTTTTCTATAGTTTGCTTGTCTCCCAAGATAAAAATCTTTATATACCCCCGAACCTATTGACTACAGTATTGCGAAGAAATCTTCTGTTTCTTTTCCTTGCTATTTTCTGACAGATTCAGCTAGGCCAGCATCATGTCTTCCTCACCCTCCAACAACGGAGAAGAAGACGTAGGGGTGGTTCAGGAGGATCTAAGGAGAGAGGGATCTGAAGAGGTTGCTATGGAGGAAGAAGAGGAAAATCCTTTTGTGGTTCACTCTCCGGTTTCCGAGAGAGGCACATTGGCCGGCATATCTACTCATCTGAATCCTCATCGAGCTATGGGATCATAAAATAATCAAGAGAGCCTCGAAGTGCAAGAAGAAAACCCACCAAGAAGGCCTTTACATAGGTTACATCGTAACAATTTTCACAATTTGATTCACAATTATGGGTTCAAGAATACTCCTTGTAGGCACATACCGTCCAATTGGGACATATCTCACCCAAGAGAAAATAGTGCAGGAACAAACACCTGGGGCCCGGAAAACAAGCACATAATGGTTGAGGTGAAGAAAAACAGTGAGTTACTTCATCAAGCCCTTCAGGAGATTCAAGGTTTGAAGGATCTATTCATGATTATATTGGAGAATACCACTACTTCATCACCACCACCTTCTTCATCACAAAAAGAAAATTGAGTATCAGGTATGGGCACTCCCATTGGATCCCGCCAAGCTTAGGGGAGGTGCCCTGGTATCGTATCACCCCCACTACCTTTTTCCTTTACTTATTTTAGTTCGACCCTGTCGGATTTCGTGTTCCGGTAGACCCTTGAGGATCGAACACTAGGGTGCGCACGGAGATCTCTCCCCTACCGATCTACGCCCAATCCCCTCGCATGATTTGAGCTGGAAACAACGAACAACACAAGGGACACAAGGTTTATACTGGTTTGGGCCATCGTTGTGGTGTAATACCCTACTCCAGTGTGTGGTGTGGTGGATTGCCTTAGGGGCTGATGAGGATCAGTACAAAGGAAGAACAACCTCGCGAGAGGTGTTCTTGAGCTGGGGCGATGAACTGCTAGGGTGAGTTCAGTCGCCTCTCTTTCTCTCTGCTAGGGTTCTACCAGATTTCCAGCCATCCCTCTACTCTGTGGTGGCTAGCTCTATTTATAGAGGCCCTGGGCCTCTCCCCAAATAATGAGCGGGAAGGGCGCCAACAATTGGCCATTTTGAAGGGGAACAGGTAGTACAAGTTATCCTGACCAAAGGTGGTCTTCGGCTGCCAAAAGTACTAGTGATGACGCTGTCTTGGGCTCCACGGTGACCTCCATCCTACCGCTCTGCTGGTCTTGGTCTCGTTGCACCGGAATGGCAACCTTTGCCCGATGCCTTGGCCTGTGCTTGCCCCCTTTGCACCAAAGGGGAAACAAGGACACTGCGCAGGCCGGCGCCCGCCTGGCGCCCGCCTGGTCTCGATCGTCATGGCTTGCGTCACGGGTTCCTGGAGAGGTACCCCCCGCCTTGATCTCTCCGCCTCCTCGCGAGCCTTCCTGATGGGGCTGCCTCTTAGGAAGCTTCCTATCGTCCACCCCGCGAGGCTTGGCCCCTCGCGAGGGTCTTGAGCTTGTGCTGATGAAGATGGGCCGCACTGGGCCCCCACTTGAGCCACGCCGTAGGCCGCAGGCAGGCTAATCTAGGGACCCCCGTTCCCAGAACGACGACTGTAGCCCCCAGGCCCAAGGCACGCCCGGGCTTGGCCTAGCAGGAAAGCGAAGGGGCGAGCGCGAAGCACCGTGGGCCCCAAAAGCATGCGGCCTTGGGCGTCGTGTGGCGATTGATTGGACGTGGGCGACTGCGCTTCCCCATGATGCCTCGGCAACTGCATGACTTGACAAGTCCCTACATGCAGAGAAACCGGTCATGATTACTTGCGATCGTGGTGCTCGGCGGTTGGCCTCCTCCGGTTATAAGTATGGGGCTGTGCGAGCCCCTTCTGTCCATCCTTTGCTGCCACTCCTTTCCTTCTTCTTCCTCGCTCTTGCTTCTCCTTACGCCAATGGCACCAATTCGCCGATTCTCTGTAGAAGAGAAGGGAAAGGCCCCCCGAGAGGGTCCGGACCCACTTCCGCCGAAGAAATGGCTGGTCCTCCGCCGCCGAGATGAGGGTGCTCAGCAGGAGGCACCGAGGTGCTGGTACGAGCGGTTGCCGCCTGGGTATCCGCTACCCTTGCACGCCCACGTTGTAGGTCCTGCGGGAGAAGGTGTCGAGCAACACCGACGATGCCGCCGTCGACGTCGGCGAGTCACTGTGGTGCGTGTCGTTCCTCCTGGAGTCCACGCCGAACGCTCCTCTCGCGAGCTCGTGCTCCACGCCGCCATGCCTCCAAGCTCTTGGATTCGCCTCCCTCCTTCCTTCGCCTTCGAGATGTCGCCGAGCTGCAGCATCCTTGCGACCAGAGCGGAGGTCGCGGTCATTGCTCCAGGCAAGGTCTTCATGACTCGGGGCTGGGGCGAGATCGCCCGGGTCTGCCGGATGGTAGGTGCCCTCGTAATTCATCTTGAATACGACGGCGCCTCCCTGATGTTCTTCAAGGTCTTCGATGCTGAAGGACGCCAGCTGGAGTGCTGCCCCAGGGAGAGCGGCAGGGGCGACGAACCAGCGAGGACCTGGCCCGCCCATCGGCCCTCCAGCAGCTCCTCAGGCAGCAGCGGAGGAGCCGGGGAATTCAGCGGCTCCCCCGAGCTCCTCGCGACTCCGAAGACGAGCGATGACAGCTACGAGCCCCCGAGCTCGCGCGGTGCTCGGAGCGGGGCAACTGCATCCAGCCGCCGACGCCACTGATCTGGATGGGGTTGGCATCGACGTTGGGCAGCCCACTGTTGATGATGGCGTTCCTTGCGGCGGTGCGGGCGATTAGCGTTCCTTAGGATTAGAACTCTTGTTCCCTACGAGGAATCGAAGCAACACCCCGTGGGGGTATGTAAGGCGTCTGCCATGTATTTCATGAATATTATATCCTTAATATGAATCAATGCGAGGTGCTTGTCCTGTCTCAGCTCGGCTCCCCCTTTCTATCCGCGCGAGGACTTGGAGCTCTACGCTGACAGGTCCCAGTCCCCAGGCAGGCTTCAGCCGTCGCTGGTATGCCAGGTCGCGATGCCGTGGTCAAGGCCAGGAGGTGAGCGGCCCGAGGTCCAGTAAGAGCCCCCGAGTCACGATGCTCGGGAGGTCCCCTTTAGCGCTCAAGCAGCCCTCGCTGGGTGAGAAAGGAAGGTAACGTCGCCGTGACAGAGCCGTACTGGGCGAGGGTTTTGCGCTGCGTTGGTCCAACTCTTGTAAGGGCGTGACTTATTTCTCGAGTTAGGCATAGTTCCTTGATGAAGCGCCTGGCCCGGGCGGTGGCAGCTGAGGCACTGCTGGGTTAGGTCCTCGCGAGCTTCTTCCCACTCCCCCGCACTTTCCTTAATGCTCTACGTCCTTAGGTCCTGGCCCTCGAGCGAGCTCAGCCGCCGCTGGCATGATAGGTCGCGATGCCGTGGGTTAAGGCCAGGGGGTGAGGGCTGGAGAGCCAGTAGGAGCCCATGAATCGCGATGCTCAGGCGCCCCCCTTTTAACGTGCAAGCGGTCCGTGCTGGAGAGAGGGAGAGACAGCTCGCGATGTCCCTAGCGTTGCTCCTGGAGTAGGTCCTGCAGACCAGTCATAAAGAGAAACAAGACCTGTTGTTACGGTTGCCAGCCAACCTTTGGTCACTCCAGGGGAGTGATTGGGGCACTAAGGGCCTGGTGAGGTGGCACCTTGCGGGGCTGCCGCGGCCAGAGCTCGACCACTCAGATTTTTCAGCGTTGCAGGGACGGACCCGTGCGCAGATGCCGTGCCAGAGCAAGTGGCTCCATAGGTAGGCGTCAATCGAGCAGGCGATTAGGTTGGGTATGTTAAGCACGCAGGAGGAAATTCATTTTAAGTAGACGCAGGAAAAGAAAACACTGCAGGGCCAGGCCCGAGCAGCTCGGGGATGATGCAGCCCGAGGGGCGCCCCCGGCAAGGTAAGTAAAGAGCATAAGTAAAACAGATACATGCCGCAGGGACGGACCCACGTGACCTGGGAATGATGCGGCCCTGTGGGCGCTCCCAGCTAAAAGCGGAACTTAGAAAGATGTCACCTGGTGCCGTTGAAGATGGAGTGATGTTGAAGAAGCAGGCGATGCACAATGAAGACGTCGACCCTCCCGAGCCCCCAGGCCCAGGGACCTCGGGAGGCTCTGGAGGCACAGGTGGGTCTCCGAGAGCCATCTCCATCTCTGCCAGGACCGCACGATGCCTGACCTCCTGAGCCTCCAGAATGCTCCTCAGCAAGCGCTGCTGAGCGGCGACTGCATTCGGCAGGCCGAAAGGCATGCGAACGTAGCTGTGAGGTGGACCCTCGCAGCGCCCCACGCGTGAAGGCCGGAGGCGCTCCTGAGACGCGGCTTGGTTGAGCCCTGGCACGTCGACGCAGACGCACAGCCCACCATCCTCACCTAGATGTGGGGCCATGGCGGGCGAGCGGCGGCTGCCACGCATGACTCTCGACTCCTGTAGCTCCTGAGTGTTGCTTGCGATGAACTCCTGAGGGTTTGGTCTTCCTTGCCTTGTACCTTCCTGAGGGAAACATGCCTGGAAGCACCCCTCAAAGTGGTGCCCGAGCGCCTCCCTCGCGACCTTGGCAAAGTCGGTGGCTCTCCAAGAAAGAGCCCTCGAGCCCTTCCTAAGGAGGGCGTCGGGCGCTCTTTCCTATGCGAGAGAGGGTGGCGCTCCCTGATTGGGCGCAGATCCTAACCCAACACCTCCGGAGGCGCCTGCCTCCTGATGGCTTGGGCCAGGCGAAGCCTTCTTCTTCTTGGGGGTCGCCTCGGGAAGTCTTCTGTTTCCGCGGTCCGGGTCTTCGATTACTGCGGCTTGGAACGCGCGCTCAAGCGAACACACTGCGTCCCTTTCTTCACAGGGTGCGGTGATGACTCCTCCGCTTCCAGGCATCTTGATGACATTGTATCCATGGTGAGTCACTGCCATGAACTTGGCCAGGGCTAGGTACCCGAGGATGGCGTTGTATGGCAGACATATGTGGGCGACGTCGAAGTCGATGAGCTCGGTGCGGTAGTTGTTGTGCTGCCCGAAGGTGACTGGAAGGCGAACATGCCCTATCGGAATATTGGAACCATCAGTGACTCCTGAGAAGGGCTTGATTGGTTGAAGCTGATCATACGGCACTTGGAGATTGTCGAACGTCTCGACGGACAAGACGTTGAGTCCTGCTCCGCCGTCAATGAGGGTCCTGGTGACCTGCACGTTGCTGATGACTGGGGAGCAAAGCATAGGGAGGACTCCGGCCGTTGCCGCGCACTTGAGCTGATCCGCTGAGCTGAATGTGATAGCGCACGCGGACCACCTGAGAGGGCGCGTGGCCTCAAGCTTGTGGAGGACTACATTCACCTCACGAGCAAACTACTTGAAGATGCGCTGTGAGGCTGGGGCCTGCGCGCCACCCAAGATGCAAGTGATTGTGTGCGGCTCCTGGAAGCCCCCAGCCCCCTCGTCCCGATGTTGGTCTTCGATCCTCCTTGGCGGTGGTGGCAGAGGAGGAAGGCCTACGTTGCCGCGCGGGCGATCCTCATGAGGCTGATCTCTCCAGCCTCCGCCACGAGGCTGGTCGTCCCAGTGATCCTCGCGAGGTCGGTCTTTCCACCCTTGGCGAGGGCCACGGTCTTCCCATCGTCCGCCACCTCTTCCTCCTCCTCGGCCATAGCCCCTGTTGTTGCGCTCGGGGCGTCGGCCGACACGTCCATCTCTCACGGCCCTGAGCTCTTGACATCCGTTGGTGTTGTGGGTGTGGAGGTGGTTGTACATGCAGTACTGGCTGCCTTTGGATGACTCAAGCTGATCACTGCCTCGCTTGGTGTCTGGCTCCGCTGCAAGCACGGCAGCCCCCTTGCGCTTCACGTCCTTGGCCTTGGGCTTCTTCTCTTGTGGGTCGGTAGCCGGGAGCTCAAGGAGGGAAAGGCGCCCTTCCTCAGCCCTAGCGCACTTGGTCGCCAAGTTGAACAGCTCCAGGGATGTGCATAGGTCTTCATGGATTGCTAGCTCCTCCTTCATCTTGACGTCGCGTACGCCATCGGAGAAGGCCGAGATGATGGCTTCTTCAGTCACCTTGGGGATCTTGAGGCGAGCGTTGTTGAAGCACTGGATGTATTTCTGCAGGGTTTCCCCTTGCTGCTGCTTGATGCAGCGCTGATCGCTCACGGCCGGGGGCCGGTCGCAAGTGCCCTGGAAGTTGGCGATGAAGCGAGTGCACATCTTGTCCCAGGAGGTGATTGTGCCAGGAGCCAGGTTCAGGAGCCAGGTGCGGGCCCCGTCCTCGAGCGATATGGGGAACCAGTTCGCCATGACCCTTTCGTCTCCGTTGGCGGCTTCGATGAATAGCTCGTAAAGTTGCAGGAACTCCGTAGGGTCCGCTGTGCCATTGTAGCGAGGGGCAGGTCAGGCTTGAACTTGCCTGGCCATGCGACGCCGCGTAGCTCGGGGGTGAGAGAACGGCAGCCTGCTGTGGCCACCGGTGCCTTTTGCTGGTACTGGGCTTGCTCATGGGGATTACCACGCGCCGCCGCTTGGAGCAGCGCGGGGTCTTGGCGTGGAGGTGCAGGGACGCGATCTTGGCGCGCCGGCGCTGGGAGCGCGCGAGCACCTTCTTGGGGACGAGGAATCTCTTGGCAGCTCCTTTCTTGCTGCGCAGGCGCCAGACGTGGAGGGTCTCGCCCCGGGGCTGCGCGCCTTGGAGCCAGGGCGTCTCCTTGGGGAGGAGGTGGTGGAGGCACCTCCTGATCCTCGCCTCCTACGCGGAATGGAGGGAGAGGCAGCGACAGGGACGACAAGGGGGAGCCCCCTGCGGCGCTGACAAGCTTGGTTATGCGGGCGAGCCAGTCTTCGTAGAGGTCATCGACGGGGCGATAGTGCAAGAGTTCTCTTGCCAGGAGCAGCGCGGCGTGCGCGTCCGTGGGGGCGCGACGGGCGTGGGACGACAAAGCGGCTGGAGTTAGCGACGTTGTGGCGGTGCGGCCCTCCCGCCGCAGTGAAGGATGCTGGGAGGAGGCCTGCTGCTCGTTCCCCGTCGGGCCGGTGGCGGCATTGGCGGCAGGCGACGGGGAACGGCGAGGACGTCCGCCGACGGGCGCCGTCTGGGCGACGCGGGTGGCGAGAGCAGTCCGGCGCTCGGCGCGAGCCCGACGAGCGTCAGCCATGGACACGATGGAAGATCACACGCGAACAACGGAAGAAAGATTCCGGCGCACCCCTACCTGGCGCGCCAAATGTCGGATTTCGGGTTCCGGCAGACCCTTGAGGTTCGAACACTGGGGTGCGCCCGGAGATCTCTCCCCTACCGATCTACACCCAATCCCCTCGCGTGATTTGAGCTGGAAACAACGAACAACACAAGGGACACAAGGTTTATACTGGTTCGGGCCACCGTTGTGGTGTCATACCCTACTCTAGTGTGTGGTGTGGTGGATTGCCTCAGGGGCTGATGAGGATCAGTACAAAGGAAGAACAGCCTCGCGAGAGGTGTTCTTGAGCTGGGGCGATGAACTGCTAGGGTGAGTTCAGTCGCCTCTCTTTCTCTCTGCTAGGGTTCTACCAGATTTCCAGCTGTCCCTCTACTCTGTGGTGGCTAGCTCTATTTATAGAGGCCCTGGGCCTCTCCCCAAATAATGAGCGGGAAGGGCACCAACAATTGGCCATTTTGAAGGGGAACAGGTAGTACAAGTTATCCTAACCAAAGGTGGTCTTCGGCTACCAAAAGTACTCGTGATGACACCGTCTTGGGCTCCACGGTGACCTCCGTCCTGCCGCTCTGCTAGTCTTGGTCTCATTGCACCAGAATTGCAACCTTTGCCTAATGCCTTGGCCTGTGCTTGCCCCCTTTGCACCAAAGGGGAAACAAGGACACTGCGCAGGCCGGCGCCCGCCTGGTCTCGATCGTCATGGCTTGCATCATGGGTTTCTCATGAGGTACCCCCGCCTTGATATCTCCGCCTCCTCGTGAGCCTGCCTGATGGGGCTGCCTCTGAGGAAGCTTCCTGTCGTCTGCCCCGCGAGGCTTGGCCCCTCGCTAGGGTCTTGAGCTTGTGCTGATGAAGATGGGCCGCACTGGGCCCCCACTTGAGCCACGCCGCAGGCCGCAGGCAGGCAAGCCTGGGGACCACCGTTCCCAGAACACCGATAGATCCATAGTTATATTTTGCTTTAGATGAATAAAAGTTTAGTTCAATCCTTTCTTTTCGAGAGTTTGCTTAGTGATCTATCCTTGTAATCGTGTGCGAGTTATATAATAAAGTTTAGTTTGAGTTTTTTGCTTTCTTTACTTTCATGTACCAATAAAAGAAAGTAAATAAATTAAAAAGATCATATGCTAATCTTATGGTAGGTGATGACACCACATAAGGAAAAGTATAAGTAGAAAATTTTATTGGAGATTGACAGACATAACATTGGTCAATGATGCAACTCATGAAAGAATTAATAAGGGAAGAGAGGATTCACATATAAATACACTATCCTGGAAATCTTTTGTGATTGTGAGCCCCCATCAAAATACTATATGCGAAAATTGTTGACGTTGGAAAAGGAAGACAACTTAATGGTTTATGTTTGTTCATATTCACATAGAAGTTATATTGTCATAGATCCTTCAACATGTGGTGCTTGCCCCCGACATTTGCTAGCCAAAAATTCCGCACTAAGTATAGATACTACTTGTGCATCCAAAAACCCTTAAACCCAAATCTTATTTTCAAGTGTCCACCATACCTACCTAAGGATTGAGTCAGATCCTTCAAGTAAGTTGTCATCGGTGAAATAAGGCAATAGAAATTGTTCTAATAGTGTGAGATCATTAAGTGTAAGAGAAAATTGAGCATTGTACGAACTTGTGATGGCGAAGAATAAAAGCGACAGACTGCATAATAAAGGTTGCCATCACAAGGGGCAATACAACGTGACATTCTTTTGCACTAAGGGGTTGAGCATAACAAAAATAAGCGCATGGCAACCTCTGCTTCCCTCTGTGAAGGGCCTATCTTTTACCTTTATGTATTTACTTTTATGCAAAGAGTCAAAGGTTTTCTCTCTATACTTTTTATTTTTCTCCTTTGGCAAGCATCATGTGGTGAGGGAAGATCTAGGCACATATGTCTAGATTAATATGGGTGGCATAAGTTATTATTGTTGACATCACCCTTGAGGTGAATACATTGTGAGGCAAAACTATAAGCCCCTATATTTCTATGTGTCTGGTTGAAATGTTTTGCTCATGTGTATGCGGTGAGTGTTAGCAATCATAGAAGACTATATGATGGTTGAGTATGTGGACTTGCCTAAAGTCTCCGATACGTGACCCTTCCTGAAAAGATGATGAATTATGGTTGCAAAGTTGACTGAGAACATAGTTTGTTGATTTCCAATAGAGTTTATGCTTTATACTTCGATAGTGTGATGAATTGTTACTTATTCATGAAAAGTTCTATGATAACAGTCTTATGTTTAAATTTGGTGTTGTTATAATAATTCACATGATGCTTCTATGTCCGTATTTTGTTTTTACCGACACCTCTCTCTCTAAGCATGTGGACATGTTTTCGATTTTGGTTTTCGCTTGAGGACAAGCGATGGCTAAGCTTGGGGGAGTTGATACATCCATTTTTCATCATGTTTTCTTACTGATATTTATGATGTTTTCATGCATAATAATGCTTTTTAAGTAATTCTAATGCCTTTTCTCTTATAATATGAAAGGTACATACAAAGAGGGAGATTCCGGCAGCTAGAAATCTGGACCTGGAAAAGCTACGTCGGGCTACCTATTCTACACAACTCCAAACAAGCTGAAACTTTACTGAGTTTTTTATGGAATATATGAGTAATATTGGAGCCAATAAGTGCCAGAGGGGCCCCACCAGGTGGGCACAACCCACCTGGGCATGCTAGGGAGCCCAGGCGCACCCTGGTGGGCTGTGCTCACCTAGGCCCACCTCCGGTGCCAATCTTCTGGTATATAAGTCATTTTGACCTAGAAAACAATAATGGGGGGGGGGACTTTCGGGACGGAGCACCACCGTCTCGAGGCGTAACTTGGGTAGGAGCACTTTTTCCCTCCGGCGGAGCGATTCCGCCCGGCAAACTTCCCTCCCAGAGGGGGAAATCATTGTCATCATCATCACCAACAACTGTCCCATCATGGGGAGGGCAATCTCTATCAACATCTTCAACAACACCATCTCCTCTCAAACCCTAGTTCATCTCTTGTGTTAAATCTTGTTATCGGAACTATAGATTGGTGCTTGTGGGTGACTAGTAGTGTTGATAACATCTTGTAGTTGATTACTATATGGTTTGTTTGGTGGAAGATTATATGTTCAGATCCATTATGCTATTTAATACCCCTCTGATCTTGAGCATGTTTATCACTTGTGAGTAGTTACTTTTGTTCTTGAGGTCGCGGGAGAAATCATGTTGCAAGTAATCATGTGACCTTGATATGTGTTCGATATTTTGATAGTATGTATGTTGTGATTCCCTTAGTGGTGTCATGTGAACGTCGAATACATGAAACTTCACCATATTTGGGCCTAAGGGCATGCATTGTGGAGTAGTTATTAGATGATGGGTTGCGAGAGTGACAAAAGCTTAAACCCTTGTTTATGCGCTATTCCGTAAGGGACCGATTGGATCCAAAAGTTTAATGTTATGGTTAGTATCTATCCTTAATATTTTTCTCGTAGTTGTGGATTTTTGTGAGGGGGTTAATCGTAAGTAGGACGTTTGTTCAAGTTAGCACAACACCTAAGCACCGGTCCACCCACATATCAAGTTATCAAAGTAGCGAACACGAATCGAATCAACATGATGGAAGTGACTAAATGAAATTCTCATGTACCCTCAAGAACGCTTTGCTTACTATAAGAGACCGTTTTGGCCTGTCCTTTGCCTCAAAAGGATTGGTCTACCTTGCTGCACTTTTGTTACTATTATCATTACTTGCTCGTTACAAAATATCTTGCTATCAAACTACTTTGTTACTTACAATTTCAGCACTTGTAGACATTACCTTGCTGAAAACCATTTGTCATTTCCTTATGCTCCTCGTTGGGTTCAACACTCTTACTTATCGAAAAGAGCTACAATTGATAACCTATACTTGTTGGTCATCACCTTCATCTACTACTATTACTCCACACATCGACCCCTATCCAGCATGCATGTGTATTAAGTTCATGGAGAAATAGATTAATGCAATAAGAACAATGACACGATGTAGACAAGATCTATTCATGTAGGAATAGACCCCATATTTTATCCTTAATCGCAACGATACATGTGCCTCGCTACCCCATCTGTCACTAGGTGAGGACACTGCAAGATCGAACCCATCACAAAGCACCTCTTCCAATTGCAAGAAAAATCAATCTAGTTGGCCAAACGAAACCAAAGTTTCAGAGAATAAATATGAGGCTATAACAATCATGCATATAAGAGATTAAAGAAACTAAAATAATATTCATAGATAGATCTGATCATAAACTCGCACTTCATCGGGTCCCAAAAAACACACCGCAAAAAGTCATTACATCAAATAGAACTCCAAGAACATCGAGGAGAATATTGTATTTAGAATCAAAAAGGAGAGAAGAAGCCATCTAGCTACTACCTACGGACCCTTAGGCCTATGCCCTATGGTGAACTACTCACGCATCATCGGAGGAGAACCAATGAGGATGATGAACCCCCCCGTGATCGTGTTCCCCTCCGGCAGAGTGCCAGAATAGGGCTCTAGATTGGACCTCGTGGTTTCGAAACTTGCAGCGGCTGGAATTGCGTTTTGATCGCTCCCCTAGGGTTTCCGGAATATCTGCGTATTTATAGAGCTGAGAGGCGGTGGAGGAGACCTCCATGGGCCCCACCACCCATCAGGGCGTGCCAGGGACCTCTAGCGCGCCCAGGTGGGGTGGGCCCCATGGGCCTCCCCTCTGGTGCTTCCTTGGCTCCCAAGTTGTCTTCTGGTCCAAAAAAACTCTAAAAAAGTTGGATGGCATTTGGACTTCATTTGGTACTGATATTCTGCGAAGTAAAAAACAAGCAAAAAACAACAACTAGCACTAGGCATTATGTCAAATAGGTTAGTCCCAAAAAATGATATAAAGTTGCTATAAAATGAATGTAAAACATCCAAGAATGATAGTATAACAGCATAGAACAATAAAAAAATATAGATACATTGGAGACGTATCAGAGGACCAGAAGAGCCACGAGGCCCCCACAAGCCACCAGGGCGTGCCTAGGGCACTACTAGGAAAAGGCCTACTAATGGCGCACCAGTTTTGCCTAATAATGCCGCATCACTGGTGCGCCATTAGTATCACGCCACTAGTATTTATTACTAATGGCGCACCACTGGTGCGCCATTAGTATCTGGTATACTAATGGCGCACCACGCAGTGCGCCATTAGTATAACACCATGCGCCATTAGTATGCCTCCCAAGGGCCATATTTAACCATGTGCTTTGGCACACTAATGGCGCACTGCGGATGGATGCGCCATTAGTATACTTGGCATACTAATGGCGCACTGTTTGGTGATGCGCCATTAGTATACTTTGGCATACTAATGGCGCACTCTGTAGTGATGCGCCATTAGTATGAATATTAGGTTTTATTTTTTTTTTACTTTTCTGATTTTTGCACAGGTTACAAAATATATTATTTGATAGAATATAGACAGTAGCACACAGCAACAGCAGATTCATCAAATACAATAGAAGATTAGTCTCCGAATACAATTCATCATATTAGTCTCTGAATTCAAAAGACCGAACAAAGATAAAACATTACAAGTCTCGAGACCGCGAGTATCGAGTTTGTCTTCACATTACAAGTCGATATCGATCATCTAAACTACCATCACATAGAAGAGAGCTGCGGTCATCACGATGAGCATCATCGCGATGAAATTGGTCTTCATCCGGTTCCTCCAACGCTCCCTCCTCTCTCCCGCTAGATAGCGGGCGTATCTAGATTCCGCCTCCGCCCTAGTGGTGTACCCTTTGTAACTGTTACCGCTGAAACGATGAACCTGTCTCTGACACTCCTCCCAGTCGTCGTAGACACCGGGAACCTTACCCTTGTACATGACATACGGCGGCATCTCTATGCACAAGCCAAACAACAGACAATACATACATAAGCACTATATAAGTATTGAACAAAAGGATCGGAAGAGAAAAGCAAGACATTAATAGCACGATTCATGGTCCTACTAATAAATAGCATCGATTACATCTAACTTGAACGACTATCCAAACCAAAGAGACATACAATTCATTAAAGTTTAATTACAACATGAGCCAATCAATGTTTCAGAACTACACATCACTACTTTCGACTCGACTCATGGACAGGAGCGTGGATGAAGCCGCCGTCTGTCGTGATGGTCATGAAATCGCGGGCGTTGTCAGCCTGCATTTGTAGCATTCCGTCTATCTCAATGTTGGACGGTTGATATCTGAGGAAGAACTGCCCCGAGGTATGAAGGACATCTTGATGGATGATGTCCGCAAACTCCGACTGGATGCGAAAGAATTCTTGTCTGATGTCCGCGTCCTGGATTGCCGACAAGCTCGCAGCCCAATCTTTGAGATTATTTGGTAGCAGAAGGTGATGATGGTCCCTTACGATCACCCGCATGTGATGGAGGGCGTAGTAGGCATCCTTCTGACCGCCAGGCGGCTGCTTGACGCAGCAGAACGTCGTATTGTGGGCGAACACGTGCTTGCCGTACTTACAAACTGCCCTGGTGAAGGTGCCTCCAGATTTGGCGTAGCCGGGGAGAACATCATCAAGAACTTTCTTGATATTTGTGTAGTCTATCTTGGAGTTACGGTTCGGGTCGAAATACGTGGCCATGGAATATTTTGGGCTTAAGAGGATGAGTGTGCAATGTGTGTCACTGCACAGAACACGGAATGTTAGAAAAAAAAGAACGATCGAAATCTAAGAAATCATATGTTACGAGGCGGTTAAGGGATGACTTACTCAGGAAAGTAAGCCACAAGGAAGTTATCCTTATCTGGGTTTGCCAGAATGACGTCTTCAAGGTGTGAACTCGCGACTTTGCGGTCCCCAGCGTTGCTCAAGAGCTTGGCATGCATGTATAAGGGGTCGACGATCACGATGTCCGGGGTCTTGTCTCTAATGATCCGCATCTCCATACTTAGCGAAAACAGCCGAACGAAGGTGTAGTGCAGCGGATGAAGATTAAACATAGCAAAGATGTCATCAAACCGCAGGACGATCGTACCCCCGATGTCTCCATCCACAAAGCCCTTGCCCTCTGGCACCTTGGCCACGAAAATCGGGTATGCCACATCATTCTCTCTGAGACGCCGCTTCTCCAAAGAAAGAACACTGTCGTGCAGACTCCGCATAGCACCGGTTGCAGCATTGGGCATATTTGTCGGTAGCATCGCCCTACCCGCCACATGCACCCTCCTCGAGATATCCTTAGGTGAAGGTGGCCCGTCCTGAGCACGGATCGTACTCGGTGCCGGCTGGCTCGCACCGGCGGCCTTTTTAGTCGGCCATTTCCGACCCTTCTTCTTGATCTGCTATAATGGGACCGAGTTCTGCTCACAGACCGCCTTCTTGAGCGTGTTGGGGCTGATAATATTTGGCACCTCCGCTATCTAAGGCTCGGTGAAGGCGGCAGCTGGAGGCTTCTCCTGAGAACTGAACGCCAGACGACGCCTGTTGCAATTGGGTTTCTCCGCCGTACCAGCTAGATCGCGGTCGTCTTGTTTGGGTTCTTGAGAAGGAGGCCCGCAGAACTCGTCACCGTACCCATGTTCGGCAAAGTACTTATCGACATTGGTAAATGTACCATCGTCGTTGTCGTCATCGTCCGGATCCTATGCCATAGGGATGTCCGGCATGTCCGGTAGCGTTGCGGCGTTCTTGCCATGGCTTGGCGCTGGCACGACTGGCGGTCTTGTCTGTGGGGTGGTGTCCCCCGCCCCCAAACGAATCTGGCTCTTCGGCCAAAGCAGGGGCCAGCTTACACAGGCACGGAGGGTCATCTCATCTTCTTTGTCGGCCCCAGCGGGTCGAATCGGAGGTAACAGCTCATCGCAGCCTGGCAGCACCCGAACCACTTCAACCCTATACATTGTGGGTGGCATCGGATTACCGTGGAACACGGGGTTCCCCGGTTGAATGATTCTGCCCTTGGCGACATCGACCAACTCGCCGCCCACGAAGTGCAGGAGAGTGCAAGGAACGTTGGCGGCGCCCTGCGAAAACATGTAGGGCGTCAGGGATGCCTATTCAAAGGCAAGGAGATGAAGTCCTCGGCCGAGAGGCTTAGTTACCGTGATGCCTCGAGCTCGGCTAATGTCTAGGCACCACCAACGGCGGGCGTGCAACTAACGGAGGGGCCACTTGCTGGCGAGGTGCCGGCCGGCGTACACCCGGGTGCATTAAGCTCCAATGCCGGCGTCGAAGACACCAATATCGCCGCCGCCGGAGACACCAATGGCGCCGCCACCGTAGACACCAATACCGCCGCCATCGGAGACACCAATGGCGCCTCCTGCGCGTTGTGTGAGTTGCTGGCCGTGAAGCTGGGAATCGGGGGCGGCCCCTGTTGGCCACCCGCAATCCACGTCGTTATCCCATGAATCAAGGTAGGCATAATGCCGGTAAGCATCGATCCCAGTTGTTGTTGCACTTGCTCTTGGACCATCTCCAGAATCCGCGCCACTTGCGCCTTTAGTGCTTCAACCTCACGCGACTGGCTTTCCGAGCTGGTCTTTTTCTCCTTTCGCCCACCAGCGCCATAGTATGACGGCCATTTTGTGGACAAGCCTTTGCCAGCCACACGACCAGCTGACGTCGGCTTATTGAGCTTATGCCTGTTTTTCATTACGTTCAATGCCCTATTCAAAGGGGTGTCGAAAGGGGAGCTCTGAGACGACCCCACGCTACTGCTTTCTTTGTCCTGCGGAAGGAACGTGAACCATTTAGAAATATTGGGGATTAATTAGAATGCAACCATATGGAGCTAATTACGCGGGGGTGTATTCCTTACCAGAACAAGCTCAAGCTCCTTGGTCTTCGAACCCGTGGTAAGCTCCTTTGTTACCGGGTCCTCCTTGTACCGGGCCCTGAGAAAGTTCCTGGTCTGCTTGTCACTGTATTTCTCGAAGCGGGGCGGTAGGCCTTGCTCGGCACGCTCCGCGTCCTCCTTGTCCCATACAGGCTCCGCCACTCTGTAACCGCCGGGACCGAGTTGGTGGACCCCTATGTTCAACTGCCGCATTTCTTTCCCCCACTTACTTGATTCGGAGGTTGCGGGGCTCTCGCACTTGATCTTGAACTCCTTGTAGTCATCTTCGCTCGTCAAAGGATATTTCGCCTTGATCTTCTCATAACTATCACCTTTGTCAATCATTGCCTTCACCGTGCTTTTCCAAGTAGACAGGACCATGCTCATCGTCGTGAGGGCGGCACCGTTCACCTTATTACCCGAGAGGCATGTGTTTGCAAACTCAGCGGGGAACTTTTATCGTTCGTGCAGCTTCATGAAGAGGAGGCTGCACAAATTCCCTCGGTCCTTATGCCTTAGGTTCTCGGTGTTGATCAAGGCGGTGCACCGGAGAATGCACCCGAGCTGAATCGAGTACCCCATGACTACATGTTTGGGCGCTGTCGGATGCCCGTCGGAGTTCACTTCAGTAAATTCCTCCCTAACGGTGCCGAGCACGTTCGGGCGCCGGTCCTTCCGTTGCCTCTTCGGTTGGCTGCCATCTGTGCGTGCGCCGCCATCATCAGTGGTGGCATCCGCAACGCCATCATCAGTGGTATCGTCCCCGACGCCACTAGGGGTTGTGTAGTCAGGATCGGTGTCTTCCGCGGCGTCCTCATAGCGGTGAGGTTCTTCCTCCAACTCCTGGGACAGCTCCCAGAATTTCTTGCCGCCCGAACCGCCGGCCTCATCGTTGTGTGCCATGTTTCGCTCTAAATAGGAAAAAAGTTTGGTCAAAAAGTTGGTTATTGTCAAGGAACAAGATCATGGTCTCATCATTTAGGGTTTGTCGACACCGAGGCATCCTAAAAGCTAAGCTTTTATCATTTAGGGTTTGTCGATGCCGAGGCACCCTAAAAGCCTAAGCGTACATCATTTAGGTTCTCATCGACACCGAGGCACCCTAAAAGCCAAGGTTTCATCATTTAGGGTTTGTCGACGCCGAGGCACCCTAAATGCTAAGTTTTCATCATTTAGGGTTTATCGATGCCGAGGCACCCTAGGTTGGGCCTAATCACTTGGCACTAATCAGTTGGCTCTATTGCCACCTATGTTGGGTTTATCATCTAGGGTTTACCGATGCTGAGGAAAATTTCTAAGTTGGGCCTAATCACTTGGCTCTATTGCCACCTATGGTTTAATGCAGCAAGAATAAAGGGGCAGTTGATCCTACTTAATTAAGTACTAAAATACCCCGGCCCATGCATTAGTAGCAAGTACCTCATATGTCCGATTTTTAGCAAAGTCATGCTAAAATTCATGGAAATTTCAGCATGACCTTTGCTGAAAATAGGACATACAGAGTACCCGAATTTGCCGGAACGGAAGTTAATCGACATTCCGGCAAACTCAAGGGCCTCTCGGGGTAACTGCAAAATCATCACGACACGAAGGGCCTCTCAAGGGCCTCAAGCAGCAGCAGCGTCTCCCAGGACCCCATTTTTTGCTAAATTTCTTTGAGCAACAATCAGAGCAGAAAATTCAGCATATTTCTATACAATTTTTTTTGGTATATATCAGGTTTTGGCTGCATTTGCAAATGCATTCCATGTACTTCAACCCTCGAGAATTCCTAGCATGAGTTTTTTCCATCACTTTTGGCTCACTTATTAATCTACTCATCCTATGTCAATATCCACATGCTATGTCATCTGATGTTCCTGAATCATTTTAGTTTAGGCACCATACAAGATTGTTAGTTCAATGTGCTTTATATCCTAGTTATATTACTGCAGGAAAGGAGGATCATCATACACATATATATATGTATAGCAATTGACAGGAGCTTCATCATTTTTAGTAACAACAATACATATATAGCAAATGGAAGCAAACAGATGTACACATAAGATAGAAATGTAGTGCTGAAAGTTTAATGCCTACAAAAGCCTTGCTGAAATAGTGAAAAATATGGAGTCACCAAGCTGGCTAAGAAACTCCCAAAGTCCACTAGCAAATCCAAGATCTAATCCTGTTACACACATCATAACAATTTAAGATAATTAGGATAAGGATAGTAGGAAATGAAAAAGAAAGAGCTCAAAAAACAATCACAACAGAAAAATAATAAAAACCTAGTCCTAGAAGAAAATAAATCCTAAAAGAAAAGAAATCCTAAAATCTGGAGCAAGTCCTAGCAGTACTAGTCCAACTAGATGGCCACCACTACTACTCCCATGGCCATGGCACAGCACACGGCCATGGCCATGGCAACTAGAAATCCTACACGAAGCACACAAAGCACACAACACATGGCCATGGCAACTAAAATCTGGAGCAAGTCCTAGCAGTAGTAGTCCAACTAGAAATCCTACACAAAGCACACGGCCATGGCCATGGCCATGACCGCCAGTAGCTGCAGCGCTAGCAACATTAGCAAGCAGTGGCCGTGGTGCAGCTAGCAACAGGCGGCGGCAATAGAGCAGCAGCGGTGACGGGCGCAGGTGACTGCAGGAGGACGCGGGGGCGGAGCGAGCTCGGGTCAGGCGGTCAACAGCATCTACGACGATGGATCCACGTGAAGGAAGAAGGGGATCGACATATGGGCTCACAGGGGGGGGGGGGCGTAAGCGAACTCGGTGAGGTCGGGGGCGGTCGAGGCGGCGTGGATCGAGGCGAAATCAACGACGGCCGAAGGAAGAAGACGATCTCGATCCCGTCGTTCGGTGGTGCCCTGGCTCGATCTGGACTTGTAGACGACGGGGAAGCCGGGGGACACACTATCTTCGCGTGGGGACGACGGTGGCCGCGACAATGACGACGACGAGCGCGGTCACCGCACGAGCTCTCGCGCTCGAGTACGAGCCGAGGAGGAGGCGGCTCGATGGGGAAAGAGGGGGAATCGGGCAAGAGGTGGTCTCTCTGGAGGCGGCGGGGGTGTGGAGTCCGGCGAGGGTCAGGGCGGCGGGGGTGGGGGCGCGGGGGCGGCGGGGGTGGAGTCCGGTGAGGGTCGGGGCGGCAGCGTCGTGGGTCGGGGCAGCGCGCGGGTGGATCTGGTGGCGAGGGAGAGAGGGTCTAAGGGGGTCTGGCGAGGGAGAGGGAGGATAGCTAGGGGGAAGCTTACTAATGGCGCACCACACCTCGGTGCGCCATTAGAAATCTTTTTTTAGATAGCAATGGTGCACCCTGCAGCGGTGCGCCGTTAGAAATCTTTTTTTAGATAGCAATGGCGCACCCCACAGCGGTGCGCCATTAGAATGTTTTTTTATTACAGTTCGAGCACATGTTATATTGCACCTAACCCAATCCACATCAGAACCCGCCCACTAGCCCGACTGGTTAGCACGCAGCACACACACCAGGAGGTCTTGGGTTCGATTCCCAGGCTCCCCAATAATATTTTTTTGCATTTTAAATGCTGTTTGATATTTATTTGTGTTTAAATATGTTCAAACTTGTTTAAATCATAACAGTAATATTTCTTAATAAAAACAGTAATATTTTTTTAAAAAATATGTTCAAATTTGTTACTTGAAAATATCATCGGCGGCGGCGGTGGAGCGGGGAGGGTGCGGGGGGTGCCCGTTGGCGGCGGTGGAGCGGGGGAGGGTGCGGGGGGCCGGGTGCTCGTCAGCAGCGGTGGAGGGGGATCGAGATCGAGTGTCCTCATGAATTCAAAAAGTGCCCGTGAAATTTAAAAATATCCATGATATCAAAAAGTGCCCATGAAATACAATCGAGAAATGAAGACTACGATTTAAATACAATCGATCTTAGCTAGCTATCTGTTCACAATATTCTTGCCCTTCTTTTTCGCAAATGGAGTTCTTGTGTGGAACGGACGTCCTTTAGGTAGGGTGGTCCTTCTTCTTCTTGTGGTGTGTGCTGCTACTTCATCGTTGTCGTCATGTTTGATCTTCGGGTCGCCGTACTTGTCGAAGTCTTGCTCATTGGCTACTCCATCCATTCCGATGATCTTCCTTTTGCCTCTCCTCACGACAACACGACTGGGCTTTGACGGGTCGGTAATGAAGAAGCATTGGTCCACTTGGGAAGCCAGTACCCATGTCTCATTTTTCGCGGTGACGTTTGCGCCCGCGGTCTTGGATTTGGCTTCGGGTCTAACCATGGTGGTGAAATATCGGTCTTCTTTTAGGACGCTCTTAGCCCATCTGACACGGAACATCGGGACCTTCTCTCCACCGTAGCTCAACTCCCAGATCTCCTCGATCCTTCCGTAGTATCTGTCCTTGTCGTTACCGGCGTAGGATTCCATCGTTACCCCGGAGTTCTGATAACCATCGCTCTTCATGTCCTTGTTCTCGGTGTAGAATGTGTAGCCGTTGATATCGTATGCCTCATAGGTCATCAGGTTGTGCTCGGCGCCCTGTGACAAGGCGAATATGAGTTGTTCTTCCGCGGAAGAATCCTCATGTAAAGGGTACGACAGAAGCTTCTGCTTGAACCAACGCATGAAACATGAGTTATGCTCTTTGATTATATCTCCGTCCGTCCTCTGTTGGCCTCGGTCATTGTACGTCTTCTCAATAAAGGTTTTGTGCTCTACCACCCAAGGATCGACCACGTCTATGTGTTGTAGCGCGACTAGGTTTGCTCTTTCAAAGTCGGCGAGTCGACCCTCGAAGTCGACATGCATTTCGCGGCGACCCTCACAGTGACCCCATCCAGCGAGCCTGCCGAGGTGCCTGTTGACGGGCAAACCAACGGGGTTCTCGATGCCTAGATAATTCGTGCAGTAGGAGATGCACTCTTCGGTCAGAAAGCCCCTGGCTATACTTCCCTCTGGACGTGACATGTTGCGAACGTATCCTTTGATGACACCATTCATCCTTTTGAACGGCATCATGCTATGCAGGAACGTCGGCCTGAGTTGGATGATATCCTCCATGATATGGACCAGCAGATGCACCATAACGTTGGAGAATGCGGGCGGGAAGTACATCTCAAGCTTGCATAGTATCACCACGATCTCTTCCTGTAGCCTTCTGAGTTGCCTCACGCTAATCGACTTCTGAGAGATGACGTCGAAAAAGTTGCATAGGCCAAATAGCGTTTCACGGACGTGCGCGTCCATGATCCCACGGATTGCAACTGGAAGTATCTGCGTCATCAGCACGTGACAGTCGTGAGACTTCATCCCGCTCAACTTCTGCTTCGCTGGGTCTAGGTATCTGCTTATCTTCCCCGCGTAACCGTAAGGAAGTTTTACTCCTACGAGGCAGGTGAAAAACTGCTCGATCTCCTCCTGACTTAGAGTGAAGCACGCGGGAGGGTAGTCACTTCCGGTCTTCTTGGCCTTTTTGCCTTTGCGACGAGTTTCTGTGTCCTGCTTCGCCTTATCATCATCATCATCATCATCATCATCATCATCATTAGCGTGAAGCTCCTGCCTGATGCCCATTGATTTCAAGTCTGCCCTTGCTTTCGGCCCATCTTTGGTCCTCTCTGGCATGTTGAGCAGGGTACCAAGCAGACTCTCGCACACGTTCTTCGTGATATGCATGGCATCAAGGCTGTGAGGCACACGGTGGATCTTCCAGTACGGCAAGTCCCAGAAAACAGACCTCGTTTTCCATACCTTCAGCAGCGGCTCTGGCGCCTTTCGCTTCTTTCCCGGCTCTGGCGCCTTTTGCTTCTTTCCCGGCAGTGGGCAATCTTTCCAATTTTTCAACAGCTCGTCTATTTCCTCGCCGCTCCTCGTACGCGGGCATTTTCGGGGTTCGGTTTCACCATCGAACAGATCCTTGTGTTTCCTCCACGGGTCATCGTCGCGAAGCCACCTTGGATGTCCCATGAACACGGTTTTCAAAGACCCGGGATCTCTATCTAGCTGGCGATACGTTGTGTCATCCATGCACCTTACGCATCCAGAAAATCCGTGGACTACCTGCCCCGCGAGATATCGGTAACCGAGATAGTCGTGCACCGTCGTGAGCAGTGCGGCTCTCATAGGGAAATATTATTTCTCTGCGGCGTCCCACGTATTGGCTGGCGTTTTCCACAGCGTGTCTAGCTCCTCTTTCAGCAGCCCCAGATACAGATTGATGTCGTTCCCTAGTTGTTTCGGCCCTTCAATTAGCATACTCATGTGAATGTACTTCCTCTTCATGCACAACCAGGGGGGAAGGTTGTACATCCACACAAACACAGGCCAGGTGCTATGTGTGCTTCTCTGGCTGCCAAACGGATTGACTCCATCGGTGCTCGCGCCCAGCACGATGTTCCTTGGATCCTTCCCAAATTCTGGGTATTCGAAGTTCAACGCTTGCCACTGGCTCGCATCCTTAGGGTGACTCAGCATCTTGTCTTTTTTATTTATCTCCAGATCATTTCTGTCATCTTCCCACTTCTTCTCCTCCCTATCCGTGTGCCAATGCAAGAGCTTTGCTACCTTAGGGTCCGCGAAATACCGCTGCAGACGAGGAGTGATCGGAAACTACCACACTGATTTTCGAGGAGCTCTCTTCCTCTTCTTGTATCGAGTGACGCCGCACACCGGACATATGGTAGACTCCGCGTGCTCGTCCTGATAAATGATGCAATTGTTCATGCACACATGGTATTTCACCTGCGGTAAATCCATAGGACACACGATTTTCTTCGCATCCTCGAAACTGGTCGGGCACTTGTTCCCCTTGGGAAGACGTTCGTGCCAGAATGACATGTTCTCGTCGAAGCATGCGTTGGTCATTTTGTGTTTTACCTTCATCTCCAGAGCCATGAGCGTTACTTTCAGGCGGGTATCCTCGGGCCTGCATCCTTCATACAATGGAGTAACCGCGTCTATCTCCAGTTGATCCAGCTTGGCTTTCTCTCGGGCGGCAGCTCTTGCGTTATCCGTCTGCTTCAGAAGCAGCTCTTGAATATGAGGGTCCTGCACCCAGCCTCCATCGTCGTCTGCTCCGGCATCTTCATCTTCATGATCATGCCCTTCGTCTTGATCTTCCTCATCATCATGTACGACATCTTCTACATGATGACTGTGTACAGCATCACCGTCGTGATCATGTCCTGGAGATTCTTCGTCTTCTCGCCCGCCCTCGCCGCGGTGGTACTTGTCTTGTTGCCCTTCCTCATTTCTTGCCCAGCCCGCATGGACGACTTCATAGTCATCTTCATCACCTTGCCACCGATAGCCATCCATGAAACCACGCAAGAGCAGGTGGTCCCGCACCTGCCCGGAATCCGGGTCCGCAATAAGGCTCTTCAGCTTGCATCTTTGACACGGACATCTCATATCCGTCTCGTTCTTTTGAAGCATCTCGGCCTTCGCGGAGCTCAAAAACCTATTCACGATGCCTTCGGTCATCGTGCGGACCATGGTCGCCTGCGGGGTAGAGCAAAACGATATTTTAGAACCAAGAAAATTTTTTGGCATGACCTTCCCTAAAATTAGGACCAAAAAGAATGCATAGTGCCAAAATTCTCGCCGAAACGGAAATGAATCAACATTCCGGCAAAATATTGGCAACTATCGCATTTCAAATACAGGTACCTGCAAACACAAACATATACGCAACACCACAAACACATGCAACACCAAAAAAATACATAGATCTAGCTAGGCCACAAAAAGTGCATGTGCACGTTGTTGGAGCGAGCTAGGGAGAAAAAAAAGTAGATCTACATCATGAAGATAGCTTTCCCCTTACTTACCTATCAAAAAAAGGTAATTTCATCACTTAATTTTGATGAATCTATGGTGGAAATGAGGTGAGGAGGAGGAGGCAGCCGAAAGCTTGGAGAAGGAGGTGGAGGGAATGAAGTGGGGAAAGTGAGTGGGTAGGTGTGGCTGTCCAAAATATCTTGTTGGGGTCCTAGGTTACTAATGGCGCACCACCTGCAAATGCGCCATTAGTAACCCTGGTTACTAATGGCGCACCTGCAGGTGGTGCGCCATTAGTAGTTTTGCAGAAAAGTAAAAAAAATACTAATGGCGCACTTTTACAGGGTGCGCGATTAGTAGTTTAAACTAGTAATGGCGCACTGTAATGCGGTGCGCCATTAGTAGTTTTGCAAAAAAAAGAATAAAAAAAATTCAGTACTGGCGCACTCCCTGTCTGGTGCGCCATTACTAGTTAGAACTAGTAATGACGCACTTCGGTAGGATGCGTGACTAGTAATGGTGCACTTCGGTAGGATGCGCCATTAGTATGTATGTAAAAATGAAAAAAAATTATCACTAGTGGCGCACCTATTTTCTGGTGCGCCATTAGTGTCTTCCACACTAATGGCGCATCACCAACTGGTGCGCCATTAGTGTCTTCCACACTAATGGCGCATCACCAACTGGTGCGCCATTAGTATATAGTAGTGGTGCACTACTTCCCTGGTGCGCCATTAGTGTCAATCCTATCTATAGCCCTTTTCCTAGTAGTGGGGGGTGGCTTGTGGGCCCATCTTAGCTCCTTTTCGCGCGATTCCAACTCTGGAAATTCTTATAAATAGGGAACCGCCCCCTAGAAATAACCCTAGAATTTTTGACTCTGCCGCTGCAAGCCTTTGTACCTTTGAAATACCATCTGGAGCCCTGTTCCGGCACACTGTCGGAGGGGGAAATCATCACCGAAGGCCAACTTCATCATCCCGGCGGTCTCCATGACGAGGAGGGAGTAGTTCACCCTTGAGGCTAGGGGTATGTACAAGTAGTTATGTGTTTGATCTCTCTCTCTCTCTCGTGTTCTTGGTTTGGCATGATCTTGATGTGTCGCGAGCTTTGTTAATATAGTTGGATCATATGGTGTTTCTCCCTCTCTATCTTGTTGTGATGAATTGATTTTTTACCTTTGAGCTTTCACTATTATCAGATTGAATACTTTTATGGATTTGAGAACACTTGATGTATGTCTTGCAAATGAATATCCATGGTGACAATGGGGTATTATATTGATTCACTTGATGTATGTTTTGGAACTCAACTCGCAGATTCCCGAGGTGACATTGGGGTAATATATGCATAGGGGTTGATGCATGTTTTCATCCTACTTTCTTCGGTAGAAATCTTGGGGAACTCTTTGAAGTTCTTTGTGTTGGATTGAATATTATGAATCTAAAGTTGTTTGATGCATATTGAATAATCGCTCATCGATACTTGTGGTGACATTGGAGTATCTAGATGACATTAGAGATGGTTGATGTGTATCATATGGTGTTATTTTAGTATGAACTCTAGGGCTGTTTGTAACACTTATAGGAATGGATCAATAGATTGACCGGAAAGGATAACTTTGAGGTGCTTTCGTACCCTACAAGAAATTTCATCTTATGTTCTCCGCTAGATAAGAAATTTGGAGTGATTTTTGTCGCGCGTCGAGGGGTTGTTATATGATTCAATGATGTTGGCACTGTTGAGAGACTGCACTAGTGAAAGCATGAACCGTAGGCCTTGTTTTTTAATCATTGAAATACCATTGTGCTCCGTTTTATCACTTGTTACTTTGTTGTTTTCATATTTTCAGATTATGAAAACTAATATCTACTATCCATACTACACTTGTATCACCATCTCTTCACCGAACTAGTGCACCTATACAATTTACCATTGTATTTGGTGTGTTGGGGACACAAGAGATTTCTTGTATTTGGTTGCAAGGTCGTTTGAGAGAGACCCTCTTCATTATATTCCTCCTACGGATTGATAAACCTTAGGTCATCCACTTGAGGGCAAATTGCTACTATCCTACAAAACTCTAGTCTTGGAGGCCCAACACGAGTCTACAAGAATAAGTTGTGTAGTAGACATCAAGCTCTTTACTAGCGTCGTTGCCGGGGAGGTGAGTGTTTGTAGGTATATCTTTATATCTTGCAATTGAATCTTTTAGTTTCTTGTTTTATCACTAGTTTGGTTTATAAAATAAAAATGCACAAAAAATGTAAGTGAGGTTGCCTCATATTGTTCGTCTTTATAAAGTGTTTCTTGAAAATGATGGATCGGAAAATTGTGTCAAAGTGTTAGAAGAAGAATTCAATAAAATGTTTGGCATAAAATCCATGAATGATAAGCATGATTGCAATGTTGCTAGTATGAATTATTTGAATATCCATGATTCTAGTGATATGCAAAGCCATAAGCTTGGTGATGCTATGTTTGATGAAGATGATATTTTTAGTCCCCCATGTTTTGTGCAAATTTGTTATGATGATTGCATGCCTCCTATTTACAATGATTGCAATATTTATGAAAGTGGGTTTGGGAGAGTCAACTTTAGATAATAATTATTCCACTATTTTGGAGGGCGTTGAATCATATTACAACGATAAAAGTGGATTAGGAGAGGTCATATCTTTATTTAGTAATGATTCCACTATTCCGGGATAGGTTTCAATTTATTATTATGAGAACAAAGTTGCTATCTATTATGATTATTGTGATGGCATGTATGCTATAAAGAATAATGATAACCATGAAATTTTTCATCAGGATTTTAGTGCTGAAATTGATTATGTCAATCAAGTATCTCATGATAGTTATTTTGTTGAGTTTTCTCCCACTACCATTGATGAGAATAAATTTGCATATGTGGAGAGGAATAAAATTTCTATGCTTATGGATCATGAAAAGAATGCATTATGTGATAGCTATATTGTTGAATTCATTCATGATGCTACTGAAAATTATTATGAGAGAGGAACATATGCTTTTACATATCTCAATAATATCAAGTTTCCTCTCTATGTGTTGAAAATCTCGAAGTTATGCTTATTTTTCCTTCCTATGCTAGTTGATTCTTGCTCCCATAAGTTGTTTGCTCAAAATCTCTATGCATAGGAAGTTTATTAGGCTTAAATGTGTTTTGCATGTGATTTATGATGCTCATGTTATGTTTCAATTCTTTACTTTTATGTGAGCATAATTGAAGCCATCATGCCTAGCTAAAAAGTCATTAAAGAAAAGCGCTTGTTGGGAGACAACCCTACACTTATACCTATTGTTTTTGTGTGTTCACGTGATTAAGATACTGTATTAATCTTGTTTTATAGATTTTGTTTCAATAAAGTGCCAAGTATAGCCTTTGGGATAGTGTGGATGATAATTGAATTGATTCTATGCAAAAACAGAAACTTCTGCGCCCAGTTCTGGAATTACCATAATTCACTAGGATGTGATAAAATTCTGAAATTTGCACACATGATTGATATACAGATTTCCTATGTTGTCCTAATTTTTTTAGAATTTTTGGATTCATAGAAGTATGGTGATTATTCAGGTCATTTCATACTATTCTGTTTTTGACAGAGCATGCAACACGACACTTGGGGGCTAATACATGGTCATTTTTACTAGTTTCATTCAAGACCCGGCCCATCACATAATGATGAGCCAACCCTTGGGGGCTACACTGTTTGCAGCTATATATCTAGAACATTCAAAGACACGGTCCAAGTCCCAGGTTGCTGCAGGCGAGACAACCCGGCACTTGGGGCCACACTAGTTGAAGTTTTATAAGTATAAGACAATTACAAGTCCTAGGTTGCTGCAGGCAAGACAACCTGGCACTTGGGGGCTACACTGGTGGAAGTTTTATGAGCATAAGACAATTACAAGTCCCAGGTTGCTGCAGTAGGACAACCCGGCACTTGGGCGCTACACAGTCAAAATATTTTTCTATGCAAAGCACCAAGCCATCACGAAGTGATAAACTTGGAGCTTGGGGGCTACAGGTAATATGAAGATAAAGGAGGAACGCCTTCCAGCGGGGTCTTATATTCATGTTGGAAGTTTGAAATTTTTATCTTCTCTAAGCTATTCATGGAAGACCCGGAAAACAGAAGCATCAAAAGCCGACTCAGCATTAGACTAGTTTTTATTCAAAACATTTTTCATCAAGCCGAAGCATCAAAAGTCAACTAAACATTAGATAGATTTCTTATTTCCAATATTCATGTTGGGAGCCCTTGAAGCTGACTCAAATTGGTTATTTTCCCCAATATTTGACCAGCGTCAACAAGGTGGTTCTGAAGCCGGCCTATTGATATAACAAAGAGACTCGAACTTTCCAGGCGCTGGTTCTTTGAGTAAGACATTCATTTAAGTGTGCCGGTCCCTTAACATATTAATTATTCTTATTTCAGGAGCTTAGCATGAATAAATTCAAGCTAACCTAGGGGCTAATGTCGGGGGAATTACCCGCGGCTTGACCCGACAGCCCAAGTATAAACCCTCCAAATACTAGAAAGAGCGGCACCGGGTTATCAAGGGAAAAACTTGATCCGGCTCACTATGAGCTGGGATCCTCCAAGGAACCCGGCTAGGAATACCAAGACCTAGCAAGGGCAGCAAGACCTGGCAAGGGGAGCAAGACCCGGAGGAGGAAGCAAGACCCGGTGGAGGACAAACCTGGCCTGGGTTGATTTGTGCGGAAGAGAATATGGGTGCCTTCATGGAAGTAGAATGTGGCCCAACATGGGGGTTGTCCAACAGTCCGGGTTTAGACTGTTCGAATAAGACCCAGACTAATATCTGAGTTCTGATAGAAAATAGACTAGTTGTAGTCCTACTAGGACTCTACATATAAGCCGACCCCTTCAACTTATGTAAGGAGGGGCAAGACACCCCAAGAAGGGGAGGGGCAGGATAGTCAGACAAGTTTTAGACAAGATCAAAGTAGAAGTTCTTGAGACAAGAGATAGCAAAACAACACCATTGAAATCGAGATCATCATCATCATGAATAGAAATCAAGCATGATGTAGGCTTTTACCTCCACCGGGAGGGATCGAAACTGGTTAAAACATGTGTCTCTCGATTCTGACCAACCCCGTTCAAGCTACCACCTAGTTGCGATGGCCTCACTACTTAGTTCTCCCGCGAGGAAATCTGCCATGACAAAATCACAACACGGGCAGGCTCGTCACGTAGATGTGGCGGTTGCCAGGCTCTTCAAGGCCACTGTGGTTGTTGGAAACCCAGGCAGCGAGCTTCCTGGGAGGCCCGTGTTGACTTGTTGCTGGGCTGTTGCAAGGGGGTCGGTCGGTGGCTGCATCGTGACAGCCAATGGGCTTGACATGAGTAGGCGGTAGGTGGAGAGCCCTGTTGGTATCTACAACCGGTACTACGCTTGTGGTTGGTTCTGTCATCATGACTTCATGGAGGAAGATTGTGGCCAGAGCTTCCAGCTGAGACATCTCCTGGCGGGAGGTGTCCTGGGTCTCTAACCCTAAGGAGACTCTGATTCACCCCACATGTTAGAATAGGTGACCTTGTTAATGGGTTGAAGGCTGGTGTTTTCGTCCTCGTTCGTGAGGCAGAGCCGTTCTCCGTCGCTACTCTCGCTGTTCGAGGCCGAGACGCTGTCAACTAGATTGGTTCCATTTCTTGTGGCAATGTTGGTGATGATGTAGTCCTCTGGTGTGTGGGTGATGTGACCGTTGCCGCAGAACATTGTGACAAGTTGTGTAGTCAGTGCGAGCTCCTCCAAGTACGCATAGTCGGTATGCCCCATTAAATCCACCAACCAGGGTTGCGGCATAGGCCTCCTTGATTGGTGGCCGACCCCGCGAGTTGTTGCTAGAGACGCATGAGCACCTGGGTGGGTCTGTGGGTTGATGTTGACCGAGCCTGCCCCATCAGCGCTAAACGCGAGGGAGCCGAAAGTCAAGCTCTCCCCTGGTGAGCGGCCATCGGAGGTAGAAGAAGATCCGATCCAAGATCGATCTCTAGCCGACGCCGCTCGTGCCTAGCACGCCAACTGACAGTGCAAAATACCGTTAGATCCCTCGGTAGGGGTCCAAGTGTAGTTGGAAGTCTTAGATCGGTGGTCGCATAGAGGGTTCATCTAGGTTCGGGCCTCCGTAGAGTAATACCCTTCATCTTGCTTTCTTTTGTTATTCATAATTCAGGGATACCTCATACGAGGGGTTACAATGGTCTTTGTTGTTGCTACTGAGAGTTTGTCTATCAGAGATTGGATGCCCTAGGGGGTTGGCCGACCTCCCTTTATATAGACAGGAGTTAGAGGGCTTACATTATAGCAGATGTGATCTTGGGCACCGCCACCCTTGTCTTGGAGGGCACGAAGATCTCTGGTGCTTCCTTAGGCCTTCTTCATTTTCCCTGGGCTTAGTGGGCCCCTGTAGACTCCAAGGTCAGGCTCCCTTAAGAATGCCACCCCTATCCAGAGCACTGTTAGATCAAGAGACAAAATTCTTGATAAGGGTAGATAGGCATATCGGATTCGCTAAACAAAGTGATAATATACCATCAACTGAATTGAAGAGAATCCAAGATATAAGTTGGCTTACACTAGCCACAAGCTATAACATGAATATCTCAATACATCAGTACATAGCAATGATCCTACAGAAGAGTAGGATCTGACGATGGATAAAATCAAATGAATGAAGAATGACGCCCACCCTGCTAATCCCAGGCTACCAACCAGGCACCCATCCTATGATCATTGAAGAAGAAGAACTCCAAACAAGCGTCACTCTCACGTCAACTCATCGCTTTACCTGTACCTACACCTGTTGTTGTAGTAATCAGTGAGACTTTTGGGACTCATCAATCTCATTACCATGGGTAGCAAAACTAACAATACTTTAGTGTGTATGGAATGGTTAAGTGGTGAGACTGCATCAAACACTAAGCATTTGTATCTGGCTAACTTATGAGTACAAGAGTAAGAAGAGTAAACTACGCATAAACAGTCGTGAACTAGTAATGATCAAGAAGTGATTGATACTGCCATGTTGCATCAAGTTTTCCTACTATTATTTATTATGTTTTGGGTCATTATTTCACTTTATGATGATATTATAATGCCTTTTCTCTCTTATTTTGCAATTTTTAATTTTGAGTTATTGTTTCATGATCTATCTATCTATCTATGTAATCGAGTGTGAGAGTTATATAAAAAAGAGTAGTTTGAGTTGTGAGGATGCACCTTTTTGTTTCAATGTTAGGTATGACAAGAATAAAAGGTCATACACTAATCCCATGGGGAGTAATGACTTCACGTAAAATAAGTATAGTTGATAAAATTTGTTGGGAGTTAACAAACATAACATTGGTCATTGATGCAATTCATGAAAAGTAATAAAGGAAGAGAGCTCTCAGATATAAATATACTATCTTGGACATCTTTTATGATTGTGAGCCCCCATCAAATATTCTATGCTTGATCAAATAGTTGATGTGGGGCAAGGAAGACAACGTAATGAGTTATGTTTGCTTATATTCATATAGAAATATATTGTCATGGATCCTCTAACATGTGGTGCTTGCTTATAATCTTTTGCTAGCCAAAATGCATACTAAGTAGAGATACTACTTGTGCATCCAAAAACCCTTGAACCTAGTTTCTTGTCATGATAGTCCACCATATCTACCTATGGATTGAATAAGATCCTTCAAGTAAGTTTTCATCAGTGCATAAAGCAATTAAAATTGCTCCTAAATATGTATGATATTTTATTGTAAGGGAAAATAAGCTTTGTACGATCTTGTAATGGAAAAGAAATAAAAGCGACAGACTGCATAATACAGGTAGATACCACAAGGGGCAATATAAAGTGATGTTCCTTTCCATTAAGAGCTTGTACATCCAAATAAAATGCAAATGACAATCTCTGCTTCCCTCTGCGAAGGGCCTATCTTTTACTGTTCAGTATTTACTTTTATGCAAGAGTCAATAATATTCATTCCTATTCCATTCTTGTTTATTCTCCACTTGGCAAGCATCATGCGGTAGGGAAATATCTAGGCATATATATCCAGTTAGATGTAGGTAATCATGAGTTATTATTGTTGACATTATCCTCGAGGTAAATAAGTTGGAAGGTGAAAACTACAAACCCCCATCTTCCTATGTGTTTGGCTAAAACTTTTGCTCCATAAATATACTGTGAGTGTCGGCAATCATAGAAGACTAAACGATAGTTGAGTATGTGAACTTGCTAAATAGTGCTCTTACATAGACTCTTTCTGAAAATATGATAAGCTGCAATTGCTTCAATGATTGAGATCATAGTTTGTTAGTTTTGAATGAAGTTTATGGTTCATACTTTAGCTTGTGAATGAAATTTTACTTTATCATGAGAAGTTTTATAATGATATATTCTTGTTTTGATAATGATCAAGATGTTTTCATGTCCGTATTTTGTTTTATCGACACCTCTCTCTCTCTCTAAACATGTGGTCATGATTATCGAGTTCAGCTTTCCCTTGAGGACAAGCGAGGTCTAAGCTTGGGGGAGTTGATAAGTCCATTTTGCATCATGTCTCCCTATTGTTACTTATTATGTTTTGGGTCATTATTTCACTTTATGGTGATATTCTAATGCCTCTTCTCTCTTATTTTCCAAGTTTCACATGAAGAAGGCAACTGCCGGCAGCTGGAATTCTAGACCCGAAAAGCTACGAAGGAGATAGATATTCTCCACAACTCCAAATGACCTAAAAATTTACGGAGAATTATTTTGGAATATTTTAAAAAATATTGGCGGAAGAAATACCAGGAGGGGCCCCACTAGAGAGCCACAAGCTCCGGGGCGCGCCCTCCTCCCTAGGGTGCACCCTATGAGCTCGTGGGCACACCAGCAGGCCTCCGGCGCCCATCTTCTACTATATGAGGCTAATTGCCCTAGAAAAAAATAGATCAAGAGAAGACTTTCAGGACAAAGCGCCGCCATCTCGAGGCGGAACCTGGGCAGGAGCACTTTTGCTCTCCGGTGAAGAGATTCTTTCGGGGAAACTTCCCTCCAGGAGGAGGAAATCGATGTCGTCGACATCACCAATGATCCTCTAATTGTGGGAGGACCACTCAACATCTTCACCAGCACCATCTCCTCTCAAATCCTAGTTCATTTGTTGTATTCAATCTTTGTCTCAAAATCTCAGATTGGTACCTGTGGGTTGCTAGTAGTGTTGATTACATCTTGTAGTTGATGCTAGTTGGTTTATTTGGTGGAAGATTAAATGTTCAGATCCTTAAGCATATTCAATACACCTCTGGTCTTGAACATGAATATGATTTGTGAGTAGTTACTTTTGTTCTTGAGGACATGGCAGAAGTCTTGTTATAAGTAATCATGTGAAGTTGTTATTTGTTAGATATTTTGATGATACGTATGTTGTTCTTCCTTTACTGGTATCATGTGAACGTCGACTACATGACACTTCACCATATACATGGGCCTAAGGGAAGGCACTGGGGAGTAATAAGTAGATGATGGGTTGCGAGAGTGACAGAAGCTTAAACCCTAGTTTATGCGTTATTCCATAAGGGGCTGATTTGGATCCATATGTTTCGTGCTATGGTTAGATTTATCTTAATTCTTATTTCATAGTTTCGGATGCTTGTGAGAGGGGCTAATTATAAGAGGGTTGCCTATTCAAGTAAGAACAACACCCTACCACTGATCCACCCACATATCAAATTATCAAAGTAGCAATGCGCATCAACTAAACATGATGAACATGACTAGATG
Organism: Triticum urartu; assembly: GCF_056163025.1. Lineage (NCBI taxonomy): Eukaryota > Viridiplantae > Streptophyta > Magnoliopsida > Poales > Poaceae > Triticum > Triticum urartu. Next base: position 220,104,485 of record NC_141879.1, on the reverse strand, counting down.
ACAATTTCCATGTGTCATGGAGAACGCTTTGATTTATATGAGAGAACTTTCTGGCTTGTCCTTTGCTATAAAAAGGATTGGGCCACCTTGCTGCACCTTTCTTACTATTGCTACTTGTTACTTGTACAAATTTCCTTACTACCAAACTATCTGTTACCGCTACTTTTAGTACTTACAGACAATACCTTGCTGAAAACCGCTTGTCATTTCCTTCTGCTCATCGTTGGGTTCGACACTCGTCCTTATCGAAAGGACTACAATTGATCCCCTATACTTGTGGGTCATCAGTGATCATAAACACCTACTTACGGTCATAACTCCACCGTGTTCTCTACCTTAACTCCATCAAAAAGAGACAATCATGGTTACTCACTCGGTTGGTGTATTTTAATTTGATTTAGTTTGATGTTACCTACAACCGGATATTATAAATTTTGAAGTCACCACATAACCAAGGGCATGGCTTTCGGAAGATTTTACCCTGCATTGGTGCTCCAACTTGTCCAATTACAAAATTAGTCACAAACTACTTTGAAAGACCTATATCATGACGCATCATCAGAATCCCGGTGGAGAAGACATTCGTGAAAGGTAAAACAAGTCCAGCACGACCACCCGGTGTGTCGTCACCCCGATTGGAGCCGCGCATATTTCGTAGTCAGGACACAACCGTTTATGCTAAGTGGATGATAGCCAAATACCACGAGTTGCCCCGAGGCGGCACCGCCGACTGCTAGGTGTTTTGTTTTCCAACACCATCAGCACTAGCCCACCTACTTATGTGGAATTAAGAATCCACTGGTAGGGCTAACTCCCTATGCGTGAAATTATTATAATAATTATGTTGGCAAATGTTAAAACCAACGTTGGGCCTTGCTGGAAGAGTTTTATTCAAAGACAAATTATTAAGGGGCCCCCATAAACCCCAAATGTGTTAGGAGCGCTGATCAAGGAACATAACACCGGTATCATGAAAACTAGGGCGGCAAGAGTGGAACAAAACACCAAGCAAGAGGCCGAGGCTTCCACCCTGTACCAAGTGTATAGATGCATTAATTAAATAAGTAATATATTGTGATATCCAATGACATCCATGTCCCACATGGAACAAAATGCACCTGCAACTAGCAATGCTATAAGAGGGGCTGGGCAAAGCGGTAACATGGCCAATCAACGATTTGCTAGGACACTGGAGGTTAGAGGCTTATCATGGCAATTGGGAGGCTGACAAACAAGTGGTACATAGCGAGACCAAATGATAGCATCAAGACAACTAGCAAAGCAAAGCTAGTAATGATATCCAAGGTAATGATCATCTTGCCTGGAATCCTGCTAGGAAGAAGATCGAATCCGTGAAGTAGTCAAACAAGTGTAGTCGAATGGATCCTCGCCACTCCAAAACATTATCGAAACTAGCCAGAGAAACAAACTAGAAAGAACAAATGACACAGTAAACAAACATCTCATTACAGTGGCATGATTCACAATCAAGTATGATGCATGTCCAATTTAATGAGTCATGGCATGGAAAGAGTGCAACAAACAATAATACACATTAAATGAAGCTCAATATGCAATGAGTTGCATATTGATGAAACTCCACGTTCGATTATTTAGTTCCATCTTGTTTATGTACTCATCAAGTTTAAATGTTTTTAAACATGGCAAGAGGGAAACGAAAACCCATTTGGTCTGAGAAAGGTCAACGGAGACAAAAGGAGGAGTGCAACTATGAGTGGTTATGAGTTGTATAAAAACACTCAGATAAATCTAGTACGACCGCAACGGACTGTCGATGCAATGGAGATGATCCCATGATGAATGCAACAAACAAACAATTATCACAACTAGTAATAATTATTACGTGAAAGAAACTAGAGTAGTGGTCTCGGACAGTCATAGTGTGTCCCCATCATCGGTTGTGACACCCCGACGATGAGTTGAGATCTCGATCCAACCCAGATGGTTGTTTGAATCAGCGAGAGGTTGTTTCGACATCGAGGTTGCACCAATGTTACCCTGATCGTCAGTGATGAGCGCCATTGCTCCACCTCGACTACCTAGAGGGGCCTGTATGGGCCACCAATGATGGAGTCAAATCGAGCATATCTCATGTAGGGGGTCCCAAATAGGTAGCCTAGGAGCAAGGGTAACATGGACACATGATTTACCTAGGTTCGGGCTCGCTCTAAGAGATAATACCCTAAGTCCTTCATTGACTCTATTGATTTCGAGGGAGTACAACTTACATGTTAATCTACCACAAGATCGTGTGTGTATGGGGTGTCCTCTACGATCCCTACCCCTCGGCTTATATAGGTATTGGGGGTGTCTAGGGTTTACACATAGGTCGGTTACATATAGGGTATTCATGGGTAGACAACCTCTATGTTGGGGAATGTAGTATTTCAAAAAATTCCTACGATCATGGAAGATCTATCTAGTAGAAGCATAGCAACGAACGGGGAGAGTGTGTCCACATACCCTCGTAGACCGAATGCGGAAGCGTTTAGTAATGTGGTTGATGTAGTTGAACATCTTCGCGATCCAACCGATCCAAGTACTGAACGCACGACACCTCCGCGATCTGCACACGTTCAGCTCGGTGACGTCCCTCGAACTCTTGATCCAGTTGAGGCCGAGGGAGAGTTTCATCAGCACGACGACAGGGTGACGATGATGATGAAGTTACCGACGCAGGGCTTGGCCTAAGCACTACGACAATATGACCAGGTGGAAAACTGTTGAGGGGGCCACCGCACGCAGCTAAGACAAATCTTGGAGTGCCTTTGGGGTGCCCCCTGACCACGTATATAAAGGAGGGGGGAAGAGGAGCCCGGCCTAGGAGGGGCGCGCCTATAGGGGGAGTCCAACTAGGATTCCCAATCCTAGTTGGAGTCCCCTTCCTTTTCCAAGAGGGGAGAGAGGGAAGGAGTAGGAGAGGGAGAAGGAAAGAGAGGGGAGGGGGCGCCGCCCCTCCCAAGTCCAATTCAGACTTGCCATGGGGGGCGGGGGCGCGACCACCCCTTGAGGCCCTTCTCTCCTTTGCCGTATGGCCCATTAAGGCCCACTACTTCCACCGGTGAATTCCCGGAACTCTCTGGTACTCCAAAAAATACCCGAATCACTCGGAACCTTTCTGATGTCCGAATATAGCCTTCCAATATATTGATCTTTACGTCTCGACCATTTCGAGACTCCTCGTCTAGTCCATGATCTCATCCATGACTACGAAAAACCTTCGGTACATCAAATCACATAACTCATAATACAAATTGTCATCGAACGTTAAGCATGTGGACCCTATGGGTTCGAGAACAATGTAGACATGACCGAGACACATCGCTGGTCAATAACCAAAAGCGGAACCTGGATGCGCATATTGGCTCCTACACATTGTACTGTAGCGATCCGACCTCAAACGGTCAGATCTCTGTGTATAAGTGTCATCCATGGATCGATAATGCTGACACACACAGTACTTGAAGGATTTATAACAGAGTGCAATCACACACTTATTACATCGAATGTCTCAAAGAGAGTACTTATTACAATAATATGGCTGAAGGCCATCTAAATACGATAATAACGGAAGCTTTAGAGGTAAAATGAGTCCATCAACTCCAACGGCATAGCTGAGTGCACGACAACGACCTAGCGCACCTTACACTTCGTCTAAAAACTCTACAACATAATACGTTGCAGCCTGTGTAGGTCAGCACATGGAATATGCTGGCAAGATAACACTATAGAGAAATGAACAAGTAATAGCTATAACTATATGCATATATGGCTGGTGGAGGCTCTATGGTTATCATTTTGCAAGAAGCTAGTTTTTCCCTACAACAAAGGAATATAGTTTATTTAACTACATAGTTTGTTGGAAACATTGAGAATGGTAACCCCATCTCAATCCCAAATTAATAAACATTAACCCAACAAGTTAATTAAGTAGAGTGATGAGATCAACATAGTAATTCAAGCACTAGATACTCAAGATGTCCATAACCGGGGACATGGCTAACCATGATTAGTTTATACACTCTGCAGAGGTTTGTGCACTTTTCCCCGCAAGACTCAATCTCCTCCGTTTAATTTCTCGCACTGCATGATGTTTGAGAAGCGGATGACCGAGACACAGTCTTTCTGAAGAGGTCCCCTTAATCGATAGATAGGCCGGTACACCTACAATCCCCTACATCTGCTAGCCCATCATGGAAAGGATTCCCACAACTTACTCAACTATGCTAGAGCCCATAAATGGCTTGTGGCTGCACATGGAAGTTTCCAGCATGAATAACATAATGATCCCTTTGAGCCTGAGTGGCGAACCATAGGAAAAATCACACGGATACCCCAGGATTCTCCTTTGGACATCACTGGATTTCCCCAGGTGCCCACAAACCAATCCACCCAGATGTTTGTTAAATTAGCCATCTTGTGTAAACCCTTAGTTCATAATAACACTCACAACTGTCATGAATCACTCAAACAAAACCACGTCTACGAGCATAGCATAGCAATGTATAATAAGCGTAACGTAGTAACTCCCAAGGTTCGAATAAAAGGGCAACAGGTACTACCTCAACAACTACTTCCCAAAACCGACATGTTAAACAGATCCTACTCATTCAGTATTTGAGGATTTAGACTAATGGATAAAAACATGGTAATAAGGGATACGATCAAAGTGTTGCATGCCTTGCTGACGATCTAAAAACCCTAGTGACTCATAGTAGCACGCTTCGCACTTTGGAAACTCTATCGTGAACAAACAATAGCATACATAAGCAACCGAGCATGATGCAAGGTAAAACTCAAATGAAAAGATCCAAACTGAAAGTTCAACTGAAGAGCTTCGGTTTGCAAAAGGAATCAACCAAATCGAAGCTACGAAACTCAAACTACGATCAAATGAAGTTCGAAGTTAAATCTGCTTGCAACCAAATTTTAACTTGTCAAAAGCATGTTCAAGTTGATTATCTGGAAAGAGGGGAAGAAGACGAAGATTTTGGTGTTGGTTTCACTAGATTTGGACAAGCGTGCAAAAGTTGCAAGGGTTTGAAGATCAGGGACTAAACTGTGATAAAAATAATTGCGAATAGATCCCTGGCCGAAAATAAAATAAAAGAAAAACCCTAACGGATGAACGTTCGCTATGAAACCCTAATGAACGAAAACGTTCACTACAGAGTAATAACGGACGAACGTCTGCAATTTAGATCCAACTGGAAAAACCGAAAGAAAACCCTAACTTCTAAAAAGGAAGATAAACTGGTTCGGGTTTTTACCGGTTAACCGGAGAAAAATCACCAGCGGCAACGAAGGGATCCAGCGCGTCTCCGGCGAACGACGGCTTGGGCGGCGGGCAGGGCGGCAGTGCGACGACGAGGCGGCGGCGGCGGCTCAGCAGCAACAACGGCGACGCGTGGATTGCGGTGGCAGTGGGCTCGGCAGCAGCTGTGGTCGGGGTGGGGTGAGGAGGCGGCAGGGTGGCGGTGTTATTTAAAGGCGAGGGGGGCTTCCTTGTGGGAGGGGGCGCGGCGGCGCGTGTCCGAGCCGGACACGGCAGCGGCGGCGCTCGGGACTACTGTCCCGAGTCGGAGAGGGAGGCGGCGTGGCGCTGCGGGCCGGCCTGCTCGGCTGGGCCTTCGGCCCAGTCTGGCGGGAAACATTTTTTAAATAAAATTTCGCACGAAGAAAAATCCTATTAAAAATATTTTTTTTCTAAAAATACGAGAAGCAATTTTCACCGTTTAAACCTATTATTTAGAACAAAGTGAACATTTTTCTGGTCTAAAAATGCAAATTTTTCTAAATTCAAATAAGATAGCAAATAATATCCAAATAAAAATTTAATTTGATTTTAAATTTTTCTTCCTTCCTTTTGAAGAAGTCACATTATCTTCTCTCTTTTATTTTTAATATTTGAAATTATTGGAGAGAAAAATATTAAAATCAAATTGATCCTCTTTTCAAATTTGATAAAATTCAAATATGAAAATTTATGAAATCCCCAACTCTCTCCTTGGGTCCTTGAGTTGCTTAAGATTTCTAGGATCACAACCAAATATGCAAATAAAATATGATATGCATATGATGTTCTATATATAACATCCAAATTGAAAATTTGGGATGTTACAAACCTACCCCCCCTTAAGATGAATCTCGCCCTCGAGATTCGGGTTGGCTAGAAAATAGGTGCGGGTGGTCTTTCCGTAGATCTTCTTCTCTTTCCCAGGTGGCTTCATCCTCGGTATGGTGGCTCCACTGAACTTTGCAAAACTTGATAACGTTGCTGCGTGTAACTCGGCTGGCAAACTCGAGAATCTTAACGGGTTTCTCCTCGTAGGTTAGATCACTCTCCAACTAAATCGCTTCCAGGGGCACTGTATCTCTTAGAGGAATATCGACCATCTCAGCATGCCACTTCTTCAACCGGGATACGTGAAACACATCATGATCTCCTGACAATCCTTTGGGTAACTCCAACTTGTAGGCAACTTCTCCCATACGTTCCAGAACTCGGTATGGTCCTACAAATCTCGGGGCTAACTTTCCCTTAACTCCAAATCGTTGAACTCCTTGGAGTGGTGACACACGAAGATATGCTCTTTCTCCAATCTCGTAGATTACCTCCTTGCGTTTTGTATCGGCATAACTCTTCTGCCTGGACTGAGCTACCTTCAGTCTATGTCGGATCAACTTAACCTTCTCTTCAGACTCTTTGATCAAATCTGGTCCAAACAACTAACGGTCTCTAACTTCATCCCACATTAACGGTGTCCTGCATCTCCTTCCATACAAGGATTCAAAAGGTGCCATCTTCAAACTAGCCTGATAACTGTTGTTGTAGGAGAACTCTGCGTAAGGCAAATTATCATCCCAACTAGATCCATAATCTAGTGCACAAGCTCTCAACATGTCCTCCAGAATCTGATTGACTCTCTTCGTCTGTCCATCTGTCTGCGGATGAAAGGTTGTACTAAACTCTAGCCTAGTCCCCAAAGTTTGGTGCAGCTGATTCCAAAACTTCGAGGTAAACTATGTCCCTCTATCTGATACGATGGTCCTCGAAACTCCATGCAGACATACAATCCTGGTCATATATATCTTGGCCAACTTCGCGCTTGTATAGGTGGTTTTCACGGGGATAAAGTGAGCCACTTTGGTCAAGCGATCTACTACTACCCAGATTGAGTCATATCCTGATCTGGTCCTGGGTAATCCAGTGATGAAATCCATGCCAGGTTTATCCCACTTCCAATCGGGTATCGGCATAGGCTGTAATAATTTGGCTGGCTTCTAATGTTCTGCCTTCACTCTCTGACATACATCACATACTGCTACATACTCTGCAATATCCTTCTTCATACCTGTCCACCAGAAACGTTCCTTCAAATGCAAATATATCTTGGTGTTTCCGGGGTGAATCGAGTATGGCCAGTCATGAGCTTCCTAAAGTATTACCTTCCTGATCTCCTCACTATTGGGCACATATATACGATCCTCAAACCATAAAGTCACATGCTCATCCTCACGAAAACCTTTGGCTTTTCCTTTGCTCATCTTCTCCTTTATCTCAGTGATTTCCTTATCATCCTTATGGGCTTCTCGAATCTTTCCCAGTAGTGTGGAATGAACCCCCATTGTTGTAACAAAACCTCCTGGAACTATCTCCAAACAAAGTTCCTTGAGATCGTCAACTAACTCCTGTGGTAATCCTCTGCTTATGAGGGTATTGGCATAACTCTTGCGGCTCAAAGCGTCTGCTACAACATTGGCCTTTCCCGGATGATAATGCAGCTTCATATCATAATCCTCTATTAGCTCCAACCATCTCCTCTGCTTGAGATTCAACTCCTTCTGTGTGAAAATGTACTTTAAACTCTTGTGAAACCGTGTACACATCACATCTATTTCCAATCAGAAAATGTCTCCAGGTCTTGAGCGCATGCACTATGGCTGCTAACTCCAAATCATGGGTGGCATAATTCAACTCATGAGGTCGAAGCTGCCGTGAGGCATATGTTGGAAATATGCCCTAGAGGCAATAATAAAATGCTTATTATTATATTTCTTTGTTCATGATAATTGTCTATTGTTCATGCTATAATTGTGTTATCCGGAAATAATAATACATGTGTGAATACATAGACCACAACACGTCCCTAGTGAGCCTCTAGTTGACTAGCTCGTTGATCAAAAGATAGTCATGGTTTCCTGACTATGGACATTGGATGTCATTGATAACGGGATCACATCATTAGGAGAATGATGTGATGGACAAGACCCAATCGTAAGCTTAGCTCAAAGATCGTGTAGTTCGTTGCTGTAGCTTTTCTGAATGTCAAGTATCATTTCCTTAGACCATGAGATTGTGCAACTCCCGGATACCGTAGGAGTGCCTTGGGTGTGCCAAACGTCACAACGTAACTGGGTGACTATAAAGGTACATTACAGGTATCTCCGAAAGTGTCTGTTGGGTTGGCACGAACCGAGACTGGGATTTGTCACTCCGTATGACGAAGAGGTATCTCTCGGACCACTCGGTAATGCATCATCATAATGAGCTCAATGTGATCAAGTGGTTGATCACGGGATCATGCATTACGGTACGAGTAAAGTGACTTGCCGGTAACGAGGCTGAACAAGGTATTGGGATACCGACGATCGAGTCTCGGGCAAGTAACGTACCGATTGACAAAGGGAATTCTATACGGATTGATTGAATCCTCGACATCGTGGTTCATACGATGAGATCATCGTGGAGCATGTGGGAGACAACATGGGTATCCAGATCCCGCTGTTGGTTATTGACCGGAGAGTCGTCTCGGTCATGTCTGCATGTCTCCCGAACCCGTAGGGTCTACACACTTAAGGGTCGGTGACGCTAGGGTTGTTAGGAAGACTTGTATGTGATTACCGAATGTTTTTGGAGTCCCGGATGAGATCCCGGACGTCACGAGGAGTTCCAGAATGGTCCGGAGGTAAAGATTTATATATGGGAAGTTGTCATACGGTCGCCGGAAAGGTTCGGGGGCATATCGGTATTGTACCGGGGCCACCGGAGGGGTTCCAGGGGTCCACCGGGAGGGGCCACCTCTTCCAGAGGGCCTTATGGGCTGTATGGAGAAGGTAACCAGCCCAAGTGGGCTGGGGCGCCACACCCCCCTAGGGCCCATGCAACTAGGGTTGGGGGAAACCCTAAGGGGGGGCGCCCCCTTGCTTGGGGGGCAAGCCCCCCTCCCCTTGGCCGCCGCCCCCCTCTAGATCCCATCTAGAGGGGGCCGGCCCCCTTCCCCCTTCCCCTATAAATAGAGGAGTGAGGGGAGGGCTGCAGACAACATCCAAGGCACAGCCCCTCCCCTCCCCAACACCTCTCCTCCTCCATAAGAGCTTGGTGAAGCCCTGCCGGAGTACTGCAGCTTCATCGCCACCACGCCGTCGTGCTGCTGTTGGAGCCCTCTTCCTCAACCTCTCCCTCCTCCTTGCTAGATCAAGGCGTGGGAGACGTCCTCGCTCCGTACGTGTGTTGAACGCGGAGGTGCCGTCCGTTCGGCGCTAGGATCTTCGGTGATTTGGATCACGTCGAGTACGACTCCATCAACCCCGTTCTCTTGAACGCTTCCGCTCGTGATCTACAAGGGCATGTAGATGCACTCCTCTCTCCCTCGTTGCTAGATGACTCCATAGATTGATCTTGGTGATGCGTAGAAAATTTTAAAATTCTGCTACGTTCTCCAATAGTGGCATCATGAGCCAGGTTTATGCGTAGTTACTATGCACGAGTAGAACACAAAGGAGTTGTGGGCGTCGATATTGTCAATTTTCTTGCCGTTACTAGTATTATCTTGATTCGGCGGCATCGTGGGATGAAGCGACCCGGACCAACCTTACACGTACGCTTACGTGAGACCGGTTCCACCGACTGACATGCACTAGTTGCATAAGGTGGCTGGCGGGTGTCTGTCTCTCCCACTTTAGTCGGATCGGATTTGATGAACAGGGTCCTTATGAAGGGTAAATAGAAATTGGCAATTCATGTTGTGGTTTTGGCATAGGTAAGAAACGTTCTTGCTAGAAACCTATAGCAGCCACGTAAAAACTTGCAACAACAATTAGAGGACGTCTAACTTGTTTTTGCAGCAAGTGTTTTGTGATGTGATATGGCCAAAGGATGTGATGAATGATATATGTGATGTATGAGATGATCATGATCTTGTAATAGGAATCACGACTTGCATGTCGATGAGTATGACAACCGGCAGGAGCCATAGGAGTTGTCTTTATTTATTTATGACCTGCGTGTCAACATAAACGTCATGTAATTACTTTACTTTATTGCTAAAGCGTTAGCCATAGTAGTAGAAGTAATAGATGACGAGACAACTTCAAGAAGACACGATGATGGAGATCATGATGATGGATCTCATGGTGTCATGCCAGGTGACAACGATGATCATGGAGCCCCGAAGATGGAGATCAAAGGAGCAAATGATATTGGCCATATAATGTCACTATTTGATTGCATGTGATGTTTATCATGTTTTACATCTTATTTGCTTAGAACGACGGTAGCTTAAATAAGATGATCCCTCGTAAAAATTTCAAGAAAGTGTTCCCCCTAACTGTGCACCGCTGCGAAGGTTCGTTGTTTCGAAGCACCACGTGACGATCGGGTGTGATAGATTCTAACGTTCGAATACAACGAGTGTAAGCCAGATTTACACACGCAATACACTTAGGTTGACTTGACGAGCCTAGCATGTACAGACATGGCCTCGGAACACAGAAGACCGAAAGGTCGAGCATGAGTCATATAGAAGATACGATCAACATGAAGATGTTCACCGATGTTGACTAGTCCGTCTGATGATCGGACACGGCCTAGTTAACTCGGATCATGTTATACTTAGATGACTGGAGGGATATCTATCTGAGTGGGAGTTCATTGAATAATTTGATTAGCTGAACTTAATTATCATGAACTTAGTCTAAAATCTTTACAATATGTCTTGTAGATCAAATGGCCCACGTTGTCCTCAACTTCAATGCGTTCCTAGAGAAAACCAAGCTGAAAGACAATGGCAGCAACTATACGGACTGGGTCCGGAACCTGAGGATCATCCTCATAGCTGCCAAGAAAGATTATGTCCTAGAAGCACCGCTAGGTGACGCACCCGTCCCACAGAACCAAGACGTTATGAACGCTTGGCAGACACGTGCTGATGATTACTCCCTCGTTCAGTGCGGCATGCTTTACAGCTTAGAACCGGGGCTCCAAAAGCGTTTTGAGAGACACGGAGCATATGAGATGTTCGAAGAGCTGAAAATGGTTTTTCAAGCTCATGCCCGGGTCGAGAGATATGAAGTCTCCGACAAGTTCTTCAGCTGTAAGATGGAGGAAAATAGTTCTGTCAGTGAGCACATACTCAAAATGTCTGGGTTGCATAACCGCTTGACTCAGCTGGGAGTTAATCTCCCGGATGACGTGGTCATTGACAGAATCCTTCAGTCGCTTCCACCGAGCTACAAGAGCTTTGTGATGAACTTCAATATGCAGGGGATGGAAAAGACCATTCCTGAGGTATATTCAATGCTGAAATCAGCAGAGGTAGAAGTCAAAAAGGAACATCAAGTGTTGATGGTGAATAAAACCACTAAGTTCAAGAAAGGCAAGGGTAAGAAGAACTTCAAGAAGGACGGCAAGGGAGTTGCCGCGCCCGGTAAGCAAGCTGCCGGGAAGAAGCCAAAGAATGGACCCAAGCCCGAGACTGAGTGTTTTTATTGCAAGGGAAGTGGTCACTAGAAGCGGGACTGCCCCAAATACTTAGCGGACAAGAAGGCCGGCATCACGAAAGGTATATGTGATATACATGTAATTGATGTGTACCTTACCAGTACTCGTAGTAGCTCCTGGGTATTTGATACTGGTGCGGTTGCTCACATTTGTAACTCAAAGCAGGAGCTACGGAATAAACGGAGACTGACGAAGGACGAGGTGACAATGCGCGTCGGGAATTGTTCCAAGGTCGATCTGATCGCCGTCGGCACGCTACCTCTACATTTACCTACGGGATTAGTTTTAAACCACAATAATTGTTATTTAGTGCCAGCTTTGAGCATGAACATTGTATCAGGATCTCGTTTAATACGAGATGGCTACTCATTTAAATCCGAGAATAATGGTTGTTCTATTTATATGAGAGATATGTTTTATGGTCATGCTCCGATGGTGAATGGTTTATTCTTAATGAATCTCGAGCGTAATGCTACACATATTCATACTGTGAATACCAAAAGATGTAAGGTTGATAATGATAGTCCCACATACTTGTGGCACTGCTGCCTTGGTCACATAGGTGTCAAACGCATGAAGAAGCTCCATGCAGATGGACTTTTAGAGTCTCTTGATTACGAATCATTTGACACGTGCGAACCATGCCTCATGGGTAAGATGACCAAGACTCCATTCTCAGGAACAATGGAGCGGGCAACCAACTTATTGGAAATGATACATACTGATGTGTGCGGTCCAATGAGTGTTGAGGCCCGTGCTGGCTATCGTTATGTTCTCACCCTCACTGATGACTTGAGTAGATATGGGTATGTCTACTTAATGAAACACAAGTCTGAGACCTTTGAAAAGTTCAAGGAATTTCAGAGTGAGGTTGAGAATCAACGTGACAGGAAAATCAAGTTCTTGCGATCAGATCGTGGGGGAGAATACTTGAGTCACGAATTTGGCACACACTTAAGAAAATGTGGAATAGTTTCACAACTCACGCCACCTGGAACACCTCAGCATAATGGTGTGTCCGAACATCGTAATCGCACTCTATTAGATATGGTGCGATCTATGATGTCTCTTACCGATTTACCGCTATCATTTTGGGGCTATGCTTTAGAGACTACTGCATTCACTTTAAATAGGGCTCCGTCGAAACCGTTGAGACGACACCGTATGAATTATGGTTTGGGAAGAAACCTAAGCTGTCGTTTCTAAAAGTTTGGGGATGCGATGCTTATGTCAAGAAACTTCAACCTGAAAAGCTCGAACCCAAATCGGAAAAATGCATCTTCATAGGATACCCTAAAGAAACTGTTGGGTATACCTTCTACCTCAGATCCGAAGGCAAGATCTTTGTTGCCAAGAATGGGTCCTTTCTAGAGAAAGAGTTTCTCTCAAAAGAAATAAGTGGGAGGAAGGTAGAACTTGATGAAGTATTACCTCTTGAACCGCTAACTGGCGCAGCTCAAGAAAATGTTCCTGAGGTGCCTACACCGACTAGAGAGGAAGTTGATGATGATGATCATGAAACTTCAGATCAAGTTGCTACTGAACTTCGTAGGTCCACAAGGACACATTCTGCACCAGAGTGGTACGGCAACCCTGTCTTGGAAATCATGTTGTTAGACAACGGTGAACCTTCGAACTATGAAGAAGCGATGGCGGGCCCGGATACCCACAAATGGCTGGAAGCCATGAAATCCGAGATAGGATCCATGTATGAAAACTAAGTATGGACTTTGACTGACTTCCCCGATGATCAGCGAGCCATAGAAAATAAATGGATCTTTAAGAAGAAGACAGACGCGGATGGTAATGTGACCATCTATAAAGCTCGGCTTGTCGTTAAGGGTTATCGACAAGTTCAAGGGGTTGACTACGATGAGACTTTCTCACCCGTAGCGAAGCTGAAGTCCGTCTGAATCATGTTAGCAATTGCCGCATTCTATGATTATGAGATATGGAAAATGGACGTCAAAACGGCATTCCTTAATGGTTTCCTTAAGGAAGAATTGTATATGATGCAGCCGGAAGTTTTTGTCGATCCTAAGAACGCTGACAAGGTGTGCAAGCTCCAACTCTCGATTTATGGGCTGGTGCAAGCATCTCGGAGTTGGAACATTCATTTTGATGAGATGATCAAAGTGTTTGGGTTTATGAAGACTTATGGAGAAGCCTGCATTTACAAGAAAGTGAGTGGGAGCTCTGTAGCATTTCTCATATTGTGTGTGGATGACATACTGTTGATGGGAAATGATATAGAATTCTTGGAAAGCATAAAGGCCTACTTGAACAAGTGTTTTTCAATGAAGGACCTTGGAGAAGCTGCTTATATATTAGGCATCAAGATCTATAGATATAGATCGAGACGCCTCATTGGTCTTTCACAGAGTACGTACCTTGACAAGATATTGAAGAAGTTCAAAATGGATCAGTCAAAGAAGGGGTTCTTGCCTGTATTGCAAGGTACGAGATTGAGCACGGCTCAATGCCCGACCACGGCAGAAGATAGAGAAAAGATGAGTGTCGTCCCCTATGCCTCGGCCATAGGGTCTATCATGTATGCTATGCTGTGTACCAGACCTGATGTAAACCATGCCGTAAGTTTGGTAGGAAGGTACCAAAGTAATCCCGGCATGGAACACTGGACAGCGGTCAAGAATATCTTGAAGTACCTGAAAAGGACCAAGGAAATGTTTCTTGTTTATGGAGGTGACGAAGAGCTCGTCGTAAAGGGTTATGTCGATGCTAGCTTCGACACAGATCTGGATGACTCTAAGTCACAAACCGGATACGTGTATATTTTGAATGGTGGGGCAGTAAGCTGGTGCAGTTGTAAGCAAAGCGTTGTGGCGGGATCTACATGTGAAGCGGAGTACATGGCAGCCTCGGAGGCAGCACAAGAAGCAGTCTGGGTGAAGGAGTTCATTACCGACCTAGGAGTCATACCCAATGCGTCGGGCCCGATGACTCTCTTCTGTGACAACACTGGAGCTATTGCCCTTGCCAAGGAGCCCAGGTTTCACAGGAAGACCAGGCATATCAAGCGTCGGTTCAACTCCATTCGTGAAAGTGTTCAAAATGGAGACATAGAGATTTGTAAAGTACATACGGACCTGAATGTAGCAGATCCGTTGACTAAACCTCTCCCTAGAGCAAAACATGATCAACACCAGAACTGCATGGGTGTTCGATTCATCACAATGTAACTAGAATATTGACTCTAGTGCAAGTGGGAGACTGTTGGAAATATGCCCTAGAGGCAATAATAAAA
This sequence comes from Triticum urartu, assembly GCF_056163025.1. Lineage (NCBI taxonomy): Eukaryota > Viridiplantae > Streptophyta > Magnoliopsida > Poales > Poaceae > Triticum > Triticum urartu. Next base: position 220,089,417 of record NC_141879.1, on the reverse strand, counting down.
TGGTTATTATTATATTTCTTTGTTCATGATAATTGTCTATTGTTCATGCTATAATTTTGTTATCCGGAAATCATAATACATGTGTGAATACATAGACCACAACACGTCCCTAGTGAGCCTCTAGTTGACTAGCTCGTTGATCAAAAGATAGTCATGGTTTCCTGACTATGGACATTGGATGTCATTGATAACGGGATCACATCATTAGGAGAATGATGTGATGGACAAGACCCAATCCTAAGCTTAGCTCAAAGATCGTGTAGTTCGTTTGCTGTAGCTTTTCTGAATGTCAAGTATCATTTCCTTAGATCATGAGATTGTGCAACTCCCGGATACCGTAGGAGTGCCTTGGGTGTGCCAAACGTCACAACGTAACTGGGTGACTATAAAGGTACATTACAGGTATCTCCGAAAGTGTCTGTTGTATTGGCACGAATCGAGACTGGGATTTATTACTCCGTATGACGGAGAGGTATCTCTGGCCCCACTCGGTAATGCATCATCATAATGAGCTCAATGTGATCAAGTGGTTGATCACGGGATCATGCATTACGGTACGAGTAAAGTGACTTGCCGGTAACGAGACTGAACAAGGTATTGGGATACCGACGATCGAGTCTCGGGAAAGTAACGTACCAATTGACAAAGGGAATTGTATACGGATTGATTGAATCCTCGACATCGTGGTTCATCCGATGAGATCATCGTGGAGCATGTGGGAGCCAACATGGGTATCCAGATCCCGCTGTTGGTTATTGACCGGAGAGTCGTCTCGGTTATGTCTGCATGTCTCCCGAACCCGTAGGGTCTACACACTTAAGGTTCGGTGATGCTAGGGTTGTTAGGAAGACTTGTATGAGATCCCGGATGTCACGAGGAATTATGGAATGGTCCGGAGGTAAATATTTATATATGGGAAGTTGTCATACGGTCGCCGGAAAGGTTCAGGGGCATATCGGTATTGTACCGGGGCCACCGGAGGGGTTCCGGGGGTCCACCGGGAGGGGCCACCTCTTCCGGAGGGCCTTATGGGCTGCATGGAGAAGGGAACCAGCCCAAGTGGGCTAGGGCGCCACACCCCCTAGGGCCCGTGCGCCTAGGGTTGGGGGAAACCCTAAGGGGAGGCGCCCCCTTGCTTGGGGGGCAAGCCCCCCTCCCCTCGGCCACCGCCCCCCCTCTAGATCTCATCTAGAGGGGGCCGGCCCCCTTCCCCCTTCCCCTATAAATAGAGGGGTGAGGGGAGGGCTGCATACAACATCCAAGGCGCAGCCCCTCCCCTCCCCAACTCCTCTCCTCCTCCATAAGAGCTTGGCGAAGCCCTGCCGGAGTACTGCAGCTTCATCACCACCACGCCATCGTGCTGATATTGGAGCCCTCTTCCTCAACCTCTCCCTCCTCCTTGATGGATCAAGGCGCGGGAGACGTCCTCGCTCCGTACGTGTGTTGAACGTGGAGGTGCCGTCCGTACGGCGCTAGGATCTTCGGTGATTTGATCACGTCGAGTACAACTCGATCAACCCCGTTCTCTTGAACGCTTCCGCTCGTGATCTACAAGGGTATGTAGATGCACTCCTCTATCCCTCGTTGCTAGATGACTCCATAGATTTATCTTGGTGATGCGTAGAAAATTTTAAAATTCTGCTACGTTCCCCAACAGCATATGAAGCAACTCTTCCATATTGCATAAGTACACCTCCAAGTCCTAAGCGAGAAGCATCGCAATACACTTGGAAATCTTTGCGTATATCCGGAAGAATCAGTACTGTGGCTGTAACCAAACGTTTCTTCAACTCCTGAAAACTGGCCTCACAATCCTCGGTCCATTTGAACTTGGTGTCCTTCTTGAACAACTCCTTCATGGGTTTTGCAATCTTGGAAAAATTCTCAATGAATCCCCGATAATATCATGCGAGTCCTAGAAAACTGCGGATCTCTCCAACTGAGGTGGGTGCCAACCACTCAGTGACAGACTGAACCTTGGTAGGGTCTACGGCTATACCTTCTCTTGATATAACATGTCCAAGAAATCCAACTTCCTTCAATCAAAACTCACACTTGCTGAACTTGGCATACAGCTGATGTTCCCTGAGCTTCTCGAGAACTAAACACAAGTGTACCTTGTGTTCCCCTTCATCCTTCGAGTACACCAAAATATCATCAATTGACACCACAACAAACTTATCCAAAAACTACATGAACACCTTGTTCATCATACTCATAAAATAGGCAGGGGCGTTATTCAATCCAAATGACATGACCGTGTACTCATATAGTCCGTACCTTGTGGTAAAAGTTGTCTTATGTATATCCTGTTCTCGGATCTTCAACTGGTGGTATCCTGATCGAAGATCGATCTTGGAGAATACTTTAGCTCCTTGCAACTGGTCAAAGATATCATTGATCATTGGTAGTGGGTACTTGTTCTTGATCGTCACTTCATTTAACGCCCGATAATCAACAACCATTCTCAAAGATCCATCCTTCTTCTCAACTAAGAGCACTGGGGCTCCCCACAATGATGAGCTTGGTCGGATATATCCTTTCTCCGGTAACTCCTTAATCTGCTTCTTAATTTCCTCCAGATCATTTGCGGGCATCCGATACGGTCTCTTTGATATTGGTCCAGTGCCTGGCAACAACTTTATCAAAAACTTTATGTCTCGATTTGGCGGCATGCCTGGTAATTCCTCTAGAAATACATCCAGGCAATCCTTCACAACAGGCACTTCTTCCTGAACAACTCCCGAGAGAGAGAGTTCACTTGGGTCCTTCTTGGCGCATGCCTAGACACATACTTGATCCTTTTTCCCTCCGGGGTGGTTAGTAGAATTGACTTACTGGCACAATCGATATTTCCTCCATATATGGATAGCCAATCCATGCCTAATATCACATCCAATCCTTCTGACTCCAAAATTATCAGGTCTGAGGGGAAAACATCCCTACCTTCTGGCACAATATCACCTGAAAACATCCACTGCTTGCCATATACTCCGCTCTAGGTGAGCTTACTAACATAGGTGTCTTAAGAACTTTGGTGGGCAACTTATACTTATCCATAAATCCCCTTGATATGTATGAATGCGATGCACTAGTATCAAAAAGAACTATTGCAGTAAATGACTTAATAAAAAACTTACTTATAACTACATCTGGCTGTTCTTCAACCTCCTTCACGTTAACGTGGTTCACTTGTCCTCTGGTGAAAGGGTTGGGCTTCTTCCCAGAGTTTCCATTTCCATTGCCATTCTTCAACTCTGAGCAATCATTGGCGTAGTGTCCAGTCTTCCTGCACTTGTAACAGGTCACATGACCCAGGTCCTTCTTAGCGGGGGTTACTGTGTTAGAACGGTTCTGTCCATTGCTTCCTCCATTCCCATTCCCATTCTTAGGCCCACTGTGATTATGTGAGCTTCCTAAATTGTGAGTATGGCCTCCATGATTATGGGTGTAACCTCCGGAGTTAAGGGTAAAGCGAGGCTTCTGCTGAGCTCCAGAATTGTACTTCCCCTGTCCATACTTCTGTTTGCGGCTCTCTATGTGCTGCTGTTTGCTTTCAATCATAAGGGCACTGTCTACCAACTCCTGGTAGTTAGTAAATGTTGCCACCATCAACTACATACTCATCTCATCATTCAGCCCTTCCATAAAATTCTCCTGCTTCATGGCATCTGTGGCCACATCATCCGGGGCATAGCAAGCTAACTTGCTAAACTCATCCACGTACTGCCCCACAGTACGATTTCCTCGGCGTAAGTTGCGAAACTCACGCTTCTTCATGTTCATCGCTCCAGTTGAGACATGGGCGGTACAGAAAGCTTGCTGAAACTGATCCCATGTGACATTGGCTATGGGAAAAGTGGCGGTGTAATTCTCCCACCATGAGGCTACGGGTCCATCCAATTGATTTGCGGCAAAGCGCACCTTCTCAGCATCTATGCAACCTGTGGTGGTCAGCTCCCTTCCAATCCCGTGAAGCCAGTCATTAGCAACAATCGGCTCAGTGCTACTGGAAAACACCGGCGGATTCAACCTCAGAAAACAGGTTAAGTTGTCAACTAGAGGTGGTGGCGGTGGGTGGTTGTTGTTGTTGTTGTCGTTGTTGTCGTCATTGTTGTTGTTGTTGTTGTTGTCGTTGTTGTTGTTGTTGTTGTCGTTGTTGTTGTCGTTGTTGTTGTCGTTGTCGTTGTCGTCGTCGTTGTCGTCTTTGTCGTCGTCGTCACTGCCGTCGTTGTCGTTGTCGTCATCGTCGTCGTCGTCGTCGTTGTTGTTGTTGTTGTCGTTGTTGTTGTTGTTGTTGCCTTGGTTCTGGACTGGTAGCTGCATCAAGGCATTCTGCTGCTGGATCAACTGGGTGAGCTCTGGTGGAAAGACAAATCCGGGTTCATGTCTCGGAGGCATTCGATAGGTTTATAGGGGAGAGATTAGAATAGAGTGAGGTCTAGAGAGAAATCACTACCCATATGCACATGAGACAAACACATTCATATCACACCACTCAATTCAAGCAAGGGCATACAATCGATCTAACTACCGTTACAAAACACTAGGACTACTACTATATACATGGGGGAATACTACTGATAATATGGTGGTCGACTAGAAATTTTGATCGGAAGAAGACTCCATGATATCTGCTCTAGCTTCGTCTTCATAATCATCATCACTGTCGGGATCGGAGTCGGTGTCGTTGATGATGATGTAGTCTTCCGGATGCTCATCCTCTCCTGGTGCAGTGTCTCCCATGAATACTCCTAGCTTCTTCTTCAGGTCTTCATTCTTCTCCAGTAGTACCGCAATTTCCTCTTCATATCCATCGCATGTAGCCTTGAGTTCCTCTTCTAGCTCCATGTTCCTGGTCGTCACTTTCTTTAGGTCTATCATGCTGGGGCACATCTAGTTCTCCTAACGACGAATGTGTTGGTTTAACTCCTAGATGTAGGCTGCAATGGACTTGTCCCTCCTAGTGTAGATCATCTCCCATTGCTCATCTCGGCGTCCACATATCTGGTAGATGGTGTCCTTAAGATCCTTGTGGTATACTTCGCCGATGCGTCCCATGGCGATGTGAGCTGCATGCTCTTTCCTAGTCTCCAGGTTGGTGCGTCAAAGGAAAACTCTATGGGCTCGATAACTGGGGTGAAAGTTCTTCCTGGAACATGTACTCAATTGTCCAACGCTCTTCTTCAGGTAGAGTGGCGGTGTAGGTCCCAGTGAAGCTCGGCATTCTGATGTTCAGGTATCTAGTGGCTTCCTTCAAGTGTCGTCCAAAACGCGTGTCTTCATCAGGTTGAGCAAACTTGTTCCTTGGGTCTGCCATCTATAGAGTAGAAAGTGGAGAAGAGTCAGAAATGAGTAGAGAAGAGTGTCTTATGGCTTATCTTAGTGGTCACGCCCTACGGTCGGCGTGTGCTGTGATACCACCTTGTAGCGATCCGAACGGTCAAATCTCTGTGTATAAGTGTCATCCCTGAATCGGTAATGCCGACACACACAGTACTTGAAGGATTTATAACAGAGTGCAATCACACACTTATTACATCGAATGTCTCAAAGAGAGTACTTATCACAATAATATGGCTGAAGGCCATCTAAACACGATAACAGCGTAAGCTTAAGAGGTAAAATGAGTCCATCAACTCCAACGGCATAGCTGAGTGCACTACAATGATCTAGCGCTCCTTACTCTTCGTCTAAAAACTCTACAACATAATACATTGCAACATGTGTAGGTCAGCACATGGAATATGCTGGCAAGATAACACTATAGAGCAATGAACAAGTAACAACTATAACTATATGCATATATGGCTGGTGGAGGCTCTATGGTTATCATTTTGCGAAAAGCTAGTTTTTCCCTACAACAAAGGATTATATTTTATTTAACTACAAAGTTTGTTAGAAACATTGAGAATGGTAACTCCATCTCAATCCCAAATTAATAAACATTAACCCAACAAGTTAATTAAGTAGAGTGATGAGATCAACATAGTAATTCAAGCACCAGATACTCAAGATATCCATAGCCAGGGACACGGCTAACCATGATTAGTTTATACACTCTACAGAGGTTTGCGCACTTTTCCCCACAAGACTCGATCTCCTCTGTTGAATTTCTCGCACAACATGCTGTTTGAGAAACGGATAACCGAGACACAGTCTTTCCGAAGAGGTCCCCTTAACCGATAGATAGGCCGGTACACCTACAATCCCCTACATCTGCTAGCCCATCATGGAAAGGATTCCCACAACTTACTCAACTATGCCAGAGCCCATAATGGCTTGTGGCTGCACACGGAAGTTTCCAGCGTGAATAACATAATGATCCCTTTGAGCCTGGGTGGGGAACCATAGGAAAAATCACACACATACCCCGGGATTCTCCTTTGAACAACACTGCATTTCCCTAGGTGCCCACAAACCAATCCACCCAGATGTGTGTTAAAGTAGCCACCTTATGTAAACCCTTAGTTCATAATAATACTCACAATTGTCATGAATCACTCAAACCAAACCACGTCTACGAGCATAGCATAGCAATGTATAATAAGCGTAACGTAGTAACTCCCAAGGTTTGAATTTGGGCAATAGGTACTACCTCAACAACTACTTCCCAAAACCGACATGTTAAACAGATCCTGCTCATGCAATGTTTGAGGATTTAGACTAATGCATAACAACTGGGTAATAAGGGATATGATCAAAGTGTTACTTGCCTTGCTGATGATCTGAAAACCCTAGTGACTCTTAGTAGCATGCTTCGCACTCCGGAAACTCTATCGTGAACAAACAATAGCATACATAAGCAATCGAGCATGATGCAAGGTAAAACTCAAATGAAAAGATCCAAACTGAAAGTTCAACTTAAGAGCTTCGATTTGCAAAAAGAATCAACAAAATCGGAGCTACGAAACTCAAACTACGATCAAAAAAAGTTCGAAGTCAAATCTGCTTGCTACCAAATTTTAACTTGTCAAAATCATGTTCAAGTTGGTTATCTGGAAAGAGGGGAACAAGACGAAGATTTTGGTGTTGGTTTCACCGGATTTGGACAAGCGACCAAAAAGTTGCGAGGGTTTGAAGATCAAGGACTAAACTGTGATAAAAATTAATCGTGAATAGATCCCTGGCCGAAAATAAAATAAAACAAAAACCCTAACGGACGAACGTTCGCTATGAAACGCTAATGAACGAAAACATTCGCTATAGAGTAATAACGGACGAATGTCCGCAATTTAGATCCAACCGGAAAAACCGAAAGAAAACCCTAACTTTTAAAAAAACGGAAGATAAATCGGTTTTGGTTTTTACCGGTTAACCTAAGAAAATCACCGGCGGCAACGACGGGATCCGGCGCGGCTCCGGCAAACGACGGCCTGGGCGGTGGCACAGGGCTGTAGGCAGGGCAGCGGTGCGGCGACGAGGCAGCGGAGGGCGACGGCTTGCGGGCGGCGGCGCACCAGCGGCGCCGGCGAGCGGCTTGCGGCGGCGGCGGGCTCAGCGATGGCTGCGGTCGGGGTGGGGTGAGGAGGCGGCGGGGTGGCAGCGCTATTTAAAGGCGAGGGGCGGCTTCCTTGCGAGAGGGGGCGCGGCGGCGGCGCTCGAGACTCCTGTTCCAAGTCAGAGAGGGAGGCGACGCGGCGCTGCGGGCCGGCTTGCTCGGCTGGGCCTTCGGCCCACTCGGGCGGGAAACTTTTTTTAAATAAAATTTCGCCCGAAGAAAAAGTCCTATTAAAAAAATATTAAAAAAATTCTAAAAATACCATAAACAATTTTCACCGTCTAAACCTATTATTTAGAACAAAGTGAACATTGTTTTGGCCTAAAAATGCAATTTTCAAAAATGCATATTTTTCTAAATTAAAATAAAATAGCAAATAAAATCCTAATAAATTTTAATTTGATTTTAAATTTTCTTCTTCAATATTCCTTTATTTTGAAGAAGTCATATTATCTTCTCTCTTTTATTTTTAACATTTGAAATTATTGGAGAGAAAAATATTAAAATCAAATTGATCCTCTTTTCAAATTTGATAAAATTCAAATATGAAAATTTATGAAATCCCCAACTCTCTCCTTGGGTCCTTGAGTTGCTTAAGATTTCTAGGATCACAACCAAATATGCAAATTAAATATGATATGCATATGATGTCCTATGTATAACATCCAAATTGAAAATTTGGGATGTTACATCTACGTTGCTCCATTTGTCATCGGTATGTTACTTGCTTGAGATTCGATCGTCGGTATCTACATACCTAGTTCAATCTCGTTACCGGCAAGTCTCTTTACTCGTTCCGTAATGTATCATTCCGTAACTAACTCTTTAGTCACATTGCTTGCAAGGCTTATAGTGATGAGCATTACCGAGAGGGACCAGAGATACCTCTCCGACAATCGGAGTGACAAATCCTAATCTCGATCTATGCCAACTCAACAAACACCATTGGAGACACTTGTAGAGCATCTTTATTGTCACCCAGTTACGTTGTGACGTTTGATAGCACACTAAGTGTTCCTCTGGTATTCGGGAGTTGCATAATCTCATAGTCATAGGAACATGTATAAGTCATGAAGAAAGCAATAGCAATAAACTAAACGATCATAGTGCTAAGCTAACGCATGGGTCAAGTCAATCACATCATTCTCTAATGATGTGTTCCCGTTCATCAAATGACAACTCAAGTCTATGGTTAGGAAACTTAACCATCTTTTGATTAACAAGCTAGTCAAGTAGAGGCATACTAGTGACACTCTGTTTGTCTATGTATTCACACATGTACTAAGTTTCCGGTTAATAAAATTCTAGCATGAATAATAAACATTTATCATGATATAAGTAAATATAAATAACAACTTTATTATTGCCTCTAGGGCATATTTCCTTCAGTCTCCCACTTGCACTAGAGTCAATAATCTAGATTACATAGTAATGATTCTAACACCCATGGAGTCTTGGTGCTGATCATGTTTTGCTCGTGAGAGAGGCTTAGTCAACGGGTCTGCAACATTCAGATCCGCATGTATCTTGCAAATCTCTATGTCTCCCTCCTTGACTTGATCACGGATGGAATTGAAGCGTCTCTTGATGTGCTTGGTTCTCTTGTGAAATCTGGATTCCTTTGCCAAGGCAATTGCACCAGTATTGTCACAAAAGATTTTCATTGGACCCGATGCACTAGGTATGACACCTAGATCGGATATGAACTCCTTCATACAGACTCCTTCATTTCCTGCTTCCGAAGCAGCTATGTACTCCGCTTCACACGTAGATCCCGCCATGACTCTCTGCTTGGAACTGCACCAATTGACAGATCCACCATTCAATAAAAATACGTATCCGGTTTGTGACTTAAGAGTCATCCGGATCAGTGTCAAAGCTTGCATCGACGTAACCATTTACAACAAAATCTTTGTCACCTCCATAACCGAGAAACATAACCTTAGTCCTTTTCAGGTCTTTTAGGATGTTCTTGACCGCTGTCCAGTGATCCACTCATGGATTACTTTGGTACCTCCCCGCTAAAATAATAGCAAGGCACAGATCAGGTCTGGTACACAGCATTGCGTACATGATAGAAACTATGGCTGAAGCATAGGGAATGACTTTCATTTTCTCTCTATCTTCTGCAGTGGTCGGGCATTGAGTCTGACTCAACTTCACACCTTGTAACACAGGCAAGAACCCTTTCTTTGCTTGATCCATTTTGAACTTCTTCAAAACTTTATCAAGGTATGTGCTTTGTGAAAGTCCAATTAAGTGTGTTGATCTATCTCTATAGAACTTGATGCCCAATATATAAGCAGCTTCACCGAGGTCTTTCATTGAAAAATTCTTATTCAAGTATCCTTTTATGCTATTCAGAAATTTAGTATCATTTCCGATTAACAATATGTCACCCACATATAATATCAGAAATGCTACAGAGCTCCCACTCACTTTCTTGTAAATACAGGCTTCTCCAAAAGTCTGTATAAAACCATATGCTTTGATCACACTATCAAAGCGTATATTCCAACTCCGAGATGCTTGCACCAGTCCATAAATGGATCGCTGGAGCTTACACACTTTGTTAGCACCTTTTGGATCGACAAAACCTTCTGGTTGCATCATATACAACTCTTCTTTAAGATATCCATTAAGGAATGCTGTTTTGACATCCATTTGCCAAATTTCATAATCATAAAATGCGGCAATTGCTAACATGATTCGGACGGACTTAAGCATCGCTACGGGTGAGAAGGTCTCATCGTAGTCAACTCCTTGAACTTGTCGACCTTTCACAACAAGTCGAGCTTTGTAGACAGTAACATTACCGTCAGCGTCAGTCTTCTTCTCGATGATCCATTTATTCTCTATGGCTTGTCGATCATCGGGCAATTCAACCAAAGTCCATACTTTGTTCTCATACATGGATCCCATCTCAGATTTCATGGCCTCAAGCCATTTTGCGGAATCTGGGCTCATCATCGCTTCCTCATAGTTTATAGGTTCGTCATGGTCAAGTAACATGACTTCCAGAACAGGATTACCGTACCACTCTGGTGCGGATCTTACTCTGGTTGACCTACGAGGTTCGGTAGTAACTTGATCATAAGTTTCATGATCACCATCATTAGCTTCCTCACTAATTGGTGTAGGAATCACTAGAACTGATTTCTGTGATGAAATACTTTCCAATAAGGGAGCAGGTACAATTACCTCAGCATGTTCTACTTTCCTCCCACTCACTTCTTTTGAGAGAAACTCCTTCTCTAGAAAGGATCCATTCTTAGCAATGAATATCTTGCCTTCGGATCTGTGATCGAAGGTGTACCCAACAATCTCCTTTGGGTATCCCATGAAGACACATTTCTCTAATTTGGATTCGAGCTTATTAGGTTGAAGCTTTTTCACATAAGCATCGCAGCCCCAAACTTTAAGAAACGACAGCTTAGGTTTCTTGCCAAACCACATTTCATACAGTGTCGTCTCAACGGATTTAGATGGCGCCCTATTAATCGTGAATGCATCTGTCTCTAATGCATAACCCCAAAACGATACTGGTAAATCGGTAAGAGACATCATAGATCACACCATATCTAATAAAGTACGGTTATGACGTTCGGACACACCTTTACGCTGTGGTGTTCCAGGTGGTGTGAGTTGCGAAACCATTCGACATTGTTTCAAATGAAGACCAAACTCGTAACTCAAATATTTGCCTCCGCGATCAGATCGTAGAAACTTTATTTTCTTGTTACAATGATTTTCCACTTCACTCTGAAATTGTTTGAACTTTTCAAATGTTTCAGACTTATGTTTCATTAAGTAGATATACCCATATCTGCTCAAATCATCTGTGAAGGTCAGAAAATAACGATACCTGCTGTGAGCCGCAACACTCATTGGATCGCATACATCAGTATGTATTATTTCCAATAAGTCAGTTGCTCGCTCCATTGTTCCGGAGAACGGAGTCTTAGTCATCTTGCCCATGAGGCATGGTTCACAAGCATCAAGTGATTCCAAAAGCCCATCAGCATGGAGTTTCTTCATGCGCTTTACACCAATATGACCTAAACGGCAGTGCCACAAATAAGTTGCACTATCATTATTAAACTTATATCTTTTGGCTTCAATACTATGAATATGTGTATCACTACTATCAAGATTTAGTAAAAATAGACCACTCATCAAGGGTGCATGACCATAAAAGATATTACTCATATAAATAGAACAACCATTATTCTCTGATTTAAATGAATGACCGCCTCTCATCAAACAAGATCTAGATATAATGTTCATGCTTAACGCTGGCACCAAATAACAATTATTCAGGTCTAAAACTAATCCCGAAGGTAGATGTAGAGGTAGCGTGCTGACGGCGATCACATCAACTATGGAACCATTTCCCACGCGCATCGTCACCTCATCCTTAGCCAATCTTCACTTAATCCGTAGCCCCTGTTTCGAGTTGCAAATATTAGCAACATAACCAGTATCAAATACCCAGGCGCTACTGTGAGGATTAGTAAGGTACACATCAATAACATGCATATCAAATATACCTTTCACTTTGCCATCCTTCTTATCCGCCAAATACTTGGGGCAGTTTCGCTTCCAGTAACCAGTCCCTTTGAAGTAGAAGAACTCAGTCTCAGGCTTAGGTCCAGACTTGGGCTTCTTCACTTGAGCAGCAACTTGCTTGCGTTCTTCTTGAAGTTCCCCTTCTTCCTTTTGCCCTTGTTCTTGAAACTGGTGGTCTTGTTGACCATCAACACTTGATGCTCCTTCTTGATTTCTACCTCCGCAGCCTTTAGCATTGCGAAGAGCTCGGGAATTGTCTTATCCATCCCTTGCATATTATAGTTCATCACGAAGCTCTTGTAGCTTGGTGGAAGTGATTGAAGAACTCTGTCAATGACACTATCATCAGGAAGATTAACTCCCAGCTGAGTCAAGTGGTTGTGGTACCCAGACATTCTGAGTATATGTTCACTGACACAACTATTCTCCTCCATTTTGCCGTGGTAGAACTTATTGGAGACTTCATATCTCTCAATCCGGGCATTTGCTTGAAATATTAACTTCAACTCCTAGAACATCTCATATGCTCCATGACGTTCAAAATGTCGTTGAAGTCCCGGTTCTAAGCCGTAAAGCATGGCACACTGAACTATCAAGTAGTCATCAACTTTGCTTTGCCAGACATTCTTAACGTCGTTAGCAGCATCTACAACAGGCTTGTCACCCAGCGGTGCTTCCAGGACGTAACTCTTCTGTGCAACAATGAGGATAATCCTCTAGTTACGGACCCAATCCGTGTAATTGCTACCATCATCTTTCAACTTAGCTTTCTCTAGGAACGCATTAAAATTCAACGGAACAACAACACATGCCATTTATCTACAACAACATAGACATGCAAAATACTATCAGGTACTAAGTTCATGATAAATTAAAGTCCAGTTTAATCATATTACTTAAGAACTCACACTTAGATGGACATCCCTCTAATCATCTAAGTGATCACGTGATCCATATCAACTAAACCATGTCCGATCATCACGTGAGATGGAGTAGTTTTCAATGGTGAACATCACTATGTTGATCATATCTACTATATGATTCACGCTCGACCTTTCGGTCTCAGTGTTCCAATGCCATATCTGCATATGCTAGGCTCGTCAAGTTTAACCCGAGTATTCCACTTGTGCAAAACTGGCCTGCACCCGTTGTATGTGAACACAGAGCTTATCACACCCGATCATCACGTGGTGTCTCGGCACAACGAACTGTAGCAACGGTGCATACTCAGGGAGAACACTTGTACCGTGAAATTTAGTGAGAGATCATCTTATAATGCTACCACCGTACTAAGCAAAATAAGATGCATAAAGGATAAACATCACATGCAATCAAATAAGTGATATGATATGGCCATCATCATCTTGTGCCTTTTGATCTCCATCTCCAAAGCACCGTCATGATCACCATCGTCACTGGCTTGACACCATGATCTCCATCGAAGCATTGTTGTCGTCTCGCCAACTATTGCTTCTACGACTATCGCTACCACTTAGTGATAAAGTAAAGCAATTACATGGCGATTGCATTTCATACAATAAAGCGACAACCATATGGCTCCTGCCAATTGCCGATAACAGTGTTACAAAACATTATCATCTCATAAAACAATTTATATAATCACGTATTGACCATATCACATCACAACATGCCCTACAAAAACAAGTTAGACGTCCTCTACATTGTTGTTGCAAGTTTTACGTGGCTGCTACGGGCTTCTAGCAAGAACCGTTCTTAACTACGCATCAAAACCACAACATAGTATAGTTATTTCTTTTTGATCTTCAGAAAGAACCATGTTCATTGAAACCGATTCAACTAAAGTTGGAGAAACAGACACCCACTAGCCACCTGTGTGCGAAGCACGTCGATAGAACCAGTCTCGCGTAAGCGTACGCATGTCAGTCTGAGCCGCTTCATCCAACAATACCCATGAATCAAGAATCAACTAGTGACGGCAAGCAATATGTATATACCCACGACCACAACTCCTTTGTGTTCTACTCGTGCATATAACATCTACCCATAGACCTGGCTTGGATGCCACTTTGGGAAATGTAGTATTTCAAAAAAATTCCTACGATCACGCAAGATCTATCTAGGAGAAGCATAGCAATGAGCAGGGAGAGTGTGTCCACGTACCCTCGTAGATCGAAAGTGGAAGCGTTTAGTAACGCGGTTGATGTAGTCGAACGTCTTTGCGATCCAACCGAACCAAGTACCGGACGCACGTCACCTCCGCGATCTGCACACATTCAGCTCGGTGGCGTCCCACGAACTCTTGATCCAGTTGAGTCCGAGGGAGAGTTTCATTAGCATGACGTCATGGTGATGGTGATGATGAAGTTACCGACGTAGTGCTTCGCCTAAGCACTATGATAATATGACCAAGGTGGAAAACTGTGGAGGGGGGCACCGTGCATGGCTAAGATAAATCTTGGAGTGCCTTTGAGGTGCCCCCTGCCCACGTATATAAAGGAGGGGGGCAGAGGAGGCCGGCCTAGGAGGCGCGGGCCTATAGGGGGAGTCCAACTATGATTCCCAATCCTAGTTGGAGTCCCCTTCCTTTTCCAAGAGGGGAGAGAGGGAAGGAGTAGGAGAGGGAGAAGGAAAGAGAGGGGGGCGCCGCCCCCTCCCTAGTTCAATTCAGACTTGCCATGGGGGGGGGGCACACGACCACCCCTTGAGGCCCTTCTCTCCTTTCACGTATGGCCCATTAAGGCCCACTACTTCCCCCGGCGAATTCCCGTAACTCTCCGGTACTCTGAAAAATACCCGAATCACTCAGAACCTTTCCGATGTCTGAATATAGCCTTCCAATATATCGATCTTTATGTCTCAACCATTTAAAGACTCCTCGTCATGTCCGTGATCTCATATGGGACTCCAAACAACCTTCGGTACATCAAATCACATAACTCACAATACAAATTGTCATCGAACTTTAAGCGTGCGGACCCTACGGGTTCGAGAACTATGTAGACATGACCAAGACACATCTCCGGTCAATAACCAATAGCGGAACCTAGATGCTCGTATTGGCTCCTACATATTCTACGAAGATCTTTATCGGTCAAACCGCATAACAACATACGTTGTTCCCTTTGTCATCGGTATGTTACTTGCCCGAGATTCGATCGTCGGTATCCTCATATCTAGTTCAGTTCATAAACGGAAAGTCTCTTTACTCATTCTGTAATGTATCATCCCGTAACTAACTCTTTAGTCACATTGCTTGCAAGGCTTATAGTGATGAGCATTACCGAGAGGGCCCAGAGATACCTCTCCGACAATCGGAGTGACAAATCCTAATCTCGATCTATGCCAACTCAACAAACACCATTGGAGACACCTATAGAGCATCTTTATAGTCACCCAGTTACGTTGTGACGTTTGATAGAGCACTAAGTGTTCCTCCGGTATTCGGGAGTTGCATAATCTCATAGTCATAGGAACATGTATAAGTCATGAAGAAAGCAATAGCAATAAACTAAACGATCATAGTGCTAAGCTAACGGATGGGTCAAGTCAATCACATCACTCTCTAATGATGTGATCCCGTTCATCCAATGACAACTCATGTCTATGGTTAGGAAACTTAACCATCTTTTGATTAACGAGCTAGTCAAGTAGAGGCATACTAGTGACACTTTGTTTGTCTATGTATTCACACATGTACTAAGTTTCCGATTAATACAATTCTAGCATGAATAATAAACATTTATCATGATATAAGGAAATATAAATAACAACTTTATTATTGCCTTTAGGGCATATTTCCTTCACTCCAAGTCTTGGAGTAGGAGCCAGGTCTTCGGAAACATCCCATCTTGGCATTGTGGGCTTCGACAACGCAACCCACCAATAAATCATCATGGGGATCATCGGCCCGGCCTCCTAGACGGGAGATGATGTGGCAAGCATCCCCTAGTCCAGGACACCATCATGTGTGGCTCATTACTTAGCAAGATGTGCCTTGAGATATCGATCAAATCCTATTTGCTCTTTCCTATGGACAAACCATGATGTTGTTTGCTTATGGTGTCGATCTAAGTTGGCTTTGGAAGTCATTAACCTCTCCTTTGGGAGGCTTGAATCTTTATTATGTAAGAAATGTTAGTTATAAGTAAACACCTTCCTTTGGAGGGCCCAAGTTTGCTAAAAAAATAGTGACGATGTGGGAGTATCTGTCTGATGCATGTTGAGTATGCTTTTGCTGAGGTTGTTAGACTGATGCACCTATTTGTGTCATGACCATGAGCGCATTCAACACATGTGTCTTCCTTTCTAAAACTTATGTTCTATTGTTCTCGCTTCCTTACTTCATCTCCAGCCAAATTTGTTCTTCTAGGATTGTGATTATGGTCTAGGGGGGGGGGGGGGGGGGGTGCATAAAGAATTATAAGACTAACCTTTTAGGCTTTCTACTTCTAGTTGCCTAGAGCGACCTAAAATTGAAAGTCTACAAAAAATAATAGAGAGCATGGAAGCAAAATTTTCAAGAAAAGAAGTAGATAGGGAAAAGGAATTACCATCTGAAATTAAATTACTCGCTGAGATCAAGACAAGACAAGTCGTCTTTAAAAGTGTCCCATCCTCTCTCACCTGGCGTGCTAAGGAAAATAAGAAAAAAGGTATAACATTTTCTCACACACGAGTGTGTGAGTTCGATCTTCGAGTATGTTCATTTCGAGTTACGTCACAAATACGGCGTCGCTTTGCGTGTGTTGAAAAGCTTGGCTCGTACAGCTTATTAGATATTGTATTGTTGTGCTCCGCGAGGGCAACCATTGTCGATGACGTTTATTACGTTACGCTATGTACAAACTTACACTTTCCAAAAATGTAAAACACACACAGCCACAACTACACGTATATCACGAGCGCATGGTTGCGAGTCCAGAAAATATATCTGAACAATAATTATTAAATATGGGTCATCTTAATAAATGATATCAGAACAAATTCAGACCAAACAATAAATATAATAAACATAGAACCATGGAGAAGGTAAATATGGTCCAAAGAGTAGCACACAATGCTTTTTAGGACATAAGTCATAAGAAACAATATTTCTCACTGAAACTTAGACAACCTCCTAGAAAAACATTTCTTCCACCGCAAAAATGGAGTAAAAAGAGAACAACATTTCTTTAGGATGGGGAAGAGGATTTGTGGCATGCAAGGCGGAGGCACCGACCCCGTTTTTTTGGCTTTCAATTTTGAATCTTATATATCTTTTGAACAAAAGTTCAAATTATGTTTTGTTTGCATATTCGTGTTTCTTGTGACGAGGGCATTGAAAGATCACTTTTGAATGCATTTTGACAAGTCTTTAAAACTTCACCAAGTTTCAATAGCTGAAACTTGGTATGAACAACGACAAAATCATCAACTTTTTTTCAGAAACTAAAACATAAACTTGGCGTGCCTTCGTGCGGAATACAACACTTTCTGGATCATGAAGCAATCGTGTGGCGGGGCAGGTTTGTGCCCCTACAAATTTCCGGTGTTCGAGTACATCTTCAAGACTCTTTGTGGCAACGCCGAGGAGGATTCTTTCCATGCCCTAGTTCTATGTGATAACATATGCCTCCTATGGGGTTGCACGCGGGAGGAGTGTCCCATCCCTCCCAAGGAGCAAATCCTCCTCGCTGGTGATGAATGGATATTACACTTGTTGGTGGGAAAATCTATAGTGAAGTTCGAGACATGATCATGATGCTCATTTGGCGTATGTGGAGCCTTCGTACAAACCTAGTCTATAGTAAAACAATTCCATCTCCTGAAGCCTCCAAGATGTTCTTAAGTAGCTATTTGTATTCATTACACTATGTACATCAAGTGAGCATAAACGAGATTAACAAGGGGAAGACCCTATCGCCACGATGCCCTCTTGTCAGAAGACAATAGTCAAACTACCCGAACCACTGTGCCCCCACCACCGACGAATTGGTGGTTCTTTCATCTGATGGCTCATTATCCGAGGCCGATGACACGGCTGGAGCTGGTATAATACTCAGAATTGCAGATGGAGGCGCTGTTTTTGTGTCCCGTCGACACCTTTTTCATTGTAATAATGCGCTGGAATCGGAGATTCATGCATTGATGGGCGGCATGGCTTTAGCCCTTCAAAGGCCAGACCTCCCAAGTCATTGTTCTATCGGCTTTATTTGATTCTACACTGGCTAGATCACCATATGGTTACCTGGTTGATAAAATCAAGAAACTAATGGAGGATCGGAAGTTTGTTCATATCAAAATAGCACGTTCAAGATAGGGTTGCTCACTTACTTGGTAACTTTGGTCACACTGAGGTAGCATGACTTGTTGGCTACATCAGGGCCCTACTTTCATTGATACTTTTGTAATCACACTGTAATCCTATCACTATGGAATAAACTCCATTTTCCCTCACAAAAAATGGTATCTTCACCTAGGGTTTAGTATCTTCATGTAGGATTACATCATGTATGCGGTGCATGTGTACGCTTTCCCGGGCTCAATCTGCAAGCCCGTCTGGCCCAGCCGGTTTTCATGTATTCATGTACTTCGCGGCTGCAACATGAACGTCTATCACAAAATGTCATCACTAATGCACACACGTACACCTGCCAAAAAAAAACTGTTACCCGAAAAAAAAAACATGCATGCATGCAGCCACAGGTACTTCACACTACGCGCCCGCTGCCATGGATCTCACACATAATCAATGAATACAACGAAGAGAGAAAGCGGTAAATATGTATATGGTCCAAAGAGTACCACACGCACCCGCAAGAAAAAACAAACAAAGAGTACCACACAATACAAGCCCAGATTGTTCATGAGAACGACAAGATCGATATGGTTAATTTATTGGGCCCGCGCGCATGCACGCACACACAGACGGACCAGCAGGCAGCACCAGCAGGCAGCAGCGGGTTTGATCGGCCGGCGGCGACGAGCTAGTAGCGGCGGCGGCGGTTGGCCGGCTCCTTCTGCGCGTTGAAGTACATGGCGGCGACGGGGAGCCCCAGGTCATGGCGCTCTGCGAAGGCACGGGTGCTGAACCGCGCGCGCATGGCCGACGCTGCTGTGTCGCCGCCGGGAGCCGGCGCCAGCACACGCGCCTTCTGCTGGAACAGCACCAGCACGTAGCGGTGGATGCCCAACGGCGGCTTCGGACCCATGTAGGGCACCACCTCCTCCCCTGCACGCATGGATCATCATCATAATTGAAGCGTAATTAGCATCTATAGCTCGCCATTAGCAAACAAATAGATATCTTCACCACGTAGTACGTGCAGGAGTGTAGCTACACATAACGTAAGCATGGCGTTCCTTTAGGCTATTTTTCTTCTTCTTTTTTGCAGTTTAGCAAGCAAAAGGCGGAGTAAAACCGGCCGATCTGCCGGCGGTTTGCTCTAGCAAAAGCGACCGATGCCATGCATGATCTGTCGTGTGTCCGTTGTGGCGAGGGTGACGGGGCTGCGCCGCTCAGGTCGACACGCGCCGTGGGCGGCACAGAGGGAGACGGGACGGCACGCCCGCTACGTGTCCACCGCATGGGGCCTGCAGCGTGGACACGTGTTCCGCGCCGCGGCAGGACAGGTATCGTGCGCCGGCTGGCACGTACCGCTGCGAAGCTGATCGTTTTGGGTGGATTTTCCTCTTTAGTTAAAGCTTGTTGTGGGATCAGAAAATACTGGACAATGGGCATCAGCAAAAAAAAGGAAGTACCGGGCACTCTAAAACATACAGTATATACCGCATGTAGTAATATTTTACCTTGAGAAGGATCTGATCCACCAGGTATGTTAACCACCAGCCTGTTCCGACAGAACATTGACCAGGAAAAACGTCAGAATTAATCAGCTAGCTCATACACGCATTAGTACAAGATTGTAAATGTAGATGCTCAGGCAGCACAATTACCAAAAATGGTACAAGTAAAAGAAGCAAATAAATAAATTAGTTAGTTACCAGTGAAGCCACTCCTTCATGGTTGGCTCGCTGGGGCTCGGTGCGTCCGGATCAGTCATAACCTGTAAATTAGAGCACGCCCAGTTTACAGTAGCTTCAACTGAATCAGAGTGCATATGCAAATACTAACCACGCATAAAGCACCATGGCATGCACACACACATGCAACACGCATATGAAAATACTGACCAGGGTGAAGAGATCGCCGGCCCGGCCGGCTATCTGGATCGAGGGCGCCGCGTCGGCGATGGACGGCTTGATCTCGCAGCCGTTCGTCAGGTCCTTCGTCCCGAAGCGCACGGTCACCGGCATGGTGGGCACGAACATGTCCACCACGTCACCGATCACCCTCCCAACCACAAGGGGATCCACATGGGCTGCCATAGCCGGAGGATGGCGATGAGGTCGAGCAGCAACAGCAAAACTAGCCAGCTAGCTAGCTGGATCTCCCGAGAGCACCTGCTTGTCTGTGTTGTATGAGCAGTGTTTGTATGGAGGAGAAAGTGTGAGGGGGTGAGAGAGTATTTATAGGTGGAGGGAGGTGGTGGAAACATGACATGGACATTTTGGTGGTGTTGCGATGATAAGCATGCGTGATGGTTAGTTGTCATTTCTCCCAAGTTAGAGATTGTGTGTGATGTTAGTGTGTGAAGGCCCCTCTGACATATGCCAGTTCTGACTTTGGTCACTGACATGTGGACCTGGCTTACTGACGTGGTCATATGTCAGTGATCAAAGTTAGAATCGATGGGTCCATAGGTTGGTGACTAAAATTAAAATTGACGTGTCGTACATGGTTTTAGTCTATTTTGCGTGTTGATTATTCGTATGTGGGTGAGAAATACCGTGTGCGTCGTATATGACACCTAGTTTTGTGAGCATAAGTAGTTGCTTGGCGTTGTGGTGTACAACTAACAGATGCAGATGTTGGTGACTAAAGTGAAAATTGGCGTGTCGTAGATGATTTGGGTCTATTTGCGTGTTGGTTAACCGTAGCTTTGTGGAATACCGCGTGCGTCGTATATGACCCCTAGTTTTGTGAGTGCAAGGGCTTTTCTCTCAAGCCACTCTACTCCTTTATTTCTTTTTGATTCCGGCGTTACAATTTACCAATGTGAATGATTTTTTCTAGAACAGCTGCTAAACTGTACTTATCAAATAAAAATGGAATAAAAGATAGAAATTGAAACAAGCAAACTGAAAGTTACACAACCTTCAAATTTCAAGCCTCATTATGAGTAGATTTTTGAGAAAGCGGGTCGCAAGGCTTTACAAACTCTTGATTCATTCATAGTATAGTGTGTGAAGGTTCTTAGATGACTTCTAACCATCTAGGAGGCAAACAGCCTTCAGAAATACTCCCTCTGACCCATAATATAAGATGTTATTACATATAATATACTCATATATTGGATGTAATCACATTTCATATTATGGGACTGAGGGAGTAACAAGCAAAGCAAAGTCACACTCAAAAGATCTTCAATCAAAGTATTCTTAACAACCCAAATGATCTCTCTCTCTCCTCCCCCCCTCTCTCTCTCTCACACACACACACGACCGCACGCGCGTTCGCGGACACGTGCACGCACACACACACATAGATACGTCTCAAATGCTTCTACAATTGAATGATTCATACTATATTGTTATCAATTACACACTTTGGGAATACTTTTTATCAATTTTTATTTGACTAACATATAAATATAGTGCACAATGCTAGTTCATGTATTTTGTTGTTTATGCAATTTCAGGAAAATCCACAGAAAAAGTCCAAGAGAAATGGAACAAAAACAATTCAGGAAGTTAAACATCAGAAGAGACCCAGGAGCCAAAGACCAGCACCGGAAGGGGGGAGGGCTCTTAGGTGCCTAGAAGCCTGGTTGAGATTCCCCTGGGCCCATGGTGTCTAGAACGGGTGTCTACGGTGTGGAGGTACTCCCTGTTATCGAGCAGTTTTTCGTCGTCGACACATCGCGTTTCGAAGGCAATCTTTGTTTTTAGCCCTCACCCAGAACTCAATCGAAGGGGGAAGCCATCTTCATCATCACGAAACCTTGATCCTCATGCTCCAAGATGAGTTGTGAGTAGTCCACCCCCTGAACTACGGGTTCATGGGACTAGCCTTGTAATCTCTTCATCTTGATGTGTTTAGATGTTCAATACAATAGTCATATGAGCTGCCTTACATGATTATGGTTTATCAAAAATATATGTAGCGGTAATGTTGATCATGTCACTACAGAATTTGGTCTATCTAGTGACAAAACCCTGGTGCCGAAATAGGAAATGCCACCTAATATCATTATGTGTGGCAGCGCCCTCGACAACTTGGGTGACATGCTGGCCTGAAATTCGGCGATGCTTTTGGGCGTCACTTGGCATGCCCATTTTCCAGGATGATTTGTAGTGTCACAGAAAATGTTTGGTGTCACAGAAAATGTTAGACGGGTTAAAAATGGATAACAAAATGACTTGTTGGTGTTCAGAACATAGTACCTTATAAATTCGACCATGGCAGAGTTTATAACATATTAGAATCAAATTTTTAGGGTTTAGGGTTGAGATGCTCGTATCGAAATCCATTGATTATTTTTCAGTGTGTGCTCTCGGTACTACAAAAGGTCATAATTTCTTAATACTACTTAATAGAGCATACATGTTCGTCATCATCACATCAGTACCAACAGTAGCATAAAACATGACATACAGAGATGGATGATCATCGTGGCAACACGATAGAGAGTCAGGACTACTTCTCATCTGGTTCAGCAGCAATGAAACCGAGGAAGAGAAAGGTCCTTGCACGTCCATGGTGTATCACGAAGATCATCATGTCTCCCATATCCATGTCGTACACGTCGACTACTTTTCTCCACTCATTAAGAACGATGCTTCCCCCTCCTTGTCCTGAAGCCGAGTATGAAGTCAAACTGATGTTCACTCCAGGATGGAGAACAATGGTCAACTCTCCATTTGCACCCATCTCCCTAGGCACAACACGTTGTGGAAGTATCTAGTGGCATAATACATGTTAAACACTTCAAGCAATCTACATAAGTACCTGGACTATCTGAAGATAATGAGAGTAGATTCAATTCTAACCATGAGTTTTTCGTGAATGTTGGCCTTGTTCAAAGTGTGTAGCAGGGGCACATATGAATGATATCTTGGTCCAACATTGTAACCGTCTGCGAGCATCCAAATTTGATCAACAAAGCCAATGAGAAACCACATCTCTTCCTAGCTTACTATGCTCCCTTCAGTAACCTCCATGTTGTCTATAAAATATTTTGTTACGATATCCACTCTGTAATAAGTTATGAAAATATTTGTAAATAAGATTTGTTAAATACAACAGCCGGATGAAATGTTGTTTGATTTGCCAGAATACTTACACTGGTGAGTTATTGTATCAGTGCTCGAACATACCCGGAGGTGACGTTTAGGTTTTCCACCTAGTTCGAGGGACATTTCCATACCTACTTCCAACTGGTACACTTTGGAAAATTCTTTCCAAGTACGTCCTGTGAAAAAGGTCCTATCTTCTTTGTTCCTGATCCTGCATAGAAAACAGAAGCCCTCTCTTATCTCCAGGTGGACATGTACAGTCACTACTGCAGGATGCAGCTAATGCGACACTACGATCAGAGACCCTTTCACGAAATTGTGTGCGATGCATTAATCACAAACAGGGATGTAAAAAACCCGTCAAAAAAGGTGCAAAACATTTGCAATGGAGGATACATCAAACACGGTTCAGATTTTAGTTGCGTGTGCGATCCAGGGCATATGGTCCAGTCCAATGAACCGTTTGCGATGAGGCGGAACAAAAGAAATGGGCAGCCTGATGAAGGCGTCTGCGATGTACAGCATACCGTTCACTTGGATGAACTATTTGTGATTAGGCAACACAAAAGAAATGGTAAGCCAGATCCAGGTGTGTGCGATGTACAGCATACAGTTCACTCGGATGAACCGTTTGCGATGAGGCGGAACAAAAGAAACAGGCAGCCTGATGAAGGCGTGTGCAATGTACAGCATACAGTTCACTCGGATGAACTGTTTTTGATTAGGTAACACAAAAGAAACGGCCAGCCAGATCAAGGTGTGTGCGATGTACAACATGTGGTTCACCCAGATGAACAGTTTGCATTGAGACAAGAGAACAGAAATGGTTCAATATAACAAATATCATAAATATTGCAAGGCTCAAGTTCAAAGATTACAATGCCCAAATTCAAACATTGCAAGATGCGTCATTTCTGAAAAGGGATCAGCCGCTAACAAGTCATGTATGGGTTTGACACAATAACTTCCAATTGCTTTGCCATATGCTCTTCCAATACGAAGTTTGGCATTTTTGGAGGCACTTCCATTCCACAGTACCAGTCGCCTCTGATAATCATACCATTGATGTTTCCTAATTAAATGCGTGTTCAACCTCAGTACCGTCAACACCTTTGCTCTGGCAAGAAAGAACATGGCGAGTGTAATCTCTGGTGGGGTCCCTCGGTAGGAGTTCAAAGTAATATTTGAGAGATGCAGATCCAGGCATTCGATGTGATTGTCGTTATCAACATCTTCCACCGGGCCTAATATGCACTGCAAAAGAAGAGAACGTGTTAGTGTCTACATGAAATTTTGAATAGTGCTACACGCCCATTTGGTTTGCAGGATTTGTAAAATGCACCAACGTGCCATCTTCGATCTGTCATGATTAACATGCGCATTAATTTGATTACAATCTAGAAACATGTAGCGTTGTTCAAAAGAGGTTGAATTGGATGAATAATTCGCTAAGAAAACTAGTACAGATGAATCCAAAGGAGAAATTCTTATGGACGATTGTAACCATATGAATGAAGCAACCAATATGGGGTGGGGGTGTATGTCCTAAAATCCCAAAATTCCTTCAGAAATCGTAGTACATAGTCATTGTAAGCTTGGGAAAAGGTGCAAAAAATTGAACTCCCTTATGGTTAACATTTAACAGGAAAGGAACATCACCTCGATATACAGCTTCTTCAGGCATGGAAAGCATCTCAGGCAACTGAAATCTTGGTCCAGGTTGGGGACGACAGATTCTAGTGCCAAGAACTTCACTGTGCCCAGAGTCTGGGTGAAGCTTCGCTGGATGACAGATGAACATACATCTTCAAAACTAGTTATAATGTTGATATCAAGAAGGAGAGGTATATAAGGCGACTGTTGTACCTAAAAGTTGTAGTATTCGACAGACGAATAGCCCACCACTTTCAATTTCGGCGCAGAAATGACATTGATTCTTGTTGGACCATGTTGATCAACTACACGTAATCTCTCAAGTGAAGGTGTGTCCTGGATGACCATATTGTGGTCCACCTTTTGTGATCTCTCGTTACAGCACCAGCAACACACATAAATAGTGCGGAGAGTCCTGGAGGTGATGTGCAAGGTACTCGACCAATTCATCACCTGAAGACGAAGGAACTCGAGTGTAGTACAGCCACGAAGCAGGAGCTCCATGACATCCTTTGGGATGCAGACGGCGACGAGCTCGAGGTGCTTCAGTCGAGCTGATCTATGGTGTGGGATTGGAACCACTCGTCAAGCTTGGCTCGCTCCTTTCCATTGGAATGGAACTTGCCCGCTATGAGGCCTTTGATTGGGCCATGGTGACTGCCGAGGATCTGGGAGAACGCATCCAAGCTTTGGCGATAGCCAGAGCTTGTGGGCGTGGAGGAGGTCGACGGGTGTGCGGAGCCATAGGGTGCGCCACCACCAGGAAACGGCGGCTGTCCTCGCCCGATTTCTTATTAGGAGGAGGGATATGATGACTATCAACATATCATCGGGGAGGTTGTTGATGAAGTCTAGGCCTGCTGGAGTCTCTTGCGGTTCTTTCTCGACCCGCCTCTGCTTGTTGGCAGCCTCGTTCTCCACCTCGTCGGTGGGGACGGGAACCTCTGTCTCCATATTCACGCCGTGCTCCAGTGCTTCAGCAGCCCCGGCGTCGCCACTCCCTCCGATGGGGCGCTTCGGCGGCATCTTCATACACTGACGGCTTTGAGGACTCAGAGCGGCGTCGAGGATGCGGGCGGAGAGAGAGGAATTGTGTGTTTGGCGAGGATGGGGGGTGCGGCCGCTCGGCGTCGCCATTAATATAGACCAGTGGGAGCGAGGAGGGCGGTGGTCCAATGTTGTCTCTCTTCCCGGTGAGAACGACTGCTTAATCTCTAGTATGAATGAAATCTATGCTTAATTACTAAATTTTAGTTGCAAACAATAGATGGTGATATTGATTTTTAGCTGCATATTTTGACAAATCACAGTGTCTCTTGGCTTAGCGCCGAAGTCTGGCTTTAATTTGCATATCATAATCTGAACCGTTTGCGTTGAAGAGATGCACAGATCTTGTGTTGAACACCTTGTACGCTTCCCGGTGAGCCTGCGCACCAGACTGCACTCGCACGCTTCCTGTTCAGTCAAGCAGCTGTCCACACGGCACCTCCTATAGCCATTAAAACCAAGACACATGGCATCACGTGAATGGTTAACCGAACGCACACGGTTTGAATTATACAAACGTTTGAGATATTAAACTGGCAGCTATTTTTTTCAAAATGCCTTTGTTGGCTGCCATTATTCGAGTGCGCCTTCTCTCAGAATGGACACAAAAATACCACAACATGTCGGGTGCCCTTCCATGATAGCTTGCCAAGTTTCATGAATTTCCGACGAGTTTTGGATTTACTAGAATTTAAAAACCAGGCATCTCAATGTTTTGCCGGCAATCAACGGTGCCCTGGTGTTTGAAATTCATTCCCATTTCTTGCATGGGACCTAAGCATGCACCCAAGGACACAACTTTGATTTTTCAACCAATTTATATGCACTGGAGCATGCGCATGTAGTTCAAATTTGAATTATGCACATAAATGCATTGAAAACTCAGTTAATGCATTAAAATGTCCAAACAAACCCTGAAAAATCACAAAAATCCACACAACACTCATGTTGTTCTATGTTGACACGAGAAAAAACTTGAAAGCAATAAGATGCAATGGATATTGTTTCATCCTCAAAGGTGGGGTGTTCCCTATAGAAAATCATCATGCTTGTTGTGAGAAGCTCCGGTTTGTGAGACGCATATACCCAAACCTGCCCCAAATGGGACAAAATTTGTACCACGGCATGTTGATGCCGCTCCATGATAGCATGCCAAGTTTCATGAATTTTAGACGAGTTTTGGATTTACTAGAATTTAAAAACCAGGCATCTCAATGTTTTTCCGACAATCAACGGTGCCCTGGTGTTTGAAATTCATTCCCATTTCTTGCATGGGACCTAAGCATGCACTCAAGGACACAGATTTGATTTTTCAACTAATTTATATGCACTGGAGCATGTGCATGTAGTTCAAATTTGAATTATGCACATAAATGCATTGAAAACTTAGTTAATGCATAAAAATGTCCAAACAAACCCCGAAAAATCACAAAAATCCACACAACACTCCTGTTGTTCTATGTTGACACGAGAAAAAACTTGAAAGCAATAAGAGGCAATGGATATCATTTCATCCTCAAAGGTGGGATGTTCCCTATAGAAAACCATCATGCTTGTTGTGAGAAGCTCCGGTTTGTGAGAAGCATATACCCAAACCTGCCCCAAATGGGACAAAATTTGTACCACGGCATGTTGATGCCGCTCCATGATAGCATGCCAAGTTTCATGAATTTTAGACGAGTTTTGGATTTACTAGAAATTAAAAACCAGGCATCTCAATGTTTTTCCGACAATCAACGGTGCCCTGGTGTTTGAAATTCATTCCCATTTCTTGCATGGGACCTAAGCATGCACCCAAGGACACAGATTTGATTTTTCAACTAATTTATATGCACTGGAGCATGCGCATGTAGTTCAAATTTGAATTATGCACATAAATGCATTGAAAACTCAGTTAATGTATAAAAATGTCCAAACGAACCCCAAAAAATCACAAAAATTCACAGAACACTCCTGTTGTTCCATGTTGACATGAGAAATAAAATTGAAACGAATAAGAGGCAATGGATATCGTTTCTTCCCTAGAGGTGGGACGTTCCCTACCGAAAACCATCATGCTTGTTGTGACACTACTAGGAAAAGGCCTACTAATGGCGCACCGGTTTTGCCTACTAATGGCGCATCACCGGTGCGCCATTAGTAGCACGCCACTAGTAATTTTTACTAATGGCGCACCACTAGTGCGCCATTAGTATCTGGTATACTAATGGCGCACCATCCAGTGCGCCATTAGTATATAACACCATGCGCCATTAGTGTGCCTCCCAGGGGCCATATTTAACCATGTGCTTTGGCACACTAATGGCGCACTGCGGATGGATGCGCCATTAGTATACTTGGCATAATAATGGCGCACTCTGTAGTGATGCGCCATTAGTATGAATATTAGGTTTTATTTTTTTTTACTTTTCTGATTTTTGCACATGTTACAAAATATATTATTTGACAGAATATAGACAGTAGCACACAGCAACAGCAGATTCATTGAATAAAATAGAAGATTAGTCTCCGAATACAATTCATCATATTAGTCTCCGAATTCAAAAGACCGAACAAAGATAAAACATTACAAGTCTCGAGACCGCGAGTATCAAGTTTGTCAGAAGTAATACTAATCCTAACAAGTCCTACTAATCATCATCATACAACTTCTACTCGTTATTCATAACAATTCATACGATCATCATCTTGATAGTCTTGGAACCAACCCTACTTAATTGTTCTTAGCACATGATCATCAGTATTAGGCAGGACCTAAATACCCTATTTAAGCTAAAAATAGCATAAAACAATATAGACCCCGACTCTCCATTATGGAGAATGGAGAACATCCTGTCTGCAATTCTTGCGCTTCGCTTACTTTTGCTTCCAAGAAGCTCCTTACGACTGTCCATACATTTTTTCCATCCTTTGATTTTCATGTCTCCACTTCTTTTAGAAATCTCGTATGGACAGTTGAGATTCGTAGGACGACATGGCTGTATGTTCAAAAGATTAACACTACCTTTCAGATACATCATATGAGGCACACAATTCTCTGGGATTATCTGTTGAAAAACATAGTAATAACTTCATAGTTAGCAATGATGTACTAGTTTTAAATGTATGCAAAAGATGCACGGATGTCATAATAGTAAAAATCTTACCAGGGTATCTCCATGGTAGTTACCGTAGTTGAACACATGCACTAGTGGCACGTATTTACCATAATGTTGAGGAGTTTGATTGTAGATATTGTAATTCTTAATGTCAGTACAAAATCCGACCAAATGATTTTTCTCCTTGTAAGTTGTTAATTCGGAGCCATCGGTGTAGTGGGTTTTGTCTACCATCTCCCGCACATTCTTTGAACAATAAAAATAAGCTGTCAATGGAAATAAGCTGTCAACTATTTTGAAATAAACAATATAAATTAGCTAATAACTATGTTTGAGAAACTCACATAGCGGTAGAACTGGAGGCGTATCAACAAGGACCCAAATGTCCATATTGTCTTGGTTGATGTCAGGATTACCAAGATCCATGGTGATAAGCATACCCTCATCAAAACCATACATCTTGCAAAATGCTTCCCAATTTTTGCAACCAAAATGGGTTACGCTCTCAGAATTATATAGATTTACTTCAAAGTCCACATCGTGATGAGTCCTTAGGTGAATTTTCTTTGTTTCAAAAATTTCATGGTCTTCAAAATCCATCCTCTCCAAGACATAGCGTCTTGCATGGCATGGGATAAGCTATACTCGAATTGTAAAAGATGAAAATTACACGTTGAAATAGTTGAAGTCATGCTTAATTATGAAAATAACACTTGTCGTCGTTGTGTACCGTTCCAACTTCGAAGGTCTCCTCGAGCTTAATGCTGAAGCACCGATCATCGTCCAGGTGAGGCATGTCGCACAGACCTCGATCGTCGTGGCACCAGTCACACTCCGCCGGGAGACTTTCGTCGTCCGATGATGATGACGACATATTCTACGTTCATAATTCAAAACTACATCATTTAGGGTTTGTCGACACCGAGGCATCCTAAAAGCTAAGCTTTTATCATTTAGGGTTTGTCGACGCCGAGGCACCCTAAAAGCCTAAGCTTTCGTCATTTAGGTTCTTATCGACACCGAGGCACCCTAAAAGCCAAGGTTTTATCATTTAGGGTTTGTCGACGTCGAGGCACCCTAAAAGCCTAAGCTTTCATCATTTAGGTTTTGTCGATGCCGAGGCACCCTAAAAGCCTAAGCGTACATCATTTAGGTTCTCATCGACACCGAGGCACCCTATAGAAGCCAAGTTAAGTTTTCATCATTTAGGGTTTATCAATGCCGAGGCACCCTAGGTTGGGCCTAATCAGTTGGCACTAATCACTTGGCTCTATTGCCACCTATGTTGGGTTCATCATCTAGGGTTTATCGATGCTAATGAGAATTCTAAGTTGGGCCTAATCACTTGGCTCTATTGCCACCTATGGTTTAATGCAGCAAGAATGGCTGGGCAGTTGATCCTACTTAATTAAGTACTAAGATACCCCGGCCCATGCATTAGTAGCAAGTACCCCATATGTCCGATTTTTAGCAAAGTCATGCTAAAATTCACGGAAAATTTCAGCATGACCTTTGCTGAAAATAAGACATATGGAGTACCCGAATTTTCCGGAACGGAAGTTAATCGACATTCCGGCAAACTCAAGGGCCTCTCGGGGTACCTGCAAAATCATCACGACACGATGGTCGGAGACAAAACCCAGCAAACTAGCACCACAACGTGCCTCTACTTTCATATGGATGAAAAGGCCACAGACCATATGGTCCTCTGCTTTCATATGGACAAAAATCAGCTCAACTTATGTGAGCTTCCATTCCAGATCTAATAGGTCACCCAACAAAAAATCATGAATAGTTTTAGCTGAAAAAAATCATGGATTGCTGTTAACTGAAAATTAGTGAAAGAAACTATTGCTGATCATGGATTGCTGTTAATTAAAAATAGAGCATCTTGCTTGTGTTATCATGTTCACTAAGTCCACAAAAATGAATAGGTTCAGTAAACTTAAAGTACTCAACACTAAACATGGTTCAGAGCTCACTACACTACACTACATCGCGCAATGGTTCAGACCTCACTACACTAGAACAAGCTCACTACACTACACTACACTACACATGCTTAAACTCTGAACATAAACAAACACCAGCAATGCGATATGTAAACTACCTCTGTTTCTAGGCAACAAGAGTTATCATCAATGCTTTTGAGTTTATTAAGTACCTTCAGTTCTGAGTTTTAAATGTTAAAAGAGCTTCACAGAATCTTGAATCCTCCAAATCACTCTTAACAGTTCTGCATTGCACAAAGGCAGCAATGAGCCAATGATATCAGTAGCAATAATAGGTGCTTACATTCTCATAACGTCAGTATTAGTTAACCAAAATTCAACCTACAGAGTTCTAGTACAGTGAGTAACTCCAAATTCTTTTAATAGAAGCACAATTAACAACACAACTAGGGAGTCTAGGACAATGCCACCAGATAGAATTTGAAGGAAAAACGTTCTTCCAGAACCTTCAAGCCACAATCATACATAGAGTGGCTGATCATATAAGCTATATTTAAATAAACATCAACTAAACTTGATGACAAGAAAAACTACAATCACATTGATACAAACTAG
The DNA here is from genome assembly GCF_056163025.1 of Triticum urartu. Taxonomy (NCBI): domain Eukaryota; kingdom Viridiplantae; phylum Streptophyta; class Magnoliopsida; order Poales; family Poaceae; genus Triticum; species Triticum urartu. The sequence goes on along the minus strand of NC_141879.1, from coordinate 220,057,663 downwards.
AGCATATAGCAATAGTAAATTGCTGCTCCATATAGCAATAGTAATGCACCTAATCAACATTGTAGAGCATCCTATTACAAACTTGTTCTGATCCTGCAAATTAATGGGGAGGAAGAACTAGGGAGGGAGGGAATGGTAATGGTTCAGAGAAGAACAATAGTAATGCTCCATATAGCAATAGTAATGCTCCATATGTTCTGATCCTTATAGCAAGAAGAACTAGGGAGGGAGGGAATGGGGAGGAAGGGTGGAGAGGGAGGAAGGAGGAGAGGTACCTGGGCGGGCGTGGCCAGTCGCCGGAGGGGTCGGGGTCGGCGGCGGCGTCGAAGGGGTGGCTCGAGGGCGTCCGATCTCGTCCGGGTCCTCGTAGTCGAAGAGGAAGACGACGGCGGTCCTCCTGGGCGCCTCGGTTGGTCGTGGGGAGGCCGGCGGCCACGTGCTTCGCGGGTCGGGGGGCATGGGGGAGCGGGGGCGGCGGCGCGGGGGAGCCGGAGCGGGTGTGGCGAGGGATGGAAGGGGATCTAGCGAGGGAGAGGAAAGGAGGTATCGGGCGAAGGGCCGGGTATCCAGCTATAGAGGGGGAATGTTAGTAATGGCGCACCATCGAGGGGTGCGCCATAAAAACACTCATAGCAATGGCGCACCATCGAGGGGTGCGCCATAAAAACACTCATAGCAATGGCGCACCATTCTCTGGTGCGCCATTAGTAACTTTTTTTTTCTGATAGCAACGGCGCACCCTCCTCTGGTGCGCCATTAGTAACTTCTTTTTTTCATTATTTCTTGTTGCATCTAATAATTTGTTTTTTATCAAATTTGCTATTTTCATGAGGACTAGAACAAAATATATCATCAAATATCATCAAATTTGTTTTTTTAATATCATCAAATTTGTTTTTTATTTTTAATTGAAAATATCATCAAATTTGTTATTTGAAAATATCATCAAATTTGTTATTTGAAAAGATTATCAAAAAGCGGTGGAGGGTGCGGGGTGTCGGCGGTCGCGGTGGAGCGGGCCGGGGGAGGGTGCAGGGGGTCGGCGGCGGCGGTGGAGCGGGGGAGGGTGCGGGGGGTCGGCGGCGGCGGTGGAGCGGGGAAGGGTGCGGTGGGTCGTCGGCGGCGGTGGAGCGTGGGAGGGCGCGGGGGGGTCGTCGTCGGCGGCGTGGGTCGGGGCAGCGGGGGGAATTAGCTAGGGGGCGAGGGAGAGGGATGAAGGGGATCTGGCGAGAGGGAGGGAATTAGCTAGGGGGAGTCTTACTAATGGCGCACCAGCGGTCGGTGCGCCATTAGTAATCTTTTTTTACATAGCAATGGCGCACCGGGCAGAGGTGCGCCATTAGTAATCTTTTTTTTTACATAGCAATGGCGCACCAGGCAGAGGTGCGTCATTAGTAATCTTTTTTATATATAGCAATGGCGCACCAGCCAGAGGTGCGCCATAAGTAATTTTTTTTGTTGCATGTAATAATTTTTTAGAAAATGAATATGAATATGAAACAGTAATATTTTCTATAAAAACAGTAATAATTGTTGTTTAACAACAATTGTAGTCTACACTTTATTATTATTATTTTTTAAAAAATGAAGAGGGGAGAGGAGGCGCGGGTGGGATCGAGATCGAGATGGAGGGCGAATCGAGATCGAGATGGAGGGGGATCGAGATCGAGTGTCCTCATGAATATTCAATATTTTATCATATTGAATATGAAAAAATATCATCAAATTTGAAAAAATATTCATGAAATCAAAAAGTGCCCATGAAATTTAAAAATATTCATGATATCAAAAAGTGCCCATGATATTTAAAAATATTCATGATATCAAAATATATATTAATGGCGCACTTCGACAGGGTGCGCCATTAGTAGTTTAAACTAGTAATGGCGCACTGTGAGGCGGTGCGCCATTAGTAGTTTTGCAAAAAAAAGAATAAAAAAATTCAGTACTGGCACACTCCATGTCTGGTGCGCCATTACTAGTTAGAACTAGTAATGGCGCACTAACTGGTAATGGCGCACCAGAGGTAGGATGCGCCATTAGTATGTATGTAAAAATGAAAAAAAAATTATCACTAGTGGCGCACCAGTTTTCTGGTGCGCCATTAGTGTCTTCCACACTATTGGCGCATCACCAACTGGTGCGCCATTAGTATATAGTATTGGCGCACTACTTCCCTGGTGCGCCATTAGTGTCAATCCTATCTATAGCCCTTTTCCTAGTAGTGTGAGAAGCTCCGGTTTGTGATAAGCATATACCCAAACCTGCCCAAATGGGACAAAATTTGTACCACATCAAGTTGATGCCGCTCCATGATAGCATGCCAAGTTTCATGAATTTCAGATGAGTTTTGGATTTACTAGAATGTAAAAACCAGGCATCTCAATGTTTTGCCGGCAATCAATGGTGCCCTGGTGTTTGAAATTCATTCCCATTTCTTGCATGGTTCCTAAGCATGCACCCAAGGACACAGATTTGATTTTTCAACCAATTTATATGCACTACAACATGCACATGTAGTTCAAATTTGAATTATGCACATAAATGCATTGAAAACTCAGTTAATGCATAAAAATGTCCAAACAAACCCCGAAAAATCACAAAAAATCCACACAACACCCCTGTTGTTCTATGTTGACACGAGAAAAAAACTTGAAAGCAATAAGAGGCAATGGATATCGTTTCGTCCCCAGAGGTGGGACGTCCCTTACTGAAAACCATCATGCTTGTTGTGAGAAGCTCCGGTTTGTGAGAAGCTCCAGTTTGTGAGAAGCATATATCCAAACCTGCCCCAAATGGGACAAAATTTGTACCACGGCATGTTGATGCCGCTCCATGATAGCATGCCAAGTTTCATGAATTTCAGACGAGCTTTGGATTTACTAGAATTTAAAAATCAGGCATCTCAATGTTTTGCCGGCAATCAACGGTGCCATGGTGTTTGAAATTCATTCCCATTTCTTGCATGGGACCTAAGCATGCATCCAAGAACAAAGATTTGATTTTTCAACCAATTTATATGCACTGGAGCATGCTCATGTAGTTCAAATTTGAATTATGCACATAAACGCATTGAAAACTCACTTAATGCATAAAAATGTCCAAACGGACCCCGAAAAATCACAAAAATTCACACAACACTCCCGTTGTTCTATGTTGACACGAGAAAAAAACGTGAAAGCAATAAGAGGCAATGGATATCGTTTCGTCCCCAAAGGTGGGACGTTCCCTACCGAAAACCATCATGCTTGTTGTGAGAAGCTCCGGTTTGTGAGAAGCATATACCCAAACCTGCCCCAAATGGGACAAAATTTGTACCACGGCATGTTGATGCCACTCCATGATAGCATGCCAAGTTTCATGAATTTTAGACGAGTTTTGGATTTACTAGAATTTAAAAACTAGGCATCTCAATGTTTTGCCGGCAATCAATGGTGCCATGTTGTTTGAAATTCATTCCCATTTCTTGCATGGGACCTAAGCATGCACCCAAGGATAAAGATTTGATTTTTCAACCAATTTATATGCACTGGAGCATGCGCATGTAGTTCAAATTTGAATTATGCACATAAATGCATTGAAAACTCACTTAATGCATAAAAATGTCCAAACAAACCTTGAATAATTCCAATTCTTTTATGATCACTACAGATAAAAGGTCTAGCAATTCAAACACCGTCCATGGCCGCTGTGACCCCATTATGTAATTCAAATCAAGACAAAAAATCGAGTAGATCCCACACAGTTTATTATAACCAACCAGGTGAGATGCAGCACAAAATATCTTCGGACCGTGTCTGAATAAGGGACCGTGTCTGATGACACTTTGCGCGCTAGTTTTTTGTCTGAAGCGATTCCAAATTTTCGGCTTCCGCAGAATTATCTACCTCCCCTACTTACAAAAAGCCACATTTCCCCCCTTTCCGCCTTCCTTTCCAAGTTGAAACCTGCACTCCTTGCTTGCAGAGCCGCCGCCTCCTTGCCGGCGACCCTCCTTCATGCTGCTCGGCTTCGCCTATCTAGGCAGGTAATCCACACCCTACCCCCATCCTCCTCCTTTTCCACATCCCACATGCCCCGACCGCCGGCGCGAGCACGATACCTTCCACCCAAATCACTGACCCCTCCACCAAATAAGCACCGGCCTAAGCCATGGTGCACGCAGTATAGCCAGGACTTCAAGGAGCATTTGGCAGCGGAGAAGCAAATCGCGGCCGCACACGCAGGTGAGGTCGCGATGGCTACCATTCGTGCCGACCCCGAGATCTTGGAGGAGCACCTCGCCGTCGAGGCCATCGTTGACGCCTCGCGTGCCGACGCCGCGATGCAGTTGGATGCTTTAAACGACAGTTCGTGGCATTTTCTCAGGCCACCGTCGGAGCCTTCGACGAAGACTACGAGGTATTTTCTCAGCGTGCACGTGCTTACCTCTTCTCGAGAGCCAGCAGGTTGGTGCCCGGAGCGGCTCAGGCAACTCGCCACTACAACGAGGGCACCCACGATGAGGAGGCCTCGCCCTCTTCCATGTCCAAGGAGCCAATCATCATTGATATCTCCGACAATGAGGAGTAGCTTGTCTTATTAGGTCACTATAAGGACCCATGTTCAGTTTGCTAGCTACTACCTTTCCTTAACAAATTCTAGTGAATTGTGCTATCTAGTTTTACCATGTGGTGTTCAATTAATTGCTTGATTCAATTATGCAAATGTGATGTTCAATTCTTCAGGGTGCAATATTTCCAAGTTGTTAAGCATGCTTGGTTTGGTTAACTGTCTGATCTTCTATTAGGAGTATGTTATATTGTTCAATTGGTGTTTACTTAACTGCTTGGTTCATTTGTTGTGGCTTGGTTCACTCATTGTCGTGTTTAGTTAACTGCTTGGTTCAATTCTGCAATGCGATGTTCAGTTGTTGTGGCTGCATTCTGTTATTGTATACCATGTGAGGAATAAATCGAATTTGGCTATACTAAATACATGAGAAACAAATACAATTGCTATATTTCCAAGTTGTTAAGCATGCTTGGTTTGGTTAACTGTCTGATCTTCTATTACGAGTATGTTATATTGTGCAATGTGGTGCTCAGTTAACGTTTGGTTCATTTGTTGTTGTGTTTAGTTAACTATTTGGTTCAATTCTGCAATGCAATGTTCAGTTGTTGTGGCTGCATTCTGTTATTGTATACCATGCGAGGAATAAATCGAATTTGGCTGCACTTAATACATGAGAAACATATACAAGTGCTATATTTCCTAGTTATTAATCATGCTTGGTTTGGATAAATGGGTTTTCCATGTGGCTTGAATTAATCTGATGAATCTACAATGTGCTTATTTATCATCAACATATTTTACTCATAGCATGCGAACCCTTACTTAACCTGATGACTAACTATCTTATATGTGTTGCAGGGAAACAATGGGAAGCACTCAGGTTTACAAGATGGTACTAACTATTATACCTCGCCTTTTCGTATTCCTTTTCCCCATTTCCAATATAGAGAAGATATTCATGCACATCCTTGTTTTCAGGCTTCACTGATGATTACCTCTCAAACCACCTCTGTGGTCAGGAGGCGAGGAAAGTTTTCATACAACACCCATGGTTCAATATTGAAGTGTTCCTGAAGAGGTCGAAGGATGGACGGTCAATCATCCACATGCACTAGCCTAAAGATGCAAATACCTTCAACATGAATGAAGGCTCAATATCCGCCTTCTGCTTCAGCAGTTTTCCAGATGAGATGCATCTCTCTATGTACCGTCGATGATGCTAATTTCGAAAGGTTCTAGATGTTGCATGTGAAACTTGCTGCTGGGGCAGTTGTGTAATGGGGTAGCTGAGTGCTGAAGCTATATCATGTTGTACTCTGATGTATTTCAATTATGAAATCACGCTTCCTTAATATGGAAATGGAATATATTATGTGCTTAATATGAATGTCAATTAGATTAGTAAATGGATTATTAATGATAGGGCAATTAGCCCGCTAATTGGCCAATTAGCTTGCTAATTGGGTTTTGCTATTGCAAACGGTTGTTGAAAAAATACCATGGGCGATGACCTCAGGCAACGCGCACAGTTTCTAGGAATAAACCGTGTTGGATCAATGAACAATCACACACGACATTCTCTTCAAAACTGTTTGCGTTACGCCACCTTGCGCAAACGTTTTCCTTGTAGTGACTGTGTGGTATGTATATACAAACGGAAACGTTTAGTGATGACTGACTGTGTGGGATGTACTTACGGCCAGAAATGATTTCGCTTGTATAATTGTATTTTTCGAGCACTAATGTACATATTTCTGTATTTGAGTGCTCGTCGGTCGCACACGACCTCATTTTGCCAAGCGTGTGTGCCATGAGGGCATATCCCCAACGGTTTCTGGGTCATGTGGGAAGGACCCCCTATCACCCACACTCACTTGGCGATGGGTCCGAATGCTGTCGCGGAAGGGGTTAAAAACCGTTGTTTAGGACCGACGTGTACCAGTGAGTGATCCTGGCAGATCTGTTTATACTTAGGTTCTTCAGAAGTTCATCTCTTGCAAAGCAGGGGATGCACTAAGCAAAATTCAGAGATTGCTCAAAAATTCTAGGTTGTTTATGAAAATGGTACCATTCATGAGAGTGCTAAATACCATCTTTGACGGTGCTTACTAGAATTTAGGAACATTGGATATCACAAATTAGGTTCTAAATTTGTTAGTTTCAAAAGGATTTATGAAAATATCAGTGTTGCAATACAAATCTGGAATTTTCTATTTCATAATAATCATAAAAGAATTTTTCAGATTACAGGTAGGTTACTTCTGACGTCTAAAGAAGGGAATGTAGCAATAAGTGGTACCAAGGGGGTACGGTTGGCACTTTACCAAATTTAGTTAGGTCTACTTATTATTAGATACTTTTTCATTATAAGCATGATTTATGTTGAACTCGTGAGTTGACTTTTCTACTTATGATCCAATTAGCATTTATGTGTTAAAATCCACATGCAGAGAATCTTCACAACTTAACCAAATACTTGAACGACATATATGTTTGATGCACTTCAAATAGAAGAAACATAATATAATTTAGTTTAATCCTTGCGAAAGCATGATGCGGAGGTACTTGTCCTTCTAAACATCAGGGAGACCGCAGAGATTCCTAGTGTCCAAACACTTACACCACTTCATATCCAAACCCTCGATTATTTCATAAATAGCATATGAAGGTGATTTGTAGTGGATTAAGGTGATTTGCATCGGATAAGGAGATGTATTTGAAGACTTGCCTTCATTTGGTCTGATTGAACCCGACGACCTAGGTTTTTTTGGTACGGGAAGTCCTAAACCACGACAAGCATCGATGACAAATGGCTACCCTCATCGACGTGTTTGATTTAGGGGGAAAGTGAAGAAAATATGCCCTAGAGGCAAGAATAAAGTTGTTATTTATATTTCCTTATATCATGATAAATGTTTACTATTCATGCTAGAATTGTATTAACCGGAAATTTAGTACATGTGTGAATACATAAACAAACAGAGTGTCCCTAGTATGCCTCTACTTGACTAGCTCGTTAATCAAAGATGGTTAAGTTTCCTGACCATAGACATGTGTTGTCATTTGATGAACGAGATCACATCATTAGAGAATGATATGATGGACAAGACCCATCCATTAGCTTAGCATTATAGTCATTTAGTTTTATTTCTATTGCTTTCTTCATGACTTATACATATTCCTCTGACTATGAGATTATGCAACTCCCGAATACCGGAGGAACACCTTGTGTGCTATCAAACGTCACAACATAACTGGGTAATTATAAAGATGCTCTATAAATGTCTCCAAAGGTGTTTGTTGAGTTGGCATAGATCAAGATTAGAATTTGTCACTCCGTGTATCGGAGAGGTATCTCTGGGCCCTCTTGGTAATGCACATCACTATAAGCCTTGCAAGCAATGTGACTAATGAGTTAGTTGCGGGATGATGCATTATGGAATGAGTAAAGAGACTTGCGAGTAACGAGATTGAACTAGCTATGATGATACCGACGATCGAATCTCGGGAAAGTAACATACCAATGACAAAGGGAATAACGAATGTTGTTATGCGGTTTGACCAATAAATATCTTCATAGAATATGTAGGAGCCAATATGAGCATCCAGGTTCCGCTATTGGTTATTGACCGGAGTGTGTCTCGGTCATGTCTACATAGTTCTCGAACCCGTAGGGTCCCCACGCTTAACATTCGATGACGATTTGTATTATGAGTTATGTGTTTTGGTGACCGAAGTTTGTTCGGAGTCCCGGATGAGATCACGGACATGAAGAGGAGTCTCGAAATGGTCGAAGGTAAAGATTGATATATTGGAAGGTTATATTCGGACATCGGAATGGTTCTGAGTGATTTGGATATTTTTCTGGAGTACCGAGGGGTTACCGGAACCCCCCGGGGGAATAATGGGCCTTAGTGGGCTTTAGGGGAGAAGAGAGAAGGGCCGCAAGGGGTGGCCGCCCCCATGGCAGTCCGAATTGGACTAGGGGGAGGGGCGGCGTCCCCTTTCCCTCTCCCTCTCGTTCCTATTCTGTCCAGTGGAGAAAGGAAAAGGGGGGGGGGCGAATCCTACTTGGACTAGGAGTCCAAGTAGGACTCCCCCATGGCACGCCCCTCCTGGCCGCCGGTCTCGTCCTCCCCCTTTGTATACGGGGGCGGGGGGGCACCCCAAAGGCACACCAAGAAATCTCTTAGCCGTGTGTGGTGCCCCCCCTCCACAGTTTACTCCTCCGGTCATAGCATCATAGTGCTTAGGCAAAGCCTTGCGCGGATCACATCACCATCACCACGCCGTCGTGCTGTTGGAACTCTCCCTTGACCCTCTACTAGATCAAGAGCTCGAGGTACGTGATTGATCTGAACGTGTGCTGAACACGGAGGTGCCGTATTTTCGGTACTTGGATCGGTCGGATCATCAAGACGTTCGACTACACCAACCGCGTTAACATAACACTTCCGCTTTTGGTCTACGAGGGTACGTGGACACACTCTCCCCGTCTCATTGCTATGCATCTCCTAGATAGATCTTGCGTGATCAGGATTTTTTTTGAAATTGCATGCTACGTTCCCCAAAAGTGGCATCCGAGCCAGGTCTATGAGTAGATGATATGCACGAGTAGAACACAAAGAGTTGTGGGCAATAATAGTCATACTGCTTACCACCAATGTCTTACTTCGATTTGTATTGTTGGATGAAGTGGCCCAGACCGACATTACATGACCGCGTTCATGAGACTAGTTCTACTGACGTGCTTCGCACACAGGTTGCTGGCGGGTGTCTGTTTCTCCAACTTTAGTTGAATCGAGTTTGACTATGGCCGGTCCTCGTTGAAGGTTAAAACAACACGCTTGACGAAAAATCGTTGTGGTTTTGATGTGTAGGTAAGAATGTTTCTTGATAGAAGCCCGTAGCAGCCACGTAAAACTTGCAATAACAAAGTAGAGGACGTCTAACTTGTTTTTACAGGGCATGTTGTGATGTGATATGGTCAAGATGTGATGAGATATAAATTGTTGTACGATATGATCATGTTTTGTAACAATTATCGGCAACTGGCAGGAGCCATATGGTTGTCGCTTTATTGTATGAAATGCAATCAACATGTAATTGCTTTACTTTATCACTAAGCGGTAGCAATAGTCGTAGAAGTAATAGTTGGTGAAATGACAACGATGCTACGATGGAGATCAAGATGTCAAGCTGGTGACGATGGAGATCATGATGGTGCTTTGGAGATGGAGATCAAAGGCACAAGATGATGATGGCCATATCATGTCACATATTTTGATTGCATGTGATGTGTATCCTTTATGCATCTTATTTTGCTTAGTACAGAGGTAGCATTATAAGAAGATCCCTCACTAAATTTCAAGGTGCAAGTGTTCTCCCTGAGTATGCACCGTTGCTATAGTTCGTTGTGCCGAGACAACACGTGATGATCGGATGTGATAAGCTCTACGTTCACATACAATAGGTGCAAGCCAGTTTTGCACGTGCAGAATACTCGGGTTAAACTTGACGAGCCTAGCATATGCAGATATGGCCTCGGAACACTGAGACCAAAAGGTCGAACGTGAATCATATAGTAGATATGATCAACATAGTGATGTTCACCATTGAAAACTACTTCATCTCACGTGATGATTGGACATGGTTTAGTTGATATGGATCATGTGATCATTTAGATGACTAGAGGGATGTCTATCTAAGTGGGAGTTCTTAAGTAATATGATTAATTGAACTTCAATTTATCATGAACTTAGTACCTGATAGTTTTTGCATATCTATGTTGTTGTAGATCAATGGCCCGTGCTACCGTTCCCTTGAATTTTAATGCGTTCCTAGAGAAAGCTAAGTTGAAAGACGATGGTACCAACTACACGGACTGGGTCCATAACTTGAGGATTATCCTCATTGCTGCACAGAAGAATTACGTCCTGGAAGCATCGCTAGGTGCAAGACCCGCTGCAGGAGCAACTCCGGACGTTATGAACATTTGGCAGAGCAAAGCTGATGACTACTCGATAGTTCAGTGTGCCATGCTTTACGGCTTAGAATCGGGACTTCAAAGACATTTTGAACGTCATGGAGCATATGAGATGTTCCAGGAGTTGAAGTTGATATTTCAAGAAAATGCCTGAGATGAGAGATATGAAGTATCCAACAAGTTCTATAGCTGCAGGATTGAAGAGAATAGTTCTGTCAGTGAACACATACTTAGAATGTCTGGGTACCATAACCACTTTACTCCGCTAGGAGTTAATCTTCCTGATGATAGTGTCATTGACAGAGTTCTTCAATCACTGCCACCAAGCTATAAAGGCTTCATGATGTGAACTATAATATGCAAGGGATGGAAAAGACAATTCCCAAGCTCTTCGCGATGCTAAAGGCTGTGGAGGTAGAAATCAAGAAGGAGCATCAAGTGTTGATGGTGAACAAGACCACTACTTTCATGAAAAAGGGCAAAGGGAAGAAGGGGAACTTCAATAAGAACAGCAAACTAGTTGCTGCTCAAGGGAAGAAGCCCAAGTATGGACCTAAGCCTGAAACTAAGTGCTTCTACTGCAAAGGGACTGGTCACTGGAAGCAGAACTGCCCCAATATTTGGCTGATAAGGAGGATGGCAAAGTGAAAGGTATATTTGATATACATGTTATTGATGTGTACCTTACTAATGCTCGTAGTAGCGCCTGGATATTTGATACTGGTTCTATTGCTCATATTTGCAACTCAAAATAGGGGCTACGGATTAAACCAAGATTGGCTAAGGACGAGATGACGATGCACGTGGGAAATGGTTCCAAAGTCGATGTGATCACCGTCGGCACGCTACCTCTACATCTACTGCTGGGATTAGCTTTAGACCTAAATAATTGTTATTTGGTTCCACCTTTGAGCATGAACATTATATCTGGATCTTATTTGATGCGAGACGGTTATTCATATAAATCAGAGAATAATGGGTGTTCTATTTATATGTGTAATATTTTTTATGGTCATGCAGCCTTGATGAGTGGTCTATTTTTGTTGAATCTCGATTGTAGTGATACACATATTCATAATATTGAAGCCAAAAGATGCAAAGTTAATAATGATAGTGCAACTTATTTGTGGCACTACCGTTTAGGTCATATTGGTGTAAATCATATGAAGAAACTCCATGCTGATGGGCTTTTGGAATCACTTGATGCTTGCGAACCATGCCTCATGCGCAAGATGACTAAGACTCCATTCTCCGGAACAATGGAGCGACCAACTGACTTGTTTGAAATAATACATACTGATGTATGCGGTCCGATGAGTGTTGAGGCTCGTGGCGGGTATCATTATTTTCTAACCTTCACAGATGATTTAAGCAGATATGGGTATATCTACTTAATGAAACATAAGTCTGAAACATTTGAAAAGTTTAAAGAATTTCAGAGTGAAGTGGAAAATCATCGTAACAAGAAAATAAAGTTTCTACGATCTGATCGTAGAGGAGAATATTGGAGTTATGAGTTTGGTCTTCATTTGAAACAATGTGGTATAGTTTCGCAACTCACGCCACCTGGAACACCACAGCGTAATGGTGTGTCCGAACGTCGTAACAGTACTTTATTAGATATGGTGCGATCTATGATGTCTCTTACCGATTTACCGCTATCGTTTTGGGGTTATGCTTTAGAGACGGCTGTATTCACATTAAATAGGGCACCATCTAAATCTGTTGAGACAACACCATATGAACTGTGGTTTGGCAAGAAACTTAAGCTGTCGTTTCTTAAAGTTTGGGGCTGCAATGCTTATGTGAAGAAGCTTCAACCTAATAAGCTCGAACCCAAATTGGAGAAATGTGTCTTCATAGGATACCCAAAGGAGACTATTGGGAATACCTTCTATCACAGATCCGAAGGCAAGATATTCGTTTCTAAGAATGGATCCTTTCTAGAGAAGGAGTTTCTCTCGAAAGAAGTGAGTAGGAGGAAAGTAGAACTTGATGAGGTAATTGTACCTTCTCCCGAATTGGAAAGTAGTTCATCACAGAAATTAGTTCCAGTGATTCCTACACCAATTAGTGAGGAAGCTAATGATGATGATCATGAAACTTCAGATCAAGTTACTACCGAACCTCGTATGTCAACCAGAGTACTATCCGCACCAGAGTGGTATGGTAATCCTGTTCTGGAAGTCATGTTACCTGACCATGACAAACCTACGAACTATGAGGAAGCGATGATGAGCTTAGGTTCCGCGAAATGGCTTGAGGCCATGAAATCTGAGATGGGATCCATGTATGAGAAAAAAGTGTGCACTTTGGTTGACTTGCCCGATGATCGGCAAGCCATAGAGAATAAATGGATATTCAAGAAGAAGACTGACGCTAACGGTAATGTTACCGTCTACAAAGCTCGACTTGTTGCGAAAGGTTTTCGACAAGTTCAAGGAGTTGACTACGATGAGACCTTCTCACACATAGCGATGCTTAAGTCTGTCCGAATCATGTTAGCAATTGCCACATTTTATAATTATGAAATTTGGCAAATGGATGTCAAAACTACATTCCTTAATGGATATCTTCAAGAAGAGTTGTATATGATGCAACCAGAAGGTTTTGTTGATAGGTGCTAACAAAGTGTGCAAGCTCCAGCGATCCATTTATGGACTGGTGCAAGCCTCTCGGAGTTGGAATATACGCTTTGATAGTTTGATAAAAACATATGGTTTTATACAGGCTTTTGGAGAAGCCTGCATTTACAAGAAAGTGAGTGGGAGCTATGTAGCATTTCTAATATTTTATGTGGATGACATATTGTTGATTGGAAATAATACAGAATTTCTGGATAGCATAAAAGGATACTTGAATAAGAATTTTTCAATGAAAGACCTCGGTGAAGCTGCTTATATATTGGGCATCAATATCTATAGAGATAGATCAAGACACTTAATTGGACTTTCACAAAGCACATACCTTGATAAAGTTTTGAAGAAGTTCAAAATGGATCAGTGAAAGAAAGGGTTCTTGCCTGTGCTACAAGGTGCGAAATTGAGTCAGACTCAATGCACGACCATTGCAGAAGATAGAGAGAAAATGAAAGTCATTCCCTATGCCTTAGCCATAGGTTCTATCATGTATGCAATGTAGTGTACCTGACCTGATGTGTACCTTGCTATAAGTTTACCAGGGAGGTACTAAAGTAATCCAGGAGTGGATCACTGGAGAGCGGTCAAGAACATCCTGAAATACCTGAAAAGGATTAAGGATATGTTTCTCATTTATGGAGGTGACAAAGAGCTTGTCGTAAATGGTTATGTCGATGCAAGCTTTGACACTGATCCAGATGACTCTAAGTCACAAACCGGATTCGTATTTATATTGAATGGTGGAGCTGTCAGTTGGTGCAGTTCCAAGTAGCGCATCATGGCAGGATCTACGTGTGAAACGGAGTACATAGCTGCTTCAGAAGCAGCAAATGAAGGAGTCTAGATGAAGGAGTTCATATACGATCTAGGTGTAATACCTAGTGCATCGGGTCCAATGAAAATCTTTTGTGACAATACTAGAGCAATTGCCTTGGCGAAGGAATCCAAATTTCACAAGAGAACCAAACACATCAAGAGACGCTTCAATTCCATGCGCAATCAAGTCAAGGACGGAGACATAGATATTTGCAAGATACATACGGATCTGAATGTTGCAGACCCGTTAACTAAGCCTCTCTCATGAGCAAAACATGATCAGCACCAAGACTCCATGGGTGTTAGAATCATTACTATGTAATCTAGATTATTGACTCTAGTGCAAGTGGGAGACTGAAGGAAATATGCCCTAGAGGCAATAATAAAGTTGTTATTTATATTTCCTTATATCATGATAAATGTTTATTATTCATGCTAGAACTGTATTAACCAGAAACTTAGTACATGCGTGAATACATAGACACATAGAGTGTCTAGTATGCCTCTACTTGACTAGCTCATTAATCAAAGATGGTTAAGTTTCCTGACCATAGACATGTGTTGTCATTTGATGAACAGGATGACATCATTAGAGAATGATGTGATGGACAAGACCCATCCGTTAGCTTAGCATTATGATTGTTTAGTTTTCTTGCTATTGTTTTCTTCATGACTTATACATATTCCTCTGACTATGAGATTATGCAACTCCCGAATACAGGAGGAACACCTTGTGTGCTATCAAATGTCACAACATAATTGGGTGATTATAAAGATGCTCTACAAGTGTCTCTGAAGGTGTTTGTTGAGTTGTCATAGATCAAGATTAGTATTTGTCACTCTGTGTATCGGAGAGGTATCTCTAGGCCCTCTCGGTAATGCACATCACTATAAGCCTTGCAAGCAATGTGACTAATGAGTTAGTTGCAGGATGATCCATTACGGAACGAGTAAAGAGACTTGCCGGTGACGAGATTGAACAAGGTATGGTGATACCGACGATCGAATCTTGGGCAAGGAACATACTGATGACAAAGGGAATAATGTATGTTGTTATGCGGTTTGACCGATAAAGGTCTTCATAGAATATGTAGGAGCCAATATGAGCATCCAGATTCCGCTATTGGTTATTGACCGGAGATGTGTCTTGGTCATGTCTACATAGTTCTCGAACCCATAGGGTCTGCACGCTTAACATTTGATGACGATTTGTATTATGAGTTATGTGTTTTTATGACTGAAGTTTGTTCGGAGTCCTGGATGAGATCACGAACATGACGAGGAGTCTCGAAATGCTCGAGAGGTAAATATTGATATATTGGAAGGTTATATTTGGACATAGCAATGGTTCTAAGTGATTTGGATATTTTTCCGGAGTACTGAGAGGTTACCGGAACCCCCCGGGGAAATAATGGGCCTTAGTGGGCTCTAGTGGAGAAGAGAGAAGGGCCGCAAGGGGTGCCCCCCCATGGAATTCCGAATTGTACTAGCGGGAGGGGGCGGCGCCCCCCTTTCCCTCTCCCTCTCCTTCCTATTCCCTCCGATGGAGAAAGGAAAGGGGGGGGGGGCGAATCCTACTTGGACTAGGAGTCCAAGTAGGAACACCCCCCCATGGCGTGCCCCTCCTGTCCGCCTCCTCCCCCATTTATATACGGGGGTGGGGGGCACCCCAAAGGCACACCAAGAAATCTCTTAGCCGTGTGCGGTGCCCCCTCTATAGTTTACTCCTCTGGTCATAGCGTCATAGTGCTTAGGCGAAGCCCTGCGCGGATCACATCACCATCATTCACCATGCCGTCGTGCTGTCGGAGCTCTCCCTCGACCCTCTACTAGATCAAGAGCTTGAGGGACGTCATCGAGCTAAACGTGTGCTGAACACAGAGGTGCCGTACGTTTGGTACTTGGATCGGTTGGATCGTGAAGACGCTCGACTACACCAACCGCGTTAACATAACACTTCCGCTTTCGGTCTACGAGGGTACGTGAACACACTCTCCCCGTCTTGTTGCTATGTATCTCCTAGATAGATCTTGCGTGATCGTAGGAAATTTTTGAAATTGCATGCTACGTTCCCCAACTGAAAGATGGCAGAAATCGTCATCAGCATAGATGAAGCCGCGATGGAGTATGGCCGCGATACGCACCGACAAGAGGCAGCAAGATACTGGATTGGGACTATACACGAATGAGTGGGGGTTTTCAGTGAAGGAGATGGATAGAGACGACAAAGCTGATGGGACTATGCATGGGCGTCTCTCTGGTTTGGGCCCACTTGTTAGCTGTAGCACATAAATATTAGGATAAAAATGCAACATACATTTTTTAATCAAGGGATAAAGAAAATACATGTAAAATAACAGATAATGTAAGAAACACCGTTTTTATTTTTAAATTTTGCAATTGAAATAAAATCAGAGTGGAGTGGACTTGTGGGGCATTTTCTTTCATGTCATACATGGAAAATCTATAAAATAACTAAAATACATTCCCAAAATTTTCAAAACATGGACTTCAAAACTATTTTAAAGGATGTGATAGAACCTTTAAACATTTACAGAATGTTTACAATGACTCTACCAAATCGATTAAATCAACCTAGAGGTATAGCTGATGACCCACAAGTATAGGGGATCAATTGTAGCTCTTTTTGATAAGTAAGAGTATCGAACCCAACGAGGAGCAGAAGGAAATGAAAAGTAGTTTTCAGTAAGCTAGTGTCTGCAAGTACTGAAATTGTAAGTAGCAGAGTAGTTTGATAGCAAGATAATTTGTAACGAGCAAGTAACGATAGTAGCAACAAAAGTGCAGCAAGTTAGCCCAATCGTTTTGAGGCAAAGGACAGGCCAAAACGGTCTCTTATGATAAGCAAATCGATCTTGAGGGTACATAGGAATTTCATCTAGTCACTTTCATCATGTTGGTTTAATTTGTGTTTGATACTTTGATAATTTGATATGTGGGTAGACCGGTGCTTAGGTGTTGTTCTTACTTGAACAAACCTCTTAGTTATGATTAACCCTCCCGCAAGCATCCGCAATTATGAGAAAAGTATTAAGAATAAATTCTAACCATAGCATTAAACTTTTGGATCCAATAGGTCCCTTACGGAATAGCGCATAAACTGGGGTTTAAGTTTCTGTCACTCTCGCAACCCATCATCTAATTGCTACTCCACAATGCATTCTCTTAGGCACTAATTTGGTGAAGTGTGTCATGTAGTCGACGCTCACATGACACCACTAAGGGAATCACAACATAGATACTATCAAAATATCGAACACATATCAAATTCACATGATTACTTCCAACATGATTTCTCCTGTGACCTCAAGAACAAAGGTAACTACTCACACATGATAAACATGCTCATGATCAGAGGGGTATTAAATAGCATATTGGATATGAACATATAATCTTCCACCAAATAAACCATATAGTAATCAACTATAAGATGTAATCAACACTACTAGTCCCCCAGAAGTACTAATCTATAGTTCCGGTAACAAGATTGAACACAAGATATGAACTAGGGTTTGAGAGGAGATGATGCTGTTGAAGATGTTGATGGAGATTGCCATCCCCAAGATGGGAGAGTTGTAGGTGATGATGATGTCGATGATTTCCCCTTCCGGGAGGGAAGTTCCCCCGGCGGAATCACTTCGCCGGGGGGCAAAAGTGCTCCTGCCCAAGTTCCGCCTCGAGGCGGCGGCGCTTCATCCCGAAATTCCTCCCCTTATTTTTTCTACATCAAAATGACACATATACTGAAAGATGGGCACCGGAGGTGGGCCGAGGGGGGCACAACCCACTAGGGCGCGCCTGGGCTCCCTGGCGCGCCCAGGTGGGTTGTGCCCACCTGGTGGGCCCCCTCTGGTAGTTATTTGCTCCAATAATTCTTAAATAATCCATAAAAAATCTCCGTGAAGTTTCAGCGTGTTTGGTGTTGTGCAGAATAGGTGGCCTGGCGTAGCTTTTCCAGGTCGAGATTTCCAGCTGCTAGAATTCTCCCTCTTGGTCTGTACCTTGTAAATTATAAGAGAAAAGGCATTAGAATTACTCCAAAAACCATTATTATGGATAAAAACATTATAAATAACAGTAGGAAAACATGATGCAAAATGGACGTATCAACTCCCCAAGCTTAGACCTCTCTTGTCCTCAAGCAGAAACCGAAATCAGAAAATATGTCCACATGCTTTGAGAGAGAGGTGTCGATAAAAACAAAATACGGACATAGAAGCATCATGTTGATTATTATAACAACAACAAAATTAAACATAGAACTTTTATCATAGAACTTTCATCATATACTTGTCATGAATAAGTAATAGTTCATCACACAATCGAAGTCTAAAGCAAAAATTCTATTAGAAACCAACGAACTATGTTCTCAGTCAACTTTGCAATTACAATTCATCATCTTTTCAGGAAGAGTCACGTGTCGGAGCTTTTAGGCAAGTCCACATACTGAACCATCATATAGTCTTCTATGGTTGCTAACACTCAACTCGTACCCATGAGCAAAACGTTTCAATCGGACACATAGAAATATAGGGGCTTATGGTTTGGCCTCCCAACATACTCACCTCAAGGGTGATGTCAACAATAATAACTCATGCCACCCATATTCAACTAGACATATTTCCCTAGATCTTTCCTCACCATATGATGCTTGCCAAAGAAGAAAAATAAAAGGATGTAACATCCCAAAATTCTAAATTTTGGAATGTTATAATAAATAGATAGATTTGATTGATTGTTTGATTGATTGACTGAAAGTGAGTGAATTCGAAACTTTTTGGAAAGTTAAATGAGAGGGAATAAAATGACTTTACCAAACTTTCATATTTTGCTTTCTGATCTCCGTGAATTCAAATTCTTTTCACCACGAAACCCTGGAGAGAAGATGACATGACTTCTTCCATTTATTTAAATGACAAGGGGTGTTGAAAATATTTGAATTTCCTTTGGAAAATATTTCCAATTCTGCAACTTTATGCAACTCAATGATTTTCACGAGCGAAGATAAAATGACTTCTTCAAATTATATGAAATATGAGTTGGGAGTTCAACGAATTAAATTCAAAGTTCATTTGAATTTATTTTCAAGTTGGAGATATTTGAGTTTTTTTTCAAATTATTTTTCTCCAAAATAAAAATAAATGGAAAATAGGGTAACATGATTCCCTACAATAGAAAATTGGAGAAAAATTTATTTGAAATCATTTTGGTTTTTTCTAAAATGATTTTTGTTGGATTTTATTTGACCAGTAGCACTCTTTGAATTATTAGAATTTGTGTGTATTTTATTTAATACAAAAAATGCTCATGTCATAGAAAATCTTTTTCCGAAAATTTTGATATATTATATGCCTATATAATATTAGTATTTATTTTGTTTTTATTATTTTTGTTTGTTTGTTTGCGTTAAAAAAACAGTTCGCCGGCGCCGTCTCCCGGCCGAACTCCTCTGCCCCGACCCCTTCCCCACGCCACCTCCTCGCCCCCCTCTTAAATAGGCCGGCCCCGAGCCCCGGGCCCCCGACGCCGCCTTGCCGCCGCTCGCCCACGCGCAGATCGCCACCGCCGACGACGCCGCTTGCTGCGCGCTCTGCCGTTGCCGCACCGAGCCGCGCCGCCGCTTGCTCGCCTCGCCGCCGCTTGCTCGCCTCGCCGCTGCCGCACTGCTCGCCCACGCCGCCGCACTTCCCTCGCCGGAGCCGCGCCGCCCTCGCCGGAGTCCGTCGCTAACCGCCGCCGCCGGTTTTCGAAGAAAAACCGCCCGAACCGGTACAAACCGACCCGGTTTTGTTTTAGGTTTTTTTTTCTTTTAGCTCGGTTTTCTTTGTTTTGATCGGTTTATTTATTAGGTTTAGTTAGTTAGTGGATGTTCGTCCTTCAGTACTCAGTAGTGAACGGTTTTCGTCTTATAGGCTTCTGCAGCGAACGTTCGCTATTTAGTCTTTTCTTTTATTTCAGTTTTCGGCCGGGGACCTATCTGTGAGTGTTTTATTTACAGTTTAGTCCCTGATCTTGAATCTATCACAACTTTTTGCTCGTTGATCCAAATCCAACGAAACCAACGCCCACTTCTTCATTATGATCTCCTCTATACAGTAATCCAACTCAAACATGTTTTTGGAAAGTTTAAAATTTGAATTAGATCAGATTTGAATTTGAACTTCGTTTGATCATAACTTGAGTTTCGTAGCTCCGTTTGAGTTGATTCTTTTTGCAAATCGAAGCTCTTGACCTAAACTTTCTAATAAGGCCAAATTCACGTAATTTTGGTACTATTATAAATTGTTTTATGTTGCAAGAGCTATTTTCTTGGTTTTGATATTTTCCGAATCGTCTTCTTTGTTCTTTCTAATCTTTTGAGTGATTGCTTATGGGTGGTTACTATTGCTTGCTTACGATAGATTGATCGGAGTGTGACGAGTAGAACTATCAAGAGTTATGAGTGCGAATCATCTTCATCAACATTGCAGGCAAGTTCACACTTTGATCATACCTTTCCTACTACCCAGTTTTACTGCATTAGGTCAAACCTCAAACATTGCATGATTAGGATCTAATTAAATTGTGGGTATTGGGAAGTAGTTGATGAGGTAGGAACCTATTACCTGCTTATTAACAAACCTTTGGGAGTTACTTTTACATTATGCTTTCATTGCCATGCTATGCTCGTAGACGTGGATTGGGTTTGAGAGTATTTCATGACAGATGTGAGATTGTTAATTAATGGTTTACTTAAGGTGGCAACTTAAACACACATCTGGGTGGATTGCCGCACCTGGTTATTCTAGAATTGCCTGTCTAGGCACCTGGGGATCATGAGATTTTTCATACTAGAAACTTCCGTGTGCAGCCACAAGCTATTATGGGCTCTAGCATAGTTGACTAAGTTCTGCGAACTCTTACAGTGGTAGACTAGCAGATGTAGGGGATGTAGGTGGTACGGTCTACCCGATCGTAAGGTGCTAGCGCTTCTGAAAGACTATGTCTCGGTCATCCGTCTTCTCAAACACCATGTAGTGCGAGAAACCAAACAGAGGCGATCGAGTCTTGTGGGGAAAAGTGCGCGAACCTCTGCAGAGTGTACAAACTAATCATGATTAGCCGTGTCCCCGGTTATGGACATCTTGAGTATCTAGTACCTGGATTATCATGTGAATCTCATCACGTTACTTTAAATGAATGTTGTTGGGTTTTAATGATGTTACTTAATTGGGATTGAGAATGCTGTCAACCATTCTCAATGTTCAACAACCACCATGATAGTTAAATAAAATTTATTCCTTTGAAGTAGGGAAAAATTGGCTTTTCGCAAAAACTATAACCATAGAGCTTTTCCACCAGCCAAATATGCATGTAGTGATAGCCATTGTTCAACATTCCTCTCTATGGTGTGAATTTGCCAGTACATTCAATGTACTGACCCTTTGTGGCTGCAACGTCTCATATTGCAGGATTTCTTACGACGAGTAAGTGATACGTTAGGGTTACGATTTCTACACTCAACTTTGCCATTGGTGTTGATGGGAATTCACAACTCTTGTTACTTCCGCTATTTGGATCGAGGTAATAGTATTTACGTTATTTTATACATGTGATTTACCTCTATTATAAATCCTCGAGTACTGTGTGTGTCAGCATACTGATCCAGGGATGACACTTAAGCACAAAGACTTGATCCATTCGGGTCAGGTCGCTACAAGATGGTATTAGAGCACATGTTGACTGTAGGACGTGACCCTAGAAACTGGCAAGCCCATAGCAAAGATTTTTCTCTACAACTTTCCCTTTCAAAAAGATCTTTTACCTCTCTTCTCTTCTGAGATTATTAAAAATTCCCTTTAGTGAGACCATACCCCTTTCCCCTTTTGACCACACGAAGATTCGACTGATGAGACCACTCCAAGAAGTACAAGATATCGGACAACTAAGACCACTTCGGAATGAAGAGTATTTTTCGTGCATCTAAGTAATGGAAACTACAACGGTTGAAGACCGAAGACTAGGAGATTTTGAAGGCTCTGAAGAATTTCCAGATTTGTATGACCTAGGAAGGCTACCCTTATGGAACTTGGTAGACTATGGAAGTTGTCAATGCCCGAGATCAAGGTGTATCGGAGAAAGACTGAAACAAGGAGCATGAGAACTTGAAGTTTTGAAAACCCTAAGGCAGGAGATATCAACTATGGAATGATAGCTCATGGAAATGATAAGAGCAGAAACATGGTTATCCGTGATGTCATCGCCCGCTAATGCTATTGTCACCGTGCTGAGTTAAGGATGCATTTCCTCAGAATGGATTTGATGGAAGAAGGCTGATGGAGCACCTATTAGTAAGATGAAGTTTTAACCTTAGCCGGTGTATCACCAGGATCTGAGTAGTACATCAAGAAGTTAAGATGGAGCTACAAGAAGCCGTATTTTGACAAGAAGCATTTCGTGAAGAACTTAGGTCCAAGAAGCGAAAGTAGCCAAGCTGGAGGAGCAAAACCTCGAGAAACCAGAGATTCGTCAGGAACTAGACCATGGTTCATGTCAAGGATGTTGAAACCCCGAAGTTTGGAATGCAACTCCAGAAATATTAAAGAATGTCACGAGAGACTTCACGTCAATAGAGATGATCTGGCAAAAGAACTTGAGATAGACAAGCATGATCAGAAGAAGCCATTGGAGGCATGAACAAGGCTTGAAGAGTTTGGAGACGTTGAAGATTTATTGACCTTAGAAGACCAAACCCCTGTTATATACCTACGTTAGATGCGACGATTGTGAGCTGTCATTTGTTTGATGTTTTTCGACAGCCACAACAAAAATCTGTCTTTTCAAAACTATTGTTTGCATTGTGTGTATCCCTCTCTATCCCTCTTATCTCACCCCAAACCCATGGACCCAATAGATGATGAATGGAGATGAGCTTATATTTTTTGGACCGATGAGTCAATTGGAGACGGACCAATGGATTCAGAACATGGAGGATCACATGGAGAATAACCCTATAGTCGGAAAGGATATGACCCAACATGCTCTTCAATGCTTTGAAAGAGGTGCTGCTACTTGGTGGAGGATGTACCAAACCATCAATGGATGGCAAGGATTAACCACTTGGAGAGAATTAAAGTTGACTCTGCAAAGATCTCACCTTGTGTCCCAGAAGTTGAAGCCTTATGGAAAGGATATGAAGAAACCTTGTGCATGCAAGATTTGTGGAGAAATAGGACACACCCATAAAGAACACAAGGATGAATGCACTAGTTGTGAAGGAAGTCACCCAGTTGAAGAATGCCCAACTAGGCAGATTACTTGTTTCTTGTGTGAAGGGACTACCCACTATCCTGCTCAGTGTCACAATTACCCCATGGTACAACGAACCATCCAGCAGAAGAAAGAAGAAATGAAAGGAGCCCTCATAGAAATTTTAGAAGAAGCTGTGATGAAGGAAGAGGTGGAGGACACACCTAAAGAAGTCCCGAGAAAACCCTACACTAAGTCTTGCTATTCATGTGGAGAAGAAGGACACATCTCCCAAAATTGTTTGAATGGGGATCTAGTAGAATTCCCGACAGAGGAAGTAGAATATGACCCATAGGAAATAGAAGCCATGATTGGCATGGAAAGGTCCAGGAAGAGAAGCAGATTGGATTCCAGGAAGGACCTGAGTCATATCACCTGTTGCAGGTGCAAGGAGTCAGGGCACTACCTCAACAGTTGCCCAAAAAGGAAACCTCGATACTTGTCAGAAGTAATATGTTTGCCAGCGAATGCCCTAAGGAGAAGGAAACTTGTGCTAGATAGTTGAGTTTGCAACAAAAGAAATGGAGTAGTAGAAGTGAGAACATTTTCTTTTATATTGAGGTGTTGAGTTGAGACTTGTAATGGAAAAGCAAGAGATTGTAATCATTGGAGAATGAATATAGTAGCAACGTTGGTACTGATATGGATTTTATGAGTTGTTACTCTATGAAGAAGAATTTTGGCCATTCTGAGGATATGAGAAATATGGTCTATGGAAGATTTGTGCATTTTAAGGGTGGTAGTACCCTGTAAGAACCCTTGACCCCTGGAAAAGATAAGGATACTCCACTGAGTGAATTTCGGACAAAATGAATACGAGTTTTGTCTCGATATGTGTGATGCCCCAAGAGTATGTGGGATGAAGTTGGAGATCGTTAGTTGTTTGGACCAAATGTGATCAAGGAGTCAGAAGAGAATGTTAAGTTTATTCGAGATAGACTGAAGGTAGCTCAGTCCAGGCAGAAGAGTTATGTGGACTCAAAAACTCAAGGAGGTAGTCTATGAAATTGGAGACAAAACATGTCTTCGTGTGTTCCGTCTGCGGGGAGTTAAACAATTTGGAGTTAAGGAAAAGTTAGCCCTGAGATTTGTAGGACCATACCGACTCTTGGAGCGTATGGGAGAAGTGGCCAACAAGTTGGAGTCATCTGAAGGACTGTCAGGAGTTCATGATGTGTTTCACGTTTCCCAGTTGAAGAAGTGCCATGCAGAGATGCCCAATATTCCCGTGTAAGGACGCTTGACCCTGGAAAGGAGAATGATATACCATGAAGTGGAATTTTGACAAAATAAGAATGAGTCTTGTTTCGGTATGTGGGATATCCCACGAGGATGAAGACATGAATTACTATTGGATATAAAGGAGGTATGATGTTGGAAATATGGATCAATGAAAATTCCATGATGAGTCTGAGTAATCATGTCCTAGTTTGGTGCCAATAGAAGGAAGGAAGACAGTACAATTGGATGGATTTAAGAATACTAGGAAATTGGAAGTTGGAATAATGATCAGTTGCCCGATGATAAGTTCAAGGACTACGAGTGATGAGGTGTGCCATAACCCACAGGCCCCAGGACCTGCCAAGAAGCAAGCACATTCTTGCTGAAGGAAAAACCCTGGAAGAGGATATACCTTTGTCGCCAGACGATTTTATAGGAGTAACGCAAAACCTGAGAGTTGTGAAGAAACGTTAGATGTTTGTCTGGCTTGCAGAATCTATGGATATATCCGAACTTGGTTCGTCGACAAGAGAAATTCTGCAATGCTTGTGAGGATGACCGAGTGTTAAAATGCGAGATTCGCTAAACCGTATACAAGGTAATGATTTGGGTGCGGGATGGATTGATCACCATACCGACTTACTCTTATTGTTCGCCTTGATATATGGGATGGTAAATCTGAGTGACCTACCTATAGTAAAGAGACGATGATCAAAACCCTGTTTAAACCTTAGAAGGGTATAGCAAGTTTTCCCTTGTACAAGGCAGCTTTTGCCAACCGTAGGTTATACGGTGAGGACCAACCCAGACCCATTTCCTGCAGGAGAAACCATAAATCGTTGACGACCATGAGATATCGATTAGTTGTTTAGTATTGGTGCCAGACCCGTCAGGTAAGAAGACCCAGTCGCGGAATAACCTTACCAAGATGAAAGGATAGAAGAATTGTGGTAAAGGTTATGCCACTACCGAAAGAGCCAGAGAAGGAATTATCCTTACGATCTGAGAAGACCGTCCCTGTCAAGAATAGGGATGGAGTATATGAGTATTGATGGAAGCGTAACCATGCTTTTAAGGGAGGAAGCACCCCAGACCCCTGTGATGATCGATGGATTTTGAGGAGACCCCCAAACCCTAACCTTTTCTCTCTAGCCTCTCCGAATCTCGAGGACGGGATTCATTTTAAGGGTGGTAGGTTTGTAACACCCAAAATTCTAAATTTTGGAATGTTATAATAAATAGATAGAATTGATTGATTGTTTGATTGATTGACTGAAAGTGAGTGAATTCGAAACTTTTTGAAAGTTAAATGAGAGGGAATAAAAGGACTTTCCCAAACTTTCATATTTTGCTTTCTGATCTCCATGAATTCAAATTCTTTTCACCACGAAACCCTGGAGAGAGGATGACATGACTTCTTCCATTTATTTAAATGACAAGGGGTGTTGAAAATATTTGAATTTCATTTGGAAAATATTTCCAATTCTGCAACTTTATGCAACTCAATGATTTTCACGAGCGAAGATAAAATGACTTCTTCAAATTATATGAAATATGAGTTGGGAGTTCAAAGAATTAAATTCAAAGTTCATTTGAATTTATTTTCAATTTGGAGATATTTGAGTTTTTTTCAAATTATTTTTCTCCAAAATAAAAATAAATGGAAAATAGGGTAACATGATTCCCTATAATAGAAAATTGGAGAAAAATTTATTTGAAATCATTTTGGTTTTTTTAAAATGATTTTTGTTGGATTTTATTAGACCAGTAGCACTCTTTGAATTATTAGAATTTGTGTGTATTTTATTTAATGCAAAAAATGCTCATGTCATAGAAAATCTTTTTCTGAAAATTTTGATATATTATATGCCTATATAAACTAGTATTTATTTTGTTTTTATTATTTTTGTTTGTTTATTTGCGTTAAAAAATGTTTAAAAAAAACTGTTCGGGCCGACCGAACTGGGCCGCACCCAGCCTAGCCGGCCCAGCCGCCGTCTGCCTCCCACGCGTCCAACTCCAGGTGGAGTCCGCCGCCGCCACGGTTCGCCGGTGCCGTCTCCCGGCCGAACTCCTCTGCCCCGACCCCTTCCTCACGCCACCTCCTCGCCCCCCTCTTAAATAGGCCGGCCCCGAGCCCCGGGCCCCCGACGCCGCCTTGCCGCCGCTCGCCCACACGCAGATCGCCGCCGCCGCTGCAAAGCCGCCGCCGCCACCGACGCCGCTTGCTACGCGCTCCGCCGTCGCCGCACCGAGCCGCGCCGCCGCCTGCTCGCCTCGCCGCTGCCGCACTGCTCGCCCACGCCGCCGCACTTCCCTCGCCCGAGCCGCGCCGCCCTCGCCGGAGTCCGTCGCTAACCGCCACCGCCGGTTTTCGAAGAAAAACCGCCCGAACCGGTACAAACCGACCCGGTTTTGTTTTAGGTTTTTTCTTTTAGCTCGGTTTTCTTTGTTTTGATCGGTTTATTTATTAGGTTTAGTTAGTTAGTGGATATTCGTCCGTTAGTACTCAGTAGTGAACGGTTTTCGTCTTATAGGCTTCTGCAGCGAACGTTCGCTATTTAGTCTTTTCTTTTATTTCAGTTTTCGGCCAGGGACCTATCTGTGAGTGTTTTATTTACAGTTTAGTCCCTGATCTTGAATCTATCACAACTTTTTGCTCGTTGATCCAAATCCAACGAAACCAACGCCCACTTCTTCATTATGATCTCCTCTATACAGTAATCCAACTCAAACATGTTTTTGGAAAGTTTTAAATTTGAATTAGATCAGATTTGAATTTGAACTTCGTTTGATCATAACTTGAGTTTCGTAGCTCCGTTTGAGTCGATTCTTTTTGCAAATCGAAGCTCTTGACCTAAACTTTTTGATAAGGCCAAATTCACGTAATTTTGGTACTGTTAGAAATTGTTTTATGTTGCAAGAGCTATTTGCTTGGTTTTGATGTTTTCCGAATCGTCTTCTTTGTTCTTTCTAATCTTTTGAGTGATTGCTTATGGGTGGTTACTATTGCTTGCTTACGATAGATTGACCGGAGTGTGACGAGTAGAACTATCAAGAGTTATGAGTGCGAATCATCTTCATCAACATTGCATGCAAGTTCACACTTTGATCATACCTTTCCTACTACCCAGTTTTACTGCATTAGGTCAAACCTCAAACATTGCATGATTAGGATCTAATTAAATTGTGGGTATTGGGAAGTAGTTGATGAGGTAGGAACCTATTACCTGCTTATTAACAAACCTTTGGGAGTTACTTTTACGTTATGCTTTCATTGCCATGCTATGCTCGTAGACGTGGATTGGGTTTGAGAGTATTTCATGACAGATGTGAGATTGTAATTAATGGTTTACTTAAGGTGGCAACTTAAACACACATCTGGGTGGATTGCCGCACCTGGTTATTCTAGAATTGCCTGTCTAGGAACCTGGGTAGACCAGGATTGCCTGTTTTTTTTATGGACCGCCACCCAGGCTCAAAGGGATCATGAGATTTTTCATACTAGAAACTTCCGTGTGCAGCCACAAGCTATTATGGGCTCTAGCATAGTTGACTAAGTTGTGCGAACTCTTATAGTGGTAGACTAGTAGATGTAGGGGATGTAGGTGGTACGGTCTACCCGATTGTAAGGTGCTAGCACTTCTGAAAGACTATGTCTCGGTCATCCGTCTTCTCAAACACCATGTAGTGCGAGAAACCAAACGGAGGCGATCGAGTCTTGTGGGGAAAAGTGTGCAAACCTCTGCAGAGTGTACAAACTAATCATGATTAGCCGTGTCCCTGGTTATGGACATCTTGAGTATCTAGTACCTGGATTATCATGTGAATCTCATCACGTTACTTTAAATGAATATTGTTGGGTTTTAATGATGTTACTTAATTGGGATTGAGAATGTTTTCAACCATTCTCAATGTTCAACAACCACCATGATAGTTAAATAAAATTTATTCCTTTGCAGTAGGGAAAAATTGGCTTTTCGCAAAAACTATAACCATAGAGCTTTTCCACCAGCCAAATATGCATGTAGTGATAGCAATTGTTCATCATTCCTCTCTATGGTGTGAATTTGCCAGTACATTAATGTACTGACCCTTTGTGGCTGCAACGTCTCATGTTGCAGGATTTCTTACGACGAGTAAGTGATACGTTAGGGTTATGATTTCTACACTCAACTTTGCCGTTGGTGTTGATGGGAATCCACAACCTTGTTACTTCCGCTATTTGGATCGAGGTAATAGTATTTACGTTATTTTATACATGTGATTTACCTCTGTTATAAATCCTCAAGTACTGTGTGTGTCAGCATACCGATCCAAGGATGACACTTAAGCACAGAGACTTGATCCATTCGGGACAGGTTGCTACAAAGGAATAGAGAGAAAAACTTTGACTCTTGCATAAAAGTAAAAGATAGGTCCTTCGTGGAGGGAAGAAGAGGTTGCCATGCGCTTATTTGTTTGTATGCCCAATCCCTTAGTGCAAAATAATGTCACGTTACATTGCCCCTTGTGATAGCAACCTTTATTATGTAGTCTGTCGCTTTTATTCTTCACCATCACAAGTTCGTGCAACGCTCAATTTTCTCTTACACTAAATGATCTCACACTTTTAGAAGCAATTTTTATTGCCTTTTTGCACCGATGACAACTTACTTGAGGGATCTTGCTCAATCCCTAGGTAGGTATGGTGGACACTTGAAAATAATATTTGGGTTTAAGGGTTTTTGGATGCACAAGTAGTATCTCTACTTAGTGTGGAATTTTTGGCTAGCAAAGATAGGGGCAAGCACCACATGTTAAAGGATCTATGACAATATGACTTCTATGTGAATATGAACAAACATAAATCATTAAGTTGTCTTCTTTGTCCGACATCAACAATTTTGGCATATAATATTTTGATGAGGGCTCACAATCACAAACGATTTCTAGGATAGTATATTTATATGTGAGTCTTCTCTTCCCTTATTAATTCTTTCATGAGTTGCATCATTGACTAATACTATGTTTGTCAATCTCTAATAAAATTTTCTACTTATACTTTTCCTTATGTGGTGCCATCACCTACCATAGGATTAGTATATAATATTTTCTTTATTTATTTCTTTTCTTTTATTTGCAACATGAAAGTAAAGAAAGCAAAAACTCAAACTAAACTTTATTAAATAACTTGCACACGATTACAAAGATAGATCACTAAGCAACCTCTCAAAGAAGAAAGGATCGAACTAAACTTTTATTCATCTAAAGCAAAAGGATCGAACTAAAATAAGTAAAAGCAAAAAGATAGTGCGATGATACGATACCGGGGTACCTCCCCCAAGCTTGGCGAAAGCCAAGGGGAGTGCCCATACCCGATACTCAATTCTCCTTTGGTGGTGAAGAAGGTGATGGTGGTGATGAAGAAGAGATCTTGTCCTTGGATTTCCATGGCAGTGGTACACCATCGTAAGAGGAGGAGTGAGTCTCACGAGTCCTGCAACTAGCAGCAATACTCATACCTTTGAATCTTGCCTCATATTCAAAGACTTGGTTTTGAAGATCATAGATCTGGCTTTGGAGGAAGTTGATTTTCTTGTTGAGGGTGAAGATGATGTCCTTCATGGGCTTGCCATCCACCTTGAGATTAAGGGGAAGGTCCGTGATCATGAGGTGATTGGCATTGAGCCCACGCTCCACCATCCCCTTGCACTGAAAGACGTCTTGCTCCACAGCTTCGAGTCTGGCCTCCATGGTTCCCGTCCCGTTGGGACATGGCACATCGCAGAGGTGAAGCACCCCCTCATGCATCTAGATGACGTGAGGGTGCTGCACCACTTCCCGCAGATATGGGTTGATGACGTTCTCGAAGAACTTGTCCTTGGTGGAGCTTGAAGACGCCATGGTAGATGGGATCTGACAGAAAACCACAAGGAAAAAGAGAACAGAGAATTTCTCTGCAATATGGTGATCAACATGTTTGGGAAGTATATATAGATTTTTTTTCTTGGAGGACAAGTATATGGTAGAAAAACGGAGTATGGAAGGTGTCCCAGGTGGGCACAACCGCCTGGCGCGCCTTGGTGTCTTGTGCCCACCAGGGGACGCTTCCTGGAAGTTTCTTTATTCCTAAAATTCTTAAATATTCCAAAAATAAAAAAATATTTTTGCGGATTTTTCGGAGTCCCTTTACTTACCGTATCATGTACCTCCTTATTTTCATGACTCTGGAGTGTTCCGGAAGGACTCTTTTATGTGTTCTTCCGATGTCATAGTTTGGATAATATTACTTTCAACATTAATAGGCGTACCTGAGATATAATGATTTATTCGTTGCCCATTGACAACCTTCGGGTTAGTACCTTCAAAATTATTTATTTTGATGGCTCCACACCAGTAAACCTCCTTGATGATGTATGGGACTTCCCATTTTGAGAGGAGTTTTCCTGCAAAGAATCTAAAACGAGAGTTGTACAAAAGAACATATTCTCTGTCCTTAAACTCACGCTTTTGAATTCTTTTGTCATGCCATCTTTTAACTTTTTCTTTAAATAATTTTGCATTTTCATAAGCTTGGGTTATCCATTCATCTAATGAGCTAATATCGAATAACCTCTTTTCACCAGCAAGTTTGAAATCATAATTGAGTTCTTGGATTGCCCAATATGCTTTATGTTCTAACTCAATAGGCAAATGACATGCTTTTCCATAAACCATTTTATAAGGAGACACACCCATAGGATTTTTATATATTGTTCTATAAGCCCAAAGTGCATCATCTAATTTCTTAGACCAATTCTTCCAGGACCTATTGACAGTATTTTGCAAAATTAATTTTATTTCTCTATTTCTAAGTTCAACTTGACCACTAGACTGAGGATGATAAGGTGATGCAATTCTATGGTTAACATCATACATGGCAAGCATTTTACGGAAAGCAGCATGAATAAAGTGTGAACAACCATCAGTCATTAAATATCTAGGGACTCCAAACCTTGGGAAAATAACTTCCTTAAGCATCTTAATAGAGGTGTTGTGATCAGCACTACTTGTTGGAATAGCTTCTACCCATTTAGTAACATAATCAACAACAACCAAAATATGTGTATACCCATTAGAGGAAGGAAAATGTCCCATGTAATCAAATCCCCAAACATCAAATGGTTCAACAGCAAGTGAATAATTCATAGGCATTTCTTGATGCTTACCGATATTCCCTATTCTTTCACATTCATCACAAGATAAGACAAACTTACAGGCATCCTTGAAGAGAGTAGGCCAATAAAATCCAGACTGCAATACCTTATGAGCAGTTCTATCTCCAGCATGATGTCCTCCATAAGCTTCGGAGTGACATTTCCGTAGGATTTGTCCCTATTCATTCTCAGGTACAAAACGTCTAATAATACCATCTACTCCTTCTTTATAAAGATGTGGGTCATCCCAAAAGTGATGTCTTAAATCATAGATGATTTTTTTCTTTTGTTGGTATGTAAAGCTAGGTGGTAAATATTTAGCAACAATGTAATTAGCATAATCAGCATACCAAGGAGTACTATGAGAAAAAATTATTGCAGCTAACTTCTCATCAGGAAAACTATCATCAATAGGTAGTGGGTCATCAAGCACATTTTCAAGCCTAGAAAAATTATCAGCTACTGGGTTCTCAGCTCCTTTTCTATCAATGATATGTAAATCAAATTCTTGTAACAAGAGAACCCATCGAATGAGTCTAGGTTTATCATATTTATTTTCCATAAGGTATTTAATAGCAATACTGTGTGTGAACAGTTACTTTGGAATCAACAATATAAGGTCTAAATTTATCACAAGCAAACACAACCGCTAAGAATTCTTTTTCAGTAGTAGCATAATTTCTTTGAGCACTGTCTAGTGTTTAATAGCATAATGAATAACATTAAGTTTCTTATCAACTCTTTGTCCTAGAACATCACCAACATCATAATCACTAGCATCACACATAATTTCAAAAGGCAAGTTCCATTCAGGTGGTTGAACAATAGGTGCAGAAATCAAAGCTTTCTTAAGTGTTTCAAAGGCTTCTAAATGATCATCATCAAAACAAAAGGAATATCCTTATTCAAGAGACTAGTAAGAGGCCTAGAAATTTTTGAAAAATCTTTGATAAATCTCCTATATAAACTAGCATGACCTAAGAAACTACGAATACCTTTTATATCTTTAGGACATGACATTTTCTCAATTGGATCAACCTTAGCTTGATCCACTTCAATACATCATTTAGAAATTTTATGACCCAAGACAATGCCTTCATTAACCATAAAGTGTCACTTCTCCCAATTCAAGACAAGATTTGTTTGTTCACATCTACGCAAAACTCGATCAAGATTGCTTAAACAATCATCAAAAGACTTCCCATAAACAGAAAAGTCATCCATGAAAACCTCAAAAATCTTCTCACAAAAGTTAGAGAATATAGCAGTCATACATCTTTGAAAGGTAGCACGTGCATTACAAAAACCAAAAGGCATACGTCTATAAGCATAGGTTCCAAAAGGCCAATAAAAGTGGTCTTTTCTTGATCAGGTTGAGACAAAGGTATTTGTGAAAAGCCAGAATATCCATTAAGGAAGCAAAAGTGTGTGTGCTTAGATAATCTTTCAAGCATTTTATCAATAAAAGGCAAAGGGTAATGATCTTTTCCAGTTGCTTTCTTTAATTTTCTAAAATCTATTACCATTATATAGCGTGTAACAATTCTTTGTGGAATGAGTTCATTCTTATCATTAGGAACAACAGTTATACCTCCTTTCTTAGGAACACAATGAACATGACTTACCCATGTACTATCAGCTATGGGATAGATTATACCTGCTTCCAGAAGTTTTAATATTTCCGTTCTTACCACTTCTTTCATCTTCGGATTTAACCGATGTTGGTGATCAACAACGGGTTTAGCATGAGGTTCCATATTAATTTTATGCTGACATAGAGTGGGACTAATGCCCTTTAAATCATCAAGAGTATATCCAATTGCAACTCGGTGCTTCCTTAGAACTTTCTATAATCTTTCTTCTTCATGTCCTGAAAGGTTAGCACTAATAATAACATGATATATCTTCTTTTCATCAAGATAAGCATATTTCAAAGTGTCTGGAAATTGTTTTAATTCAAACACAGGATCACCTTTAGGTGGAGGACGACCTCCTAAATTTTCAATAGGCAAGTTGTGTTTAAGCATAGGACGTTGTTCAAAGAAAATTTTATCTCTTTCATTTCTTTCATGCATATGAAAATCATTTTCATGATCTAGCAAATATTGTTCTAAAGCATCTGTAGGTGGTACAACAATAGAAGCTAGACCAATTAATTCATATTTACTAGGCAATTCTTTTTCATGAAGATTTCTACTAAATTTGGAAAAATTAAACTCATGTGACTCATTACTGAAACTAACACCGACAGTTTGTTTCTCACAATCTATCTTAGCATTAACGGTGTTCAAGAAAGGTCTATCAAAGATTATGGGACAAAAGTCATCTTGTGGGGAACCAAGAACAAGAAAATCAATAGCGTATTTTATTTTCCCACAGAATACTACAACATCTCTAACAACCCCAATTGGTGATATTGTGTCTCTATTAGCAAGTTTAATAGTAACATCTATTTCTTCTATCACTGCAGGTGCTATGTCTCTCATAATTTCTTGATATAAGGTGTAAGGAATAGCACTCACACTATCACCTATGTCACATAAACCATGATAACAGTGATCTCCTATTTTAACTAAGATGCCAGGCATGCCAACAACAAGTCTATGTTTATCTTTCTTATCAGGTTTGGCAATTCTAGCAGCTTCTTCATAGAAGTAAAAAACATGCCCATCCATATCTTCTTCCAAGAGATATTTAACCATAGCAACACTAGGTTCTACTTTAATTTGTTCATCAGGTTTAGGTGTTCTAATATAGCTTTTGTTAACACAGTTGAAACTTTAGCATATTCCTTTATCCTAACAGGGAAAGGTGGTTTCTCTATATAAGCAGAAGGAACAACTGGATCAACATTATAAAGTATGATTTCTTCTTTAACTGGTACCAGTTCTTTGGTTTCTTCTTTAATAGGTGGGTGATATTTAAACCACTTCTCTTTAGGGTGTTCAACATGAGTAGCAAATGATTCACAAAAGGAGGCTACGATCTCAGAGTCAAGTCCATATTTAGTGCTAAACTTTTGAAAAACATCGGTCTCCATAAAAGATTTAACACAATCATACTCAAGTTTAATACATGACTCTTTACCTTTTTCGAGTTCTCAATCTTCAGAGTTGTGTTTAATTCTGTCCAAAAGATCCCACCGGAATTCAATAGTCTTCTTCATAAAGGAACCAACATAAGAAGTATCAAGCATGGTTTTATCATTACGAGAAAGCTGAGCCTAAAAGTTCTGAATAATAATTTCTTTTGAGAGCTCCTGATTGGGGCATGAATATAACATTGACTTAAGCCTCCCCCAAGATAGAGCGATACTTTCTCCTTCGCGAGGCCAAAAATTATATATATAATTCCGATCACGATGAACTAGATGCATAGGATAAATTTTTTGGTGGAACTCCAATTTCAAACGATTCCAAGTCTATGATCCAATATCATCGCATAGCCTATACCATGCCAATGCTTTTCCATTCAAAGATAAAGGGAAAACCTTTTTCATAACTTTGTTTCCGGGTATACCTGCAAGCTTGAACAATCCACAAATTTGTTCCACATATATCAAGTGCATATCAGGATGTTCGGTTCCATCTCCTGCATAAGGATTAGCTAGCAGTTGTTCTATCATACCCGAAGGAATTTCATATTCAACATTTTCAGTAGGTGCAGTAGGTTGAGGGGTAGCTAATTGTGGTTCCAGACGAGGTGAAGATACCCCGAACAAACCCCTCAAAGGATTGTTTCCATTGTAACAAGTGACAATAAATTTCAGCACACTATATAAAATTTTCCTTACCAAATTCCACTTACCAAAGGCGCTTCACTCCCCGGCAACGGCGCCAGAAAATAGCCTTGTTGACCCACAAGTATAGGGGATCAATTGTAGATCTTTTTTATAAGTAAGAGTGTCGAACCCAACGATGAGCAGAAGGAAATGACAAGTAGTTTTCAGTAAGGTAGTGTCTACAAGTGCTGAAATTGTAAGTAGCAGAGTAGTTTGATAGCAAGATAATTTGTAACGAGCAAGTAACGATAGTAGTAAAAAAGTGAAGCAAGGTAGCCCAATCCTTTTGAGGCAAAGGACATGCCAAAACGGTCTCTTATGATAAGCAAAGCGTTCTTGAGGGTACACGGGAATTTCATCTAGTCACTTTCATCATGTTGGTTTAATTTGTGTTCGCTACTTTGATAATTTGATATGTGGGTGGACCGATGCTTAGGTGCTATTCTTACTTGAGCAAACCTCCTACTTATGATTAACCCTCCCGCAAGCATCCTCAACTACAAGAAAACTATTAATAATAAATTCTAACCATAGCATTAAACTTTTGGATCCAATCGCCCCCTTACGGAATAGCGCATAAACTTGGGTTTAAGTTTCTCTCACTCTCGCAACCCATCATATAATTGCTACTCCACAATGCATTCCCTTAGGCCCAAATATGGTGGAGTGTCATGTAGTCGACGTTCACATGACACCACTAAGGGAATCAGAACATACATACTATCAAAATATCGAACACATATCAAATTCACATGATTACTTGCAACATGATTTCTCTCGTGACCTCAAGAACAAAGGTAACTACTCACCAATGATAAACATGCTCATGATCAGAGGGGTATTAAATAGCATATTGGATCTGAACATATAATCTTCCACGAAATAAACCATATAGTAATCAAGTACAAGATGTAATCAACACTACCTGTCCCCCACAAGTACCAATCTATAGTTCTGGTAACAAGATTGAACACAAGAGATGAACTAGGGTTTGAGAGGAGATGGTGATGTTGAAGATGTTGATGGAGATTACCCTCCACAAGATGGGAGAGTTGTTGGTGATGATGATGACGATGATTTCCCCCTCCGGGAGGGAAGTTCCCCCGGCGGAATCGCTCCGCCGGAGGGCAAAAGTGATCCTGCCCAAGTTTCGCCTCGAGGCGGCGGCGCTTCGTCCCGAAAGTCCTACCCTTATTTTTTCTAGGTCAAAATGACTTATATACCAAAACATGGGCACCGGAGGTGCGCCGAGGAGGGCACAACCCACCAGGGCGCGCCTGGGCTCCCTGGCGCGTCCAAGTGGGTTGTGCCCACCTGGTGGGCCCCCTCTGGTAGTTATTTGCTCCTATAATTCTTAAATAATCCGTAAAAAATCTCCATTAAGTTTCAGCTTGTTTGGAGTTGTGCAGAATAGGTGGCTTGACATAGCTTTTCCAGGTCCAGATTTCCAGGTGCTAGAATTCCCCCTCGTGGTGTGTACCTTGCAAATTATGTGAGAAAAGGCATTAGAATTACTCCAAAAATCATTATTATGGATAAAAACATTACAAATAACAGTAAGAAAACATGATGCAAAATGGACGTATCAATAGCCACTTCCCAGTCGGTCACCCATCCTCGGACTGCTCCAGCCACAACATGCTTAACATTCAAGTTCATTTCAGAATGAGGTACCAAAAGGCAAGATGCATGTTGCTGATATGGGCTGTCAATCAGAACTATGCGACCTATGAGAATGCCAAATACATTCTTCAAACATTGACCAAAACTCACACCACAAATTGGAAACATGTCATGAACTAATGCCATAGACCTTCTAGAATCCAGTAAACACATCTTGAAAGATGATAACCCACAAGTATAGGGGATCGCAACAGTTTTCGAGGGTAGAGTATTCAACCCAAATTTATTTATTCAACACAAGGGGAGCCAAAGAATATTCTCAAGTATTAACAGTTGAGTAGTCAATTCAACCGCACCTGAAAGACTTAATATCTGCAGCAAAGTATTTAGTAGCAAAGTAGTATGGAGGTAACGGTAACGGTGGCAGAAGTAACAGTAGTAGTTTTTGTGGTGATTGTAATAGTGGCAACGGAAAAGTAACTAAGCAAAGATCAATATGTGAAACGCTCGTAGGCATTGGATCAGTGATGATTATGTCGGATGCGATTCCTCATGGAACAGTTATAACATAGGGTGACACAGGACTAGCTCCAGTTCATCAATGTAATGTAGGCATGTATTCCAAATATAGTCATAGGTGCTTATGGAAAAGAACTTGCATGACATCTTTTGTCCTACCCTCCCATGGCAGCGGGGTCCTATTGGAAACTAAGGGATATTAAGGCCTCCTTTTAATAGAGTACTGGACCAAAGCATTAACACTTAGTGAATACATGAACTCAAACTACGGTCATCACCGGGAGTGGTCCCGATTACTGTCACTTCGGGGTTGCCAGATCATAACACATGCTAGGTGACTATTGACTTGCAAGATAGGATCAAGAACTCACATATATTCATGAAAACATAATACGTTCAGATCTCAAATCATGGCACTCGGACCCTAGTGACAAGCATTAAGCATAGCAAAGTCATAGCAACATCAATCTCAGAACATAATGGATACTAGGGATCAAACCCTAACAAAACTAACTCGATTACATGATAAATCTCATCCAACCCATCACCGTCCAGCAAGCCTACGGTGGAATTACTCACGCACGGCGGTGAGCATCATGAAATTGGTGATGGAGGATGGTTGATGATGATGATGGCGACAGATTCCCCTCTCCGGAGCCCCGAACGAACTCCAGATCAGCCATCCTGAGAGAGATTAGGGCTTGGCCTGCAGCTCCATATCATAAAACATGATGAATCCTTCTTTCTCTTTTTTTCTCCCCGAACATGAATATATAGAGTTGGAGTTGAGGTCGGTGGAGCCTCAGGGGGCCCATGAGACAGGCGGTGCGCCCCCCACCCTTGTGGATAGGGTGTGGGCCCCCTGGTGTTGATTCTTTCACCGGTATTTGTTATAAGTTCCAAAAATATTCTCCTTGAAGTTTCAGGTCATTCCGAGAACTTTTATTTCTGCACAAAAATAACACCATGGCAATTCAGCCGAAAACAGCGTCAGTCCAGGTTAGTTCCATTCAAATCATGCAAGTTGGAGTCCAAAACAAGGAGATACGATGGAGACGTATCAACTCCCCCAAGCTTAAACCTTTGCTCGTCCTCAAGCAATTGAGTTAACAAACTGAAAGTGATAAAGAGAAACCTTTACAAACTCTGTTTGCTCTTGTTGTTGTAAATATGTAAAGCCAGCATTCAAGTTTTCAACAAAGATTATGAACTAACCATATTCACAATAAAATTTAGGTCTCATGTTTACTCATATCAATGGCATAATCAACTAGCGACCAATAATAATAAATCTCGGATGGCAACAATTTCTCAAAACAATCATAATATGATATAACAAGATGGTATCTCGCTAGCCCTTTCTGAGACCGCAAAACATAAATGCAGAGCACCTCTGAAGATCGCGGACTGACTAGACATTGTAATTCATGGTAAAAGAGATCCAATCACAGTCATACTCAATGTAAATTAATAGTAATGCATGAAAATGACAGCGGTGCTCTCCAAATGGTGCTTTTTAATAAGAGGATGATGACTCAACATAAAAGTAAATAGAGAGGCCCTTCGCAGAGGGAAGCAGGGATTTGTAGAGGTGCCAGAGCTCGATTTTTGAAATAGAGATAAATAATATTTTGAGTGGCATACTTTCATTGTCAACATAACAACCGAGAGATCTCGATATTTTTCATGCTACACACATTATAGGCGGTCCCCAAACAGAATGGTAAGTTTTATACTCCCCCACCACCAACAAACATCAATCCATGGCTTGTCCGAAAAAACGGGTGCCTCCAACTAACAACAATCTTGGGGGAGTTTTTCTTGCAATAATTTAATTTAAGCATGGGACTGGGTATCCCAGTTACTAACCATTCTCTCATGAATGAGGAGCGGCCTCGTGAGAATAACCCACCTAGCATGGAAGATCTAGACAACCCTAGTTGATACATGAGCTATTCGAGCATACAAAACATAATTTCATTTGAAGGTTTAGAGTTTGGCACATACAAATTTACTTGGAACGGCAGGTAGATGCCGCATATAGGAAGGTATGGTGGACTCATATGGAATAACTTTTGGGGTTTATGGAAATGGATGCACAAGCAGTATTCCCGCTTAGTACAAGTGAAGGCTAGAAAAAGACTGGGAAACGACCAACAAGAGAGCGACAACAGTCATGAACATGCATTAAAATTAATCAACACTGAGTGCAAGCATGAGTAAGATATAATTCACCATGAACATAAATATCGTGGAGGCTATGTTGATTTTGTTTCAACTACATGTGTGAACATGTGCCAAGTCAAGCCACTTGAATCGTTCAAAGGAGGATACCACCCTATCATACCACATCACAACCATTTTAATAGCATGTTGGCACGCAAGGTAAACCATTATAAACTCCTAGCTAATTAAGCATGGCATGAGCAACTATAATCTCTAATTGTCATTGCAAACATGTTTCATTCATAATAGGCTGAATCAGCGACATTGAACTAATCATATTTACAAAAACAAGATAGGTCGAGTTCATACCAGCTTTTCTCATCTCAATCAGTCCATCATATATCGTCATTATTGCCTTTCACTTGCACGACTGAACGGTGTGGATAATAATAATAGTGCACGTGCATTGGACTAAGCTGGAATCTGCAAGCATTTAATACAAGGGAGAAGACAAGGTAATATGGGCTCTTGCTTAGATCAACATTAATTCATATGAGATCCACTCATCATTTTCATCATGGTCTTCTCCTCTCGACCCCCAAAGAAAAGAAAAGATACAAAACTATTTACACGGGAAAGCTCCCAACAAGCAAAAGAAGAACGAGAAATCTTTTTGGGTTTTCTTTTAATTACTACTACTATAAGCATGGAAAATAAACTAGCTAAAAGCTACAACTATTTTTTTGTTTTTTCTTAAGGTTTTTCAAACACACAGGAAGAATGCTAGAAAAGAAAATAAACTAGCATGGACAATACAATGAAAAAGTATGAGCACCACAACTGGAATGAGTGTGTGAACATGAATGTAATGTCAGTGAGAAATACGTACTCCCCCAAGCTTAGGCTTTTGGCCTAAGTTGGTCTATGGCCACTGCTGGCCTGGTGGATATCCAAAGTTGTAGTTGTGGGGTCGTACTGAGACGCAACAGCTACTGTCTGATGAGCTGCAGCTTGGAGGCGAGCTGCCTCCGTCCTCCTCTCGTACTCGTTTGCCTCCTCCCTGGTTATAGCATATCTCCTTTTTGCCTTCTCACAAAGGAATCAGTTAGATAGCGGTATTGTCGGCACTTATCTGACACAAAGCCCTCAAGATCAGCGTTACACACATACGCGTCAAATTCATCCTTGATGCCTGCTTGAACCATGAACTCCTCTGATGGCCATTCACAAGGCCGTACTTGAGCTTTCCTTGGTAGTTCATCGTCCTGCTCACGTATTGCGAGCCTTGGTCCTTGCTTCCTTGAGGAACCACCTTGGTACATTTTCCTAAACATTTTTCCTCCTCTGAAAAATTTCTGAAATTTTTAGTGACTCAAAATAAAAGTGAAGCAAACTCAACAAGATTGATAGCAACTACTCCTACAAGTGCCTAGAGGCCATATCATGCATTAAAACTACATTTGACCACATAAATTTGATATGCAAGCTCAAGAACAGGGTCACCTA
This sequence comes from Triticum urartu, assembly GCF_056163025.1. Lineage (NCBI taxonomy): Eukaryota > Viridiplantae > Streptophyta > Magnoliopsida > Poales > Poaceae > Triticum > Triticum urartu. The sequence continues at coordinate 220,016,365 of NC_141879.1, read as the reverse complement.
AGGAGCAAAAAATTTCAATAAATAAAGCACTAGAACAAAAACTAATTGGGCCATTGGAAGAGTCACATACCGAAGAACAGTCCCCCAAAGCAGTTTTGTGAATGGAGCTTTGAGCAAGGAGATCGAAAATAGCAGCAAGATGAGCTAGAACACATGTTTGAGTTGTGGGATGATTTTTTCTGGAGGAAGACAAAGTGTGTGGGTGCAGGAATAAGTGGAGGGGGCACACGTGGGGTCCATGAGGCAGGGGCGCGCCCCAGGGGGGTGGGCGTGCCCTAGACCCTCGTGGCCAGGTGGTGTGGCCCCCTGGTGTGTTCTCAGTGCCAATAATTCTTAAATATTCTACAAAAAATCATCTAAAATTTTCAGGACATTTGGAGAACTTTTATTTTCAGGGTATTTTTTATTGCAAGGATAATTCAGAAAACAGACAGAAAATACTATTTTTGCTTTAATCTAAATAACATAAATTAAAAGGAGGTTGCAGAGAGTTGTGCTTTCTAACTTCATGCATCTCATTCTCATCAAAAAGGAATCCACTAACAAGGTTGATCAAGTCTTCTTAGCAAACTCTTTTCGAATAACATGAAACCGGAGAATTTTCGAATAACACTAGGTTACCTCAATGGGGATATGCACGTCCCCAACAATAAGAATATCATATTTCTTCTTGACAGTAGGAAGAGGAAATTCAAAACCTCCAGTAGTAATCATTGCAGTTTTTCCAATAGAATTAATATTGTGGACTTGAGGTTGTTTCCTCAGAAAGTGTACCATATGCTCATTACCATTAACATGAAAAGTGACATTGCCTTTGTTGCAATCAATAACAGCCCATGTTGTATTCAAAAAGGGTCTACCAAGAATAATAGACGTACTATCGTCCTTGGGAATATCAAGAATAACAAAGTCCATTAAAAGAGTAACGTTTGCAACCACAACAGGCACATCCTCACAAAGACCGACAACTATAGCAGTTGATTTATCATCCATTTGCAAAGATATATCAATAGGTGTCAACTTATTCAAATCAATTCTACGATATAAAGAGAGAGGCATAACACTAACACCGGCTCCAAGATCACATAAAGCAGTTTTAACATCGTTTCTTTTAATGGAGCATGGTATAGTTGGTACTCATAGATCTCCTAGTTTCTTGGTATTCCACCTTTAAAAGTATAATTAGCAAGCATGGTGGAAATTTGAGCTTCCGATATCTTTCTTTTACTTGTAACAATATCTTTCATATACTTAGCGTAAGGATTCATTTTAAGCATATCAGTCAAACGCATACGCAAAAAGATAGGTCTAATCATTTCAGCAAAGCGCTCAAAATCCTCATCATCCTCTTCCTTGGATGATTTAGGAGGAAAAGGCATGGTTTTCTGAACCCATGGTTCTCTTTCTTTACAGTGCTTCCTAGCAACGAAGTCTCTCTTATCATAACGTTGATTCTTTGATTGTGGGTTATCAAGATCAACAGCAGGTTCAATATCTACATCATTGTTATTGCTAGGTTGAGCATCAACATGAACATCATCATTAATATTATCACTAGGTTCATGTTCATTACCAGATTGTGTTTCAGCATCAGAAATAGAAATATCATTGGGATTCTCAGGTGTGTCAGCAACATGTTTACTAGAAGCATGCATAGTCCTATCATTTTTCTTTTTCTTCTTCTTAGAAGAACTAGGTGCAAAAACATTAGCTCTTTGAGAATCGTGCTCAAATCTCTTTGGGTGGCCCTCAAGATACAAAGGTTCCCGAGTTATTCTACCCCCTCTAGTCACAACTCTAACGACATTATCATTTTTCTTATTATTTAATTCATTGAGAAAATCATTCTGAGCTTTAAGCACTTGTTCTACTTGAGTGGTAACCATAGAAGCATGTTTACTAATAAGTTTAAGCTCACCTTTAACTCTAGACATATAATCACTCAAGTGTTCAATCATATAAGCATTACGTTTCAATTGTCTACCAACATAAGCATTGAAGTCTTCTTGTTTGACAATAAAATTATCAAACTCATCCAAGAATTGGCTAGCAAACTTAGTAGATGGGAATGATGCACATGACTCTTCCCACGGCGGTGCCCAGGGTCACCAGCGTGGTGACGCTGCTTGTCGTGCACAACATGGGAAGAGCGCGTCGGAGGCGCCGGCGTAGGCGCCTTGGAAGTCGCCGTGCTGCTCGTGGGTGGCACGATGCCGCCCCTGGAGGGCCCCGTGCCGCCTGCGGGGGATCCGGCTCCGTCTTTGCATTTGGTGGCGTGTGCCCCGTCGTCTCGCGCACGAATGACGCCGCTCGCCAGGCTTTGGCTACCAGAGCGATGCGGGTGTTCGCTGGCCGCGCCTCGGCTTCCGTCCACGACCGCCCCACCACTCACCCGTACAAGTACGGGCCGTTCGGCACCCGAGGAACCGATCGCTGTGACCTTCTTGTTCTTGGGAGCCATGACGATGAAGAACTGCTAAACTAACTGCTAGACTGGATTTTCACAACTGCACACCCCCTACCTGGCTTGCCAGAGATGTCGGTGGGAAACGACACCTGTTGTGTGACTGGGATCCCTTCTACGGTTGGCGGGTGCAGGGTTGTGCAAAGAGCGGGTCTAGCGGTCAGCACGCAAATCGTTTACCCAGGTTCGGGCCGCGGAGACGCGTAAAACCCTAGTCCCGCTTTGATGTGTATTTGAGTGTTCTTGTGTTCTTGAACTAGCCGCGGTGTCTGTCTAGTCCAAAAGATCCGAATCCCTCTCCAGTATGCCTCGGGCCTCCTTTTATAGAGAAAAGGGGTCGCCACAGTGGCACATAGGAGGTGGAAAGGTGTACAATATCTGAGTCTATCCTCTGGCATCGTTGGACAAATGCATTTAATGCGCTGCCGATGTGCCCCTCTTGCTTTATTGGGGACGACAAAGCAGCTCGTCCCAGCTGTCGCCGCCTCGCCTGGCTCCGAAGCGCGTCCGAGCTGATGAGGCATTGTAGCGCCACGTTGGCTGGCTGCTGGGCTGGCGTGGTGGTGGAGCCTTCATGAAAATCTGCATGGCACCACATAGGTGCTTGCTGAGTTGGTGTGGAGGCCACGCGCTGCCACACAAATGCCTGCCCAGCTGGTCGAGCTGGCAGCTGCACGGGAGCGGCGGTGGAGTCTTGGCAGGCGTGGGCCTGGCTGCGGCCTCATAGGTGTCTTCGGCAAGGGCCTTACCGGGGGCCCGACAAGGGTCTTGCCGTGGCACCACGGTTGCCGGGGGTCTCGTAGACTTCCTTGGCAAGGATCTTGCCAATGACCGTCGTTTTCTGGTTCTCGTCTGATCTTTTGTATTTATGATCTCTACAAAGATCTGCATGCCACCACGGAGGTGCCTCCCGAGCCTTGGTTCCAATGTGATTGGTGGCGTTGGAAACCCTTGGGCTCAAGGGTGGCGCGCTCTGCTGGCATCAGGCAAGGTGCCCCGGCAAGGATCTTGCCGGGGCTGCGGAAGCCACCCCGGCAAGGGTCTTGCCGGGGGAGTCCACCTCGCCCTCTTGCTCTCTTTGCGCCTCTGGTCTTGGCGTTGCTTTGGTCGTCTTGTGCTCCGGCTTCCCTCCTCTGCCCTGCCCTGGCCGTGGGCATGACTCTGACTGCTCGTGCACAAGTAAAGGGGTGCAAAAGGAGAGTCCCTACTTTTGTACACCGACAGGAGCCCCTCGGCCTGGGCCACACATAAGCGCGGCGCGTTGTTGGGCTAGGCCCAGAATGGTGCGCAGGCAGGTGAGGCAGATTTTTACTGCAGTAATGTTTCCGTCCGCTGCGCTTCTCCACGACCCGCGTTTGAACACGCGACGTGGGGGGTCATGCGTGGGGCGGTTTCCGCACGGCATCACATCATGGTAAAGAGGTGGCTCGCGCCTTCCCCATGAAAGAGGAAAACATAGAGGCGCGGCTCATCTACTGAGTGGGCTAGGGTCGTGGTTTCCAAGGCGCCCGCTGTTGGATCTCGGGTTCCGGCAAAACCCTCAAGGTTCGAACACTGGGGTGCGCGCGAAGATCTCCCCCTACCGATCCACGTCCTAGCTTCGCTAAGTTCTCTCGGGCTAACTCAACAAACTCGTAACACAAAGGACACAAGATTTATACTGGTTCAGTCCACCGTTGTGGTGTAATACCCTACTCCAGTGTGGTGTGGTGGATTGCCTCTTGGGCTGAGGATGAACAATACAAGGGGAAGAACAGCCTCCTGAGGCGAGGTGTTCTTGTGCTTGGTGGGCTTATGGTTGTTCGGATCCCTTTCTCTAGCACTACTAGAGAAAACCTTATACACAGAATCTTAGCAGCAGTGCGGCATAAAAAGAGGCGCTGCTGCTAATTAGCAGCAGCGAGGTTAGGAAAAGGGCGCTACTGATGTAAATTTAGCAGTAGCGCGTGATGTCTAAACCGCACTACTACAAAAATCCACCGACAGAACACAACGACCTAAGTTTACCAACAGCGCGTCATCGCGAAGCGCGCTACTGCTAATGCAATAGTAGTAGTGCGCTTTTTAGTCACGTCGCTGCTGCTAATTTTGAAATTGTCCACACGGTTGGCTCATTTAGCAGTAGCACGTGATGGGACAGCACGCTGCTGCTACGCTCTTAGCAGCAGCGCAATTTTCCTCCCGCGCTACTTCTAAGACGCAGGACCCACCACCTTTTTCCACCTCCCCTCTCCCCATCTCCTCTCCTCCCTTTCCCCTACCTCCCACATCCTCCCTCTCTCACTCTTCTTCTTCCTCAATACTTCTCCCCCCAGTACTCTCCCTCTTCTACCTACCTTTCTCTCTCTTCATTACTCCTAGCTAACTAGACCACCTCCATTAATGCAACTCCTTTATCTTTTTCCTTCCCCCTCCACTAGTTGAAGTTGTCTCCTCCCAAATTAGCTAGCTAGGTAGATGTAGCATTTAGTTAAGTGACCTATATGCCCCCTAACTAGATCTTTCTTTGTCAAGAAGAGCTTTGTGCACTTTCGATCACCGTACATCATCATCTCCATCGTGTGCTCGATCTCGAGATAGAGGTGATTAAAATTTCATGCTTTTGCAAAATGGAAATATGTGTATGTGTGTGTGATATGATAATTGGGCAATATGATGGAAATTGTGTGTGTGGCATGTGTTGACGCCAAATTGTGCTTTTGAGTTGCCTGTGTTTTGCCGAAATGTCGATTTATTTCCATTTCGGCGAATTCCGGGCAAACTCTCTAGATCTACATATGTCCTATTTTTAGGGAAGGTCACGCCGAATTTTTGTATGAATTTGATGCATGCACGCATTTTTATAATCAATTTGTTTATTATTACCATGCAGACGTTCATGATGGTCAGTGGAACGATGGTGGATAGGTGGTTGCGGTCGGCGGTGCAGGTCATGAAAGAAAACAACCGGACAGATGTTTTACGTCCATGTCGAAAATGCAAAGGAATAGTTTGGCTCTACCCCTATGATGATGGTCGTGTCGAAGCGCACCTGCTCATGACTAGTTTCATGGATGGCTATACTCAGTGGATAATTGAAGATGAGGATGACGATGTTGAGGACGCCGACGGGGAAGGCAATGACGACACGGGGCAAGACGAAGAGATGATCGATAATGGCGGTGGGGAAGAGGCCAGACATGGCGGCGGAGAAGGGGCTGGACATTGTGGAGTAGAAGGGGCCGGACATGGCGGCGGAGAGAATGTGGACTCCACATAGTAGAGTTCGTCGGTACTAAGTTCAATCATGTGGAACCCTCATGTTCAAGCACTGCTTCGCAAGGAGACGAGTACTGAGAGAGCTACTTCTAGAGAGGAAGCTAAGCTGGAGCAACTGGTGGTAGACTCCAACACTCCATTGTATGATGGTTTGAAAGTGCAACTATCCCTGGGTGGTTTTGGTAATTCCTAACAACATATATCTTGATGTCTACTACACAACCTTCTTCTTGTAGACATTTTTGGGCCTCCAAGTGCAGAGGTTTGTAGGACAGTAGCAAATTTCCGTCAAGTGGATGACCTAAGGTTTATCAATCCGTAGGAGGCGTAGGATGAAGATGGTCTCTCTCAAGCAACCCTGCAACCAAATAACTAGTTCGGCGAAGAGATGGTGATACAAGTGGTATATGGACAGTAGATAATAGTTTTTGTAATCTGAAAATATAAAAACAGCAAGGTAACTAATGATAAAAGTGAGCGTAAACGGTATTGCAATGCTAGGAAACAAGGCCTAGGGTTCATACTTTCACTAGTGCAAGTCCTCTCAACAATAATAACATAATTGGATCACATAACTATCCCTCAGCATGCAACAAAGAGTCACTCCAAAGTCACTAATAGCAGAGAACGAACAAAGAGATTATGGTAGGGTACGAAACCACCTCAAAGTTATTCTTTCCAATCAATCCGTTGGGCTATTCCTATAAGTGTCACAAACAGCCCTAGAGTTCGTACTAGAATAACACCTTAAGACACAAATCAATCAAAACCCTAATGTCACCTAGATACTCCAATGTCACCTCAAGTATCCGTGGGTATGATTATACGATATGCATCACACAATCTCAGATTCATCTATTCAACCAACACATAGGACCTCAAAGAGTGCCCCAAAGTTTCTACCGGAGAATCACGACGAAAACGTGTGCCAACCCCTATGCATAGGTTCATGGGCGGAACCCGCAAGTTGATGACCAAAACATACATCAAGTGAATCACATGGTATACCATTGTCACCACAGATACGCACGACAAGACGTACATCAAGTGCTCTCAAATCTTTAAAGACTCAATCCGATAAGATAACTTCAAAGGGGAAACTCAATCCATTACAAGAGAGTAGAGGGGGGAGAAAACATCATAAGATCCAACTATAATAGCAAAGCTCGCAATACATCAAGATCGTATCACCTCAAGAACATGAGAGAGAGAGAGAGAGATCAAAAACATAGCTACTGGTACATACCCTCAGCCCTGAGGGAGAACTACTCCCTCCTCGTCATGGAGAGCACCGGGATGATGAAGATGGCCACCGGAGAAGGATTGCCCCCTCCGGTAGGATGCCGGAATGGGTCTAGATTGGTTTTCGGTGGCTACGGAGGCTTCTGGCGGCGGAACTCCCGATCTATCGTCTCTTCTGGAAGTTTTAGGATACATAGGTATATATGGGTGAAAGAAGCACGTCGGTGGACCGAAGGGGGGGCACGAGGCAGGGGGCGTGCCCTTGGGGGGTGGGTGCGCCCCCACCCTCGTGGGCTCCTCCCTTCTTTCCTGACGTGCACTCCAAGCTTTTCTGGTAGCTTTCCTTCCAAAAATAACTTCTCCAGTTGATTTCGTTCCGTTTCGACTCCGTTTGATATTCCTTTTCTTTGAAACACCGAAATAGGCAAAAAAAAAACAGCAAATCTGGGTTGGGCCTCCGGTTAATAGGTTAGTCCAAAAAACAATATAAAAGTGTATAATAAAGCCCATAAACATTCAAAACAATAGATAATATAGCATGGAGCAATCAAAAATTATAGATACGTTGGAGACGTATCAGCATCCCCAAGCTTAATTCCTGCTCGTCCTCGAGTTGGTAAATGATAAAAACAGAATTTTTGATGCGGAGTGCTACTTGGCATAATTTCAATGTAATTCTTCTTAATTGTGGTATGAATATTCAGATCCGAAAGATTCAAGACAAAAGTTCATATTGACATAAAAATGATAATACTTCAAGCATACTAACTAAGCAATTATGTCTTCTCAAAATAACATGGCCAAAGAAAGTTCATCCCTACAAAATCATATAGTTTAGTCATGTTTCATTTTCGTCACACAAGAATGCTCTCATCATGCACAACCCTGATGACAAGCCAAGCAATTGTTTCATACTTTAGTAATCTCAAACTCATAAACTTTCACGCAATACATGAGCGCGAGCCATGGATATAGCACTATGGGTGGAATAGAATAAATGAGGGGTGTTATGTGGAGAAGACAAAAAGGAGAAAGTCTCACATCAACGAGGCTAATCAATGGGCTATGGAGATGCCCATCGATTGATGTTAATGTAAGGAGTAGGGATTGCCATGCAACAGATGCACTAGAGCTATAAATGTATGAAAGCTCAACAAAAGAAACTAAGTGGGTGTGCATCCAACTTGCTTGCTCACAAAGACCTAGGGCACTTGAGGAGGCCCATTGTTGGAATATACAAGCAAAGTTCTATAATGAAAATTTCCCACTAGTATATGAAAGTGATAACATGAGAGACTCTCTACTATGAAGATCATGGTGCTACTTTGAAGCACAAGTGTGGTAAAAGGATAGTAACATTGTCCCTTCTCTCTTTTTCTCTCATTTTTTGGACCTTTTCTTTTTTATGGCCTTTCTTTTTTTGGGCCTTCTCTTTTTTATGGCCTTTCTCTTTTTTATTATTCCTCACTTGGGACAATGCTCTAATAATGATGATCATCACACTTCTATTTATTTACAACTAAATGATTACAACTCGATACTAGAACAAAGTATGACTCTATATGAATGCCTCCAGCGGTGTACCGGGATGTGCAATGATTCATGAGTGACATGTACGAAAGAATTATGAAAGGTGGCTTTGCCACAAATACGATGTCAACTACATGATCATGCAAAGCAATATGACAATGATGATGCGTGTCATAATAAATGGAACGGTGGAAAGTTGCATGGCAATATATCTCGGAATGGCTATGGAAATGCCATAATAGGTAGGTATGGTGGCTGTTTTGAGGAAGATATAAGGAGGTTTATGTGTGATAGAGCGTATCATATCACGGGGTTTGGATGCACCGGCGAACTTTGCGCCAACTCTCAAGGTGAGAAAGGGCAATGCACGGTACCGAAGAGGCTAGCAAGGATGGAAGGGTGAGAGTGCGTATAATCAATGGACTCAACATTAGTCATAAAGAACTCACATACTGATTGAAAAAACCTAAAATTCATCAAAAGCCTCGGTACTACGCGCATGCTCCTAGGGTGATAGATTGGTAGGAAAAGACCATCGCTCGTCCCCGACCGCCACTCATAAGGAGGACAATCAAATAACACCTCATGTTTCAAATTTGTTACATAACATTTACCATACGTGCATGCTACGGGACTTGCAAACTTCAACACAAGCATTTCTCAATTTCACAACTACTCAACAAGCACGAATTTGATATTATTACCTCCATATCTCAAAACAATCATCAAGCATCAAACTTCTCTTAATATTCAATACACTCATAAGAAAGTGTTATTTTTAATCTTGTATACCTAGCATATTAGGATTTTAAGAAAATTAACATGCTATTTAAGACTCTAAAAATAATATAAGTGAAGCGTGAGAGTTCATCTATTTCTTCAAAATAAAACTACCACCATGCTCTAAAAGATCCAAGTGAAGTACTGGAGCAAACAACAAACTACTCCGAAGGATATAAGTGAAGATCAATGAGTAGTCGAATAATTATGCAACTATGTAAAGACTCTCTCTCATTTAATAATTTCATATCTTGGTATTTTATTCAAACAGAAAGCAAAACTAAATAAAATGACATGACGCTCCAAGCAAAACATATATCATGTGGTGAATAAAAATATAGCTCCAAGTAAAGTTACCGATGAACGAAGACGAAAGAGGGGATGCCTTCCAGGGCATCCCCAAGCTTAGGCTCTTGGTTGTCCTTGAATATTACCTTGAGGTTCCTTGGGCATCCCCAATCTTAGGCTCTTTCCACTCCTTATTCCATAGTCCACCGAATCTTTACCCAAAACTTGAAAACTTCACAACACAAAACTTAACAAAAAACTCGTAAGCTCCGTTAGCGAAAGAAAACAAAACACCACTTCAAGGTACTGTAATGAACTCATTATTTATTTATATTGGTGTTAAACCTACTGTATTCCAACTTCTCTATGGTTTATAAACTCTTTTACTAGCCATAGATTCATCAAAATAAGCAAACAACACCTAGAAAACAGAATCTGTCAAAAACAGAACAGTCTGTAGTAATATGGATCAAACGTATACTTCTGGAACTCATAAAATTCTCAAATAAATTTCTGGACCTGAGGGATTTATCTATTAATCATCTTCAAAAATAATTAACTAAATAGAACTATCTAAACAACAATGGCAGCAATTCTCGTGAGCGCTAAAGTTTCTGTTTTTGACAGCATGATCAACAAGACATCCCCAAGTCTTCCCAAAGATTCTACTTGGCACAAATACTAATTAAAAGCATAAAACCACATCTAAACATATTCTAGAGGAATTATTTATTACAAAACAGGAGAAAAAAGCAAAGAACAAAAATAAAATTGGGTTGCCTCCCAACAAGCGCTATCGTTTAACGCCCCTAGCTAGGCATGATGATTTCAACGATGCTCACATAAAAGATAAGAATTGAAACATAAAGAGAGCATCTTGAAGAATATGACTAGCACATTTAATTCTAAACCACTTCCTATGCATAGGGATTTTGTGAGAAAACAACTTGTGGGAACAAGAATCAACTTGCATAAGAGGGCAAAACAAACATAACTTCAAAACTTTAAGCACATAGAGAGGAAACTTGATATTATTGCAATTCCTACAAGCATATGTTCCTCCCTAATAATAATTTTCAGTAGCGTCATGAATGAATTCAACAATATAACCAGTACCTAAAGCATTCTTTTCATGATCTACAAGCATAGAAAATTTACTACTCTCCACATAAGCAAATTTCTTCTCATTCGGAATAGTGGGAGTATCATAAGAGACTTGAATACTATAAATTGTTTCCACATTAAAAGAGTAATGTTCAGGAAAGGGGTAACCATAATCATGACAAGCTTTATAAATATAGTCACTACTTTTTATAGCATAAGTATCATCACAATAATCATCATAGGTAGGAGGCATGCTATCATCATTATAAATTTGCATATCAAAACTCGGGAGACTAAAAATATCATCTTCATTAAATGTAGCATCCCCAAGCTTGGGACAAACATTAATTGCAGCAAATATATTCTCAAAAACATCATCTTCATAAAACATAGCATCCCCAAGCTTGGGCGTTTTCATATCATAAGCATAATCACTCTCATAATTAATAGTATGGATAGCACCAATAGTATAGCAATTATCATATTCTTCCAAGAAAGTGCCAAAAAGATTTTCAAGGTCATAAGAAGTATCATTATCTCCCACAATTATATTTTCATGAGGTACAATAGTAATAGGAGCATCATTATTTGGGAGAGATATCTTCTTACCTCTCTTCCTTTTTCTTATCTTCTTCTTCACCACATCATGTGTGGGTTCAATCCTCTTTTTGGAGCTCCTTATTAATGAGATTGGTTGAATAGGAGGCTCCTCCTCGTTACCTAATTCATCATAAGAAATAATAGGAGGATATTGGGAAGTCTCTTCCCTTTCATTAGTATTCTCTTCATCTTCTATTTGTTTTCTTTTCTTTATGTAGTTGGCAATATAAGGATTTCAATACAATTCACCGCACAATACATATAAATTTCCTCTAGATCAAATCCAAGAAGTCTATCAAGATTAAACTTTGGAATACCCTCAATTATACATTTCATTTCCTCATACCCCAAAAGAAGACTAAGCTCTTTATGATGCTCAAGCGTAATCAAATTATCACAATTTTTGGATACGATTCGGTCATGAAACAATTTGCATTGGAGATTTAAATGACCATGTTTATTGCAAAGTTCACAAGGGGCGCGAAAAATATTGAATTTTTCAACACAATCATCAAGACTTTCTTGCAACAATTCAGTTTCGAAGTACTTATGCCTCTTGCAATATCTATCTTCCCTATTTGGTGTGTACTTACAAACCCAATGCACTCCACAAAAATTGACATGTTTATAGGAGACATTTTCAGCATAACTAGTGCAATCATCATTAGTATCATGGATATTCAAAGAATTCGTACTAACAATATTGCAATCATGCTCATCATTCAAAAATTTAGTGCCAAACATTTTATAGATTTCTTCTTCTAGCACTTGAGCACAATTATCCTTTCCATCATACTCACGAAAGATATTAAAAAGGTGAAGCGTATGAGGCAAACTCAATTCCATTTTTTATAGTTTTCTTTTATAAACTAGACTAGTGATAAAATAAGAAACTAAAAGACTCGATTGCAAGATCTAAAGAAATACCTTCAAGCACTCACCTCCCCAGCAACGGCGCCAGAAAAGAGCTTGATGTCTACTACACAACCTTCTTCTTGTAGACGTTGCTGGGCCTCCAAGTGCAGAGGTTTGTAGGACAGTAGCAAATTTCCCTCAAGTGGATGACCTAAGGTTTATCAATCCATAGGAGGCGTAGGATGAAGGTGGTCTCTCTGAAGCAACCCTGCAACCAAATAACAAAGAGTCTCTTGTGTCCCCAACACACCCAATACAATGGTAAATTGTATAGGTGCACTAGTTCGGCGAAGAGATGGTGATACAAGTTGTATATGGATAGTAGATAATAGTTTTTGTAATCTGAAAATATAAAAACAGCAAGGTAACTAATGATAAAAGTGAGTTTAAACGGTATTGCAATGCTAGGAAACAAGGCCTAGGGTTCATACTTTCACTAGTGCAAGTCCTCTAAACAATAATAACATAATTGGATCACATAACTATCCCTCAACATGCAACAAAGAGTCACTCCAAAGTCACTAATAGCGGAGAACGAACGAAGAGATTATGGTAGGGTACGAAACCACCTCAAAGTTATTCTTTCCAATCAATTCGTTGGGCTATTCCTATAAGTGTCACAAACAACCCTAGAGTTTGTACTAGAATAACACCTTAAGACACAAATCAATCAAAACCCTAATGTCACCTAGATACTCCAATGTCACCTCAAGTATCCGTGGGTATTATTATGCGATATGCATCACACAATCTCAGATTAATCTATTCAACCAACACATAGGACCTCAAAGAGTGCCCCAAAGTTTCTACCAAAGAATCACGACGAAACCGTGTGCCAACCCCTATGCATAGGTTCATGGGCGGACCCCGCAAGTTGATCACCAAAACATACGTCAAGTGAATCATGTGGTATCCCATTGTCACCACAGATACGCACGGTAAGACATACATCAAATGTTCTCAAATCTTTAAAGACTCAATCCGATAAGATAACTTCAAAGGGGAAACTCAATCCATTACAAGAGAGTAGAGGGGGGAGAAAACATCATAAGATCCAACTATAATAGCAAAGCTCGCGATACATCAAGATCGTATCACCTCAAGAACACGAGAGAGAGAGAGAGATCAAACACATAGCTACTGGTACATACCCTCAGCCCTGAGGGAGAACTACTCCCGCCTCGTCATGGAGAGCATCGGGATGATGAAGATGGCCACCGGAGAAGGATTGCCCCCTCCGGTAGGATGCCGGAACGGGTCTAGATTGGTTTTCGGTGGCTACAGAGGATTCTGGCGGCGGAAGTCCCGATCTATCGTCTCTTCTGGAAGTTTTAGGATACGTAGGTATATATGGATGAAAGAAGCACGTCGGTGGACCGAAGGGGGGGGCATGAGGCAGGGGGGCGCGCCCTAGGGGGGTGGGCGCGCCCCCACCCTCATGGGCTCCTCCCTTCTTTCCTGACGTGCACTCCAATCTTTTCCGGTAGCTTTCCTTCCAAAAATAACTTCTCCAGTTGATTTCGTTCCGTTTCGACTCCGTTTGATATTCCTTTTCTTGGAAAAACTGAAATAGGCAAAAAAACAACAAATCTAGGCAGGGCCTCCGGTTAATAGGTTAGTCCCAAAAATAATATAAAAGTGTATAAGAAAGCCCATAAACATTCAAAACAGTAGATAATATAGCATGGAGCAATCAAAAATTATAGATACGTTGGAGACATATCATAGCTCATTAAGCTAATGCTATTCCAAGATGAATATTTCAGGAAAGCTCAATGGTTGGCATGGCATGGATTAGAAAGTGGACCCTTCAAAATGCTAAGGATAAAAGATTGGCTCAAGCTAAAAGCACAAGACTCTACATTTTCTATTTTAGTGATCCAAGATCACATTGAGTCTATAGGAAAAGCCAATACTATTAAGAAGGGATGAGGTGTTGCTTAATGAGGTGCTTGCTCAAAATGCTTAGTGATATTCTCCAAAACCATCCACTACTTTCTCATATCCACATATGTCCCACACCAAATATCCAACTCGGCCCCACCGATTCTTTCTATCCGGCGCCACCGAGTTCAGTTGACATAGCCACTGCTAGAAACCCTAGTCTATTTGGTCTCACCGATAGGGATCTTGGTCTCACCGAGATGGGATTGTAATCTCTCCGTTTCCCTTTGTAACACTTTGGTCCAACCGAGATGAGCGATCGGTCCCACCGACATTGCAATGTAAACTTTATGTTTCTCTTTCGTAACACTTCGGTCCAACCGAGATGAGCGAATCGGTCCCACCGAGTTTGCCTAACCAACTCTCTGTTAGTCCATTACCAAAATCGTTCTCACCGAGTTTGTGTAATCGGTCTCACTGAGATTATGTTATGCCCTAACCCTAACGAAACGGTCCCACTGAGTTGACATGTCGGTCCCACCGAGAATCCTAGCGTTCACATTTTGAACTAAATTGGTATGACCGAGTTTCATGATTCGGTGCCACCGAGTTTGGTGATTTGTGTGTAACGGTTAGATTTTGTGTCGAGGCTATAAATACCCCTACACCCACTCTTCATTCGTGGAGAGAGCCATCAGAACATGCCTACACTTCCAGTACACATTTTCTGAGAGAGAACCACCTACACTTGTGTTGAGGTCAAGATATTCCATTCCAACCACATAAATCTTGATCTCTAGCCTTCCTCAAGTTGCTTTCCACTCAAATATTCTTTCTACCAAATCCAATCCTATGAGAGAGAGTTGAGTGTTGGGGAGACTATCATTTGAAGCACAAGAGCAAGGAGTTCATCATCAACACACCATTTGTTACTTCTTGGAGAGTGGTGTCTCCTAGATTGGCTAGGTATCACTTGGGAGCCTCCGACAAGATTGTGGAGTTGAACCAAGGAGTTTGTAAGGGCAAGGAGATCGCCTACTTCGTGAAGATCTACCCTAGTGAGGCAAGTCCTTCATGGATGACAACCATGGTGGGATACACAAGGTTGCTTCTTCGTGGACCCTTCATGGGTGGAGCCCTTCGTGGACTCGCGCAACCATTACCCTTCATGGGTTGAAGTCTCCATCAACGTGGATGTATGATGGCACCACCTATCAGAACCACGCCAAAAATCTTCGTGTCAACATTGCGTCTGCTCCCTAAAACTCCTCCCTTTACCTTCATATGCAATTGTTTTACATTCCGCTGCTATACTCTTAGAATTGCATGTGTAGGTTGATTACTTGTTTGTGCTAAGTTGCTAAAATCTGCCACGAACTAAAATTGGGAAAAGGCTAGATTTTTATTTGGTCAAGTAGTCCAATCACCCCCCCCTCTAGACATACTTTCGATCCTACATGGTTGCAATCCTGAGGTGACCCGCTTGAGTTTCACGCTCCAACTCCTGAAGACGAAGGCTAAAAACAAATGGACCGACACTAGCCTCAATGAGCATCTCAAGTACCTAAAGGATGTTCTTCCCGCGGGGAATCTATGTCCTACTAGTGTTGATGAGGCCAAGAAGATCGTGTGCCCTCTTGATCTGCCGCATGTTTGATACCCTGCATGCATCAACGATTGCATAATTTATCGGAAGGAGCACGCGGAAAAAAGAAGTTGTTCGGTGTGCAATGCTTCTCGATACAAGAAGGTCGGGAAGAAATGTCCCCAGAAAGTTGTATGGTACTTACCGATCACTCCCCGTCTCCAGCGATATTTCATAGATCCCAAGGAAGCAAAGCTAATGCACTGGCATGCGGAGAGGAAGAAGCCCGACGATGGAGATGATCCGAAGCTGAGACACGTCAAGGATGGAAGCTAGTGGAGAGCGTTGAACAACTTCTATCGGTATTTTGAATGTGTTGCAAGGAACATCATGCTCGTCCCGTGTACCGATGGCATGAGTCCATTTGGCAACCAAAGCACCAACCATAGCACATGGCCCGTGTTTGTATGGATGTACAACCTCCCCCTGGTTGTGCATGAAGTCGAAGTACATTCGCATGAGCATGCTTATTCAAGGGCCGAAAGAACCAGGAAGTAATATTAATTTCTATCTGGGGCTACTTCAACAGGAGTTAGACACTTTATGGAAAACACCGACCAAGACATAGGATGCCAGCAAAGGCGAGTATTTCTACATGAGAGCCTCGCAGATCACGAAGGTGCACGATTATCTCGGTTACAGATATGTCGCAGGCCAGATGTGCCATGGATATTGTGGATGCACGCGGTGCATGGATGATACGACGTCTCAGCAGCTAACATCAAGGAAAGATGGAGGGTCTGGGAAAATCGTGTACATGGGACATCGAAGATGGCTCGAACAGACCGACACATGGAGAAATCGTGGAGATCTATTCAATGGTCACGCTGAGCATCGAGGACCTCCACGTAAGCGGAGCGGTGCCGAAATCGATGAGATATTGAAAAACTAGAAGGAGTGCCCCGCGCCGGGAAAGACGATGAAAAAGGCACCAGAGCCGCTGCTGAAGGTATGGAAGACGAGGTCTGTGTTCTAGGACTTGGAGTACTGGCACAAACTTGATACACCTCATTGCCTTGATCAAATGCACATCTGTAAGAATGTACTTGAGAGTTTGCTCGCGACACTGATGAATATGCCGGATAAGACCAAGGATGGGCCGAAGGAAAGAAAAGACTTGCAAGATTTGAAAACCAGGGAAGATCTCCACATGCCGCCCCGTAAATAGTCAGACGAGACAGAGAAGGAGACAGAGGCGCGGGACAAGAAGGGCAAGAAAATAAAGATAGAGGATTATTGCCCCCCTTCTTGCTTCACCTTAAGTCAGGCTAAGATCGATCAATTCTTTAAGTGCCTTACTGGAGTCAAAGTTAGTTCCGGTTACTGTGGCTGTAACATCCCAAATTTTCAATTTGGAATGTTATACATTGATCATCCATGCATATCATATTTTACTGCCTTTCGTTTCGCGATCCTCGAAATCCTAAGCAACTCAAGGACCCTCGGACAGAGTTGGGGATTTCCCTATTTTCATATTTGGGTTTTACCAAATATCGAAACGAGGATTTTTGGTTTTAATTATTTTTCTCTCCGAAAATATTTCATGTTAAAATATATGAGAGGAGATAATATGACTTCTCCAAAATAAATGAAACATTGGAGGAAAAATATTTAAAATCATTTATTTGATTTCATTTGATTTTATTTGGATTTTATTTGCATTAGAAAAATTGCACGTTTTCAAAATTGCATTTTAGGGCCAAGAAAATGTTCATCTCGTTCTAAATATTTTATTTAGATGGAGAAAATTTGTTTTGGCACTTTTAGATTTTTATTTTATTTTCTAGGAATTTTCTTAGTTTCGGCGGAAATATTTTTTTAAAAAGGTTTCCGGACCCAGCTGGGTCGAAGCCCAGCCGGCCTATCCCGGTCGTCTCCCTCGCGCGCGCGCCGCCGTGCGTAGCTCGAACGCCGAGGGGAGTCCGAGCCGGAATCCTCCCCGAGCGCCCCCTCGCCCAAGCAAGCCGCCGCCCCGCCCCTTTTAAAGGCCGCCGCCGAGCCCGCCACCACCACCACCACCCCGCCGCCCCGCTCCCGAGCCACGCCCCGCCGCCTCGCTGCCCCGCTGCCCCGCGAGCCCCGCCGCTCGAGCCTCGCCTCGCCGGAGCCACGCCGGAGGTACCTCGCCGCTGTTCGGTTTTTAAAAAAAAACCAATCCGGTTTTTTTAGAAAAACCCTAGCCTGCTTTTTCGGTTCGCCGGTTTTTTTCCCGGTTTTTCTTTCTCGCGGACGTTCGTCCGGATGTTTGTCCGGACGTTCGTTTTAACGAACTGTTTTCGCCCATTAGTTACAGACAATGAACGCTCGTTCGTTAGCCTGTTCATCACTTTCCTTTTATCGGATTATTCCGTGATTATTTTTGATCGTGATTTCTGATCCGATTTTCGTTCTAGTTTATCTTTTCGCTCGTTAGTCGGAATCAGGCGATTCATGCGCCTAGATCTTTGTCTCGATACCCTCTTTCCCCTTAACCAACTTGCTTCTTTCGCCGTTTGAGTGACTATAAAGTTTCTGCTACTATAAAATTTGACCTAGGTCCAGATTAGTAAACGGATCTTGCTTCTTTCGCTGTTTGAGTTCCGTTGCTCCATTTGATTTGATTCTTTTTGCAAACCGGAGTTCTTAAGTTGAACTTTCTGGTTAGATCTTCTTATTTGAGGTTTACCCGTGTTTTCTTAGCTTGATTGCTTATGTATGCTATTGTTTGATTGTGATAGACTTCTTGGAGTGCGAAGCGTGTTATTTGGAGTCTCTAGGTTACGCGGATCGTCAGCAAGGCAAGTAACACTTTGATCATATCCCTTTCATACCCAGTTTTATGCATTAGTTTCAATCCTCAAACATTGCATGATTAGGATGTCATTAACTTGTGGGTTGGGAAGTAGTTGTTGAGGTAGGAACCTATTGCCCAGTTACTATCAAACCCTTGGGAGTTACTTCTACGTATTGCTTATATTGCTATGCTATGCTCGTAGACGTGGGTTAGGTGAGTGAAATCCACGACAGATGTGAGATTGATAATTAATGGTTCAACTTAAGGTGGCAACTTAAAGACACATCTGGGTGGATTGAGGCACCTAGAGTACCCAGTGTTGCCTGTATTTTTGGAAATCCCGGAGTACCCGTGTGATCTTCCTATGGACCGCCACCCAGGCTCAAAGGGAACTGAGATGATTCATGCTAGAAACTTCCATGTGCAGCCACAAGCTATTATGGGCTCTAGCATAGTTGAGTAAGCTACGTGAAGCTCTTGAAGAGGTGGATCAGCAGGTAGTGGGATTGTAGGTTTGGTATGGTCTGCCCGGAGTAGAGAGTTAATGTTTCTGAAAGACTATGTCTCGGTCATCCGTTTCTCAAACACCCTGTAGTGCGAGAAAACCTACGGAGGAGATCGAGTCTTGTGGGGAAAAGTGCGCAAACCTCTACAGAGTGTATAAACTAATCATGGTTAGCCGTGTCCCCGGTTATGGACAATCTTGAGTATCTAGTACTTGGAGTATCTTAAGTATCTCATCACTCTAATTTAATATTGTTGGGTTGTTAATTACTTTTAATTGGGATTGAGTTGGAGGAACCTTCTCAATGATGTTTCAACCACCACGATAGTTAAATTAAAATCTATTCCTTTGTTGTAGGGAAAAATTGGCTTTTCGCAAAAACTATAACCATAGAGCTTTCCACCAGCCAAATATGCATGTAGTGATAGCATTATTCTATTCCTGCTCTACTGTGTTATATTGCCAGCATATTCCATGTGCTGACCCGTTTTCGGGCTGCAACGGATTATGTTGCAGACTTTTCAGACGAGGAGTAAGGTTCGTTAGGTCGTTGTCGTGCATCTCAGCTATGTCGTTGGAGTTGATGGACTCACTTTATCTTCCAAGCCTTCCGCTGTTATCGTGTTAGATGGCCTTAAGCCATATTTATTGTAATATGTTCTCTTTGGAGACATTCGATGTAATAAGTGTGTGATTGCTACTCTGTTATAAATCCTCGAGTACTGTGTGTGTCAGCATTACCGATCCAGGAATGACACTGAAGCACAGAGACTTGACCATTTGAGGTCGGGTCGCTACAAGATGGTATCAGAGCACACGTTGAGTGTAGGACACGGCCACTAAGCTAAAGCCATAGATCACTATTCTCTCCTCATTTCTGACTCCTC
This sequence comes from Triticum urartu, assembly GCF_056163025.1. NCBI lineage: Eukaryota > Viridiplantae > Streptophyta > Magnoliopsida > Poales > Poaceae > Triticum > Triticum urartu. The sequence goes on along the minus strand of NC_141879.1, from coordinate 219,996,490 downwards.
TCCATTTTCTACTCTTTAGGATGGCGGATGCAAGGAACAAGTTTGGACAACCGGATGAAGAAGCACCTTTTGGATGACACTTGAAGGAAGTCACTAGGTACCTGAACATAGGAATACCAAGCTTCACTAGGACCTACAACGCCACTTTACCAGAAGAGGATTGCTGGATGATTCAAGTACAAGTTCCAGGAAGGACCTTCACGCCAGTCACCAAACCCATCGAGTTTTCCTTCGACGCACCAACCTGGAGTTTAGGAAAGAGTATGGCAGCTCAAGTCACCATGGGACGCATTGGAGAAGTTTACCAAAAGGAGCTTAAGGATACTATCTACCAGATTTGTGGCCGCCGAGAAGAATAATGGGAGATGATCAGCACCAGAAAGGATAGATCAATTGCAGCTTTCATCCAGGAACTAAACCAGCACATTCCATGCCAGGAGAACCAGATGTGCGCAGGCATGATGGATATGAAGAAGGCAATGACAAGGATCGCAGAACTGGAGGAAGAACTCAAGGCTACACGTGAAGATTATTAGGAGGAAATCGTCGTACTAGTGGAGAAGAATGACGACCTGATTAAGAAGATCAGAATATTCATGGGAGACCCCACACCAGTGGAAGAAGACGAAGAACCCAAGGAGATTCGCCCGGAAGACTACATCATCATCGACGACACCGACTCTGACCTGAGCGATGATGACTTTGAAGACGAAGCTGGAGCAGATATCATGGAGTCTGCAACCGAGGAGTATTTTTAGTAGACCACCATATCAGTAGTAGTATTCCACCATGTAAATAGAGTAGTCCGAGCACTTTTGCGATAGTTAGACCGATTGTATGACTTAATTGATTGATTGAGTGAAATGATTGTGTTTGTCTCATGTGCATATGGGTAGTTCTTTCTCATTAGACCTCATTCTATTCTATCCTCTCCCCTCTAAAACCCCATCAATTGCCTCTGAGACGTGACACCGGTTTTGCTTTCCCACCGGAGCTCACTCAGTTGATCCAGCAGCAGAATACCCTGATGCAGTTGTTAGTTCAGAACCAAGACAACAACAACAACAATCTACCACCACCACCACCAGTTGACAACTTAGCCGTTGTCTGAGGTTGCAGCCGCCGGTGTTTTCTAGTAGCACCGAGCCTATAGTAGCAGATGATTGGCTCCGCAGGATTGGAAGGGAGTTAACCACTGCAAGATGTAGTGATGCTGAGAAGGTGCATTTTGCCGCACATCAGTTGGATGGACCAGCAGCATCATGGTGGGGAGAATTACACTGTCACCTACCCTATAGCGACAGTGACATGGGACCAATTTCATCAGGCCTTCCGTACAGCCCATGTCTCAGCTGGAGCCATGAATTTGAAGAGGCGTGAGTTTCGCAACTTACATCAGGGGAACCGTACTGTGGCTCAGTACGTGGATGAGTTTAGCAAGTTATCACGCTATGCCCCTGATGATGTGGCCACAGATGCCGCAAAGCAGGAGAAGTTCATGGAAGGGCTGAATGATGAGATGAGTATGTAGTTGATGGTGGCAACATTCATCAACTACCAGGAGTTGGTAGAAAAGGCTCTTATGATTGAAGGGAAGCAACAACAGATTGAGATCCGTAAGAGGAAGTATGGACAAGGGAGGTATAACTCAGGAGCTCAGCAGAAGCCTCGCCTAACCCCGAACTCGGGAGGACTCGTTCATGACCATGGAGGTCATAACCACACCGGAGGAGGATCGCATAACCACAATGGTTCTAAGAATGGGAATGCGAACGGAGCCAACAACAATCAGAACCACCCCAATCCAGCCACACCCGCCAAAAGAGACCTAAGTCACGTTACTTGCTTTAAGTGCAGGAAGACTGGACACTATGCCATGGAGTGCCCTGAAGGAAAGAGTGGAAACGGAAACAGGAGCTCTGGGAAGAAGCCCAATCCATTCAACAAAGGACAAGTAAACCACATTAATGTGGAGGAGGTTGAAGAGCAGCCAGACGCGGTTATAGGTAAGTTTTTGGTTAAGTCATTTACCGCTCTTGTTCTTTTTGATACTGGTGCATCACATTCATACATATCAAGGGGATTCGTGGATAAGTTTAAACTACCAACCCAAACTCTTAGGACCCCTTTGTTAGTAAGTTCACCGGGAGCAGAGTATATGGCTAGTCGATGGTGCGACCAGATACCCCTAACCATTGGCACACATGTTTTCCGTCCAACCTAATTATCTTGGAGTCACAAGGATTGGATGTGATATTAGGCATGGACTGGATGTCAAAGTATGGGGGAAGTATTGACTGTGCTAGTAAGTCGATTTATCTAACCACCCCGGAGGGAAAAAGGATCAAGTATATATCTAGGCATGCGCTAAGAAGTAGCCAAGTAAATACCCTCACGGGAGTTGTTCAGGAAGAAGTGCCTGTAGTAAAGGATTACCCGGATGTTTTTCTTGAGGAGTTACAAGGCATGCCACCGGATCGAGACATTGAGTTTTTGATATAACTATTGCCAGGTACAGGGCCAATATCCAAGAGACCCTATCGGATGCTCGCGAATGATCTGGAGGAGATTAAGAAACTGATCAAGGAGTTATTGGACAAAGGTTACATTCGAAGGAGTTCATCACCTTGGGGAGACCCAGTGCTTTTGGTTGAGAAGAAGGATAAATCCCTAAGAATGGTTGTTGATTATCGGGCCTTGAATGAAGTGACGATAAAGAACAAGTATCCACTCCCGATGATCAATGATCTGTTTGATCAGCTGCAAGGAGCTAAGGTGTTTTAGAAGATCGATTTGCGATCAGGATACCATCGGTTGAAGATTCGAGAGAAGGATATACCAAAGACAGCATTCACCACACGGTATGGATTATACGAGTATACAGTCATGTCGTTTGGACTGACTAACGCCCCTGCCTATTTCATGAGCATGATGAACAAAGTATTCATGGAGTATTTGGACAAGTTTGTAGTGGTGTTTATTGATGATATAATGGTATATTCGAAGAATGAAGAGGAGCACAAGGAGCATTTGCGATTAGTTCTCGAGAAACTCACGGAACACCAGCTGTATGCCAAGTTCAGCAAATGCGAGTTTTGGTTGAAGGAAGTCGGATTCCTTGGACATGTTATATTAGGAGAGGGTATAGCAGTAGACCCCAGCAAGGTTCAGTCAGTCACTGAATGGTTGGCACCCACTTCAGTTAGCGAGATCTGTAGTTTTCTTGGACTCGCACGATACTACCGGAGATTCATCGAGAATTTTTCCAAGATTGCGAAGCCAATGACTGAACTATTGAAGAAGGATACTAAGTTTAAATGGACGGAAGATTGCAAGGCAAGTTTCCAGGAGTTGAAGAAACATTTGACTACAGCCCCAGTACTGACACTGCTAGATATACATAAAGAATTCCAAGTGTATTGCGACGCCTCTCGCTTAGGACTTGGAAGCGTGCTTATGCAGGATGGGAGAGTTGTTTCGTACGCCTCACAACAGATAAAGCCTCACGAGTTGAATTATGCCACTCATGATTTGGAGCTAGCAGCCATAGTGCATGCATTGAAGACTTGGAGGCATTACCTTATTGGAAATCGTTGTGATGTGTACACGGATCATAAGAGTTTGAAGTACATTTTCACACAGAAGGAGCTAAACCTTAGACAGAGGAGATGGTTGGAGCTTATAAAGGATTATGACATGAAGCTACACTATCATCCAGGAAAGGCCAATGTCGTAGCAAATGCCTTGAGCCGAAAGAGTTATGCTAATATCCTAGAGAGTACGGAATTGCCAAAGGAGTTAGCAGAGGATATCGTGGAACTTCGATTAGAGATTGTTCCTAGAGGTTTTGCTGAAACAATGGAGGTTCAGTCAACATTATTGGGTAAGATTCGGGAAGCTCAGAAGGATGACAAAGAGATTTCCGAGATAAAAGAGAGAATGGGAAAAGGAAAGGCCAAAGGTTTTCGTGAGGATGAGCACGATACCTTATGGTTTGAGGACCAGATATACGTGCCCAATGACCCAGAGATCAGTAAGTTAATACTTCAGGAGGCTCATGACTCACCCTACTCGATACACCCCGGAAACACCAAGATGTATTTGGATTTGAAGGAACGTTTTTGGTGGACTGGTATTTAAAAGGATATCGCCGAGTATGTAGCCGTATGTGATGTATGTCAGAGAGTGAAGGCAGAGCATCAAAAGCCAGCAGGATTGTTACAGCCTATGCCGATACCCGAGTGGAAGCGGGATAAACTTGGCATGGATTTTATCACCAGTTTTCCTAGGACCAAATCAGGATATGATTCTATATGGCTAGTAGTTGATCGCTTGACCAAAGTGGCTCACTTTATCCCAGTGAAAACCACGTATACAAGTGCGAAGTTGGCCAAGATATATATGTCCAGGATCATATGTCTGCATGGAGTTCCGAGGACCATTGTATCAGACAGAGGAACACAGTTTACCTCAAAGTTTTGGCATCAGCGACACCAGACTTTGGGAATGGGATTGGAGTTCAGTATAGCGTTTCACCTGCAGACGGATGGACAGACCGGGAGAGTCAACCAGATTCTGGAGGACATGTTGAGAGCCTGTGTGCTAGATTATGGATCTAGTTGGGATGACAATTTGCCTTACGCAGAGTTCTCATACAACAATAGCTACCAAGCCAGTTTGAAGATGGCACCGTTCAAAGCCTTGTATGGACGAAGGTGCAAAACACCGTTGATGTGGGATGAAGTAGGAGACCGACAGTTGTTTGGACCAGACCTGATCAAGGAGTCTCAAGATAAGGTTAAGCTGATTCGTGATAGACTGAAGATTGCTCAGTCTAGGAAGAAGAGTTATGCAGACTCGAAACACAAGGAAGTAACCTATCAATTGGACACAGAGCATATCTGCGAGTATCACCCTTGCGAGGAGTGAAACATTTTGGAGTTAAGGGAAAGTTAGCCCCGAGATTTGTAGGACCATATCGAATTATGGAACGTATGGGAGAAGTTGCCTACAAGTTGGAGTTACCTGAAGGACTATCAGGAGTGCATGATGTGTTCCACGTTTCACAGTTGAAGAAGTGTCATGCTGAGATGGCCGATATACCGTTAAGAGATACAGTACCCTTGGAGGCGATTCAGTTGGACAGTGATTTGACTTATGAGGAAAAGCCAGTTAAGATTCTTGAGTTTGCCAGCCGAGTCACCCGCAGCAAGGTGATCAAGTTTTGCAAAGTTTAGTGGAGCCACCATACCGAGGATGAAGCCACCTGGGAATGAGAGGATGATCTCCGCAAAGACCACCCACACCTATTTTCTAGCCAACCCGAATCTCGAGGGTGAGATTCATCTTAAGGGGGGTAGGTTTGTAACATCCCAAATTTTCAATTTGGAATGTTATACATTGTCCTAATGCAGTAAAAGAGAGCAGGAGCGAGAGAGTGGGATTGTATCAGAATGAACAAGGGGGTTTTTCTTGCCTGGCAATTCTGAAGATAGTATAGTTCTTCATCGGTGTCATTGAACTCATCGTCGGAACATCGTCTATTGAGAGGGGAGAAATACCGGCAACACAAAAGGAAACACAATAAATGCAATGCACAATATGATGCATGATCAAGACATGGCAAAATGAGTGTGTTGGGCTAATGCAACTACAACCAGATGGGTTTGAGCTATTTTGGACCAAAGATTCAAAGTTCAAACTCATTTGTGATCTTAAATAGTGCTTTATCATGTTTTGCACTAAACAGCAAGTTAACTTGTCTAAACATGCCTGAAACCAGCACAGATGGATAGATTGGATTTTTCTGATCATTTTTCATATATAATTTATCTTATTTGGAGTTATAGAATATTTCCTATGAATTTTAGAAGTTTTGGGCATTTTCTGGAATTTCCTGAATAAGAATAAATCCAGAAAAAGGTTAACTGCATCAGCATGACGTCAGGGTGACGTATACAGGTCAAAGGCGCCAGCCCAGGTCAAACCTGACGGCTGGGACCCACATGTCAGTGTAACAACTAACTAACAGAGTAGTTAGTGTTACGTTAGTACTAACCTAGGTTAATTAGGGCCTGGGCCCATTGGTCAGTGTCTAAACTAACTGTCAGGGTTAATTAGCACCAATCTAAAACTAACTAAGGATTAACAAGGATGCGCCCGCACGGTAGTGACCTTGGGGGGGGGGGGTCAAACCCTAGGTCAAACGAGTCATCCTCGCCGGAGTTGGTCCACGGCTCGTCGCCGGCGATGCCAGAGATGGCGAAGGTGCTCGGAATCGCAGCTTAGGCGACCAAATGAGCAGTGAAGAGGCTTTACGGGGAGCTGGTGATCGCGGGCATCTAACAGGGCAAGCGGGAGCAGCTGGGGTGGACGGAGCTCGTCGGAAGCAAGCTCGCGGCGGCGGCCGGAGTTCGGCCAACGACGGTTTGCGCGTCGTGAGGCATGTCCGAAGCCGTGGATGGCCGTGATCGACTTGCGGGAGTGCAGCGAGTGCAGCGGTGGGCATGGACGCGTGCTTGCACGGTCATAGTCGCGGTGGCGACATGACCGGCGACGAGGAGCTGTCGGCTCCGATGGCCACGATGGTTAGAAGGTGCGGACAAGAACGGGGAGAGAGGGGAAAGGGGCAGGGGCTCACGGTGAATCCAGCGGCGGCAACGGCGAGGTCGAGGAGGTACTGGATCTCGTGAACCCCCGGTGAGTTCGCCGGTGGTCGGAGGTTGAAGATGAGGTCGGGGACGATGTTGCAGGGCTTCCAACGGGGCATGGCTCGGTGGGGAGGAAGAGGGGGTCAAGGCGGAGCTTCTGAGCGCTTCGATGAGGCGAGGTAGTGGTTGTGGCCACGGCAACGGCGAGCGGCGGCGACGATGAATCTCGGGTGATGCAAGGGAGGAAGCCAGAGGAGGGAGAGAGGCACGGGGAGGGTGAGAGAGCGGTTGGGGGCCGCGTGGCATCACCCGAAGAGGCTAGGGCGAAGCGGCAAGTAGGAGGTGGCCGGGCATGCGCCGGCGTGCGTCGACCACGCGCTCGTCCTCCTGGCAAGGAGGAAGACGATAGGGGAGGGGGCCAGGTGGCTGGGCTGGCCACTTTGGCCACCAGGTAAGCCCAGGTGAGGTTCCTCTCTCTCACCTTTCTATTGTTTTTGTTTTTCTATTTTTCTGCAACTGTTTTGGCTTTCTTAAAAATTCTAGAGCATTTCCAAAAATCCTGAAAATATTTGTGGGCACTGTTGAAATTATTCCCAACAGCCCTCAACTAGTTTCACAATTATTAGAGCATTTAAAATATTTATAGGATTTAAATTCCCCAATTCAAATACAATATGAGTTAATTCAAAAATCCAGAAATGACCTAGAAATATGTTTATCATTTTTGGCAGAGGTTTTTACCTTTATCAGAAATGATGAACATTTCCAAAGGGCATTTTGGGATCATTGAAAATATTTCATTGTGATCCTAGTTGGATTTCATTTGGTGCTAGGGTTTGAACATCCCCATTTCAAGTTTAGGCAAAATTTAAACATGATGCACACATGAAGCTAGCCTAGTGCATTGCTAGGAGCTAGGGATGTGACAACTAGGTGAATTTCTTGATGAACAACTTGCTAGGGCTAGAGAGAATGAAATTATTGAAACTGATAATATTGATGAAAGTGATGATGAAGATTCTCCCCCTAGATATGAATTGCCTGTTGTGCCTGAGGGTTATGTTATGGATGAAGAAACTGCTAGAGACTTTCTTGCCTGCAATGATAGAAGTGATCTTCAGAAACTATTAGCTAAGCTGAAAGAAAAATCTCTGAATGCTAGATTGAAATATGATCCTGCTTATGCTACTTCACCTATCTTTATTACTGATAAGGATTATGATTTCTCAGTTGATCCTGATATAATTACTTTGGTTGAATCTGATCCTTTCTATTGCTATGAATCTGAAACTGTTGTGGCACTAATGATGAGAAAACTCGCTACTATTATATCCTTAAATTATTTCCGTTCTCATTAAAGGGTGATGCTAAGATATGGTTTAATTCTCTTGATCCTGGTTGTGTGCGTAGTCCCCAGGATATGATTTACTACTTCTCTGCTAAATATTTCCCCGCTCATAATAAACAAGCTGCTTTAAGGGAAATATGTAATTTTGTGCAAATTGAAGAAGAGAGAGTCTCCCACAAGCTTGGGGGAGGCTTCTCCAATTACTTAATTGTGGTGCCCCGACTTGACCGTACACTAATCATACATGCACATGTGTACGATCAAGATCAAGGACTCACGGGAAGAGATCACAACATAACTCTAGACACAAAATAAAATAATACAAGCTTTATATTACAAGCTAGGGGCCTTGAGGGCTCGAATACATAAGCTCGAATGCACAAGAGTCAGCGGAAGCAATAATATCTGAGTACAGACATAAGTTAAATAAGTTTGCCTTAAGAAGGCTAGCACAAAAGCAACAACGATCAAAAAGGCAAGGCCTCCTGCCTAGGACCTCCTTGTTGGAAATATGCCCTAGAGGCAATAATAAATTGGTTATTATTATATTATATTTCATTGTTCATGATAATCGTTTATTATCCATGCTAGAATTGTATTGTTAGGAAACTCAGATACATGTGTGGATACATAGACAACACCATGTCCCTAGTAAGCCTCTAGTTGACTAGCTCGTTGATACATAGATGGTTACGGTTTCCTGACCATGGACATTGGATGTCGTTGATAACGGGATCACATCATTACGGAATGATGTGATGGACAAGACCCAATCCTAAGCCTAGCACAAGATCGTGTAGTTCGTATGCTAAAGCTTTTCTAATGTCAAGTATCATTTCCTTAGACCATGAGATTGTGCAACTCCCAGATACCGTAGGAGTGCTTTGGGTGTGCCAAACGTCACAACGTAACTGGGTGGCTATAAAGGTACACTACAGGTATCTCCGAAAGTGTCTGTTCGGTTGGCACGAATCGAGACTGGGATTTGTCACTCCGTGTAACGGAGAGGTATCTCTAGGCCCACTCGGTAGGACATCATCATAATGTGCACAATGTGACCAAGGAGTTGATCACGGTATGATGTGTTACGGAACGAGTAAAGAGACTTGCCGGTAACGAGATTGAACAAGGTATCAGGATACCGATGATCAAATCTCGGGAAAGTATCGTACCGATAGACAAAGGGAATTGTATACGGGATTGATTGAATCCTTGACATCGTGGTTCATCCGATGAGATCATCGTGGAGCATGTGGGAGCCAATATGGGTATCCAAATCCCGCTGTTGGTTATTGACCAGAGAGTTGTCTCGGCCATGTCTGCATGACTCCCGAACCCGTAGGGTCTACACACTTAAGGTTCGATGACGCTAGGGTTATAGGGAAAGTATGTACGCGGTTACCGAATGTTGTTCGGAGTCCCGGATGAGATCCCGGACGTCACGAGGAGTTCCGGAATGGTCCGGAGGTAAAGATTGACATATAGGAAGTATGGTTTTGGCCACCGGAAGTGTTCCGGGCATCACCGGTAGTGTACCGGGACCATCGGAGGGGTCCGGGGGTCCACCGGGAGGGGCCACGGGCCCCGGAGGCCTACACGGGCCAATAGTGGGAAGGAACCAGCCCCTAGGTGGGCTGGGGCGCCTCCCACCAAGGCCCAAGGCGCCTCCTAGAGGGGAAGGGGCAAACCCTAGGGCAGATGGGCCCTAAGGCCCACCCCAGGTGCGCCTCCCCTCTCCCCCTTGTGGCCGCCACCCTAGATGGGATCTAGGGCTGCCGCACCCCTTGGGGTGGGAATCCTAGGTGGGGGCGCAGCCCTCCCTCTCCCCCTATATATAGTGGAGGCAAAGGGGCAGCCCAACAAACGAAGTTCTTCCCCTGTTGGCGCTGCCCTACCTCTCTCCCTCCTCGTCTCTCGCAGTGCTTGGCGAAGCCCTGCTGGAGTCCCGCGCACCTCCACCACCACCATGCCGCCATGCTGCTGCTGGACGGAGTCTTCCCCAACCTCTCCTTCTCCCCTTGCTGGATCAAGGCCTAGGAGACGTCACCTGGCTACACGTGTGTTCAACGCGGAGGCGCCGTTGTTCGGCGCTTAGATCGGAATCAACCGCGATCTGAATCGCTGCGAGTACGAATGCTTCATCTGCGTTCTTGCAACGCTTCCGCTTAGCGATCTACAAGGGTATGTAGATGCACTCTCCTTCCCCTCGTTGCTAGATTACTCCATAGATTGATCTTGGTGATGCGTAGAAAATTTTAAATTTCTGCTACGATCCCCAACAGTGGCATCAAGAGCTAGGTCTATGCATAGTTTCTATGCACGAGTAGAACACAAAGCAGTTGTGGGTGTCGATATTGTCAATTTACTTGACGTTACTAGTCTTATCTTGATTCGGCGGCATCATGTGATGAAACGTCCCGGACCGACCTTACACGTACTCTTACGTGAGACTGGTTCCACCGACTGACATGCACTAGTTGCATAAGGTGGCTAGCGGGTGTCTGTCTCTCCCACTTTAGTCGGATCGGATTCGATGAAGAGGGTCCTTATGAAGGGTAAATAGAAATTGGCATATCATGTTGTGGTTTTTGTGTAGGTAATAAACGTTCTTGCTAGAAACCTATAGCAGCCACGTAAAAACTTGCAACAACAATTAGAGGATGTCTAACTTGTTTTTGCAGCATGTGCCGTGTGATGTGATATGGCCAAAAGGATGTGATGAATGATGTATGTGATGTATGAGATTGATCATGTTCTTGTAATAGGAATCACGACTTGCATGTCGATGAGTATGACAACCGGCAGGAGCCATAGGAGTTGTCTTAATTTATTTATGACCTGCGTGTCAACATAAACGTCATGTAATTACTTTACTTTATTGGTAAAGAGTTAGCCATAGTAGTAGAAGTAATAGATGACGAGACAACTTCAAGAAGACACGATGATGGAGATCATGATGATGGAGATCATGGTGTCATGCCGGTGACAACGATGATCATGGAGCCCCGAAGATGGAGATCAAAAGGAGCAAAATGATATTGGCCATATCATGTCACTATTTGATTGCATGTGATGTTTATCATGTTTTACATCTTATTTGCTTAGAACGACGGTAGCTTAAATAAGATGATCCCTCACTAAAATTTCAAGAAAAGTGTTCCCCCTAACTGTGCACTGTTGCGAAGGTTCATTGTTTCGAAGCACCACGTGATGATCGGGTGTGATAGATTCTAACGTTCGAATATAACGGGTGTTGACGAGCCTAGCATGTATAGACATGGCCTCGGAACACATGCGAAACACTTAGGTTGACTTGACGAGCCTAGCATGTACAAACATGGACTCGGAACACGGAAGACCGAAAGGTCGAGCATGAGTCGTATAGAAGATACGATCAACATGAAGATGTTCACCGATGTTGACTAGTCCGTCTCACGTGATGATCGGACACGGCCTAGTTTACTCGGATCATGTTTCACTTAGATGACTAGAGGGATGTCTATCTGAGTGGGAGTTCATTAAATAATTTGATTAGATGAACTTAATTATCATGAACATAGTCTAAATTGTCTTTGCAAATATGTTGTAGATAAATAGCTTATGTTGTAGCTCCTTGTTTCAATACGTTCCTAGAGAAAGACTAAGTTGAAAGATATTGTAAGCAATGATGCGGACTGGGTCCGTAGTCCGAGGAGTGTCCTCACTGCTACACAGAAGGCTTACGTCTTTGATGCACCACTCGATGTGCAAACCCCTACAACGTCGTCTGTGGATGTTGTGAACACCTGACAGACACATCCTGATGACTACTTGATAGTTTAGTGCACCATACTTTACGGCTTAGAATCGGGATTCCAATGACGTTTTGAACGCCATAAGACATATGAGATGTTCCAAGAGCTGAAATTGGTATTTCAGGCTCATGCCCGTGTTGAGAGGTATGAGACCTCTGACAAGTTCTTTTGCCAACAAGATGGAGGAGAATAGCTTAGTTAGTGAGCATGTGCTCAGAATGTCTGGGTGCTACAATCACTTAAATCAAGTGGGAGTTAAACTTCCAGATAAGATAGTGATTGTTAGAGTTCTCTAGCCACTATCACTAAGCTACTAGATCTTTGTGATGAACTATGACATGCAAGGGATGGAGTTGATCCCGGAGCTGTTCGCGGTGCTTAAGACCGCAAAAGGTAGAAATCAAGAAGGAGCATCAAGTGTTGATGGTTTAACAAGACCACTGGTTTCAAGAAGGGCAAGGGCTAGAAGGGAAACTTCATGGATGGCAAACCAGTTGCCGCTCCAGTGAAGGAACCCAAGGTTGAACCCAAACCCGAGACTAAGTGCTTCTATTGTAAGGGGAACGGTCACTGGTAGCGGAATTACCCCAAATGCATGGTAGATAAAAAGGCTGGCAAACTTCAACAAAGTATATACGTGTTATTAATGTGTACCTCACTAGTACTCCTGGTAGCACCTGGGTATTGGATACCAGTTCAGTTACTATTATTGGCGACTTGAAGCAAAAGCTACGGACTAAACGGATACTGGCTAAGGGCGAGGTGACGATGTGTGTTGGAAGTGTTTCCAAAGTTGATGAGATCACCATCGCACGCTCCATCTGCCTTCGGGATTAGTATTGAACCTAGATAAATGTTATCAGGTGTCTACGTTGAGCATGAATATGATTAGATCATGTTCATTGCAATACGGTTATTCATTTAAGATAGAGAATAATGGTTATTTTGTTTACATGAATAATACCTTTCATGGTCATGCACCCTACGTGAATGGTTCATTGAATCTCGGTCGTGGTAATACACATGTTCACGCCAAAAGATGTAGAGTTAATAATGATAGTACCACTTTCTTGTGGCACTGCCACTTAGGTCATATTGGCGTAAGATGCATGAAGAAACTCCATGTCGATGGATGTTTGGAGTCACTTGATTTTGAATCGCTTGACACATGCGAGCCATGCCTCATGGGCAGGATGACTAAGACCCCGTTTTCAGGTAAAATAAAATGGGCAAGTGACTTGTTGGAAATCATACATGCTGATGCGTGTGATCCAATGAGAATTGAAGCATGCGGTGGATATCGCTATTTTCTCATCTTCACTGACGATTTGGGTAGATATAGGTATATTTACTTAATGAAGCACAAGTCTGAAACGTTTGAAAAGTTCAAGCGATTTCAGAGTGAAGTAAAGAACCATCATAACAAGAAGATCAAATTCCTACGATCTGATCGATGAGAATTTCTGAGTTATGAGTTTGGCAATCACTTAAGACATTGTGGAATTGTTGCACAGTTGAAGCCACCTGGAACACCAGAGGGTAATGGTGTGTCCGGACGTCGTAATCGAACCTTATGAGATATGGTGCGATCTATGATGTCTCTTACCGATCTACCGTTTTCATTTTGAGGTTATGCGTTAGAGATAGCTGCATTCACTTTAGATAGGGCACCATCTAAGTCCGTTGAGACGACGTCGTGTGAACATTGCTTTGGCAAGAAACCAAAGTTGGCGTTTCTTAATGTTTGGGGCTGCGATGCTTAAGGCTTCAGCCGGAGAAACTCGAACCCAAAGCGGACAAACACATCGTCATAGGATACCCAAAGGTCACAGTTGGGTACACCTTCTATCTTAGATCCGAGGGCAAATTGTTTATCGCTAAGAACGGGTCCTTTCTCAGGAAGGAGTTTCTCTTGAAAGAATTGAGTGGGAGGAAGATAGAACTTGATGAGGTTGTCGAACCTTTATTTCAACCAGAGAGTGATGCAACACAGAAAGATGTTTTCTGTGGCGCCTACATCTGTTGAAGAGGAAGTTAATGATAGTGATCATGAAGCTTCGGATCAAGTTGCTATCGAACCTCATAGGTCGACAAGGTTATGTACTACTCCTGAGTGGTACGGTAATCTTGTCTTAGATATCATGTTGTTAGACAACAATGAACCTACGAGCTATGGAGAAGCGATGGTGGGCCCGTATTCCGACAAATGGTTAGAATCCATGAAATCCGAGATAGGATCCATGTATCAGAACAAAGTATGGACTTTGATGGACTTGCCCGATGATCGGCAAGCCATTGAGATAAATGGATCTTTAAGAAGAAGACGGACGTGGGCGGTAATGTTACCGTCTATGAAGCTCGACTTGTGGGAAAGAGTCTTTTCACAAGTTCAAGGAGTTGACTACGATGAGAATTTCTCACCCGTAGTGATGCTTAAGTCTGTCGGAATCATGTTAGCATTAGCTATATTTTTCGATTATGAAATCTGACAGATGGATGTCAAAACGAGTTTTCTTACCAGTTTTCGTAAGAAAAGGTTGTATGTGATACAATAAAAGGTTTTGTCGATCCTAAGGATGCTAAAAGGCATGCTGGCTCCAGCAATCCTTCTATGGACTAGAGCAAGCATCTCGGAGTCGGAATATATGCTTTAATTGAGTGATCAAAGCTTTTAGGTTTATACAATGTTTGCTAGAAACTTGTATTTGCAAGAAAGTGAGTGGGAGCACTACAGCATTTCTGATAAGTATATGTGGATGACATATTGTTGATTCGAAATGATGTAGAATTTCTGGAAAGCATAAACGGTTGTTTGAAGAGTGATTTTCAAAGGAAGACCTGGATAAAGCTACTTACATATTGGGCATCAAGATCTATAGAGATAGATCAAAATTCCTGATGATACTTTCAAAGAACGCACACCTTGACATGTTTTTGAAGGAGTTCAAAATAGATCAGTCAAAGAAGGGGTTCTTACCTGAGTTGTAAGGTGTGAAGTTGAGTAAGACTTGAAGATTGACCATGACAGAAGAAAGAGGAAGGACGAAGGTCATCCCCTATGCTTTTGTCATAGGCTCTATACGGTACGCCATGCTGAGTACCGCACTAGATGTGTGCCTTGCCACATGTCTGGCAAGAGGGTACAAAGGTGATCTAGGAGTGGATCACCAGATAGCGGTCAAAATTATCCTTAGAGGAATAAGGAAATGTTTCTCGGTTATGGAGGTGATAAAGAGCTCGACGTAAAGAGTTACGTTGATGCAAGCTTAACACATATCCGGATAGCTCTGAGTAGATATACCGGATACGTATAATGGAGCAACAATTTGGAATAGCTCCAAGTGGAACATGGTAGCAGCATCTATGATATGACATAAAGTTTTGCGAAATACATAGGGATCTGAATATGGAAAGACCCGTTGAATACAACCTCTCTCACAAGCATAACATGATCAAACCCAGAACTCTTTGAGTGTTTATCACATAGTGATGTGAACTAGATCATTGAGTCTAGTAGACTCTTGGATGTTGGTCACATGGCGATGTGACATGTGAGTGTTAATCACATGGCGATGTCAACTAGATTATTTACTCTAGTGCAAGTGGGAGACTGTTGGAAATATGCCCTAGAGGCAATAATAAATTGGTTATTATTATATTATATTTCATTGTTCATGATAATTGTTTATTATCCATGCTAGAATTGTATTGATAGGAAACTCAGATACATGTGTGGATACATAGACAACACCATGTCCCTAGTAAGCCTCTAGTTGACTAGCTCGTTGATCAATAGATGGTTACGGTTTCCTGACCATGGACATTGGATGTCATTGACAACGGGATCACATCATTAGGAGAATGATGTGATGGACAAGACCCAATCCTAAGCCTAGCACAAGATCGTGTAGTTCGTATGCTAAAGCTTTTGTAATGTCAAGTATCATTTCCTTAGACCACGAGATTGTGCAACTCCCGGATACTGTAGGAGTGCTTTGGGTGTGCCAAACGTCACAACGTAACTGGGTGGCTATAAAGGTACACTACGGGTATCTCTGAAAGTGTCTATTGGGTTGGCACGAATCAAGACTGGGATTTGTCACTCCGTGTAATGGAGAGGTATCTCTGGGCCCACTCGGTAGGACATCATCATAATGTGCACAATGTGACCAAGGAGTTGATCACGGGATGATGTGTTATGGAACGAGTAAAGAGACTTGCCAGTAACGAGATTGAACAAGGTATCGGGATACCGACGATCGAATCTCGGGCAAGTATCGTACCGATAGACAAAGGGAATTGTATACGGGATTGATTGAATCCTTGACATCGTGGTTCATCTAATGAGATCATCGTGGAGCATGTGGGAGCCAATGTGGGTATCCAGATCCCGCTGTTGGTTATTGACCAGAGAGTTGTCTCGGCCATGTCTGCATGACTCCCGAACCCGTAGGGTCTACACACTTAAGGTTCGATGACGCTAGGGTTATAGGGAAAGTATGTACGCGGTTACCGAATGTTGTTCGGAGTCCCGGATGAGATCCCGGACGTCACGAGGAGTTCCGGAATGGTCCGGAGGTAAAGATTGACATATAGGAAGTATGGTTTTGGCCACCGGAAGTGTTCCGGGCATCACCGGTAGTGTACCGGGACCACCGGAGGGGTCCGGGGGTCCACCCGGAGGGGCCACGGGCCCCGGAGGCCTACACGGGCCAATAGTGGGAAGGAACCAGCCCCTAGGTGGGCTGGGGCGCCTCCCACCAAGGCCCAAGGCGCCTCCTAGAGGGGAAGGGGCAAACCCTAGGGCAGATGGGCCCTAAGGCCCACCCCAGGTGCGCCTCCCCTCTCCCCCTTGTGGCCGCCACCCTAGATGGGATCTAAGGCTGCCGCACCCCTTGGGGTGGGAATCCTAGGTGGGGGCGCAGCCCTCCCTCTCCCCCTATATATAGTGGAGGCAAAGGGGCAGCCCAACACACGAAGTTCTTCCCATGTTGGCGCAGCCCTACCTCTCTCCCTCCTCATCTCTCCTAGTGCTTGGCGAAGCCCTGCTGGAGTCCCGTGCTCCTCCACCACCACCACGCCGTCGTGCTGCTGCTAGACGGAGTCTTCCCCAACCTCTCCTTCTCCCCTTGCTGGATCAAGGCGTAGGAGACGTCACCGGGCTGCACGTGTGTTCAACGCGGAGGCGCCGTTGTTCGGCGCTTAGATCGGAATCAACCGCGATCTGAATCACTGCGAGTACGACTCCTTCATCCGCGTTCTTGCAACGCTTCCGCTTAGTGATCTACAAGGGTATGTAGATGCACTCTCCTTCCCCTCGTTGCTAGATTACTCCATAGATTGATCTTGGTGATGCGTAGAAAATTTTAAATTTCTGCTACGATCCCCAACACTCCTAACTACTCCTCGAACTCAAACTCCATGTAGAATCATCCTCGAAATCCTATGGCTCCTGGACTCCATCATATGATTGCAGTAACCGGGAAAAGGGGAAAAAGAAGTAGGAAAGCAACAGTGAGTACTCATCCAAAGTACTAGCAAGCAAGGATCTACACTACATATGCATTGGTATCAATAAAAGGGGTAGTATCTGTGGACTGAACTGCAGAATGCCAGAATAAGAGGGGGATAGCTAGTTCTATCGAAGACGATGCTTCTGGCAGCCTCTATCTTGCAGCATGTAGAAGAGAGTAGATGGTAAGTTCACCAAGTATCATCGTATAGCATAATCCTACCCGGCGATCCTCTCCTCGTCACCCTGTTAGAGAGCGATCACCGGGTTGTATCTGGCACTTGAAAGGGTGTGTTTTATTAAGTATCCGGTTCTACTTGTCATAAGGTCAAGGTACAACTCCGGGTTGTCCTTTTACCGAGGGACACGACTATGCGAATAGATAAATTTCCCTGCAGGGGTGCACCACATTTCCCAACATGCTCGATCCCCTTTGGCCGGACACACTTTCCTGGGTCATGCCCAGCCTCGGAAGATCAACACGTCGGAGCCCCACCTAGGCACAACAGAGAGGTCAGCACGTCAGTCTAAATCTTATGGCGCAGGGGTCTCGTCCCATCGCCCATTGCACACCTGCATGTTGCAAACGCGGCCGGCGGGGAGACCTAGCCTCCCTTATACAAGAGCAGGTGTTCCAGTCCAACCCGGCGCGCGCCGCTCAGTCACTAACATCATGAAGGCTTCGGCTGATACCACGACATCGAGTGCCCATAACTGTTCCCGCGTAGTTGGTTAGTGCGTATAGGCCAGTGGCCAGACTCATATCGAATACTAAGATCTCGTTAAGCGTGCTATTTTGAAGTAATCGCAGATGCCGACCAGGGCCAGGCCCACCTCTCTCCTAGGTGGTGTCAACCTGCCCCTGTCGCTCTGCCACAAAGTAAAAGTTTGGGGCCGTCGGGAACCCAGGCCCACCACTACCTGGATGGAACCATCTGCCCCTTCAGCCCCCAACATCGAAATCACTTGCGGGTACTCTACGAGCCGACCCGACTTTAGTCACCACCTGTATAGTATGTATGTATATATGTATATACCTGTGATCACCTCCCGAGTGATCATGACCCGATAGTATAGCATGGCAGACGGACAAGAATGTAGGGCCACTAATGGAATACTAGCATCCTATACTAAGCATTTAGGATTGCAGGTAAAGGTAACAACAGTAGTAGCAAGGACAGGCTATGCATCAGAATAGGATTAACGGAAAGCAGTAACATGCTACACTATTCTAATGCAAGAAGTAGAGAGAAGAATAGGCGATATCGGGTTGATCAAGGGGGGGATCTTGCCTGACTGCTCTGGCAAGTAGGGGTCGTCAACAACGTAGTCGATCGGGGCACCAGTAGCAGCATCAGTCTTGTAGTCTACCGAAGAGAAGAGGGGGAAGAAACAACGAATACAATGCCAATAGATGCATAATGATGCATGACATGACAAGTAACGGTGCTAAGTGTTCCCTAAGGTAGTAGGAGGTGATACCAGCGAAGGGGGAAAACATCCGGGAAAGTATCCCCGCTGTTTCGCGCTTTCAACAGATCAACCGGAGGGGGAAAGTTGTGTCTTCACTATGCTAGGGATGTGTGGCGGGCGAACGGGCTGCGCATTAGGATTCATCTTGTCGTTCTGAGCAACTTTCATGTATAATACTTTTTCATCTGACATACAGATTATTTTCTATTAATTTTCAAAGGTTTAAACAATTTCTAAAATTTCTGGTTTTATTTTAATTTGTTTTAATCCGAGTTGACCAAGTCAACTTTGACTAGTCAAAACGGCAGGGAGTGGCCCACATGTCATAGGTTGTACCTAAACAAATAAATAAAAGTAATTTGATTGAAAGGGAACCACATGTCATCTACACATTACTAATCAAGTGATTTAATTAACCTAACTATTCCTAGACTAATCTAACTGGGTGATACGTCTCCAACGTATCTATAATTTTTGATTGTTCCATGTTATTATATTATCAACCTTGGATGTTTTATATGCATTTATATGATATTTTATATGATTTTTGGGACTAACCTATTAACCTAGAGCCCAGTGCCAATTTCTGTTTTGCCTTGTTTTAGAGTATCGCAGAAAAGGAAAATCAAACGGAGTCCAATTGACCTAAAACTTCACGAAACTTATTTTTGGACCAGAAGAAGCACACGGAGTATCGGAGATGGACCAGAAGTCCTGGGTTACCCATGAGGGTGGGGGCACGCCCCCTGCCTCGTGGACAGCTCAGAGATCCACCGACGTACTTCTTCCTCCTATATATATATATATCCATATATCCTAAAAACTTCAAGGAACAGAATAAATCGGGAGTTCCGCTGCCAGAAGCCTCCGTAGCCACCGAAAACCAATCTAGACCCGTTCCGGCACCCTGCCGGAGGGGGAACCCCTCACCAGTGGCCATCTTCATCATCCCGGCGCTCTCCATGATAAGGAGGGAGGGGTCCACCCTCGGGGCTGAGGGTATGTACTAGTAGCTATGTGTTTGATATCTCTCTCTCTCATGTTGTTGAGATGGTACGATCTTGATGTATCGCGAGATTTGATATTATGGTTGGATCTTATGATGTTTCTCCCCCTCTACTCTCTTGTAATGGATTGAGTTTTCCCTTTGAAGTTATCTTATCGGATTGAGTCTTTAAGGATTTGAGAACACTTGATGTATGTCTTGCCGTGCTTATCTGTGGTGACAATGGGATATCACGTGATCCACTTGATGTATGTTTTGGTGATCAACTTGCGGGTTCCGCCCATGAACCTATGCATAGGGGTTGGCACACATTTTCGTCTTGACTCTCCGGTAGATACTTTGGGGCACTCTTTGAAGTACTTTGTGTTGGTTGAATAGATGAATCTGAGATTGTGTGATGCATATCGTATAATCATACCCACAGATACTTGAGGTGACATTGGAGTATCTAGGTGACATTAGGGTTTTAGTTGATTTGTGTCTTAAGGTGTTATTCTAGTACAAACTCTATGATAGATTGAACGAAAAGAATAGCTTCATGTTATTTTACTACGGACTCTTGAATACATCGATCAGAAAGGATAACTTTGAGGTGGTTTCGTACCCTACAATAATCTCTTCCTTTTTTCTCCGCTATTAGTGACTTTGGAGTGACTCTTTGTTGCATGTTGAGGGATAGTTATATGATCCAATTATGTTATTATTGTTGAGAGAACTTGCACTAGTGAAAGTATGAACCCTAGGCCTTGTTTCAACGCATTGCAATACCATTTGTGCTCACTTTTATCATTAGTTACCTTGCTGTTTTTATATTTTCAGATTACAAAAACCTTTATCTACCATCCATATTGCACTTGTATCACCATCTCTTCACCGAACTAGTGCACCTATACAATTTACCATTGTATTGGGTGTGTTGGGGACACAAGAGACTTTTTGTTATTTGGTTGCATGGTTGCTTGGGAGAGACCATCTTCATCCTACGCCTCCTACGGACTGATAAACCTTAGGTCATCCACTTGAGGGAAATTTGCTACTGTCCTACAAACCTCTGCACTTGGAGTCCCAACAACGTCTATGAGGGAGTCCTAAATTAGGGGGTCTCCGGACAGCCGGACTATATCCTTTTGGCCGGACTATTGGACTATGAAGATACAAGATTGAAGACTTCGTCTCGTGTCCGGATGGGACTCTCCTTGGCGTGGAAGGCAAGCTTGGCAATACGGATATGTAGATCTCCTCCCTTGTAACCGACTCTGTGTAACCCTAGAACCCTCCGGTGTCTATATAAATCGGAGGGTTTAGTCCGTAGGACAACATACAATTATACCATAGGCTGGCTTCTAGGGTTTAGCCTCTACGATCTCGTGGTAGATCAACTCTTGTAATACTCATATCATCAAGAGGGCTCGAACCTGGGTAAACATCGTGTCACCTACCTCCTGTTACCATCCGCCTTAGAGGCACAGTTCGGGACCCCCTACCCGAGATCCGCCGGTTTTGACACCGACATTGGTGCTTTCATTGAGAGTTCCACTGTGTCGTCATCATAAGGAGGTATGGCTCGTCTCGTTGTCAAGGACAACATCACCTCTGGGGGAGCCCTGGCTTTAGGCCAAACTCTCCGACTAGGCGGCTTCGTCATGACCGCCCGCTCGGCCGTTGCACCGACGATGACTTCTCGGGTCATCGAAAATAGCCTCCACATCGGCTCGAAATTCGCTGAGCAGATGGATCCGATGGAGCTCTCCTCTTTGAGCAAGCTCTTGGATCGCATCGCCGCTCTGGGAGTCGCTACGGACTACGATCGGATTGGCATAAACCCGACCAAAGGGAGATTAACTCTCCGTCGGTCACCCATCAGATAGCAGTGGTGGAGGAGCAATGCGGAGATTCTCCCTCTATCCCGAGGAAGAACTATGTCCGGATTCCCGAGCTCTCCGAGCCGGATACCCGCCCATAGGAGGACATCGCCCTAACCCTGAACCTAGAATCAGGCTGCATGCCGAACCTGCAGGGCAACATCTCAGAGCCCGAACTTCCAAGATCGGAAACTCCCCCGCCCTGGGGTCTCAGATTGGGTCAAGGTCTGGACTTGAATCCACCCACCCACCCAGATACAAACGATCTTTCCAACATTAGGCAAGATCCCCAAGAGATAGTACATCACTATTGGGCCAGATTCCTCCTTGTAATGAACAAGGTCAAGGACTGTCGCGAGCGAGACGCAATTTCGTTCTTTTGCAACAATTGCATGGACAAGGGAATCCTCAACGCCATAAGTTGCCATGACATAGCACACTTCGCTGACTTGGCGGCCATAGTACGGAAGTACTGTGCGATGGAAAGCACCTCGAAAACCCAAACAAAATTTTGGGATAATCCGGCTCTGACAAAACCCCCAGTCCGAAATAAAAGGGTGCAGTCTCATAAGTCGCCCGACTCAATTACAAAGAAGCAAAATCCCACTACAGAGTGTGAAACTGTATTGGAGGGATGGCTTAACGGGCCCTGCAAAATTCATAGTACAGCGGATACCATACCAAAACACAACCTTAGAGCATGTTGGGTACTCCGGCAGGTAGCCAAGAGCGGTGATGATCTCCTCATCCAAAACACCTCAGAGCACCATCCCGTGGATAACAATACAGTATTGACAGTCTTTGAGACCTTCGCCTCAAATAATAGGCGTAAGCGAGCACTCCGCAGCCTTGCCGAAGACTGCCATGTGGTAGCAATAAATCCATGGAGCGACACGGCTATCACCTTCAATGCCAGTGACGAACCTAAATTCCGAATAGCCTGAGCACCAGCCGCCTTGGTCCTCAGTCCAATTGTGGACGGCTTTCGGCTCACTAAAGTGCTCATGGACGGCGGCAGCAGATTAAACCTCATTTATGAGGAGACTCTTCAAAAAATGGAAATAGACAGAAACCGTATCGAGCAAAGCAGCACGACCTTCCGAGGAATCATCCCTAGTCGGGAGGCACGTTGCGCTGGGAAAATCACACTAGATGTGGTATTCGGCACTCCGGAGAATTACAGGTCTGAAGAAATTACATTCCAAGTGGCCCCGTTCAGTAGCGGATACCACGCCCTTCTAGGGCGGGAGGCATTCACAATCTTCCAAGCCATACCCCATTACAGATACATGAAGCTCAAGATGCCCGGGCCCAATGGGATCATCACTCTAGCTAGTGATCCAGACATAGCACTCCGCGCCGAGAACAAAACTGCCGCACTGGCCCTCGAGGCATTATCCGAAGCCCTTCTGGCGGAGGAATTAACCGCGCCGCGCTCCACAGTGGACAGGGACGGCGTGATACTAGACAAAAGATCCAAGTCCACCTCTTTCAAACCAGCGGATGAAATAGTCAAATTCCAAGTCCATCCAATAGACCCTTCAAAAACAGCATCCATCGGGGCAAAGTTAAACCCCGCTATAGACGCCGCACTACGGGAGTTCCTGCGCGAGAATTGGGACATATTCGCGTGGCATCCTTCAGACATGCCAGGAATCCCATGCAGGCTGGCCGAGCATAGCCTTAACATTCTAAAAGGATTCAAGCCGGTCAAGCAGGCTCTTTGGCGTTTCTCTAAACCTAAGCGACAAGCCATGGGAGAGGAGCTAGCCAAGTTAGTGGAGGCCGAATTCTTTAGAGAAATAAAGCATCTGGACTGGCTAGCAAACCTGGTGATGGTACGAAAGAAGGACAAATCCTGGCGCCTATGCGTCGACTTCAAGGACCTCAATAAGGCTTGCCCAAAGGATCCCTTTCCCCTCACTTGCATCGATCAAATTATCGACACTACCGCAAGACACGACTCATTGTGCTTCCTCGACGCATACTCCGGTTACCACCAAATTAAGATGGCGGAGTATGATCAAGCCGCAACGGCATTTACCACTCCATATGGCCCCTTCTGTTTTAACACAATGCCCTTCAAGCTCAAAAACGCCGGCGCAATGTATCAGCGCATGATTTAGACATGTCTGGAAAAGCAGATCGGCAAAACAGTGGAGGCATACATAGACAATGTGGTCGTTAAAACCAGACACATCGACTCCTTAATAGACGACTTGAGGCTCACGTTCGACAATCTCCGAACATACGACATTAAGCTCAATCCGGAAAAATGCATTTTTGGCGTACCCGTCGGAAAGCTCCTGGGCTTTATCGTCTCCAGTAGAGGAATTGAAGCAAATCCAGCTAAAATCTGAGCTCTGTCTCAGTTGGCTATCCCAACTGACCTCAAGCAAATCCAGAAGTTAACTGGATGTGTGGCGGCCTTAAGCCGCTTTATCTCCCGATTAGGAGAAAAGGCACTCCCCCTTTATCGCCTTCTTCGGCGCAGCGAACACTTTGAGTGGACGGACACAAGCACGGCCGGATTGGAAGAAATAAAATCCATCCTGGCCACCAACCCAATCTTGGCCGCGCCAAATTTTGGTGAACCAATGATGTTATATATAGCGGCAACTCACCAAGTTGTAAGAGCAGTGCTCGTCGTCGAACGAGAGACGGACAGACATAAATTCCCACTTCAAAAGCCGGTCTATTATGTGTCCACTCTCCTCACTCCATGCAAATCACGGTACCCACATTATCAAAAGATAGCATACATGGTATTCATGGCATCCCGGAAATTACGACACTACTTTCAAGAGTGTTCAATCACAGTGGCCTCAAAAGTACCACCTAATGACATAATAAACAACCGCGATGCCACGGGCCGGATTGCCGAATGGGCTATCGAGCTCCTCCTGTTCGACATAACATATAAACCACGGCGAGCCATTAAGTCGCAAGTACTGGCCGATTTCATCGCCGAATGGACAGGAGCCGAACTCCCTAAAGAGTAAGGCGCATACTCCAATTGGATCATGCACTTTGACGGCTCTAAAATGCTGGCTGGTCTTGGGGCTGGCATCGTCCTAACGTCCCCCACTAGAGATACAGTCCAATACGTACTCCAAATATTATATACAGATTCCAACAACGCAGTCGAATACGAGGCGCTATTACATGGTCTCCGGATGGCAGTTTCCATGGGCATTCAACACCTGGAGGTGCGTGGAGACTCGAACCTCCCAATATCTCAAATAAATGGAGACTTTGATGCCAAGGATCCGAAAATGGCGGCATATGGCAACGCCGTCCTCCAAATGTCAGCTCGGTTCGAGGGGCTTGAATTCCACCATGTGGCTCAGGAAAACAATCAAGCGGCGGATATCCTCGCCTGCATCGGCGCTAAGCGCGATCCTGTCCCACCTAACATCTTCTTGGAAAAACTGTTTAAGCCATCCGTTGTATGGGAAGGGGACACCGGTAGAAATAGTCCGGACCCGGCCACATCATCAGATACCGAACACTCTGACACAATCAGAGGCTCTGCCATCGAAATAACACCTTCAGCCCACGTGATGATGGCCGTCATCGCCTCATGGACAGAACCATTCCTAGCCTACCTAACTAGGCAGGAACTGCCCAAGGACCAAAATGAGGCACAATGCACAGTGCGGCGATCTAAAGCCTACAAGGTCCATGAGGGAGAGCTTTATAAGAATAGCACTACCGGAGTCCTTCAAAGGTGCATCTCCGAAGAGGAAGGGCGGAAGCTTTTGGCAGAAATCCATGCTAGACTCGGCGGCCATCACGCCGCAGCCCGGGCCCTTGTAAGCAAGGCCTTCCGTATAGGTTTCTATTGGCCGACGGCCCGAGCAGATGCACAACATCTGGTCCAAGATTGCGTCGGTTGCCAGCTTTTTGCAAACCAAAGCCATATGCTGCCCACCGCTCTCCAAACAATCCCCATTACGTGGCCCTTTGCGGTCTGGGGGCTTGATATGGTTGGACCCCTTAAAGGGGGGACCCATAAGAAAAAATACTTACTGGTCATGGTGGATAAATTCACCAAATGGATAGATGCCAAACCTGTCAAAATGGCTGAATCCGGACCGGTGATAGACTTCATATCTGGGGTTGTACACCGTTATGGCATCCCCCACATCATCATCACTGACAACGGCACGAACTTTACAGCCGACGAGGTAAAACTTTGGTGCAGGAACATGAGCATCAAGCTCGATTATGCTTCTGTCTATCACCCGCAAACTAACGGTCAAGTCGAGCGAGCAAATGGTCTTATCATGAGCGGCATCAAACCCAGATTTGTGCGATCCTTAGAGGAATCAAACACGCACTGGGTAGAGGAGCTCGACTCCGTACTATGGGGGCTATGGACCATGCCGAATCACACTACCGGGTACACACCGTTTTTATGGTGTATGGCGCAGAGGCGGTTCTGCCTTGTGACATAATTCATGACTCACCTCGAGTGCGCATGTACGAAGAAAAAGAGGCCGAGCTCGATCGGCAGGACAGTTTGGATGCCCTGGAGGAGGAGCGCGACGTGGCAAAAGCCCGTTCCGCATTCTATCAACAACAGGCTCGAAGGTATCAAAGCAGAGAAGTACGGGCCAAAACCTATAACGTTGGTGAACTAGTTCTACGCCTGCCGGAGAAGAAAAACAACAAGTTCAAGCCCAAATGGGAAGGTCCCTTTACTGTTGACCAAGTTCTGACCGGTGGAGCGTACCGTCTGCGGGATGCATCGGACAATCGTCTCGAGCCAAACGCATGGAACGCAGCCAGACTCCGAAGATTCTACGCCTAGTGCCGGACTCTATGTTCGTCTCCTTTCTTCCGTCAATTTTTTGCATATCAATTATCTGTCTTCTCTCTTTCTCTCTTTTTATTCTCCTCAAGGCCTTAAAAGGGTAAACTTGTGTGTTGGTTACACAATCTTGACGCGCTAACCGCGCTCATCATACCTGGGGGCTTCTTATACAGAAGCTTAAATATAACTATTTTTCTGGGCTTTACGCCCCACACATGTGTTATTCTTCCGCATGTACCTTTTTCGCCATTATATGCATCGATATGACTTAAGTTTTGGCCAAGCTGGGTTGCCTGGCTCTTGTATTTATGCCCTACGTTCCCATTAATTCGGCTAGGGCATAAGGGGAGCACCTCTGCGATTGTTACTGCCGGGTCAGCCGGATGTGTACCTCAGACTGGGTGAAGCCGAAAGCTAGCGTTCTTAAGGGAATATTCGGTCAGTGAACAAAAGATGACTTTTATTTTATTTGACACATGCCCCCAGATGTTTATAGCCTGCGTCTCTTTTCGCAGTTCGGACATGCACATTAGGGCATGCGTACCCAGGGAAAGGAACCCTTAACGGAACTATTCTCCCTGGAAGATGTTTCTTACTATCCATGTAGTTGGGTACTTGTCTGTTCAAGCACTTATGACCCCTACGCCTGGTTTCCATGCATACCCTGGGTTTTACATAACCGAGTGGGTATTCGGATACACTCCGGACTATCGGGTCCAGAGGTCGAAGCGAAAAGGTCTGCCATGACAAATGATTTACAATCCGGCTAGGGACATTATATATGTCACTTGAAGTACACAGTCACTAAGACTGATTAAATTCTTCTTCTATACCATCCAACAGGCTGTCTAGCCTACAATCCTGTTGGGAATACTTTGCGGCTAATTCTACTTGGTCATACACCAAACTGACGGGGATCTCTTTCCCATTGGGCCCCACAGGTCCGACCTCGGCCATGTGGTTTGGGTCAGCCTTGGTATATCGCGTCTACACCATAGCCCAGGCTTCCCTTGCACCTTGTCGGCAGGCTGATATCTTCCATATTCGGAAGCGCCGCCGCACTCCCTTGAGCTTCTCTATAAGCTCCCCCATGCCTCCTAGCGGGGACGCGGATGGCCACAAGGCTTGGGCAATACCCTGCATCACCTGCCGAACTTGTTCGTGCAGTTGTGAGAGCTCTGGTAGAAGATCACCCGCAGACCCGGGCATCTCCTCCACGGGACGACCCGTCAGCATACCTGCAGACATAACTCTGTTAGCAGGCTTCTTCGCCGAACTCCTTCAAAAGTTCGTTCCAGCACTTACTAAAAATGTCGCGTCAAAGGCGCTTATTCTCCTTCATGGAGTCCGCAAGCTGGGCTCGGACGTCTTTTAGTTCCATGTCCAGTCGGATATTGGCATCCTGGAGATTATTTTTCTCCTTCCTGACCCACGTAAGCACGCGCTCGCCAGCATTTAGCTGTCGATTAGCAGATTGCGCATCCCCCGGCACGGCCTCCGGATTCACTCCGGGGTCATCTGCAACATCTACTGTTAGATTTGCATGCATGCCGCATACTATCTGGTACCTGTAACTCTTTGCAACGGAAGCAACTGTTACCAGAGGGGGCCTTCTCGGACTCCTTCAACGCGGCCACCACGGCCTATAGTTGAGCTTTGCACTCTTCCAGCTCATGAGACAATTGGGTATTCTTCTCTGTAAGAACCTGCACATTTAATGATCCTTAAATTAGTTGTGTCAACTATTTCAAGTCTCAGGGGCTACTGATATATATATAATCGTCAGATTTTCCTACCCGTATATCCTTTACATACTGGTCCGTGGCTCTGGCAAGACCATTTTGAGCAGCACGGACGTACGCGTCTCCTGAGTTGAAGGCATCGAACGCCTCTTGGGAGAAACAAGCGACACAGAGTACGGCCCGATGACGCCTGTGATTCATGGCGCTCTCCACTTCGGAATTTGTAGCGGATAGTCTGTCCACATCCTCCGTAGGAGGAGCATCCGGCGTCCGCCCGGTGTTAGCTTCTGCCTCTATGTCCGGCCCTGGAGCCCGACTGGTGGAGGCGTGATTGGCAGCCTCTCCGGATATAGTCCGGCGAGCGTTTTTCCTATTAGGAAACATGGATGTTAGTATATTTTAAAGAAAGACGACAACCACGGAGCAAGGTTTTATATCATACCTCTACGTCAGCGTCTCAGTCCTGACCGCCTTCCTTTTTGGCCTACCCGGCTTCGGTGCCCCTTGTTGGTGAGTCACTGCGGGTTCGGCATGGCGTACCGAAGGCCTTCCCTGTAAAACACCATATGTGTTTGGTAGGTGAAGTGCATAAAAGGGGATCCTTCTCGGAAGTTGGGACTCCGGTTTTCCCTTACCTGCGATGCAGGGAGTAGCCCAGGATAGTCGGCTATGATGGCCACCATGGCGTCATCGCAGCTCAATTGATAAAACATCATGTCTATCAGCTCCACAAATATGTCCGGATCCTCTTCAAGTCCGGGATCGAGGGCCCGGTCAGGATCCTCCGGTTGAGGAGGCGGGCTGGTGACCTCGCTTATAGCTTTTCGCAGTTCCTGCTGTGAAACGGCAAGTTGAGTGTTTACGATGAAGAATGCGGGAAGGTTGGGAGTAAGGAATGACGGCTCCCCAGCTTGGAGGGTTGTACATGGAGAATCCATCCTGCGGCTTAATACGGATGAACTCCTCTTCCTCTCCCTTGAACAACACAGATAGAATTTTTGCTAAAGTAGCAGCGGAGTCCGGTCCCTTACGCCCGCAGCGGGTGCATCATCTTCCCCGTTAAAGCACCACAGGGGGTGCCCTCAATATTGAAGTGGCTGCACCCCCCCCCCCCCCCCGCATTATGCATATTGACATAACCTCGATTATTGTCAATCCTGATTGAGCCAACACTTTGATCCGGTCCATCAGGTAAAGGACTTCTCCGTTATCTTCCTCCTGGGGGCTCCGTGGGCGCCAGCTTCGGCGTTTCTTCAGAGGAGCATTGCGGAACTCGGGAAGACCCCTCCGAAAAGGATTTGGAAGGGGGACGTCCTCCATATAAAACCACTCCGAAGGCCAGTCTTTGGATGTCTTCTTCGGGGTACCAGACATGTATCTGGTCCCGGCGATGCGCCATATTTCGGCTCTGCCCACTTGATATAGCGACCCCTCCTGTGTATGGGGCACAAGGCAGAATAGCCTCTTCCACAACTCGAAATGAGCCTCGCAGCCCAGAAACAACTCGCAAAGGGCAACATAATCAGCGATGTGTAATCTGGAAGCAGGGGTGAAACTGGAGGCCGTAAAACTCCAGGAGCCCACAGAGGAATGGATGGATTGGAAATCCAAGTCCCCTTAGTAAATAAGGGACAAGGCATACCCGCTCCCCCTTGGAGGGATTGGGGAAGCTCTCCGCTTGCTCACCGCCATTATAGGTGGCGAGCCCAGCTCGAACGGGCACCATATATGCTGGAGGGAGAAATCCCTGGGTCTGCAACTCTACTAATCGGCTGTGCGGGACGGAACACTTCTCCCAGTCACCGGGCTTAGGGCTACGGGAGAGGGAGGAGGAGCTGCGGTGGCCGGCCATGTTGGAATGGATTTTTCCGAGCGCACTCTGATGGATACTCATCGTGGGAGGATTGTATGATTTGGATCTAAGAATCCCCGTCCCTTTAATAGACAGTTTATTTACATGGCTAGGGTGGCGAATGTAAAAATGCCCTGGCTCCTCGCATTCGCTCGACACGTGGAAGATAGCCCTTATTGGGCGCAGAAGCCAAGAAGTGCAACATTTATGGGGAGCCAGACACTACTCAGCAGGTATTCAGAATTTGGAGAAGAACCCGCCTTGCAATGCCGAAGACAATCTGCGCACTGGACTCATCGTCATTGAAGTCTAGTTCGGGGGCTACTGAGGGAGTCCTAGATTAGGGGGTCTCCAGACAGCCGGACAATATCCTTTGGCCGGACAGTTGGACTATGAAGATACAAGATTGAAAACTTTGTCCCGTATCCGTATGGGACTCTCCTTCGCGTGGAAGGCAAGCTTGGCAATACATATATGTAGATCTCCTCCCTTGTAACCGACTCTGTGTAACCCTAGCCCCCTCCGGTGTCTATATAAACCGGAGGGTTTAGTCCATAGGACAACATACAATCATACCATAGGCTAGCTTCTAGGGTTTAGCCTCTACGATATCATGGTAGATCAACTCTTGTAATACTCATATCATCAAGAACAATCAAGCAGGACGTAGGGTATTACCTCCATCAAGAGGGTCCGAACCTAGGTAAACATCGTGTCCCCTGCCTCTTGTTACCATCCGCCTTAGATGCACAGTTCGGGACCCCCTACCCAAGATCCGCCGGTTTTGACACCGACAGTCTACAAGAAGAAGGTTGTGTAGTGACATCAAGCTCTTTTCTGGTGCCGTTGCCAGGGAGGTTAGCGCCTGAAGGTATATCTTTAGATCTTGCAATCGAATCTTTTTGTTTCTTGTTTTAGCACTAGTTTAGTTTATAAAAGAAAACTACAAAAAAGTATGGAATTGAGTTTACCTCATACGCTTCATCTTTTTAATATCTTTCGTGAGTATGATGGAAAGGAAAATTGTGCCAAAGTGTTAGAATAAGAATGCATTAAAATGTTTGGTACTAAATCTTTGAATGATGAGAATGATTGCAATGTTATTAGTATGAACTCTTTGAATATCCATAGTACTAACGATGATTGCACTAGTCATGATGAGAATGTCTCTTATAAGCATGTCGATTTTTGCAGAGTGCATAGAGTTTGCAAGTACACACCAATTAGGGAAGATAGATTTTGCAAGAGGCAAGTACTTAGAAACTAAATGGTTGCAAGAAAGGCTAGATGTTTGTGCTAAAAATTTAAATTTTCTTAGCCGCACTTGTGAACTTTGCAATGAACGTGGTCATTTAACCATCTGACGCAAATTGTTTCATGATCTAATCGTTTCCAAAAATTGTGATGACTTGATTTCCCTTGCACATCATAATGAACTTAGTTTGCTTATGGGTTATGAAGAAATGAAACGTATAATTAACTATCTTCCAGTATTTGCTCGTGATAAACTTCTTGATTTTGATCTAGAGGAAATTTATATGTATTGTGCGGTAAATTGTATTGAAAATCCTTATATTGCCAATTACATAAAGAAAAGAAAACAAATAGAAGATGAAGAGAATACTAATGAAAGGGACGAGACTTCCCAATATCCTCCTATTATTTCTTATGATGAATCAGGTAACAAGGAGGAGCCTTCTATTCAACCAATCTCATTAATAAGGAGCTCCAAAAAGAGGGTTGAACCCACACATGATGTGAAGAAGAAAAAGAAAAACGGAGAAGTAAAGGTAAAAAGGTATCCCTCCCAAATGATGTTGCTCCTATTAGTCCTTGTGATGATGATAATTGCTATACTATTGGTGATGTCCATACTATTAATGATGAGAGTGATTATGCTTATGATATGAAAAGGCCCAAGCTTGGGGATGCTATGTTTGATGAAGACGATGTTTTTGAGAATATATTTTCTGCAACTAATGTTTGTCCCAAGCTTGGGGATGCTACGTTTAATGAAGATGATATTTTTGGTCTCCCAAGTTTTGATATGCAAATTTATAATGATGATAGGATGCCTCCTACTTATGATGATTATATTGATGAAAGTGGGTTTGTAAGAGTGTAAACTTTAGGAAGTAATGATCCCACTATTTTGGAGGATGTTGAATCTTATTGTGATAATTATTAAAGTGGATTTGGAGAGGTTATGACTTTATTTAGTAATGATTCCACTATCTTGGAAGAGGTTTCAATTGATTATGATGAGAACAAAGTTGCTACTTATGATGATTATTGTGATGACACGTATGCTATAAAAAGTAGTGATGATTATATTTATAAAAAATTTCATGATTATGATTACGCCTTTTCTGAACATTACTCTTTTAATGTGGAAACACTTTATAGTATTCAAGTCCCTTATGATACTCCCACTATTCTGAATGAGAAGAATTTTGCTTATGTGCAGAGTAATAAATTTTCTATGCTGTAGATAATGAAAAGAATGCCTTATGTGATTGTTATATTGTTGAACTCATTCATGATGCTATTGAAAATTATTATGAGGGAGGAATATATGCTTGTAGGAATTGCAATGATATCAAGTTTCCTCTCTATGTGCTTAAAGTTTTGAAGTTATGCTTGTTGATTATTGTTCCCACAAGTTGTTTGCTCACAAAATCCCTATGCATAGGAAGTGGGTTAGACTTAAATGTGATAGTCATATTCTTCATGATGCTCTCTTTGTGTTACAATTCTTATCTTTTATGTGAGCATCATTGAAATCATCATGCCTAGCTAGGGGCGTTAAACGTTAGCGCTTGTTGGGAGGCAACCCAATTTTATTTTTGTTCCTTGATTTTTGTTCCTTTTTAGTAATAAATAATTAATCTAGCCTCTGTTTACATGTAGTTTTATGTTTTAATTAGTGTTTGTGCCAAGTAGAACCTTTGGGAAGACTTGGGGAAAGTCTTTGCGGTCATGCTGTAAAAAACAGAAACTTTAGCGCTCACGAGATTTGCTGCCATTTTTTATTGGAGAGTCATATTTAGTTAATTCTTTTTGCATATGATTAATAGATAAATTCCTCACGTCCAGACATTTTGTTTAGAATTTTTGGGGTTCCAGGAGTATACGTTTGATCCAGATTACTACAGACTGTTCTGTTTTTGACAGATTCTATTTTCTATGTGTTGTTTGCTTATTTTGATGAATCTATGAGTAGTATCGGAGGGTATGAACCATAGAGAAGTTGGAATACAGTATGTTTAACACCAATATAAATCAGGAATGAGTTCATTACAGTACCTTGAAGTAGTGTTTTGTTTTCTTTCGCTAACGGAGCTCATGAGATTTTCTATTTTGAGTTTTGTGTTGTGAAGTTTTCAAGTTTTGGGTTAAGTTTTGATGGATTATGGAACAAGGAGTGGCAAGAGCCTAATCTTGGGGATTCCCAAGGCACCCCAAAAGTAATATTCAAGGACAACCAAAAGCCTAAGCTTGGGGATGCGCCGGAAGGCATCCCCTCTTTCGTCTTCGTTCATCGGTAACTTTACTTGGAGCTATATTTTTATTTACCACATGATATGTGTTTTGCTTAGAGAGTCATTTTATTTTATTTAGTTTTGCTTGCTGTTTGAATAAAATACCAAGATCTGAAATTCTTAAATGTTAGAGAGTCTTCACATAGTTGCATAATTATTCGACTACTTATTGATCTTCACTTATATCTTTCGGAGTAGTTTGTTTGTTGCTCTAGTGCTTCACTTATATCTTTTTAGAGCACGGTGGTGGTTTTATTTTATAGAAATAGATGAACTCTCATGCTTCACTTATATTATTTTGAGAGTCTTTAGAACAGCATGGTAGTTTGCTTTGGTTATGAAACTAGTCCTAATATGATAGGTATCCAAGTGGGATATAATAAAAACTTTCATGAGCGATGGTCGGGGTCGAGCGATGGTCTTTTCCTACCAATCTACCCCCCTAGGAGCATGCGCGTAGTACTTTGTTTCGATAACTAATAGATTTTTGCAATAAGAATGTGAGTTCTTTATGACTAATGTTGAGTCCATGGATTATACGCACTCTCACCCTTCCACCATTGCTAGCCTCTCTAGTATCGCGCAACTTTCGCTGGTACCTTAAACCCACCATATACCTTCCTCGTAACAGCCACCATACCTACCTATCATGGCATTTCCATAGCCATTCCGAGATATATTGCCATGCAACTTACCACCATTCCATTTATTATGACACGCTCCATCATTGTCATATTGCTTTGCATGATCATGTAGTTGACATCGTATTTGTGGAAAAGCCACCGTTCATAATTCTTCCATACATGTCACTCTTGATTCATTGCACATCCCGGTAAACCATCGGAGGCATTCATATAGAGTCATATTTTGTTCTAAGTATCGAGTTGTAATTCTTGAATTGTAAGTAAATAAAAGTGTGATGATCATCATTATTAGAGCATTGTCCCAGTGAGGAAAGGATGATGGAGACTATGATTACCCCACGAGTCGGGATGAGACTCCGGACTAAAAAAGGGGGCCATAAAAAAAGAAAAAGAGAAAAGGCTAAATTAAAAAAATGAGAGAAAAAGAGAGAAGGGACAATGCTACTATCCTTTTACCACACTTGTGCTTCAAAGTAGCACCATGATCTTCATGATAGAGAGTCTCTTATGTTGTTACTTTCATATACTAGTGGGAATCTTTCATTATAGAACTTGGCTTGTATATTCCAATGATGGGCTTCCTCAAAATGCCCTAGGTCTTCGTGAGCTAGCGAGTTGGATGAGCACCCAATTAGTTTCTTTTTGAGCTTTCATACACTTATAGCTCTAGTGCATCCGTTGCATGGCAATCCCTACTCACTCACATTGATATCTATTGATTGGCATCTCCATAGCCCGTTGATATGCCTAGTTGGTGTGAGATTATCTTCTCCCTTTTTGTCTTCTCCACAACTACCATTCTATTCCATCTATAGTGCTATGTCCATGGCTCATACTCATGTATTGCGTGAAGATTGAAAAAGTTTGAGAACATCAAAAGTATGAAACAATTGCTTGGCTTTTCATCGGGGTTGTGCATGATTTAAATATTTTGTGTGGTGAAGATGGAGCATAGCCAGACTATATGATTTTGTAGGGATAACTTTCTTTGGCCATGTTATTTTGAGAAGACATGATTGCTTTGTTAGTACGCTTGAAGTATTATTATTTTTATGCCAATATTAAAATTTTGTCTTGAATCTTATGGATCTTAATATTCTTGCCACAATAAAGAGAATTACATGGATAAATATGTTAGGTAGCATTCCACATAAAAAATTCTGTTTTTATCATTTTCCTACTCGAGGACGAGCAGGAATTAAGCTTGGGGATGCTGATACGTCTCCAACGTATCTATAATTTTTGATTGTTCCATGCTATTATATTATCAACCTTGGATGTTTTATATGCATTTATATGCTATTTTATATGACTTTTGGGACTAACCTATTAACCTAGAGCCCAGTGCCAGTTTATGTTTTTTCCTTGTTTTAGAGTATCGCGGAAAAGGAAAATCAAACGGAGTCCAATTGACCTGAAACTTCACGAAACTTATTTTTGGACCAGAAGAAGCCCACGGAGTATCGGAGATGGACCAGAAGAGTCCCGGGCTGCCCACGAGGGTGGGGGCGCGCCCACCCCCTGGGCGCGCCCCCTGCCTCGTGGACAGCCCGGAGATCCACCGACGTACTTCTTCCTCCTATATACCCATATACCCAAAAAAATTCAGGGAATAGAATAGATTGGGAGTTCCGCCGCCAGAAGCCTCTGTAGCCACCGAAAACCAATCTAGACCTGTTCCGGCACCCTGCCGGAGGGGGAACCCCTCAACGGTGGCCATCTTCATCATCCTGGCGCTCTCCATGACAAGGAGGGAGTAGTCCACCCTCGGGGCTGAGGGTATGTACCAGTAGCTATGTGTTTGATCTCTCCCTCTCTCGTGTTCTTGAGGTGGTACGATCTTGATGTATCACGAGCTTTGCTATTATAGTTGGATCTTATGATGTTTCTCCCCCTCTACTCTCTTGTAATGGATTGAGTTTTCCCTTTGAAGTTATCTTATCGGATTGAGTCTTTAAGGATTTGAGAACACTTGATGTATGTCTTACCGTGCTTATCTGTGGTGACAATGGGATATCACGTGATCCACTTGATGTATGTTTTGGTGATCAACTTGCGGGTTCCGCCCATGAACCTATGCATAGGGGTTGGCACACATTTTCGTCTGGACTCTCCGGTAGAAACTTTGGGGCACTCTTTGAAGTACTTTGTGTTGGTTGAATAGATGAATCTGAGATTGTGTGATGCATATCGTATAATCATACCCACGGATACTTGTGGTGACATTAGGGTTTTGGTCGATTTGGGTCTTAAGGTGTTATTCTAGTACGAACTCTCTGATAGATTGAATGGAAAGAATAGCTTCATGTTATTTTACTACGGACTCTTGAATAGATCGATTAGAAAGGTTAACTTTGAGGTGGTTTCGTACCCTATAATAATCTCTTCGTTTGTTCTCCGCTATTAGTGACTTTGGAGTGACTCTTTGTTGCATGTTGAGGGATAGTTATATGAACCAATTATGTTATTATTGTTGAGAGAACTTGCACTAGTGAAAGTATGAACCCTAGGCCTTGTTTTAACGCATTGCACTACCATTTGTGCTCACTTTTATCATTAGTTACCTTGCTGTTTTTATTTTTTTATATTACAAAAACCTTTATCTACCATCCATATTTCACTTGTATCACCATCTCTTTGCCGAACTAGTGCACCTATACAATTTACCATTGTATTGGGTGTGTTGGGGACACAAGAGACTTTTTGTTATTTGGTTGCAGGGTTGCTTGAGAGAGACCATCTTCATCCTATGCCTCCTACGGATTGATAAACCTTAGGTCATCCACTTGAGGGAAATTTGCTACTGTCCTACAAACCTCTACACTTGGAGGCCCAACAACGTCTACCAAGAGAAGGTTGTGTAGTAGACATCACTGGGCCGACCATACTGGGCACTAGCATGTTGGCTGAACATGCTAGGCACGCATGCACCGGAGTGCATAGCGGCCTTGGCCTACGACGGCGGCAACAAGCAGTGGCCAATAGCATTAGTGGTAGGGATTAGCAGCAACAGCGACAGGGATTAGGAGCAGAAACAGCAGTAGTGGCGGCATGAGCAGCAGCAAAGCGGCAGGCGCGCGCAGCAAGCGATGAGGAGCATCAGAACACAACAGCAGTTCCTACGGGAGGCATGCGGGCGCGGGCGCGCGAGCAGGGAGCGGCTGGCGCGCGGGCTGGGCGCACAACAAGGCGCAGTTAGGGAAGCCCAAGGCGCGGGCCGGGCGCAGCCACGGGAAGGGGGCGCGGCCAGGGAGGTTTGTGGGGTGGAGACTACACATGGTGAGCGGGAGGTCAACGACAGCGGCCTATGGCGTCTATGAGGATAAATCGAGTATGGGAAGGGGGCAACCGGCGGAGAGGCTCGCTGCGGGTCCGATGGCGCGCTCGAGGAGGCCGGTGAGGTCGTGGTGGTGTAGATCGACGGCGACGACGTGCGGTGGCTGAAGCAGAAAAGACGAGGTTGATGGCGATGGCCATGCAGCTCGCCTCCTAGTTTCGATGCCCGGAACGTACGCGGACGAGCGCGATGAACGTCCAGGACGTGCTCCCACCCACCGGAGAGGTCGGTGGACACGTCACGACGAGGAAGTGGTGACCGTGTGAGCTTGCGATCTCAAAATCGACCCACAGGAGAGGGGGCGATGGGGATCCAAGGGGAATGGGAGAGGGCGAGCTAGGGTTTCGGGGGAACACCTAAGTAGGGTTGGGGAGGGGCACGTGGTGGCCATCCACCTCCATGGCACCGTGGATGTGTGCCACGACCTCCCCTGCCTCCCCATCCTACAGCGAGAAATGAGATGGCCTGCTAGGTGGGCTGGGCCGCACTGTGGCTTCGGTCGGGCCAATTTACAGTAGAACTTCTTTCTTTCCCTTTTTTTTGTATTTGTCTTAACTAGTGTTTTCTATTTTGTTTTGCTGGCCAATGATCTTTGTTTAATTATGAGATTTGGCATATAAATAATAGATAGCATTATAGGGTTGCACAAAAGGTTTGGGGCCAAATGGAGTTGTTCAAAAGTAGCCTTGAATTTAAATGGCTTACTTAAGTGTTGTTGGTCCAACTTTAAATACCTTAAGGGCATTTAAAATAATCAAATGATGATTGTTAATTCATGAAAAATTCTTAGAGAATATTTGGGACATAACGAACATTTTTGTTTCGAATAAATAATTATTTGACTTGTAATTTAATTTGAATTTAAACCGTTTTTGAATCTAAGTGATATTAGCAACAGTAATATTTGATGACAAGGCATCTTTGATAGGGGATTACTGTAGCTTAATTATTCGGGCGTCACAATTCTCCTCCACTACAAGAAATCTCGTCCTGAGATTTAGGAGGGGGAGTAAGGGGGAAAGACTCGGGAAGGACGGAGCTCAACACTTGATAGGTACCTGGGGGCTATCTCAGTGAACGTGGCATAGAGGCATCTCTCGAGTTGAAAAAATAAAACACATCAAGAGTAAAGTACGAAGGTACAATAAGAAAGTTTCAAGCAGCCAGGCAATCGTTCAATGCCTAGTCAGAAGGTGAAAGGGTCTTAGGGCAACGTGAATAAGTATTGCGTCTGATACCAGAATAGATCACTAGGAATGTGGCTCGCGAATTGCATATGAAGCCAAGCGTGAGGATTAACTTTGGAAACATGGTGTACAGGGGAGTCAGGTTTCGATCCTGGGACCTGTGGGTTATGGGCCCACCATGTGGGTTAAAAGTAGGAAGGGCGGTGACATCTTGCACGATCATGATAGCAAGGCATGTTAGTTATGCCAGCAACAACATCTGTACCAAGGGCAAGGGATGAAGAGAACCATTCTCCTGCTCGTTGAACGAGGCGGACCAATAGGCAAAGTTCTCGTCCGTCGGTGGTTACCGGAATGTCATCAACAATAGTAACAGGGTCTTGCCAACACGATTGTACACCAAGGTGTTTACATAAGCATAAGAATATTACTGCTTAGATCATATAGGACACCAAAAAGGTCAAACAAACCAATGGAAAGGAAAAATGTGTTCAAACACATATTTCAGGGGTATATCCTTCCCAAGGACAAGCAGAGCATGATATCCATGATAGGATATAACGTAGAAAACCTTTTAGGAAAGGGGAGAGAAATATCATGACATTACCCATACAACGGTGTTTGGGGTAATTGAGCAAGAAATATTTAGCATTGGGCTTCAAATGTTTTTGTTGAAAATTGGAGTACCACAGACGTGCTTCGAGATAGCATTGACATGGTCTTCAAGCAAAGATTGAAATTGGATACACAAAGGATTCATCAGGAACAACATACAGAATAAGTCTTACGATTTCCTCATGGAAGAATGGTTAACCTTGCTGAACAGGAAACTATAACAATAGGTTCTCCGTCCAGGTGTGCTAGGCATGACATCACCTTACCGAGTCATATAAAGACCAGTGTTATAACACTTGGAAATATGTTCCAACCGTCATATCTAACCAAGATTCAGATCTGATCGGTGTCTGGATACCTCAGACTCAGGATGCCTGAGAAGAAAAAGGTGCAACACAACATGACGGGTTGACATTGTAAGTTTCTCGGGAAATGAACCATGTAAGCAAATTCTGAAACAAGAGTTCATCATTAAAACTAAGGAGAGGATGAAGAGGTGGGTGATCGGATCAGCAACAATTCATCAAGATTTCCAAAAGGACGGATTCCCCAACTATGAGACCAAGGAGATATCATTTTTCATATCAAATGATATATTGATGTATGCTCGAGGAAAACATACACAATTACACATTGGTTGAAAGGTGCACGCGAGATATGGTCTTAGGTGGGATGATCAATGCTAGAATGGCGATTCAATAATTAATAGTCTAAGAATGAACCATCGATCGTTAACTTCAAAGCAATAGGGTTGCTAGAAGTACAGAATCCAAACAGCACCGCTCACTTGTTGGTATCCCGGTTAGAATCAACACGGGAACCAAGAAAGAATGGTGATGGTGAGAAGTATCACTATTTCAAGAATTCTTAAGGCACGGAGCAATCCTCAGAACATCCTTGACGTAAAAGACAATAATACTTCAAGGTAGAATATAACCCAAGGTAGATAGTAAGGAAATTAAGGTACAACAAAAAACATGAACAAGTTTGTGTTGGGGGGAGGCAAGAATGTTGTCGATGATAACACAAATCATTGAGGGGCAAGGATGGTATTTCCCATCATAAATTCGATTGATATCCTGGAAGAGCTCAGAATGTTGATGATGATCACGATGCAATTGTCAAGAGATTTCATGAAGATGTAATCGATCGGCGATGACATCAAGTCAAAGGAATGATGAAGCGAAAGGTTATTGGAACCACGGGTACGTCACTAACTCGGAATCAAGCTAGTTGTTCAAGGTGAAATGATATGACAAGGAAAGTTGATGTAAGCTTAGCTCATTGTCGAATATTGTGCTCTGGGAAGGACCAGGTAGCATAGTTAAAAAGTTGCATGATAATGATATAGCCGATCACGCTAGGAATGACTTGAAGGATTAATAAACTCATAAAAAATGAAAATTACTTAGAGTCATTTCATCAGAGTGCGGAAGCAATTCACAGACACAAAATGATATTATATCAAGGGTAACTATTATTACAAGAAGCTTCCATGATAGGATCTACATCGTTTCCATGGGCATGAACACAAAGTCCAAGCTCGACTCCGACTTCTACAATGCATAATCTTTCATTCACTTCTCGCGTTTGATGAAGTTGTAGTGTTGAAATTTTATCTGGCAAAATACCAGAAGAGTATGACTTGTGAAAACTCTCGGATTCACACGGATTAGGGAAGGCATAGGTTCAATCCATCGGGTCATCTTAGGAATATATACCGCAACTTCAAGAATATAATAAAACATGCTTGAGAAATCAGAGAATACAATTTCCCAAAGGCATTATATATATCCGTGGAAAGGCTCACAAGGTTATTGAATATGAAGGAAGTTGTCGGATGAAGTCCAACAAAGGATCTGGTGGTCCACAAGGGATCTGATGTGAGTATGGGTACTCAACAAGAAGAAAAAGAATGCAAGGAGATCAGAATATAGAAGCAACTGACTAACTCAAAGCTCAATTGCAAATGAATTATGAATTCCATGTCAAGGGATCAGAAGCAACTCTCTGATTAGAGATGGATAAGTTGATTAGCCGTAGGGGTACAATCGATGGCAATTTGATTGGTCGAGAACCAGCTCCTATTCAAAATGATGTCTGCGCCGGAAGGATGAATTCTAGGATCTAATTGAGGATTGCGAGCATTCACAACTTATTGAATCAATGGACTCAAAATGATAGTGACAAAGGATGCCAATAAGATTACTATACTTATGGGATTAACCATAATGCAAGCAAGCAAGAATTTCAAAAGCAATAGACCGCTAAGGATTTTCGGAAGATCGAATGATGTTTCGAAGACTTTTGTGAAACACATGAACTACTGGTGATGAGCGGATACTCGATAAGTGCGAGGAATTATCTGCAAGGGTATTCATGTGGAAAAGAACTGCAGGGCAGTAGGCACAAAGTATTCTCAGAACAATAGAGGGAATTTCGGTGTATCTTGTAATAACAAGATCAACTAGCACTAGTAGAAAACAGGGCTTTGGTCACGGGGCAATATTCACATTAGTCTCGGTTCAGTCACGAACCGGGACTAATGTGAGCATTGGTCCCGGTTTGTGCAGCTAGGGCATTAGTCCCGGTTCACCTGAGCCCTTTAGTCCCGGTTTGAGACACGAACCGAGACTAAAGGGTGTGATGCCCTTTAGTCCCGGTTTGTGTCTCAAACCAGGACTAAAGATTAGACCTTTAGTCGCGGTTTGAGACAAAAACCGGGACTAAAGGGTGCGATTCCCTTTAGTCCTGGTTTGTGTCTCAAACCGGGACTAAAGGTCCCATTTTCAAACTCTACCCCCCCCCCCCGGATTGCCTTTTTTTGTTTTTAAAAAATCAAAAGAAAATGATAAAAACTTCAAAAAATAAAATCCTTCGAGAGATAGTTATATTACTACATCTACTAGTTAGGAAAATTTAAAAACTTAAATTTGGACAAGTTTTGCAAAAAATGTAGGGAAAATGTAAAACGGCCGGAAAAAACGTATAATATATCAAAATGTTCGGAACGAAAATCCGCATCCGATGGAGATGGCATACGGCTTGTTTGCAAATTTTTAGAATCCACAAATTCTAAAAGGAAAAAAAGTTATGCTCAAATTTCAGGGTTTTTTTTGAATTTTTGTTAAATCTGGTCAAACTATGGTCAAACTACTTATTCAAGAGGTATTAGTGTTACTAAATAATTATTCAAGAATATTAGTGTTACTAAATAATTATTTCAGTTTTTTTGAATTTCGGTCAACTATGG
This sequence comes from Triticum urartu, assembly GCF_056163025.1. Taxonomy (NCBI): domain Eukaryota; kingdom Viridiplantae; phylum Streptophyta; class Magnoliopsida; order Poales; family Poaceae; genus Triticum; species Triticum urartu. Next base: position 219,953,854 of record NC_141879.1, on the reverse strand, counting down.
TCAAACTATGGTAAAACTACTTATTCAAGAAATATTAGTGTTACTAAATAATTATTGATTTTTAGAACAATAGTTTCAAACTCAAACAGTGAAATGTGTGACTTCATGCTCAAGCTAAATTCCTGAGGGTTAATAGGATTGACATCTTACTATTGTCAGGAAAACAACAAGTGTAGACTTGGAAACGAGGGAGAATAGAACCCGGAAGTTAAGCGTGCTCAGGCTGGAGTAGTGAGAGGATGGGTGACCGTTCGGGAAGTTAGATGATTTGGAATGATGAGGGATGATTAGAGATTAAAGGTTAAATTGAGCAGTGATGAGGGGTGATTAGAGATTAGAGGTTAAAATAATTCAGAAATTTGAAATTCAAAAAAAAATTCAAAAAAAATTTAAAAAAAATTCAAAAAAAATCATAAAATTTCCTTTAGTACCGGTTGGTGTTACCAACCGGGACTAAAGGTGGACCTCCAGGCAGCGGCCACGTGGAGGGCCTTTAGTCCCGGTTCCAGTTAGAACTAGGACTAAAGGGGGGGGGCTTTAGTACCGACCCTTTAGTCCCGGTTCCAGAACCGGGACTAAAGGCCCTTATAAACCGGGACTAAAGGCCCTTTTTCTACTAGTGTAGGGATGAATGTATGAACGACAAATGTAGGTAGTTATCCATAAGGATACATCGGTGGTAGGGAATTATAAAAGCGATGGCACATAGTCTCGAGAGAACATCGTAGGGTGTCTACGGAATCTCTTGGTGAAACAAGCGATCGTTCGGAACGAGGGGCTCTTTGGGAGAAAGTATTTACGAGAACCTAGAGTTAGAGTTAGCAAGATCATTTAACCAGAATAGGGGAGAGATAAGAGTCCCAGAGTATAGACGAGGAGTAAAAGATCCTAATACCACCCAATGTTGACATGGGCCCATGGGCCGTACAGCCATGTTAGTAAAAGAGTCTTCATCGACTAGACTCAACATCGACCAAGGAGTGTGGAAGGGGGATTGCTACAGGCAATCGGCTCTGATACAACTTGTGGCGCCCCGATTTGACCGTACACTAATCATACATGCAAATGTGTACAATCAAGATCAAGGACTCACGGGAAGATATCACAACATAACTCTAGACACAAAATAAAATAATACAAGCTTTATATTACAAGCCAGGAGCCTCGAGGGCTCGAATACATAAGCTCGAATGCACAAGAGTCAGCGGAAGCAATAATATATGAGTACAGACATAAGTTAAACAAGTTTGCCTTAAGAAGGCTAGCACAAAAGCAACAACGATCGAAAAGGCAAGGCTGAGCGAGTCCTGGACTAAGGGGTCCTCGGGCGTCCGGCCTGTTATCCTTTGGGCCGGACTGATGGGCTGTGAAGACATGAAGGCCAAAGACTGCACCGTGTCCTGATTGGACTCTACTTGGCGTGGAAGGCAAGCTTGGCGACCAAAGATTCCTTCTTATGTAACCGACTCCATGTAAACCATAGATCCCCTCGGTGTCTATATAAACCGAAGGGGATAGTCCGGAAAGGACACCACATATACTCATTACCATACCCATATAGGCTAGACTTCTAGGGTTTAGCCATTACGATCTCGCGGTAGATCAACTCTTGTAATACTCATATTCATCAAGATCAATCAAGCAGGAAGTAGGGTATTACCTCCATAGAGAGGGCCCGAACCTGGGTAAACATCGTGTCCCCCGTCTCCTATTACCATCAATCCTAGAAGCACAGTTCGAGACCCCCTACCCGAGATCCACCGGTTTTGACACTGACATTTCTGCTTTCATTGAAAGTTCTGCTATGCCGTCGATAAAAGGTTCGATGGCCCCTTCAATCGTCAATAATGATGCTGTCCAAAGAGGAACCTTCCTCCCCGGACATATCTTCGTATTCGGCGGCTTCGTACTGCGGTCCAACTCGCTTGGCCATCTGGAGCAGATCGACAGCTATGCCCCTGGCCATCAGGTCAGATTCGGAATCTTGAACTACGTCATGGATATCCATAAAGACTTGATCTTCGAGGGATTTGAACCTGCGGCGGTCGCTCCCCCTCATCCCATGAACGTGACTTAAATCTGTCATCGGATCACACCCAGGAGATGGTCCCTGCGGCTGCGACAACCTTAGAGCCAAAGCAGATCGAGCCATCCGAGGCCGCAGAGTCCGCGGTGTTGGAGCCGCACATGGACTCGATGCCCTGCAATATTCGCTTTAACGGAACTTCGGACTCGTCTCCGGTTATAAGTTCCGGATTATGTACGCCAACAGACACCGAGCTAGATCAGTTATCGATCTTCGAGTTCAGCGCCGCTGGCATTTTCCAGCACTCGCCTTTGGGTGACATGCTAAAATCTTTCAAGAATTTATCCTTAGAGAAGGACTCACAGCCGAACTATGTCCGGTTCGAGCTAGAGACGGATGATGAGGAATCTTGCTTCCCACCCGCCACCCACTTCATAGCCACCATCGATGACTTAACCGACGTGCTTGACTATGGCTCCGAAGACCCACCATTCACTGGACGTTGGACGGCTACCTCTTCATACGACGTGTACATGGTTGATAGACTTAAAGGATCCGGCGATGACAAAGAAGAGCTAGATGCGAATAAAACCTCCGAGACGCAGACCAAGCGCCGGCAGCCGAAACACCGGTCTAATCCCCGCCGCTCAAAGGAAGGAAACACTGGCACCGGAGAAAATAGTACTCCGGTGACGCCGAAAACAATGAAGGCCCTTTCGGGGCTATATCCGAATAGGAACACAACAGCAGGCAAAACAACCCTGACGAACAGGCCACAGAAGATGACTCGGAGGATGATAGTTACCATCCACCCTCCGGGGAGGAGACAAGCCTTGGAAATAAAGACTTCATCGTGCCTGAGGATCCTCTCGAGCAGGAGCGCTTTAAGCTTCAGCTCATAGCCACTGCAAGAAGCCTGAAAAAGAAACAACGATAGCTTCAAGCTGAACAAGACCTGCTCGTCGACAGATGGACTGATGTCCTAACAATCGAGGAATACGGCCTCAAGCACCCAGCCAAGGGGTACCCAAAACACAGACTGCTACCTCAGTTTGATGAGGAGACAACAGATCCCATACCTCCCTCGCACAATGCGGACCGTCCATTCCGCGGTTGGGATAAAACGGCAACTCAGACCAAACAGCAGCCCGCACCACCACCTCGCAAAAACAGGGACAGACCAACTCGGGACCATACATACGACCTTCGGCAGGAATTGGACAATAGAGCAGGACACACCAGATCTATATACGGATCGTGAGGACGTTTCCATACTCGGGATGACAGCTACCGATTCGGACGTGACAAACTTAATCACACCCGAGCCAATAACCACAGACGGACATCGTCGGAGATACGCCACGACACGACCCGCTATAGAGGCGCCACACACCCTCTCTGCTTCACAGATGAGGTGCTGGATCATGAATTCCCCCAGGGGTTCAAGCCTGTCAATATTGAATCATATGATGGAACAACCGACCCTGCAATGTGGATCGAAGATTTTATTCTTCACATACACATGGCCCGAGGAGATGACCTCCATGCCATCAAATACCTCCCATTAAAGCTCAAAGGACCAGCTCGACACTGGCTAAATAGTCTGCTTGAGAACTCCATCGGCAGCTGGGAGGACTTGGAAGAGGCCTTCCTCGGCAACTTCTAGGGTACATATGTCCGGCCACCCGATGCCGATGACTTAAGCCACATAGTTCAACAATCTAGAGAATCAGCCAGAAAATTCTGGACTAGGTTCCTAACCAAAAAGAACCAGATCGTCGACTGTCCGGACGCTGAAGGCCTAGCGGCCTTTAAGCATAGCATCCTGGACGAATGGCTTGCCCGCCACCTCGGCCAGGAAAAGCCGATATCCATGGCAGCCCTCACAACACTTATGATCCACTTTTGCGCGGGAGAGGATAGTTGGCTGGCTCGCAGTACAAACACAGCCAACGACACAGGACCCTCCGAGGCCAAAAACAGCACCGGCAAGCTCCGGCGCAACAGACACAAACGCCGAAGCAATGGCGATAACGCCGATGACACTACAGTTCACGCCAGATTCAGTGGCACCAAGTTCGGCCAGTGAAAGAAGCCCTATAAAAGGAGCAGCGGAGGACCATCCAGCTTGGACGGCATACTCGATCGTCCTTGCCAGATACATGGCACCCCAGACAAACCGGCCAACCATACTAACAGAGATTGCCGGGTATTTAACCAAGCCAGCAAGGTCAATAGCAGAAACAAGGAAGGAGAATCACAAAGCGAGGACGATGACGAGGAGCCTCGGCAGCCGAACACTGGGGAGCAAAAGAAATTTCCCCCTTAAGTCAAAATGGTGAACATAATATATGCTACACACATCCCCAAAAGCGAGCACAAGCGCGCACTTAGGGATGTCTACGCGTTAGAGCCAATCACCCCGAAAGTGAATCCGTGGTTGTCATTTCGGATCACCTTTGATCGCCGAGATCATCCAACCAGCATTCGCCACGGCGGTTCAGCCGCACTGGTCCTTGACCCAATCATCGACGGATTTCACCTGACATGAGTCCTAATGGACGGGGATATCATCCTCAACCTGCTCTATCAGAATACAGTACGTAAAATGAGCATCGACCCCTCACGGGTCAAGCTCATGAAGACTACCTTTAAAGGAGTCATACTAGGCGTAGAGGCCCGTTGTACGGGCTCAATAACACTAGATGTAGTATTCGGTTCCCCGGATAACTTCCGAAGCGAAGAACTAATCTTCGATATTGTCCCATTTCGCAGTGGCTATCACGCCTTGCTTGAAGGAACCGCATTCGCTAGATTCAATGCGGTGCCACATTACACTTATCTCAAGCTCAAGATGCCCGGCCCACATGGCATCATTATAGTAAATGGAAACACGGAACGCTCCCTTCGTATAGAGGAGCACACTGTCGCCCTAGCAGCAGAAGTACGGAGCGGCCTTCTCAAGCAGCATTATAATCTGGCTGCCAAGCCCCTAGACATCATCAAGAGGGTCCGGACCACACTGCAGCAGGATAACTCAGCCCATCAAGAGATGAATTAGCAATTTGACCTCCATCCTAGCCCCGATGAGGCAATGGGACTAATATCATGCGTACATAAACTACGCACTCAAAACCCTGTGGGAATTGACGGAGGCATAACTCGTTCGCGATCCACTTTACGGCTCGACCGACCCTGGGATTCGCATGCTTTTACCCTTTTTTTTACGAGTTTTCTTCTCTTTTGAAGGTCTATGCGTACAACCCGCTTGCAGAACACACCAAGGACGCAAGGAGCTCTGGCTTACAAGGGAATCCCCAGGTGGTCTCTACTAAACGATTGCCATACTTGCTTTTCATACCCGCACGTAGCTCGCCCTTGGTTGTGGCAGGTTAAATAGCCCTACTTGCTTATGGCATTACTTGTACAAAGTACGCCTTGACGTACTAGTTACATCACAATGGTGAATACACGGTAGCGTCAACTTATTATTCCATTTTTCCATTTACTCACCTCGGTATTAATTACTCACTACACACGTACACCATGGTACGTATTACTATGCCAGGGGCTTCATTACACCCAACACTACGACAATAAAAAGTCTAAACACTTTTATAGTATAGTTCGGCACCCCGAACTTATAGCATTATATGCATCGGCTCCGAATCATGTCTTTGGTCAATAGTTGGGTTGCCCGGCTCCTGTGCTTGCCACGTTACGTTCCGCTATATCGGCTAGGGTAGTAAAGGGAGAACTACTGCGATTGTGTCCCGGTTCTTCCGGACAAGCACCTCAGTATAGAAAGCCGAAAACTGACTATCATGATGCGGCGAGAGCCGGTCAGCTGTTCGAGAGGTTCCAAATTGTTAGAGATTTTTTTCCGCTTCTTGCGAAGAATCGGTTCCCCCGATTAGGCGTGCATAGCGCCCCTAATTCGGTCTGCCGAATACCAGCGGCTTCGCCAACTTTCTTAATTGTCAAACTCCTATGGCTAAGTGAGGGCGGTAAAGGCCGCATAGTCTGATTGCCTTGTTCGTTGCGCTAAACACCTCTAAGGACCAGAATGTGGAGTAAAACGTGTTTAGATTTATCCCGAACACCCCCGTACTATCTACGTGGGGGCAGAAGCCGACGACTGGTCAACCCTCAAAGTTAATAAACGGCCACACAAGAGGTAAATTTAAATCATAAGCATTATACTACATAACACCATTGTTCCATATTACAAGGCAAGGTAATACACATGTTCTCATGGGAATATGATATCCTTCGAACATTGCTCCTCCACAAGGCAGGACCCCTCCAAGACACCATCAAAATAGTGCTCGGGCCGACGATGCTCCTTGCCCTCCGGCGGCCCCTCGGTCATTAGCTTCTTGGCATCCGGCTTCGCCCAATGCGTCTTAATGCGATCAAAGGCCATACACGCACCTTCAATACAGACCGACCGCTTCACGGCTTTGAGCCGCGGACAGGCACTCACAAGTCGTTGCACAAGCCCAAAGTAGCTACTAGGTATGGGATCGGCAGGCCATAGCCGAACTATCAGGTCCTTCATGGCTAGCTCTGCCAACCTATGCAGCTCGACCAACTGCTTTAGCTGGTCGCTGAAGGGCACCGAATGTTCGGATCCTAGATATTGGGACCAGAATAGCTTCTCCGTAGACATCCCTTCTTCGGCTCAATAATGCTCGGCATCATTTGACACACTGTGCGGCAGATCTGTAAACGCCCCTGGAAAATCCAAATTCAGGATAAGTACAAGGAACGTTTCTTCTACACACTTGCTATGCATGGTGAAAGATTTACCCGTCGTAATCTTCTTGGCCGCCTGAATTTCCTGGAGGGTGCTCTGGGCTTCGGCTCGTGCATCCTGCGTGCTCTGGCGGGCCTATGCCAATTTGGACTCTTGCACCATGCAATCGCGCTCCAAGGACTCAAACCTCTCTATCGCGCCCTGGAGCTGTTGCTGCGCCTCGCCAACCCGGGCCTCGTGCTCCTCGCGCGAGGCGTGTTCCTTGGCCGCTTTGTCCTCAGCCTCGGCTAGCGCCGTCTTAAGGGCCGCCACCTCGGTCATGGCCACTAATAAAGTTTATGACACTTTAGTCCATCTGGACTACTCATTTTTTTCGAAATGTACGCACAGGTTACTACATACCTTGGCTATCTTCCAGCTGCTTCTTCACGAGGCCGAGCTCCTCCTCGGCCCACTCCAGTTCCCGCTTCAGTCCGGAAACTTCCGCAGCATGAGTAGTGGCAGCCTGCAGCGATACCTGCTTATTCACACAGACAACTCATGTTAGACTCCTGCGATATTTATTCTCGATCCTCAGTTTGGCTTTTCCTCCCGAACACCAAACAGAGCATCAGGGGCTACTATCTATACGGTGATATTTTTCCTACAATCACATTACTTACCTCAAAGCCCGTTAGAAGGCTGGTGCAGGCTTCGGTCAGTCCGCTTTTGACAAACTGAACCTTCTCTATTACCGTGTCCATAAGGACACGATGCTCATCCACGATAGAGGCGCCTCGTAGCGCCTCCAGCAGATTATCCGGTGCCTCTGGTTGGACAGAGGTCACCGGTGGAACAGGCACATTCCCTCCACGGGGGGAATGCCGTTTGCTGGACCCCGGTGCCATGTAGATCTCCGGAATGTCATCCGGCTGAGGCCCGTAGGGAACTCGGGCCCCGTCACCAGTCCCCGTGGGGACTTTTTTCCCCATATGTCCGGCGGCCGAGGAGTCATCCTGGGACGTCACCCCGATGGTCTCCGGAATCTCCCCCCGGCCTGGGAAAGTCTTTTTGGACACCACCTCATCATCACCCTTTGGTGAGATGGAATGAGCGGGTGGCGGACACATGCTAGCCATCTCCTTTGAGTCCAACGAATCCTCTGTCGAGGATCGCGGGGAGCCATCGCGTGCCGGACTGCAATGACAAGGTTTAAGATGTATCAATATTACAAACCAAGAAGGCCAGATGTTTTTGATTCTGGTACTCACGAGGCAGCCCGAGGCTTGGTCCAGCGAGGTCGCTCCAGACTGCTATCAACGTCCCACGCGGAGTTATCCGCGAGGGAGCCTCTCCCCCTCTTGGGCGCCTCCGCCTCCAAACTCATGGAGGCCTCCCTTTTCTCCCTTCCTCCCGCAGGAGGGGAGTCGCCTCCCTCCTCGTCATCATCATCGGCGGCTGAGGGGTCTATCTCATCGTCAGACGAGATTAACAAGGTGCTCCTTTGGCGAAGCCCACTCCTGGTCCCCTTGGCCGTGGTTTTGGCCTTCTTCTCTGGTACGTCGTAAGGCGCCGGAAATAGCATCTTCGTAAGGAGTGGGATTTCTTCGTCTTCAGGCAGCGGAGCCGGACTATTAATCCGTCCCGCTAGGTTGACCCAGGCCTGGAAAATAAATTGATAAGAAGGCTTAGTATCCTTCCTCGAAGTGTGTCCTTAAAGACTATACCTTGATGGCTTACCAAATTGGCCTGACGCTTAAAGTTGAGCCCGCGATCTTTGGTCAAGGGTGGCGGTGTTTCGCTGCCCTTGAAGAGCACCTTCCAGATATCTTCGTGTGTCGTGCCGAAATGCCTTAGCAGCGTTTGGTGCTTGGCCGAATCGAACTCCCACAAATAATAGGTCCGGCGCTGACACGGAAGGATCCGGCATACAAGCATGACCTGGATCACATCAACGAGCTTGATCTTCTGGGTTACCATATTTTGGAGGCATGTTTGTAGCCCCGTGATCTCTTCCAAAGATCCCCAGGTCAGGCCCTTTTCTTGCCAGGAGGTAAGCCGCATCGGGACTTCGGATCGGAATTTGGGAGCCGTCACCCAGTTGGCGTCGCGTGGCTCGGTGATATAGAACCACCCCGATTGCCATCCCTTCATCGTCTCTACAAAGGAGCCTTCGAGCCAGGTGGTATTGGGCATCTTGCCCGCCATGGCACCTCCGCACTCGGCCTGTTGGCCGCGCACCACCTTTGGCTTTACATTAAAAGTCTTTAGCCATAGGCCAAAGTGAGGTGGGATGCGGAGAAAGGCTTCACACACAATTATGAATGAGGAGATGTTGAGGATAAATTGGGGGCCAGATCATGGAAGTCCAACCCATAGTAAAACATCAATCCATGGACAAATGGATGAAGAGGGAATCCCAGCCCATGGACGAAGTGTGTGAGAAACACAACCCTCTCATAGGGCTCAGGGGTGAGGACGATTTTCCCTTTTTCCGAGAGTCGGTGAGCAATCTCCTTGGCTAAATAGACGGTAGCTCCGTGATGTTCTTCTTCCCAACGGAGGAGGCCATCCACTTGCCTCCAGCTCCGGATCCAGACATGATTAGAGTGCCTTCTCGAATGAGGAAAAGCTAAAGCTTGGGCGCTAGAGCTCGAGGATGGAAGGAATGAAGAGGAAGGGTGTGGGTAAAGGGAGAGTGTCCTTATCCCCTTATAAAGGCCGCGAATACCAAGCGCCTCCCCACTCGTCCTAAAAACCCGCCTATTCCCAAGGGCTGTATAAACGGCACGGTTGGGTTACCCATGCCCGCATTGATAAGAATCCCCCGATAAGGGGACACGATATCTGCTTTGACAAGACTTGCCAATGGCAACCGCATCTCAAATTATGGAGCGGCAGACGAAAAGCGGTTCGAAATTATGACCGGATAAATGTAATGTCGTGTTCTGAAAAGCTGTCAGCGGATAGAAGTCATGTGAAAATATTCTCTCTGCGGCTATGTGTGGTATGTGACAGGTCCGGATACTATCATCGCATCCGAAGACTATCTTGGAGTTCGGAGAAAGGGGAACCCGCCTTGCAATTTCGAAGACAATCTGCACTCTGGACTCCTCGTCATTGAAAGCCAGGTTCAGGGGCTACTGAGGGAGTCCTGGACTAAGGGGTCCTTGGGCGTCCGGCCTGTTATCCTTTGGGCCGGACTGATGGGCTGTGAAGACATGAAGGCCGAAGACTGCACCGTGTCCGGATTGGACTCTACTTGGCGTGGAAGGCAAGCTTGACGACCGAAGATTCCTTCTTATGTAACCGACTCCATGTAAACCCTAGATCCCCATGGTGACTATATAAACCGAAGGGGATAGTCCAAAAAGGACACCACATATACTCATTACCATACCCATATAGGCTAGACTTCTAGGGTTTAGCCAGTACGATCTCGTTGTAGATCAACTCTTGTAATACTCATATTCATCAAGATCAATCAAGAAGGAAGTAGGGTATTACCTCCATAGAGAGGGCCCTAACCTGGGTAAACATCGTGTCCCCCGTCTCCTGTTACCATCGATCCTAGACGCACAGTTCGGGACCCCCTACCCGAGATCCGTCAGTTTTGACACCGACAAAGGCCTCCTGCCTGGGACCTCCTAACTACTCCTCAAAGTCGAACTCCACGTAGAATCATCCTCGGGATCCTCTGGCTCCCGGACTCCATCATATGATCGCAGTAACCGGGAAAAGGGGAAAAAGAAGTAGGAAAGCAACCGTGAGTAATCAACCAAAGTACTCACAAGCAAGGATCTACACTACATATGCATTGGTATATACAAAAGGGGTAGTGTATGTGGACTGAACTGCAGAATGCCAGAATAAGAGGGGGATAGCTAGTTCTATCGAAGACTACGCTTCTGGCAGCCTCCATCTTGCAGCATGTAGAAGAGAGTGGATGGTAAGTTCACCAAGTATCATCTTATAGCATAATCTTACCCGGCGATCCTCTCCTCGTCGCCCTGTTAGAGAGCGATCACCGAGTTGTATCTGGCACTTGAAAGGTTGTGTTTTATTAACTATCCGGTTCTAGTTGTCATAAGGTCAAGGTACAACTCTGGGTCGTCCTTTTACTGAGGGACACGACTATTCGAATAGATAAACTTCCCTGCAGGGGTGCACCACATTTCCCAACACGCTCAATCCCCTTTGGTCGGACACAACTTCCTGGGTCATGCCCGGCCTCGGAAGATCAACACATCGCAGCCCCACCTAGGCACAACCGAGAGGTCAGCACGCCGGTCTAAATCCTATGGCGCAGGGGTCTGGGCCCATCGCCCATTGCACACCTGCACGTTGCGAACGTGGCCGGTGAGTAGACCTATCCTCCCTTATACAAGAGCAGGTGTTCCAGTCCAACCCGACGCGCGCCGTTCAGTCACTGACATCACGAAGGCTTCGGCGGATACCGCGACATCGAGTGCCGATAACTGTTCCCACGTAGTTGGTTGGTGCATATAGGCCAGTGGCCAGAGTCAGATCAAATACTTAGATCTCGTTAAGCATGTTATTTTGAAGTGACCGCGGACGCCGACCAGGGCCAGGCCCACCTCTCTCCTAGGTGGTCTCAACCTGCCCTGTCGCTCCACCACAAAGTAACAGTTTGGGGCCGTCAGGAACCCAGGCCCACCACTACCTGGATGGAACCACCTACCCCTTCAGCCCCCAACATCGGAATCACTTGCGGGTACTCTACGAGCCGACCCGACTTTAGTCACCACCTATATAGTATGTATGTATATATGTATATACCCATGATCACCTCCCGAGTGATCATGGCCCAATAGTATAGCATGGCAGACAGACAAGAATGTAGGGCCACTGATGGAATACTAGCATCCTATACTAAGCATTTAGGATTGCAGGTAAAGGTAACAACAGTAGTAGCAAGGACATGCTATGCATCAGAATATGATTAATGGAAAGCAGTAACATGCTACACTATTCTAATGCAAGAAGTCGAGAGAAGAATAGGCGATATCGGGTTGATCAAGGGGGGGCTTGCCTGATTGCTCTGGCAAGTAGGGGTCGTCAACAACATAGTCGATCGGGGCACTAGCAGCAGCGTCAGTCTCGTAGTCTATCGGAGAGAAGAGGGGGAAGAAACAATGAATACAATGTAAACAGATACATGTCGATGCATGAAATGATAAGTAACGGTGCTAGGTGTACCCTAACGCAGTAGGAGGTGATAGCATCGAAGGGGGAAAACATCCGGGAAAGTATCCCCGGTGTTTCGTGCTTTCAGACAGATGAACCGGAGGGGGAAAGTTGTGTGTTCGCTATGCTAGGGATGTGTGGCAGACGAACGGCTGCGTATTCGGATTCGTCTCGTTGTTCTGAGCATCTTTCATGTATAATACTTTTTCATCTGACATACGGATTATTTTCTATTAATTTTCAAAGGTTTAAACAATTTCTAAAATTTCTGGTTTTATTTTAATTTGTTTTAATCCAAGTCGACCAAGTCAACTTTGACTAGTTAAAAGGGCAGGGAGTGGCCCACATGCCATAGGTTGTACCTAAACAAATAAATAAAAGTAATTTAATTGAAAGGGACCCACATGTCATCTACACATTACTAATCAAGTGATTTGATTAACCTAACTATTCCTAGATTAATCTAACTTGGCCGTCCATACTAGGCACTAGCATGTTGGCCGAACATGCTAGGCACGCATGCACGAGAGTGCATAGCGGCACTGGCCTACGACGGCAGCAACAAGCAGTAGCCAAGAGCATCAGCGGTAGGGATTAGGAGCAGCAGCGACAGGGATTAGGAGCAGCAGCGATAGGGATTAGGAGCAGGAAGCAGCAGTAGTGGCGGAATGAGCAGCAGCAAAGCAGCAAGCGCGCGTAGCAAGCGATGAAGAGCAGCAGAACGCAGCAACAGTTCCCTGCGGGAGGCACGCGGGCGTGGGCGCGCGAGCAGTGAGCGGCATGCGCACGGCAAGGCGTGGTTATGGAAGTCCAGGGCGCGGGCCGGGCACGTCCATGGGCAGGGGGCGCGGCCAGGGAGGTCCGTGGGGTGGAGACAAAACATGGTGAGCGCGAGGTCGACGACGGCGGCCTATGGCGTCTACAAGGACAAATCGAGTACCGGAAGGGGGGAACCGGCGGAGAGGCTCACTGTGGGTCCGATGGAGCACTCGAGGAGGCCAGTGAGGTTGCGGTGGTGTAGATTGACGGCAACGACATGCGGTGCCCGAAGCAGAGAAGACGAGGTTGATGGCGATGGCTACGCAGCTCCCCTCCTAGTTCCGATGCCCGGAACGGATGCGGACAAGCGCGACGAACGTCCAGGACGTGCTCCCGCCCGTCGGAGAGGTCGGTGGACACGTCAACGACTGCGAGGAAGTGGTGACCGCGTGAGCTTGCGAACTCAAAATTGACCCACAAGAGAGGGGGGACGATGGGGATCCAAGGGGAATGGGAGAGGGCAAACTAGGGTTTCGGGGGAACACCTAAGTAGGGTTGGGGAGGGGCACGTGGTGGCCATCCACCTCAATGGCACCGTGGATGTGTGCCACGACCTCCCCTGCCTCCCCATCCTGTAGCAAGAAAGGAGATGGCCTGCTAGGTGGGCTGGGCCGCACTGTGGCTTCGGTCAGGCCAAGTTATAGTAGCACTTCTATCTTTCCCTTTTTTTGTATTTGTCTTAACTAGTGTTTTCTGTTTTGTTTTGCTGGCCAATGATCTTTGTTTAATTATGAGATTTGGCATATAAATAATAGATAGCATTATAGGGTTGCACAAAAGGTTTGGGGCCAAATGGAGTTGTTCAAAAGTAGCCTTGAATTTAAATGGCTCACTTAAGTGTTGTTGGTCCAACTTTAAATACCTTAAGGGAATTTAAAATAATCAAATGATGTTTGTTAATTCATGAAAAATTCTTAGAGAATATTTGGGACATAACGAACATTTTTGTTTTACTGCTCGAACAAATAATTATTTGACTTGTAATTTAATTTGAATTTAAACCAGTTTTGAATCTAAGTGAGATTAGCATCAGTAATCTTTGATGACAAGGCATCATTAATAGGGGATTACTATAGCTTAATTATCCGGGCATCACATTAATGCTTTGCCTGATCATCCTCTCAAGAAAAATGAAATACTTGATATCTTTTATAATGGACTAACCGATGCTTCCTGAGACCACCTGGATAGTTGTGCTGGTTGTGTTTTCAGGGAAAGAACAGTTGATCAAGCTGAAATTACATTAAACAATATGTTGACCAATGAAAATAATTGGACACTTGCTGAACCAACTCCTAAGCCAACTCCGAAGAAAAGGGGTATTCTATTTCTCAGTCCTGAAGATATGCAAGAGGCAAAGAAATCTATGAAAGAAAAAGGTATAAAAGCTGAAGATGTTAAGAATTTACCTCCTATTGAAGAAATGCATGGTCTTAATTCATCACCTATTGTAGAAACACACGGTCTCGATAACCCGACAAAGGTAGTAAAGGTAAACTCTCTCTCTATATATATATATATATAATATATATATATATATATGATAAAGCTGAAATCCCTCCTGCTAAGTTTGCTAGCCAATGTTTGGATGAATTTGATAACTTTATGGTTAAGCAAGAAGATTTTAATGCTTATTTTGGTAGACAACTGAAGCGCAATGCTTATATGATTGAACACTTGGGTGATTATATGTCTAGAGTTAAAGGTGAACTTAAACTCATTAGTAAACATGCTTCTATGGTTACCACTCAAGTAGAACAAGTACTTAAAGCTCAGAATGATTTGCTCAATGAATTGAATAGTAAGAATAATGACTTTGCTATTAGAGTTGCAACTAGAGGAGGTAAAGTGACGCAGGGACCTTTGTATCCTGAGGTCCACCCTAAGAGAATTGAGCAGGATTCTCAGAGAAATAACGTTGATGCACCTAGTCCTTCTAAGAGGAAGAAAAAGAAAAATGATAGGACTTTGCATGCTTCTAGTGAACCTGTTGTAGACACACTTGAGAATCCTAATGATATTTCTATCTATGATGTTGAAACATAATCTGGTAATGAACATGAACCTAGTGATAATGTTAATGATGATGTTCATGTTGATGCTCAACCTAGCAATAATAATGATGTAGAAATTGAACCTGATGTTGATCTTGATAACCCACAATCAAAGAATCAATGTTATGATAAGAGAGACTCTGTTGCTAGGAAGCACGGTAAAGAAAGAGAAACATAAAGTTATACCTATCCAATGCCTTTTCCTCCTAAACCATCCAAGAAAAAGGATGATGAGGATTTTGAGCGCTTTGCTGAAATGATTAGACCTATCTTTTTGCGTATGCGTTTGACCGACATGCTTAAAATGAATCCTTATGCTAAGTATATGAAGGATATTGTTACAAATAAGAGAAAGATATCGGAAGCTGAAATTTCCACCATGCTTTCTAATTGTACTTTTAAGGGTGGAATACCAAAGAAACATGGAGATCCAGGAGTACCAACTGTACCATGCTCCATTAAAAGAAACTATGTTAAAACTGCTTTATGTGATCTTGGAGCCGGTGTTAGTGTTATGCCTCTCTATTTATATCGTAGACTTGATTTGAATAAGTTAACACCTACTGAAATATCTTTGCAAATGGATGATAAATCAACTGCTATACCTGTCGGTATTTGTGAGGATGTGCCAGTTGTGGTTGTAAACGTTACTATTTTAACGGACTTTGTTATTCTTGATATTCCCGAGGACGATAGTATGTATATTATTCTTGGAAGACCCTTTTTGAATACTGCAGGGGCTGTTATTGATTGCACCAAAGGCAATGTCACTTTTCATGTTAATGGTAATGAGCATACGGTACACTTTCCGAGGAAACAACCTCAAGTCCACAGTATCAATTCTATTGGAAAAATTTCAACAATCACTATTGGAGGTTTTGAATTTCCTCTTCCTACTGTCAAGAAGAAATATGATATTCTTAGTATTGGGGACAAGCATATACCCGTTGAGGTAACCTAGTGTTATTTGAAATTTCTCCAGTTCCATGTTATTCAGCCTTGTTAGCGGATTCCTTTTGAAGAACATGAGATGGATGAAGTTAGAAGGCACAACCTTCTGTACCCTCTTTTTATTTTCTGTTATTTATATTAAATAAAGCAAAAATAGTAATTTCTATCAGTTTTCTGAATTATCCATGCAATAAAAAATACCTTGAAAATAAAAGTTCTCCAAATGCCCTGAAAATTTAATATGATTTTTCTGGAATATTTGAGAATATCTGGCACTAAGAACACACCGGGGGGAACAAGCACCTGGCCACGAGGGTCCAAGGCGCGCCCACCGCCTGGGCGCGCCCCCTGCCTCGTGGGCCCCTGGTGGCCCCCTCCACTTATTCCAGCCACCACACACTCCTTCTTCCTCCCCAAAAAATCACTATCCAGCTCAAACCCGAGTTCTTGCTCATCTTGCTGCCATTTTCGATCTCCTTGCTCAAAACTCCAGTCACGAAACTGCTTTGGGGCATTGTTCTTCAGTATGTGACTCCTCCAATGGTCCAATTAGTTTTTGTTTTAGTGCTTTATTCATTGAAAATTTTTGCTGCCTAGGAGACCCTGTTCTTGAGCTTGCATGTCAAATTTATATGGTCAAAAGTAGTCTTAATGCATGATATAGTCTCTATGCACTTGTGGGGATAGTTGCTATCAATTTTGTTGAGATTGGTTCACTTTTATTTTGAGTTGCTAAAAATTTCAGAAATTTTCAGAAAAAGATGAAGAGATTTTTGAGGGGCTTATCAAGCCGAAGCTCGAAGGATAAACAAAGTGAAGAGAACAAGAAGCCCAAATATAATCTCCCTCATACTGCGGAGGTTCGGCCGTGTGAGTGGCCTTGTGATGATTTCTTGAGAGAAGCCGGGATTCATGAAGATTTTTATTATTTGGCTGAGAATGCAGGCCTCACCGCCTTCTTCCATGACCAACGCGAACACTATCTCTTACTCACCAATATCTTTGTCCAAAACTTTCATTTCCATGCTAGGAGCTCACCACCTTCGGTGGAATTTTATTTATATGATGAGCATAAGGAGATGTCACTTCGTGATTTTTGTCGGGTTTGTTTGATACCTTTTGAGGGTAGCATAGAGGAACCATATCGTGATCATGTGGAGGGATTTATTGATATGATTGTTGTAGGGGAAACGAGGAAAGTTTTCGATGCAAGAATCACTAGCATGCATTTTCCTGTTCTACGTTACTTTTCAATATTTGCTAGTAGATGCTTAATTGGTCGCGGGAACTATGTGAACCTTAGTGCTCCTGATATTGTTATTTTGTGCCATGCCTTGTTTCAAGATACTACATTTGTTTTTGGCGCTCTTGTTGCTAAGCGGTTAAACCTAAACTGTACTAAGGGCCCCGTCCATGGAGGCATCTTTGCCTCGCGCCTAGCTGCACACTTTAACATACCTATCAGAAATTATGAGAAAGAGGAAAAGTTGCTGCCTAATATTTTTCTAGATTATAAGAGCATGGGAGCACATGACTTTATTGTTAAGAATAAGAAGAAGTTGCTTAACTATAGACTAATTTTTGGTAAGAATAACTTTGAGACTATTACCTTACTTGATCCCTCTTTGTTTAACATATTTTCAGGCAAGTACCTTGTTTTACCGGAGGACGTTTATGTAGACTAGAGTGTGACACCATCTCCAGAGCCAGAGCGGGAACCACCCCAGGACCCTTATCGACAGTCAGTTTATCAGTGGAATCAGGAGGAGATTACCAACCAGTGGCATCTAGAGGACACTCCCCCTTACACCAGAGAGGGCTACCCTGATCCATGGGCATAGACCAACTTAGGCCAAAAGCCTAAGCTTGGGGGAGTACGTATTTCTCACCGACATTACATTCATGTTCACACACTCATGCTAGTTGTCGGTGCTCATACTTTTTCACTATATCATCCATGATAGTTTATTTCCTTTTTAGCTTTATTCGTGTGTGCCTTAATAAACCTTAAGAAAAACCAAAAAAAATTAGTTGTAGCTTTTAGTTGGTTTACTTTCCATGCCTGTAGTAGTAGTAATTAAAAATAAAACCCAAAAAGTTTTCTCGTTCTTCTTTTGCTTGTTGGGAGCTTTCTCGTGTAAATAGTTTTGTTCCTTTTCTTTAGGGGTCGAGAGGAGAAGACCATAATGAAAATGTTGAGTGGCTCTCATATCAATTATTGTTGATCTAACAAAGAGCCCATATTACCTTGTCTTCTCCCATGAATTGAATACTTGCAGATTCCAGCTTAGTCCAATGCATGTGCACTATTATTATCCACACTATTCAGTCATGCAAGTGAAAGGCAATAATGATGATATATGATGAACTAATTGAGATGAGAAAGGCTGGTATGAACTCGACCTCTCTTGTTTTTGTAAATATGATTAGTTCATCGTTCCTCATTCAGCCTATTATGAAAGAATCATGTTTGCAACAACAATTAGAGATTGTAGTTGCTTATGCCATGCTTAATTAGCTAGGATTTTATAATGGTTCACCTAGCGTGCCAACATGCTATTAAAATGGTTATGATGTGGTATGATAGGGTGGTATCCTCCTTTGAACGATTCCAGTGGCTTGACTTGGCACATGTTCACGCATGCAGTTGAAACAAAATCAACATAGCCTCTATGATATTTATGTTCACGATGAAGTATATCCTACTCATGCTTGCATTCGGTGTTGATTAATTTTAATGCATGTTCATGACTGTTGTCGCTCTCTAGCTGGTCACTTCCCAGTCTCTTTCTAGCCTTCACTTGTACTAAGAGGGAATACTGCTTGTGCATCCAATTCCATAAACCCCAAAGTTATTCCATATGAGTCCACCATACCTACCTATATACGGCATCTACCTGCCGTTCCAAGTAAATTTGTATGTGCCAAACTCTAAACCTTCAAATAAACATCCTATTTTGTATGCTCGAATAGCTCATGTATCAACTAGGGTTGTCTGTATCCTCCATGCTAGGCGGGTTATTCTCAAGGGGAGTGGACTCTGCTCCTCATTCATGAGAAAATGGCTGGTCACCGGGATGCCCAGTCCATGCTCAAATCAAATCAAAATAATTGCAAACAAAACTACCCCCGGATTGTTGTTAGTTGGAGGCACCCGTTGTTTCAGGTAAGCCATGGATTGATGCTTGTTTGTGCTGGGGGGTATAAACTTTACCATTCTGCTTGGGAACCGCCTATAATGTGTGTAGCATGGAAGATATCGAGATCTCTCGGTTGTTATGTTGACAATGAAAATATACCGCTCAAAATATTATTCATCTCTATTTCAAAACCGAGCTCTAGCACCTCTACAAATCCCTGCTTCCCTCTGCGAAGGGCTTATCCATTTACTTTTATGTTGAGTCATCATCCTCTTATTAAAAAGCACCAGTTGGAGAGCACCAATGTCATTTCCATCCATTACTATTAGTTTGCATTGAGTATAACTTGACTGGATCTCTTTTACCATGAATTACAATGTCTAGTCAGTCCTTGATCTTTAAAGGTGCTCTGCATTTATGTTTTGCGGTCTCAGAAAGGGCTAGCGAGATACCATCTTGTTATATCATATTATGATTGTTTTGAGAAAGTGTTTTCATCCGAGATTTATTATTATTGCTCGCTAGTTGATTATGCCATTGATATGAGTAAACATGAGACCTAAATGTTATTGTGAATATGGTTAATTCATAATCTTTGCTGAAAACTTGAATGCTGGCTTTACATATTTGCAAAAACAGGAGCAAACAGAGTTTGTAAAAGTTTTTCTTTATCACTTTCAGTTTATCAACTGAATTGCTTGAGGACAAGCAAAGGTTTAAGCTTGGGGGAGTTGATACGTCTCCGGCGTATGTACTTTTCCAAACACTTTTGCCCTTGTTTTGGACTCTAACTTACATGATTTGAATGGAACTAACCCAGACTAACGCTGTTTTCAGTGGAATTGCCATGGTGTTATTTTTGTGCAAAAATAAAAGTTCTCGGAATGACCTGAATATCAACGGAGATTATTTTTGGAATATATCAAAAATACTAGAAGAAGAATCCACGTCAGGGGGGCCACACCCTGTCCACGAGGGTGGGGGGCACGCCCCCCTGCCTCGTGGGCCCCCTGATGCTCCACCGACCTCAACTCCAACTCCATATATTCGTGTTCGGGGAGAAAAAAATCAGAGAGAAGGATTCATCATGTTTTACGATACGAAGCCGCTGCCAAGCCCTAATCTCTCTCAGGAGGGCTGATCTGGAGTCCATTCGAGGCTCCGGAGAGGGGAATCCATCGCCATCATCATCAACAACATTCCTCCATCACCAATTCCATGATGCTCATCGCCGTGCGTGAGTAATTCCATCATAGGCTTGCTGGACGGTGATGGGTTGGATGAGATTTATCATGTAATCGAGTTAGTTTTGTTAGGGTTTGATCCCTAGTATCCACTATGTTCTGAGATTGATGTTGCTATGACTTAGCTATGCTTAATGCTTGTCACTAGGGCCCAAGTGCCATGATTTCATATCTAAACCTATTATGTTCTCATGAATATATGTAAGTTCATGATCCTATCTTGCAAGTCTATAATCACCTACTATGTGTTATGATCCGGCAACCCCGAAGTGACAATAATCAGGACCACTCCCGGTGATGACCGTAGTTTGAGGAGTTCATGTGTTCACTATGTCTTAATGCTTTGGTCCGGTACTCTACTAAAAGGAGGCCTTAATATCCCTTAGTTTCCAATAGGACCCCGCTACCATGGGAGGGTAGGACAAAAGATGTCATGCAAGTTCTTTTCCATAAGCACGTGTGACTATATTCAGAATACATGCCTACATTACATTGATGAATTGGAGCTAGTTGTGTGTCACCCTATGTTATAACTGTTGCATAAATAATCGCATCCGACATAATTCTCCATCACCAATCCATTGCTTACGAGCTTTTCATATATTGTTCTTTGCTTATTTACTTTTCCGCTGCTACTTTTATAATCACTATAAAACCAAAAATATTACTTTTACTACCGTTACCACTACTATCATATTACTTTGCTACTAAATACTCTGCTGCAGATATTACGTTTCCAGGTGTGGTTGAATTGACAACTCAGCTACTAATACTTGAGAATATTCTTTGGCTCCCCTTGTGTCGAATCAATAAATTTGGGTTGAATACTCTACCCTCGAAAACTGTTGTGATCCCCTATACTTGTGGGTTATCAGTGCGCGCGAGAAGTCTACATATGGAGGGGGCTACTGAGCGAGGCACAAAGACACAATGTTTGAGAGAGAAACCAATTGACAGATTACGATCAGATCGAGTTGTCACCCTTCTATTGTCATTGTTGGGGTGGGGGGAGGGGGATGGAGAGAACGACGTATCGAGAGTGTGCGCGGTAGGCACAGAGGCACAACTAGCGAGTGTGTGTGTGTTTGAAAGAGGACTAGATAGATTATTATCAAGATCGAGGTGCCACCCTACTCCTTCGGTTTCGGGTAGTGTGTGTGCTTGTGTGTGTGTTTGAGAGAGAAGCCAATCGATAAATTAGTATCAATATCGAGGTGTCACCCTACTCCTTCGGTGTTGGAAGTGTGGGTGTATGGTTGTGTGGGTGTGGGTGTCGGGGGGGCAGTGACATTTACATATCTCTACTCTTCTGAAAAACAAAGTTTGTGATGATGGTGTTCCTGCCATCCTGCAATATAGGCCATCCGATTTATATCTGGCGGATATGAAGGAAACTATGGCAATTTTGCAAAAATGTACGCACACCCCTCTCCACATTTACAAATAAGGCATTCCCTCATTCATCCTTTTCTCCCACAAGATAAACTACTCATAAAAATGCATCTTGATGTTCCGTGCAACGCATGGGAATCTTGCTAGTAGGGAGAAGGAGTTTGTGTGACACATATCTAGCTATATTAAGGGATAGGTAGATAGCATTTGTGCGAGGCATACTTAAAGCATCACGAAGATAAACAAAACGGTGTGCATGCAAATGCAAGCGTGTATGTGTGTGTGTCTGTGTGAGAGAGAGAGAGCGAAATCTCAAAACAAAAGGTGCTCTGCTGGAATCCCATTGCATGTATTCATATGGTTCCAGAACTCAAGTTAACCTTAGGCATATGTGTGCGAGACATTATTATACTTTCAGACATTAGTGGCTGTGGGTGGGCGGAATTAAAGGGGTGGCGTGTTCGACAGAGAAAGCATGTGAGAGAGATTGCACAATTCATTCACGTATCACTATCTAGCGATCGTGGACGTGCATCGCTTGAACATAAATCATTACTTCATATCGTGGCCAAAGGTACAATATCGATTCAACGCTATAAAGATTGGACACTCACGTATCACATTTTTTCTATTTAAATAAACCTTTTCAGTTGTGCATGCCAAAGTTATAGTGATGTTTCTTCAAACAACCAATGTAGCTATCATGTACAAGCACCATTGTTACTCTTGCATTCAAAATCATTAGTCTTGGATGATTTAAGGTTCTATTATGAAGTAATATATGTAATATTCATATATGAATTCAACGGGTACGCAATTTATGAAATGGAGGCTATGTAATCATATGAGGTAACACTTTTAAGTAGCGGACTACAATATCCATTTATTTTTTGTGCGCCTCTACACTAACACGTCAATGCATTATGTTTAAAGTAAATAACCAATTGCACTTAATTATCTTTACACTAGAAATACATAGGCTGAGCGTTTGATCCCCTTTTTTGTGAACACGCCACTACACCCGTACGCTTGGCCGCGCCCGTGTGAACGTCCAAGTTATCCGCGCATCATCCCTAGTTATTGTCTTTTTTCTGGGGTGGACTTCACACCAGTTATTAACTGCTGACGCGTGCCCGTGTACACAGTCTCGCATGACCTTCCTGCTAGCATGGTCCAAAATTAGTTAAAACTGGATACGAATGATCCCGCGGGCGGCAAAATCTCCCGCCTCCTTCTAAAATTTCCGCCACCTTATTCTTTAGCGTGCGAAATTCCCCATTTGTCCTTGGTGCACGGAAACCAACAGTTAGAATACCGCCCTCATCTACATAATAGGTCAGGGCTGCTTTGGTAAATTCCGTTTCCCCCCACTACACGGCACCCCCATTTCCTCTTCCCCTCCCGCGAAAACGACTAAGTCCACAGCACTAGAGCATCTTACATCACGCCGTCCGTACTTCATCGGCCTTTCTTCCCTCCCCTCTCGAAACCCTAGACTGCTCATCCACCGGCGTACTAGAGCCCATTCACTGCCAGCGGCGTCCACCTCGTCCGATCTAGCCCTCCCACCTCCCCTAGAAACAAGTAGACTGCTCATCCACCACTGTACCACATCCCATTCAGTGTCGGCCATGTCCACGGCACCGGATCTGCTTCGCCAATACTCTCGTCAACCACACCGCATCTGCAGCGGCTCATTCGTACACCCCATCGGAGACGCTTCGTCCATCCCACGGAGCTGCCCCACCGACGCCCTCGTCGACGGCCTCTGATCCTCTTTGCCGACACATTCCTCAACCCTACCGGAGCTGCTTCGCCGACACCATCGTCAACCCCACCGGAGTAGCTTCGCCTATACCACTCTCAACCCTACCAGTGCCGCTTTGCCAACTCACAAGTCCACAGCCTCAGATCCGCTTCCTCGCACCCTCATCCAACCTACCGGAGCAGCTTCTGACGCCCCGCCCACGGCCACAGATCCGCATCGTTGACACCATCCTTAACCCAACCACCGGAGCAGCTTCACCTACACCCTCGTCCACGGCCACAGATCCGCTTCGCCCACACCGTAGTCCACCCTATCGGAGCCGCTCCACAAACACCATACTCAATGGTCCTATATCTCCTTACCGGACACCAACAGCTAGCGCAGTGTCATCACCTTTGAAGTTTCTAACCAGATTCCCACCGTCTGGCAAGATGCCAAGCACCCGCCACGTCCTAGGTACTTATCACCTTTAAACCCGTCCAGCATCACCTGCCCGATGTACTTCAAATATACTAGCAGGTCGCTGTTACCTGTTATGCAGTTGGCAAAAACTACAAGGACGATGTTTCTTCTGGATCTAACAGCTAGGCCAACCAAGATCCTGGACTGAGGCATTGCTATGATCTTGTAAGTGCATCTCTCTCTCTCTTGTATTGTTCTATGCCTGCCAGCGTGCTTTGCTAGGAATTTTGACTAGTAGCCCCCTTGTGCAGACAATGATTTCTACTACTGGCTGCTAAATTAGATATGTAGATGTCATACATGATACTACCTCGTACCTCCGTTCCTAAATATAAGTCTTTCTAGAGATTCCACTATAGGCTACATACGGAGCAAAATGAGTGAATCTACACTCGAAAATGCATCTATATACATCTGTATGTGGTCCATACCGGAATCTCTACAAAGACATATATTTAGGAACAGAGGAAGTACATTACACAAAATCGTAGGTGGCATGTAGGATTTCTAGTGCACTACATTAGGCTCCCTTAGAGTGCTTGCTAGTCCAGCACACAGAGTCATGGCTAGTTTATGCTACGCACACAATCATTAATTGGTGGTTTAAATATGCGCAAGGGATATGCAATGTATTATCATGTAGAGATGTCTGAAATTAGACGTGTCAACTTGCAGATAGGGTTACATAATGAGAAAGTACAAAATGTATGTGGCAATTTCATGGAACATCGCAAAAAAGGAGAGGCAACGGCGAGCCTATACAATGTGCTATGGTACGTCACTCCTCCATTGCAATCATCGTGACATGTCATTTGTATGTCAGTTCTATTGGCCAAGTTTCTTAGGGACAGTTATTCCGAGTTATCCTAAGAAAATAAGCACCTATGAATATAAACTCCATGTAATAAGCCAACCAGTTCTTTTCATTGCGTTTTCAGCTTATCTTTGGTATGATCAGTGAAAAGTCTAGATTGCATTATATTTTTTTCATTTTGCTGTCCATATGAAAATTAATTTGACTTGCAAACATCACAAATTGAACCCAGTGCAGTAATTAATATGATAGGAAAACAGACCATCACTATTTGCTCAAAATGCAAATACAAAGATACCATCTACTTGGCACAATCTACTTTGGTCAATGTTTTCTATGGAGATCCCATTGCCTAATTTAAACGAAGAATGCATGACCCACATTTAAATGAAGAACAATTATTTATTGAAATTCGATGGTCCAAGTGGCTGGTTATTATCATATAGCAGCACAAATGAAACCATCATACAGCAGCAGCAGCAACTCATAGCAACTCATCATACAGCAGCAGCAGCAGCAGTGTGCAATTCATCATATACCAGCAGCAGCTCATAGCAATTCATCATATAGCAGCAGCAGGAGCAGCTCATAGAAATTCATCATATAGCAGCAGCAGGAGCAACTCATAACAATTCATCATATAGCAGTAGCAGGAGGAGCTCATAGCAATTCATCATATAGCAGCAGCAGGAGTAGCTCATAGCAATTCATCATATAGCATCAGCGGGAGTAGCTCATAGCAATTCATCATACAGCAGCAGCAGGAGCAGCTTATAGCAAACCATCGTATAGCAGCAGCAGCTCATAGCAATTCATCATATAGCAGCAGCAGCTCATAACAATTCATCACATAGCAGCAGCAGCTCATAGCAATTCATCATATAGCAGCAGCAGCTCATAGCAATTCATCATATAGCAGTAGCAGCTCATAGCAATTCATCATATAGCAGCAGCAGGAGGAGCAGCTCATAGCAATGCATCATATACCAGCAGCAGAAGTAGCTCCTGGCAATTCATCGTATAGTGGATCAGAATGAAAATTTCGCAAAAAAATAGTGGAGATCCTCACCTTGCTGGATGAGCTCATCCTTCAACGGCACCTCAAGGCCACGGCCTGGGAGGTGGGTAGGGGGAATCAGGTGCCTTTTGTCGCAGTGTGGCATCAACCGTAGTTGTGCAGCGCCTGCCAGAGTAGTGCGTTGGACGAACCACAGCGGAGCAGCTGCTGGACACCATGAGAATGAGGGGCAGTGCCAGAGGGAGGAGCAGCCAGGGGGATTTTTTCCCCTACCCTCTGTCCATGTAGCCTAGCTGGACAGAGCATCGTCGAGGACCAGGCAAGATGGGACCAGTGGCGACGGCTCGCTGGAGGAACCCTAGTGATGCAGGCAGGGGATCGAGGTAGAGGGAAAGTTAAAGGGGAGAGGAGATGCAAGCAGGCAGGGCAATGAATGCTTGCGTGTTTGTTTTTACTTGAGGGTGAGGTGTGACGCGGTTGTCAGCAGTTGCATTTTGAGTGTAATATAGGTAGACAACAGAGTCATTTCACTATTCCCCTTCCCTTTGATTTTTAGTGAGGTTCTACCCGAAACACCCCCCTCCAAAGAGAAATTAGTTAAGCCCAAGCCCATAACTCAAAAATGACTTCTTTACATATTTTATGGCTTATTTTGACAATAAGCCCTGAAAAGGCGGAATAGAACTGACCCTTAACCTGCAATTCAATTGTGCATGCAATGATGAATCACTCCTGCCTACTATAGTGTACATTTAGGCATCATCATACATGGCATAACCTAATACATGTGCATTCCATTGTAGAATCTGGAATATGCAATGTTTATTTTAGTTCATACGTTGCACATGATATTTAAATGCCCCTTAAATCTGGTCAGTCAAGTGATGGTCTTTAAGACTCCTTCTTTGCTTCTTTTCTTGATATGTAAGATTTGCTCGCACATCTATTCAATTGCTTGTTTGCATCAGCCAGCCATACTAGGACCGTTTGCTTTGATTACTTGCCGTTCTTGACCTAACACTCTAACATAGCTTGTCAACGATTTAAACACTAAGGGCTGCTGTAGTGGGGCCTTTTCTAACTCATAAGTGACATAAAGGTTTGGTTGTACACTAAAGTAGGCTCTCCAAGAGTACCTGGAGATCCAGTTTGAAGGTATGCCTAGTTTTTACATAGTGCAGACATAGTAAATGCTCATTTCATTGTGTGCAAGTGCAAGAGATGTGGCATGTTTCAGTATGTGGTGTTGTTTTGTTATAATCTCATCCTTTTGTGTTCACAGACTGGAAAGTATGCATATTTATCTTCCAAGGAGACGAGTAACTAGTTTGTGTCACTTTGCAGAGGGGGTGCAATGAAGATACGATTGAGGATTTCCAATTACAAGATGTTAGGAAGGAGCCTTGCAAGAGAAGTAGGAGCTGCGCTGAGCCTCTTCAACATGTTAAGGTAAGTCACTGTATCCAACTCAACAGTTCAATTCCTTGTTTGTTTCAGGCATAGTTAATTTGCTCTTTTCAATTGCTTTATTTGTCCTCAGTTAATGAGATGCCCAAAGAATGATGTCTGATGTTGGGTACTTGTATAACTATTAGTTGACATAATTAAAGGCCTTACCATTTAATTAATCTGCCGAAGTGTGCCTGAAGCTTTGAAGTCTATTAACCAACTATTATTGCATGAGGCTCACAATCTAGTTTATACTAGGCTAATGATTGCATAGTTTTGCTTGTTGTAGGATGTTTGTATGAAACCCTCTGTTGTTCATTATGCTCCCTAAGACTTTAATTGAGCTACAGAATGGCCAACTGCTTGCTTACTTCTACACAACGTGCTATCTAAATTTGTAACTTGTCTGTGTTTTGGATTGGGCCCCAACATCATGCTCCTCTAGTGAGCTAAGAGAGATTTCTGTATGCAGGCTGCACTGACTACCTTTTTATAATTTTTAAAATATCACCTGCTTATGCTTCATGACGTGTAACATTATTGTTAGTCCTATTTTGCCATGTACAAAATAGTCTGTCTTGCTCGCTTCACTATTGTAACTATATTTTTTCCCTAGTCATGTGTACTTACAGAAACATTTCAGGATGAAGTGACGTCAACACAAAGATCTGCGAGCAGTGCGGCATGGCCGTTACCGAATGATTATGGATTGGAATTAGAATGTGCTGATGTTCTCGAGCATCAACTAGAGGTGGCAAGACAACGTGTACATGATTCTCAACGTACAATCAACAAGTTGAGACTGGACATGCTAGTATTACATGCAGGAGTCAAAAAAATGGAACAAGACACTGAGGTAACAACGAAGTAATTGGAGATTTTGCAGACTGAAATTTGTGCTATCTAAATCCGGCCAGTCCTATTTTCTGAAGAGATTATAGTTCAAATGCTAAGTTATGTTGATGCGCATCCATGATGTAGGAGTTGTATTTGTCCAGTGTATGTAGTTTGCTATTTGTGTATGCTTTATTATCACTAGTGCCGAACCATAATGCCTAGTGGGTATAATCAGCTGTAATTTCTTTAATGTATAGTGTAGGATTATTCTACATTTCTATGCCTTAGTCTCTTTATTGTATAATGTATGTTTTTTAGAGGTGATAGTATAGAGTAGGATAATTCTTTGAATATGCTATATTGTTCAAACGGGGACCAACTCGCCCAAACGTTGTAGTGACCATAGCCCTTCACAGGCCGTACGATCCATGGGCCATCTACGGGATGGACGATCCATGGCCTTCTATGGCCGTCGGATCCGTGGGACTTCTATGGGCTGTCGGATCCATGGGACTTCTATTGGCTGTCAGATCCATGGGCATTCCATGGGTCGTCGGATCAATGGGCCTTCTATGGGACGTCGGATCAATGGGCCTTCTATGGGTTGTCAGATCAATGGGCCTTCTATGCGTCGTCAGGAATACTTAAAGCATCACGAAGATAAACAAAACGGTGTGCATGCAAATGCAAGCGTGTATGTGTGTGTGAGAGAGAGAGAGCGCGAAATCTCAAAACAAAAGATGCTCTGCTGGAATCCCATTGTATGTATGCATATGGTTCCGGAACTCGAGTTAACCTTAGGCATATGTGTGAGAGACATTATTATACTTTGAGACATTAGTGGCTGTGGGTGGGCGGAATTAAAGGGGTGGGCGTGTTCGACAGAGAGAGCGTGTGTGTTTTTGTGTCAGAGGCTTGTAGGACGGGGTAGAAAGACGAATTCTAACCTTGACGGAGGGAGAGAAATACACGAAGTGCGCGTGTGTGATTCCGATGCCCATAGGAAAATGAGATATGTATGCGTGTGAGAGAGATTGCCCAATTCATTCACGTATCACTATCTAGTGATCGTGGACGTGCATCGCTTGAACATAAATCAATATCTACTTTGTATCATGGCCAAAGGTACAATATCGATTCAACGCTATAAAGATTGGACACTCAGTATCACATTTTTTCTATTTAGATAAACCTTTTCAGTTGTGCATGCCAAAGTTACAGCGATGTTTCTTCAAAAAACCAATGTAGCTACCATGTACATGCACCATTGTTACTCTTGCATTCAAAATCATTAGTCTTGGATGATTTAAGGTTCTATTATGAAGTAATATATGTAATATTCAGATATGAATTCAACGGGTATGCAATTTATGAAAGGCTATGTAATCATATGAGGTAACACATTAAGTAGCGGACTACAATATCCATTTATTTTTGTGCGCCTCTACACTAACACGTCAATGCATTATGTTTAAAGTAAATAACAAATTGCACTAAATTATCTATTTACACGAGAAATACATAGGTTGAGCATTTGATCCCCTTTTTTGTGAACGCGCTACTACACCCGTACGATTGGCCGCGCCCGTGTGACAGTCCAAGTTATCGGCGCATCATCCCGAGTTATTGTATTTTTTCTGGGGTGGACTTCACCAGTTATTAACTGTGGCGTGTGCCCGTATACACAGTCTCGCATGACCTTCCTGCTAGCACGGTCCAAAATTAGTTAAAACTGGATATGAGCGATCCCGCGAGCGGCAAAATCTCCCGCCTCCTTCTAAAATTTCCGCCACTTTAGTCTTTAGCATGTGAAATTCCCCTTTTGTCCTTGGTGCACGGAGACCAACAGTTACAATACCGCCCTCATCTACATAATAGGTCGGGGCTGCTTTGGTAACTTCCGGTTCCCCCCACTACACGGCACCCCCATTTCCTCTTCCCCTCCCGCCAAAACAACTAACTCCACAGCACCAGAGCATCTTACATGACGTCGTCCGTACTTCATCGGCCGTTCTCCCCTCCCCTCTCGAAACCCTAGATTGCTCATCCACCGGCATACCAGAGCCCATTCACTGCCAGCGGCGTCCATCTCGCCGGATCTACCCCTCCCACCTCCCCTAGAAACAAGTAGACTGCTCATCCACCACTGTACCACAGCCCATTCAGTGCCGACCTTGTCCACAGCGCCGGATCTGCTTCGATGATACTCTCATCAACCGCAGCGCATCTGCAGCGGCTCATTCGTACTCCCCATCGGAGACGCTTCGTCCACACACCCTGGGAGCTACCCCACCAACGCCCCCGTCGACGGCCTCTGATCCTCTTTGCCGACACCTTCCTCAACCCTACCGGAGCCGCTTCGCTGATACGGCTCCAACGTATCTATAATTTTTGATTGTTCCATGCTATTATATTATCTGTTTTGCATGTTTATGGGCTTTATTATACTCTTTTATATGATTTTTGGGACTAAACCTATTAACCCAGAGCCCGGTGCCAGTTTCTGTTTTTACCTTGTTTTAGAGTATCGCAGAAAAGGAAAATCAAATGGAGTCCAATTGACCTGAAACTTCACGGAACTTATTTTTGGATCAGAAGAAGCCTAGAAGACTTGGAGTGCACGCCAGGGGATCTACGAGGAGGCCACGAGGCAGGGGGCGCGCCCACCCCCCCTGGGCGCGCCCTCCACCCTCGTGGGCCCCTTGTGCCCCCCTGACGTATTTCTTCCGCCTATATATCTCCATATACCCTAAAAACATCCGAGGGCATAATAGATCGGGAGTTCCACCGCCAGAAGCCATCGTAGCCACCAAAAGCCAATCTAGACCCGTTTCGGCACCCTGTCGGAGGGGGCAATCCCTCTCCGGTGGCCATCTTCATCATCCCGGTGCTCTCCATGACGAGGAGGGAGTAGTTCTCCCTCGGGGCTGAGGGTATGTACCAGTAGCTATGTGTTTGATCTGTCTCTCTCTCTCGTGTTCTTGAGGTGATACGATCTTGATGTATCACGAGATTTTCTATTATAGTTGGAACTTATGATGTTTTCTCCCCCCTCTACTCTCTTGTAATGGATTGAGTTTCCCCTTTGATGTTGTCTTATCGGATTGAGTCTTCAAATATTTGAGAACACTTGATGTATGTCTTGCCGTGCGTATCTGTGGTGACAATGGGATATCACGTGATTCACTTGATGTATGTTTTGGTGATCAACTTGCGGGTTCCGCCCATGAACCTATGCATAGGGGTTGACACACGTTTTCGTCGTGATTCTCCGATAGGAACTTTGGGGCACTCTTTGAGGTCCTATGTGTTGGTTGAATAGATGAATCTGAGATTGTGTGACGCATATCGTATAAACATACCCACGGATACTTGAGGTGACGTTGGAGTATCTAGGTGACATTAAGGTTTTGGTTGATTTGTGTCTTAAGGTGTTATTCTACTACGAACTCTAGGGCTGTTTGTGACACTTATAGGAATAGCCCAACGGATTGATTGGAAAGAATAACTTTGAGGTGGTTTCATACCCTACCATAATCTCTTTGTTCGTTCTTCGCTATTAGTTACTTTTGAGTGACTCTTTGTTGCATGTTGAGGGATAGTTATGTGATCCAATTATGTTATTATTGTTGAGGGAACTTGCACTAGCGAAAGTATGAACCCTAGGCCTTGTTTCAACGCATTGCAATACCGTTTACGCTCACTTTTATCATTAGTTACCTTGCTGTTTTTATATTTTCAGATTACAAAAACCTTTATCTACTATCCATATACCACTTGTATGACCATCTCTTCGCCGAACTAGTGCACCTATACAATTTACCATTGTATTGGGTGTGTTGGGGACACAAGAGACTCTTTGTTATTTGGTTGCAGGGTTGGTTGAGAGATACCATCTTCATCCTATGCCTCCTAGGGATTGATAAACCTTAGGTCCTCCACTTGAGGGAAATTTGCTACTGTCCTACAAACCTCTGCACTTGGAGGCCCAACAACGTCTACAAGAAGAAGGTTGTGTAGTAGACATCAAGCTCTTTTCTGGCGCCGTTGCCGGGGAGGTGAGTGCTTGAAGGTATATCTTTAGATCTTGCAATCGAGTCTTTTAGTTTCTTGTTTTAGCACTAGTCTAGTTTATAAAAGAAAACTATAAAAAAATGGAATTGAGTTTACCTCATACGCTTCATCTTTTTAATATCTATTGTGAGAATAAGGATTCCGATAATTGTGCTCAAGTGCTAGAAGAAGAATGCATTTGAATGTTTGGCACTAAATATTTGAATGATGAGCATGATTGCAATGTTGTTAGTATGAATTCCTTGAATATCCATGGTACTAATGATGATTGCACTAGTTATGATGAAAATGTCTCCTATAAACATGTCAATTTTTGTGGAGTACATTGGGTTTGTAAGTACACACCAAATAGGGAAGATAGATATTGCAAGAGGCATAAGTACTTAGAAACTAAATTTTTGCAAGAAAGGCTAGATGATTGTGCTGAAGATTTAAATTTTCTTGGCCGTACTTGTATACTTTGCAATGAGCAGGGTAATTTAGCTATCCGATGCAAATTGTTTCATGATCTAATCGTGTCCAAAAATTGTGATGACTTGATTTCCCTTGCACATTATAATGAACTTAGTTTTCTTATGGGCTACGAAAAAATGAAACGTATAACTAAACATCTTCCAGAATTTGCCCGTTATAAACTTCTTGGTTTTGATCTAGAGGAAATTTATATGTATTGTGCGGTGAATTGTATTGAAAATCCTTATATTGCCAATTACATGAAGAAAAGAAAACAAATAGAAGATGAAGAGAATACTAATGAAAGGGAAGAGACTTCCCAATATCCTCCTATTATTTCTTATGATGAATCAGGTAACGAGGAGGAGCCTCCTATTCAACCAATCTCATTAATAAGGAGCTCCAAAAAGAGGATTGAACCCACACATGATGTGGTGAAGATGAATACAAGAAAAATGAAGAGAGGTAAAAAGATATCTCTCCCAAATAATGCTGCTCCTATTACTATTGTGACTCATGAAAATATAACTGTGGAAGATAATGATACTTCTTATGATCTTGAAAATCTTTTTGGCACTTGCTTGGAAGAATATGATAATTGCTATACTATTGGTGCTATCTATACTATTAGTGATCAGAGTGATTATGCTTATGATATGAAAAGGCCCAAGCTTGGGGATGCTATGTTTGATGAAGATGATGTTTTTGAGAATATATTTGCTGCAATTAATGTTTGTCCCAAGCTTGGGGATGTTACGCTTAATGAAGATGATATTTTTAGTCTCCCAAGTTTTGATATGCAAATTTATAATGATCATAACAAGCCTCCTACCTATGATGATTATTGTGATGATACTTATGCTATAAAAATTAGTGATTATATTTATAAAACTTGTCATGATTATGATTACCCCTTTTCTGAACATTACTCTTTGAATGTGGAAACAATTTATATTATTCGAGTCTCTTATGATACTCCCACTATTCCGAATGAGAAGAATTTTGCTTATGTGGAGAGTAGTAAAATTTCTATGCTTGTAGATCACGAAAAGAATGCTTTAGGTTCTGGTTATATTGTTGAATTCATTCATGATGCTACTGAAAATTATTTTTAGGGAGGAACATATGCTTGTAGGAATTGCAATAATATCAAGTTTCCTCTCTATGTGCTTAAAGTTTTAAAGGTATGCTTGTTCTGCCTTCCTATGCTAGTTGATTATTGTTCCCATAAGTTGTTTGCTCACAAAATACCTATGCATAGCAAGTGGGTTAGACTTAAATGTATTAGCAATATTCTTCATGATGCTCTCTTTATGTTTCAATTCTTATCTTTTATGTGAGCATCATTGAAATCATCATGCCTAGCTAGGGGCGTTAAACGATAGCGCTTGTTGGGAGGCAACCCAACTTTGTTTTTGTTCCTTGCATTTTTTTCCTGTTTAGTAATAAATAGTCCATCTAGCCTCTGTTTATATGTGGTTTTATGCTTTTAATTAGTGTTTGTGCCAAGTAGAACCTTTGGGAAGACTTGGGGAAAGTCTTGTTGATCATGCTGTAAAAAACAGAAACTTTAGCGCTCACGAGAATTGCTGCCATTTTTATTTGGAAAGTGATATTTAGTTAATTCTTTTTGAAGATGATTAATAGATAAATTCCTCAGGTCCAGCAATTTATTTGAGAACTTTATGAATTCCATAAGTATACGTTTGATCCTGATTACTACAGACTGTTCTGTTTTTGACAGATTCTATTTTTCATGTGTTGTTTACTTATTTTAATGATTCTATGGCTAGTAAAAGAGTTTATAAACCATAGAGAAGTGGAATACAGTAGGTTTAACACCAATATAAATAAATAATGAGGTCATTACAGTACCTTGAAGTGGTGATTTATTTTCTTATACTAACGGAGCTTACAAGTTTTCTGTTAAGTTTTGTGTTGTGAAGTTTTCAAGTTTTGGGTAAGGATTCGATGGACTATGGAATAAGGAGTGGCAAGAGCCTAAGATTGGGGATGCCCAAGGCACCCCAAGGTAATATTAAAGGATAGCCAAGAGCCTAAGCTTGGGGATGCCCCGGAAGGCATCCCCTCTTTCGTCTTCGTTCATCGGTAACTTTACTTGGAGCTATATTTTTATTCGCCACATGATATGTGTTTTGCTTGGAGCGTCATTTTATTTTATTTTGCTTTGCTTGCTGTTTGAATAAAATACCAAGATCTGAAATTATTAAATGTTATAGAGTCTTCATATAGTTGCATAATTATTCGACTACTCATTGATCTTCACTTATATCCTTCGGAGTAGTTCGTTGTTGCTCTAGTGCTTCACTTATATCTTTTTAGAGCACGGTGGTGGTTTTATTTTATAGAAATAATTGATCTCTCATGCTTCACTTATATTATTTTGAGAGTCCTTTAGAACAGCATGGTAGTTTTCTTTGGTTATGAAACTAGTCCTAATATAATGGGCTTCCAAGAGGGATATAATAAAAACTTCCATATAAAGTGCATTGAATACTATGAGAAGTTTGATACTTGATGAGTGTTTTGAGATATGAGGATGGTAATATTAGAGTCATGCTAGTTGAGTAGTTGTGAATTTGAGAGATACTTGTGTTAAAGTTTGTGATTCCCGTAGCATGCACGTATGGTGAACCGTTATGTGATGAAGCTGGAGCATGATTTATTTATTGATTGTCTTCCTTATGAGTGGCGGCCGGGATGAGCGATGGTCTTTTCCTACCAATATATCCCCCCTAGGATCATGCGTGTAGTACTTTGTTTCGATAACTAATAGATTTTTGCAAGAAGTATGTGAGTTCTTTACGACTAATGTTGAGTCCATGGATTATACGCACTCTCACCCTTCCACCATTACTAGCCTCTCTAGTACCGCGCAACTTTCGCCGGTACCTTAAACCCACCATATACCTTCCTCAAAACAGCCACCATACCTACCTATTATGCCATTTCCATAGCCATTCCAAGATATATTGCAATGCAACTTTCCACCGTTCCGTTTATTATGACACGCTTCATCATTGTCATATTTCTATGCATGATCATGTAGTTGACATTGTATTTGTGGCAAAGCCACCGTTCATAATTCTTTCATACATGTCACTCATGAGTCATAGCATATCCCGGTACACCGCCGGAGGCATTCATATAGAATCATATTTTGTTCTAAGTATCGAGTTGTAATTCTTGAGTTGTAAATAAATAAAAGTGTGATGATCATCATTATTAGAGCACTGTCCCAGTGAGGAAAGGATGATGGAGACTATGATTCCCCCATAAGTCGGGATGAGACTCCGGACGAAAAAAAAAAGAGGCCAAAGAAGCCCAAAAAAAGGCCATAAAAAGGGAGAAGGCCCAAATAAAAAAATGAGAGAAAAAGAGAGAAGGGGCAATGCTACTATCCTTTTACCACACTTGCGCTTCAAAGTAGCTCCATGATCTTCATGATAGAGAGTCTCCTATGTTGTCACTTTCATATACTAGTGGGAATCTTTCATTATAGAACTTGGCTTGTATATTCCAATGATGGGCTTCCTCAAAATGCCCTAGGTCTTCGTGAGCAAGCAAGTTGGATGCACACCCACTAGTTTCTTTTGTTGAGCTTTCATACACTTATAGCTCTAGTGCATCCGTTGCATGGCAATCCCTACTCACTCACATTGATATCTATTGATGGGCATCTCCATAGCCCGTTGATACACCTAGTTGATGTGAGACTATCTTCTCCCTTTTTTCTTCTCCGCAACCACCATTCTATTCCACCTATATTGCTATATCCATGGCTCACGCTCATTTATTGCATGAAGATTGAAAAAGTTTGAGAACATCAAAAGTATGAAACAATTGCTTGGCTTGTCATCGGGGTTGTGCATGATTTAAATATGTTGTGTGGTGAAGATGGAGCATAGCCAGACTATATGATTTTGTAGGGATAGCTTTCTTTGGCCATGTTATTTTGAGAAGACATGATTGCTTAGTTAGTATGCTTGAAGTATTATTATTTTTATGTCAATATGAACTTTTGTCTTGAATCTTATGGATCTGAATATTCTTGCCACAATAAAGAAAAATACTTAGAGAAATATGTTAGGTAGCATTCCACATGAAAAATTCTATTTTTATCATTTACCTACTCGAGGACGAGCAGGAATTAAGCTTGGGGATGCTGATACGTCTCCAATGTATCTATAATTTTTGATTGTTCCATACTATTATATTATCTGTTTTGGATGTTTATGGGCTTTATTATACACTTTTATATGATTTTTGGGGCTAACAAATTAACCCAGAGCCCAGAGCCAGTTTCTGTTTTTACCTTGTTTTAGAGTATCACAGAAAAGGAAAATCAAACGAAGTCCAATTGACCTGAAACTTCAAGGAACTTATTTTTGGATCAGAAGAAGCCTAGAAGACTTGGAGTGCACGTCAGGGGATCTATGAGGAGGCCACGAGGCAGGGGGCGCGCCCACACCCTGGGCGCGCCCTCCACCCTCGTGTGCCCCCTGACGTATTTCTTCTGCCTATATATCTCCATATACCCTAAAAATATACGAGAGCACAATAGATCGAGAGTTTCGCCGCCAGAAGCCTCCGTAGCCACCAAAAGCCAATCTAGACCCATTCCGGCACCCTGCCGGAGGGGAAATCCATCTTCGGTGGCCATCTTCATCATCCAGGTGCTCTCCATGACGAGGAGGGAGTAGTTCTCCCTCGGGGCTGAGGGTATGTACCAGTAGCTATGTGTTTGATCTCTCTCTCTCTCGTGTTCTTGAGGTGATACGATCTTGATGTATCACGAGCTTTGCTATTATAGTTTGATCTTATGATGTTTTCTCCCCCCTCTACTCTCTTGTAATGGATTGAGTTTCCCCTTTGAAGTTGTCTTACCGGATTGAGTCTTTAAAGATTTGAGAACACTTGATGTATGTCTTGCCGTGCGTATCTGTGGTGACAATGGGATATCACGTGATTCACTTGATGTATGTTTTGGTGATCAACTTGCGGGTTCCGCCCATGAACCTATGCATAGGGGTTGGCACACGTTTTCGTCGTGATTCTCCGGTAGGAACTTTGGGGCACTCTTTGAGGTCCTATGTGTTGGTGGAATAGATGAATCTGAGATTGTGTGATGCATATCGTATAATCATACCCACGGATACTTGAGGTGACATTGGAGTATCTAGGTGACATTAGGGTTTTGGTTGATTTGTGTCTTAAGGTGTTATTCTAGTACGAACTCTAGGGCTGTTTGTGACACTTATAGGAATAGCCCAACAGATTGATTGGAAAGAATAACTTTGAGGTGGTTTCGTACCCTACCATAATCTCTTCGTTTGTTCTCCGCTATTAGTTACTTTGGAGTGACTCTTTGTTGCATGTTGAGGGATATTTATGTGATCCAATTATGTTATTATTGTTGAGGGAACTTGCACTAGCAAAAGTATGAACCCTAGGCCTTGTTTCAACGCATTGCAATACTGTTTACGCTCACTTTTATCATTAGTTACCTTGCTGTTTTTATATTTTCAGATTACAAAAACCTTTATCTACTATCCATATACCACTTGTATCACCATCTCTTCACCTAACTAGTGCACCTATACAATTTACCATTTTATTGGGTGTGTTGGGGACACAAGAGACTCTTTGTTATTTGGTTGCAGTGTTGCTTGAGAGAGAACATCTTCATCCTACGCCTCCTACGGATTGATAAACCTTAGGTCATCCACTTGAGGGAAATTTGCTACTGTCCTACAAACCTCTGCACTTGGAGGCTTAGTAATGTCTACAAGAAGAAGGTTGTGTAGTAGACATCATTCGCTGACACCATCGTCAACCCCACCGGAGTAGCTTCGCATATACCATTCTCAACCCTACCGGGGCAGCTTTGCCAACTCACAAGTCCACAGCCTCAGATCCACTTCCTTGCACCCTCATCCAACCTACCGGTGGAGCTTCTGACGCCCCGTCCACGACCAAAGATCCGCATTGTCGACACCATCCTTAACCCAACCATCGGAGCAGCTTCACCTACGCCCTCGTCCACGGCCACATATCCGCTTCGCCCACACCATAGTCCACCCTACTGGAGCCGCTCCACAAACACCCTACTCGATGGTTCTAGATCTCTTTACCGGACCCTGACAGCCCGCGCAGTGTCATCACTCTTGACGTTTCTAACCTGATTCCCACCGTCTGGCAAGATGCCAAGCATCCGCCATGTCCTAGGTACTTGTCACCTTTAAACCCATCCAGCATCACCTGCCCAATGTACTTCAAATATACTAGCAGGTCGCTGTTACATGTTATGCAGCTGGCAAAACTACAAGGACGATATTTCTTCTGGATCTAACAGCTTGGCCAACCAAGATCCTGGACTGAGGCATTGCTATGATCTTGTAAGTGCGTCTCTCTCTCTCTCTTGTATTGGTCTGTGCCTGCCAGCGTGCTTTGCTAGGATTTTTGACTAGTAATCCCTTTGTGCAAACAATGATTTCTACTACTGGCTGCTAAATTAGATATGTAGATGTCATACATGATACTACCTCGTACATCCGTTCCTAAATATAAGTCTTTCTAGAGATTCCACTATAGGCTACATACGGAGCAAAATGAGTGAATCTACACTCGAAAATGCATCTATATACATCTGTATGTGGTCCAAACTAGACTCTCTACAAAGACATATATTTAGGAACAGAGGCAGTACATTACACAAAATCGTAGGTGGCATGTAGGAATTCCAGTGCACTACATTAGGCTCCCTTAGAGTGCCTACTAGTCCACCACACGTAGTCATGGCTAGTTTATGCTACACACACAATCATTAATTGGTGGTTTAAATATGCGCAAGGGATATGCAATGTATTATCATGTAGAGATGTTTGAAATTAGACGTGTCAACTTGCAGATAGGGTTACACAATGAGAAAGTATAAGATGTATGTGGCAATTTCATGGAACATCGCAAAAAAAGGAGAGGCAGCGGTGAGCCTATACAATGTGCTATGGTACGTCACTCCTCCATTGCAATCATCGTGACATGTCATTTGTATGTCAGTTCTATTGGCCAAGTTTCTTAGGGACAGTTATTACGAGTTATCCTAAGAAAATAAGCACCTATGAATATAAACTCCATGTAATAAGCCAACCAATTCTTTTCATTGCGTTTTCAGCTTATCTTTGGTATGATCAGTGAAAAGTCTAGATTGCATTATATTTTTTTCATTTTGCTGTCCATATGAAAATTAATTTGACTTGCAAACATCACAAATTGAACCCAGTGCAGTAATTAATATGATAGGAAAACAGACCATCACTATTTGCTCAAAATGCAAATACAAAGATACCATCTACTTGGCACAATCTACTTTGGTCAATGTTTTCCATAGAGATCCCATTGCCTAATTTAAACGAAGAATGCATGACCCACATTTAAATGAAGAACAATTATTTATTGAAATTCGATGGTCCAAGTGGCTGGTTATTATCATATAGCAGCACAAATGAAACCATCATACAGCAGCAGCAGCAACTCATAGCAACTCATCATACAGCAGCAGCAGTGTGCAATTCATCATATACCAGCAGCAGCTCATAGCAATTCATCATATAGCAGCAGCAGGAGCAGCTCGTAGCAATTCATCATATAGCAGCAGCAGGAGCAGCTCATAGCAATTCATCGTATAGAAGTAGCAGGACCAGCTCATAGCAATTCATCATATAGCAGCAGCAGGAGTAGCTCATAGCAATTCATCATATAGCATCAGCAGGAGCAGCTCATAGCAATTCACCATACAGCAGCAGAAGGAGCAGCTTATGGTAACTCATCGTATAGCAGCAGCAGCTCATAGAAATTCATCATATAGCAGCAGCTCATAGCAATTCATCATATAGCAGCAGCAACTCATAGCAATTCATCATATAGCAACAGGAGCAGCTCATAGCAATGCATCATATACCAGCAGCAGGAGCAGCTCATAGCAATGCATCATATACCAGCAGCAGAAGCAGCTCATAGCAATTCATCGTATAGTGGAACAGAATGAAATTTTCGCAAAAAATCAGAGGAGATCCTCACCTTGTTGGATGAGCTCATCCTTCAACAACACCTCAAGACCACGGCCTAGGAGGTGGGGTGGGGGAATAAGGTGCCTTCTGCCGCAGTGTGGTATCAACCGTAGTTGTGCAGTGCCTGCTGGAGTAGTGCGTTGGACGAACCACAGTGGTGCAGCTATTGGACACCATGAGAATGAGGGGCGGCACCAGAGGGAGGAGCAGCCAGGGAGATTTTCCCCTACCCGCCGGCCATGTAGCCTAGCTGGACAGAGCATCATCGAGGACCAGGCAAGATGGGACTAGCGGCGACGGCTCGCTGGTGGAACCCTAGTGATGCAGGCAGGGGATTGAGGTAGAGGGAAAGGGGAGAGGAGATGCAAGCGGGTAGGGCAATGAACGCTTGCATGTTTGTTTTTACTTGAGGGTGAGGTGTGACATGGGTGTTAGCAGTTGCATTTTGAGTGTAACATAGGCAGACAACAGAGTCATTTCACTATTCCCCTTCCCTTCAATTTTTAGTGAGGTTCTACCCGAAACACCCCCCTCCAAAGCGAAATTAGTTAAGCCCAAGCCCATAACTCAAAAATGACTTCTTTACATCTTTTATGGCTTATTTTGACAATAAGCCCTGAAAAGGCGGAATAGAACTAGCCCTTAACCTGCAATTCAATTGTGCGTGCAATGATGAATCACTCGTGCCTACTATAGTCTACATTTAGGCATCATCATACATGGCATAACCTAATACATGTGCATTCCATTGTAGAATCTGGAATATGCAATGTTTATGTTAGTTCATACGTTGCACGTGATGTTTAAATGCCCCTTAAATCTGGTCAGTCAAGTGATGGTCTTTAAGCCTCCTTTGCTTCTTTTCTTGATATGTAAGATTTACTCACACATCTGTTCAATTGCTTGTTTGCATCAGCCAGCCATACTAGGACTGTTTGCTTTGATTACTTGCCGTTCTTGACCTAACACTCTAACAGAGCTTGTCAACGATTTAAACACTAAGGGCTGCTGTAGTGGGGCCTTTTCTAACTCATAGGTGACATAAAGGTTCGGCTGTGCACTAAAGTGGGCTCTCCAAGAGTACCTGGAGATCCAGTTCGAAGGTATGCCTAGTTTTTACATAGTGCAGACATAGTAAATGCTCATTTCATTGTGTGCAAGTGCAAGAGATGCGGCATGTTTTATTATGTGGTGTTGTTTTGTTATAAGCTCATCCTTTTGTGTTCACAGATTGGAAATTATGCATGTTTATCTTCCAAGGAGACGAGTAACTAGTTTGTGTCACCTTGCAGACAGGGTGCAATGAAGATAAGATTGAGGATTTCCAAGTACAAGATGTTAGGAAGGAGCCTTGCAAGAGAAGTAGGAGCTGCACTGAGCCTCTTCAACCTATTAAGGTAAGTCACTGTATCCAACTCAACAGTTCAATTCCATGTTTGTTCAAGGCATAGTTAATTTGCTCTTTTCAATTGCTTTATTTGTCCTTAGTTAATGAGATGCGCAAAGAATGATGCCTAATGTTGGGTACTTGTATAACTGTTAGTTGACATAATTAAATGCTTTACCATTTAATTAATTTGCCGAAGTGTGCCTGAAGCTTTGAAGTGTATTAACAAACTATTATTGCATGAGGCTCACAATCTAGTTTATACTAGGCTAATGATTGCAAAATTTTGCTTGCTATAGTATGTTTGTATGAAACCCTATGTTGTTCATTATGCTCCCTAAGACTTTAATTGAGCTACAGAATGGCCAACTGCTTGTTTAGTTCTACGCAACATGCTGTCTAAATTTGTAACTTGTCTGTGTTTTGGATTGGGCCCCAACATCATGCTCCTCTAGTGAGCTAAGAGAGATTTCTGTATGCAGGCTGCACAGACTACCTTTTTATAGTTTTTAAAATATCACCTGCTTATGCTTCATGACGTGTAACATTATTGTTAGTCCTATTTTGCCATGTACAAAATAGTCTGTCTTGCTCGCTTCACTGTTGTGACTATATTTTTGTGACGCCCCCGATTTGACCGTACACTAATCATACACGCAAACGTGTACGATCAAGATCAGGGACTCACGGGAAGATATCACAACACAACTCTACAAATAAAATACGTCATACAAGCATCATATTACAAGACAGGGGCCTCGAGGGCTCGAATACAAGAGCTCGATCATAGACGAGTCAGCGGAAGCAACAATATCTGAGTACAGACATAACTTAAACAAGTTTGCCTTAAGAAGGCTAGCACAAACTGGGATACAGATCGAAAGAGGCGCAGGCCTCCTGCCTGGGATCCTCCTAACTACTCCTGGTCGTCGTCAGCGGGCATCACGTAGTAGTAGGCACCTCCGGTGTAGTAGGAGTCGTCGTCGACGGTGGCGTCTGGCTCCTGGGCTCCAACATCTGGTTGCGACAACCAGGAAGAAAGGAAAGGGGGAAAAAGGGGGAGAAAGCAACCGTGAGTACTCATCCAAAGTACTCGCAAGCAAGGAGCTACACTACATATGTATGCATTGGTATCAACTGGAATAAGGCTAATATGTGGGCTGGACTGCAGAAAGCTGGAATAAGAGGGGGATAGCTAGTCCTTTCGAAGACTACGCTTCTGGCAGCCTCCGTCTTGCAGCATGTAGAAGAGAGTAGACTGAAGTCCTCCAAGCAGCATCGTATAGCATAATCCTAACCGATGATCCTCCCCTCGTCGCCCTGTGAGAGAGAGACCACCGGTTGTATCTGGCACTTGGAAGGGTGTGTTTTATTAAGTATCCGGTTCTAGTTGTCATAAGGTCAAGGTACAACTCCAAATCGTCCTGTTACCGAAGATCACGGCTATTCGAATATAACTTCCCTGCAGGGGTGCACCACATACCCCAACACGCTCGATCCCATTTGGCCGGACACACTTTCCTGGGTCATGCCCGGCCTCGGAAGATCAA
Source organism: Triticum urartu (assembly GCF_056163025.1). Taxonomy (NCBI): domain Eukaryota; kingdom Viridiplantae; phylum Streptophyta; class Magnoliopsida; order Poales; family Poaceae; genus Triticum; species Triticum urartu. The sequence continues at coordinate 219,910,380 of NC_141879.1, read as the reverse complement.
CACGTCGCAGCCCCACCTAGACCAACAGAGAGGTCAGCACGCCGGTCTAAACCTAAGCGCCCAGGGGTCTGGGCCCATCGCCCTTAGCACACCTGCACGTTGCGTGGGCGGCCGGAAGCAGACCTAGCCTAGTGGCGTTCCAGTCCAATCCAGCGCGCGCCGCTCCGTCGCTGACGTCAAGAAGGCTTCGGCTAATACCACGACGCCGGGATACCCATAACTACTCCCGCGTAGATGGTTAGTGCGTATAGACCAAATGGCCAGACTCAGATCAAATACCCAGATCTCGTTAAGCGTGTTAAGTATCCGCGAACGCCGACCAGGGCCAGGCCCACCTCTCTCCTAGGTGGTCGGAACCTGTCCTGTCGCTCCGCCTCAAAGATCCACACAGAGGGCCGTTGGGACAAAGGTCCTTTCAGCCCCCAATCCGTGAATCACTCGCGGGGGCTCCACAAGCCGACCCGTCTTTAGTCACCACATGTATCATGTATAAAGCATATAGTATATACCCGTGATCAACTCCCGAGTGATCACGGCCCGATAGTATAGCATGGCAGACGGACAAGGATGTAGGGCCACTGATGAAAATACTAGCATCCTATACTAAGCATTAGGATTGCAGGTAAAGGTAACAACAGTAGTAGCAAGGACAGGCTATGCATCAGTATAGGATTAACGGGAAGCAGTAACATGCTACATTACTCTAATGCAAGCAGTATAGAGAAGAGTAGGCGATATCTGGTGATCAAAGGGGGGGCTTGCCTGGTTGCTCTGGCAAGAGAGAGGGGTCGTCAACTCCGTAGTCGTACTGGGTAGCAGCAGCGTCGGTCTCGGTGTCTATCGAGAGAAGAGGGGGGAGAAACAATAAATATTTAAGCAAGCAGATGCATAGTGATGCATGACATGACAAGTAACGGCGTTAGAGGTGCCCTAACGCGGTATGAGGTGATACCGGTGAAGGGGGAAACATCCGGGAAAGTATCCCCGGTGTTTTGCGTTTTCGGGCAGAGGAGCCGGAGGGGGAAACTTGCGAGTTTGATATGTTAGGGGTGAGTGGCGGACGAACGGACTGCGTATCCGGATTCGTCTCGTCGTTCTGAGCAACTTTCATGTTGAAAATATTTTAATCCGAGTTACGGATTAAAAGATATGATTTTCTAAAGATTTTATTAATTTCTGGAATTCAATTAATTAATTATTTAATTCGAAAAATGAATTTATGACATCAGCATGATGTCATGCTGACGTCAGCAGTCAACAGAGTTGACTTGGTCAACCTGACATGCGGGTCCAGTGGGACCCACCTGTCATTCTCTGTTTAGTTTAATTACAGATTAGTTAATCTAATTAGTAATTAGGTTAATCTAATCAGAATTCATTAACTTAATTAATCACTTAATTAATTAATTAATTAACATTTTAATTATTATCTATTTATTTTTAATTTAATTTAATTTTTTTATTATTATTATCATTTTTTTTAAATCATTTTGGGCGTGGGCCCCGTTCGTCATTGGCCCAGGGGGCTTATCGGGCGCGGGTTAACGGGGATGGAGCGGAGCAGAGCCACAGGGCTCGCGGGCGGACCCGGCGAAACGGGGCGGAGCCCCGCTGTGCGGGCATAACCCGCCCAGACAACGCGCCAGAGCTGGCCGCGGGCGCCGGCGGCCAAGGGCACACGAGCGCCGGCCGGAACAGGGCAGCGGGACGGAGGGGACCGGAGCCATGGGCGCGCGTGTGTCGGCAAGCGACAGCGCGGCGTAGGCGGACGGGCGAGGCGCGGTGGCCGCACGCGCAGGCGGCGACGGACGTAGCGGAACGGCGGGGCAGGGCGAGGTGCGTCGGTGCGGGGCGACGGGCGCGGCCAGGGAGCGGCCCGACCGCGGTGAGCGGGGCGACGCGGTCGCGCGGTGACTGGGCCAGGAGAAGGGGAGCTCACAGGGGGGGCGTAGGGATCTGGCAGTGGCTCGGGGAGGAGTTGAGGTCGCGTCGGAGAGGACGGCGGGGCAGCTCCGGCGAGGTGTCGAGGAGGTGGCCGTGGCGGTGGTGGGCAGCAGTGTCGAGGGTGCCGGCGTCGGGTGGTGGCGGCGTCCAGGCGGCAGGGCGCGGATCGATCCGGCGGCTTCGGGATTGGTGGCGGGGCGAGGCGACGGCGGCGATGCGAGGCGGCGCCGAGGACGCGCGCCAGCGTCGAGGAATGGGGGGGGGCGCGGTCGCCGGGGAGAGGCGGCGGGGTCGGCGATGGTGGTCGACGCGGGCGTCGGGGTCGAGGGGTGAGCGCCCCCGATCCAGGACGTGGGGAGGGAGTGGGAAACGGGGGAAGTGGGGGTGGGATCGGGCTAGGGTTTCGGTGAGGGGGATAAGGGGAGTGGGGTGGGCCGGCGTCGGTGGGCCGGCGTCGGTGGGCCGGCTGGGCCGGCGTGGTCGGCTGAGCCAACTGGGCCAAGGGGCCCAGTGGTGGGGGGGGGGGCTTGTGGCCTGCTGGGCCGAAGCCCAGGGGGCAAGGGGGGGTTCTCCTTTTCCCTTTTCTTTTGTCTTGTTTTCTGTTTTCTTTATTATATCTTTATTTCTTTATTTTAGTTGCATTTTAATTTAGTAAAATATACACTTAGTATCTAATTCAATATTTTGACTTAGTCCATAGTCACAAAAAGTCTAGACCCCAAATAACTTAGTTTGACATTTTATTAATCATAAAAGTTATTCAAATAATCATTTTTACTACTGTTTTATTCATCTCATAGTATTTAAACATTTTATAAATGTGTGGTTTTTCCCCAATAATTATCTATGCAATATTTGGTTCACTCCGAACATTTTAGTTTTAATATTTGAAAACTTTTATTGTTTGCCTAATTTTGAATTTGAATTTGAATCGGTTTCGAACTAACTGGAGATTAGCAACTATAAACGAGGTCACGTGGCATCATTAGCAGAGGATCACTGTAGCTTAATTACCCGGGCGTTACAAAACTCCTCCACTACAAGAAATCTCGTCCCGAGATTTAGGAGGTAGAAGGAAACAACGCGGGGTATCCATCACGCAGGCGATCCTCGCGTTCCCATGTGGCTTCGTCTTCAGAGTGATTCGACCACTGGACTTTCAGGAATTTGATCGCCTTCTGACGTGTGCGGCGTTCAGCTTGGTCAAGAATGCGGACCGGATGCTCTTTATACGAGAGGTCCTGTTGCAATTCGAGCACTTCATGATCCACCGCTCGGATTGGATCCTTGAAGCAACGGCGGAGTTGTGACACGTGGAACACATCGTGAACCTGAGAAAGGTTCGGTGGAAGCTCCAGTTGATATGCCACCTTTCCACGCCTTTCGAGAATAGTGAAGGGACCGATATAGCGAGGAGCTAGCTTGCCCTTGATCCCGAAGCGGTGAGCACCCTTCATTGGTGTAACTCGTAGATAAGCCTTTTCGCCAGGTTGATAGACCATGTCTTGGTGATGACAGTCATACTGACTTTTCTGACGTGACTGAGCAGTCTTGAGATTCTCGCGAATAATGCGAACTTGTTCTTCGGCCTGTTGGATAATATCCGGACCGAAGAGTGGGCGTTCCCCAGTTTCTGACCAGTTCAGAGGGGTTCGACACTTTCGTCCATAAAGCACTTCGAAGGGGGACATCTTCAGACTAGCTTGATAGCTATTATTATAAGAGAACTCGGCATATGGAAGAGATTCCTCCCATTTCTTGCCGAATGAGATTACACAAGCTCAAAGCATGTCTTCGAGAACTTGGTTGACACGTTCAACTTGCCCTTGCGACTGAGGATGGAACGCAGTACTGAACGACAGATGAGTCCCCATAGCTTCTTGGAAACTCGCCCAAAACCTTGAAGTGAATAAGCTGCCACGGTCTGAACTGATAACCAGTGGGATACCGTGAAGTGAAACAATTCTGGCCATGTAGAGAGTAGCAAGCTGACTAGCAGTGATTGTCTCTTTGACCGCCAGAAAATGGGCAACTTTGGAAAGCCAGTCAATGACGACAAGAATAGCATCATTACCTTTCTGCGATTTGGGAAATCCAGTGACGAAGTCCATTTCAACATGGTCCCATTTCCATTCAGGAATAGAGATAGGTTGCAGAGTCCCAGCAGGCCTTTGATGCTCTGCTTTGATTCGGCGACAAATGTCACACTCAGCAACATAACGAGCAATGTCCTGCTTCATATTAGACCACCAGAATCTTTGACGAATATCCTGATACATCTTTGTACTACCAGGATGGATGGACAGAGGCGTATCATGAGCTTCTTGCATAACCCTTTTAGTCTTATCCAGGTTTTTCTTCGAACATGGTACCACTAAGCGGCCTTTGAAATACAAGGCGCCATCGTCGACGATCGTGAAGAATGAGGGCTTTCCCCTTTTGAGGTCGCGCTTAATCTTGAGGACTTCATCGTCACATTTCTGTATCCATTTGATGGTGTCCACAAGATCTGGTTTCGCAACCAGGGTATTGAGAGAACCCTTGGAAACAACATGGAGGTTCTGTTTGGGGAAATCTTCGGGAGGGGGAGCGAGTGATCCCGGAGGAACAATATGGAGGTTCAGCCTTCTAAATTCTTCGGTAAGCGAGGGCTGAACTTTATGAACCTGGAGGTGGTTGCAGTAAGACTTGCGGCTCAAGGCATCAGCCATCACATTAGCCTTGCCGGGGGTATATGATATATCCACGTCAAAGTCTGCAACAGTCTCCATCCATCTTTGCTGGCGTAGGTTCAAATCTGGCTGCGTAAACAGATACTTCAGACTTTGATGGTCGGTGAAGATCTCGCAACGATTACCGAGAAGGTAATGTCGCCACTGCTTCAGTGCATGAATGACAGCAGCAAGCTCGAGGTCGTGAACCGGGTAGTTTTCTTCGTGAGGGCACAATTGACGAGAGGCATAAGCAATCACTCTGTGCTCCTGCATTAAGACACAGCCTAATCCTTGGCGGGAAGCGTCGCAGTAAATGACGAAGTCCTTCTTAGTATCAGGTGGTGCAAGCACGGGGGCAAAAGTCAACTTGTCTTTGAGCGCCTGGAAACTTTCCTGACACTTGTCTGTCCAGTCAAACTTGACACCCTTATGCAACAGATTAGTCAGGGGCCTGGCAATCTTGGAGAAGTTCTCGACGAATCGACGGCAGTAGCTGGCGAGACCGAGGAAACTTCGGACTTGCTTGACGTTCTTCGGAGGAGTCCAATCGAGAATAGCTTGAACTCGTTCAGGGTTGACGGCAATACCATCCTTGGAGATGACATGCCCAAGATAGGTTACTTCGGGGAGCCAGAATTCACACTTGGAATACTTAGCATACAGTTGATGTTCTCGAAGCTTCTCTAGCACAAGACGCAGATGTCCAGCATGTTCTTCCTCGTTCTTGGAAAATACAAGGATATCGTCCAGATAAACCACGACGAACTTGTCGAGGTAATCCATGAATATATAATTCATCAGACGAGAGAAGGTGGCGGGAGCATTCGTTAAGCCGAATGACATGACTGTGTACTCATATGATCCATACCGAGTCACGAAGGCGGTTTTTGGGATGTCCTCTTCACGAACACGGATCTGGTGGTAACCCAACCTCAAGTCGAGTTTGGAGAACACTGATGAACCAGCCAGTTGATCATAAAGATCATTGATCCGAGGAAGAGGGTATTTATTCTGAATGGTAGCTTGGTTTATAGGACGGTAGTCTTGGACCAATCGGTTTGTTCCATCCTTCTTCCTAACAAAGAGAGAAGGTGCTCCCCAAGGAGAGCAACTTGGGCGAATGAAACCTTTGACAAGAGATTTGTCGATTTCCTCCTTAAGCTCAAGGAGTTCATGCGGCGGCATCTTGTAGGGTCGTTTAGCTATAGGGGTAGTGCCGGGTTTCAAGTCGATGATGAATTCGACAGCTCTAGCAGGGGGAATCCCTGGAAGTTCTTCTGGGAATACATCTTGGAATTCACGAACGACGGAAACGTTTTCAATGCCCTCGAGTGGTGCAGCGTTCAACGCGTTGAAGGCATAAAGTCGTGCCTCGGCGTTCTGAACTAGATGAGCTTGATAAGCTATTATTTCATCAGAAGGGTGTAGCAAATGGACGACCTTAGTGGCGCAAACTATAGAAGCAGTATGCGCTTTTAACCAATTCATTCCCAGAATGAGATCAATGCTACAGGACTTCAGTACGATGGGAGAGACAAGGAATTCCAGTCCTTCGATTTCTACAGGGACGTCGTTGCAAATCATGGAGGTTCGACATTGGCCCGCAGGGGTGTGTACTAATAGTGAAGCATCCATGTTCTCACATTTAATGTCGTGCAAGCATGCAAAACCTTCTGACATGAATGAATGCGATGCACCTGTATCAAATAAAACGGATGCTGGTACTGAATTTACGAGGAGGGTACCCATCACAGTAGCAGGCTGGTCTTGAGCTTCGCTCAGATCAACGTGGTTGGCATGAACACAACCATAAGACTTGGCATTGTTGCTGCGGGGCTGGTTGCTTCCACGGCCAGTTGCTGGAAGGGCCAGTTGATTCGGGTTTTGGTTGCATTCCCTAGCACGATGCCCTGGTTGTCCACACCTGAAGCACAATCCATTATTGGGAGTGGGAACAGGAGCTTGTGGTGGTGGAGCTGGGAGTCTTGGCCGCCTAGTCGGAGGAGTAGGCAGACGAGGTGCAGCATAGGTCTGCCTTGGGGTAGGTGCATCCGGCTGGTACAAGCTATTGGGAATCCATATCTTGCGCTTCTGCGAGGACGGGCCCGAAGATGAGCCCGTGTCACGGTTGCGCCTGTGAGAGCTCTGGTATTCCTGCAGACCAGTTTCGACATTGATGGCTTTGTTCACCAGAGTGGCGAAATCAGCAAAATCATGCACTAGAAGTGCGAGTTTGATGTCAGCTTGAAGGCCATCCCGGAACTTCTCCTGTCTGCGTGCATCAGTTGCAATGTCCTCTTCAGCATAGCGGGACAAGTCCAGAAACTCCCGCTGATAAGCTTCCACAGTTTTGTTGCCTTGGGTGAGGTTGCGGAACTCACGCTTCTTCCGGTCCATAACTCCCTGAGGAATGAAGCGAGCACGGAAGGCAGCTTGGAAGTCTGGCCAGGTGATGATTGTTCCAGCTGGCAGTGTACGCCTGTGGCTGTCCCACCATTGAGCTGCGGGTCCCTTCAGGAAGAAGGAAGCAAAGGTGACATAGCTGGCAGGGGCTACATCAACAGACTCCATCTCATAGGTGATGTCACGGAGCCAGTCATCAGCATCCAGAGGCTGAGTTGAGCTGCGGTACACTGTTGGGTTCAGGCGCATGAAATCCTGCAGAGTTACTGGGGTTGGCTGCTGGTTCATATTGGGGCGAGGAAACTGAGCCATCATATTCTCCATGAACTGGCGATTCATCTCAAGCTGTTGGATCATACCAGCCATGTACTCAGGCGGTGGTGGGGCGTTGCCACCACGACCACGACCACCTGGTCTAACCATCCTGCTAATATTTAACAGGGGTAGTTCAGCATTGAGGAATTGTAAAAACAAGAATCATTCATGATGAAACATGCACAACGAAAGCAGCACGATAGATACCACATAGTAGTCGGCATATCTTACAAAAGAGATCATGCATAGAGTTCGTTACACAGTGTTCAGTACATAGACTAAGACATCATAGGCGGCACGCAGGCTCGCGGCGAATGCATCTAACACTAATAAGCAAGTCTACGTCAGTCCCATGCGGTACTGCGGAGGTAGGTGTAGCCCGACAGCTGGCAGTGACGCGAAGGGAAGACCTCCATGCGAGTAGCCTGGGGTCCGCGGATACTCTGGTGCGGAACCCGACGCGCAGGTGGCAGGAGAGGGCCCAATGCAGGAGAGTAGCCTCCCACATCTGGCCAGCCGACGCCCTGGGGCATCACGGTCCTGGCTGGGTAGATAGCAGAACGCGACAGCTCCCCAGATCCGACGAAGGGGTGCAACATCGTCAGAGCACGGTAGAGGTGCTGACGTGTGGTGTACAACTCGTGGCGAAGAGCTCGGTTAGCTCGATCCAGCCCATCAGCATGCAGAACCAGGTTCTGATGGTAGAAGGGCTCTCGGGTGACAGTGGAGTAGGCAGCAGTGTAGTAACCCTCCGCACCAACATCGGATGCGATAGCAATGTGCTTGAAGGGGGAGGTGTCCAACTCCTGATACTCGCCACGGAGACGTGTCAGAGCAGCATAAGCAGCATCGTGGACCGCCATATCGATAGTCACTCCAACACCATGAGCAGTGTGCAGCACGGTAGTGGAGTCATACTCTCGAGAGTAGAGGTGGACGATGGCACGGTACTGCTCCTGGTTGAAGTCCTGATACTCCTCATAGACGGTGTACTCAGGGTGCCAGCGATAACCCAGATAGGTCATCATCTCAGCCAACACAGCAGGTGATCCTGAGGCACCAATGGCCGTCGTGTGGCGCACGACCTGCCTCGTGGGTTCCATCTGAAAACATAGATGTTTTCACTGGAGTCAAATGACAATATGGATAATGTTCAAACACATTTCTAAAGAATAACTAGGGCTTATCCAACTTTGGGGTGAATGTCGTAACGGGATCCTAGTGTCAGAGTTAGTAAATTCGTTTAACCCGAGTAGAAGAGAGTTCAGAGTCCCAGAGTAAAGGTCGAGGAGTAAAAGATCCTAGTGCCACCCGATGGCGACGTGGGCCCGTAAGGTACACAGCCAAGTTAGTAAAAGTTTTTGCAATGTCTAGACTCGACTTCGGCCAAGGAGTGTGGAAGGGGGGTTCCTATAGGCAGTCGGCTCTGATACCAACTTGTGACGCCCCCGATTTGACCGTACACTAATCATACACGCAAACGTGTACGATCAAGATCAGGGACTCACGGGAAGATATCACAACACAACTCTACAAATAAAATACGTCATACAAGCATCATATTACAAGCCAGGGGCCTCGAGGGCTCGAATACAAGAGCTCGATCATAGACGAGTCAGCGGAAGCAACAATATCTGAGTACAGACATAACTTAAACAAGTTTGCCTTAAGAAGGCTAGCACAAACTGGGATACAGATCGAAAGAGGCGCAGGCCTCCTGCCTGGGATCCTCCTAACTACTCCTGGTCGTCGTCAGCGGGCATCACGTAGTAGTAGGCACCTCCGGTGTAGTAGGAGTCGTCGTCGACGGTGGCGTCTGGCTCCTGGGCTCCAACATCTGGTTGCGACAACCAGGAAGAAAGGAAAGGGGGAAAAAGGGGGAGAAAGCAACCGTGAGTACTCATCCAAAGTACTCGCAAGCAAGGAGCTACACTACATATGTATGCATTGGTATCAACTGGAATAAGGCTAATATGTGGGCTGGACTGCAGAAAGCTGGAATAAGAGGGGGATAGCTAGTCCTTTCGAAGACTACGCTTCTGGCAGCCTCCGTCTTGCAGCATGTAGAAGAGAGTAGACTGAAGTCCTCCAAGCAGCATCGTATAGCATAATCCTAACCGATGATCCTCCCCTCGTCGCCCTGTGAGAGAGAGACCACCGGTTGTATCTGGCACTTGGAAGGGTGTGTTTTATTAAGTATCCGGTTCTAGTTGTCATAAGGTCAAGGTACAACTCCAAATCGTCCTGTTACCGAAGATCACGGCTATTCGAATAGATTAACTTCCCTGCAGGGGTGCACCACATACCCCAACACGCTCGATCCCATTTGGCCGGACACACTTTCCTGGGTCATGCCCGGCCTCGGAAGATCAACACGTCGCAGCCCCACCTAGACCAACAGAGAGGTCAGCACGCCGGTCTAAACCTAAGCGCCCAGGGGTCTGGGCCCATCGCCCTTAGCACACCTGCACGTTGCGTGGGCGGCCGGAAGCAGACCTAGCCTAGTGGCGTTCCAGTCCAATCCAGCGCGCGCCGCTCCGTCGCTGACGTCAAGAAGGCTTCGGCTGATACCACGACGCCGGGATACCCATAACTACTCCCGCGTAGATGGTTAGTGCGTATAGACCAAATGGCCAGACTCAGATCAAATACCCAGATCTCGTTAAGCGTGTTAAGTATCCGCGAACGCCGACCAGGGCCAGGCCCACCTCTCTCCTAGGTGGTCAGAACCTGTCCTGTCGCTCCGCCTCAAAGATCCACACAAAGGGCCGTTGGGACAAAGGTCCTTTCAGCCCCCAATCCGTGAATCACTCGCGGGGGCTCCACAAGCCGACCCGTCTTTAGTCACCACATGTATCATGTATAAAGCATATAGTATATACCCGTGATCAACTCCCGAGTGATCACGGCCCGATAGTATAGCATGGCAGACGGACAAGGATGTAGGGCCACTGATGAAAATACTAGCATCCTATACTAAGCATTAGGATTGCAGGTAAAGGTAACAACAGTAGTAGCAAGGACAGGCTATGCATCAGTATAGGATTAACGGGAAGCAGTAACATGCTACATTACTCTAATGCAAGCAGTATAGAGAAGAGTAGGCGATATCTGGTGATCAAAGGGGGGGCTTGCCTGGTTGCTCTGGCAAGAGAGAGGGGTCGTCAACTCCGTAGTCGTACTGGGTAGCAGCAGCGTCGGTCTCGGTGTCTATCGAGAGAAGAGGGGGGAGAAACAATAAATATTTAAGCAAGCAGATGCATAGTGATGCATGACATGACAAGTAACGGCGTTAGAGGTGCCCTAACGCGGTATGAGGTGATACCGGTGAAGGGGGAAACATCCGGGAAAGTATCCCCGGTGTTTTGCGTTTTCGGGCAGAGGAGCCGGAGGGGGAAACTTGCGAGTTTGATATGTTAGGGGTGAGTGGCGGACGAACGGACTGCGTATCCGGATTCGTCTCGTCGTTCTGAGCAACTTTCATGTTGAAAATATTTTAATCCGAGTTACGGATTAAAAGATATGATTTTCTAAAGATTTTATTAATTTCTGGAATTCAATTAATTAATTATTTAATTCGAAAAATGAATTTATGACATCAGCATGATGTCATGCTGACGTCAGCAGTCAACAGAGTTGACTTGGTCAACCTGACATGCGGGTCCAGTGGGACCCACATGTCATTCTCTGTTTAGTTTAATTACAGATTAGTTAATCTAATTAGTAATTAGGTTAATCTAATCAGAATTAATTAACTTAATTAATCACTTAATTAATTAATTAATTAACATTTTAATTATTATCTATTTATTTTTAATTTAATTTTAATTTTTTTATTATTATTATCATTTTTTTTAAATCATTTTGGGCGTGGGCCCCGTTCGTCATTGGCCCAGGGGGCTTATCGGGCGCGGTTTAACGGGGATGGAGCGGAGCAGAGCCACAGGGCTCGCGGGCGAACCCGGCGAAACGGGGCGGAGCCCCGCTGTGCGGGCATAACCCGCCCAGACAACGCGCCAGAGCTGGCCGCGGGCGCCGGCGGCCAAGGGCACACGAGCGCCGGCCGGAACAGGGCAGCGGGACGGAGGGGACCGGAGCCATGGGCGCGCGTGTGTCGGCGAGCGACAGCGCGGCGTAGGCGGACGGGCGAGGCGTGGTGGCCGCACGCGCAGGCGGCGACGGACGTAGCGGAACGGCGGGGCAGGGCGAGGTGCGTCGGTGCGGGGCGACGGGCGCGGCCAGGGAGCGGCCCGACCGCGGTGAGCGGGGCGACGCGGTCGCGCGGTGACTGGGCCAGGAGAAGGGGAGCTCACAGGGGGGGCGTAGGGATCTGGCAGTGGCTCGGGAAGGAGTTGAGGTCGCGTCGGAGAGGACGGCGGGGCAGCTCCGGCGAGGTGTCGAGGAGGTGGCCGTGGCGGTGGTGGGCAGCAGTGTCGAGGGTGCCGGCGTCGGGTGGTGGCGGCGTCCAGGCGGCAGGGCGCGGATCGATCTGGCGGCTTCGGGGTTGGTGGCGGGGCGAGGCGACGGCGGCGATGCGAGGCGGCGCCGAGGACGCGCGCCAGCGTCGAGGAATGGGGGGGGGGCGCGGTCGCCGGGGAGAGGCGGCGGGGTCGGCGATGGTGGTCGACGCGGGCGTCGGGGTCGAGGGGTGAGCGCCCCCGATCCAGGACGTGGGGAGGGAGTGGGAAACGGGGGAAGTGGGGGTGGGATCGGGCTAGGGTTTCGGTGAGGGGGATAAGGGGAGTGGGGTGGGCCGGCGTCGGTGGGCCGGCGTCGGTGGGCCGGCTGGGCCGGCGTGGTCGGCTGAGCCAACTGGGCCAAGGGGCCCAGTGGTGGGGGGGGGGCTTGTGGCCTGCTGGGCCGAAGCCCAGGGGGCAAGGGGGGGTTCTCCTTTTCCCTTTTCTTTTGTCTTGTTTTCTGTTTTCTTTATTATATCTTTATTTCTTTATTTTAGTTGCATTTTAATTTAGTAAAATATACACTTAGTATCTAATTCAATATTTTGACTTAGTCCATAGTCACAAAAAGTCTAGACCCCAAATAACTTAGTTTGACATTTTATTAATCATAAAAGTTATTCAAATAATCATTTTTACTACTGTTTTATTCATCTCATAGTATTTAAACATTTTATAAATGTGTGGTTTTTCCCCAATAATTATCTATGCAATATTTGGTTCACTCCGAACATTTTAGTTTTAATATTTGAAAACTTTTATTGTTTGCCTAATTTTGAATTTGAATTTGAATCGGTTTCGAACTAACTGGAGATTAGCAACTATAAACGAGGTCACGTGGCATCATTAGCAGAGGATCACTGTAGCTTAATTACCCGGGCGTTACAATTTTTGCCCTAGTCATGTGTACTTATAGGAACATTTCAGGATGAAGTGACATCAACACAAAGATCTGCGAGTAGTGCGGCATGGCCGTTACCGAATGATTATGGATTGGAATTGGAATGTGCTGATGTTCTCGAGCATCAACTAGAGGTGGCAAGACAACGTGTACATGATTCTCAACGTACAATCAACAAGTTGAGACTAGACATGCAGGTATTACATGCAGGAGTAAAAAAAATGGAACAAGACACTAAGGTTACAATGAAGTAATTGGAGATTTTGCAGACTGAAATTTGTGCTATCTAAATCCGGCCAATCCTATTTTCTGAAGAGATTATAGTTCAAATGGTAAGTTGTATTGATGAGCACCCATGATGTAGGAGTTGTATTTGCCTAGTGTATGTAGTTTGCTATTTGTGTATGCTTTATTATCACTGGTGCCGAACCATAATGCCCAGTGGGTATAATCGGCTGTAATTTCTTTATTGTATAGTGTAGGATTATTCTACGTTTCTATGCCTTAATGTCTTTATTGTATACTGTATGTTTTTTAGAGGTGATAGTATAGAGTAGGATAATTCTTTGAATATGCTATATCATTCATACGGGGGCCAACTCGCCCAAACATTGTAGTGACCATGGCCCTCCACAGGCCGTACAATCCATGGGCCATCCGTGGGATGGACGATCCATGGCCTTCTATGGCCGTCGGATCCGTGGGCCTTCTATGGGCAGTCGGATCCATGGGCCTTCTATTGGTTGTCGGATCCATGGGCCTTTTATGGGCCGTCGGATCCATGGGCCTTCTATGGACCGTCGGATCAATGGGCCTTCTATGGGTCGTCGGATCAATGGGCCTTCTATGGGTCGTCTCATCTACGGGCCTTGTATGGGCCGTATAAGGGGCCATAAACGGGCTAGAGTGGAAATCGTACGTTTTATGGGCTGACCATAACGGGCCGTTAATAGGCCGTATTTGATGATGCTATGAAAATGGCCCAACAGATTAACGTCCACAAACGGGCCGACTATATCCACGGGCTGAATTTGGCCCACAAGCAGAAAAGGCCAGTAATGGTCTGTAAGTAACCGAATGCTGGAAATGACCCGAGAATAAATGGGCCTTGAGAAGGCCGAAAGGTAACATGGGCTGGAAACGACCCAATGGAATAATGGGCCACTAATGGGTATAAAGCGATACACTGTTCATTACGGGCCGGTTTCACCACAGGCCGTTAATGGGCAAGAGTTACAAAGGGACTCATATGGGCCGAAATACGTCATGGGCCATACATGGGACGGAAGTTACAATGGGTGGAATCATATTGGACGGCCCAGATGACGCTATTGGGCCTAATTCCGGTAGGCTGTAACGAGCCGTGAGTTAGCGGGCTGTAAATGGGCTATATGCGAACATGTCGTTAACAGGCTTTCCGTGGGCCGACCTGCCACCTTTTGACCAAGTCAAACGGTCCTGCCTTTTCATAGGAATGGGCCTCTATTGGGTCGTGCCATGCGTCGACGTATCATAGACGCCTTGGGTCCAATGAGTGGATGACATCTGTCCCAACGGTGAGCCGACACGTATTTCCTCCAGCCAATGATGATTTTACACGTCGAAAATCCCCATTGGTCAGGGCTTTTAACGAGTTATCAGATTCAAAACAGGACCCGATAGCCTAACGGCGTTCCGTTACGGTGGATGCCACGTGTCGGTCACCCTTGACGAAAGCACTTATGTGACACGCGATTTATCATCATGGAAGTGGATACTTCCGTGATAATAATTTTGTAATGTCATGAAACACTTGTACGACAGCACAGGTATGACTATCTTGATTCTGTCGTAAAATCGTTATGGATGTACATGCATGACAAAAAACGCGACCTACTGTGACAAACACGTATCATCACGGAAGTGTATTTTTTTGTAGTGATATGTACGGTTATCTGTCTGGTCGCAAACGTGTACATACATACTGGTCGATTCTTCTCTATGTAATGATGAACCATGGCCGAGTAAGTAGCGGCACGTGTCGTAGTTGAGCCCCCGGCGTAGTAGTTCAGGCAGTCCCGTCTAAATCGTGTACACGTATGTATAGCCACATGGCAAAAAATACGGCCACGTACATACATTCGGCGGGATCTCGAACGCGTACTCGTGCATACGAACAGTAGCAACAGCGTCCTATTCATCCGGAGCCAACTGGATGGGTCGGAATGCAGGAAACGACGTTGTGTTCAATGGGAGGCAACCGACTGGGTCGGAATGCGTCATGTTCAATGGGAACCAACCGGCTTGGATGGAACAGCCGAAACGGGGTCTGGCATATTGCAGAACGGAGGAAACGGCCTTCTGTTTCACCAGCTACGGTCGAAACGGGATCCCTTTCATCGGGAGGGGTCTTCCATACTGCAAAACAGGGGAAACGGACTTCTGTTCGAGCCCCTACAGTTGAAACGGT
Source organism: Triticum urartu (assembly GCF_056163025.1). Lineage (NCBI taxonomy): Eukaryota > Viridiplantae > Streptophyta > Magnoliopsida > Poales > Poaceae > Triticum > Triticum urartu. The sequence continues at coordinate 219,895,197 of NC_141879.1, read as the reverse complement.
GTCTTGTTGATCGGGAGGGGTCTAGCGTACCGCGAAATGGAGGAAACGAACTTCTCTTCAAGCGCCTATGGTCGAAACGGGGTCCTCTTCATCAGGAGGGGTGTCACGTACCGCAAAACGTGACTCCACGGGCTACTATTCATCCACCTTATACTGCCTTGCTCCAGCCTATATGGGCTACTATTCATCCACCACCGACTTCCTACAGCCTCCACCAACTATTGTTCATCCAGCCTCCATAGGGTCCTGTTCATCCACCCCAACCGGCTAGGGGTGCGGCAGCCTTCTCGGGGTCATGTTCATCGAGAGGCAACCCAACATTGGCTGGCTACATCTCGCACGGGGGCTCGATCAGCTTCAGTAAGCAGTGGCAGAGATCGATCGCTCGAGTTTAGTTAGCAGCAGCAGTGAACGAATCGCCCGGGTTCAGTCAGCAGCGAAGGAATCACTCGGGTTCAGTTTACAGCCAAGGGATCGATCGCTCGGGTTCAGTAACGTAGCTACTGCAATCGCTCGTGTTTAATAAGCGAACAACACCCTCAGGTTCAGTTAGAGCCAATGCCTCGCACACACATGCGCTTACGTACGAGAGAGACGCGCAAACCACACTACATCGCTCGGATCCGACCACCCGACATAACCAAGAACTCCTAGAAATTTCCTTGCCCTCGCTTCTACCTCAATTTTTTCCGTCATGGACGGCCCAAAGAATGTCATGCAGGTGCATCTCCGGCCCACCCAGGACGAAAATCCCAATTTATATCATGATTTTCTTCATTGAAATAGGAGCCCACCACATTTGTGATGATACGTGTTTTTATCACAATTATCGTCATAGAAGTCTCATAACCATGACAGAAAAAGTTTTCGTTCGGGCCATAATGTCACGTATGTGTATTCTTTTGTATTGATTGGACTGAGGATGTGCTACTAATGCTACATCAAGCCAGATATGTTCCCGGTGACAAAACTATTTCATAGCTCTCTTAGACAAATTAGTGCCATTATTGGTGATGATGCTATGTGGATAACGGAGGCGAAGAATCAACTTTTGAAGAATTTGACTGATGTGGCCGCATCACAATTGTTGATTGGCTCTGGTTCAACCCATTTGGTGAATTTATCAACAAAAACCAAAAACTGAGTCTTCTTTTCCTTGGATGGTTTGAATGGACCAACCATATCAAGCCCCCACACTACAAACGACCAAGTGATGGGAATCATCCGGAGTTCTTTAGCTGGCACATGAGCCTGTCGTGTAAACTTTTGGCATCCATCACACTTGCACACGATATCCTCAGCATCTGCGTGAGTTGTGAGCCAATAGAAACTGTGTCGAAAAGCCTTTCCCACCAGGGATCTTGAGTCAACATGATGACCACAATCACTAGAGTGAATCTCATTGAGGATCTCTCGACCTTCCTCAGGGGAAACACATCATTGGAAAACATCGGTGATGCTTCTTCTGTGCAACTTGCCATTGACAGTAGTCATAGACTTGGAGCACCAGATGATCTGATGAGCAATGAGTTCATCCTCAAGGAGCTTGCCTCGAGTCAGATAAGCTAGATAAGGAACCGTCCAATATGGGATGGCACGAAGAGCAGACACCAACTGTACCTTCGGGTCGGGTATATTGAGATCTTTCTCTAATGGCAGCTTGATGGAAGGATTATGGAGAACATCAAGGAACACATTGGGAGGGACCGACTTACGCTGAGAGTCGATTCATGACAAAGCATCAGCTGACTCATTGAGCTGCTAATCTATGTAGTCCACCTAATATCCTTTAAAATGTCCCGGTATGGTAGTCACTGCTTGCCGATAAGCCACCATGAAGGGATCCTTCGAGTCCCACATTCCAGAAACCTGCTGAGCGACCAGATCAGAGTCGCTCAGGCATCTGAGCCAGCTAAGATTCATCTCTTTATCCACACGGAGACAATGAAGGAGGGCTTTGTACTCAGCTGCATTGTTAGTATAGGGAAACATGTTCCTCAAAACATAGCGAAATTTATCACCTCGTGAGAAAGATAGGATGACTCCAGCCCCCGAGCCCTCCAATTGCCTGGAACCCTCAAACTGAATTGTCCAATACGTGTTGTCTGGCTTCTCCTCGGGAACTTGAAGCTCAGTCCAATCATTGATGAAATCCACTAATGCTCGAGACATGATAGCTGTCCGGGGCACATATTTCAGATGACACAGCCCAAGCTTGATTGCCCACTTTCCAACCCGGCCCATGGCCTCAATATTTTGGATAGTGTCTCCCAGAGGGGCTGAACTGACCATGGTGATAGGATGCTCCTGGAAGTAATGCTTCAGCTTGCAGCTAGCCATGAAAACACCAAAAGCCAGCTTCGGCCAATGTGGATATCTCTACTTGGACTCAGTCAAAACCTTGCTGGCATAATAGACTGGCCTTTGGACTAGATATTCCTTTCCTGCCTCCTTGCGCTCCACAATGACTGCCACACTTACTGGTTTGTTATTGGCAGCAATGTACAAGAGCATAGGCTCTTTGTTAATAGGAGCAGCAAGGATGGCTGGCTCAACCAATTGCTTCTTGAGATCCTTAAAAGCCCTATCCGCGGCATCACTCCAGACAAATTTGTTAATCTTCTTCATCATCTGATATAGGAGAATCGCCTTCTCGTCGAGGCGGCTGATAAACCGGCTCAAGGCTGCGATCCAACCCGCCATGCACTGGACGTCATTAATGTTTTCCGGCTTGGCGAGCGAAGTTACTACCATGATCTTGTCCGGGTTAGCCTCAATGCCCCATTTAGACACTAGAAAACCAGCAATTTTCCCGCGGAACTCCAGAAACACACTTGGCTGGGTTGAGCTTCATCTAGTAAACTCAAAGGTTGTCAAAAGTCTCCTTGAGGTCATCTAATAAGGTTTCCTTCTTCTGAGATTTGACCACAATATCATCAACATAAGCATGAATATTGCGTCCGATCTGCTTGTGAAAGAAATTCTGTATAGAGCGTTGATAAGTCGCCCCTACGCTCTTAAGCCCGAAAGGCATAGAGACATAGCAGAAAGCCCCAAAAGGTGTGATAAAGGTTGTTTCCTCCTGATCCTAGACGACCATCTTAATCTGATGAGTGCTGGAGTAAGCATCCAAGAAACATAAGCACTCACAACCAGCAGTAGAATCGATGATCTTATCAATGTGAGGGAGGACAAACAGGTCTTTGGGACAAGCCATGTTAAGATCTGTGTAATCAACACACATCCGCCAAGTGCCATTTTTCTTCAGAAAAAACACTGGATTTGCCAACCACTCAGGGTGAAACACTTCAATGATGAACCCGGCAGCATGGAGTCGGGCCAATTCTTCCCCAACAGCTTTGCGCCTCTCCTCGTTGAAGCGACAAAGGTATTGTATGACAGGTTTCATCTTAGGATCCACATTAAGGTGGTGCTCAGCGAGTTCTCAAGGTACACCTGGCATGTCAGAAGGTTCCCATGAAAAAATGTCCTGATTCTCACGGATGAACTCGGTGAACGCGCTTTCCTATTTAGGATCCATGCCAGTCCCGATGGTGAACTATTGGGATAAGACAGGGATGAAGTCAACCTGTTTCGTCTCTTCGACTGACTTAAACTAGAGTAGGGGATCAGATTCTGTGGTAGGTTTCCTCAAAGGCATCATGTCGGCCGGGTCAACATTAGATGTGTAAAACTTGAGCTCCTCTGCTACACAAGCTGACTCAGCATAAGTCGCGTCCCCTTCGTCACACTCACGCATGATTTTACGGTCACCATCAATCATGATAGTACCCTCTGCCCCGGGCATCTTGAGCTTGAGATAAACATAACAGGGTCGGGCCATAGAACGAACATAAGCCGGCAGCCCAAAGAGGGCGTGATACGAGCTCTTGATTTTGACCACCTTAAACATCAAGAACTCTCATATGTAGTTGTACTCATCACCAAACTCAACTTCGAGCTTGATTCGCCCAATAGGATAAAAAGATTTTCCAAGAACAATCCCATGAAAGACGGTCAAGGAGGGCATGAGTTGCTTCTCTGACAGGTTCATGCATCTAAAGGTATTGTAGTATAGGATGTAGATGTTGCTTCCTCCATCCATAAGCACCTTGGTGAGCTTATAGCCATCGACTTGAGGTGCCACCACCAAGGCTAAACAACCCGGATTCTCAACCTAGGGAGGATGATCTGCCCTACTCCATGTGACTAGTTGTTCTGACCAATTCAAATACTTAGGAACATCTAGCTCAACCATATTAACAGCATGTTTCTGAAGCTTGCGATCCCGCTTGCAAGTACTATTCGTGAAGACATGGTACTGCCCACTATTTAGCTGCTTGGGATTGCTCTGAAAACTAGTCTGGTTTCTGTGTTGCTGAACTCCTTGGCCAGAACGTTGATTTCCACCATTGTTGCCAGAACCTTGATAGGCAGCCCCCAAGCCACCCGAGCCCTGGTAGCCAGGATTTTGAAAACCACCAAATGAGTCAGCTCCGGGGAAGCTAGATCCTGAGCCGCCTGCTCCAGTTTGCCATGGGTATCCACCACCACCACCTTAATGATTCTGGTACGTCTAATTGCGGAAAGCCTGCATGATGTAGCAATTCTCCCAGGAATGATTTGTCGGCTTATTATGGAGATTGTGCTTAGGACATGGGCCTTTGAGGGCTTCCTCAAAATTATGAGCTTTATTTCTATTAAAAGACCTCCCGGAGTTGTTTCATCTCTAACCCTTGAAGCCAGTGTTGATGTTAGCAATGAAGTTTGAGCCGCCCTCTCGGTGTTTATGCTTTCCACCATTGCCTTGATTGTTGTGGTTCCCATTGTACCCGAGGTTACTTTGCTGCTGCCCCTTGCCACCACCATTTTTCTTGCCCTTGCTGGTTTGGTCATCCTCCGGATTAGAGTCTTTTGTAGTATCTGACTCAGCATATCTAGTAAGAACCTCCATGAGATAACCCATATCCTAGACCTTCTGCTTGAGTCTCCAAAGCTTCTGAACAAGGGGGTCAAAGTGACAGTTTTTTCTCTAGGATCAGGACGGCTTGGGAAGCTGTTATACTATCAGAGGAATAAATGATGTATCCGACCCGGCAAGCCCAGTGATGGGCCGATTCTCCTTCGCGTTGGATGCAATGTTGTAGATCAACAATTGGGTGCTTGCAAGTTTCCTGGAAGTTTTTGATGAAGCAATCTTTCATCTCAGCCCAAGTGTTGATAGAGTTGGGGTAGGATCTTCAGCCAAGTACCGGTCCCTCCAACATCATGGTCAAATACTTGGCACACACCACGTCACTAACATCCAGCATGTCCACGGCAATCTTGTAACTCTCTATCCAAGCAGGCGGCTCAAGATCATTCGTGTAATTAGAAACTTTGAGGGGACCCTTGAAATCCTTAGGCATGCGCTCATTACGTACCCGCATCAGGCAGGGAATCCCAATGGTTCTGGTGCTTGATCTGACTCCTTGCAAAACCAAAGGGGTCGTAGTTGGCGACGGCTGGTGATAAGTCCATTTTGCATCATCCTTTTATATTGATATATTGCATTATGGGCCTTTTCTCTCTTATTTTATAAGGTTTACATGAAGAGGGAGAATGCCGACAGCTGGAATTCTGGACTGGAAAAGGAGCAAATATTAGAGACCTATTCTGCACAACTCCAAAAGTACTAAAACTTCATGGACAATTATTATGGAATATATATAAAATATTGCACGAAGAAAGCACCAGAGGGGGCCCACCTGCCATCCACAAGGGTGGAGGGCTCGCACTACCCCCCTGGGCGCACCCCCTGCCTTGTGGGCCACCTGGCAAGCCCTCGATGTCCATCTTTTACTATAAGGTGTGTATTGACCTGGAAAAAATCAGAAGGAAGCTTTCGGGATAAAGCATCGCCGTCTTGAGGCGGAATTTGGGCAGAACCAATCTAGGGCTCCGACGGAGCTATTCTACCGGAGAAACTTCCCTCCCGGAGGGGAAATCGAAGCCATCGTCATCACCAACGATCCTCTCATTGAGAGAGGGTCAATCTCCATCAACATCTTCACCAGCACCATCTCCTCTCAAACCCTATTCCATCTCTTGTATCCGATCTCTGTCTCAAAACCTCAAATTGGTACCTGTGGGTTGCTAGTAGTGTTGATTACTCCTTGTAGTTGATGCTAGTTGGTTTATTCGGTGGAAGATCATATGTTCAGATCCTTAATGATAATTAATACTCCTCTTATTATGAACATGAACATGCTTTGTGAGTAGTTACATTTGTTCCTGAGGACATGGGAGAAGTCTTGTTATAAATAATCATGTGAATTTGGTATTCGCTCGATATTTTGATGAGATGTATCTTGTCTTTCCTCTAGTGGTGTTATGTGAATGTCCACTACTTGACACTTCACCATTATTTGGGCCTAGGGGAGGGCATTTGGAAGTAATAACTAGATGATGGGTTGCTAGAGTGACAGAAGCTTCATAAGGGGCTGATTTGGATCCATATGTTTCATGCTATGGTTAGATTTATCTTAATTCTTCTTTCGTAGTTGAGGATGCTTGCGAGTGGGGTTAATCATAAGTGGGAGGCTTGTCCAAGGAAGGGCAGCACCCAAGCACCGGTCCACCCACATATCAAATTATCAAAGTAACGAATGCGAATCATATGAGCATGATGAAAACCAGCTTGATAGTAATTCCCATGTGTCCTCGGGAGCACTTTGCTTTATAGAAGAGTTTGTCCATGCTTGTCCTTTGGTACAAAAAGGATTGGGCCACCTTGATACACCTTAGTTACTTTTATTACTTGTTACCCATTACGTATTATCTTATCACACAACTATCTGTTAGTGATAATTTCAGCGCTTGCAGAGAATACCCTGCTGAAAACCGCTTGTCATTTCCTTCTGCTCCTCGTTGGGTTCGACACTCTTACTTATCGAAGGACTATGATATATCCCCTATACTTGTGGGTCATCAAGACTCTTTTCTGGCGCCATTGCCGAGGAGTGAAGTGCCTTTGGTAAGTGGAATTCGGTAAGGAAACATTTATATAGTGTGCTTAAATTTATTGTCACTTGCTACTATGGAAAACAATCCTTTGAGGGGCTTGTTCAAGGTATCTTCACCTCGACTGGAAGAGCAAAGAGTTGCTCCTAAACCTACTGAACCTACTAAAAATATTTATTATGAAATTCCTTCAGGTATGATAGAGAAACTGCTAGCTAATCCTTATGCAGGAGATGGAACATTACATCCTGATATGCACCTAATCTATGTGGATGAAGTTTGTGGATTGCTTAAGCTTACAGGTTTGCCCGAGGATGTTGTCAAGAAGAAGGTCTTCCCTTTATGTTTGAAGGTAAAGGCATTGACATGGTATAGGCTATGTGATGATATTGGATCATGGAACTACAACCGATTGAAATTGGGATTTCATAGAAGTTTTATCCTATGCATCTGGTTCATCGTGATCAGAATTATATATATAATTTTTGGCCTCGTGAAGGAGAAAGTATCGCTCAAGCTTGGGGGAGGCTTAAGTCAATGTTATATTCATGCCCCAATCATGATCTCTCAAGAGAAATTATTATTCAGAATTTTTATGCTCGGCTTTCTCATAATGATCGATCCATGCTCGATACTTCTTTTACTTGTTCCTATATGAAGAAGGATATTGAATTCAAATGGGATTTATTGGAAAGAACTAAGCGCAACTCTGAAGATTGGGAACTCGATTAAGGTAATGAGTCCGGTATAAACCTTAAGTTTGATTGTGTTAAATCTTTTATGGATACCGATGCTTTTTGTGATTTTAGCACTAAATATGGACTTGACTTTGAGGTAGTAGCTTCTTTCTGTGAATCATTTGCTACTAATTTTGATCTCCCTAAGGAGAAGTGGTTTGAACATCATCCTCCTATTAAAGTGAAAGTAGTAGAACCTATTAAAGTTAAAGAAGAAACTATTACTTATAATGTTGATTCTATTGTTCCTACTGCTTATATTGAGAAACCACCTTTTCCTGTTAGAATAAAGGATCATCCTAAAGCTTCAAATGTGGTTCATAAGAGTTATACTAGAACACCTACACCCCCTGAGAAAATTAAAGTTGAACCTAGTATTGCTATGGTTAAAGATCTCTTGGTTGATAATATTGATGGGCATGTTATTTATTTCTATGATGAAGCTGCTATGATTGCTAAACCTGATATTAAAGATAAACATACACCTATTGTTCGCAAGCCTGTTGTTTCCGTTAAAATAGGAGATCATTGTTATCATGGCTTATGTGATGTGGGTGCTAGTGCGAGTGCAATTCCTTATACATTATACCAAGAAATTATGAATGATATTGCACCTGCTGAGATAGAAGATATTGATGTTACTATTAAGCTTGCCAATAGAGATACTATATCACCAATTGGGATTGTTAGAGATGTTGAAGTCTTGTGTGGGAAAATAAAATCCCCTACTGATTTTCTTGTTCTTGCTTCCTGATACGTCTCCGTCGTATCTATAATTTTTGATTGTTCCATGCCAATATTCTACAACTTTTACATACTTTTGGTAACTTTTTATACTATTTTTTGGGACTAACATATTGATGCAGTGCCCAGTGTCAGTTCCTGTTTGTTGCATGTTTTTTGTTTCGCGGAAAATCCATCTCAAACAGAGTCCAAATGGGATAAAAAGTTACGGAGATATTTTTTGGAATATATGTGATTTTTGGGAAAAAGAATCAACGTGAAACGATGCCCGAGGGGGCCACAAGGATGGAGGGCACGCCCCAGGGGGTAGGGCTCACCCCTGGTCCTTGTGGACACTCCGTAATGCGGTTGGTGCCCTTCTTGTAGAGCAAGAAATCTAATATCCAGATAAAAATCGTGTTAAAATTTCAGCCCAATCGGAGTTATGGATCTCCGGGAATTTAAGAAATGGTGAAAGGCCGGAATCTGGGAGCGCAGAAACAGAAGGAAACAGAGAGAGAGAGAGAGAGATCCACTATCGGAGGGGCTACCGCCCCTCCACCGCCATGGAAGCTAAGGACAAGCAGGGAAACCCTTCTCCCATCTAGGGGGAAGTTCAAGGAAGAAGAAGAAGGGGGCACTATCCACCTCTCCACAGATGGCGCCGAAACGCCGCCGGGGCCATCGTCATGCCAACAATCTACACCAACAACTTCACCGCCGTCATCACCAGATCTATCCCCCTCTATGCAGGGGTGTAACACCCCTTCTCCCCATTGTAATCTCTACTTGAACATGGTGCTCAATGCTATATATTATTTCCCAATGATGTATGGCTATCCTATGATGTTTGAGTAGATCTGTTTTGTCCTATGGGTTGGTTGATGATCGTGATTGGTTTGACTTGCATGTTTTATTATTGATGCTGTCCTATGGTGCTCTTCGTGTCGAGCAAGCGTGAGGGATCCCCTCTTTAGGTTTTGCAATATGTTCATGGTTTGCTTATTGTCTGCGTTGCGTGAGTGATAGAAACACAAACATGGATAAGTGGGTTATGTCGTATGGGAATAAATAGGACTTGATACTTTAATTCTATGGTTGTGTTTTACCTTAATGATATTTAGTAGTTACAGATGTTTGCTAGAGTTCCAATCCTAAGTTCATATGATCCAAGAAGAGAAAGTATGTTAGATTATGCCTCTCCCTCGTATAAAATTGCAATAATGATTACCTATCTAGTTATCGGTTGCCTAGGGACAAATAACTTTCTCATGACAAAAAGATCTCTGCTAAAACTAACTTAGTTGTGTCTTTATCTAAACAGCCCCTAGCTTTTATTTACATGCTATTTGTTATCTTGCAAACCTATCCTATCACACCTACAAAGTACTTCTACTTTCATACTTGTTCTAGGTAAAGCGAATGTTAAGTGTGCGTAGAGTTGTATCGGTGGTCGATAGAACTTGAGGGAATATCTGTTCTACCTTTAGCTCCTTGTTGGGTTCGACACTCTTACTTATCAAAATAGGCTACAATTGATCCCCTATACTTGTCGGTTATCAAGACCTTTTTCTGGCGCTGTTTCCGGGGAGCAATAGCATGGGGTGAATATTCTCGTGTGTGCTTGTTTGCTTTATCACTAAGTAGTTTCTATTTTTTGTTCTAAGTTGTTTTCTATCTTTAGTTATGGATATGGAACACAAAATACCAAAAAATAAGACTCATGGAGATAGGGAACCTCCTAAAACCCTCGATGCTCATTATGTGAAAGATATTATGCACTACTTTAATAATCCCGAGAACACCCCATTCAATTATATAATGGGAGACACGTTGGATCAACGTGAATACTTTAGGGATTATCACTTGACACAAAAATGGAAACTATTATGGGATCAAATTCATATGTTGCATTGGTATGCTCGGGAACTATGCTTGAGATATGATTGTACTTGTTGCTCTAGGATGAAGGCTCCACACCTTCCCTTTTCATGTAAATTTAATGATAATAAAACCTTGGATTCTTATGCTAATAGTATATATGATTACTATGATGTGGAACGAATAGAAGAATTCGTTGCTTTTAAGGGTATAAAATTGAATCTTTGTTTAAAAAGTGTGAAAATATTTATGATGCTATTTAAAAACCTGAAAATTTTGTTCTACTTAAATATTGCTATGAGAATTATGAATACAATGCCGATATTGATGCATATATTTAGGACTCCTCCGCTGTCGAAGAGGAGACTAATATTTTGCAGGAAACTATGGAAGAAGAAATTGCTGAAACTCTGAGCTCATTGGATGAAAGAGATGATGAGGAGAGGAAAGAACAAAAGGAGGAAGAACGGATTAGCTAACTGAGGGGGTCCTGGATTAGGGGGTGTCCGGATAGCCGGACTATAACCTTTGGTCGGACTCCTGGACTATGAAGATACAAGATTGAAGACTTCGTCCCGTGTCCGGATGGGACTTTCCTTGGCGTGGAAGGCAAGCTTGGCAATACGGATATGTAGATCTCCTCCCATTGTAATCGACTCTGTGTAACCCTAGCCCTCTCCGGTGTCTAATAAACCGGAGGGTTTTAGTCCATAGGACAAACAACAATCATACCATAGGCTAGCTTCTAGGGTTTAGCCTCTTTGATCTCGTGGTAGATCTACTCTTGTACTACCCATATCATCGATAATAATCAAGCAGGAGTAGGGTTTTACCTCCATCGAGAGGGCCCGAACCTGGGTAAAAACATCATGTCCCTTGTCTCCTGTTACCATCCGCCTAGACGCACAGTTCGGGACCCCCTACCCGAGATCCGCCAGTTTTGACACCGACATTGGTGCTTTCATTGAGAGTTCCTCTGTGTCGTCACCTTTAGGCCCGATGGCTCCTCCGATCATCAACAACGATGCGGTTCAGGGTGAGACCTTTCTCCCCGGACAGATCTTAGTGTTCGGCGGCTTTGCACTGCGGGCTAATTCGCTTGGCCATCTGGAGCAGATTGAAAGCTACACCCCTGGCCGTCAGGTCAGATTCGGAAGTTTGAACTACACGGCTGACATCCGTGGAAACTTGATCTTCGATGGATCCGAGCCACAACCAAGCGCGCCGCACTGTCACGATGGGCATGACTTAGCTCTACCGCCAAACAGTGCCCTGGAGGCCGCGCCCGCAACAACTCCGACTCTTAGCTCGGAGCCAACTCCGCCGATCGAGGGCGGGTGGCTAGACACCGCCTCGGGGGCTGCAGTCTCAATGGCGATCGAGCAAAACACCAACTTTATCCTCTGCGAAGCCCGTGACTCCAAGGTGCCAGACCCTACTCCGTACTCCGAACCCTCCGCGCCCTTGCCAATCGAATCCGATTGGGCGCCGATTATGGAATTCACCGCCGCAGATATCTTTCAGCACTCGCCCTTCGGCGACATTCTGAATTCACTAAGGTCTCTATCTTTGTCAGGAGAGCCCTGGCCGGATTAAGGCCAAAAGGATTGGGATGCGGATAACGAAGAAATTCGACGCCCACCCACCACCCACTTCGTAGCCACTGTCGACGATTTAACCAACATGCTTGACTTCGACTTCGAAGACATCGACGGCATGGACGGCGATGTAGGAGGCAAACAGGAACCAGCGCCCACAGGGCACTCAACAGCCACCCCATCCTACGATGTATACATGGTGGACACACCCAAAGGAAACGACGAGGACAAACGGGAGGACGCAACGAAGGGTCGTTCCTCCGAAAAGCAGTCAAAGCGGCAACATAAGTGCCGCTCCAAGCCCCACCTCGACAGAGACAGCGGTCATACAGACCCAGTCATAGAGCAGGGTGAGCCGGCGAATGATGAACATGGCATCGAGCAACCGTCCGAACAAGGCAACTTGGATAAACAAACCGCACAACCCGTCCCCGGCGAAGATAACAGTCCGGACGACCTCACGCTGGACAAGTTCCTGGAGCAGAAGAACCTCCACAAAAGGCTCGTCGCCACTGCGTGTAGCCTAAAAAAGCATAAGCAGAAGCTCAAAATTGCGGAAGAAGCACTCAGAATCAGGTGGAGCAAAGTACTCAACACCGCAGACAAATACGGCAAAAGCTCCTGCCTAAATTTGATGAGGAGGCCTTAGAACCTCCGCAATCAACAAATAAGGAAGCCACCCGGTCAGATAAACGACCCCATGGCCAATATAGAGTGGAAAGAGGCGCCGCACACAAGCCAGCATGCGACCCAATCAAGGATTCGCATCAAAAAGATGGCCTAGCCATATCTATCTACGGGCCAAGAAAGCAAGCTTTAGTAAGCAATGCAACACAACAAACATCTGAACACTACGGCACACCCAAATACAGGGGTGTCGCACACCCCCTATGTTTCACCGATGAGGTGCTGGACCATGAATTTCCAGCGGGATTCAAGCCCGTAAACATAGAGGCGTATGACGGAACGACAGACCCTGGAGTCTGGATTGAGGACTATATCCTCCATATCCATATGGCCAGAGGAGATGACCTCCACGCCATAAAATACTTACCCCTCAAGCTCAAAGGGCCAGCCCGGCATTGGCTTAAAGGCCTTTCCGAAAACACCATCGGAAGTTGGGAAGAGATCGAGGATGCTTTTCAGGCAAATTTTCAAGGGACTTATGTCCGGCCTCCGGATGCAGACGATTTAAGTCATATAACTCAACAGCCCGGAGGGTCAGCCCGGAAACTCTGGAACAGATTTCTTACTAAAAAGAACCAGATAGTTGACTATCCGGACGCCGAAGCCTTAGCAGCTTTCAAACACAGCGTTCGATATGAATGGCTCGCCAGACACCTCGGCCAAGAAAATCCAAGAACAATGGCCGCATTAACAAGCCTCATGACCCGCTTTTGCGCGGGAGAGGACAGCTGGTTGGCAAGATGTAGCACCAGCGACCCAAGTACATCCGAAGTTAGGGACAGAAACGGGAAACCGCGTCGCAACAAGGACCAGCGCCGGAATAAGGGAAATAGCCCGAAGAGCACGGCAGTCAACACCGGATTCAAAAGCTCTCGGCAGGGTCAGAAAAAGCTGCCCCTCAAGGATAACAGGGACGATCAATCTAGCCTAAACAAAATCTTGGACAAAATATGTCAAATCCACAGCACTCCCGGGAAGCCTGCAAACCATACCCACAGAGAATGTTGGGTCTTCAAGCAATCCGGCAAACTCAACACCGAACACAAGGGGCTCGATACACCAAGTGAGGACGATGACGAACCCCACAAGCAGAGCACCAGGAAACAAAAGAATTTCCCACAAGAAGTCAAAACAGTAAACTTACTTCACGTGACAAAAGGGAAAAACAAAGTGGCGCCTATAGAGATACGCGCCATGCGGCCTATCACAAAGGAGTCTCGCCACTGGTTGTTAAAACCGATCACCTTCGACCATCAGGATTACTCCGGAAGTACCCGGAACGCAGGTTGGACCGCCATGGTATTAGATCCGATAATCGACAGATTCCACTTTACACGAGTCCTGATGGACGGCGGCAGTGGTCTAAACCTGCTATATCAGGACACAGTCCGCAAAATGGGCATGGACCCAACAAAAATTCGCCATAACAACACTTCCTTTAAAGGAGTAACGCCATGCCCGGATGCCCATTGCACGGGTTCTCTCCTGCTAGAAGTAATGTTCGGTTCCCCCAATAACTTCCGCCGTGAAAAGCTAACCTTCCACATCGCCCCATTTTCAAGTGGCTATCAAGCACTACTGGGACGCGAAGCTTTCGCCCGCTTTAACGCTATACCGCATTATGCATCCCTCACGCTTAAGATGCCTGGCCCACGAGGCATCATCTCACTAAAGGGAAACATTGAATGTTCCTCGCGCGCAGAAGACTATACGACTGCCTTGACAGCCACATTAAAATAGCTTCTCCAACAGAAGCATCTAACAGGTCATTAAGACCACGGACATGTCTAGGAGAGTCCGGAGCAAACTTATAATTGATAAAGGTTTTTGTAGCCATACACCCCTATACAAGGGGCTCCGCATATGTAAAATAAGCGACAATAAGGCTCAATTTTCCCCATCTTGAATTATACTTTGTTTACTTAGTACAACATATATTTCGCACGGCTATTCTTCTTTCAACTAAGTTCCTCTCTTTTACAGATGAACACCGTGCTACACCCGTCCAGGACACGGCACAACGGAGATACAGGCACAGACGTGCAGCAGGGACCCGTCCCAAGGATTCTCTTTAGACTAAGACCCTGCATAAACCTTTTTACTATCTCTTGTTGATGCACATCCCCCGGATTCACAGTATAACCGAGGAGGAGGCTGGCGTCTTGGCATGTGGCCACGTCAGAATTTTGCACGTACCTGGACACCAGGGTCTTAATATCATGGACACTGCTCAGCCCGTTTTTATAAAGACCGAATACCTTAGGGAGTGTTCGGCGTCGCAAGTTTGACCTTATATGCATCAGCTCTGAATCATGTCTTTGGTCAAATGTTGGGTTTGCCCGGCTCCTGTGTTTTGCTGCCTTACATTCCGCTCTATCGGCTAAGGCGGCACCAGGAGAACTACTGCGATTGTGCCCCGGTTCAGCCAGGCGAGCACCTCAATAGATAAAGCCGAAAACTGACTGTCATGATATAGCATGAGACTGGTCAACCACTCGATGACCTATCGGAGTCTTCGGGATTCCTCTGCATTAACAAAGGGCCGTTTCCCGGCCAGGCACACACGTGCCCCGAGTTCGGGTGAGCGCGGCGCCACCAGGGGCTATATAGTAGCCCCCTGTCAAACTCCTATGGCTAAGTGAAAGTGATAAAGCATTATAGTCTGATTGCCTAGTTCGCTGCGCTATCACCTCCTTCATGGACCAAGACGTTGGATCAAGTGTGAGAATGCGCCTTCTGCGAACACCCCCGCATTATATGCGTGGGGGCTGAAGCCGACGACTGCCATCTTTCAGATTATATACACATATACCTCAACGGCCGCACAGGAGGCATTATAATACTTGCAGGCACAAGTATAAAAAGCTTCTACAATTCATAAAAATATTGGTTTACAATAATACACGTTATTCGAACATAATATCCTTCGAGCACTGCGTCTCTATTAAACAAGCGCCTTGTAGAACTTCCTGAAAATAGTGCTCAGCAGGTATTCGGCCTCCGTCCGAATCTTGGGATGCAACAGCGGCGGCCTCCATCTCCGCCCAGTATGTCTTGACACGGGCAAGGGCCATCCGCGCACCCTCTATGCATGCTGACCTCTTCATCGCATTGATATGCGGCACGGCACCAAGGAACTGCTGCACCAAGCTAAAATAACTGTTCGGGGCTGGCCTTTCCGGCCACAGATGATTAACGACATCCTTCATGGCGAGTCCGGACAACCTATTCAGTTCGGCCCATTCGGCCAAACGATCGGTCAATGGAAGCGGACGCTCCAGATTGTTGAATTGTGACCAGAAGAGCTTCTCCACTTCGCTATCTTTCTCATCTCGGAAATGTTCGGCCGCATCAGCGGCACTCGCAGCTAAATCCAGATATGCGTCCGCCGAACTCCACATCCGGTCCAACGGAGCGTATTTAGGATCTCCGAACTTCATCTGCAGCATAAAGGGCTTTCCAGGCGCGATATCTCCGGCCTGACGCAGCTCCTCCTTCATTGCTCTCATCGCAGAACGAGCATCCTTGGTCACTGTAGTGGCCTTCTCCAGGTCTGTCCGCTCCGCCCGATCTTATTTTTCAAGAAGCTTGCAGCGGTCAGCAGCGTTCTTTAACTTCACAGCCATTTCGGCCATTTCCTTCTTGCTTCGGCAGTGAGCAGCCTGTTCGTCTTTCAGCTCTTCAATTGCCTTTACGGCAGCCGCATCACTTCTCCTGGCTTGCTCCTTGGCTCGGGCAAGTTCCGCCCGAAGGTTCTCCATGGCAGCGGCCCCATCTGCATCAAGCGCACACGCTGTAAGATACTGGCATCAAGCTCCTCTTACCAGGTGTCTCTGGAGAAATTACATACCTTGTGCTTCATCAAGCCACTTGTTGACAAGCGCGATGTCGGCATCTGCCATGTCAAGTTGCCGCGTTAGCTCGGCAAATTCATCAGTCCGGCTGGCCACTGGACACTTCACCACCTACATTGGAAGGCAGCAAAATTACACCTGGGACTATGATCCTCTGTGTGCTGTCGTCTTCGACAACACACAGAGTCTCAGGGGCTACTATCTACACAAGGCGCATCTTATATGCGGAACTGTCAAAAGGTACATCACCTCACGTACCTCAAAACCTGTCAGTAAACTCCTGACGGCCTTGTGCAACCCGCTTTTAGAGGACGAAATCCTTTCAATTACCGTACCCATCAATGTATGGTGTTCCTCTGAGATAGACGCTCGCCCTAACAGATCCTTCAGTTCATCCGACCGAGCACCAGGCGGTGCCGGACTCGTTCGATGGCCTTTTTCAAAGACCGGACACGGATGGCCTCGGGGGGCCGTATGACTGCCTTCCGGCCCTGCCGGATTCGGAGAAACCCTCCGTGCCGATACCTCAGGATCGCCCGCCTCGTAAGGCGGTACGGCAGGGGGAGGCGTTCCGCTCTCCATCATCTCCGGAAGAAGATCCCCCGAAGATGATCTCTGCTGAGAAGGGCTGAGATCCGAACTACAAGGTAAGATTTCGGTTATTTTCCTCAGAAATAAAATCAGGATTTCTCTCATTTTAAACCTCCCCTCTCTACTTACGGCTCGGTGGAGGGCTGATCCCCTTGAGGGCATAGTACGGCCAAGGCATCCCCCGACACAGGACCCTCTGGCGAAGATTTCTTCCCCCGCTTTGAGACCATGGACTCCGGGTCTTCAGAGGCAGTCCTCTTCCTCCCCTGAGTAGAGGAATTTTCGATTCCTCCTTTCAAGACAGCCTCCTTCGGGGAGGCAGCAGCTTCTTTGTCCCCCCTTCGCTTTCTTCCGAAGGCACGATCTCCAGCATCCTGGTTAACACGGGATCCGGTGAGGTCTCGGGAAGGGGGGCCAGACACCTGATTAACTTCTCCTTCGCTACCCACTCCTGTTTCAAAGACAACTCTTTTAAGGGTGATGTTGTGATAAATGAACAGATGGTGTGTCCGGGCACAGGGCTACTTACTTGAGTATCCGGACGATTGTAGCTCAGACCTACGTCCTCTGTAGAATTTGGACACACTACTTGTGGTCCGAAGAACAATTTGTACATCTCCACTGGCGTCATGCCAAGAAAAATGTTGGAGAACTCGTGGTCCCTCTGGGTTGAACTCCCACAGACGGAGGGGGAGACGTTTGCAGGGCAGAACTCGGCGAATTAACATAACCTGCGTCACCACGACCAGACTGATGTCTCTTTCTAGGAGATCTCGGATGCGGCCCTGCAACAAGGGAACGTCCTTTGCCGACCCCCAGTCCAGCCCCTTATTGACCCATGACGCCAGTCGTGGCGGGGGACCCGAGCGGAAAGCAGGCAGCGCCACCCACTTGGTGCTCCTGGGAGGTGTGATATAAAACCACTCTTGTTGCCATAAGCTGAACTCCTCTCGAAAGGAGCCCTCGGGCCATGGAGCGTCAGCATTCTTGCTTATAACAGCGCCTCTGCACTCCGCGTGTTGTCCCTCAATCATCTTCGGCTCCACTTTAAAGGTCTTAAGCCACAGTCCCAAGTGAGGAGTAATACGGAGGAAGGCTTCGCACACGACAATGAACGATGAGATGTGGAGGATGGACTCCGGGGCTAAGTCATGAAATTCCAGCCCATAATAAAACATGAGCCCCCTCACGAAGGGATCCGTCGTGGAGCCTAGCCCTCGGAGGAAGTGAGACACGAACACCACGCTCTCACTAGGCTTGGGAGTAGGAATAACCTGCCCGTGAGCAGGCAGCCTGTGCGAGATTTCGCCGGTCAAAAACCTGGCCTCTCTCAGCTTTAGCACGTCTTCCTCCGTGACGGAGGAAGGCGTCCATCGGCCTCGAAGGTCGGAGCCGGACATCGTCGAAGGTCCGAAGCGCCTGAAATCTGGGGCCTTGGGTGTTGGAACTCGAGGCGAAGGGCAAATTCGATTGAGATCAAAAGAAAGGAGTAAGGCCTTGGTCTCTTTATAAGAGGTTGAATACCAAGAGCCCTCCCCATGACCGTTTGGGACTCGCCTTTGATCGAGGAGACACACCAACGGGCACGATTGGGTTACCCACGTCCGTATTGATGAGAATCTCGTAAATAAAGGGGACATGATCTTTGCTTCAACATGACGTGCCAAGGAAACCGCCTCGCAAAACGCGCTAAGGTGGGACAGTAAAAACGGTTCAAATAAAGGCTTGGCTGTGGCGTGATGACACGCTACGGAATATGTCAGCAGATTAGATTTGTGTAAATATTATTCTCTCTATGGCAGTATGTGGAACTTATTTTGCAGAGTCGGACACTATCCTTGTGTTCAAAATCTTCTATGAAGTATTCGGAGGAGGGACCCGCCTTGCAATGCCGAAGACAATCTGCACGCCGGACTCGTCGTCATTGAAGCCTGGTTCAGGGGCTACTGAGGGAGTCCTGGATTAGGGGGTGTCTGGATAGCCAGACTATAACCTTTGGCCGGACTCCTGGACTATGAAGATACAAGATTGAAGACTTCGTCCCATGTCCGGATGGGACTTTCCTTGGCGCGGAAGGAAAGCTTGGCAATACGGATATGTAGATCTCCTCCCATTGTAACCGACTCTGTGTAACCCTAGCCCTCTCCGGTGTCTATATAAACCGGAGGGTTTTAGTCCATAGGACGAACAACAATTATACCATAGGCTAGCTTCTAGGGTTTAGCCTCTTTGATCTCGTGGTAGATCTACTCTTGTACTACCCATATCATCAATATTAATCAAGCAGGAGTAGGGTTTTACCTCCATCGAGAGGGCTCGAACCTGGGTAAAAACATCGTGTCCCTTGTCTCCTGTTACCATCCGCCTAAACACACAGTTTGGCACCCCCTACCCGAGATCCGTCGGTTTTGACACCGACACTAACCGTACCCACCTTCTAATGAGAGTGACCCTCCAACTCATACATTTTTAATGTCCCTTCATCTTACCGAAGGATGAATGCTATGATAATTGCTATGATCCCGTTGATTCATTTGAAATATCCCTTTTTGATGAACTTGATAATTGCTATGCTTGTGGCCAAGAGGCTAATATAAATTATGCTGATGGAGATGATCTTGCAATGTTTCCTTATGTTAAGAATGAAATTGTTGCTATTGCACCCACACATGATAGTTCTATTATCTTTTTGAATTCTCTGAACTACCCTATATTGGAGAAGTTTGTTCTTATTAAGGATTATATTGATGGGTTGCCTTTTACCGTTGCACATGATAATTTTGATGAATGTTATATGCATGTGCTTGCTGCTCCTACTTGCAATTATTATGAGAGAGGAATTACATCTCCACCTCTCTATATTTCCAACACGATAAAATTACAAGAAATTGCTTATACTATGCATTGGCCTTTACTTGATGTGCATGAATTGTTCTTGTATGACATGCCGATGCATAGGAAGAGAGTTAGACTTCATCATTGCATGATATATGTTGCTTTGTGCTCATTACTAAATGTCAAATCATTGTTAATTAAAATTGGCTTTGATATACCTTGGGATCCGGGTGGATTCATTAGTTGAGCACTTTATGCCTAGCTTAATGGCTTTAAAGAAAGCGCTGCCAGGGAGACAACCCGGAAGTTTAGAGAGTCATTTATTTCTATTGAGTGATTTTATAAAATTTAAAAACAAAAAATATAGAGTGGAACTTAAAAGATTTTTCACAAAAGAGAAGCGATTGGAAGTTATGCATTGGAGAAGTGAGGGTCGACCTTGAACACTTGTGTTCATACTCATGGAAATAATGTAGAATTTTTCATGAAGATTCTCACAAAAATAATTATCCCCTTGTACAATTCCATCATATTATAAAAATAATGTGCAAAGATTTGCCTTTAGGTTGATTAGATTGCTTGTTTGGTTTGTGCGGTGCAAAAATAGAAACTTTGGTTGTAGTGCGTGATTTTACATTTTTTACTAGAAATTCAAACGCTTCTGAATCTGTTTGCATAGTACTTTTATACATTTTTTTTATTTTGCACTAATTGCTCAGAATGTTTGGAGTTACAGAAGTATGGTTGATGTTCAGATTACAACAGACTGTCCTGTTTAAGACAGATTCTGTTTTTGATGCATTGTTTTGCTAGTTTTGATGAAACTATCGATTTTATCGGTGGTATAAGCCATAGAGAAGTTATAATGCAATAGCTACAATGCAAAAACAAAGTATGAATGAGTTTTCAATAGTACCTGAAGTGGTGGTTTGTTTTATTATACTAACGGATCTCACGAGGGTTTTGTTAGGTTTTGTGTGATTGAATTTTTCAAGTTTTGGGTGAGATCACGATGGATGAAGGAATAAGGAGTGGCAAGAGCCCAAGCTTGGTGATGCCTGAGGCACCCCAAGGTAATATTCAAGGACTCCCAAGCAACTAAGGTTGGGGATGCTCCAGAAGGTATCCCCTCTTTCATCTAACGATCATCGGTAATTTTACTTGGAGCTATATTTTTATTTGTCACATGATATGCGTAAATCTTGGAGCATCGTGTGCTTTTTATTTTTCTTTTAATAATGCACCCTGCTGGTATGCGATAGTCTTTGGTTGATTTATGGAATGCTCTTTGCACTTCACTTATATCTTTTGAGTATGGCTTTATAGAATGCTTCATGTGCTTCACTTATATCATTTGAAGTTTGCATTGCATGTTTCCCTACACATAGAGAACCACCATTTGTAGAATGCTCTTTTGTTTCACTTATATTTGTTAGAGCATGGGAATATCTTTTGTAGAAAGAATTAAACTCTCTTACTTAGCTTATATCTATTTAGAGAGTTGACAGGAATTGGTCATTCACATGGTTAGTCATAAAATCCTACATAAAACTTATAGATCACTGAATATGACATGTTTGATTTCTTGCAATAGTTTTGCAATATAAAGATGGTGATGTTAGAGTCATGCTAGTGGGTAACTGTGGATTGGTAGAAATACTTGTGTTAAGGTTTGTGATTCCCGTAGCATGCACGTATGGTGAACTTTTATGTGATGAAGTCGGAGCATGATTTATTTTTTGATTGTCTTCCTTATGAGTGGCGGTCGAGGACGATCGATGGTCTTTTCCTACCAATCTATCCCCTAGGAGCATGCACGTAGTACTTCATTTTAATAGCTAATAGGATTTTGCAATAAGTATGTGAGTTCTTTATGACTAATGTTGAGTCCATGGGTTATACGCACTCTCACCCTTCCATCATTGCTAGCCTCTTCGGTACCGTGCATTGCCCTTTCTCACCTTGAGAGTCGGTGGAAACTTCGCCGGTGCATCCAAACCCCGTGATACGATATCCTCTATCACACATAAGCCTCCTTATATCTTCCTCAAAACAACCACCATACCTACCTATCATGGCATTTCCATAGCCATTCCGAGATATATTGCCATGCAACTTCCATCATCATCATATACATGACTTGAGCGTTCATTGCCATATTGCTTTGCATGATCGTAAGATAGCTAGCATGATATTTCCATGTCTTGTCCGTTTTTTGATATCTTTACTATGCTAGATCATTGCACATCCTGGTACACTGCCAGAGGCATTCATATAGAGTCATACTTTGTTCTAGATATCGAGTTGTAATATTGAGTTGTAAGTAAATAAAAGTGTGATGATCGTCATTATTAGAGCATTGTCCCAGTGAGGAAAGGATGATGGAGACTATGATTCCCCCACAAGTTGGGATGAGACTCTGGATGAAAAATAAAAAAATAAAAAAAGAGGTCAAAAAAAGAGAGAGCCCAAAAAACAAAAAGCAAAAACAAAAAAATGGGAGAAAAAGAGAGAAGGGGCAATGCTATTATCCTTTTCCCACACTTGTGCTTCAAAGTAGCACCATGTTCTTCACAGAGAGAGAGAGTCTCCTATGTTGTCACTTTCATATACTATTAGAGCATTGTCTTCATGAGCAAGCAAGTTGGATGCACACCCACTTAGTTTTCAATTTGAGCTTTCATACACTTATAGCTCTAGTGCATCCGTTGCATGGTAATCCCTACTCCTCAAATTGACATCAATTGATGGGCATCTCCATAGCCCGTTGATTAGTCGTGTTGATGTGGGACTTTCTCCTTTTTGTCTTCTCCACACAACCTCCTCCATCATATTCTATTCCACCTATAGTGATATATCCATGGCTCACACTCATGTATTGCGTGAAAGTTGAAAAGGCTTGAGAACATTAAAAGTATGAAACAATTGCTTGGCTTGTCATCGGGGTTGTGCATGATGAAATAATTTGTGTGATGAAGATGTAGCATAGCGAGACTATATGATTTTGTAGGGATAACTTTCTTTGGCCATGTTATTTTGAGAAGACATGATTGCTTTATTAGTATGCTATTATTGTCTTAATGTCAAATGATAGACTATTGCTTTGAATCACTCATGTCTTAATATTCATGCCATGATTAGATTATATGATCAAGATTATGATAGGTAGCATTCCACATCAAAAATTATCTTTTTATCATTTACCTACTTGAGGACGAGCAGGAATTAAGCTTGGGGATGCTGATACGTCTCCGTCGTATCTATAATTTTTGATTGTTCTCTGCCAATATTCTACAACTTTTACATACTTTTGGCAACATTTTATACTATATTTTAGGACTAACATATTGATCCAGTGCCAGTTCCTGTTTGTTGCATGTTTTTTGTTTCGCAGAAAATCCATATCAAACGGAGTCCAAATAGGATAATAACTTACAGAGATTTTTTTGGAATATATGTGATTTTTGGGAAAAAGAATCAAGGTGAAACGATGCCCGAGGGGCCCAGAAGGACGGAGGGCGCGCCCGTGGTCCTTGTGGCCATTCCGTAAGGCAGTTGGTGCCCTTCTTGTAGCGCAAGAAAGCTAATATCCAGAAAAAAGATCATGTTAAAATTTCAGCCCAATCGGAGTTACGGATCCCCGGGAATTTAAGAAACAGTGAAAGGCTAGAATCTCGAAGTGCAGAAACAGAAGGAAACATAGAGAGAGAGAGAGAGTTCGAATCTAGGAGGGGCTCCCGCCCCTCCGCCGCCATGGAAGCTAAGGACCAGCGGGGAAACCCTTCTCCCATCTATGGGGGAGGTCGAGGAACAAGAAGAAGGGGGGCTCTCTCCCCCCTCTCTCCCGATGGCGCCGGAATGCCGCCGGGGCCATCATCGTGCTAACAATCTACACTAACAACTTCACCACCGTCATCACCAACTCTCCCCCCCTCTATGTAGTGGCATAACACCCCTTCTCCCTGCTATAATCTCTACTTGAACATGGTACTCAATGCTATATATTATTTCCCAATGATGTATGGCTATCCTATGATGTTTGAATAGATCTGTTTTGTCCTATGGGTTGATTGATGATCATGATTGGTTTGAGTTGCATGTTTTATTATTGGTGCTGTCCTATGGTGCTCTACGTGTCGCGCAAGCGTGAGGGATCCCCGCTTTAGGGTTTGCAATATGTTCATGGTTTTCTTATTGTCTGTGTTGCGTGAGTGATAGAAACACAAACACGGATAAGTGGGTTATGGCTTATGGGAATAATGAGGACTTGATACTTTAATGCTATGGTTGGGTTTTACCTTAATTATCTTTAGTAGTTACGGATGTTTGCTAGAGTTCCAATCATAAGTGCATATGATCCAAGAAGAAAAAGTATGTTAGCTTATGCTTATCCCTCATATAAAATTGCAATGATGATTACCGGTCTAGTTATTGATTGCCTAGGGACAAATAACTTTCTCGTGACAAAAAGCTCTCTACTAAAACTAACTTAGTTGTGTCTTTATCTAAATAGCCCCTAGCTTTTATTTATGTGCTCTTTATTATGTTGCAAACCTATCCTGTAACACCTACAAAGTACTTCTAGTTTCATACTTGTTCTAGGTAAAGCAAACCTTAAGCGTGCGTAGAGTTGTATCGGTGGTCGATAGAACTTTAGGGGATATTTGTTCTACCTTTAGCTCCTCATTGGGTACGACACTCTTACTTATCGAAAGAGGCTACAATTGATCCCCTATACTTGTGGGTTATCACTTCCCCACAAGATGACGTTTGTCCCATTATATTTGGTAGACCTTTCTTGAATATTGTTAATGCTAAGATAGACTACGAAAAAGATATTGTTACTATCGGTTTAGGGGATATGTCTTGTGATTTTAATTTCTCTAAATTTCATAGGCAACCCCATGATAAAGAATTCCCTAGTAAGGATGAAATTATCTGTCTTGCTTCTATTGTCGTACCTCCTACTGATCCTTTAGAAAAATATTTGCTAGACCATGGAAATGATATATATATATATATGAATGAAAGAAGGGAAATAGATGAAACATTATTTAATCAAGGGCTTGTTTTGAAACACAATTTGCATGTTGAAATCCTTGGGGATCCTCCTCCACCCAAGGGTGATCCTGTGTTTGAGCTAAAACAATTACCTGATACTTTGAAATATTCTTATCTTGATGAAAAGAAGATATACCCTATTATTATTAGTGGTAACCTTTCAGAGCATGAAGGAAAGAAATTATTGAAAACTATGAAGAAGCACTATGCCGCTATTGGATATACTCTTGATGATCTTAAGGGCATTAGTCCCACTCTATGTCAGCGCACAATTAATTTGGAGCCCAATGCTAAACTAGTTGTTGATCACCAACGATGGTTAAATCCCAAGATGAAGGAAGTGGTAAGAAATGAAATATTAGAACTTCTGGAGGCATGTATAATTTATCCTATTGCGCATAGTAGATGGGTAAGTCATGTTCATTGTGTCCCTAAGAAGGGAGGTATTACTGTTGTTCCTAATGATAAGAATGAATTGATTCCACAAAGAATTTTTACAGGTTATAGAATAGTAATTAATTTTCGCAAATTAAACAAAGCCACTAGAAAAGATCATTACCCTCTACCTTTTTATTGATCAAATGCTAGAAAAACTATCCAAACATACACATTTTTGCTTTCTAGATGGTTATTCTGGTTTCTCTCAAATACCTGTGTCAAAAGATGATCAAGAAAAGACCACTTTTACTTGCGCTTTCGGTACTTTTGCTTATAGACGTATGCCTTTTGGTTTATGCAATGCACCTGCTACCTTTCAAAGATGTATGACTACTATATCCTCCGACTTTCGTGAAAAGATTGTTGAGGTTTTCATGGATGACTTCTCTCTTTACGGAACTTCTTTTGATGATTGCTTAAGCAACCTTGATCGAGTTTTGCAGAGATGTGAAGAAACTAATCTTGTTTTGAATTGGGAGAAGTGCCACCTTATGGTTAATGAAGGTATTGTCTTGGGGCATAAAATTTCTGAAAGAGGTATTGAAGTTGGTAAAACTAAAGTAGATGCTATTGGAAAGATGCCGTGACCTAAAGATATCAAAGATATAAGAAGTTTCCTTGGTCATGCTGGTTTCTATAGGAGGTTTATTAAAGACTTCTCTAATATTTCTAGGCCTCTCACTAATCTCTTGTAAAAATATGTTCCTTTTATTTTTGATGATGATTGTGTAGAAGCATTTGAAATACTTAAGAAAGCCTTGATTTCTGCACCTATTGTTAAACCGCCTGATTGGAATTTACCCTTTGAAATTATGTGTGATGCTAGTGAGTATGTTGTTGGTGCTGTTCTAGGACAAAGAGTTGATAAGAAATTAAATGTTATTAATTATGCTAGTAAAACTCTAGACAGTGCCCAGAGAAATTATGCTACTGAAAGAGAATTTTTAGCGGTTGTTTTTGCTTGTGATTAGTCTAGATCTTATATTGTTGAATCCAAAGTAATTGTTCACACTAATCATGCTGCTATTAAATATCTTCTGGAAAATAAAGATGCTAAACCTTGACTTATTAGATAGGTTCTTTTGTTACACAAATTTGATTTGCATATTATTGGTATAAAGGGAGCTAAGAACCCCGTTGCAGACAACTTGTCTAGGTTAAAAAATATTCTTGATGACCCACCGCCTATTGATGACAGTTTTCCTAATGAGCAATTAGCTATCATAAATGCTTCTCGTAATACTCCATGGTATGCTGATTATGCTAATTACATTGTTGCTAAGTTTATACCACCTAGTTTCACATACTAGCAAAAGGAAAAGTTTTTCTATGATTTAAGACATTACTTTTGGGACGACCCACACCTTTATAAAGAAGGAGTGGATGGTGTTACTAGACGTTGTGTACCTGAGCAAGAACAGGAACAGATCCTACGCAAGTGGCACTCCGAGCCTTACGGAGGACACCACGCCAGAGATAGAACTGTACACAAGGTATTGTAATCCGGTTTTTATTGGCCTACTCTCTTCAAGGATGCTTGTAAGTTTGTCTTGTCTTGTGATGAATGTCAAAGAATTGGCAATATTAGTAGACGTCAGGAAATGCCTATGAATTATTCACTTATTATTGAACCATTTGATGTTTGGAGCTTTGATTATATGGGACCTTTTCCTTCCTCTAATGGGTATACACATATTTTAGTCAATGTTGATTACGTTACTAGGTGGGTAGAAGTTATTCCAACTAGTAATGCTGATCATAACACTTCTATTAAGATGCTTAAAGAAATTATTTTCCAGAAGTTTGGAGTCCCTAGATATTTATTGATTGATGGTGGTTCACGTTTTATTCATGGTGCTTTCCGTAAAATGCTTGCTAAGTATGATGTTAACCATAGAATTGCATCTCCATATCATCCTCAATTAAGTGGTCAAGTAGAACTGGGAAATAGAGAGATTAAATTGATTTTGCAAAAGACTGTTAATAGATCTAGAAAGAACTTGTCTAAGAAACTTGATGATGCATTATGGGCTTACAGAAGTGCTTATAAGAATCCTATGGGTATGTCTACATATAAAATGGTTTATGGAAAAGCTTATCACTTACCTCTCGAACTAGAACATAAAGCTTATTGGGCTATTAAAGAGCTCAACTATGATTTCAAACTTGCGGTGAGAAGGGGATATTTGACATTAGCTCGCTTGATGAATGGAGGACCCAAGCCTACGAGAATGCCAAGTTGTTTAAAGAAAAGGTTAAAAGATGGCATGACAAGACACTACAGGAATCATGCACTTTGCCATTTGCCATGGCAGATGGCAACGGCACGGCCGGCGGATGGCAAAGGGCTTTGCCATCTGCCAGCAGATGGCAAAGGGCCGGCTGGATAAACTACGGTAAAGGCTTCTTTGCCGTCTGCTGGCAGATGGCAACGAGCCTGTAGCCTTTGCCATCAGTTGGCGGATGGTAAAGCCTCTGGACGGCATAGGAACGAGGTTAACCACGTTAGGAGGCTAACGGCGTGCTTTGCCATCTACCAACTGATGGCAAAGGGTTGCAGGCTCTTTGCCATCTCCTTGCTGATGGCAAAGGCTATAGGCTCTTTACCATCCGCGAGCTGATGGCAAAGGCTATAGGCTCTTTGCCATTCGCGAGCTGATGGCAAAGGCTGCAGGCTCTTTGCCATCTGCCAGCTGATGGCAAAGGCTGCAGGCTCTTTGCCCTCCGCCCACTGGTGGCAAAGGATGCAGGCTCTTTGCCATCTGCTGGCAGACGGCAAAGAGACCAAATAGGCCAGACGAGCGCTTCCGAGGTTGTGCGGGTAGCTGCCACGTGGCCTCTTTGCCATCTGCCAGCAGATGGCAAAGCTCTTTGCCATCGGCCAGCGGATGGCAAAGTACCTATATTGCCCCATTTAATTTTGTTTTTTCTTATATCAATTCATTTTCACAGAAAATCAAACATATATATATATGACCAATATGGCATATTCAACACATATTACCAATAGTCATGAACACATATATATCCAACACATATCCAACACATGTTCCCAATAGTAGCAAGTTTCATCCATACATATACATAGTTTCATCAATATTACACAGTTTCATCATAGGTAGAAAGTTTCACAAAGTCAAAACAAAAACTAAAGACAAGCACTCCATCAACCCAAGCTTCCGTGATCTGAAGCAAATTTGCAAAATGGGAAAGAAGAAAGTTAGAATAAGAAGACTAGAATAACAAGATTATTATGATGCAACTAAAATGTGAAGATTACTATGACGCAACTTATATCTGTAAAATAGGTCATTTTGGAGCTAAGTATGGTTATTATGTCATTTTTTAGCTAAGCATACTAAGTCATTTTGGTGTAAAAGATGCTAAGTAAGGTCATTTTGGATTTAATAAGTTTATTATGCCATTTTGGAGCTAGTTAAGCGTATGAAGTCATTTCGGAGCTAAAATATGTCATTTCGTAAGCATATTATGTCATTTTAGAGCTAGCTAAGCATATTAAGTCCTTTTGGAGGAAAAAAAATGCTAAGTATAGGTCATTTTAGAGTTATCCTAGTTTAAATAACTCATTTTTAAGCTAACTAAGCATATTAAGTCATTTTGGAGGAAACAATGCTAAGTATAGGTCATTTTAGAGCTATCCTAGGTTAAATAGGTCATTTTGGAGCTAATTAAGCTTATTATGTCATTTTTGAGCTAGCTAAGCATATTAAGTCATTTTGGAGAAAAAAATGCTAAGTATAGGTCATTTTAGAGCTATCCTAGGTTAAATAGGTCCTTTTTGAGCTAATTAAGGTTATTATGTCATTTTTGAGCTAGCTAAGCATATTATAGCATTTTGGAGCTAAATAGGTCATTTCTTAAGCATATTATGTCATTTTGGAGCTAGCTAAGCATGTTAAGCCATTTTGGAGGAATAAATGCTAAGTATAGGTCATTTTAGAGCTATCCTAGGTTAAATAGGTCATTTTTGAGCTAATTAAGGTTATTATGTCATTTTTGAGCTAGCTAAGCATATTATAGCATTTTAGAGCTAAATAGGTCATTTCTTAAGCATATTATGTCATTTCGGAGCTAGCTAAGCATATTAAGTCATTTTGGAGGAATAAATGCCAAGTATAGGTCATTTTAGAGCTATCCTAGGTTAAATAGGTCATTTTGGAGCTAATTAAAGTTATTATGTCATTTTTGAGCTAGCTAAGCATATTAAGTCATTTTGAAGGAATAAATGCTAAGATAGGTCATTTTAGAGCTATCATGGGTTAAATAGGTCATTTTGGAGCGAATTAAGGTTATTATGTCATTTTGGAGGAAAAAGTTCTAAGTATAGGTCATTTTAGAGCTATCCTAGATTAAATAGGTCATTTTGGAGCTAATTAAGGTTATTATGTCATTTTGGAGGAAAAAGTGCCAAGTATAGGTGAGGGAGTCCTGGATTAGGGGGTCTCCGGACAGCCGGACTATATCTTTTTGCCGGACTGTTGGACTATGAAGATACAAGATTGAAGACTTCTTCTCGTGTCTGGATGGGACTCTACTTGGCATGGAAGGCAAGCTAGGCAATACGGATATGTGTATCTCCTCCTTTGTAACCGACCTTGTGTAACCCTAGCCCTTTCCGGTGTCTATATAAACCGGAGGGTTTTAGTCCGTAGGACAACATACAATCATACCATAGGCTAGCTTCTAGGGTTTAGCCTCTCTGATCTCGTGGTAGATCTACTCTTGTACTACCCATATCATCAATATTAATCAAGCAGGACGTAGGGTTTTACCTCCATCAAGAGGGCCCGAACCTGGGTAAAACATCGTGTTCCCTGCCTCCTGTTACCATCCGCCTTAGACGCACAGTTCAGGACCCCCTATCCGAGATCCGCCGGTTTTGACACCGACATTGGTGCTTTCATTGAGAGTTCCTCTGTGTCGTCGCCGTTGGGCTTGATGGCCCCTACTATCATCGATAGCGATGCAGTCCAGGGTGAGACTTTTCTCCCCGGACAGATCTTTGTGTTCGGCGGCTTTGCACTGCGGGCCAATTCGCTTGGCCATCTAGAGCAGATTGAAAGCTACGCCCCTGGCCACCAGGTCAGGTTTGGAAGCTTAAACTACACGGGCGATGTCCGTAGAGACTTGATCTTTGACGGATTCAAGCCTCTGCCTTGTGCGTCACGGGGTCACATGAGTACGATTTAGCTCTACCATCGGACAGTGTTCAGGAGATTGCACCGGCAGCCGCTCCGACCCTCAATTCGGAGCCAATTGCACCGTCCATGGACGGGTGGATGGACCTCGCCATGGAGGCCTTACCCTCAGCGGCGATCGAGCCGAACATCGACCTTACCTCGCACGAGAGCCGTGGTGTTAAACTGTCAGATCCTTCTCCGGCCACGGACTCCGAACCGCCTGCGCCCGTTCCTATCGAATCCGATTGGGCGCCGATCATGGAGTTTACCTCCGCAGATATTTTTCAGCACTCGTCCTTTGGTGACATACTGAACTCATTAAGGTCTCTCTCCTTGTCAGGAGGATCCTGGCCGAACTATGTCCGGCAGGACTAGGATGCAGATGACGAAGAAATTTGCTGCCCACCCACCACCCACTTAGTAGCCACTGTCGATGACTTAACCGACATGCTCGACTTCGACTCCAAAGACATCGACGGTATGGACGACGATGCGGGAGACGAAGAGGAACCACTGCCCACAAGGCACTAGACAGCCACCTCATCATACGATGTATACATGGTGGGACACCCAAAGAAGGCAATAGTGACGAGATAGCGGAGGATGACCCCTCCAAGAAGCATCCCAAGCGCCGACGTCAGCGGCGCCGCTCTAAGTCCCGCCAAAGCAAAATTGGTGATACCGGCATAGGAGATAATAACACTTCGGATAGTGCCGAAGACAACAACAATCCCCTCCAGCAAGATTTAGAGCAGGAGGATGGAGGAGCCAGCCCTCCTGAGGGAGCGGCAGATGGAGAGGTGGAGGATGATAATTACATACTCCCCTCCGAAGACGAGGCAAGCCTCGGCGATGACGAATTCGCCGTGCTAGAGGGTCCCGTCGAACAAGAGCGCTTCAAGCGCCAGCTTATAGCCACGGCAAATAGCCTTAAGAAAAAGCAGCAGCAGCTTCAAGCTGATCAAGATCTGCTAGCTGACAGATGGACTGAAGTCCTCGCGGCCGAGGAATATAAACTCGAACGCCCCTCCAAGAGTTACCCAAAATGCAGGTTGCTACCCTGACTGGAGGAAGAAGCGTATGACGTGGCTGATCGGCCACCTCGTGGCCGCGATAGAGAGGCATTCCAGCCAAAAATTTAGCCTGCACCCCGACGCCATTCAAATAAAAAGGCATGGGGAAATATGCCAGACCTACGAGACGTATTGGAGGACAAAGCAAAACATGCAAGATCGATCTATGGATCACGAGGGCGCGCCACTATGCGAGACGATAAACGTCACACCGGATACAGTAAAAGTAAATCCGGCCGGGCCGAACACAGCGGGCAAGACCCATTCGAGCTGCGTGACGACATAGCCCAATACAGAGGCGCCGCACACCCGTTATGCTTCACAGACGAAGTAATGGATCATCAAATCCCAGAGGGTTTCAAACCCGTAAATATTGGATCATACGACGACACAACAGATCCTGCGGTATGGATCGAGGATTTCCTCCTCCACATCCACATGGCCCGAGGTGATGACTTACATGCCATCAAATACCTCCCACTAAAGCTCAAAGGACCAGCGCGGCATTGGCTTAATAGCTTGCCAGCAGAGTCCATTAGTTGTTGGGAAGATCTGGAAGCCGCATTCCTCGACAACTTTCAGGGCACTTATGTGCGACCACCATATGCCGATGACTTGAGCCACATAGTTCAGCAGCCAGAAGAATCGGCCAGGCAATTCTGGACTCGGTTCCTAACAAAGAAAAATCAAATCGTCGACTATCCGGATGCAGAGGCCCTAGCAGCTTTCAAACACAACATCTGCGACGAGTGGCTAGCCCAGCACCTTAGTCAGCAAAAGCCGAAAACTATGGCATCCCTCATGACACTCATGACCTGCTTTTGTGCGGGAGAAGATAGCTGGCTGGCTCGCAGTAATAACATATCAAAGAACTGTGGTACTTCGGATACCAAGGATGGCAATAGCAGGTCACGTCGCAACAAACATAAGCGCCGCATTAACAGCGATAATACTGAAGATACGACAGTCAATGCCGGATTCAAAGGCTCTAAACCCGGTCAGCGGAAAAATCCATTCAAAAGAAGCACTCCGGGCCCGTCCAGTTTGGACCGCATACTCGATCGCTCATGTCAAATACACGGTACGCCTGACAAGCCAGCCAACCACACCAACAGGGATTGCTGGGTGTTCAAGCAGGCCGGTAAGTTAATTGTCGAAGACAAAGATAAGGGGTCACACAACGATGACGAAGAGGAGCCCCGGCAGCCGAACACCAGAGGACAGAAGAGGTTCCCCCCACAAGTGCGGACGGTGAACATGATATACGCAACCCACATCCCCAAGAGGGAGAGGAAGCGTGCACTCAGGGACGTATATGCGTTGGAGCCAGTCGCCCCAAAGTTCAACCCATGGTCCTCCTGTCCGATCACCTTCAATCGTAGGGACCGCCCCACTAGTATCCATCATGGCAGATTCGCCGCACTGGTCCTAGACCCAATCATCGACGGATTTCACCTCACTCGAGTCCTTATGGATGGCGGCAGCAGCCTGAACCTGCTTTACCAGGACACAGTGCGCAAAATGGGTATAGACCCCTCAAGGATCAAACCCACAAAAACGACCTTTAAAGGCGTCATTCCAGGTGTAGAGGCCCATTGCACAGGCTCAATTACACTAGAAGTGGTCTTCGGATCCCCGGATAACTTCCGAAGCAAAGAATTAATCTTCGATATAGTCCCGTTCCGCAGTGGCTATCATGCACTGCTCGGGCGAACCGCATTTGCGAGATTCAATGCGGTACCGCATTATGCATACCTCAAGCTCAAGATGCCAGGACCTTGGAGGGTCATTACAGTTAATGGAAACACATAGCGCTCTCTCTGCATGGAGGAGCACACTGCGGCCCTCGCAGGAGAAGCGCAAAGCAGCCTCTCAAGGCAATCCACCAGTTCGGCATTTCAAGACCCGGACACCTTCAAGCAAACTCGGAGTAATCGGCAACTAGACCGCCTGGCACGATCTGAGCTCGCGTAGCAATGCGGCCCCCACCCCAGTCCTAGCCAAACAGCGAAATCCGTGCCACACGTACATAATTACGCATTAAAAATACCATGGGCATAGGTGGGGAGGGGGGAACAACTACGGCACGCCCCAAGACGTGGCTTAAACCGCACTAGGGGCTTCCCGCTTTGTTATTTTTCTCTTTCAGGACTTTAATCTCTGGAAACCCTATCCGGTAGCATGATTGCTGAACACATGATGCAGCAACCAAGGAGGCAGAAAGCTACGTCACACCACGGAACTCCCAGGTGGATTACAATAACGAGTGAAATATTTGCTTTAATACTATTCCTCAGCTTGCCCTTGGAAGGGACATAGTCCTACTTTTTTCTTATCACACTATCTGTATCATTCTGCTTTAACGCACCTTTTCGAATAAACGATGCATAACATTACGACTATTATTGCATTCTTGTTTTATATATATGTGTTCATTAATGACGCCTTGCAACCGTACACTTTGGTACGGCCAATACACCAGGGGCTTACGTACCCCACAATATAGTGTGAGGAGTCCGAACACTTTCACAAGTGTGGCACCCCGAACTTATAGCATTATATGCATCAGCTCCGAATCATGTCTTTGGTCAAATGTTGGGTTTTCCCGGCTCCTATGTTTTGGTACCTTACGTTCCGCTCTATCGGCTAAGGTTGCACTAGGAGAACTACTGCGATTGTGCCCCGGTTCTGCTGGGCTAAGCACCTCAGTAGAGAAAGCTAAAACTGACTGTCATGATAAGGCGAGAGACTGGTCGCTGTTCGGCGAGATTTCGAGTCCCTAAAGACTTATGCCGCTTAGAGCAAGGAGCCGGTCCTGTCCGGCTTAAAGGCGTGTATCGCGCCCCGAATTCGGCCTTCCGAATACCAGGGGCTTCGCCGAAATTTAAAATTATAGAATTCTATGGCTAAGTGAGAGTGATAAAGCATTATTAGTCCGGTTGCCTTGTTCGCTGTGCTGAGCACCTCCTTCGAAGGACCCAAAAATGGGAACAAGAGTGCTCAGGTTTATCCCAAACACCCCAGCACTCACGGCATGGGGGCAGAAGCCGAGGACTAGCCATCTCTTAGATTGGATAAACAACCAAACAGAAGGTAATATTTTAAATTCAAACAAGCGTTGCATGGCGCATATGAAACAAGTTTTCATCATACAGGATCACACAAGAAAGTTTACTCAAATATTACATCCTTTGTACATTCATCCTCTACAAGACGGGCACCCTTCAGGACACCCTCATAATAAATTTCGGGGGTGCGATGCTCCTTTCCCTGCGGCGGTCCTTCCTTGATCAGCTTCACAGCGTCTAGCTTGGCCCATTGCACCTTCACACGGGCGAAAGCCCGGCGTGCACCTTCGATGCAGACGGACCGCTTGACGACTTCCACAAGCCGCCTCACCAGGCCGAAGTAGCTGTTCGGAAGGGCGTCGCCAGGCCACAGCCGGACTATAAGGCCCTTCATGGCCTGTTCGGCCACCTTGTGTGGCTCGACCAGCTGCTTTAGCTGGTCGCTCAGAGGCATCGGGTGTTCGGTCCCAGTATACTGAGACCAGAACAGCTTCTCCGTTGAGCTTCCCTCCTCGGCCTGGTAAAACTGCGCGGCATCCGACACGCTACGGGGCAAATCTGCGAATGCTCCTGGAGAGCTCCGGATTCGGGTAAGTAATAGGTAATTTACTCTCACATGCTTGCTTTGCATATAGAATGTCTTACCCGCCGCTATTTTCTTCATCGCATCAATCTCCTGGAGGGCCTTTTGGGCTTCGGCCTTGGCACTCTTCGCGCTCTCGAGGGCCGCGGCAAGCTCACACTCTCGCGTCTTCGAGTCAAGCTCCAATGCCTCGTGCTTCGTCACGATAGCCTGGAGCTCTTGCTGCACCTCGCCCACCCGAGCCTCTTGCCTTTCCCGCTCGGTGCGCTCCTTGGCCGCTTTATCCTCGGCCTCGGACAGCGCTTGCTTTAGGGTGGCCACTTCGGTCGTGGCCCCTGGCAAATTCATGATGATCCTGTCATTTTGCAATCGCATTCTTTTTATACATATCCATAGACTAGGTATTACTTACCTTTGTTCTCTTTGAGCTGCCTCTTGGCAAGGCCGAGCTCGTCCTTAGACCCCTTAAGGTCCTGCTTCAGTGCGGCAACCTCTGCAGTCAGTGCGGCAGATGCCAGCATCGAAGCCTCCATACGCATATTGACATATTTATATTAGACTCCTGTGATTTTGTTTGATCCTCTATTCGGCTTTTCTTTGTGAACACCGAACAGAGCATCAGGGGCTATTGTCTATGCGGTAATATTTTTCCTATATTTTAAACACTTACCTCAAAGCCTGTTAGAAGGCTGGCACAGGCTTCAGTCAGTACGCTCTTGGCGGACTGAACCTTCTGGACCACTGCACTCATAATAGTCCGGTGCTCCCCGTCGATGGAAGCGCTACGAAGCGCTCCCAGCAGATTGTCTGGCGTCTCTGGATGGACAGAGGTCACCAGCACAGGCGTCTTGCCCCTCTTGGAAGGAGGCCTCCTGCCCGAGTCCGGAACCACTGGAGGTTCCGGCGCGGTGTTCGGCTGAGGGCCGAACTCAGAGCCCTCAGGGGCTTTGTCCCCTCTGCTCCCGGAGTCCGGAAGGTCGCCTTGAGGCGCCTCCGGGACTATCTCCCCTCGACCTGGTGCCTCTTGAGACAATACCTCGGCATTGTCCGCAGGGCAAGGGGAGGTGGCGGTCGGAAGTGGATCGCTATCCATGTCCGACGAGCCCAGGGAGCCGTCCGACGATACATCTATACGGGCTCGTGGTGGCCGGCATAATCATATTCGGTGTTAAGGGAAGCAGTGCGACAAAAGAATGCTATGAGTTACTCTGGTATCTGAATACTTACGACTTCCCCAGGGGCTTGGCCCTGGGCAGCCACTCGTCTTCGCCGTCGGCGGCGGTGGTAGAACTGTCCGGAAGGAGAGTCCTTCCCTTCCTGGACCCTTCGGCCTCCCCAGTTGGGGCGGCCTTCCTTTTCTTGTCTCCCCCGTCTGGAGGGGCAGCATCTTCTTCTTCCTCCTCGTCTTTGGGGGAGGAGTGTGTCGCAGAGTTATCGGACGATGAGTCCGATGACGCCTGGCGTCGGGAACTCTTTCGGGTTCCCTTGGCCTTCTTAGTCTTCTCCGGCACCTTGTAAGGAGCCGGAGTCAGCATCTTCGTCAGGAGAGCGTCTGCTGGGCCTTCGGGGAAAGGAGCCGGACATTCGATCTGTCCGGCCGTCTCCTGCCAGTCCTTTCAAAGGTACGGGAGCTTAGATCCCGCATAGAGTCAAACTATGAAAAACGAGTATCCTGTGAAAGGTAAAACAGCTTACCGCACTGGCTTGGCGCTTCGCGCAGAATCCGCGATCCTAGGTAGTGGGAGGGGGAACCTCGGCGCCCTTGAATAGCACCCTCCAGGCATCCTCGTGAGTTGTGTCGAAGAGCCTGTTCAGAATTCGGTGCTGGGCCGGGTCGAACTCCCATAAGTTGAAGGCCCATTGTTGGCACGGAAGGATCCGGCGGATGAGCATGACCTGGACTACGTTGACGAGTTTGAGCTTCTTGTTCACCATGTTTTGAACACATATTTGGAGTCCGGTCAGCTCTCCCGAACTACCCCAGGACAGGTGTCGGTGTCAAAACCGGCGGATCTCGGGTAGGGGGTCCCGAACTGTGCGTCTAGGCCGGATGGTAACAGGAGGCAGGGAACACTTTGTTTTACCCAAGTTCGGGCCCTCTCGATGGAGGTAATACCCTACTCCTGCTTGATTAATATTGATGATATGGGTAGTACAAGAGTAGATCTACCATGAGATCAAGGAGGCTAAACCCTAGAAGCTAGCCTATGGTATGATTGTTGTGTATGGAGTTGATTGCCTACGGACTACAACCCTCCGGTTTATATAGACACCGGATAGGGTTAGGGTTACACAGAGTCGGTTACAATGGTAGGAGATCTTGAATATCCGCATCACCAAGCTTGCCTTCCGCGCCAAGGAAAGTCCCATCCGGACACGGGACAAAGTCTTCAATCTCGTATCTTCATAGTCCAGGAGTCCGGCTGAAGGTATAGTCCGGCTACCCGAACACCCCCTAATCCAGGACTCCCTCAGTAGCCCCTGAACCAGGCTTCAATGACAACGAGTCCGGCGCGCAAATTGTCTTCGGCATTGCAAGGCGGGTTCCTCCTCCAAGTCCTTCATAGAAGATTTGTAAACACCAAGAGTAGTGTCCGGTTCTGCAAAATAAGTTTCCACATATTGCCATAGAGAGAATAATATTGACACAAATCAAATCTGTTGACGTATTCCGCAGTGCGCTATCACACTACGACGAATCGTTTTTACTTTTCCACCTCAGCATGTTTTGCGAGGCGATTTCCTTGGCACGTCTTGTCAAAGCAGAGATCGCGTGCCCTTTTTATGGGTTTCTCATCAATACGGACGTGGGTAACCCTAACCGCACCATTTACCACGGCGCTTGGGAGGCAAGCGAGTTTTATTAGGCAGGTGGGGACGCACAACCGCATCCGCCCATATAAGGGGAGAAGGATCCACCTTTTTTACCTATGCCTTCTTCCTCCTTTGCCTATCCATCTCCTGCGCACTCGAGCTCCAGTGCCCAAGCCCGCACTTCCCACTTCAACCTTCTCCAACAATGTCCGGAGCGGGAGGCAAGTGGATGGTCTCCTCCGTCACGGAGGGCCATGTCAAAAAGCTAAGGAAGGCCGGATACTTATCCAAAGACATCGCACACCGGCTTCCTGAGGAGGGGCAGCTTCTTCCCACCCCAAGGCCCCATGAGAGGGTAGTATTCCTTCCCCACTTCCTCCGCGGACTGGGTTTTCCACTCCACCCATTTGTCCGGGGGCTCATGTTCTACTACGGCTTGGATTTCCATGATCTGGCCCCGAACTTCATCCTCAATATCTCGGCGTTTATCGTCGTATGCGAGGCTTTCCTCCGCGTCCGCCCTCATTTCGGCCTCTGGCTCAAGACCTTCAACGTCAAGCCCAAGGTGGTGTGCGGCAGCCAGCCGGAGTGCGGAGGCGCCATGGCGGGCAAGATGGCCAACGTCCTATGGCTCGAGGGCTCCTTCATGGAGACCCTAAAGGGGTGGTAATCCGGGTGGTTTTACATCACCGAGCCACGCGATCCGAAATGGACCGCAGTCCCCGAGTTCCGATCCGGACCCCCCACGCGGCTTATGTCCTGGAAAGAGACGGGCCTATCGTGGGGTGACGAAAAAGAGGTGACCGGATTGCAAACATGCATCCAGTCCCTGGTAAACAAGCCAATCCGGCTGGTTAATGTAATCCAGGTTATGCTCGTTCGCCGGATCCTCCCGTGCCAACAACGGGATTTTAATCTGTGGGAGTTCGTCCCAGCGCAGCACCAAACCCTTAACAGGCTCTTCGACACGACGTATGAAGACATCTGGAAGGTGCTAACCAAAGGCGTCGAGGCTCCCACATCCGCTTCCGAGGACCGCGGATACAGCTCGCAGCGTCACGCTAGCGAGGTAAGCCATTTTCACCTTTTACAGGATGTTCGGCTTTTTTCATAGTTTAACTCTATGCGGGATCTAAACTCCCTTACCTTTGACAGGCGTGGCGAGCGGTATCCGGACCGATTAACTGTCCGGCTCCACTGCCCGAAGACCCAGCCCCAGCTCTACTAGTGAAGCTGCTGGCTCTGGCGCCTTATGTGGTGCCGGAAAAGAAGGCCAAGAAGAAGAAGACCACGGGGATTCGAAAGAGTACCCGCAACGTGGTGTTGTCGGACTCGTCATCCGATGAGTCCGAGATGCCCTCCTCCCGTGAAAATGAGGAGGAAGAAGAAAGCTCTCCCCCCCCAGCGGGGGGAGGAAAGAAAAGGAAGGTCGCCCCAAGGGGGAA
Source organism: Triticum urartu (assembly GCF_056163025.1). Classification (NCBI taxonomy): domain Eukaryota; kingdom Viridiplantae; phylum Streptophyta; class Magnoliopsida; order Poales; family Poaceae; genus Triticum; species Triticum urartu. The sequence goes on along the minus strand of NC_141879.1, from coordinate 219,855,606 downwards.
GGCCGAGGGGTCCAAGAAGAGGAAAACCCCTCCGCCGGACTACGCCCCCGACGCCGGCGAGGACGAAGAGGAGTGGCTGCACAGAGCCAGGCGTCCGGCGAAATCGTAAGTGTTCGGATACCAGAGTAACTCATGATATTCCTTTTGTTGCACAGCTTTCCCTAATGTCGAATATAATCATGCAGCCCGCCCCGGGCCGAACTCAACGAGTCGTCGAGCGGCTCCCTGGATTCATCGGACGTGAACTCAGTTCCGCCCATTGTCTCCCCCCGCACTGTGGATGACGCCGAAGTGGCATCGCAACAAGCTCCGGGGCAGGAGGAGGTGGTCCTGGAGGAGCCGCTAGGCGACCTCCCAGACTCCAGGAGTAAAGGGGACAAGACCCCCCAGGGCTCCAAGTCCGGCTTTATGCCGGACACCGCGCCGGAATCTTCAACAGTTCCGGACTGCGGTAGGCAAACTCCTTCCAAGAGGCGCAAGTCTTCTGAGCCGGCAGCCTCCGTCCAACCGGAGGCGCCGGACAATCTGATGGAGGTGCTTGAAGGCGCCTCCATCGACGAGGAGCACCGTACTATTATGAGTACGGTGATCCAGAAGGTTCAGTCCGCCAAGAGCGGACTGACTGAAGCTTGCGCTAGCCTTCTAACAGGCTTCGAGGTAAGTAAAAATATGTAAAAATATTACCGCATAGACAGTAGCCCCTGATGCTCTGTTTGGCGTTCAGAAAGAAAAGCCGAATAGAGGATCTAGTAAATTTCGCAGGAGTCTAACAAAAAGAGTCAATATGCGTATGCAGGCTTCGCTGCTATCCACCGCCGCACTGACTGCGGAGGTGGGTGTCCTGAAGCAGGACCTCGAGCGGACCAAGCAAGAGCTCGGCCTTGCCAAGCGGCAGCTCGAGGAGAAAGAAGGTAAGAAATACCTTACTGAAAATGGTGCCTATAGAGAGGCGTGATTGCAAAAAATAACAGGATTGTACTGCTTATTGTAGGGGCCACAACTGAGGTGGCGACCCTCAAGCAGGCGCTATCTGAGGCCGAAAAGAAAACGGCCGCGGAGCGCACCGAGCGAGAGAAACTTGGGGCTTAGGTCGGCGAGGTGCAGCAAGAGCTTCAGGCTCTCATGAAAAAACATGAGAGTTTGGAGCTTGAGTCAAATACCCAAGCGTCCGAGCTCGCGACGGCCCTTGAGACTACCAAGGCCGAAGCCCAAAAGGCCCTCCAAGAGTTGGAGGAGGTGAAAAAGATAGCAGCGGGTAAGGCATTCTTCATGCAAAGTAGAAATATAAAAGTAAACTACTTGTTACTTACCCGAATCCGGAGCTCTCCAGGGGCATTCACAGATCTTCCCCGCAGCGTATCCGATGCTACCGCATTCTACCGAGCTGAAGAGGGCAGCTCGACGGAGAAGGTGTTCTGGTCTCAGTATGCTGAGGCCGGACACCCTGTGCCTTTGAGTGACCAGCTGAAACAGCTGGTCGAGCTCCACAAGGTGGCCGAACAGGCCATGAAGGGCTTCGTAGTTCGGCTGTGGCCCAGAGAGGCCCTGCCTGGGAGCTACTTCGGGCTGGTGCGGCGGCTGGTGGAGGCCTGTCCAAGGCTCAAGGTCATCAAGCGCTCCGTCTGTATCGAAGGTGCCCGTAGGGCCCTTGCCCGTGCAAAGGTGCACTGGGGTAAGCTGGACGGTGAGAAGCTTGTTAGGGACGGGCCGCCACTGGGGAAGGAGCATCGCAAGCCCGAGAACTACTATAAGGATGTTCTTGTGGGTGCCCGCCTTGTAGCGGATGAGTGCACCAAGGATGTAATCTTTGAATGAACTCGCTCGATTTTATCCTGTGCGCTGAAAACTTGTTCATATGCGCTAAGCAATGCTTATTGAATTTAAAATATTATTTTCTATGCGGCCGTTTATCAAAAATTGAGAGATGGCCAGTCATCGGCTTTTGCCCCCATGCCACTAGTGCTGGGGTGTTCGGTGATAAACTTGTGCGCTCTTTTTCCCATGTTTGGGTCCTTCGAGGGAGGCGCTTAGCACGACGAACCAGGCAATCGGACTATAATGCTTGAACACTCTCACTTAGCCATAGAAATTTATAATTTTAAATTTCGGCGAAGCCCCTAGTTCGGAAGACCGAGTTCGGGGCGCTATCCACGCCTTGGCTGGGGTTATCCAGCTCCTCGCTCGAAGCGGCATAAGTCTTTAGGGACCCGAAAAACCTCTCGAACAGCGACCGGTCTGTCGCCTCATCATGACAGTCAGTTTTAGCTTTCTCCACTGAGGTGCTTAACCCAGCTCAACTGGGGCACAATCGCAGTGGTTCTCCTAGTGCTACCTTAGCCGATATAGCGGAACGTAAGGCACCAAAACATAGGAGCCGGGCAAACCCAACTATTGACCCAAATCATGATTCGGAGCCGATGCATATAGTGCTATAAGTTCGGGGTGCCGCACTTGTGAAAGTGTACGGACTTCTCTCGCCATATTAAAGGGTACTGAAGCCCCTGGCGTACTTGTCGTACCATAGTGTACGGGTGCAACATGTCATTAATGAACATTTATAGAGAGGCTATTTATCAAAGCCGAACGATACAAATAGTGCGGTAAGCGAAAGATATTGGACTATTCAGTATGTCCTGACCAGGGGCAGGCCGCGGAATTGTATTTAAAACAGGTATAGCGCTCGTAACAGAGACCACCTAGGATTCCATAATGTGGCATGGCTTCTCTGCCTCCCTGGATCTTGCATCGTTTGTGCGGCAGTCGAATTGCCGAACAGGTCGTCCGAAGTATGGAGTCCTGAAAGTAAGAAAAAATTAAAAAAAAAAAGAATCCGGCAGTCCCTAGTACGTTTTAAGCCGTATTTTGGGAGTGCCGTTATTGTGCCCCTTCCCCTGTGCCCATGGTATTTCAAGGGCGTAGTTATGTACGCGAGGTACTGGTTTCGCTATGTCGCGAGAGCTGGGGTTGGGGCCGCATTGCTACGCTTGCTCAGAGTGTGTCAGGCGGTTCTGCTGTAGGTTACTCCGGGTGCGCTTGGCAGTGTCTGGCTTTTTAATGGCCGGACTGGAGAATTGCCTAAGAAGGCTACTTTGTACCTCCGCTGCGAGAGCCGCCATATGCTCCTCCGTACGGAGGGAGCGTTTGGTGTTTCCGTTAACCGTAATTACTCCTCGATGGCCTGGCATCTTGAGCTTGAGATATGCGTAGTGCGGCACCGCATTGAACTTTGCGAATGCGGTTCGTCCGAGCAGGGCATGATAGCCACTGCGAAACGGGACTATATCGAAGATTAACTCTTCGCTTCGGAAATTGTCCGGGGGTCCGAAGACCACGTCAAGTGTTACTGAGCCTGTACAGTTGGCTTCTACACCTAGTATAACGCCTTTAAAGGTCGTTCTTGTGGGTTTAATCCTTGAGGGATCTATGCCCATTTTCCGCACTGTATCCTGCTAAAGCAGGTTCAAGCTACTGTCGCCGTCCATGAGGACTCTTGTGAGATGAAATCCGTCGATGATTGGGTCGAGAACCAATGCGGCGAAGCCGCCATGATGGATGCTAGTGGGATGGTCCCTTCGATCAAAAGTGATCGGGCAGGAGGACCATGGGTTGAACTTTGGGGCGACTGGCTCCATCGCGTATACGTCCCATAGCGCACGCTTCCGCTCCCGCTTGGGAATGTGGGTTGCGTATATCATGTTCACCGTCCGCACTTGTGGGGGAAAGCCCTTTTGTCCATTGTTGTTCGGCGGCTTGGGCTCCTCGTCGTCGCTGTGCAGCCCCTTGTCTCTGTTTTTGGCCCTTAACTTGCCTGCCTGCTTGAACACCCAACAATCCCTGTTAGTGTGATTGGTTGGCCTTTCGGGGGTGCCATGTATCTGGCACAAGCGATCGAGTATTTGGTCCAAACTGGACGGGCCCTGAGTATTCTTTTTGAATGGCTTTTTCCGCTGACTGGATTTATAGCCTTTGAATCCGGCATTGACTGCCGTGTCTTCATTGCTGTCGCTGTTAACGCGGCGTTTTTGCTTATTCCGACGTGTCCTGCCACTTTTGTCCTTGGTATCCGAATTACCAGGGTTCTTTGATAAGTTGTTACTGCGAGCTAGCCAGTTGTCTTCTCCCGCGCAAAAGCATGTCATGAGTGTCGTGAGGGCTGCCATGGATTTCGGTTTTTCCTATCCCAGGTACCGGGCAAGCCACTTGTCGCGGATGTTATGCTTGAAGGCTGCTAGGGCCTCTGCGTCCAGACAGTCGACTATCTGGTTTTCTTTGTTAGGAACCGTGTCCAGAATTATCTGGCCGATTCCTCTGGCTGCTGAATTATGTGGCTTAAGTCGTCCGCATCCGGCGGTCGCACATAAGTGCCCTGGAAGTTGTCGAGGAATGCGGCTTCCAGGTCCTCCCAAGAACCGATTGAGTCTGCTGGCAAGCTGTTAAGCCAATGCCGGGCCGGTCCTTTAAGTTTGAGCGGGAGGTATTTGATGGCGTGTAGATCATCGTCGCGTGCCATGTGGATGTGAAGGAGGTAATCCTCAATCCATACCGCCGGATCTGTTGTGCCATCGTATGATTCGATGTTTATGGGTTTAAAACCCTCTGGGATTTTATGATCCATTACTTCATTCGTGAAGCATAGCGGGTGTGTGGCGCCTCTGTACTGGGCTATATCGCGACGCAGCTCGGAAGAGCTATGTCTGTTGTGTTCGGCCCGGCCAGATTTGTTGTATCCGAGTGAAGATCATTGTCACATGTCGTAGGGCGCCTGCGCGATCCATAGATCGATCTTGTTTTTCTTGCCTTATCCTCCAGTATGTCTCGCAGGTCGGGCGCATTTTCCCGTGCCTTAGTTGAGCGGCGTCGGGGCATGGCTTGGGTGGAGGGCCGACAGGCCTCTCTGTCGCGGCCGCGAGGTGGCCGGTCTGCCATGTCATGCACTGGTGATGTAGGTGCTTCCTCCTCTGATCGGGGTAGCGGCCTGGGCTTTGGGTAACTCTTGGAGGGGCGTTCGAGTTCATACTCTTCGGCCACAAGGTCTTCAGTCCATCTGTCAGCTAGCAATTCTTGGGCAGCTCTAAGCTGTTGCTGCTTTTTTTTGAGGCTGCTTGCCGTAGCTAAAAGCCTGCGTTTAAAACGCTCTTGTTCTGCTGGGTCTGATGGTATGACAAATTCGTCGTCATCGAGGCTAGCCTCGTCTTCGGAGGGAGGCATATAGTTATCATCCTCGACCTCTCAGTCTGCCACTCTTTCATGAGGGCTGGTTTCTCCATCTTCCTGTGCCGAATTTTGCTGAGGTGGGTGTTCTTCGGCGCTATCGGGGTAGCATTATCTCCCGTGCCGGAATCACCGTTTTTGCTTTGGCGGGATTTAGAGCGGCGCCGCTGACGTCGGTGCTTTTGCTGTTTCTTGGGGGTGTCATCCCCCACTGTTCCATCGCCATCTCCATCTTTTGGAGTATCCACCATATATATGTCATATGACGAGGTGGCCTTCCAGCGCTCTACAGGTGCTGGTTCTTGTTCGTCTCCTGCATCGTCGTCCATGCCATCGATGTCTTCGGAGTCGAAGTCAAGCGTGTCGGTTAAGTCGTCGACAGTGGCTACGAAGTGGGTGGTGGGTGGGCTTTGAATTTTTTTCGTCGTCCGTATCCCAACCTTGCTGACCATAGTCCGGCCAGGGCTCTCCTGATAAAGAGAGAGACTTTAGAGAATTCAGGATGTCGCCGAAGGGCGAGTGCTGAAAGATGTCCGCGGCAGTGAACTCCATGATCGGCGCCCAATCGGATTCGATCGGTAGAGGCGCGGGGGCTCGGAGCTCAAGGAGGAATCCGGATCCACAGAGTCACGGGCCATGCGGAGTGCGGGGCTAGAGTTCGGCTCAATCACCTCTGAGATCGCAGCCCCTGAGGCAGCGTCCAACCGCTGATCCTTGATCGGTGCAGTAGGCTCCGAATCAATGGTCGGAACCGATGCGTGTGCGGCCTCCAAGGCGCTGTTCGGTGGCAGAGCTATATCATGCCCATCGAGACAGTGCGGCACGCTTGGCTGTGGCTCGAATCCGTCGAAGATCAAGTCCCCGCGGATGTCAGCCGTGTAGTTTAGGCTTCCAAACCTGACCTGATGGCCAGGGGCGTAGCTTTCGATCTGCTCAAGTAGGACTGAACTCTTGCCAGGAGGTGAGCCGCGTGGGGATGCCAGATCGGAACTCGAGGGCCGCTGCCCATTTAGGGTTACGTGGCTCGGTGATGTAGAACCACCCCGATTGCCACCCCTTTATGGTCTCCACGAAGGAGCCCTCGAGCCATGTGACGTTGGGCATCTTGCCCACCATGGCGCCTCCGCACTCCGCCTGGCGGCCGCTCACTACCTTCGGCTTGATATTGAAGGTCTTCAGCCATAAGCCGAAGTTGGGGTTGATGCGGAGGAAGGCCTCGCACACGACGATGAACGCCAAGATGTTGAGGATGAAGTTCGGGGCCAGATCGTGGAAATCCAGGCCGTAGTAGAACATGAGCCCCCAGACGAATGGGTGGAGAGGGAATCCCAGTCCGCGGAGGAAATGGGTAAGGAACACTACCCTCTCATGGGGCCTGGGGGTGGGGATGAGCTGCCCCTCATCTGGGAGCCAGTGGGCGATGTCGTCGGGCAGGTATCCGGCTCTCCTCAGCTTCTTGATGTATCCCTCCGTGACAGAGGAGACCATCCACCTGCCTCCCGCTCCGGACATGGTTGGAGAGGGTTGAGGTGGGAAGTGCGGACTTGGGCGCTGGAGCTTGAGTGTGCGAAAATGGATGAGCAAAGGAGGAAGAAGGCGTGGATGAAAAGGTGGACCCTTATCCCTTTATATGGGCGGACGAAACTATGCGTCCCCACTAGCCTGGTAAAACTCGCTTATCCCCCAAGCGCCGTAATCGATGGCGCGGTTGGGTTACCCACGCCCGTATTGATGAGAATCCCGTGATAAGGGGACACGATCTCTGCTTTGACAAGACGTGTCAAAAAACTGCCTCGCGTTATGTGTGGGGCTAGTTAAAGGAAACAGTTCGAATAATCACCGGGCCATGGCATAATGCCGTGTTGCCAAAACAAATCAGCAAATTGGATTTGTGGAAATATTATTCTCTCTACGGTGGTATGTGGAACTTATTTTGCAGGGTCGGACACTATCCTTGTATTCAAATTCTTCCCTGGTGTATTCGGAGGAGGAACCCGCCTTGCAATGCCGAAGACAATACTGCGCGCCGGACTCATCGTCATTGAAGCCTGGTTCAGGGGCTACTGAGGGAGTCCTGGATTAGGGGGTCTCCGGACAGCCGGACTATATCTTTTTGCCGGACTGTTGGACTATGAAGATACAAGATTGAAGACTTCGTCTCGTGTCCGGATGGGACTCTACTTGGCGTGGAAGGCAAGCTAGGCAATACGGATATGTGTATCTCCTCCTTTGTAACCGACCTTGTGTAACCCTAGCCCTTTCCGGTGTCTATATAAACCGGAGGGTTTTAGTCCGTAGGACAACATACAATCATACCATAGGCTAGCTTCTAGGGTTTAGCCTCTCTGATCTCGTGGTAGATCTACTCTTGTACTACCCATATCATCAATATTAATCAAGCAGGACGTAGGGTTTTACCTCCATCAAGAGGGCCCGAACCTGGGTAAAACATCGTGTTCCCTGCCTCCTGTTACCATCCGCCTTAGACGCACAGTTCGGGACCCCCTACCCGAGATCCGCCGGTTTTAACACCGACAATAGGTCATTTTGGAGCTAAATAGGTCATTTCTTAAGCTAAGTATGCATTTGTTAAGCAAAGCACTAGGGAAAACTTACCGTGAACCCGTAGGTGAAGGATCGGGGTTCTTGCTCGCGGTAGTGGCAGACGGAGGAGGATCGGGGTTCTTGCTCGCGCCAGTGGCAGACGTGGATGCTTGTCGGGAGTTATGCTGCACAAAATTAAAGATCATTTGCAATGTCTCGTTAGCATGATGCAACTCAAATGTGAAGACTAATAAGTAATGTCCATTCAAATGAAACTCACCGTGCCCGCCGGAGCAATGACTGGCATCGGCGGAGGAGTCTGACCGTTCTTCTCACACATGGACTGCACATTTGGTTTTGACGAGTCAGTCATATTAGTTACTAATGAAAGGAACATTACATGCATGATTTAGCTAATATGCAGAAGAAACTTACCGCGAAGAGCTTGTATATGGCCCGGTTAGCCAAGTCGTTCTGGTTCCTCTCCTCCAAAAGACTAACCGTCCTCTCCTCAATCTCCCTCTCCCTCTCTGCCGCCTGCCTCCTTTCCTCCGCCGGAAGCTCCTGGGTCTTCGCTCTCTCTTCCTCAATAGAAGCATGCAACACCACTCCTCTTTAGCATTGTAATCATCGACGGCCGCACACATAATGTAATGGAGGAAAGGTATCTGATTCTGTATAACTAACCTTGATTTCAAGATCCATTGGCCATGGATGAGGCCTTATCTCCAGATCGGAGCTCGTCTGGCGCCTCTTGATCTGCGGGAGAGTGCTAGTACAACGTATTAGTCCATCCCCAATGGCTAACAAGCCATGGTACCTCCCGCCACCAGATATCATCACCAGCTCTGGATCAATAGGCTGGCTCGGGTTAAAGTCCGGCCCTTTCCTCGCCTTCCCCTCGTCTCTGTACCTCACGAGCTTGTTGTGGGAGGCGCGGTTGGTGAAGTTCTTTGGATCATCAATATCAGACTCAGAGAATGCCTTGGCCTTCTTATACGGGGCACTATGGGCCATGGCATAGAGGTCGAACAGCTCTGGCACATCCGTCTTGTTGTTGTCACGCCTAAAATAGAGGAAAAAAGTATTAGTTAAGGGCTCAAGCTAGCTTGAAGAATGAATTTGCATGAATCATGAAGCAAACCACATACCCAGTTATTCCCGTACTGATATAGGTTGACGCTGCCTTGATGATGTGGCACATAGCTCATTTTGCCACGCTGATCCTTTGCATTGTTGTGGGTGGATAGCCATTGGGGAGAGCACCACTCATCCACCAACGCCTCCCAACAATCCAGCCTATCCACACACCATCTCAGGGGCACCTAAGTTAAGTAAGAGAAATTTGAGCGCTACGCCTACGAATCAAATCAAGGAAACTAAGTACAAGGCCTGAACAATAGGTAATTACCTTCATGTACTTCTCCTTACTCAGATACTTTGTGCGGCACTTCGACTTGGACATCCTAATACCAGTCGAGGCGAAGTAGTCTCGAATAGCCTGCGTCCGAGCCCCGTTCCGCCAGTTTTGAAGTAGGCGCCTGCACTCGACGTCGATAACCCGAGCCGCAACCTCCTCCTGTACCTCAGCACACCTGTAGAAGGTCTGCAATCAAACAAGAAAACATGGATTAATACAATCACTAGGGTTTCCAATCAAACAAGAAAACACAACATAGACGAGAGAGGAAAAATTACCCAAAACGTCTGGATCACAACGTCGGCCACCGTGTGGCACTCGACACCGCCGATCCTCTCCCATGGCGGGGCCGGGGCAGCCAAGTAGTGCTCCCAGGTCATTCCTAGCTCTGGAACCTGGACCTCATCGAGCAATGTGACCCACCCTGGGAAGCTCTAGTGACAAATCACACCAAGGACTGTGTTGGGCCTGCGGACACCATGACCATGTTTCCAAGACCTACAGTATGACAGGGCTAACGCATTAGATATTCGAAGAAACGTGAAGGCAAAAGGTTAAAAAAGAGTAAATACACTTACTTCCCCCCATCAGGCGTAATCAACCACCTCTGGTCAGGGGTCGCTGGGGTGGGCGGGATCTTTGTACCACTCTCACTATAGCTATCAGAACTATAGCCACCCTCGCCACCATCAGCATGGCCACTCGACTCCGGCCAGTCCCCTAATCAGTTCGGCTGCGACATAGCCTGATCCAGAGTCTCGTGGGACGGAGCCTCTAGGACCGGAGTCTCATGAGGCGAAGGCTCGTCGGCCCGAGGCTCATGGACCGGGGTCCGAGACGGGTCCACCTCAGGCGGCTCCATCTCAGACGGAGCAGTCCTGTGGTCAGGTGAATTAGCTGAGGGTGTCGGCGAGGGAGGCGTAGTAGCAGCCTTCCTACCTCTCCCGCCGCCACGTACACCACTACTAGCCTTCCCCTTCTTCTCCCCCCGACCTCTCCTGTCCAAAGAAGAAGCGACCGCCAGTGGTGTCTGCATACTGAGATGTAGCACTCTCCGGAGGGTCTAGGGTGGAATGGAACTACCCCTCCCACCACGCACCGAGGAAGGAGCCTCGGAGCTCTCTCGAGCCGTGCCCACCATCTATCAACACCTGCAATGACAAAGAGTAAACAAAATTAGTACAACATTGAAAAAGAATACCTGACATGAATAATAATATGTATATAATTTAAGTGTATCATCATCATGAACATAAAAATGGAATACCTAACATGAACTATAATATTAATCTTCATCATCTATATATGCTTCGGGGTCAATAAATGCATCATCATCATCACTATCAGTAATGACTTGCTCATCATCATCATCATCGATAAATGCATCAACATGTGGAAGGCCTCCTTTACGTAATCGGTCAAGCATTGACAGGTCATCCGCACACTACAAGAAATATGTTAACTAGTGACCTTCTGTCAGTGACCCTGGAAGAAATGGTCATAGATCTATGACCATTTCAGACCAATTGGTCAAAAGCTGTTCGGGGGGCTCCAAGCCCTAAACCATTACGACCATTTTGGTCAGAAAGATCGTAATTTCCTTACATGAAATGGTCATAAAGCAAACAGCGCTAGTCTGCTGCCTTATTTCTAGTTGTCAACGACCAATATAGATGGTCATAGCCTTGTAAATTGTGGTGGGTTGCTATGACTAGGCGCCACCTCATCAGTTTTGCCTATGTGTCATGTCCATGTGGCAGTTTTTGCCCTAGGTTGTGAAGCAACCTATATTTCTGTCATTCCCAAAATTCCCAAAAAAATCTCATAAATTCTATGGGTCATATCTTCGTCAAATATGTAAAAACCTTCCTTGTCTAGTTCAAAAATAATTCAAAAATATTCATTTTCCTATTCTGTTCATAACAACAGTTTGTGAAGGAAGTACCACTTTGGCATGTCCAAATAGTATCCATTTTCTACAGTGATTTCCTATGCCCAAATAACCATCCTCCACCAAATGCCAGCTCAATCCATTCATTATTTTGAGCCGAGCTTCAACATTCGTATTTATGTCCAGTGTGGTAGTTTGCAAAGCAAGTACCACCTAGGCTCCTCCTTTTGAGCTGAAAATTTGTGAAGACGGTCTTCTTAGTAACTGATCATCCTCAGCCAAAACTCACGCCCATTAGCCATGTACATTTCCCGTACCGCTAATCAAACACTTGGCTACTAATTCATGTTTGAGCATCGATCGGTCTCCTTGTGAGAATATTATGTTCTAATTTTCTTCCTAGAACCTACCTGGGGAGTGCCCAACCCACTAGACATGCCTAGGCTGCCCAGAACACATGGCAACGCCACGGTAACGCGGTGACCACGCGGCGGGCATGCGAGTTTACGCGCTCTAGAGTTGGGGGCCTCGGCCACCGCCCAAACCTCGACGTATCACCACCAAACAATGTATTTATGATTAAAAAGGTACTTATGTATCTATAAATGATTTTTGGAAAAAATAAATAGTAAACTATGAGGCAGCTGCAGTTCAAATTTGACCCGCTTCCTACAGAATCGGCGGGAATTTGTCTTTTTCGCCAGAGGTGGATCAAAAATTTTGACACCCAACCATTTTGTCAATTGTGCATTAAATATGGCCTAGTATTTTAGAAAATTGATCTGGTCCAATTTTGCAACAAATATATGGTAGGTCCTTCACAAAAAACCCTCATTTGGGGCACTCGGAAAATGGAAAATGTATTTTCCGTGCAAAGAAAATGAAAACTCCCTTAGGCAACATTGTTTGGAATTCCAAGATGCACCCTTTTGCATAATATGAGATCATTTGAACAAACTATGCCATGAATATGGCCATAAGATTGATCATTTGGCTTGAAAGACATGAATCTTCACGCATGACAACTCATTTCTGAGAACACTTTTTTAAAATAATTGCCGTATTACAAGTTTATTATTTTTCCAAGAAACTTGGTCACATATAATGACACAATGCGAAGGTTTTCCAAATTTTTGTTTTTTTTTAATTTTTTATGCCCGCTTCAAAATGCGGTCAAAACGGCGGGCTTGACCGTTCCTAGCTAGTGCTTGAATATTGGAAAACTTTTGATGTTTCTCTGATTAAATAGATACTTATGTACGTAGAAATGATTTTTGGAAAAAATAAAGAGCAAACTATGAGGCAGCCGCAGTTCAAATTTGACCCGCTTCCACCTGAATCGACGGAAATTTGTCTTTTTCACCATAGGTGGATCAAAACTTTTTACACCCAACCATTTTGACAATTATGCATTAAATATGGCCTAGTATTTTAGAAAAATGATTTGTTCCAATTTTGCAAGATTTATTTGGTAGGTCCTTCACAAAAAAACCTCATTTGGGGCACTCGGAAAATGGAAAATGAATTTTACGTGGGCCGAAAATGAAAACTTCCTTAGGCAACATTGTTTGCCATTCCAAGATGTACCCTTTTGCACAATATGAGATCATTTTAACAAACTATGCCATGAATGTGGCCATAAGATTAATCATTTGGCTTGAAAGCCATGAATCTTCACGCATGACAGCTCGTTTTTTAGAACACTTTATTAAAATAATTTCTGTATTACAAGTTTATTATTTTTCCTAGAAACTTGGTCACATATAATGACACAATGCGAAGGTTTTCCAAATTTTTGATTTTTTTTGAATTTTTTATGCCCGTTTCAAAGTGCGGTCAAAACGGCGGGCTTGACTGTTCCTAGCTAGTGGTTGAATATTGGAAAACTTTTGATGTTTCTCTGATTAAATAGATACTTTTTTATCTATAAATGAATTTTGGAAAAAATAAATAGCAAACTATTCGGCAACCGCAGTTCAAATTTGACCCGCTTCCAGGTGAATCGGCGGAAATTTGTCCTTTTCACCAGAGGTGGATCAAAACTTTTTACACCCAACCATTTGGTCAATTGTGCATTAAATATGGCCTAGTATTTTAGAAAAATGATTTCGTCCAATTTTGCAAGAATTATTTAGTAGGTCCTTCACAAAAAAACCATTTTTGCCACAAGAAAATGATCAAAAATATCTAGAAAGATAAAAAAATGCATGCAAACCGGTGATTATCATTAAAAATGGGGTCTAACTTGAGTGAAAAATTTAGTTCTGCCATTTTGCAAAATATTTTGATAGTTGCTTCACAAAATTCCCCTATTTTTAGTACTTAGAAACTATTTTAAATCACTAATTTTCTGAACCAATCAGGGCTCTTCCCACAGATCGATGACATGGCGTCCATCCATCCATCTCTCCATCCCACATCCATCCATCCATCCATCCATCTATCTACAGAAAAAAAGAAACAAAAAAGAAAAAGAGATACCCCACGCACCCCCAACCCTAGATCAAACCCCTCCCCCCATCGCACCCCTCCTCCCTCCTCCCAATCTCCTCGCCGCCGCCACCTCCTCCTCCCTGTCCTCGGCCCCTCCTGATCCACCTCCTCCCCGTCCTCTCCCACCCACCGCCGACCTCGTCGTCCTCCTCACCCACCGACGCCAACCTCGTCCTTCCCCTTCTCTCCCACGCACCACGGCTGCCAAACCTAGCCCTCTCCCTCCCTTAGATCTAGTATTTTAGAAAATTGATCTGGTCCAATTTTGCAACAAATATATGGTAGGTCCTTCACAAAAAACCCTCATTTGGGGCACTCGGAAAATGGAAAATGTATTTTCCGTGCAAAGAAAATGAAAACTCCCTTAGGCAACATTGTTTGGAATTCCAAGATGCACCCTTTTGCATAATATGAGATCATTTGAACAAACTATGCCATGAATATGGCCATAAGATTGATCATTTGGCTTGAAAGACATGAATCTTCACGCATGACAGCTCATTTCTGAGAACACTTTTTAAAAATAATTGCCGTATTACAAGTTTATTATTTTTCCTAGAAACTTGGTCACATATAATGACACAATGCGAAGGTTTTCCAATTTTTTGTTTTCTTTTGAATTTTTTATGCCCGTTTCAAAATGCGGTCAAAACGGCGGGCTTGACCGTTCCTAGCTAGTGCTTGAATATTGGAAAACTTTTGATGTTTCTCTGATTAAATAGATACTTATGTACGTAGAAATGATTTTTGGAAAAAATAAAGAGCAAACTATGAGGCAGCCGCAGTTCCAATTTGACCCACTTCCACCTGAATCGACGGAAATTTGTCTTTCTCACCATAGGTGGATCAAAACTTTTTACACCCAACCATTTTGACAATTATGCATTAAATATGGCCTAGTATTTTATAAAAATGATTTGTTCCAATTTTGCAAGATTTATTTGGTAGGTCCTTCACAAAAAAACCTCATTTGGGGCACTCGGAAAATGGAAAATGAATTTTACGTGGACCGAAAATGAAAACTTCCTTAGGCAACATTGTTTGCCATTCCAAGATGCACCCTTTTGCACAATATGAGATCATTTTAACAAACTATGCCATGAATGTGGCCATAAGATTGATCATTTGGCTTGAAAGCCATGAATCTTCACGCATGACAGCTCGTTTTTTAGAACACTTTTTTAAAATAATTTCCGTATTACAAGTTTATTATTTTTCCTAGAAACTTGGTCACATATAATGACACAATGCGAAGGTCTTCCAAATTTTTGATTTTTTTGAATTTTTTATGCCCGTTTCAAAGTGCGGTCAAAACGGCGGGCTTGACTGTTCCTAGCTAGTGGTTGAATCTTGGAAAACTTTTGATGTTTCTCTGATTAAATAGATACTTTTTTATCTATAAATGAATTTTGGAAAAAATAAATAGCAAACTATTCGGCAGCCGCAGTTCAAATTTGACCCGCTTCCAGCTGAATCGGCGGAAATTTGTCTTTTTCACCAGAGGTGGAATTTTTTTTTACACCCAACCATTTGGTCAATTGTGCATTAAATATGGCCTAGTATTTTATAAAAATTATTTGGTCCAATTTTGCAAGAATTATTTGGTAGGTCCTTCACAAAAAAACCTCATTTGGGGCACTCGGAAAATGGAAAATTAATTTTCCGTGCACAGAAAATGAAAACTTCCTTAGGCAACATTGTTTGCCATTCCAAGATGCACCCTTTTGCACAATATGAGATCATTTGAACAAACTATGCCATGAATGTGGCCATAAGATTGAACATTTGGCTTGAAAGCCATGAATCTTCACGCATGACAGCTCGTTTTTGAGAACACTTTTTTAAAATAATTTCCGTATTACAAGTTTATTATTTTTCCTAGAAACTTGGTCACATATAATGACACAATGCGAATTTTTCCAAATTTTTGATTTTTTTTGAATTTTTTATGCCCGTTTCAAAATGCGGTCAAAATGGCGGGCTTGACCGTTCCTAGCTAGTGGTTGAATCTTGGAAAACTTCTGATGTTTCTCTGATTAAATAGATACTTTTTTATCTATAAATGAATTTTGGAAAAAATAAATAGCAAACTATTCGGCAGCCGCAGTTCAAATTTGACCCGCTTCCAAGTGAATCGGCGGAAATTTGTCCTTTTCACCAGAGGTGGATCAGAACTTTTTACACCCAACCATTTGGTCAATTGTGCATTAAATATGGCCTTGTATTTTAGAAAAATGATTTCGTCCAATTTTGGAAGAATTATTTAGTAGGTCCTTCACAAAAAAACCATTTTTGCCACAAGAAAATGATCAAAAATATCTAGAAAGATAAAAAATGCATGCAAACCGGTGATTATCCATAAAAATGGGGTCTAACTTGAGTGAAAATTTTAGTTCTGCCGTTTTGCAAAATATTTTGATAGTTGCTTCACAAAATTCCCCTATTTTTAGTACTTAGAAACTATTTTAAATCACTAATTTTCTGAACCAATCAGGGCTCTTCCCACAGATCGATGACATGGCGTCCATCCATCCATCTCTCCATCCCACATCCATCCATCCATCCATCCATCCATCTATCTACAGAAAAAAAGAAACAAAAAAGAAAAAGAGATACCCCACGCACCCCCAACCCTAGATCAAACCCCTCCCCCCATCGCACCCCTCCTCCCTCCTCCCAATCTCCTCGCCGCCGCCACCTCCTCCTCCCTGTCCTCGACCCCTCCTGATCCACCTCCTCCCCGTCCTCTCCCACCCCCTGCCGACCTCGTCGTCCTCCTCACCCACCGACGCCAACCTCGTCCTTCCCCTTCTCTCCCACGCACCACGGCTGCCAAACCTAGCCCTCTCCCTCCCTTAGATCTAGTATTTTAGAAAATTGATCTGGTCCAATTTTGCAACAAATATATGGTAGGTCCTTCACAAAAAACCCTCATTTGGGGCACTCGGAAAATGGAAAATGTATTTTCTGTGCAAAGAAAATGAAAACTCCCTTAGGCAACATTGTTTGGAATTCCAAGATGCACCCTTTTGCATAATATGAGATCATTTGAACAAACTATGCCATGAATATGGCCATAAGATTGATCATTTGGCTTGAAAGACATGAATCTTCACGCATGACAGCTCATTTCTGAGAACACTTTTTTAAAATAATTGTCGTATTACAGGTTTATTATTTTTCATAGAAACTTGGTCACATATAATGACACAATGCGAAGGTTTTCCAATTTTTTGTTTTTTTGAATTTTTTATGCCCGTTTCAAAATGTGGTCAAAACGGCGGGCTTGACCGTTCCTAGCTAGTGCTTGAATATTGGAAAACTTTTGCTGTTTCTCTGATTAAATAGATACTTATGTACGTAGAAATGAATTTTGGAAAAAATAAAGAGCAAACTATGAGGCAGCCGCAGTTCAAATTTGACCCGCTTCCACCTGAATCGATGGAAATTTGTCTTTTTCACCATAGGTGGATCAAAACTTTTTACACCCAACCATTTTCACAATTATGCATTAAATATGGCCTAGTATTTTAGAAAAATGATTTGTTCCAATTTTGCAAGATTTATTTGGTAGGTCCTTCACAAAAAAACCTCATTTGGGGCACTCGAAAAATGGAAAATGAATTTTACGTGGACCAAAAATGAAAAATTCCTTAGGCAACATTGTTTGCCATTCCAAGATGCACCCTTTTGCACAATATGAGATCATTTTAACAAACTATGCCATGAATGTGGCCATAAGATTGATCATTTGGCTTGAAAACCATGAATCTTCACGCATGACAGCTCGTTTTTTAGAACACTTTTTTAAAATAATTTCCGTATTACAAGTTTATTATTTTTCCTAGAAACTTGGTCACATATAATGACACAATGCGAGGGTTTTCCAAATTTTTGATTTTTTTTTGAATTTTTTATGCCCGTTTCAAAGTGCGGTCAAAACGGCGGGCTTGATTGTTCCTAGCTAGTGGTTGAATCTTGGAAAACTTTTGATGTTTCTCTGATTAAATAGATACTTTTTTATCTATAAATGAATTTTGGAAAAAATAAATAGCAAACTATTCGGCAGCCGCAGTTCAAATTTGACCCGCTTCCAGCTGAATCGGCGGAAATTTGTCTTTTTCACCAGAGGTGGAATTTTTTTTTACACCCAACCATTTGGTCAATTGTGCATTAAATATGGCCTAGTATTTTATAAAAATGATTTGTTCCAATTTTTCAAGAATTATTTGGTAGGTCCTTCACAAAAAAACCTCATTTGGGGCACTCGGAAAATGGAAAATTAATATTCCATGCACAGAAAATGAAAACTTCCTTAGGCAACATTGTTTGCCATTCCAAGATGCACCCTTTTGCACAATATGAGATCATTTTAACAAACTATGCCACGAATGTGGCCATAAGATTGATCATTTGGCTTGAAAGCCATGAATCTTCACGCATGACAGCTCGTTTTTTAGAACACTTTATTAAAATAATTTCCATATTACAAGTTTATTATTTTTCCTAGAAACTTGGTCACATATAATGACACAATGCGAAGGTTTTCCAAATTTTTGATTTTTTTTGAATTTTTTATGCCCGTTTCAAAGTGCGGTCAAAACGGCGGGCTTGACTGTTCCTAGCTAGTGGTTGAATCTTGGAAAACTTTTGATGTTTCTCTGATTAAATAGATACTTTTTTATCTATAAATGAATTTTGGAAAAAATAAATAGCAAACTATTCGGCAGTCGCAGTTCAAATTTGACCCGCTTCCAAGTGAATCGGCGGAAATTTGTCCTTTTCACCAGAGGTGGATCAAAACTTTTTACACCCAACCATTTGGTCAATTGTGCATTAAATATGGCCTAGTATTTTAGAAAAATGATTTCGTCCAATTTTGCAAGAATTATTTAGTAGGTCCTTCACAAAAAACCATTTTTGCCACAAGAAAATGATCAAAAATATCTAGAAAGATAAAAATGCATGCAAACCGGTGATTATCATTAAAAATGGGGTCTAACTTGAGTGAAAAATTTAGTTCTGCCGTTTTGCAAAATATTTTGATAGTTGCTTCACAAAATTCCCCTATTTTTAGTACTTAGAAACTATTTTAAATCACTAATTTTCTGAACCAATCAGGGCTCTTCCCACAGATCGATGACATGGCGTCCATCCATCCATCTCTCCATCCCACATCCATCCATCCATCTATCTACAGAAAAAAAGAAACAAAAAAGAAAAAGAGATACCCCACGCACCCCCAACCCTAGATCAAGCCCCTCCCCCCATCGCACCCCTCCTCCCTCCTCCCAATCTCCTCGCCGCCGCCACCTCCTCCTCCCTGTCCTCGACCCCTCCTGATCCACCTCCTCCCCGTCCTCTCCCACCCACCGCCGACCATGTCGTCCTCCTCACCCACCGACGCCAACCTCGTCCTTCCCCTTCTCTCCCACGCACCACGGCTGCCAAACCTAGCCCTCTCCCTCCCTTAGATCTAGTATTTTAGAAAATTGATCTGGTCTAATTTTGCAACAAATATATGGTAGGTCCTTCACAAAAAACCCTCATTTGGGGCACTCGGAAAATGGAAAATGTATTTTCCGTGCAAAGAAAATGAAAACTCCCTTAGGCAACATTGTTTGGAATTCCAAGATGCACCCTTTTGCATAATATGAGATCATTTGAACAAACTATGCCATGAATATGGCCATAAGATTGATCATTTGGCTTGAAAGACATGAATCTTCACGCATGACAGCTCATTTCTGAGAACACTTTTTTAAAATAATTGCCGTATTACAAGTTTATTATTTTTCCTAGAAACTTGGTCACATATAATGACACAATGCGAAGGTTTTCCAATTTTTTGTTTTTTTTTGAATTTTTTATGCCCGTTTCAAAATGCGGTCAAAACGGCGGGCTTGACCATTCCTAGCTAGTGCTTGAATATTGGAAAACTTTTGATGTTTCTCTGATTAAATAGATACTTATGTACGTAGAAATGATTTTTGGAAAAAATAAAGAGCAAACTATGAGGCAGCCGCAGTTCAAATTTGACCCGCTTCCACCTGAATCGACGGAAATTTATCTTTTTCACCATAGGTGGATCAAAACTTTTTACACCCAACCATTTTGACAATTATGCATTAAATATGGCCTAGTATTTTAGAAAAAATGATTTGTTCCAATTTTGCAAGATTTATTTGGTAGGTCCTTCACAAAAAAACCTCATTTGGGGCACTCGGAAAATGGAAAATGAATTTTACGTGGACCGAAAATGAAAACTTCCTTAGGCAACATTGTTTGCCATTCCAAGATGCACCCTTTTGCACAATATGAGATCATTTTAACAAACTATGTCATTAATGTGGCCATAAGATTGATCATTTGGCTTGAAAGCCCATGAATCTTCACGCATGACAGCTCGTTTTTTAGAACACTTTTTTAAAATAATTTCCGTATTACAAGTTTATTATTTTTCCTAGAAACTTGGTCACATATAATGACACAATGCGAAGGTTTTCCAAATTTTTGATTTTTTTTTAATTTTTTATGCCCGTTTCAAAATGCGGTCAAAACGGCGGGCTTGACCGTTCCTAGCTAGTGGTTGAATCTTGGAAAACTTTTGATGTTTCTCTGATTAAATAGATACTTTTTTATCTATAAATGAATTTTGGAAAAAATAAATAGCAAACTATTCGGCAGCCGCAGTTCAAATTTGACCCGCTTCCAGCTGAATCGGCGGAAATTTGTCTTTTTCACCAGAGGTGGAATTTTTTTTACACCCAACCATTTGGTCAATTGTGCATTAAATATGGCCTAGTATTTTATAAAAATTATTTGGTCCAATTTTGCAAGAATTATTTGGTAGGTCCTTCACAAAAAAACCTCATTTGGGGCACTCGGAAAATGGAAAATTAATTTTCCGTGCACAGAAAATGAAAACTTCCTTAGGCAACATTGTTTGCCATTCCAAGATGCACCCTTTTGCACAATATGAGATCATTTGAACAAACTATGCCATGAATGTGGCCATAAAATTGAACATTTGGCTTGAAAGCCATGAATCTTCACGCATGACAGCTCGTTTTTAGAACACTTTTTTAAAATAATTTCCGTATTACAAGTTTATTATTTTTCCTAGAAACTTGGTCACATATAATGACACAATGCGAAGGTTTTCCAAATTTTTGATTTTTTTTTAATTTTTTATGCCCGTTTCAAAATGCGGTCAAAACGGCGGGCTTGACCGTTCCTAGCTAGTGGTTGAATCTTGGAAAACTTTTGATGTTTCTATGATTAAATAGATACTTTTTTACCTATAAATGAATTTTGGAAAAAATAAATAGCAAACTATTCGGTAGCAGCAGTTCAAATTTGACCCGCTTCCAGCTGAATCGGCGGAAATTTGTCTTTTTCACCAGAGGTGGAATTTTTTTTACACCCAACCATTTGGTCAATTGTGCATTAAATATGGCCTAGTATTTTATAAAAATGATTTGGTCCAATTTTGCAAGAATTATTTGGTAGGTCCTTCACAAAAAAACCTCATTTGGGGCACTCGGAAAATGGAAAATTAATTTTCCGTGCACAGAAAATGAAAACTTCCTTAGGCAACATTGTTTGCCATTCCAAGATGCACCCTTTTGCACAATATGAGATCATTTGAACAAACTATGCCATGAATGTGGCCATAAGATTGAACATTTGGCTTGAAAGCCATGAATCTTCACGCATGACAGCTCGTTTTTTAGAACACTTTTTTAAAATAATTTCCGTATTACAAGTTTATTATTTTTCCTAGAAACTTGGTCACATATAATGACACAATGCGAATGTTTTCCAAATTTTTGATTTTTTTTTTAATTTTTTATGCCCGTTTCAAAATGCGGTCAAAATGGCGGGCTTGGCCGTTCCTAGCTAGTGGTTGAATCTTGGAAAAGTTTTGATGTTTCTCTGATTAAATAGATACTTTTTTATCTATAAATGAATTTTGGAAAAATAAATAGCAAACTATTTGGCAGCCGCAGTTCAAATTTGACCCGCTTCCAGGTGAATCGGCCGGAATTTGTCCTTTTCACCAGAGGTGGATCAAAACTTTTTACACCCAACCATTTGGTCAATTGTGCATTAAATATGGCCTAGTATTTTAGAAAAATGATTTCGTCCAATTTTGCAAGAACTATTTAGTAGGTCCTTCACAAAAAAACCATTTTTGCCACAAGAAAATGATCAAAAATATCTAGAAAGATAAAAAATGCATGCAAACCGGTGATTATCCATAAAAATGGGGTCTAACTTGAGTGAAAAATTTAGTTCTGCCGTTTTGCAAAATATTTTGATAGTTGCTTCACAAAATTCCCCTATTTTTAGTACTTAGAAACTATTTTAAATCACTAATTTTCTGAACCAATCAGGGCTCTTCCCACAGATCGATGACATGGCGTCCATCCATCCATCCATCCATCTCTCCATCCCACATCCATCCATCCATCCATCCATCTATCTACAGAAAAAAAGAAGAAAAAGAGATACCCCACGCACCCCCAACCCTAGATCAAACCCCTCCCCCCATCGCACCCCTCCTCCCTCCTCCCAATCTCCTCGCCGCCGCCACCTCCTCCTCCCTGTCCTCGGCCCCTCCTGATCCACCTCCTCCCCGTCCTCTCCCACCCACCGCCGACCTCGTCGTCCTCCTCACCCACCGACGCCAACCTCGTCCTTCCCCTTCTCTCCCACGCACCACGGCTGCCAAACCTAGCCCTCTCCCTCCCTTAGATCTCAGTCCGCTGTTGCCCCAACCCAATCCCTACCCCCACGTAGCCCAACCCAATCCGCCGCCGTACTCTTCTCCAGTCACACCGGCGACCTCCAACCTCATCGCCAGCAGCCCATCCCCTCTTCTCCTAGATCCACTCGGGCTACTCATGTCGTGGCCAGATCCGGCAGGAACTCCCTCCCTCCCACCTCGCTCCGCATCCCGATCCATACGCACACACAGACAGAGCTTTGGGAGCTCCTGCTCGGCTGCTCATGGCCACGGTCCATGGACGTCGCGGACGTGCGGGGGGTGCTGCTGTACCGGGCCGGGCTGGTCACGGCCGCCGCGTCCGTCCTGGTGGCCACCTCGAGGGCGTTCCTGCCCGAGGCGAACACTGTCGGCGACGCTGTCCGGCAGGGCGCCGACCTCTTCTACGCTGTCGGGGCCGAGGGGGCTCACTTCCCCCTCCACACGCAGTTCACCGTCCTCAGCCACGTGCTCTCGGCGCGCTCCAAGGTACGCGCGTTCACCTGTCGACAGTCGAACACTTTGCTTCTTAGACCTGTGCAAGGAGTCTGATCTGATTCTGATTCTGACCCACCATTGCAATGCCAGTTTGCAGCCAGAATCACCGAAGAGCCAGCGATCCAGGACATCGACAAGCTTGACGGTGACAACCAGCTCGCCGTCGTCGACTACATCGAGGATATCTACAAATTCTACAAAGTCGCCGAGGTACAAACATATGGGCTCTCTTAGGTAGTAGTAGAGTACTAGAGTGTGCAAAAAGGCATTGTGATCTCCTGCCTTGCCTGCTTGGTCTCTGAATCTGATGAAGGTGTTGTTTCCATCCATGCTCTGTTGACTACGGAATGAGTGTCGGGCCAGGGACTACATGGACTCCCAGTGGAGATCAACGCCAAGATGTGGGGCATCCTCATCGACTGGATCCTGGAAGTGCACCAGAAGTTCGACATCATGCCCGAGTCGCTGTATCTCACGGTGTATATCATCGACATGTACCTGTCGCTACAGTCCGTGCTCCGGCGGGAGCTGCAGCTGGTGGGCGTCTCCGCCCTACTCATCGCCTGCAAGTACGAGGAGATTTGGGCTCATGAGGTAAGTAAAAAGCTAAATCCCTCTACTTTTCTCCACTCGCCAGTGACCAGTGTTCGTCCGTTTCTGATTGCTGGCTGTGTGCATACGCTTGCAGGTGAATGATTTCATCTTGATCTCCAACAGCGCATACACCCGGGAGCAGATTCTGAAGATGGAGAAGGCCATCCTGAACATGCTGGAGTGGAACCTGACGGTGCCCACGCCCTACGTCTTCCTCGTCCGTTTCACCAAGGCCGCATGCTCCTCCTCCTCCGATCAGAAGCACGATAAGGAGGTAAAAGAACTTCACATTTACATTGTTCTTATTATTGCAGCTAGTAGATGAATTCTGTGGTTGTTACACGGATGATGCTCCTGTGTTGTTCAGTACTGTATAAGATACCTGTGCAGTAACAAAAACAAAATTTGAACAAGCCTATGCAAATTTGTGTGGCTCTGAATAAGATATCTGTTTCTTACAGCCTTCTCTAATTATGATTTGTCGCTTATTGTTAGAATGATGTTGCTGAAAGAAAGTTCAGCAAGTTCTGTGGCTAGCAGTTATATTTTTCAATTTTTATTACAGCTAAGAGTGTAGCTTGGGTCCTTTTCGGGATAAGAATTGGGAGGCTCTGATGTTATCACCATCCCAGTTTTCGTTCTTCAGATATGTAGAATTATTCTTTTTTTGTTGGATGCTCGAGAGTAGGGGATATGGTTTTCTGGGAGAGACATCTTTACTGAATTATGTGCTGAAAATGTTTTCTTATGTGTGTTTCAGTGCGAACACGGATCAGTTGCTGCTATAAACCCAACAATTCGGAGGAGGAATGCACGAGAAGCAAGTCCCCCAGCGATGCCAAGGTTGGCCGTGTATTATTGCTGTTCTTTGAGCTGTCTCTGTTTCAACCATACAATCCTTCTAGCATAAGGTGGATAAGGCAAATACTCGAGACATTGTCGTACATATTGGGCATGGTAGTAGACTGTCAGAACCTTACGGTCTTGCAAACTCTTCAAAATCAATATTCTGCTCCAGTCAGGTTCTATGTATATCCTCTTTTTTTCATGGGATATGTATATCCTGTAAGTCATGGTTTATCTCATAAAAGAGGATTTCAAATTAGAAAGTTCTTCAAATTGTACAAGTAAAGGATCCTTAAGAAATGTTTATGGCATATGAACAATTTTGGGTTTTTTGTGTTCTTTTGTTTGTTACTCCTCTGCAGCAAACTTTATTGTGCAAAATATGGTTTGGTAGCTATATATCTGCTGCTGATTGAATTGGTCCTTAGTTTAGTTAGTGGACTAAGTGGTTGACTTCTAAGCTTCAGCTACTAAAACCCACTTGCAAATTTGTCTTCTGTCTCCTGTATCAGCACTCCTAATTGGTACTTTATTGTTTGCATAATGTAGTTGCTGCGACATGTATATCAAATACTGGACTAATAGATTGCCAGTTTGTCCACTGCATACTTTTGAGGCTTTGTTACCTACTCATTTTACAGAATTGTATACTTACTACTACAATTGGTATTACTACAATTGGTATTACTGTTATTGTCATATCTACTAGTTGTGGTTCCCTCAACTTGACTAGTTTCGTAGAATATGTCTGTTCACATGTTACGCTCGAACACCTTTGTACTACTGTTGTTGGTGTATGGCAAATCATATTTGTGATGCAGTTTCTGTAACTTGGCATTTTTATATGGCTTGTTTATATTGGTAATTATACATTGTGTTGTTCCATACATTTGTTGTTGGTTTAACATGATGGTTTAATTTAGAAGTAGAACTGTTCATTGCTAGTTTAATGCTCCAACATTGATAACACTCCATGCTTGCTGATCCAAATTTTGATTGGTTGTTCTCGCAGACCTGATGAAGCCATGATGCTTACCTCGCTGGAGCGTATCAACCCTGGCCATGGTACCACATTCTTAGTCATGAGGTCACTGTGCTACAACCGCAACAACAATATCTTCTCCAGTTAGATAAGTCTTTGGTCTATCCCATTTTTTTCTGTTACTTGGTTTTGAGATGCTTATTTTGGGACAAAGGGAGTATTATTGTGTCGATTCCCTATGTGATACAGAAGCTATGGTATTTTGTTTTGAGTTTGTTGTAATTGATAATGATTCGTATAAAATTAGTGTAGAACATATGTCCTGTTATCTTAAGTCATTTGTGCATGCTCAATGAACCATCTGAGATTGAATCATTTTTTGCGTTCAACATCTAGAACCATTTTGTCCGTGTTGGTATCATTTTTTGCTTTCTTGTCTCTTGTGTTGTGTGGTCCTTGTGGTTGTTACTGTTACATGTTACATGTACATATGCTTCATGATTCGGTCCCTAGATGCTTTGTATGTTTGTTTTTATTCTGTTCTAACTCCTTTTGTTTATTGTTAGATGCCTTTGTTCAGCCTCTACAAACAAGAGCTCCAACCTGAAAGTGAAGAAAGCGGAAGTATACTTGTAGAGCCTTTGTTCTAGTACTTTCCTACTTACATTACTGTTGCCATTGCATTTGTTTGGTTCTGACCAGTAGCAGTACACTAATGCTGGAAGTCTTTGTGTTCACTCTTTTATAGGAGCGCCAAGACAAATTTGAAGTGCAAAGCCATGAAGCCAAGTGCGAAGCTGTGATGCCAGAGATTTGTTTGTTCTGTTCGACTGTAATAGGCTGTAGAGATTGTGACATTGTAATAGATTTAGTGTTATTTGATAAATTATGTTTGTTTTGTTTGAAATAGTGATTTAAAAAAATTATCAAATGGAAACCTGATTAGTGGGATCCACTTACCAACATAAATCTGAGTGATGTTGAATTATCTCACGTGTGGGACCAATATATGAGATTATGATTTTTTGAGCAGTATGTATGAGATTATGATATGTGGGGCTTGTGTGACTAGTGGGCCTGGCTCCAATATATATGGCCGAAATTAGAAAATTGATGGATTAAAAAGGCCACGGGCCAACAATAAAAAAGGTTGCAATGTTGGGCTTGGCCCATGAAGCCGACACAAAATTCACAGGAAAAAAATATAGAAAGGCTGAATTGTTGGGCTTGGCCCATGTAAAACGTCGAATTGGACCAGGCTGAATCTTATCAACGAACTTTTCAATTTGTCGCAATTTTGCCACATCAGATTGCCACGTCGGATACCTATGTGGCCTGGGGAGGCTGCTAGTGACCAAAACACAACAGTAGGAATATTTTGGTCGTAAACGTCTACGACCTTCTCACAGAGAAGGTCGTTAATTTCAGTTTACGACTGCCAGCTTTTGACCTTCTGTTTTTGGTCAAAAAAGGTCGCAAATGAAAAACTATGACCATTCAGTGACCAATAGTCAAGGTCACAAGTTGACATATTTCTTGTAGTGGCAGCAGTAACCTCTTCTTGTTCCAGCTCTTCTTATTCAGGCTCTTCTTGTTCCGGCTCATGCTCGTTCACTATCGCTGTCTACTTCAATGTTCTGGGGTGAAGTAGAGCGGTTGTTGAAACGTTTTTTGGAAAGACGTGTTTCTTGGAAGAATTCTCCTTCATATGTTTCTGGGTTAATGTGAGGTTCATAATCCTCTTCATTGGGGGGAGGTGGTCTAACATGTGGCGGCACTTCATAAACGACATCCTGACCATTAAGATTTGGATCACTTTGGCAGGCCCACGGTAGATAGAAAACCTGGGTTGCCTGTTGAGCCGTAATATAGACATCGGGAACATCCAAATGGGTGCTTTGCTTGATTTCGACTAGCCCTAAATGTTCATGAGTCCTGCTAGTCTCCTTCGACTGGAACCAATAACATTTGAAGACTACGACGTTAGGTGGGTTTGCACCATAGAATAGAACTTCATAAATTGCTTCAACTCTTCCATAATACTCGGTATCTCCTTCGCCGATAGCAGAGACACAACAATTTGTAGACTTTCGGTCGGCCATATATAGCTCTTTACCATAGGTACGAAAGTGATACCCCCTGATGTCGTATTTGTTAAATGAACGGACCTTATAGTCAAAACCATTAGCGACTTGTCTTAATTTGGCGTCCATAGACTCTGAACTAGCCTACAAGTTTAATACAAAATGATTGTTGCATTAGCCGGAAAATAGACGAAGAAATGTAATGGTCTAATGAAAATTACCGTTTGTTTGAACCAAGATATCAAACCGGGATAGCCGCGTCCATGCATTGCCAGAAGCTCATACTCTTCGACGGAATCCTTTTGGATCACTGCACCATACGAGAATTTGGCGACATATCGACTGTATCAAATATCCGGGAATAAGAGCAGTTCAAAGGAATTAGAGGTTGCGAAACAATGTACCGAGAACTTACTCGATGTACGGTCGCACTTATGTTAGATTGTTCAAGGTATACAACGTAATGGTCCGCGATTCGTCGACATCCAACAATAAGGGAGTATAAGTACCGGCTGGTGCGAGCTTCCCTTTGAATAGGCTGAGGTTGGATCAACCCTTTTTAGGGTCGCCAGCATTGTACCGAGGCTTCGGATTATGCAAATGATGATTTTTGGCTTCGTAGTGTGCTGTCACGAAATTTGCCGCCTCCTCAGTAATGAATGCCTCGGCCATCGATGCTTCAATTCAATGTTTATTTTTACATTTTGCTAGAAGTGTCTTCTGCATCCTCTCAGTTGCGTAGCACCAACGATTCTGCATGCCCCCCCAATCGTGCCTCGGTCCGGAGATGCAAAATCAAATGCTGCATTGGATTAAAGAAGCCCGGTGGAAAGATCTTCTCTAACTTCTAGATCAAATCCGGCGCCAACTCTTCCAGTTCTTCTAGCAAGCCAGGCGATAGTTCTTTCGCACAAAGAACACGGAAGAAATAGCTCAGCTCTGCCAGTACTAGCCATTCATCGCCAGGGACAAAGCCACGCAACATCACCGGCATTATCCACTGAAGCCATATGTGCCAATCATGACTCTTGAGACCAAATATTTTCAATTTTTCAAGGCTTGCTCCCCTCTTTAGATTCGTTGCATACCCATCGGGGAACATCAACTCCTTTTTCACCCACAGGATAATTTTCCTCATATCTGGCCTTCCAAGATTGAACCATGCCTTTGGCTTTGCCCAGTTATTCTTTCCTTTCCATTGTCACATGTTTTGTAGCGATCTATCACATAGAGCCTCCTGATCGACTCTAACCTTAGGATTATCCTTTGTTTTCCCCTCTATGCCGAACAATGTACCAAAGAGGGCCTCGTCAACATTCTTTTCAGTGTGTGTCACGTCGATGTTGTGTGGGCAAATGAGGTCTTTGAAGTAAGGCAGATCCCACAAGCATGTCTTGTGAGTCCAGGCATGTTCCAAATTATACCCCTTGAAATACCCTGGACGCTCTGGATCCGACTCGAGAGCGTTTAATTGATCCAGGGTCTGTTGGCCTGTCAACGCAGGTGGTGTAGAGTTTTTTACAACTCTACCTTTGATGAAATTCTTCTTGTCTTTTCTGAACTTATGGCGAGGATCCAGGAACTGTCTATGCATGTCGAAGCAAGAAACTTGCCACCCGCCTGCAGCTGACGAAACTCAAGAGCTGCCTTGCATGTGGGGCACGGGAACCTACCATACACACACCAACCAACGAATAGCGCATACGCCGGCAAGTCATGCATCGAGTACATGTACCACACACGCATTAGGAAGGTTTTTTTGTAGCAGCGTCGTATGTCTTAATCCCATTATCCCAAGCTTCTTGCAATTCATCCTTAAGTGGCTGCATGTACACATTCATACTCTTCCCCGAATAGTTGGGCCCCGGAAAATGTCAAGAAAATGTTCTTTCTTTGCATAATCTGTCTGGGAGGGAGATTGAGTGGAATGAAAAATATAGGATAACAACTGTATTGGGCTGCCATCATACCAAACACGTTGAACCCATCCGTGCTTATGGCAATTCAAGGATGCCTTGGATATGCCGCTTTAGAATGATGTATTGCAACGAAGCGCTTCCACGCAAAACTGTCTGATGTGTGTACCAATATCGGCTCCCCATCTACATCTAGTTCGGTTCTTTTGCCCAATTTGTGCCATGTCATCTGTCTGGTCGTCTCTTCGACCATGAAAAGACATTGAAGTCCTGACATGATTGGCATATACCGAAGAACATTAACTAGGATTTTTGTCTGACTCTTCTCACCCATACCGTTGTCTACCACAACATACCTGGAAGACTGGCAAACGGGACAATATTTCAAGTCCGCATACTCAAGCCTAAATAAGGCACATCCTTTCTCACCAGCATCTATCTTCTCATAGGGCATCTTAAGTACACGGAGGATTTTGTCCAACTGGTATAGGTTTGCAGGCATTACATGGTCTTTGGGTAGAAAACGTCCAAATAGTGTCATCATCGCGTCATAGCATTCTCTGCCCAAGTTGAATTGAGCCTTTAGAGCCATTACTTGTGCAATGGCATCCAGCTGACAAAGCTCAGTGTGCTCCTGGAGAGGACGTTTTGAAGACTCCAACATATCATTGAAGGCCTTTGCAGATTCCTCCATCTTATCATCCGAATCCCGCGCATCATCAAAGTCTTCCACCATGTCTTCCATCCCGGTACCATGCTCGTCGGTGCGACGACGGCCCTCCTCAGCTCTGGCACGTTGGGCAGACTCACCATGAAATGTCCAGACCGTATAATTAGCCGTAAAACCCCACTTCTACATGTGTTTGATCATTTCAAACTCTGACCTATTATGATAGTTGTCACACTCGACATAGGGGCACCAGGTTTTTCTCTGTCCATTTGCAAATGCGACTCTCACAAATCCCTTGGTTTTTGTTATCCATTCATGGGTCATGTCTTTCTGACTAGTGTGACCGGTGTACATCCACGCACGATCACTCATCTTGCCTAGCTACTGGACACACATGAAATATATACATAATTCAGCAAACCATATTCATCAGTTAATAGAGTTTGTCAGTTTTATTATGTCCATGCAACCTAGACGCTAATAGGTAAAGATAGGTCCTAATCCCACCCGAGTATGTGTAGATTGGGTTCGTTTTCCCATGCTCTACTCTGGATCCGACACAAAATTTTGGCAGCACCTCCCCACTGTTCTCCTGATACACGTCTCGGCAATAAGCAGAGAGGATGTGTACCCGGAGAACAACAGGGAGGCACTGACGAAATTCTGCATCGGATCCAGAGTAGAGCATATGGGAAAACGAACCCAATCTACACATACTCGGGCTATCCATGGATAACATTGGACAATTCAAAAGAATCATGGTTATAAATATGCAAATGCATGCATATTTATAGATGTAACCCTTTCGAACAGGAGACACATAGTGGTCACGCATACTGATGATTCGATCTAGCTACAACTAGCAGGTTTCATCGACACGAAGACCGGAACGTAGCATATGATTGGGGGAGGAGGAGATGTCATTTGTGCTCACCCACGAACGCCGAGGCGGAGCTCATTGAACACACGGGGAGGTTGTCGAACACTAGACCCTCGCAGCGATGAAACAACTGCACATTTAAATCCACCTGATCAACACAAATATATATGATGTTTTTCATAACAAAATCGGAAAATATATGACCTAACTCATAATTCATAAATATATGACCCCGTCGGCCTTTGGAAGGCCGAAAAGCACATTTTCAGTCAACAGGAATCCAAAGAGGTGTCGGGGGTCGGGGGTGTCGTGTCTGGATGTCGTGGTGTCAAAGGGACAAAGATAAATTCTATCCGGCAAAAGTGGACTATAAAGAAAAGCCTGCTACATGATCCTCAAAACATCTATAAGCATATCCTAAATCTTCGCTGCATGCATGTGTTTTTTCGAAGTCTAAGAATAAAAAAACTAACATGCCTTTCAGTGTGCACTAAAATAATCTGTCCATTATACAGTGTGATTTTTTCAGTAGGGGTATAAGCGAGAACTCATAGACATCTTACCTTGGGCAAGAAGTGCTCAAGCGAGGAAACGACAGTGACCAAGACTGGATCAAGCCCAATCTCCTCCTTTGCCTCCCTTAATGTTGTTGTTGCTTCATCAGCATCACCCTCCTCTGCCTTTCCTCAGGGCAATGCAACCTCCCCTGCAAATCTCAAGTGGAGAAAAAAATCAGATAGGGTTTATCCAGCTCGTGTCTAGGTTGGTATCTATTTGTGAACCTGATTGTTCAAATATAAAAGCTAAGGCAAGCCAAACCAGCACTAAACAGAAAAAGCTAGGTTAAAAATCCTCTTAAAATTAATAGGCCAGCCTCTTAAAATTTCTTTCTCAGATAGATTGCTTCTTCACATGGGATAGTGCAACAAGCCAAACAATAATCAGCAGGCGGCAGATGAGACTGGGTATTATCGTGGGATGTCTTTGCACATGCATGTCTCAATCATTGTAGTACCTTCACTGAGCATGACTTGCGTAATTGAAAAAGTATGTACTTTTGAGTTATTTCTCTACCTAAAACAGTAGATATTTCTTGTTAGATTATTATTTATTCATCAAATCGGTATTGTTGTCTGCACGAACTATGTCATCGATTTCTTTGAGGGGATTTTGATGTTTTTTTCATCTAATTTTCTCACCAATGACATCAGCGCCAACCTCGAAGTTGAAACAAAGAACTGCAGATTTCAATGAATCAAACTGGAATCACTATCACAATACTAGCCTAGCTTCCATACTAATATGCCTAAAATAATGATGAATAAATAATCATAATAGAAAGGTATTCTTCTTTGTGCGTGTATAAAGAAACGTGATCTAATCTTCTATAAAATATATATATGGAGACTATAGTAAGCTTTAGGCCTCCTTTGGTTCACAGGATTTTTAGAGGAATTTTAAAGGATAGGGTTTTTGTAGGAAAAATCCTTTAGATGCCTTTGGTTTAAAGGAATGGCATCCTATTCCTGTACAGGATTTCTTCCTTTCCTTCATGTTTAACAGGAAAACAAAAAAGAGGTCCGACCTCTTGGAAAACTTCCTGGCGCGAACGACGCGCGCGTCGACAGCTGTTCCCTCATATTTTTTTGCCTGCTCCCGCAGCTCACCCACGTAGAAATAAAGAGGGCAAATTTGACAATTTTGACCTGTGGATGAAATCATTTCACAAAATGAACTGCCCCTAAAAAATTCACTCAGATGACCTTTTTGAGTGGCGCCCGACACTAAGGCGCCACACTATATTGTGTAGCGCCTGACTGACAGGCGTTGCACGCCTAGCCAGCGTCTTACCCTTGTGATCCGAAAATTACTAAGTCAGTGTGCAGCGCCTGAGAATTAGGCCCCACACTATACAATGTAGCGCCTAGCTTCTAGGCGTTGCACTGGTGGTTGCTTCTTTTTGTAGTGCAACCACTAGTGCAACGCCTAGAAGCTAGGTGCTACACAGTATAGTGTGGCGCCTAGCTTTTAGGCTCTGCAGATTAACTTAGTAATTTTGAGGTAGTCCGGGGTGCGACGCTGGCCAGGCGTGTAGCGCCTGTCAGTCAGGCGTTGCACAGTGTAGTGTGATGCCTTCGTGTCGGGCGCCACTCAAAAAGGTTAGTGAGGGAGTCCTGGATTAGGGGGTCTCCGGATAGCCGGACTATATCTTTTAGCCGGACTGTTGGACGATGAAGATACAAGATTGAAGACTTCATTCCGTGTCCGGATGGGACTCTCCTTAACGTGGAATAGGCAATACGGATATGTAGATCTCCTCCCTTGTAACCGACTTTGTGTAACCCTAGCCCCCTCCGGTGTCTATATAAACCGGAGGGTTTAGTCCGTAGGACAATATACAATCATACCATAGGGTAGCTTCTAAGGTTTAGCCTCTACGATCTCGTGGTAGATCAACTCTTGTAATACTCATATCATTAAGAACAATCAAGTAGGACATAGGGTATTACCTCAATCAAGAGGTCCCAAACCTGGGTAAACATCGTGTCCCCTGCCTCCTGTTACCATCCGCCTTAGACGCACAGTTCGGGACCCCCTACCCCGAGATCCGCCGGTTTTGACACCGACATTGGTGCTTTTCATTGAGAGTTCCACTGTGTCGTCACCGTAAGGCTCGATGACTCTTTCGATCATCGGTAGCGATGCGGTCCAGGGTGAGGTTTTCCTCCCCGGACAGATCTTTGTATTCGACGGCTTCGCACTGTGGGCCAATTCGCTTGGCCATCTGGAGCAGATCGAGAGCTACGCCCCTGGCCATCAGGTCAGATTTGGAAACTTGAACTACACTGCCGATATCTGCGGAGACTTGATCTTTGACGGATTCAAGCCCGTGTCAGGTGCGCCGCACAATCACCACGGACACGACGTAACTCTGCCGTCAAACAGTGTTCGGGAGATCACATCTGCAACTACTCCGGCCTTCAATCCGGAGCAAATTGCGCCATCCAAGGACGAAGGGATAGACCCAGCCATGGAGGCCGCAATCTCAGCGGTGATGGAGCCGGATACTGACTTCACCCCTTACGAGAGCCGTGTCGCCGAACTGCGATATTCGTCTTTGGCCACGAGCTCCGAGCCGCCTGCATCCATGCCTATCGAGTCCGACTGGGCGCCGATCATGGAGTTCGCCTCCGCGGATATCTTTCAGCATTCGCCTTTCGGCGATGTGCTAAATTCATTAAGGTCTCTATCCTTGTCAGGAGAACCTTGGCGAACTATGTCCGGCTAGAATGGGATGCGGACGACGAAGAAATTCGCTGCCCACCCACCACCCACTTAGTAGCCACTATCGACGATTTAACCGACATGCTCGACTTTGACTTTGAAGACATCGATGGTATGGACGACGATGTAGGAGACGAACAGGAACCACCGCCCATTGGGCGCTGGACCGCCACCTCATCATATGATATATACATGGTGGACACCCCCAAAGAAGGCAATGGCGACGAGACAGCGGAGAAAGACCCCTCCAAGAAGCAACCCAAGCGTCGATGTCAGTGGCGCCGCTCTAAGTCCCGCCATAGCAAAAGTAGCGATACCGGCACAAGAGACAATAACACTCCGGATAGTGCCAATGACAACAATAATCCCCTCCAACATGATTTAGAGCAGGAGGGTGAACAAGCTAGCCCTCTAGAGCGGGCAGTAGATGGAGAACCGGAGGAGGACAATTACATGCCTCTCTCCGAAGACGAGGTGAGCCTCGGCGATGAAGAATTTATCGTGCCTGAGGATCCCGTCGAGCAGGAGCGCTTCAAGCGCCGGCTTATGGCCACAACAAATAGCCTAAAGAAAAAGCAACAACAGCTTCAAGCTGATCAAGATCTGCTAGCAGACAGATGGACCGAAGTCCTTGCGGCCAAGGAATACGAACTCGAGTGCCCCTCCAAGAATTACCCAAAGCGCAGGTTGCTACCCCACCTCGAGGAGGAAGCATTGAAACCTACATAACCAGTGTACGATGCGGCTGACCAGCCACCTCGTGGCCGATCCATTGAGGCATTTTGGCCTGAAGTTCAGCCTGCACCCTGTCGCCACTCAAACAAAAATACCAAGGCCCGGGGAAAAACACGGGACCTGCGAAACATATTGGAAAACAAGGCAAAACATGCAAGATCGATCTATGGATCACGGGGGCACGCACCAATACGCGACGATGATCGTCATGCCGGATACACTAAAAGCAAATCTGGCCGAGCCAAACACGGGATACATGACTCGTATGAACCGCGTCGCGATATAGCCCGGCACAGAGGCGCCGCACACCCCTTATGCTTCACTGATGAAGTAATGGATCACGAATTCCCAGAAGGGTTTAAACCCGTAAACATCGAATCATACGATGGTACTACAGACCCCGCGGTATGATAGAAGACTTCTTCCTCCACATTCATATGTCCCGCGGGGATGACCTACATGCCATCAAGTATCTCCCGCTCAAACTCAAAGGGACGGCTCGGCATTGGCTCAATAGCTTGCCGGCAAACTCCATAGGAAGTTGGGAGAACCTGGCAGAGGCATTCCTGGACAATTTCCAGGGAACTTACGTGCAACTGCCGGACGCTGACGTTTTAAGTCATATAACTCAGCAGACAGGGGAATCGGCCAAGAAATTTTGGACCCGGTTCCTAACCAAGAAGAATCAAATTGTCAACTGTCCAGATGTAGAGGCCTTAGCGGCATTTAAGCATAATATCCGTGATGAATGGCTCGCCCGGCACCTCGGCCAAGAGAAGCCAAAATCCATGGCAGCCCTCACGACACTTATGACCCGCTTTTGTGCGGGTGAAGATAGCTGGTTGGCTCGTAGTACCAATACAACAAGCAAAACTGGCATATCACAAGCCAGGGATAGCAATGGCAAACCACGACGCAAGAAACACAAGCGCCACAAATATGGTGAAAACGCCAAAAATACGGCAGTTAATGCCGGGTTCAGGGGCTCAAAGTCCGGTCAGCGGAAAGGGCCACCCAAAAATACAAATCCGGGTCCATCCAGTCTGGACCTCATACTCGCTCGCCCATGCCAAATTCATGGCACCCCAGAAACACCAGCTACCCATACCAACAGAGAATGTTGGGTCTTCAAACAAGCTGGCAAGGCAGGCGCCAAAAACGAAGAGGGGTCTCAAAGCGACGATAGCGACGAAGAGCCCAGATCGCCTAACACAGGATGGCAAAAGAAATCCCCCCATATTCAATCGGTGAATGTGGTAAATACCACCCAAATTGCCCACGTGGACTAGAGATGCACCCTTAGGGACGGCGGCTCAACGGAACTCGTCGTCCCACAATATAAGCTAGGGCCGGTCACCTTCAACCGCACGGATCATCCGGTTAACGCCAATCGG
This sequence comes from Triticum urartu, assembly GCF_056163025.1. NCBI lineage: Eukaryota > Viridiplantae > Streptophyta > Magnoliopsida > Poales > Poaceae > Triticum > Triticum urartu. The sequence continues at coordinate 219,819,393 of NC_141879.1, read as the reverse complement.
GGCAATCCAACCGCACTAATCCTCTACCCAATCATAGACGGGTTCCATCTCACTCGAGTCCTTATGGACGGAGGTAGCAGTTTAAATCTGCTTTACCAGGACACAATGCGCAAGATGGGCATCGATCATTCAGCGATCAAGCCCACTAAATCCACTTTTAGAGGCATCATACCAGGTATGAAGGATAGCTGTATAGGCTCCATTGCCCTCGACGTAATCTTTGAATCACCAGAAAATCACCGTATCGAAGAGTTAATCTTCGAAATCGCCCCTTTCCAAAGTAACTATCAAGCATTGCTCGGCGAACCGCGTTCGCTCGATTCAACGCGGTGCCACATTATGCCTACCATAAGCTCAAATTGCCCGGTCCACGCGGCGTCATCACGGTTCATGGCAAGGCCGAACCTTCCTTCGGCACCAACAAATACATCACTGCCTTAGCAGCAGGAACAACGAGCAGCGCCTTGCAGCCGAACCTCGAGTCGATGCCCAGGCTCCCGGACACCGTCAAGGCGCTCCGAACTACTTCGCGGAAGGATACCCCGGCTCGTCCAGAGCTCAACTAAACACTCTGGCGAAGGTCATGACAGGCCGAACTCAGCGGTTCAACCGCCCTCCGGCACGCAAACATTTCTTATATTTCCTCCACAGGTTCACCTTTGCACCGACAGGACTGACTCAATAGAGGCAGCTCGAACGCGTCAGGGGATCCTTAGACATTCCCCGCAACGAACGTCCGACTACAATACGGATCCGCACTCAACCTCTTCCCCCTGGTCACAGCAGGTTCTGCTATCACAACTCCTTTTTTATCACATTACTTGTACCCATACGCATAGACGTATTATTCAAATATAACATGTGGATTTATATGACGTTTACCTGCTGTTTATTTCTTATTGAAATCATTTCGTCAAATAGCATCCGTACACAGCGATATGCCTTAAATATGCCAGGGGCTTCGTTTTCCCCGTAACACGGCAATAAAAGTCCAAACACCTTCATGGAAGTTCGGCACCCCGAACTTATAGCATTATATGCATCAGCTCCGAATCATGTCTGGGGTCAATAGTTGGGTTTGCCCGGCTCCCATGTTTTGGTACCTTACGTTCCGCTATATCGGGTAGCACTGGGAGAACTACTGCGATTGTGTCCCGGTTCTTCCGGATGAGCACCTCAGTAGAGAAAGCCGAAAACTGACTGTCATGATACGGCGAGAGCTAGTCAGCTGTTCGAGCGGTCACAAAATCTTTAAGGATTTCTCCCGCATAATGGTATAACCAATGCAGCGTGCGATGGATCGGCTTTTCTCCGATCAGGCGCTTATAGAGCCCCTAGTACGGTCTTCCGAACACAAGGGGCTGCGCCGACCATACTAAAGCTCCTATGGCTAAGTGAGAGCGATAAAGCCCTATAGTCCGATTGCCTGGTTCGTTGTGCTGAGCACCTCCTTCGGAGGACCCAAAACTGGGATAACGAGTGCTCAGGTTTATCCTGAACACCACCGTACTTCTTACGTGGGGGCAGAAGCCGACGACTGGCCAACTCTCAGCCTTAACATACAAACGGCCGCACAGGAGGGTAAACTTTTGTGTAACAGGCGACATATAAACGACCTTGTTCAAACATTACAAAGGACAACATGATCGGCATTCATGGAAATATAATGTCCTTGGTACATAGCTCCGCTGCAAGGTCGGATCCTTTCAGGACAATTTTATAATACAATTCGGGCTTGCGGTGCTCCTTCCCCTCTGGCGGTCCCTCAGTCACTAGCTTTTTGGCATCCATCTTCCCCCAATGCACCTTTTCGAGGGTGAAAGCCATTCGCGCTTCTTCTATACAGACCGACCGCTTGATGACGTCAAGTCGAGGGCAAGCGATTACAAGCCGCCTCACGAGCCCGAAGTAGCTACTTGGAATTGGCTCGGCAAGCCATAGCCGGATAACCATATCTTTCATGGCTAGTTCCGCCGCCTTATGCAGTTCGATCAACTGTTTCAGTTGATCGGCAAAAGGCACCGGATAATTCGGTGCCAAATACTGCGACCAAAAGAGCTTATCGGCAGTGTTCCTTCCTTCAGCTCGGTAGAATTGAGCGGCATCTGATATACTGTGAGGTAGCTCGACAAATACACCTGAGAAGTCCAGATTCACAATCAGAAACATAGTTTTCCCTTCAAATACTTACTTTAGATGGGAAAAGCCTTACCCGATGCGATCTTCCTCGCCTCTTGGATCCCCTACAGGGCGCTTCGGGTTTCCCCCCGGGCGTCGCTCGTGGCTTGACGCGCCTTGGTGAGTTCAGACTCTTTTTCCATTAAACTCTGCTCCAAGGCCTCGCATTTACTTACAGCCTCTTGCAGCTCCTGCTCAGCTTTAATAACTCTGGCTTTGTGTTTCTCACGAAGAGTCTGCTCCATGGCCGCCTTTTTCTCGGCCTCGGCAACGGCCCTTTTGATGGCCTCGACTTTGGTCATAACCCCTAGCACAAATTATGCGGCTTATTTCATACTGAACATTTATTTCGCAATAAATGCGCGCAACGCTCGTGCATACCTTGTTTATCCCTCAACTGCATTTTTAATTGGCCAATTTCTTCTATGGCCCGCTCCAGACTTTGATTCAGTCTGGAGATCTCCGCAGTACGAGAGGCAGCAGCCGATACAGGTATCTGCTTGGAACAGAAGAGAAATCAATATCACTCAATGAGTCTTCCTGTGATCATCAATGCGATCCCCTGTCCGGTTCCTTCTTTCACCGAACAAGGTATCAGGGGCTACTATCTATACTATGACACTCTTCGACAACTTATAAGACATACCTCAAAGCCTCTTATAAGGCTGATACAGGCTTCGTTCAGTCCACTCGCGGTTGATTGAATCTTCTCAATCACCGCACCCATAAGGGCACGGTGTTCGTCAACAATGGAGGCGTCTTGTAACGCCACCAACAAAGCATCTGACACCTCTGGATGGACAGAGATCGCCGGCGGAACAGGCACGCTCCCTCCAGCTGAAGGAGGCTGCCTTCTTGATTCTGGAGCTGTATAAACCTTTGGAATCGCATCCGGTGAGGAGCCGAACTCATGGTCGCCCCCGCCGTTAGACCCTATGGGAATCTTTTCCCCCACGTGTCCGGCCCCTGCGGTTTGACCTCCAGGCGCCGCCTTCACGGTTTCTTCCTTTCCTCCTTGGCCGGGGTCCTCCTGGGACGAAGCCTCGGTGTTATGCACCTGTTTGGAGGAAGGGGCCTTTTGGGGCATCCCACTCTCCATAGCATTCAAGCTCAGCAGGTCCCCTGATGAGGATTGTTTGGTACGGGACCTCACCGGACTACCAAAAAATATGGCTTAATGTTAAAATACTAAGCCACCATGAGTCCGGATGCTTAAACATACTCAGATTTTATATACTTACGAGTTGACCAGGGGTCGGGCCCTGGGATCCCATGCCAGGTCGCTGTCGGCGGTGGCAGTAGACTCCTCCGGAAGAGAAGCCCTTCCCCTTTTGGGCAGTTCAGCCTCCAAGGGTGCGGAGGCCGTCCTCTTCCTCCTTCCCCCCTGCAGGGGATTCATCTTCCTCCTCCTTTTTATCCTCTTCGGAGGCGGAACGGGCATTAGAGCCTTCGGGTATTATGTCTGAAGTACCACGACGACGAAGACCACCCCGGGTATTTTCGGCCTCCTTTTCGGCCGTCTTCTTCGGCACCTTGTAGGGCGCCGGGACCAACATCTTCGTCAGAAGTGGGATGGCCGGGTCTTCGGGCAGCAAGGTCGGACAATGGATCCGCTCCGCCTTCTTCATCTAGCTCTGGGGGAGTTGAATAAACATTCGTTAAGCGCTTCCTTTGGGTCATGCAGATGGAAAAGTCTGATAAACTCAACGAACTTGCAGGGCGGGACAGTTGGTACCTGCGGTCTTCGGCGGAGTCCGGCCATGATTTGCTAGACTTGAAAAGCACCTTCCAATGTCCTCGTGCGAGGAGCCGAAGAACCTTCGCAAAGTTTGGTGCCTGGCCAGATCGAAATCCCATAGATTGCAAGTCCGGTGTTGACAAGGCAGTATCCGGCGGACTAACCTCACCTGGACTACGTTAACAAGTTCAATGTTCTTATCTCCCATATCTTTAACACGCATCTGAAGCACCAACAGTTCATCGGACGAGGACTAGTCCAGGCCTTTCTTGACCCAGGATGTAAGCCACAGAGGGGCACCGGATCGAAACTCGGGAGAGCCAACCCATTCCTTGCCGCACAGCTCAGTGATGTAAAACCACTGCTGTTGCCACTCCTTGACAGAATCATTAAATGTTCCCGTTGGCCATATGACGTTGGGCATCTTGCTCACCATAGCGCCTCCGTACTCGGCGTGCTCGCCGCCCACCGCCTTGGGCTTCACATTGAAAACCTTCATCCATAAACCGAAGTGCGGCAAAATGCGGAGGAAAGCCTCGCACACGACAATAAATGTCGATATGTTGAGGAAGGATGGGGACAGATCGTGAAGATCGATCCCATAATAGTACATGACGCCGCGAACGAACGGGTGGAGGGGAAACCCTAGCACGCGGAAAAAATGAGGGAGGAATACAACCCTCTCATGGGGTTCCGGTGTAGGGACGATCTGTCCCGCCGTCGGGAGACGGTGGCTGATTTTCTTGGCTAGATACCCGGCCTCCCGAAGCTTTTTGATATCCTTCTCTCGGACGGTAGAGGCCATCCATTTGCCTCCTGCTCCGGATCCGGACATCTTTGGAAGGCCTTTTGTGGGCATAGAAGATGAACGCTTGGGCGTTGGAGCCTGAGCAGAAGGGAATAAATCGGGAAGAAGGCGTGGGTGAAAAGAATGAATCCTTATCCCTTTATAAGGGCAGAAAAACCTCTTATTCCCCAAGCACCATAATTGATGGCGCGGTTGGGTTACCCACATCCGTATTGATGAGAATCCCGTAATAAGGGGAACACGATCTCTACTTTGACAAGACGTGTCAAGAAAACCGCCTCGCGATATGTGCGGTGTTGGTTGAGAAAAACGGTTCGAATAATGACCGGGCCATGGCATGATGTCATGCTATCAAAACGTGTCAGCAGATTAGATTTGTGGGAATATTATTCTCTCTACGGTGGTATGTGGAACTTGTTTTGCAGAGCCGGACACTATCCTTGTGTTCAGAATCTTCCATGGAGTGTTCGGAGGAGGAACCCGCCTTGCAATGCCGAAGACAAAACTGCGCGCAGGACTCATCGTCATTGAAGCCTGGTTCAGGGGCTACCGAGGGAGTCCTGGATTAGGGGGTCTCCGGACAGCCGGACTATATCCTTTAGCCGGACTGTTGGACTATGAAGATACAAGATTGAAGACTTCCTCCCGTGTCCGGATGGGACTCTCCTTAGCATGGAAGGCAAGCTAGGAAATATGGATATGTAGATCTCCTCCCTTGTAACCGACTCTGTGTAACCCTAGCCCCCTCCGGTGTCTATATAAACTGGAGGGTTTAGTCCGTAGGACAATATACAATCATACCATAGGCTAGCTTCTAAGGTTTAGCCTCTATGATCTCATGGTATATCAACTCTTGTAATACTCATATCATCAAGAACAATTAAGAAAGACGTAGGTGTCGGCGTTCTGGGAACGGGGGTCCCCAGACTTGCCTGCCTGCGGCCTGCGACGTGGCTCAAAGGGGGGCCCAGCACGGCCCGTCTTCACCAACACAAACCCAAGACCCTCGCGAGGGGCCAAGCCTCGCGGGGCGGACGACGCGGGGCTTCCTCAGGCACGGCCTCGTCAGGCTGGCTCACGAGGAGGCGGAGAGATCAAGGCGGGGTACCTCACGAGGTGCCCGTGACGCAAGCCATGACAACTCAGGGCGCCAGGCGGGTGCCAGCCCGCGCAGCGTCCTCCTTTCCTCTTTGGTGCAAAGGGGGCAAGCGCAGCCGCGGAGTACCGAGGCATCAGGCAAAGGTTGCCACTTCGGTGCAACGAGACCAAGACCAGGAGGACTATGAGACGGAGGTCACCATGGAGCCCAAGACGGCGTCATCACCAGAGCTTTACGCAGGCGAATACTACTTTTGTCAGGATAGCTGATACTTGCTGTCCCCCTTCAAATTAGCCCGCCAATGTTGGCTCCCTTCCCGTTCGATATTTGGGAAGAGGACCAGGGCCTCTATAAATAGGACCAGCCACCCGCATAGCAAGGGGTCGGTCGGCTGGAGGCGGAGAGAGAGAGAAGGGGGACTTAACTCCTCCGAGCAGTTCATCGCCCAAGACCAGACCCTCGCGATGCTGTTCTCCCTTGTATTGTTCATCATCATCAGCCCAAGAGGCAATCCACCACACCACACACTGGAGTATGGTATTACACCACAACGGTGGCCCGAACCAGTCTAAACCCTGTGTCTCCTGTGTCGTTCTTTCCATAGTTTAGATCCTGGCATGGCGGAGGGGTGCAGGTAGGTAGGAGGCGAAATCTCCGCGCGCACCCCAGTGTTCGAACCTCAAGGGTCTGCTGGAACCCAAAATCCGACATTTGGCGCGCCAGGTAGGGGTGCACCGGAATTCATCTACCACCACCCCGTTCTCCTCCGACCATCACGTCCATGTCTGACGCTCGTCGGGCCCGCGCGGAGCGCCGGACTGCGCCCGCTCCCCGCGTCGCCCAGATGGCCCCTGTCGGCGGGCGTCCTTGCCGTTCCCCGTCACCTGCCGTCAACGCCGCCACCGGTCCGGCGGGGGACGGGCAGCAAGCATCGTCCCAGCATCTGTCCGTGCGGCAAGACGACCGCACCGCAACTCCCACGCTCACCCTAGCTGGTTCTTCGCCGTTCATCCGCCGGGTCAGTGCCGCTTCCACGCGGCAGGGGGCTCCCCTGGATCGGGCGGCGCCCGAGACCGGCCTGACCTTCAGCTCGGAGGACCACCCCTCCAACTCGGCCTGCTCGGGTGCGCTCCCCATGCTGTGCACCCCCACCATCTGCCAGGTGGCCGTCACCAGAACCCTCATTGATGGCGGCGCGGGCCTCAGCATGCTCTCGGTCGAGGCCTTCAATCTCCTCTGCATACCCCAGGAGCGGCTGCGACCCAGCCGGCCCTTCTCAGGAGTTGGGGGCGGATCGTCCAGCTCCTTGGGACAGATCCGGCTCCCAGTAACCTTCGGCACCTACGACAACTTCCGCACGGAGCTGGTCGACTTCGACATCACCCCCATCGGCCTCCCCTACAACGCCATCCTTGGCTACCCAGCGCTGGCCCAGTTCATGGCAGCGACGCACCCGGCGTACAACCTCATGAAGATGCCCGGGAGCAGCGGTGTCCTCACCGTGCACGGGGACACCGGGGACGCTCTGTGGGTGCTCAAGCTCGTCTTCAAGACAGCGGCGTCGGCACAGCCCGCCGACTTGGAGGCCCCCGAGCCCAAGGGAGCTGCACCCGCCAAGAAGAAGCAGTTTTTCACCCAAGACAAGGCAGAAACCAAGCAAATACCCGTCGATGAGGACGGATCCACCAACGCCACTTTCACCATAGGTGCCCACCTCAAACCCGAGCAGGAAGAGGCCCTGGTCGGGTTCCTGCGCGCAAACAAGAAGGTATTCGCTTGGGAGCCAGACCAGTTGGAAGGGATCCCCAGGAGTGTAATCGAGCATCACCTCAACGTGTGCCCCAATGTGCGCCCTGTGAAGCAGAAGGCCAGGCGGCAGTCCACAGAAAAGCAGGCCTTCATCGTCCAAGAGACCCGCAAATTAGAGGCCGCTGGGGTCATTCGCGAGGTCCGATACCCAGATTGGTTGGCCAACCCTGTCGTTGTGCCAAAGAAGGGAGGGAAGGAGTGCATGTGTGTCGACTTCACCAACCTCAACAAAGCGTGCCCGCAAGATCCGTTCCCGCTCCCCCGCATCGACCAGATCATCGATTCCCCTGCGGAATGCGACCTGTTATGCTTCCTGGATGCCTTCTTTGGGTATCACCAGATCAAGATGGCGGTAGAAGACGTCGAGAAGATAGTCTTCCTAACCCCGTGTGGGGTGTACTGCTACACATGCATGCCATTCGGGCTGCGTAACGCAGGGGCGACCTTTCAACGGCTGATGCACATCAACCTGGGCCCGCAGCTCGGGAAGAATGTCGAGCTTACGTCGATGACATCGTGGTAAAATCTCGGGAGGCCAAGACCTTGATACAAGACCTGGAGGAAACCTTCGCGAGCCTCAACGCAGTGAACCTATGGCTCAACCCAGAGAAGTGTGTGTTCGGAGTCCCCTCGGACAAGCTCTTGGGTTTCCTCGTGTCCCACCGAGGCATCGAGGCTAACCCGGAGAAGGTCAAGGCAGTGGAAGACATGAGCCCGCCAAAGACCCTCAGAGAAATGCAGAAGCTCACGGGGCGCGTGACCGCGCTAGGGCGCTTCATCTCCAAGTTGGGGGAGCGAGCGCTACCTTTCTTCCAGCTAATGAAGAAAAAGGGGCCCTTCGAGTGGACTAACGAGGCCAACAAGGCATTCCAGGATCTCAAGAGTTACCTGACCAGTCCACCGATCATGGTGGCTCCGCGCCCTCAAGAGCCCCTGGTGCTTTACCTCGCCGCCACTCCCTACTCCGCCAGCGCAGCCTTGGTGGCAGTCAGAGAGGAGCGTCGAATCAAAACCGCAGCAGCGGCCCGGGACGAGGCGGAACAGGAACGGGGAAGGCCCACAGAAACCGCTACAGCGGCTGAGGAGGATCAGCCGTCGCAGAGGGGCGCACCGGAAGCGGAAGAGGCCCCACTCCCAGATGGCCAGTCTCAGGAGTCCTCATTGCCTCAAGAGGCGCCAAGGTCTCCGAAGGGAGCCACCAGCACTGACGCACTCCACCTCGTTGAGCATCCAGTGTACTTCGTCAGCACGGTGTTGCGGGATGCAAGGGCACGGTACCCCATGCCTCAGAAACTCCTCCTCGCGCTACTGGTGGCCTCGCGCAAGCTGCAGCACTATTTTCAGGGTCACCCCATCAAGGTCGTCTCGTCATACCCCCTGGAGAGAGTGCTCAGGAGCCCCAATTCAGCTAGGAGGGTCGCTGAGTGGAACATAGAGCTGCAAGCGTTTCAGCTCGAATTCAGCACGACCAGAGTCATCAAAGGAGCAGCGTTGGCGGATTTCGTGGCAGAATGGACAGAGGCGCCAGGCCTCAAGGCCGACGAGGATCGGTCCCTGTCCCCGAGAAGCGAGGCGCCAGAAGGCTGGGTCATGTACTTCGATGGGGCGTTCTCCAGGCACGGCGCTGGGGCTGGGGCGGTGCTTATATCGCCCACTCAGGACAAGCTCTATTACACCGTGCAGCTATGTTTCCATCAAGGTGAAAAGGTCTCCAACAACATAGCGGAGTATGAAGGTTTAATAGCGGGCTTGAAGGCCGTAGCTGCCCTGGGGGTGAAATGCCTCACCATCAAGGGCGATTCACAGCTCCTTGTCAACTTCTCCAACAAGGTGTACGAGCCGAAGGATGAGCACATGGAAGCCTACCTTGCGGAGGTCCGCAGGATGGAGAAGCAGTTCTGGGGGTTGGAGTTGCAGCATGTGCCCCGTGGCACCAATCAGGAAGCCGATGACATCGCCAAACGCGCGTCCAGGCGGTTACCTCAGGAGCCTGGCGTTTTCGAGGAGCGGCTCTTCAAGCCTTCAGCCCTGCCGTCATTATCAAACACGGCTCAGCCCCGGGAGGAGCTCCCCCAGCCACCTGCCTCAGGAGCTCCGGCCTGTGGCCCGGCCTCGGGAGCACGCCTGCTCCTGACGATGGAACCTCAGGAGGGATGTTGGATCGCGGAGCTCCGGAGCTACCTAACGCAAGGGACCCTGCTGGAGAAGGAGGAGGAAGCAGAGCGAGTGGCACGCCAGGCCACGGCATACTGCATCAAAGATGGAGAGCTCTACCGGAAGCGACAAAACGATGTGTCCTTGCGCTGCATCTCCAGAGAGCAAGGGAAGGAACTACTGGAAGATATACACGGCGGAGACTGCAGACATCATTCATCATCACGGACCCTCGTCGGCAAGGCGTTCCGCAGTGGGTTTTATTGGTCCATCGCGCTCAATGACGCCGTGGAACTAGTGAAAGCTTGTGAAGCCTGCCAGTTCCACGCCAAGCAGATCCATCAGCCAGCAGGAGGCTTGCAGACTATCCCCCTTTCGTGGCCATTCGCAGTCTGGGGGCTGGACATCTTGGGCCTGTTTCCTCGGGCGCCAGGGGGCTACCGCTACCTTTACGTTGTCGTGGACAAGTTCACCAAGTGGGCTGATGTAGAGGCTGTTCGCACCATTCCCGCGGGTTCCGCGGTCAAGTTCATCAAGGGCATCATGAGTCGGTTCGGGGTGCCGAATCGCATCATCACGGACAACGGTTCGCAGTTCACCAGTAACCTGTTCAAAACATACTGTGCTAACCTTGGAACGCAGATATGCTACGCTTCAGTGGCGCACCCCCGAAACAACGGCCAGGCCGAGCGGGCAAACGCGGAGGTCCTAAGGGGCCTCAAGACCAGGACGTTCAAGAAGAAGCTGGAGGCCTGCGGCAGAGATTGGTACGACGAGCTTCAGTCCGTGCTGTGGTCCATCCGCACCACCGCGACCAAGCCGGCTGGAGAGACCCCGTTCTTCCTGGTCTACGGAGCGGAAGTGGTCCTCCCTCACGAGGTGAGACGTCGCTCCACGCGGGTCCTGGCGTTCGATGAGGCGCGGTAGGACGCCATGCGGGGGATGGACCTCGTGCTGGGGGAGGAACGTCGCCGAGAAGCCGCGCTGCGAGCGGCGAGGTACTAACAAGCGCTGCGGCGATATCACTGCCGCAACATCCGCCCTAGAACTCTTGAGGTAGGAGACCTCGTGCTCAAGCGGGTTCTCTCCAGGGAGGGACTGCACAAGCTCTCTCCCATGTGGGAGGGCCCGTTCAAGGTTGTTCATGTTTCCAGGCCCGGCTCCGCGCGCTTGGAGACTCAGGAGGGAGTGTCGGTCCAGAATGCATGGAACATCCAGCACCTCCGGAGGTTCTACCCCTAAAAAGGCCCAGAGCCTGTGAAGCAAGGCGAGTGCCTGTGAAGCTATCGCGTTTTGGAAAAGGCCCAGAGCCTGTGAAGCAAGGCGAGTGCCTGTGAAGCTATCGCGTTTTGGAAAAGGCCCAGAGCCTGTGAAGCAAGGCGAGTGCCTGTGAAGCTATCGCGTTTTGGAAAAGGCCCAGAGCCTGTGAAGCAAGGGGAGTGCCTGTGAAGCTATCGCGTTTTGGAAAAGGCCCAGAGCCTGTGAAGCAAGGCGAGTGCCTGTGAAGCTATCGCGTTTTGGAAAAGGCCCGGAGCTTGTGAAGAAGGCCAACGCCTGTGAAGCTCGCCGCCCGTGACACTCTCACGTAATAATGAGTTGGGGCTGTACACGCCCCGGAGTCTTAGGAGCGCCGGCCTCAGGCCCTGGGCTTCCTCCCACGCCCAGTGGCAGCACTTAGCTCCGCGCTGGTGAGAAGACGTTGAAGACTAGACTAGGTGCCGGACGCGGCTTTTCATTTGCTTTCCGCAGTTGGCTTGTTCCTTCTCATTTGAAGTTTTATTGAAGTTGTTGCCGTCTTTGGCTTGTGGTTCTTCGGCTTTTCATTCTCATGCCTCGTTTTCTCTTGAGAAAGGCCTCACGAGGGAGGCAGCCGAGCGCCCTCGCGAATGTTCCTATCCTAGTCATTCAAAGGGTTCGCGACCTGGACCCTTTGCAGGAGCACCCCTCCAGTCCGTGCCCCTCGGGCACCGCGACACAAACACAGGGCCTGGGTCGGTCGCCCCCGCGGCTGGGGCCGGGAACCATCCACGCACGGGCACGTAGCCGGAAGGTACGATAAAGAAAGCAAAACGATGATTAACAGCAATAACCCATACACGCCCCCGTGGGGCCCCACGCTACTGTCCTTTTTACGCAGGAAAAAGGAAAAGGAAGAACAAATCTGGTGCAGCTCGCCTCACACCGGCCCGCTGGGAAGCCCGAGCTGCCTCCGGAGCTCAGGCGGACTCCCTCTCGCGCTTCACCAGGGCGCGACGGTGGGCGGACACGCTGCCACCTCCCAAGCAGATACGGCGGCGTGGGGGCTGACCACGGTCGCCGCTAGAAGAGCCGCCGCCTGAAGAAGAGCCAGAGAAGCTTGAAGAACCCTGAGCGCCGCCTGCCGCGTGAGCGCCGCCCTCTCCGTCATCGCCGGAGCCGGGTTCCCAGCCATGGTCGTCACACTCGGGGCAACACCCTGCGCGGCGACCATCTTCCCCAAACACCCTCACGTAGAGGGTGGCATCACTGTTGAACTTGAAGTGTAGGGTGCACCGACGGCCCAGGCCGCGCGCGCGGGAAAACGACTGCCAACCGCGGGCCAGGGCCAGGCTCCCGGCTGCGGAGACCTCCAGTGAAACCCATGAGGCCTGGCTGCAGCAGTCGTCGGCCTGAAGCCAGAGGCCGCCCGGGGCGCCGGCCGGGAGCTCGCCAAGGAGGAAGCGAGGAAGAGGAAGCCGGGTGCTAGTCGGCTCCGCCGACCACACGACGAACTCCAGCAGCACCTCGGCAGCGCGGAAGCGCGGCATGGGGGGACGCGCAGCCGGAGCGCACCCCCTGGTCGCAGTAATCCGCCCGCCGCCGTGCTGGAAAGCATCTCCGTGGCCGCGGGGAGCTGCCGTGGTGGCCACAGGATGTTTGCGGGGGCGCCCTCGGCCGTGCTTGGGCGGAGGAGAGGCGTGCTCAACCTGGCAGGCCTTCCCCTTCTCCGCGGCCGAGAACCTCCTCGACGGGGCCATGGAGAAGAAGAAGAAGAAACAAGGGAAGATGAACTGGAAGGGCGCGCGTCGATCAGTACTTATAGTTGGCGAGGGCCAACCGACGGCCCCACGATCGCAGGTAATCATGACCCGCCGTGCATGCAGGGACTTGTCCAATCCGTGCAGTTGCCGAGGCGCCATGGGAAAGTGGAGACGCCCACGTCCAATCAACCGCCACACGGCGCCCAAGGCCGCAGGCTGTTAGGGCCCGCGGCGCTTCGCTCTTGCCCTTTAGCCTCTCAGCACGGCCAAGTCCGGGCGCGCCTTGGGCCCGGGGGCTACTGTCGGCATTCTGAGAACGGGGGTCCCTAGACTTGCCTGCCTGCGGCCTGCGGCGTGGCTCAAAGGGGGGTCCAGCACGGCCCGTCTTCACCAACACAAACCCAAGACCCTCGCGAGGGGCCAAGCCTCGTGGGGTGGACGACGCGGGGCTTCCTCAGGCACGGCATCGTCAGGCTGGCTCACGAGGAGGTGGAGAGATCAAGGCGGGGTACCTCACGAGGTGCCCGTGATGCAAGCCATGACGACTCAGGGCGCCATGCGGGTGCCAGCCCGCGCAGCGTCCTCCTTTCCTCTTTGGTTCAAAGGGGGCAAGCGCAGCCGCGGAGTACCGAGGCATCAGACAAAGATTGCCACTTCGGTGCAACGAGACCAAGACCAGGAGGACTACGAGACGGAGGTCACCGTGGAGCCCAAGACGGCGTCATCACCAGAGCTTTGCGCAGGCGAAGACTACTTTTGTCAGGATAGCTAATACTTGCTATCTCCCTTCAAATTAGCCCGCCAATGTTGGCTCCCTTCCCGCTCGATATTTGGGAAGAGGATCAGGGCCTTTATAAATAGGACCAGCCACCCGCATAGCAAGGGGTCGGTTGGCTGGAGGCGGAGAGAGAGAGAAGGGGGACTGAACTCCTCCGAGCAGTTCATCGCCCAAGCCAAGAACAGACCCTCGCGAGGCTGTTCTTCTTTGTATTGTTCATCATCATCAGCCCAAGAGGCAATCCACCACACCACACACTGGAGTAGGGTATTACATCACAACGGTGGCCCGAACCAGTATAAACCTTGTGTCTCCTCTGTCGTTCTTTCCATAGTTTAGATCCTGGCATGGCGGAGGGGTGCAGGTAGGTAGGAGGCGAAATCTCCGCGCGCACCCCAGTGTTCGAACCTCAAGGGTCTGCCGGAACCCGAAATCCGACAGTAGGGTATTATCTCCATCAAGAGGGCCCGAACCTGGGTAAACATCGTGTCCCCTGCCTCCTGTTACCATCCGTCTTAGACGCACAGTTCGAGACCCCCTACCCGAGATCCGCCGGTTTTGACACCAACAGTTAGCTGAGTGAATGTTTTTAAAAGCAGTTCATTTTGTGAAATGATTTCATCCACAGGTTAAAGTTGTCAAATTTTCCAATAGAAAGAGGTGGGAAAAGAAACAAAACCGAACTATATCCATCCATCCCCTCGTCCGACACAGAACGCCACAGCTCCTACTTGAAGACCGATCGGCGGCGAGGACGGCAGCAGATGGCCGAGCGACGCGGCCACATCTGGACGGCGAGCAGGAACCATCGGCAAGCTGGAGAGCATCTACCACCGACCAACCGGCCTTCAAGCTCCAGCGGCATCCATCTGCCGCAGATCTCTTCAGGTATGGATCCATCTTGCTTTCTCTTCTCGTATTCAGATCTGGTGCTAATGGAGAATTAATCCAGTATAGTTTGGTGTACGAGATGCCCATAGAAATTTCCCGTATTTGATTCCCTAGTCCAGTCCCAATCCCTAATCTTTTTCTTTGAGGAAAGGGCCTAAAAATTAGACACTCTAATTAGAATCAGCATCACTTTTCCCAATCTGGAGTGAATTGTAAAGAACAATGCCGGAGCCAACCCATGAGTGCAACCTGGGCAAGACTAACTTTAACTCACTGTGAGCTGCCATTTGCCCGTGGAAATATTGCTTCTAACCCATACATAATCCCATTGCTACTCTTTGCATATATATAACCTATACATCTTAATTATGTAACAAGTAACAATACATATTTTACCATCTCACTAGTCCCATTATTTGTCTTAATAATTAATTTCTTGTCCCACTAATAGTACAATTTAGTTTCTTTAGATGGATGATCAAGGCAGGATGATAGACTTTGGAAGTCAAGGACTTGATGACCATGAATTCAGTCAAAGGACTACAATACCACATCCAAATATTGGTCACCATCAGGACAGTGGTTGTTGTCCGTGCTAGAAGCTGTTGGAGGGGGTCCTTCTTTGGTTAGCCAACCACAAACAGAAGATGAGATATATGCATATGCTGTGTATTTTGATCTCCATAATCGGTTGATAATGACATATATAGAGGAGAGATGCCTACAGCCATGTGTGTAACGGCTAGTTGCTTCAAATTAAAATATTATTTCTTTATGTTTCCTATGTGTGTTCCCATCCTGTGAACCAAACGGCATTCAATTTTCTTTTCCTATGGTTGAGCACTTCATAGGATTTAGGATGCATGCACCTCATTTCCTATACTTTTCCTATGCCTACGTAATTCCTATCCTATGAACCAAAGGTAACCTTATGGTTTTGTTGGTGCTAAATATATAACTAAATATCCAATCTGTATGTGAAGTAGGTGACTTATGCTGATAGTGTCATGGTAGTCATGCGCATATCAGCTACTGTCGCCTTTTGCATCTGAATAAATATACAGGTTCAGGATTGACCAGTGTTTTTGCTTCTGCCAACGACTCTAGGTAATTAATGTCTACAGATTATGTTGTCGTTGGCATGTGTCCTACTTTGTGTCTCCCAAGTGATTAAGGGGGTGTTCGGTAGTTCACCACGGCTGCACAAGTACTGTCTCTATCATTACGTGAGTGCTTAACTATAAAAAAACATGTACAAGTGCTGTTGCTATCATTATGTACTAGCAGGAAAATGCAATGAAGATATATAGCAGCAGAACTTGCACTCGTCAATCAACTTGTAGCAATACTGCAATAGCAATATTCATGTCTTTCCTGAACATATAGCAGCAGAGTCTGTATTGAACATATAGCAGCATAGCATATACTAAACATATACATCTCTTTTCTGAACATATAGCAGCAGAGCCTGTACTGAACATCTACATCTCTTTTCTAAATATATAGCAGTAGAGCATACAGTAGCAAAGCATGTTCTGCATCTCTTTACTAAATATATAGCAGCAGAGCATGAACATGTACAGGGAGAGGTGGTCGGGCGGCAAAGAGGGCATCACCTTTGCAAAATTGGAAGAGCTGGTCGGGGAGGCAGAGAATCGACAGAGCCGTCGGGTTCTTCGGCAGAAGACGGCGAGCAGGACGGGGATGACTTGTCGGGGACGGAGGAGCTGGTTGGTGACTTCGGCAGACGAGGGCGGGGATGTGTGGTCGGGGACGGAGGAGACGGTCCGCGATGGCGGCGAACGAAGGCAAGCAGGGCGGGGATGGCTTCACAGCATGGACGAGTGGTGGCTACCGGCGCTGAAGGTGCAATCCGCCATGGCTGCTGCGTGCGGCGGCTAGGGTTGGGGGAAGGGGAAAGAAAGAGAGAGAGGGGTGGGGCCGGTGGTAGTGGAGGGGCGGGCACAGGGGCGGGCTACGGTGGTGGGGAGGGGCGGGCCGGCGGCGGTGCTGGGCGCCGTCGGGAACGCAGGGCTAGGGTGCGCGGGTGCGGTGGTGGGTGGGTGAGGTGGATGGAGAGAGAGAGAGGGGTGGGGCCGGGCTGGGAGAGAGAGAGGGGTGGGGCCGGGCTGCGAGAGAGAGAGGGGTGGGGCCGGGCTAGGAGAGGGGGAGGATATTGTCCCACCTCTTTGCCATCAGCCAGCGGATGGCAAAGGCCCACATCTTTGCCATCAGCCAACGGATGGCAAAGCCCACCTCTTTGCCATCAGCCAAAAGATGGCAAAGAATCTTTGCCGTCTGCTGGAGGATGGCAAAGAGGTGGGGCTAGTGGCCCGTTACAACGCCGTCATCCACTGGGCCCCACCCACTTCTTTGCCGTCTGCCAGCACACAGAAAAGATTCTTTGCCATCTGCTGGCAGACAGCAAAGAGGTGGGTCGATAGGCCGTTACAGCACCGACATCCACTGGACCCCACACACCTCTTTGCCGTCTGCCAGCGGACGGCAAAGATTCTTTGCCATCGGCTGGCAGATGGCAAAGAACTGGCTGATGGCAACCAGGTTCTTTGTCGTCTGTCAGTTCTTTGCAGTCTGTTTTTTGTAAGCAGATGGCAAAGACGTTCTTTGCCATCCGCTGGCAGACGGCAAAGAGCTGATTGATGGCATATTCCCTGTTTCTAGTAGTGAGAGGATACAAAAGCGTGAGTTTAATGTATGAGATCATGTTTTGCTATAACTCTCATTTAAGATTTTTTGCAGGAAAGCTTCTCTCTAAATGGGAAGGTCGTTACATTATCGAGGAGGTCCATCGTTCCGGTGCCATCAAGATCAATAATGCCGAAGGCACAAACCCGAAGGTGGTAAACGTTCAAAGAATCAAACATTATATCTCAGGTACTCCCATAAATGTTCAGACCAATATAATTAATACCATAACACCGGAGAAGTATATAAGGGATACTTTCCAGAACGTTTAGACTCCGAAAAGGAATAGGTATGTGGTACGGTAAGTAAACCGACTCCAAAACATTTCCAATGGCAATTTTTCTTTGTTTTGGAATATTAAAAAAAATAGGAAAATTAAAAGTAGTCCGAAGAGCGCATGAGGCATCCACAAGGGTGGAGGGTGCGCCCTACCCCCTTGGGCGCACCCCCTGGCTTGTGGCCACCTCGTGTGTCCTCCGGACTCCGTTTTCTTACACAGTACTTCTTTTAGTTAGTAAAAAATCATTATATAATCCCGAAGGTTTTGACCATCGTACCACAACAATATCTCCTGTTTTTGTTTTGAGCTGTTTTTGCAGCAGATTTAGACCAAGATGTCTTCGCAAGAGTCGGTCGGGGAGAGTCGCGTATCTCACCCGACGCCGGGCCCAAGAGCATACAGCAAAGCTGACCACTTCGGGCAATCAACGGAGGAAGAAATGGAGGCTAACTTGAAAAGGGTGGATGCCATGGAGGAGGATCAAGAATTTACCTCTCGTCTTCAAACTAGATTCATGCTGGAGGAACTTCAGAGCTCGGCAATAACAAATTCGGTCATTCCTCCCAATGCTAGGTTTCTCTCTTATGAAAATATGAAAAAGAGTGTTGCTTTTTCTCCCGCAGTTATGAAACATCCATGGGTGAATAGAGCTCTAGCCGTCATGGGTAAGCTTCGCAAGGAAGTAATGGATCTTAAGCAGCAAAATAATAAGCTCGAGGAAGAGAATCGCATCTTAAGGGGCATCATCTCCAAGAATATCACATCGCCGCCACTTCCGAAGAAAAACACATAAATATAAGGGTACGGGCACTCCCCTTGGAAACTGCCAAGCTTGGGGGAGGTGCACCAGTATCGTATCACCATCACACTTTTACCTTTATCATTTTTCTTAGTTCGATCCTTTTGGTTATATCTTGATCTAGAAGATAAAGTTTTAGTACGATCTAGCTTTGAGTTTTGTTTCGATCTCTATCAATGTAATTGAGTCCGTGAGTTATATATAATAAAGAGTAGTTTTGATTGGAGGGCATTGCTATCTTGCTATGATCTTGAGGGAATTAAAGAAAGAATAAAAAGATAGTATAATGATCTTATGGAGAGTAATGACTTCACATATAAAGGGTACGATGAATAAAGGTTGTTGAGAGTTGACAAACATAGTTTTGGTCATTGCTGCAATTAATAGGAAGTAATAAAGAAAGGGAGGCTTCACATATAAATATACTATCTTTGACATCTTTTTTAATTGTGAGCACTCATTAAAATATGATATACTAAAAAGTTGATGTTGGACAAGGAACACAACATAATGAGTTATGTTTGCTTATATCTGAATAGAAGTTATATTGTCATGGATCCTCCAACATGTTGAACTTGCTTTTCCCTCTTATGCTAGCCAAATTCTTTGCACCAAGTAGAGATACTATTTGTGCTTCCAAATATCCCTTAAACCAGTTTTTCCATGAGAGTCCATCATACCTACTTATGGATTAAGTAAGATCCTTCAAGTAAGTTGTCATCAGTGCAAGCAAAAAAATGCTCTCTAAATATGTATGATCTATTAATGTGAAGGAAATAAGCTTTATACAAACTTGTGATATGGAAGAAATAAAAGCGACAGACTGCATAATAAAGTTCTTTATCACAAGCGGCAATATAAAGTGACGTTCTTTTGCATTAAGATTGTGTGCATCCAACCATAAAAGACTCTGCGAAGGGCCTATCTTTTACCTTTATCTTCTACCCTTATACAAGAGTCATGGTGATCTTCACCTTTCCTTTTTACACTTTTTCCTTTGGCATGCACTATGTGTTGGAGAGATCCTTGAGGTAAAGGCGAAACTATAAGCCCCTATCTTTCTCTGTGTCCAATTGAAACTTTGTACCCATAAGTATCGCGTGAGTGTTAGCAATTGTGAAATACTAAATGATAGTTGAGTATGTGGACTTGCTGAAAAGCTCTTATATTGACTCTTTCTGATGTTGTGATAAATTGCAATTGCCTCAATGATTCAAATCATAGTTTGTTAGTTTTCAATGAAGTATCTGATTCATGCTTTACCTCGTGAATGAATTGTTACTTTAGCATAAGAAATTATATGACAATATATGTTGATGTTCTAAAGATGATCATGACGCCCTCATGTCTGTATTTTATTTTATCGACACCTCTATCTCTAAACATGAGGACATATTTTTTGATTTCGGCTTTCAGTTGAGGACAATCGAGGTCTAATCTTGGGGAGTTGATACATCCATTTTGCATCATGCTTTTATATTGATATTTATTGCATTATGGGGTGTTATTACACATTATATCACAATACTTATGCCTTTTCTCTCTTATTTCATAAGGTTTACATGAAGAGGGAGAATGCTGGCAGTTGGAATTCTTGACTGGAAAAAGGAGAAAATATTAGAGACCTATTCTGCACAACTCCAAAAGTCCTAAAACTTCACAGAGAATTATTTTGGAATAAAAAAAATATTGGGTGAAGAAAGCACCAAAGGGGGGCCACCTGCCATCCACTAGGGTGGACGGCGCGCCCTACCCCCCTGGGCGCGCACCTTGCCTTGTGGGCCACCTGGCATGCCCTGATGCCCAACTTCTTCTATAAGGTGTGTTTTGACCTGGAAAAGATCAGAAGGAAGCTTTCGGGACGAAGCTCCGTCGTCTTGAGGCGGAACCTGGGCAAAACCAATCTAGGGCTCCGGCAGTGCTGTTCAGCTGGGGAAACTTCTGTCCCGGAGGGGGAAAGCGAAGCCATCGTCATCACCAATGATCCTCTCATCGAGAGGGGTTAATCTCCATCAACATCTTCACCAGCACCATCTCTTCTCAAACCCTTGTTTATCTCTTGTATCCGCTCTCTGTCTCAAAACCTCAGATTGGTACCTATGGGTTGCTAGTAGTGTTGATTAGTCCTTATAGTTGATGCTAGTTGGTTTATTCGATGGAGGATCATATGTTCAGATCCTTAATGATAATTAATACTACTCTGATTATGAACATGAACATGCTTTGTGAGTAGTTACGTTTGTTCCTGAGGACATGGGAGAAGTCTTGTTATAAGCAATCATGTGAATTTGGTATTCGTTCAATATTTTGATGAGATGTATGTTGTCTTTCCTTTAGTGGTGTTATGTGAACATCGACTAGATGCCACTTTACCATTATTTGGTCCTAGGGGAAGGCATTGGGAAGTAATAAGTAGATGATGGTTTGCTAGAGTGACAGAAGCTTAAACCCTAGTTTATGTGTTGCTTCGTAAGGGGCTTATTTGGATCCATATGTTTCATGCTATGGTTAGATATATCTTAATTCTTCTTTCGTAGTTGCGGATGCTTGCGAAATGGGTTAATCATAAGTGTGAGGCTTTCCAAGGAAGGTCAGCACCCAAGCACCGGTCCACCCACATATCAAATTATTAAAGTAACAAACGTGAATTATATGAGCATGATGAAAACTAGCTTGACAGTAATTCCCATGTGTCCTCAGGAGCGCTTTTCTATATATAAGAGTTCGTCCAGGCTTGTCCTTTGCTACAAAAAGGATTGGTCCACCTTGCTGCACCTTAGTTACTTTTGTTACTTGTTACCCGTTAAGAATTATCTTATCACACAACTATCTGTTACCGATAATTTCAGTGCTTGTAGAGAATACCTGATACGTCTCCATCGTATCTACTTTTCCAAACTCTTTCGCCCTTGTTTTGGACTCTAATTTGCATGATTTGAAGGACTGATGATGTTTTCAGCAAAATTGTCATGGTGTTATTTTTGTGCAGAACTAAAGTTCTCGAAGTGACATGAAACTTCATGGATATTATTTTTGGAATAAATAAAAAATATTGGCGAAAGAATCAACCAAAGGGGACCCACCACCTATCCACAAGGGTGGAGGGCACCCCCTAGGGCACGCCCTCCTATCTTGTGGGTTCCACGAGGCTCCACCGACCTCAACTCCAACTGCATATATTCACGTTCGGGGAGAAAAAAATCAGAGAGAAGGATTCATCGCATTTTACGATATGGAGCTGCCGCCATCTCTTGTTCTTCCTCAGAGGGCAGATCTGGGGTCCTTCTACACTCTAGAGAGGGGAAATCGTTGCCATCATCATCAACAACCTTCCTCCATCACCAATTTCATGATGCTCACCGTCGTGTGTGAGAAGTCCCATCATAGGCTTGCTAGACGGTGATGGGTTGGATGAGATTTACCATGTAATCGAGTTAGTTTTGTTAGGGTTTGATCCCTAGTATCCACTATGTTCTAAGATTGATGTTGATATGACTTTGCTATGCTTAATGCTTGTCACTAGGGCCCGAGTGCCATGATTTCAGATCTGAACCTATTATGTTTCCATGAATATATTTGTGTTCTTGATCTGATCTTGCAAGTTATAGTCACCTACTACATGCTATGATCTGGTAACCCCAGAGTGACAATAGTCGGGACACTTCCCGGTGATGACCGTAGTTTGAGGAGTTCATGTATTCACTAAGAGCTAATGCTTTGGTCCGGTACTCTATTAAAAGGAGGCCTTAATATCCCTTAGTTTCCAATAAGACCCCGTTGCCACAGGAGGGTAGGAAAAAATGTGTCATGCAAGTTCTTTTCCATAAGCATGTATGACTATATTTGGAATACATGCCTACATTATATTGATGAATTGGAGCTATCTCTATGTCACCCGATGTTATAACTGTTCCATGATGAATGCCATCTGACATAAGTATCCATCATTGATCCATTTCCTACGAGCTCGTTTCATATTGATCTTTGCTAAGTTACTTTCCCGTTGGCATTGTTATGATTGTTACAAAATTGCTACTGTTACTTTTGCCACTGTTGTCGTTACTTCCATACTATTTTGCTACTAAATACTTTGCTGTAGATATTAAGTCTTTCAGGTGTGGTCGAATTAAAAACTCAGCTGCTAATACTTGAGAATATTCTTTGGCTCACCTTGTGTCGAATCAATAAATTTGCGTTGAATACTCTACCCTTGAAAACTGTTGCGATCCCCTATACTTGTGGGTTATCAAGACCTTTTTCTGGCGCCGTTGCTGGGGAGCATAGCTCTATTCTCTGAGTCACTTGGGATTTATATCTTCTGATCACTATGAGGAATTTGAAAGATCAAAGAACCAAGATTTTCCCCTCAACTACGAGGTGAGGTAAGGAACTGCCATCTAGCTCTACACTTGATTCACCTTCTGTTTAAAGTAAACTTGCGACACCTACACCTGCTACTGATTCTGATATGTCGCATGTTATTGATGATGCCACTTCTGCTATGCATGATGCTTATGATGAAACTACTTCTCTGCTTGATAATATTTTGTCACTTGGTGTATTTCTTGATGAACAACTTGCTAGGGTTAGAGAGAATGAAATTACTGAAACTAAAGATTATGATTCCCCCTAGAAATGAATTGCTTGTTGTACCTGAGGGTTATATTATGGATGAGGAAACTTCTAGAGACTTTCTTTCTTGTAATGAGAGAGATGATCTTAAGAAATTGTTAGCTAAGCTAAAAGAAAAGTCTTTGGATGCTAGAATGCAATATGATCCTAAGTTTGCTCCTTCACCTATCTTTGTTACAAATAAGGATCATGAATTCTCTGTCGATCCTGAGTTAATTACTTTGGTTGAATCTGATCCTTTCTATGGTTATGAATCTGAAACTGTTGCGGCACATCTTACTAAATTGAATGATATATCCACCCTATTTGCTCATGAGGAAAAAAAATCGCTATCACTATATTCTTAAATTGTTTCCTTTCTCATTAAAGGGTGATGCTAAAGTATGGTTTAAATCTCTTCGTCCTGGTTGTGTGCATAGTCCCCAGGATATGATCTATTACTTCTCTGAAAAATATTTCCCTGCTCATAAGAAACAAGCTGCTTTAAAGAAAATATTTAACTTTGTGCAAATTGAAGAAGAGAGTCTCCCACAAGCTTGGGGGAGGCTTCTCCAATTACTTAATGCTTTGCCTGATCATCCTCTCAAGAAAAATGAAATACTTGATATCTTTTATAATGGACTAGTCAATGCTTCCAGAGACCACCTGGATAGTTGTGCTAGTTGTGTTTTCAGGGAAAGAACTGTTGAGCAAGCTGAATTGCTATTGAATAATATATTGAGTAATGATAATGATTGGACACTTCCTGAACCAACTCCCAAGCCAACTCCAGAGAAAAGGGGTATTCTATTTCTCAGTCATGAAGATATGCAAGAGGCAAAGAAATCTATGAAAGAAAAAGGTATTAAAGCTGAAGATGTTAATAATTTACCGCCTATTGAAGGAATACATGGTTTTGATAACCTGACACGGGTAGTAGAGGTAAACTCTCTCCATAAATTTGATGAAGGTGGTATTCCTCATAATAAATCTGCTAGTCAGTGCTTGGATGATTTTGATAATTTTATTGTTAAACAAGAAAACTTCAATGCTTATGTTAGTAGACAATTCAAACGTAATGCTTACATGCTTGACCACTTGGGTGATTATATGTGTAGAGCTGTTAATGATCATAAGCTTATTAGTACATGCTTACATGGTTACAACTCAAGTAGAACAAGTACTTAAGGCACAAGATGATTTGCTTAATGAGTTGAATAGTAAGAACAATGATAATGTTGTTAGGGTTATGACTAGAGGTGGTAAGATGACCTAGGAACCTCTGTATCCCGAGGGCTATCCTAAGAGAGTTGAGGAAGATTCTTAGAGAACTAATACTGATGCACCTAGTCCTAGTAATAAAAATAAAAAAGAAAACTGATAGGACTTTGCATGCTTCTAGTGAACCTGTTATAGACACACTTGAGAATCCCAATGATATTTCTATTGCTGATGCTGAGACACAATCTAGCGATGAACATGAACCTAGTGATAATGTTAATGATGATGTTCATTTTGATGCTCAACCTAGTAATGATAATGATGTAGAGATTGAACCTGTTGTTGATCTTGATAACCCACAATTGAAGAATCAACGTTATGATAAGAGAGACTTCGTTGCTAGGAAACATGGTAGAGAAAGAGAACCATGGGTTCAGAAACCCATGCCCTTTCCTCGCAAGCCATCCAAGAAAAAGGATGATGAGAATTTTGAGCGCATTGCTGAAATGATTAGACCTATCTTTTTGCGTATGTGTTTGACTGATATGCTTAAAATGCCTCCTTATGCTAAGTATATGAAAGATATTGTTACTAATAGAAGAAAGATACCAGATGCTGGGATTTCTACCATGCTTGCTAATTATACTTTTAAGGGTGGAATACCAAAGAAACTTAGAGTCCAAGAGTATCAACTATACCATGCTCCATTAAAAGAAACTATGTTAAAATTGCTTTATGTGATCTTGGAGCCGGTGTTAATGTTATGCCTTTCTCTTTATATCATACACTTGAATTGAGTAAGTTGACACCTACTGAAATTTCTTTGCAAATGGCTGATAAAATCAACTACTATACCCATCGGCATTTGTGAGGATGTGCCTGTGGTGGTTGCAAACGTTACTATCTTAACAGACTTTGTTATTCTTGATATTCCCGAGGATGACAGTATGTTGATCATCCTTGGTAGACCCTTTTTGAATACTGCAGGGGCTATTATTGATTGCAACAAAGGCAATGTCACTCATGTTAATGGTAATGAGCATATGAAACAACCTCAAGTTCATAGTATCAATTCTATTGGAAAAATTTCAACAATTAATATTGGAGGTTTTGAATTCCCTCTTCCTACTGTCAAAAAGAAATATGATATTCTTATTACTGGGGACATGCTTATCCCCGTTGAGGT
Organism: Triticum urartu; assembly: GCF_056163025.1. Lineage (NCBI taxonomy): Eukaryota > Viridiplantae > Streptophyta > Magnoliopsida > Poales > Poaceae > Triticum > Triticum urartu. The sequence goes on along the minus strand of NC_141879.1, from coordinate 219,794,136 downwards.
AACCTAGTGTTATTTGAAAATTCTCCGGTTTCATGTCATTCGGAAGAAGTTTGTTAATAAGACTTGATTAACCTTGTTAATGGATTCCTTTTGATGGGCATTAGACGGATGAATTTAGAGAGCACAACCTTCTATACCCACCTTTTACTTTCTGTTATTTAGAATAAATAAAGAAAAAAAATAGTATTTCTGTCTGTTTTCTGAATTATCCGTGAAATAAAAAATGTCCCGAAAATAAAAGTTCTCCAAATGCCCTAAAAATTTATTATAATTTTTTATAGAATATTTGAGAATTTTTGGCACTAAACATGCAGCTAGGGGGTGCACCAGTGGGCCACAAGGGTGGAGGGCGCGTTCCCCTGTCTTATGGGTCCCACGTGGGTCCCCTCCACTTATTCCAGCACCCACCCACTTCGTCTTCCTCCAAAAAAATCATCTCGTAGCTCAAACCCGTGTTCTTGCTCATCTTGCTACCTTTTTCGATCACCTTGCTGAAAGCTCCATTCGCAAAACTGCTTTGGGGGATTGTTCTTCGGTATGTGACTCCTCCATTGGTTCAATTAGTTTTTTTCTAGTGCTTTATTTATTGCAAATTTTTGCTGCTATGGTGACCCTGTTCTTGAGCTTGCATGTCAAATTTATATGGTCCAAAGTAGTTTTGATGCATGATTTAGCCTCTAGACACTTGTAGGAGTAGTTGCTATCAATATTGTTGAGTTTGGTTCACTTTTATTTTGAGTCGCTAAAAATTTCAGAAATTTTCAGGGGAAGAAAATGATGAGGAGGTTGTTGAGAGGCTCTTCAAGCCGGGGTTCGAAGGAAAAAAGAAAATGAGGAGAAGGAGAATCCCAAGTACAATCTTCCTCGCACTGCGGAGGTTCGGCCGTGTGAATGGCCATGTGATGCATTCTTGGAGGCGGCCGGAATTTATGAGGATTTCTATTATTTGGTTGGGAATGCAGGCATCACCAACTTTCTCCATGATAAGTGTGATCACTACCTCCTACTCACTAATACTTTCATGCAAAATTTTCACTTTCATGCTAGGAGATCACCACCCATGGTAGAGTTTCACTTATATGATGAGCATAAGGAGATGACACTCTATGACTTTTGTGAGGTTTGTAAATTACCTTTTGAGGGCAGCATCGAGGAACCACATCCTAGAGATGTGGAAGATTTTATTGATGAAGTTACCATAGGGGAAGGGAGAGAGGTGTCAAAGGCGAGAGTGTCTAGTTTACATTTTCCTATTCTGAGCTACTACTCATTATTTGCTGGGAGATGTTTAATTAGTCGTGGGGACAGTGGAGGCCTTAGTACTCCTGGCCTTGCCATTTTGCACCATGCTCTACTTCGTGATAGAACTTTCAGTTTAGGCGCTATGGTTGTTAGACGGTTGAGTTTAAACCATACAAAGGGTCCTATTTTCGGAGGTATATTCACCTCTCGTCTTGCTAGACGCTTTGAGATACCCATTAGGCATGATGAAAAGGAGGAGAAGCTGCTACCCACTATATACTTAGATTATGAAAGCATGGTAGCACATAATTTTATTCGCTTTGATAAGGAAAAGAGACTCATTTATAACCTGGTATTTAGCGAGGATACTTTTCAGATTATTACCTTGCCTGCACCTACTTTGTTTGATATTCATTCAGGCAGGTACTTCGTTTTGCCCGCGGACATTCATGCATACTGGTAAGGGACGCGATCCCCAGTTCCTGAGCCAGAACCATCACTGATCCATATCAACAGTCTATTTATCAGTGGGAGCCATAGGAGCTCGCAAACCAGTGGAACCCCCAGGATCCTCCTCAGTACACCGGAGAGGGCTACTTTGATCCATGGGCGTAGACCAACTTAGGCCAAAAGCCTAAGCTTGGGGGAGTACTTATTTCTCACCGACATTACATTCATGTTCATACACTCACTTCAGTTGTCAGTGTTCATACTTTTTCAATGTATTATCCATGTTAGTTTATTTCTTTTTCTCACTTTCTTCTTGTGTGTTTGAAAAACTTTGAGAAAAACCAAAAAAATAGTTTTACTTTAGTTTACTTTCCATGATCATATAGTTGTAGTATTAAAACAAAACCCAAAAATATTTCTATTTCTTCTTTTTGCTTGTTGGGAGCTTTCCAGTGTAAATAGTTTTTCTCGTTCTTGTTTTATTCCCTTGAGAAAAAACAAAAACTCCAAAAACATTTCAGTGTGTTTCTTTGAATTTCTTTTCTTTTCTTGGGGGGGGGGGGGGTCGACAGGAGAAGACCACGATGAAAATATTGAGTGGCTCTCATATGCATTATTGTTGATCTAACACATAGCCCATATTACCTTGTCTTCTCCTTTGAATAAATGTTTGCAGATTCCAGCTTAGTCCAATGCATGTGCACTATTATTATTATCCACACCGTACGGTCATGCAAGTGAAAGGAAATAGTGACGATATATGATGAAGTGATTAAGATGATGAAAAACTGGTATGAACTCAACCTATCTTGTTTTTGTAAATATGATTAGTTAATCGTTCCTGATTCAGCCTATTATGAACGAAACATGTTTGCAATGACAATTAGAGATTATAGTTACTCATGCCATGCTTAATCAGCTAGGAGTTTATAATGGTTTACCTTGCGTGCCAACATGCTTTTATAATGGTTGTGATATAGTATGATAGGATGGTATCCTCCTTTGAATGATTCGAGTGGCTTGACTTGGCACATGTTCACGCATGTAGTTGAAACAAAATTAATATAGCCTCCACGATATTTATGTTCATGGTGATTTATATCCTACTCATGCTTGCACTCAATGTTGGTTAATGTCAATGCATGTTTATGACTGTTGTCGCTCTCTAGTTGGTCGCTCTCCAGTCTTTTTCTAGCCTTCACTTGTACTAAGCGGGAATACTGCTTGTGCATCCACTTCCATAAACCCAAAGTTGTTCCAAATGAGTCCACCATACCTACCTATATGCGGTATTTTACCTACCATTCCAAGTAAATTTGCATGTGCCACACTCTAAACCTTCAAATGATAATCTGTTTTGTATGCTCGCACTACAAAAAATACACTTCCATGATGATATGTGTTTGACATAGTAGGTCATGTTTTCTGTCATGCATGTACATCCATGACGATTTTATGACAGAATGAAGATAGTCATACCTGTGCTGTGGTAGAAGTGTTCCATGAAATTACCAAAATTATCATCACGGAAGTGTCCACTTCCATGACGATAAATCGCGCATCATAGAAGTGCTTTCGTCAAGGATGACCGACACATGGCATCCACCGTAACGGGTCACCGTTAAGCTATCGGGTCCGGTTTTGGATCCGATAACCCGTTAACAGCCCGGACCAATAAGGATTTTCCACGTGTAAAATTGTCATTGGCCGGAGGAAACATGTGTTGGCTCCCTATTGGGACAGATGTCATCCATTCATTGGACAGGAGGCGCCTATGATACGTCGACACGTGGCATGGCCAAACAGAGGCCCATTCCGGTGAAAAGGTCAGCCTGTTTGACTTGGTCAAACGGTAACGGGCCGGCCCATGGAAAGCCTGTTAACGACATGTTCGTATATAGCCCATTTTACGGCCCGCTAACTCACGGCCCGTTACGGCCTACCGGAATTAAGCCCAGTAGCTTCATCTGGGCCGTCCAATATGATTCCATCCCATTGTAACTTTCGGACCATGTATGGCCCATGATGTCTTTCGGCCCATACGAGGCCATTTGCAGCTCTTGTCCCATTAACGGTCTGTGGTGAATCTGGCCTGCAATGAACAATGTACTGCTTTATACCCATTAACGGCCCATTATTCCATTGGGCCATTTCCAACCTGTGTTATCTTGCGACCTTCTAAGGGCCCATTTATTCTTGGGATTATTTCCAGCATTTGGTTACTTACGGCCCGTTACTGGCCTTCTCTACTTGTGGGCCAAATTCAGCCCATGGTTACAATCGGCCCGTTAATCCGTTGGTCCGTTTTCGTAGCGTCATCAAATACGACAGATTAATGATGGTCCGTTATGGTCGGCCCATGAACGGGCAATTCCAAATCTAGCCCATTTATGGTCCATAATGCGGTCTGTTATTGGCCCATGTTTGGCCGATCAATTAAACGGTTCGTAGAAGGCCCATTGATGATGTAAGTGCATCTAGTGCCCCTTAGTGATTTTGCTGTATTCAAGACTTATTGGTTAAGGGACTGATGCGTTTGTGAGTGTACACGAGACTATAAGTCTATGAGGAGTTTGATATTTACACAGAAAGTCGACCCCTAAAAATGAAGTTCTTCAACTGAAGACTTTAGATTTCTGAAGACGTTCTGAAGACTTTGAAAGTGAATAAATTGGTGTGACCATGAAGACTTGGTATTCATTCGAGGAACATGAAGCGTGAAGACTTTTGTTTTCGTAGTTTCATTTTCTCTTTCTTGAGTCATGGTCTAGAGCATCCAAGAGGAAATTGTGGATCACCGAGTGACCTAGTCTGTGAAGGTTTGGAAGTCACCTGAAAACTTACCATGAGTTATTGGGCGAGGTCTGTGTGACCTTAACTCAAGGGGAATACGATGAGGACTAAGTGTCTTGAGCTGCATGCTCTGGACTGGGTGTCCGGGACTGTGTGTCCTCAGGTTTGAATACCTAGTCGCCCTAACCAGACGTACAACTGTCACAACAGTTGAAACTGGTCTACCAAATCATTGTCTTCACCAAGCTAACTGGTTCTGTTTCCTCAACCCTTCAATTTCCTCATTTCTGTGTTGTGTGCTTGTTCATATCTATTTGAAGACTTTGACTAAAGACTTTCTCAATTTCCTCAGTTCAATTTCTTCAGTATGTTTGTCTTCATCATGTTTATCATGTGTTTACGCTTTCTATACTCTGTGCTCATTTTCATTTCATCATGATGACCATGCTTGTGTTTTGTTATGTTTGCATCTGAGTTCTTATTCCGCTGCAAGTAGTTCTTCACTCAGGAATTTCCTCACCCTGGAATTCCTCAGTGAAGAATTCATAAAAATTGCCTAGTCACCCCCCCTCTAGTCGACTTAACACACCTTCAATTGGTATCAGAGCAAGGTACTCCCTTGTTCTGTGTGATTTTGGTTTAACCGCCTGGAGTTTTAGTTATGTCGACCACATGTATGATCAAGGTTTCTGCTGGGTGTCCTACCTTCGATGGGACGGACTATCCCTACTGGAAGAATAAGATGCGCATGCATCTTGAGGCAATTGACAACGATCTCTGGTACGTTGTGGAAAATGGTGTTCCCTCTGTCACTCCTACCATCAACGCTGCTAATGTGAAGAGATTCAAGCAACTCGACTCTCAAGCGAAGAACATCATATGTGGCCATCTGAGCAAAGGAAAGTATGGCAGAGTGAGTGCTTTGGAGACAGCAAAGCTTATCTAGGACAGGATGTCCAAGGTCAATGAAGGAGTCTCAACATAGCGTGACTCTCGAGTTTACGTTCTTCGCAATCTCTTCAATTGTTTCAAAAGACCCGACAATGAAAAGGTTCGGCAAACCTTCGATCGCCTCACTAACATATCAAATGAGCTTCAAGCACTTGGTGCCACTGACATCACCGACCATGAGGTGGTGAAGAAATTGCTGAGATCACTTGATTCCTCATTTGATACTTTGGCATTGATGATACAAGAACGTGGGGACTATAAGTCACTTGATCCCGCTGATATCCTCGAGAGACTAAACACTCATGAGTTCTAGCTTGCTGAGAAGAGGGATCTCTATGGACCAAGTTATGGCAGATCCCGAGCTCTGAAGGCCAAGGCAATGTCTGAATCTAAAGGTCAAGATTCTGGTAGCAGCCTTGGTGACCCTGAAGAATTGAGCCAGGAGCTAGCAATGCTCGTGAGGAAATTCCAGAAGTTCTCATGACGTGGTCGTTTTGGAAGATCCTCAAGAAGTGGTGACTTGAGATCAGATTCCTCATCCCATGATTACAAGAAGAGACTCTGTCACAAATGCAAGAAACCCGGACACTACATTCAAGATTGTCCTCAGTGGGAAAAGGAATCAAAGAAGAAGAAGTACAAGGACCACAGTTTTGATGATTCAAAGAAGAAGAAGAAATCTTCAAAATCCCCTTCATCAAAACCTTCAAGGTCTTCATCTCAGAAGAAGAGCAGCTCCAAGAAAGCTCGGGCATTCATTGGCAAGGAAATCGACTCTGAGGCTGAATCTGAGGAAAATGAGGAAGAGGAGGAATCTGAGGAGTCAGACTCTGGTGTGGTGAGCCTAGCCCTTGCTACCGTGTTCGTCAGCAAGTCCATCTTCAACTCTGAGGAAAAGGACCTTCCCAACACTACTGATGATGGCGATGATGACTATGCTCCCACCTATTGCTTCATGGCAAAAGGATCAAAGGTACTCAAATATCCCTCCTCTGAATCAAGTGAGGATGAATCTGATGAAAACCTCAAACCCAGCTATTCTAAACTTGCTAAGATTGTTGTGAAACTGCAAAAGGCTCTGGAAAAGGTTCAAAACATGCTAGATAAAAGCGATGACATGTTGGGCGAGGAAATGGGTCGCACTAAAATTTTGACTGAAAGTCTTCAGGGACTTCAGTCCAAGTTTGACAACCTTCAAGGTCATCATAACACTCTCTTATCTGATCATTAGAAGCTTTCTTATGAATTTCTTCAAAGAAAGCAAGATCTTGAGTAGTTAAGAGTGAGTTATGAAGATCTTCAGATGGAGCGTGATTCATTACTTGCTCAACAAATCAGTGCTACTCAGGATGAATTTGTTCCTCCATGTTTGAAGTGCATTGAACGTGAATCTACTAATTTTTCACCTAAATGCTCAAATGCTTCCATTGCTGCAAATTCTTCAACTGTCTCTGCTATCACTAATTCCTCATCTGAGGACATTTCTAGTATCACTGATGATGCAGGGCTGAAGGAATTGTATATGACAGACATGTACAAAAGCCTCAAAGGGCATCAGGCTCTTTGTGATGTGCTTAAAAAGAATATCCTCAACACGAACCCTAGGAAAGAGGGTATTGCCTTTGAGAGGAAACTCAATGCTGATGGGACCTACTGGAAGCCTGAGAAGTATCCCAAAACCTCATGGGTTGCTGCAAAGGGACCTTCAGTGGATCCACCTACTTTATCTGGATTTACATGTGAATCTTCATATTCTTTTGATGAGTCATTTGGCTCCAACTATAAACTATTCAAAAATCAGAATGGTGAAGTATTTTCTAGATATGTTGGCACTAACTGCAGGAACAGTTCTCCTATGAAGAAAATCTGGGTTCCCAAAAGGTGCCATGAAAATCTTCAGATGAATGTCATCATGACACCACCTATGAAGAATGGGAACCCCAGATCAAATTCTTCATATGGACCAAATTCTTCATATGGATCCAAGTCCTCATACGGACCAAATTCCTCACGTGGATCAAATTCCTCAAAAGGATCAAAGTCCTCATATAAACATCATCATGCTAACCCGTCTGTTTCGTAGGGAAGATCTAAGGATTATGGATACGTGCATTATTCTTCAAATCATTATGTTCATAAATCCTCGAAGAATTTCTCTGCTTACCCTAATCCCTCTTATGTGAAACGAAGTGGATTGGCATCTATGCCACCTTTCTCTTATGGAGCTCACATAATGATGAACTTTTTGCCACCCCTTCAGATGTGGGTGGTGAAGAAAAAGAACTAATCTCTTATGCAGGGTCAGGTCTCCAGATGAACTTAAACGTCTGAAGAATTTGCTGGAGACCTGAATATGCTTGAAAGGACGCAAGCTAATCATGAAGAATGAATTTTCATTTCTCACGTCCTCATACTGCTTTATCTGTCTATTGCTTGATGAAACTAATCTAATGAAATTGATATCATATTCTTCACTACTGAAGTATATGAGTTCGTAAGCTACACTAATTCATCTGCAGGATGATCAACCCAAAGCCATTGAGTGGGTCCTCGATAGTGGATGTACAAATCACATGACTGGTGACAGGAGCTTACTGATGGACTCTGCTTTATCACCATCACATCTGAAGCATATCACCTACGCTGACAAAGGCAAAAGCTAGGTATTGGGTATAGGTAAGGTTGCAATCTAAAAGGATCGACACATGGACAAAGTCATGCTTTGTAACGCCCTCGATGCAGCTATATCTCCTATGTGTCGAAGCACGACTTAGAGGCATAACTGCATTGAAAGCAATGTCGCAAGTAAGGTAATCTTCACAACAACCCATGTAAATAGATAAAAGGGGAAAAGGTACATAGTTGGCTTACACTCGCCACGTCACACAAATACATGAATAACATTACAATCATCCAATACACTCATGGTCCAACTACGGTACCAAAATAAAGATCAACCCCCACATGCGACAAAGTCCCCGATCGCCCCAACTGGGCACCACTACTGATCATCTGGGAAAGACACATAGTAACGGTGAGAGTCTTCATCGATCTCCCATTTGAGCTCGGTCATGTCATCCGGAACGGTATCATTGGTCCCTGCATCTGGTTTGGAAGTAAACTGTGAGTCACGAGGACTCAGCAATCTCACACCCTCGCGATCAAGACTATTTAAGCTTATAGGTAAGGCAAGGTATGATGTGGAGCTGCAGCAAGCGACTAGCATATATGGTGGCTAACCTATTCGCAAAAGAGAGCGAGAAGAGAAGGCAAAGCACGGACGAAGAACTATGATCAAGAAGTGATCCTAGTACAACCTACTTCAAGCATTACTCCAATACCGTGTTCACTTCCCGGACTCCGCCGAGAAGAGACCATCATGGTTACACATGCGGTTGATTCATTTTAATTAAATTAAGTTTCATGTTATCTACAACCGTACATTAACAATTCCCATCTACCCGTAACCGCGGGCACGGCTTTCAAAAGTTCAAATCCCTGCAGGGGAGTCCCAACTTAGCCCATCACAATCTCTCACGGTCAACGAAGGATATTCCTCCTCCTGAGACATTCTGATCAGACTTAGCATCTCGGTTACAAGACATGCTCGACAATGGTAAAACTAAACCAGCAACACTGTGCCGACAAATCCCGATAGGAGCTGCACATATCTCGTTCTCAGGGCACACCGGATTGTCCAAGGTTCCGGTAGGCCAGCCCAGAGTTGCCCCTGGTGGCCACCGGCAGCTGACAGGTTGGACCAACACTCAGAGGAGCACTGGCCCGGGGGTTTAAATAAAGATGACCCTTGAGTCTGCGGAACCCAAGGGAAAAAGAGGCTAGGTGGCAAATGGTAAAACCAAAGTTGGGTATTGCTGGAAGAGTTTTATTCAAGGCGAACTGTCAAGGGGTTCCCACTATAACCCAACCGCGTAAGGAACGCAAAATCCGGGAACATAACACCGATATGACGGAAACTAGGGCGGCAAGAGTGGAACAAAACACTAGACAAAAGGCCGAGCCTTCCACCCTTTACCAAGTATATAGGTGCATTTAAGATAACAAGATAATATAGTGATATCCCAACAATAAACAATGTTACAAGGAACGATCTCCAATCTTCACCTGCAACTAGCAACGCTATAAGAGGGGCTGAGCAAAGCGGTAACATAGCCAATCAATGGTTTGCTAGGACATGGTGGGTTAGAGTTTTGACATGGCAATTTGGGAGGCATGACAAGCAAGTGGTAGGTATCGTATCATAGGCATAGCAAAAGAGCGAGCATCTAGCAAGCAAAGATAGAAGTGATTTCGAGGGAATGGTCATCTTGCCTGCAAAGTTGTCAGAGTTGACTTGATCCTCATAAGCGAACTCAATGGGCTCCTCGTTCACTAACTCGTCTCCCGGCTCTACCCAAACAAGAACAACAAGCAAACGGAACACAATCAACCACGTGCAATGCTCAAACAACATGATGCAAACATGTTATGATATGCGGGATGCGATATGTGATGCATATGCAAGATTTGACAAAGAATGATTGAACCTGGCCTCAACTTGGAAATCCAAGAGTGCGCTGGAAAGGTGAGGTGATTTCGGTTGAAATCGATATAAAGATCACCGGAATCGGATGCACGCTTTGGAAATGGCAAGCAAAACAAATATCGCACCGGTCTGCGATAATCAGCAAGTGACCAACTAAATGCACCAAGATAAATATGCTACAGCACTCAAACATGACATAAAAATACATGGCAGGGATCCAATCATGATGCTTGACAAAAGATGAACACTGAGCTACGGATAGTTCATCCATTAACAGGTTCAAACAAGCATGGCAAAAGTGCAAATGATAACAGGTTTCAGACTTAGTGAAATTAACACAAATCTGGAATTTATCATCAGGAAGCACACTTTAGAGCATGAAAACTACAAGCTACAGGAACTTAACATGGCAAATCAAGGCATGGCATGAAGCTACTCAAAGCACTTAACAAAAGTCCCTTAGTGACCTTGAGCCAAAAGGTATAAGAAAATACAATTGCAAGCATGTGATCATGGAAAAAAACATAAACATATCTCAGACTTAGTGAAAAAACTGGAGCATGCAATTCAGTTAACGAGTAGGCATGTTTACGAGCCCGATGCACTCAATACAGAGCATTGCATGACAAACTAAGCATACAACCATGAAGAAGACATGGCATAGAAGCTAGACATGGCAAGAACAACCACATAGCATGCACAGATCAATAGCAACATCCTCGACAAAATCGCTAAACATGTCAATAATCTGCCAGGATCATTTTATAGCAAAAGTAGAGCTTGATTGACTCAAGCTCGGGTGCTCCATAAATGCAACAAAATACATGGATGGATAGAGCACCACAATGTTAACAAATCATCCTTACTGATCATCCTCAAAAGAGGCACAGATCACTAGGAAACAACATGAACATATGGCATAACAACAAAATCAGGACAAGGACTTAGTGAAATTCCATGTCCCTGAAAACAGTGTTACCGATTATGCTACTTTGCAAGCTTGTGCTAGTCACCACAAATATCACAAAAATACATGGCAAGCACTCCTGTAAATATGGCATGGCATATAAAAAAACACATGTAGAGCTCAGGATCATAGCATGCACACATTAATCATGGAAAAAAATGACAAAATGCCATTTGCTGAAACAGATCTGACAAATTCATCACATAGCCCTCTTCCAACAGCATTTCGGGCATCAACATGAGCTCAAATGAAAATGATGCAATGAGATGAAATGATGTACTCGTCGAGACAAACATTTTGATATGCTACACGCGCAAATCGGAGCTACGGATGCGGAGTTATGGCATGCCAAAGTTTGCAAAAAATTAGGGTTCGGGGATGAAAAAGTCAACCGAAAGATTTTTCCAGATCTGGATCCACTGTAGCTGGTGGCGCGCGTGACGAGGATGGCCGGCCGGAGTCGGAGCCCGAGGTGGCCGGAGCTCGGAGGGGGGCGGAGGAGCTTGCCGGGGCGGCGGGGCGCGCCGGCGACGGAGGGGTGCGGTGGTGGCGCTCCGGTGGCGAGGCGCGGCCAGGCAAGGAGGCGGGGTCGGCGAGGGGCGGCACGCGGTGGCGACCGGAGCGACGCCGGCGGGCGGAGGTGCGGCGAGGTCGGAGCTCGCCGGCTCGGGCGAGGAAGGAGACAGGCGGCGGCGGGCGCAGGTTGGGCCACGGGGGCCCCGAGCGGGCTCGGCGGGCCGCGGGCGTGGGGTGGCGGCGCCTACCACGTGGCGGGCTACGAGTGGCGGCGCCGGTTTGTCCGGCGGCCGGAGGACGTGTCCGGCCGCGCGGAGAGGAGCGGGGCTAGGGTTAGGGGTGGAATGACCCGAAAATTTTGGGGGAGATGCTATTTTATAGGTAGGAGGAGCTAGGAGGCTCCAAATTGAGCACGGTTTGCGGCCACGCGATCGTGATCGAACTCCCTAGATGATGGAGGAGGTTTAGGTGGGTTTTTGGCCAAATTGGAAGGGTGTTGGGCTGCAACACAAACGAGGCTTTTCGGTCCCTCGATTAACCGTTGGAGTATCAAACGAAGTCCAAATGACACGAAACTTGACAGGCGGTCTATCGGTAGTAAACCAAGGCCGCATGGCAAGTCTCGGTCCAATCCAGAAATGTTTGACCCCCACACACGAAAAGAGGTAGAAAGGGACACCGGGTGACATAGGAGTGCCGGAATGCAAAACGGACAACGGGGAAAATGCTCGGATGCATGAGACGAACACGTATGCGGATGCAATGCACATGATGACATGATATGAGATGCATGACAAAGACAACACCATACAGAGACAAAAACCCGACACCGATGAAATAAAATAACTTAGCGCCAGAAACGGCAAGAGTTGGGATACATATAAGGTAAATTACATCCGGGGTGTTACAACACTCCACCACTACGAAAGGATCTCGTCCCGAGATCTAGGACTGGAAAAACGCCGGGTACTCAGAACGGAGGTGATCCTCGCGTTCCCAGGTGGCTTCACGGTCGGAATGGTGTGACCACTTGACTTTGAGGAATTTGATTGACTTATTGCGAGTCTTGCGCTCAGTTTCTTCAAGAATAGCAACTGGGTGCTCACGATAAGAAAGGTCTTCTTGGAGATCAATGTCTTTGAAATTGACGGTGCAGTCAGGGGTCTTGAAGCACTTGCGGAGATGAGAGACATGGAACACGTCGTGCACATTTGCAAAGTTGGATGGAAGCTCGAGTTGATAGGCGAGATCGCCTCTCTTGCTGACAATCTTGAAAGGACCCACGTATCTAGGGGCAAGCTTTCCTTTGATACCGAAGCGACGAGTACCTTTCATTGGAGAAACGCGGAGGTAAACATGGTCTCAGATATCGAAAGCCAAAACATGATGCTTACTATCATAGTAGCTCTTCTGGCGCGATTGGGCTGCTTTGAGGTTATCACGAATGACTTTGCACATTTCCTCTGCCTCTGTGATCAAGTCATTTCCAAGAAGTTGACGTTCACCGGTCTCTGACCAGTTAAGAGGAGTACGACACTTCCTACCATAGAGAATTTCAAATGGGGCCTTGCCCGAACTCGCTTGGAAGCTGTTGTTGTAGGAAAACTTGGCATATGGAAGACAATCTTCCCACTTCGTACCAAAAGAGATAACGCAAACCCTGAGCATATCTTCGATAATATGATTGACACGCTCGACTTGGCCGCTAGTTTGAGGATGAAAAGCTGTGCTGAAATGGATGTTGGTGCCCATGGCCTTCTGAAAAGAATCCCAAAACTTCGAGGTGAAGATGCTGCCACGATCTGAAGAAATCAACTGCAAAATGTCGTGCAGAGAGACAATCCGAGAGGTATAAAGCTCCGCCAATTCAGCTGCAGTGATAGACTCTTTGATAGGCAAAAAGTGAGCCACTTTAGTGAGTTTGTCGATGACAACGAATATAGCATCATTGCCATGCTTGGAATTTGGAAAACCAGTCACGAAGTCCATCTCAATGTGGTCAAACTTCCATTCTAGAATGGAAAGAGGTTGGAGGAGACCAGCTAGTTGTTGGTGTTCTGCCTTCACTCTTCTGCAGACATCACATTCATTCACAAACTGAGCAATCTCACGCTTCATTTGAGTCCACCAATACGACTGCTTGAGGTCATTGTACATCTTTGTGCTCCCAGGGTGGATGGAGAGGAGTGAATTGTGAGCCTCGTTCATAATGACTTTACGAAGGTCACCTTTAGGCACAACAATGCGATCCTCGAGGAAGAGAGTATCCTTGTCATTAAGACGATGGCACTTGTACTTGGGTTGACTCTTGGCAATCCCAATCTTCACCTTCTTCACCATAGCATCAAGAAGTTGAGCCTCGCGAATTTGATCTTCCAAAGTAGGAGAGACTTGAAGGTTGGCGAGGAAACCTTGAGGAACAACTTGCAGATTGAGTTTGTGGAATGCTTCACAAAGCTCGGGTTGGTAAGGCTTGAGAATCAGACTGTTTCAGTAAGCCTTCCTGCTCAATGCGTCAGCAATTACATTGGCCTTGCCTGGAGTATATTCGATACTCAGATTATACTCTTGAATCATTTCGACCCAACGAGTCTGCCTGAGGTTGAGATTAGGCTAAGTGAAGATGTACTTGAGACTCTTGTGGTCAGTGAAGATGTCCACTTTTCTTCCCAATAAGAGATGTCTCCAAGTCAAAAGAGCATGCACAACTGCCGCCAACTCGAAGTCATGAGTGGGGTAGTTCTTCTCGTTGGGCTTCAACTGGCGAGAGGTATAAGCCACAACTTTCTTCTCTTGCATCAACACTGCCCCAAGACCTTGAAGATAGGCATCACAGAAGACCTCGAACGGTTTTGATTCATCAGGAGGAGTCAGAACTGGAGCAGTGACTAATTTCTCTTTCAGGGTGTTGAAAGCGATGTCACATTCAGGAGACCAAATGTACTTGACGTGCTTCCGGAGAAGGGTTGAAAGCGGCTTTGCGATCTTTGAAAAGTTCTCAACGAACCTTCGACAATAGCTTGCGAGACCAAGGAAGCTGCGGAGTTGCTTCATATTCTGAGGTGGTTCCCAATTCACAATTGCAGACACCTTCTCAGGATTCACCGCTATGCCCTTGGCAGAGATGATGTGCCCAAGATAGAGAACCTCATCGAGCCAAAACTCGCACTTTGAAAACTTGGCGTAGAACTGATGTTCTCTGAGCTTATCAAGCACCAAACGCAAGTGCTTGGCATGATCTTCCTTGTTCATGGAAAAGACCAAAATGTCATCAAGGTAGACCAAGACGAAGTCATTTGTGTAGGGGTTGAAGATGAAGTTCATCATGCGAGACAAAGTTGGAGGAGCGTTGATGAGGCCAAAAGACATGACAGTGTATTCATATGAACCATAGCTTGTTCTGAATGCTGTCTTGGGGATATCTTGCTCATGAATTCGAATCTGGTGATAGCCCATACGGAGATCAAGCTTGGAGAATACTTGAGCACCTTTGAGTTGTTCAAACAGCTCGTTGATGTTGGGAAGTGGGTACTTGTTCTTTATAGTCTTCTTGTTCAATGGACGGTAGTCGACACAAAGTTGGTCCATTCCATCCTTCTTCTTCACAAAAATAACTCCACAACCCCACAGAGAAGAACTAGGTCGGATGAGACCCATACGCTCTTGTTCATCGAGTTGTTTCTTCAGCTCCTTCAACTCTTTAGGTACCAGCTTGTAAGGACGTTTGCAAATAGGTTCCGTGCCAGGCTCAAGATCGATGACGAATTCAACTGGACGGTGCGGAGGCATTCCTGGAAGCTCTTCTGGAAAGACGTCTTGATATTCGCAAACGACTGGAATTTGAGAGATGGCATCCAGCTCACCCTTCTCATTGAGAGAAAACAGACATATGGTATCATCATTAGCGGCAAAGACAATTACATCCTCAAACGAATGAGTCAATTGAATCTGCATGGTAGCACAATCAAGATGAGCCTTGTGCTTAGAAAGCCAATCCATTCCGAGAATAAGATCAATATCCGAGTCACCAAGAACAGTAGGAGAAGACATAAACTTGTAGTCACCCAAAGTGATAGTAACATCCGGAACCATAGAGTTAGCATTCATGCGCCTACCGGTAGAGACAACTGCTATCGGTCTAGGCAAAACTTGCAAAGCCAACTCATGCTTAGATGCAAAAGGTCTTGAGATGAAACAATGTGATGCACCAGTGTCAAAAAGAACTTTTGCAGGAATATCGTTAACAGAAAGGTTACCCAAGATGACATCTAACGAGTCCTCTGCCTGAGCTGCATTCATCAAGTTGACCTTGGAGTGCTTGGGGTTATGCTTGACCATAGCTGTACTTGTAGATCTCAAAGGAGGAGGAGGAGGGAGACGCCTCTGATTGAAGCATTTGTTGGCATAGTGACCCTTCTGTTGGCACTTGTTGCACGTGACCTCTGAAAGCGGACGGTGATACGGAGCACTTGATCTTGGAGCTTGAGACGAAGTCTTGTTCTGAAAGCCAGGGTTGGGTGGGTGGGAAGATCCACTGCCACCTTTGCTCTTCTACTGATAAGGCTGATGGAACGGAGGAGGAGGAAGCCAATGCTTTTGCTGCTTAGCCACTTGAGTTGAGGAAGAAGGAGTTGCATCTCTGACTCGCTTCTTGGAAGCATCGCACTTGAGTTGAGCAGTCTCTTGCTTCATTGCCATGTTGTAAAACTCATCGTACCTCTTGGGCTCAAAGAGGACAAGAGCTAGCTGGATTTCTTCTCTGAGACCACCCCTGAACTGATATATCATGCTCTTCTCGTCAGGGACGTCCTTCTTAGCAAAACGGGCGAGCTTCTGAAACATTTTGTTGTACTGGTAAAAAAACATAGTGCCTTGCTTCAGGTTGCGGAATTCCTCACGCTTGCTTTCAACCACACTCTGAGGAACATGATGAGCTTTGAAGTCTTGACAGAATTCATCCTAGGTAATCACACGGCCTCCTCTGGAATCTTTGTACTACTGAAACCATTCTCCAGCTTTGTCTTTGAGTTGGAAGGAAGCGAACTTGACAAAATCCTCAGGCCTGACGTTACTGCACTCGAAATGCTTGCATATGTCCACGAGCCAATCATCAGCGTCTGTTTCCTCAACACAATTTCTGAAGGTCTTTGGCTGGCTAGCAAGGAACTGGTTGAGTGTAGCAAACTGATTCTGATTGTTGCCATGGCCCTGGTTCCCTTGGTTGCGCTCTTGAGGAAGTTGCATGATCTGCTCCATGTTTGCATTGGTAGCGGCCATCACAGCTTGCCATGCCTCCGGAGGTGGAGGTGGTGGTGGCGGATCAGGATTCGGAGTCGTGCGCGTTGGAGGAGCCATCCCGAAGAGGTTGACATCCGTTAGCACATTGACAGACAAATATTGAAGCTGAATCAAATGGGTTGAAATTGCAACATATAGTCTTCACATCCGAACCAAATGAACGAATGCATTCCAATCAAAATGGTCACATATCCATAAATTGAGAAGCCACTTAGAATTGAGGTAGAAGAATAAAACCAACAAGGTACGGACAAGAACGAATACTTGGTGAGGATTACCCAATCCCAAACCAAATATCCGCGGAAGAAGAACTAGAGCTACAAGAATTCCCACCTATGAAACTCCCAAACATTTCCGGTTATGCAATCAGGTGTTGGGGATACAGGGGAAGCATAATATCTCACCCAAATCTAGCAAATCCTACTTCCAGCTGTATCCATCCTTCAACACATAACCGAGAAACCTTCAGAAATCATTTACCTCAACCTTCGGAAAGCATCCGTTATACGAGTTATGGCAATACTCCCGAACTCCCGCCCCAGTACTGGGTGGCGTCGAGGTTATCTCACCAACAACTGCATAAAAGAGATTTTCGATGTCAGCGAAACTTAGGTATTCCAGAATCTCAACGATAAAATTGTGACGACAACACCTCGGAGCTCAACTCCCCGGGACACTGCCACAACCCCTAAATGACAGGAGGCACCAAGAACAATGTTCTCGTCACAAATTGATCGAAACGATTCCAAGATACCCGCGTGATCCTAAAAAAGAATTTAGTGAAATTTGAGAAGAGAAGAGTCAAAACTCTACGTCAGGATGCCTTACCAGAGCGATGAAGGGACTGGGAAGTAAAAAGAATTCCTAAATCTCCGATATATAATTCCTAAATGACCGAAAACCTTTTTCTAGACTCAACAATGCTAACGATTCGATCAAGTAGGGGGCTCCTAAGGTCGGGGAAGGCTCTGATTACCAACTTGTAATGCCCTCGATGTGGCTATATCTCCTACGTGTCGAAGCACGACTTAGAGGCATAACCGCATTGAAAGCAATGTCGCAAGTAAGGTAATCTTCACGACCCATGTAAATAGATAAAAGGGGAAAAGGTACATAGTTGGCTTACACTCACCACGTCACACAAATACATGAATAACATTACAATCATCCAATACACTCATGGTCCGACTATGGTACCAAAATAAAGATCAACCCCCACATGCGACAAAGTCCCCGATCGCCCCAACTGGGCACCACTACTGATCATCTGGGAAAGACACATAGTAACGGCGAGAGTCTTCATCGAACTCCCACTTGAGCTCGGTCATGTCATCTGGAATGGTATCATCGGTCCCTGCATCTGGTTTGGAAGTAAACTGTGAGTCACGGGGACTCAGCAATCTCACACCCTCGCGATCAAGACTATTTAAGCTTATAGGTAAGGCAAGGTATGATGTGGAGCTGCAGCAAGCGACTAGCATATATGGTGGCTAACCTATTCGCAAAAGAGAGCGAGAAGAGAAGGCAAAGCACGGACGAAGAACTATGATCAAGAAGTGATCCTAGTACAACCTACGTCAAGCATTACTCCAACACCGTGTTCACTTCCCGGACTCCGCTGAGAAGAGACCATCACGGTTACACATGCGGTTGATTCATTTTAATTAAATTAAGTTTCATGTTATCTACAACCGGACATTAACAATTCCCATCTACCCATAACCGCGGGCACGGCTTTCGAAAGTTCAAATCCCTGCATGGGAGTCCCAACTTAGCCCATCACAAGCTCTCACGGTCAATGAAGGATATTCCTCCTCCCGAGACATTCCGATCAGACTCGGCATCCCGGTTACAAGAAATCCTCGACAATGGTAAAACTAAACCAGCAACACCACCCGACTGTGCCGACAAATCCCGATAGGAGCTGCACATATCTCGTTCTCAGGGCACACCGGATTGTCCAAGGTTCCGGTAGGCCAGCCCAGAGTTGCCCCTGGTGGCCACCGGCAGCTGATAGGTTGGACCAACACTCAGAGGAGCACTGGCCCGAGGGTTTAAATAAAGATGACCCTTGAGTCCGCGGAACCCAAGGGAAAAAGAGGCTAGGTGGCGAATGGTAAAACCAAAGTTGGGCATTGCTGGAAGAGTTTTATTCAAGGCGAACTGTCAAGGGGTTCCCATTATAACCCAACCGCGTAAGGAACGCAAAATCCGGGAACATAACACCGATATGACGGAAGCTAGGGCGGCAAGAGTGGAATAAAACACTAGACAAAAGGCCGAGCCTTCCACCCTTTACCAAGTATATAGGTGCATTTAAGATAACAAGATAATATAGTGATATGCCAACAATAAACAATGTTCCAACAAGGAACGATCTCCAATCTTCACCTGCAACTAGCAACGCTATTAGAGGGGCTGAGCGCGGTAACATAGCCAATCAACGGTTTGCTAGGACATGGTGGGTTAGAGGTTTGACATGGCAATTTGGGAGGCATGATAAGCAAGTGGTAGGTATCGTAGCATAGGCATAGCAAAAGAGCGAGCATCTAGCAAGCAAAGATAGAAGTGATTTCGAGGGTATGGTCATCTTGCCTGCAAAGTTGTCAGAGTTGACTTGATCCTCGTAAGCGAACTCAATGGGATCCTCGTTCATGAACTCGTCTGCCGGCTCTACCCAAACAAGAACAACAAGCAAACGGAACACAATCAACCACGTGCAATGCTCAAACAACATGATGCAAACATGTTATGATATGCGGGATGCGATATGTGATGCATATGCAAGATTTGACAAAGAATGATTGAACCTGGCCTCAACTTGGAAATCCAAGAGTGCGCTGGAAAGGTGAGGTGATTTCGGTTGAAATTGATATAAAGATCACCGGAATCGGATGCACGGTTTGGAAATGGCAAGCAAAACAAATATGACACCAGTCTGCGATAATCAGCATGTGACCAACTAAATGCACCAAGATAAATATGCTACAGCAGTCAAACATGACAACAAAATACATGGCAGGGATCCACTCATGATGCTTGACAAAAGATGAACACTGAGCTACGGATGGTTCATCCATTAACAGGTTCAAACAAGCATGGCAAAAGTGCAAATGATAACAGGTTTCAGACTTAGTGAAATTAACACAAGTCTGGAATTTATCATCAGGAAGCACACTTTAGAGCATGAAAACTACAAGCTACAGGAACTTAACATGTCAAAGCAAGGCATGGCATGAAGCTACTCAAAGCACTTAACAAAAGTCCCTTAGTTACCTTGAGCCAAAAAGGATCAGAAAATACAATTGCAAGCATGTGAACATGGCAAAAATATAAACAGATCTCAGACTTAGTGAAAAAACTGGAGCATGCAATTCAGTTAACGAGTAGGCATGTTTACGAGCTCGATGCACTCACTACAGAGCATTGCATGACAGACTAAGCATACACCCATAAAGAAGACATGGCATAGAAGCTATACATGTCAAGAACAACAACATAGCATGCACGGATCAATAGCAACATCCTCCGCAAAATCGCTAAACATGTCAACAATCTGCCAGGATCATTTTATAGAAAAAGTAGAGCTCGATTGACTCAAGCTAGGGTGCTCCATAAATGAAAAGAAATACATGGATGGATAGAGCACCACAATGTTAACAAATCATACGTACTGATCATCCTCAAAAGAGGCACGGATCACTAGGAAACAACATGAACATATGGCATAACAACAAAATCAGGACAAGGACTTAGTGAAATTCTAAGTCCCTGAAAACAGCGTTACCGATTACGCTACTTTGCAAGCTTGTGCTAGTCACCACAAATATCACAAAAATACATGGCAAGCACCCCTGTAAAGATGGCATGGCATATAACAAAACACATGTAGAGCTCAGGATCATAGCATGCACACATTAATCATGGCAAAAATGACAAAATGCCATTTGCTGAAATAGATCTGACAAATTCATCACATAGCCCTCTTCCAACAGCATTTCGGGCATCAAGATGAGCTCAAATGAAATGAAGCAATGAGATGAGATGATGTACTCGTCGAGGCAAACATTTTGATATGCTACACGCGCAAATCGGAGCTACGGATGCAGAGTTATGGCATTCCAAAGTTTGCAAAAAATTAGGGTTCGGGGATGAAAAAGTCAACCGAAAGATTTTTCCAGATCTGGATCCACTGTAGCTGGCGGCGCGCGCGACGAGGATGGCCTGCCGGAGTCGGAGCCCGAGGTGGCCGGAGCTCGGAGGGGGGCCGGAGGAGCTTGCCGGGGCGGCGGGGCGCGCCGGCGACGGAGAGGTGCGGCGGTGGCGCTCCGGTGGCGAGGCGCGGCGGGGTCGGTGAGGGGCGGCGCGCGGTGGCGACCGGAGCGATGCTGGCGGGCGGAGGGCGGCGAGGTCGGAGCTCGCCGGCTCGGGCGAGGAAGGAGACAGGCGGTGGCGGGCGCAGGTTGGGCCGCTTGGGCCCCGAGCGGGCTCGGCGGGCCGCGGGTGCGGGGTGGTGGCGCCTGCCACGTGGCGGGCTACGAGTGGCGGCGCCGGTCTATCTGGCGGCCGGCGGACGTGTCCGGCCGCGCGGAGAGGAGCGGGTCTAGGGTTAGGGGTGGAATGACCCGAAAATTTCGGGGGAGATGGTATTTTATAGGTAGGAGGAGCTAGGAGGCTCCAATTTGAGCACGGTTTGTGGCCACACGATCGTGATCGACCGCTCTAGATGATGGAGGAGGTTTAGTTGGGTTTTGGGCCAAATTGGAAGGGTGTTGGGCTGCAACACAAACGAGGCCTTTTCGGTCCCTCGGTTAACCGTTGGAGTATCAAACGAAGTCCAAATGACACGAAACTTGATAGGCGGTCTACCGGTAGTAAACCAAGGCCGCATGGAAAGTCTCGGTCCAATCCGGAAATGTTTAACCCCCACACACGAAAAGAGGTAGAAAGGGACACCGGGTGACATAGGAGCACCGGAATGCAAAACGGACAACGGGGAAAATGCTCGGATGCATGAGACGAACACGTATGCAAATGCAATGCACATGATGACATGATATGAGATGCATGACAAAGACAACACCACACAGAGACAAAAACCCGACACCGATGAAATAAAATAACTTAGCGCCGGAAACGGCAAGAGTTGGGATACATATAAGGTAAATTACATCCGGGGTGTTACATGCTTGTCGAGTCCTTAGGGTTCAACCTCATGTCTGTCTCAATGCTTTGTGATCTTGATATGGTTGTTGTCTTTGTCAAGTAGCATTGTGTTGTGACCATGGAAGCTGACAATTCCAAAGTCTTCGAAGGCTTTATGAGAGGAGATTTGTATATTGTTGATTTCTCTACATGACCACAACCTGCTACATGTCTACTTGCAAAAGCTTCAGAAGGCTGGTTATGGCATCGACGACTTGGTCCTGCTGGGATGAGGAACTTGCACACGCTCGCGAAGAAGAAGCATGTCATTGGCATCGAGAGTGTCAAATTCCTCAAGGACCATTTGTGTGGAGCTTGTGAAGCCGGAAAGATGACCAAGGCCAAGCATCCCTCAAAGACCATCATGACTACCACTCGTCCATTTGAATTGCTTCACATGGATCTCTTTGGCCCTACTCACTATGCCACATTTACTAATGCTGCATCTTTATATGGGTTTGTCATTGTTGATGATTATTCTCAATATACATGGGTGCATATCATCACTTACAAAACTGAAGTGCAGGATGTCTTCAAACGATTTTCCTCGAGGGTGTCGGTGTACTAGAGTAGGGGTACCCTAGTATCCCGAACTTGTGCACGGGCAGTCGCAGCATCCCGCGGCAAGGCTTGCCGGGTGACCGCCAAGGTCCTCCGTGGTTCCTTTGGAGCCATTCAAGAACAAAGTATCCAAGCCAAGGAGACAAGACCCCGGCAAGAGGAGCTTGCCGGGAAGACCAACCAAGGCACCTCAAGACCCCGGCAAGAGGAGCTTGCCGGGAAGGCCAACCAAGGCACCTCAAGGAACTTGCCGCGACGCGCCACGCGTCCCGGCAAGGCCCGGTGAGCGACAAGCTCCCGGACGCGACAAGACAACAACCGCGGCAAGGCGCTTGCCGCGGCAAGCCACCACTCTGTGCCCACGCTCCAGCACATCCACCAACGTGTCGCTCTGGGACCCTTCCGGGCGTACGTGGTGGGAGGCTGTGCAGCCAGGGGTGCGTGGTGGCAAGCAGCGCTGACAAGATTGCCATCGTGGCAAGCGGTGGCGTCCCTGGCGGTCCCTTTTGCACTGTTTAGGCGACACGGACGGGCATTTAATGCCCTTGTCCCCTGCCGTCAGGGTTAGGTGTGATACACTGTAGCAGGTAGCTGTACCTACCGCAGCACCTTTCCATTTTTACCCTTGCCTACGTTGCCACCTGTCGGTGACCCCTTGAGCATATAAAAGGAGGCCCATGCGCAACGTAGAGGGGTGAGCTGGTTCAGAAGAGAAAGAGAACACTCACGCTCGGTCTCGTTAGCTGCTGGTGTGTACTGTAGCACTCCGCGCTCCCGAGCAAGAACTCAATACAAACCACAAAGCAGGAGTAGGGTTTTACGCATCCGTGCGGCCCGAACCTGGGTAAATCACTCGTGTGTTTCGCCTCGATCTGCTCTTCGCGCGACCTTCGCCCCCGCCGAACCGAAAGGGACTCGGCCCGCCGGTCCCATAGGTGCTCGTGGATTCAGTACCCCGGCATCTTTGGCGCGCCAGGTAGGGGGCGTCGAGGTGTGTGAACCAGATCCGGCGTTCACGCGAGCTACATCTTCATCATCTTCATCGACATGCCGCCGAAGAAGAAGGCTTCGGAGGCGGCTGCTCCGTCCGCGCCGAACCCACCGCCGCCGGAGCAAACGGCTGATGGGGCGGACGCCAGCGGAAGAACGGGCATCGATGAGGGAGCTCACGGTGCTGCCAGGTCCAAGGACAAGGCTGTGCTGCCCATTGGCGGCGTAGCTGGCTCCCGCAACGACCGGGCGCACTCCAAGACCTCGGCGTCCGTACATGCACCGCGCCCATCTCAGGAGGCGCGGGACCGGCAGCGTCATGGTACTCAGAGTACCATGCGTTTGCTGGACCAAGATCGAGCTGGTGGATCTCGGAGTGCTCAAGACCAGCATGCACGCCAACATGCTGGCACGAGCGAGGCACGGTCGCCTGGACGGGACACTGCTCCTTCTAACATAGTTAGAAGTCCGAGCATATCCCGCTCCTCGCACCGTTCGCCACCACCACCCGCCACGGCAGCAGAAGCTTTGGTGCGAGCTCAACTGCTCCTAGACTACCCTCCAACGGCAGACAAGATCGACGACTGGAGGGCCACCATTCAGAGTCTCATCGGCTTCGCCAATGGCGACGCTCAACGGCAGCCGAGCACGTCGCAGCCGCGGCAAGTCAGCCAGGCACAAGCCGGTGGCGACAAGACCGGTGGGGGTGCAACCACTGTGCACTCTCCGCCCCGAAGGCCAAGATCGCCGACTCGCCGGATCCACCTCGACAGCGACTCCACCGCGTCATCAGATCCACGAGCTCGTCGCGATCAGCGCCAAGTTCTTCACGAACGATAGCAAGAAGACGCTCGTACTCGCATCGAGCGCCGGAGAGAAGCGCGACATCAATCAGACGTACGCGGTAGGTTGCCCTGCGTTTACTCGTGAGCTGTGGCAAGTCCAGTGGCCCAGCATGAAGAATTTCAAGCCAGACGTACCAGAGAAGTACGACGGCAAGTCGCATCCGTCGGAGTTCCTCAGCATCTACACCATCGCGGTGCAGGCTGCCGGGGGACGGGACGACAAGATCCTTGCCAACTACTTCCCGCTGGTGCTCAAGCCCAACGTCAGGTCCTGGCTCATGCACTTGCCGGACAACTCCATATCCTCCTGGGCAGACCTATGCCATCAGTTTGTTGGCGCCTTTACAGGCGGCCACAAACCTCATGGCCAAGAGAGTGACCTTCATCTGCTCGCCCAGAAGGAAGGAGAGCCTCTGCGCAAGTACATTCCGAGATTCAGTCGTGTACAGCACAACATCCTAGATGTCCACCCTGCCGCGGTCATCAGCGCGTTCCATCAGAACGTGCATAACCGCAGGATGCGGGAGGAGATGGCGATGTGCAAGATTAGAGACGTCAGTGAGCTGTATGCCCTGGCCGACAAGTGTGCACGTGCTGAGGAAGGGAGGAAACTCCCCGGAGAGAATACAGGAGCAGAAGGATCTGACAGCGAAGATGCTGCCCCGGCAAAGAAAAACCGGCGGCGGAACAACAGGAAGAAGAAAGGCAAAGATGTGCTAGTCGTTGAGCAGTCCGGCAACGAAGGTGGCGCCAATAAAGCCAACGTTGGTAGATCCGGCAAGGAGATTGCCGCATGCACCAACTGCCAGGCTGTGGCGGTCGCCGACAAGCAGGACGGCACCGACAAGCAGTACTTCAAGATCCACCGCACCAAGGGCCATGACCTCCAGAGCTGCAAGAAGGTCGAGCAGCTTGTCCAGCAGCAAAAGGCTGAATACGAGCGACGCGACAAGGAGAGGGCCCAAGGAGGCGCTGGAGAATCCGGCAAGAAGCGCGCCGGCCGGGGAGGACGCCGCGGCAAGGCCAAGCAGCGGCAAGGAGACAGACCTCCCCGCGGCCGCGACAAGGATGAAGATGACGACGACGACGAAGACATGGATGATGTCGAGACCAGTGAGCAGGAGTTCCAGAAAGCCACAGAGGTCTTGTGCGTTGACGGCGGTGCTTCTCTGCATACTTCGCACCGCCAACTCAAGCAGTGGGTGCGGGAAGTCAATGCGGCGGAACCACCTGTCGAGTCACGCAAGCTTCTAAAATGGTCCAGCACGCCTATCATCTTTGATATTGAGGACCACCCTGATCGCACAACTGCGGTCGGGTGCTTGCCGATGTTGGTTTCACCAACTATCCGCAACCTCAAGGTCACTAAGATGCTAGTTGACGGCGGGGCCGGCTTGAACCTGATCTCCTCCGCTGTACTCCAGAAACTCCAGATCCCTGACAGCGAGCTTGAAGAGACCGGCACATTCCAAGGAATCAACCCGGAAAGGAGCAAGCCGAAGGGGAAGGTCACGTTGCCAGTAACATTTGGCAGCGAGATGAACTTCAGGACTGAGAGGGTCACTTTTGACGTCGCCGATTTTCCATTGCCTTATAATGGGATACTCGGCCTCCAGCACTCGCCAAGTTCATGGCAGCCTCTCACTACGCATACAACATACTGAAGATGCCAGGCCCGATGAGCGTCATCTCTGTCCCTGGCGACAAGAAGGATGCTCTTATCTGCGCCGACAAGATCTATCGGGAAGCGGCAGCCGCAATAGACCGCAAGTCACTTGCCGTTGAAGCTCCCGGGGGGAAGAAGACCAAGTCCGGCAAGAGTTCTGATGCTGCCCACTCCGGCAAGCGCACCTCTTCGGAGTGCTGCGCTGCCGTCAAGGACGCACCATCGAGCTCCATTGGCAAGTGTAAGAAGACAATGGTAGCTCCGCCAGAAACCAAGAAGGTGTCCGCCAAGGAGGACGGCACTGGTGGTACCTTCACCATCAGTGCCACTCTCGACCCTAAATAGGAAAACGCGCTCATTGCTTTCCTGCGGGCGAACGTCGACGTGTTTGCGTGGCAACCGTCTGACATCCCCGGTGTTCCCAGGAAAGCAATTGAGCACCATCTTGCCGTTTGTCCTCATGCGCGGCCAGTCAAGCAGAAGGTCAGGAAGCAAGCAGTGGAGCGCCAAGAATTCATAGCAGAAGAAATCAAGAAGTTGGAAGCAGCAGGCCTTGTCAGAGGAGTGCTCCATCCTACGTGGTTGGCCAATCCTGTAGTCGTGCGCAAGGCGAACGGGAAATGGAGACTTTGTATTGACTTTACCAATGTTAATAAAGCTTGTCCCAAAGACCCATTTCCTTTGCCGCGCATTGACCAGATTGTTGACTCCACTGCCGGATGTGATTTGCTTTCATTTCTTGACGCATACTCAGGATACCATCAGATCTTCATGGCAGAAGAAGATGAGGAGAAAACCGCATTCATCACTCCATGTGGCACGTACTGTTTCATACGGATGCCTTTCGGTTTGAAAAATGCTGGTTCAACATTTGCAAGAGTAGTCCATGTCGCTCTTGAGCCACAAATACACAGAAATGTGGAAGCCTACATGGATGACACAGTGGTCAAGAGCAAGGACAAGGCAACTCTGATTCAAGATTTAGACGAGACCTTTGCGAATCTGCGCAAGATCAGCCTCAAGCTCAACCCCGAGAAGTGTGTGTTTGGAGTCCCCTCCGGCAAGCTTCTCGGATTCTTCGTGTCTCAGCGGGGAATCGAAGCCAATCCCGACAAGATCAAGGCCATTGAGCAGATTGAAGCACCAAAGCGCGTCAAGGATGTACAAAGACTTGCCGGTTGCGTGGCTGCTCTCAGCAGGTTTATCTCTAGGTCTGCTGAGCGCGCCCTGCCGTTTTTCAAAATATTGAAAAAGGCAGGTCCAATGAAATGGACTCCGGAAGTGGAGGCTGCGCTGCAAGACTTGAAGAGATACCTGTCCTCCACTCCAATACTTGTCGCACCTAAGCCACAAGAGAAGTTGCTGCTGTATATAGCGGCAACCAATCAAGTGGTTATTGCTGCGTTAGTAGCGGAGAGGGAGGCAGATGACGAGCCAGCAACCACGGCAGGCGCATCCAGCGACAAGCAGGAGGCTTCCCTGGCAAGCTCTGGTCCCGACAAAGATGGATCTGCGTAGACGCGCGAGGAGGTACAGAAGAGAATGGTGCAGCGCCCAGTTTACTTTGTCAGTTCCCGTCTGCAGGGGGCTAGGTCAAGGTACTCTGGCGTGCAGAAATTGCTTTTCGGCCTTCTCATGGCCTCGAGAAAGCTGCGCCATTACTTGCAAGCACATGAGACCACAGTTGTCACTCGCTTTCTGCTGAAGAGGATACTACAGAATCCAGAAGCGACAGGCAGGATTGTTGAGTGGGCATTGGAACTGTCAAGCTTTGGCCTCAAGTTTGAGAGTACTTCAACTATTCAAAGCAGAGCATTGGCAGAATTCATAGCAGAATGGACGCCAACACCAGATGAAGAAATTCCTGAAACGAGCATCCCCGTCAAGGAAACAAGCAAAGAATGGCTGATGTACTTTGATGGTGCCTTTTCGCTGCAAGGCGCCGGCGCTGGCGTGCTGCTTGTCGCACCCACCGGAGAGCACCTCAAGTACGTAGTCCAGATGCACTTTCCCAAGGAGCAAGCAACAAACAATACTGCAGAGTATGAAGGCTTGCTTGCCGGTCTTAGGATCGCGGCAGACCTTGGGATCAAGAAGCTCAGTATCAGGGGTGACTCGCAGCTTGTCGTCCGCCAAGTGAACAAGAGCTATCAGAGTCCGTTGATGGAAGCATACGTCGACGAAGTGAGAAAGCTAGAAGAGCACTTTGACGGCCTACAGATGGAGCATGTTCCAAGAGCTCAGAACGCCATTGCCGATGGCCTATCAAAGTGCGCCGCACTAAAGTTACCTGTGGAACCAGGGATCTTTGTGCTCAAGCTGACTCAACCGTCTGTAGCGCCATCAACTAGACAGAGCAAGAAGAGGAAGTTGATTTCTGGTGACTATTTGCCGGCGGAGCTTCCCGAAGCCGCCGCCAAGAAGGTCCCCAAGATCAACGCTAAGAGTGCTGAGGAGCAGTCTGCTCCGGCAAGCCCCAGGGTTTGTTCCGTTGAAGCAGAAGCACCCGACAAGTTTTGCTCCGGCAAACTTGCCGGGGAACGTCAAGCTCCGGCAGAGCCGCAGCTCCTCGCCGTAGAAGCGGACGTTCCCGCAGCAACAGATTTGCCTTGCGCTGAGGAGCAGTCTGCTCCGGCAAGCCCCAGGGTTTGTTCCGTTGAAGCAGAAGCTCCCGACAAGTTTTGCTCCGGCAAGCTTGCCGGGGAACGTCAAGCTCCGGCAGAGCCGCAAGTTCTCGTCGTAGAAGCGGTTGTTCCCACAGCAGCAGATTTGCCTTTAGTCCTCGTTGTCGAACCACAAGCTCCAGCATGGGCACAGCAGATTGTCCGTTTCCTTCAGACAGGAGAACTTCCCGAAGAGCAAGAAGAAGCGGAAAGAGTAGCCCGGCAGTCAAGTATGTACCAGTTTGTCGACAAGACACTGTACAGAAGAAGACTCAACGGTGTGAAATTGAAGTGTATTCACCGGGAAGACGGACAAAAGCTGTTGGCAGAGATACATGGAGGCATATGTGGTCACCACATTGGCGCAAGAGCACTTGTCGGCAAAGCATTCTGGCAAGGTTTCTTCTGGCCGACAGCCCTCCAGGATGCAACTGCACAAGTAACCAAGTGTGAAGCGTGCCAGTTCCATTCCAAGCAGATACACCAACCAGCTCAAGCTCTCCAGACGATCCCTTTATCCTGGCCATTTTCGGTCTGGGGGCTCGACATCCTCGGCCCCTTTCCCTGAGCAGTCGGGGGCTTTGAGTACATGTATGTAGCAATCGACAAGTTCACAAAGTGGCCGGAAGTGGAACCAGTGAGGAAGGTGACAGCACAGTCAGCAGTCAAGTTCTTCAGGTCGATTGTTTGCCGTTTCGGGATCCCTAACAGGATAATCACCGACAACGGTACGCAATTCACGAGCCGCACCTTCATGCAGTACGTCCAAGATCTTGGTGCCAAGGTCTGCTTCGCTTCTGTTGCTCACCCGAGAAGCAACGGTCAAGCGGAGAGGGCAAATGCTAAAGTGCTGCATGGGCTCAAGACCAGGACTTTCGACAGGCTGCACAAGTGCAGAAGAAACTGGATCGAGCAGCTGCCGGTGGTTCTTTGGTCGATCAGGACGACGCCAAATCGAGCCACTGGCCAGACACCTTTCGCTCTAGTCTATGGAGCGGAGGCAGTTATCCCCACGGAACTCGTATACGGGTCACCTCGAGTGCTCGCTTATGATGAGCTTGAGCAAGAGCAGCTGCGAAAAGATGACGCGCTGCTCCTTGAGGAAGACCGCCTTCAGGCTGCTGTATGAGCTGCTCGCTACCAGCAAGCTTTGCGCCGCTACCATAGCCGCAAAGTTAACGCCAGAAGTCTCGAGGAAGGCGACCTTGTTCTTCGGCGCGTTCAGTCCGCCAAGAATTCAAACAAGTTGACGCCGAAGTGGGAAGGCCCTTACCGGGTGAAACGAGTCACTAGGCCCGGCGCTGTCCACCTTGAGACCGAAGATTGCATTCCGGTGAGCAATTCCTGGAATATCGAGCATCTTCGTAAGTTTTACCCGTAAGGCGCGGTTGCCGGAACCTGTTCCGGCAACCACCTTTTGTACAAGTCTTGCCGCTGTTGCATGTAATCCTTTGTACAAAACTGGGCGCAGACCCCGTGCATAAGTAAAGCTCATGTGCTACGCACATCTTGTCAAATTCACGCTTTCTATTTTTTACATATGTGATCTGACACTTTGTGCAGCACCTACTCCCAGGTAAGCGATAACGAGCCATAAGGCTCCATATCTTTATTTTATCTTCTTTCTTTTTTCTCAAGGAAAGGAAGGTTCCCTCGCCCACAAATTTGCCGGGGGGGAAAGGAGAAGATAATGGTATGGACCAGGCGTCGTTCAAGGAAGTTTCGCCTTACCGGGAAGCAAACAACAGAAAAGCTAAGTTGCCAAAGTTTGAGCAATCAGATTTTTTAAATTTTCAAGTTATCTCCCTTGAACGACCGCACTTTGTATGGAAAACCTGTGCGCGGAGGAACCAACTCGTAGCTAGTTGCGCCCTTACTTTGTTTCGAGTCCGCTCAACAACTTAAGTGAGCTGCAACTGGTTGCGACAAGGTTTCTTGTCGGTAGCAGCACCGCCAGCAGGCTGCTGACGTTCCGCACTCAGCGCTCACGGCTAAGGTGCCTGCACCGGCAAGTTCCCTAAAAGCGTAGGGCAAAAACATACAAAGGGAGGAATCAAGTAAAGGGAATAACATTGCAATCATTTCCCGGAATAGAGTTATATTACAAAGTAGCTTGTCGCGGCTCTAACAGATTGTTTTCATGACATGAGAAACAGCGACAAGAAAAGAAGAAACAGGCGGCTTAGTCTACGCGGTCGCCCTCGATCCTCTTGATCCCGCTCACCTTGTCCACAATGGGTGCGACAAGGGTCTTGAGCGCCTCCAGATCAGCATCCGGCGGCAAGGTCTTGAGGACGTTGGTGAGGTTGAGGCCCGGATTGCGGAAGGCCACCTTCACCAACACTTTCTGAAGAGCTCCCGCGCAGATCTTGCGCGACTCGTCGGCTAGTTGCTTTGGGATCCTCTCCCGGAGTCGCTGGAGGGCCGTCGCCACGCCCTTGAAGAACAAGACGAGCTTGGCGCTGGGTTGGAGGTTCTCGTCGGAGGGATACCCGAGATCCCCCATCCCCAGCTGCGCCAGCTCCTTGTCAATATCTGCGGCAGCACTCACGAGGCTCTCCGTCCAGTGCTCCACATTCTCCCTGAAGGCATTCTGGGTGGCGGCAACACTCTCCAGCAGCGCCTTGTCGGCCTTGATCTCTTCTTTCAAGGCCGCCTCCTGCTTCTTGGCGCCATCCAGAGTCTTGGTCAAAGTGGTCAACTTCAACTCAAGATTCGCGTTGGAGTCCTTGGCAGCGCTGAGCTCTCTGCCCTCCTCGGCGAGATCGGCCTCCAGCTGCGCCACCTTCGTCTCCAGCTCCTTCTTGGCGGCCTCGGCGGCGGCGGCAGCATCCTCTGCTTGCTTGAGGGCTCCGCCGAGTTTTTCCTCGCGCGCGGCAAGCTCCTCCTCGTGGGCGTCAAGATTGACCTTCCGCTGCGCCAGCTCGCCCTCCTCCGCGGATAGCTTCACAGCGGCAAGCCGCTGTTGCTCTTCGACTTCAGCCTTCTCGAGGAGGAAGGCCTTCTGCGCTTCGTCGAGTTGCTCCTGCTCCTCTACCAAGGACCGACGAGCTTCCTGATGGAAGCCCCGGAGCTCCTCCGCGCGCTTCTCGATGTCTGCTCCTGCCTTCGCGACAAGCGCCTCGCGGGACTCCAGCTTGGCTTGCCGCGCGCGGTAGAGTGACACCAGCTTCCGCAGCAGCCGCTCCTCCTCAGGCTCGTTGCTGCTGCTGCTTGGCGCGTCAACCACCGTCAACCCAGCGGAGGCGAGCACTTCCCCGTCGAAGATCTCTCCCTCG
Organism: Triticum urartu; assembly: GCF_056163025.1. Taxonomy (NCBI): domain Eukaryota; kingdom Viridiplantae; phylum Streptophyta; class Magnoliopsida; order Poales; family Poaceae; genus Triticum; species Triticum urartu. Next base: position 219,762,165 of record NC_141879.1, on the reverse strand, counting down.
ACCGGCGCCCTGGAGCTTGACGCCCAGGGGAGGTTGATGAAGACGTCGTCGCCGGCCTTCAAATAGACGCCTGGCTAGGGCTCCTCGGAGCTTGGCGCTGCGGCATCGGCGGACGGGTCGGCGGTCGGCGTAGCACCTGGCGCTCCTGCGGCCTCAGGGCCGTCAGTACGATCGCCAGACCCCTCACCAGTTGCTGCGGCGGCAGCCTTGGCGGCCTCGGCGCCGGCGGGATCGTCAGCGCCGGCTGCTCCTTCGGCAGCAACCTCGGTCTCCATCTGCTCCGTAGAGGATGGGCCTGACGGCCGTAAAGGGGAGAAGAGTCAAGCAAAATCCAACAAAAACCCAAGAACAAGAACCCAAGGGAAGCCTTGAAGCGAAGGGATTACCTGTGCCGGGTTCTGCAGTCGTGGTCTCCGCCGTCGGGGGGGCCGCTGGTGCCGTCCCTTGCCGGAGAACCCTCCCTTGCCGGAGACCTCTCCCTTACCGGAAACCCCTCCCTTGCCGGAGAGCTCTCCCTTGTCGGGGGATTCTCCCTTGGCTCTTGGTGGGGCTTCTCTGCTCCTGCACAAACCAACAATCAAATATCAGCAAAGAAAGAGTACCCATGCGCACCTCACAGCGGAAAGCAAACCATATACTTACGCTAGGGGCTGCTCTGGAGGAAAGTTGCCGGGTCCGGCAAGGTTGTCTCGGGCACTCCCCCTGCTGTCGCAGTGGGTTCGTCCTCGATGACGATCACCGGGACCTTGGCTCTCTTTGCTGCTCTCTGGGCCAGAGTCCTAATGAGGAACAAGTTCAGAGTGAAGCAAGTGAGATACAAGACAATACAACAAGAATTGAAGAACTACAAGTACAACAAGAAATCTTACTCTTCTTCTTCTTCCTCGTCGGAGCTGAACGCGGAGAAGTCAAAGTCTGGCTCACGACCGGCGCGAGAAGGCGGAGGAGTAGCTTCCCTTAGCCGCTTGGCGGGAGCAGTGGCGGCGGTCTGAGACGACCCCGCTCCGGCTGGAGTAGAAGCGGTGGTCCCGGAGGGCCCCGCTCCGGTTGCCGTTGTAGCGTGGGGTGCTCCCGCGGCAACGGTACTTGTCGCGGTCGAGCGTGTCACGCGGCACGGCGACTGTTGCCTCGCCTGCCGCTCCGCCGCGTCACCGGCCTTGCGGAGACGCCTTCTTGGTGGGGTTGGAGGCTCTGCTTGCGGCGAGCTGCCTGAAGATGAGGAGGAAGAGGAGTTGATGTCCAGCGAGCTGCTCGTATCCTTGGCGGGCTCGCTCGGCTCGGCGTCACGCCCGGCAAGCTCCTTCTTGCCGGCGGGCTCCCCTCGCTCGGCACGGCTTGCCGCCTCTGCTGCATCTGCCTCCTCCACGGTGAATCCAAATTCGCCCGCGGCTGCGGCTGCCGCCGCCTCTTCCAGCCTAGTGGCGATGAGCGCCATCTCCGCATCGGTGGTGTCGCGGGTGAGGCTGTCCTTCTCGTCAGGACGAATTGGCACTTCTACCAAGCCATCAAAGAATTGTTGCACGACGTCGTCCGCAGGCTTTTGCCAAGTTGGCACAATTCCATGTGAGTCGCACAGCGGCATCATTGCACGGATGCGGTCAAGCGCGGAGTTGTTGCACAGCGGAACGACGCCCCCCGGCAACCTGAACACTTCGGGGTGTTGGGGGTCATACTTGAACAGCTCCTGGAGCATCGCGTTGAGCTCCAGAACAGTAAAGTTGAAGTTGAGGCCCGGCCGCAACCTCATGATATCCGTCGCGTTCTTGAACTCCCAGGCAGGTCTCCCCCATTCCTGCAGGGGGGCGATGCGGCGGCGAAGAAAATCTGCGCCAACAGCGCCCACAGTGAGCCCGGCAAGCCTGAGGCACAGGACCCGGGTGACAGCAATCTTCAGCCTGTCGTCTTCCGGGGCCACGTCACTCCAATCGCTGCCGCGTGCTACTGGGGTTTGGCGCCGGGTGGTGAATGGCTGCGGGTTCTCCTCGTCAATCCAGCACCAGTCTGCTCTCCACTCCTCCCACTTGCCGCGGAATTCTCCCTCCAGATAAGTTTCCTTCTTGCCGGCCCTTGAGATCCAGGCGATTCCGCCGGATAAAGGCTCTCCTCTCTCTACTCGGGGTATAAAGAAGTGGCGAAAGAGGGCTACATTGGGATGGACTCCGACAAAGTTTTCGCAGAGATGTGCGAAAACTGCCATGGTCAGAACGGCATTGGGGGTGAAGTCAAGGAGGTGGAATCCGTAGGTATTCATGATATCGCAGAAGAACTCAGAGAAGGGCGGGCAGAGCCCGCAGTAGAAGAACAAGGCGAAGAATGGGTATCCGTTTGGGGCCTTCTTCCAAGCGGCGGCGGGGAGTACCTTCGTGCGCGGATGCGCGCGCGTCTCCGTCGACCAGAAGAGGTAGTAGTTCTCCCTCAGCTCCTTCACGGCAAGCTTGGGGGGGAAGACGGCCCGCTCCTTCCGCAGCGCCACAAGCCGCTGCGCCTCGGTCGACTTCACGACCTTCCCCTTGTCGGCTTTTGGAGCCATGGCGGAAGTGGTGGAGGAGGTCGACGGCATTGGTGGTGCTGGTGGCGATGGGGGGCGGAGTGCTGCTCTCTCACAGCTTTGGGAAGGCGAGGGAGCGGCGGAGATTTCCGAGATTGGAGCAGCAACGGGCGAATGGGCGAACTTCCCCTGTTTCCCCTGCTTATAAAGAGGGAGGGGGCGGACGTTCCGCATTTTCGAATAAAGAAACCACCCACGATCTCTCCCACGACGCCGCATTCAACGCATGCCGTTCGGGGAGGGCGCGGTGGATACGGAGAGAGATACGGCGTAACCTAGGCCGCGTGTGCCCGTGCCCTGTTTTGGGCCTAGCCCAACAGCACTCGGCACCGTGTATGGCCCAGGCCCGGGGGCTCCTGTCGGTGTACTAGAGTAGGGGTACCCTAGTATCCCGAACTTGTGCACGGGCAGTCGCAGCATCCCGCGGCAAGGCTTGCCGGGTGACCGCCAAGGTCCTCCGTGGTTCCTTTGGAGCCATTCAAGAACAAAGTATCCAAGCCAAGGAGACAAGACCCCGGCAAGAGGAGCTTGCCGGGAAGACCAACCAAGGCACCTCAAGACCCCGGCAAGAGGAGCTTGCCGGGAAGGCCAACCAAGGCACCTCAAGGAACTTGCCGCGACGTGCCACGCGTCCCGGCAAGGCCCGGTGAGCGACAAGCTCCCGGATGCGACAAGACAACAACCGCGGCAAGGCGCTTGCCGCGGCAAGCCACCACTCTGTGCCCGCGCTCTAGCACATCCACCAACGTGTCGCTCTGGGACCCTTCCGGGCGTACGTGGCGGGAGGCTGTGCAGCCAGGGGTGCGCGGTGGCAAGCGGCGCTGACAAGATTGCCATCGTGGCAAGCGGTGGCGTCCCTGGCGGTCCCTTTTGCACTGTTTAGGCGACACAGACGGGCATTTAATGCCCTTGTCCCCTGCCATCAGGGTTAGGTGTGATACACTGTAGCAGGTAGCTATACCTACCACAACACCTTTCCATTTTTACCCTTGCCTACGTTGCCACCTGTCGGTGACCCCTTGAGCATATAAAAGGAGGCCCATGCGCAACGTAGAGGGGTGAGCTGGTTCAGAAGAGAAAGAGAACACTCACGCTCGGTCTCATTAGCTGCTGGTGTGTACTGTAGCACTCCGCGCTCCCGAGCAAGAACTCAATACAAACCACAAAGCAGGAGTAGGGTTTTACGCATCCGTGCGGCCCGAACCTGGGTAAATCGCTCGTGTGTTTCGCCTTGATCTGCTCTTCGCGTGACCTTCGCCCCCGCCGAACTGAAAGGGACTCAGCCCGCCGGTCCCATAGGTGCTCGTGGATTCAGTACCCCGGCAGAGGGCGTCAACCAACTTTGGTGTGAAGATCAAGCACATCAGAAGTGACAATGGAACTGAGTTCAAGAAAACTGGTCTTGATGACTATCTTGATGAACTTGGTATCACTCATGAGTTATCTGCTCCATATACTCCTCAGCAGAATGGCGGTGTGGAGCGCAAGAACATGACTCTTGTTGAGATGGCTCGCACTATGCTTGATGAGTACAAGACGCTTACTCGCTTTTGTCCTGAGGCAATTGATACTGCGTGCCACATCATCAACAGGGTATATCTTCACAAATTCTTCAATAAGAATGCATATGAACTCCTCACTAACAAGAAACCCAATGTGAGTTATTTCAAAGTCTTCGGTGCTAAATGCTGGATTAGAGATCCTCATCACAGTTCAAAATTTGCACGGAAAGCACATGAAGGTTTTATGCTCGGTTATGGTAAGGACTCGCACACCTACAGAGTCTTCAACACCTATCACCGCAAGGTTGTTGAAACCGTAGATGTGCGGTTCGATGAAACTAATGGCTCGAAAAGAGAGCACCTACCTCCTGTGATAGAAGAAATACCTCCTAAGGAATCTATTAAGTTCAAGGCTACTGAGGATGTCATTCCTACCGAAGAATCTGCTGAAGAAGTTATTCCAGAACGTGAAGAACATCATGCTGATGCACCTGAGGAAAATGGTGCTGAAGAAAATGCTGATCAAATTCCTCAATGACAACCAGCCCATCCTCGCGTTGCAAATGAAGTGCGTATTGATAAAATCATCAGCGACATCAACATTCCAGGTCCTCTCACACGCTCAAGAGCTTCACATTTATCTAAATTTTGTGGGCACTTTGCTTTCGTCTCTATCACAGAGCCCACTAAGGTAGATGACGTATTTCTGGAGCCTGAGTGGATTCAAGCTATGCAAGAGGAATTACATCAGTTCGAGATCAACAACGTCTGGGAACTTGTCAAACGTCCAGATCCTCGCAAGCACAATATCATTGGCACAAAGTGGATATACCGCAACAAGCAAGATGAAAATGGCCTTGTGGTGAGGAATAAGGCATGACTTGTAGCTCAAGGCTACACACAGGTTTAAGGAATTGATCTCGATGAAACTTTTGCACATGTTGCTAGACTTGAGGCTATTCGCATAATACTTGCTTATGCTAACCATCATGACATCATCTTATATCAAATGGAGGTGAAAAGTGCAGTACTCGATGGTAAGCTTGAGGAAGAAAGTATATGTTGCTCAACCCCTAGGTTTTGAAGATCCAAAGCATCCTAACAAAGTCTTCAGACTCAATAAGGCCCTCTATGGCCTCAAGCAGGCCCCTCGGGCGTGGTATGATACCTTGAAGGAAATCATCATGAAGAAAGGCTTCAAACCCGGTTCACTTGACCCAACTCTTTTCACTAAATCTTATGATGGTGAATTGTTTGTGTGCCAAATATATGTTGATGACATCATTTTCGGCTGTACTGACCAATGTTACAGTGATGACTTTGCCTATATGATGAGTGAAGAATATCAAATGTCTATGATGGGAGAAATGAAATTCTTCTTAGGCCTTCAGATTCGTCAACCGCGCAATGGCATGTTCATATCTCAGGAGAAATACCTCAAGGATGTACCGAGGAAATTCGGCATGCAAGATTGCAAAGGAGTCAAAATCCCTATGCCCACAAATGGCCATCTATGCACTGATGAAAATGGTATTGACTTCGATCAAAAGGTATACCGCTCCATGATTGGTCCTTTGTTGTATTTATGTGCATCTAGGCCAGATATTATGCTTAGTGTTTGCATGTGTGCGCGATTTCAAGCTACACCGAAGGAATCACACCATAAGGTTGTGAAGCATATTCTTTGATATCTATCTCAGACACCAACACTTGGATTATGGTATCCCAAGGGCTCGGCTTTTGATCTCATTGGATATTTAGTCTCTGACTATGCTGGTGATCATGTGGACCGCAAGTCAACATCAGGAACATGCCATTTCCTCGGACGATCCTTGGTTTGTTGGTCCTCGAAGAAACAGAACTGCGTATCACTGTCTACTGCTGAAGCTGAGTACATTGCTGCTGGTTCATGCTGTGCTCAATTGCTATGATTAAAGCAAACCCTCAAGGACTATGGCATCAACATGAAGAATGTGCCTCTCTACTGTGACAATGAGAGTGCCATCAAGATTGCTCATAACCATGTTCAGCACTCGAAGACAAAGCACATTCAGATTTGTCATCATTTTCTTCGTGATCATGTGTTGAAGGGTGACATATCTATTGAGCACGTGAAGACTGAAGAACAGCTAGCTGATATCTTCACTAAGCCCTTGGATGAGAAGAGATTTAGCAAGTTGAGGTGTGAGCTCAATATCATAGAATCTTCGAATGTCCTCTGACAAGGACACACATCCTAACACTTATGCAAAATTGATGACTTAGATGTGCAACACACAAAGTAACGTTTTTCTTCAATCAATGAAGACTAACCCTCTAAGTGTGAAGAAATTAACGAAGAATTTGATTCTAAGAACCCTACGACAATTGTACGTGGTGTCTGAAATCATCATTCTTATACGGTGGGTAACGCCACCACCAAAAGTTGAAAATCCTCAATCTGAGTTTTACCTCATTATGAAATTCCTCAGTTGTTCTTAAACTTTGCAATGTCTTCACTCTCTCTGTTGTTGTTCTTCATTGGCTATGTATATATATGAGTTTATGTCCTCTACAACATTCACTTATTGCTATTACTTCAAGTTGCTTGTTCTGCTAAGTGAATGTGACCGGACCCTTTCCCCTCTAAACTCAACCCAGTCTATTCACAAATTCTTCATGTGCGTTCTATTTGAAACTCGTTCAAAATCTTCACTGTGTCCTTGTCACTTGAAGAAATTGCGAGCGGAACTTTAAACTTATCTTATCTGAATTTTTGGTTTTTGCCGCTCAAACCGCTCCACTTCCACGATATATTATCCTATTCACCCACGATCGTACACGATCGTCACCTCTCAGTATGTGGGTGACACATGTCACGCGAATGAGAAGGGTCAGGGGCACGTTAGTCCAATTTCCTCGGGCGAGCAGTTTTTCACTTTGGCTATAAATACCCCTCTCCCTTCCTCACTTCGCTTTTACTCCGCTCGACCTCACTCCCTCGCTCGAGCTCTCAAACCCTAGCGTTGCCGCTACTTCCATCGTCGCCGATGAGGAAGAGCTTCACTGCCTCGACCTCATCATTGTCGTACCCGTCTTCCTCTGCCGCCGCCGCCGTCTTCCTCTGCCAAGTTAGGGCGTGGAAGATCTAAACTAACGAGCTTCTAAATCAACACTTCACAATTCGTCATGTTCTTTGTCAAGGGTAATTAAAAGTTACTTTTACTGCCCTTGTTGATTCTGATGTTTTCTTCAAATCTTCAAAAGGTGTTTATTCCTCAACTCTTCACACACTAAAACACCTCACATATCATCTTCTCTTGATCTGTTTCTCTAAGCAACATTTTTCTTCAAGATTCCTGAATTGTGTGGATTTTCAAATTAGTACAACTCTGGAACCTAAGTCAAAGAATGCTTAAGTGAAATTCCTCAAGACTCATCCAGTCAAATTCCTCAAACTTGTTCTTTTTGCAAAAACTTCTGAGAACGCATATGACCTCTCTAAATTATTTGCACCTATACTCTGTTCATTGGTACACATGTCCGCTGTTGAATCTCTAGGTTATCATCTACTTAACTCATTTGCAGCATTCCTCGAAGAAAAGTTGCATACCTCTTCAGAGAACTCAATAGCTCAAAACCCCAACTGAAGAAAATGGCAGATGGCAAGAAACCTCAGAAGGGAGGCAGGAGACTAGAGGTCAACACTGTGTTTGAAATACCTGAGGATATCTATGATGAATATTGCACTCCTGATGAGGCCAAACATGGCAAGGAGACCAAAAATGAGCGCAAGGTGCGCATACAGAAAATAGAGAGGAGACGAGCATGGGAATGGAGGGAATATCGCTACGTCACTCCAAAGTATATTAAGAAATTCGCTCTTCACCCTCCTTGCCCAATACCTCCATTGGCACCTGGACAAGAAGCTGATCCCACTAGCCTCAAGCGCGGTGAGGACTATCCTGATGAATGGGCCAAGCGTCAAGCTAAGTTGGCCAGAGTAGAAAAAGAAGCAGTGAAGAAATTCAATGAAGACTCTGCTGCTGCTGTTGAGGCCTCTGCTAGCAAGCCGAAGAAGGCCATGCCTAAGAAGCCTGCACACAAGCCCAGTGCCTCTTATTTAATGCCCTCAAGGCCAAGCTCCTCTGGAATGCCCTCACGGCCAACTTCTGCCAAGCCCTCATGGCCAATTCCTCAAGCCGCACCAGCTCCTTCAAAATCCTCAGCTCCTCCGTCCAAATCCTCAGCACATGCGCATATCACCTCGTGCCAAAGGACAACAAGCATCTCAATTGCCTCAGGAGCCTCTGCAAGTTCATCAGCTATAGCGACCCGACCTCAAACGGTCAAGTCTCTGTGCTTCAGTGTCATCCCTGGGTCAGTAATGCTGACACACACAGTACTCGAAGGATTTATAACAGAGTGGCAATCACACACTTATTACATCGAATGTATCAAGAGAGGACTTATTACAGTAAATATGGCTTAAGGCCATCTAATACGATAACAGTGGAAGGCTTGGAAGGTAAAGTGAGTCCATCAACTCCAACGGCATGGCTGAGTGCATGACAAACAACCTATTGCACCTTACTCCCCGTCTGAAAAGTCTGCGACATGATACATTGCAGCCCGAAAATAGATTAGCACATGGAATATGCTGGCAATGTGACACATGAGAGTAATGAACAGATAAAAGCTATCACTATATGCATATATGGCTGGTGGAGGCTGTATGGTTAATATGTTTTGCGAAAAGCACATTTTTTCCTACAACAAAGGAATATATTTTATTTAACTATCATGGTAGTTGAACAATATTGAGAAGGTTCCTCCAACTCATTCACAATTACAAGTAATTATCAACCCAACAAATTAATTTAGAGTGATGAGATCCATATGATAATCCAACAACCAGATACTCAAGATGTCCATAACTGGGGACACGGCTAACCATGATTAGTTTATACACTCTGCAGAGGTTTGCGCACTATTCCCCACAAGACTCGATCTCCTCCATTGGATTTCTCGCACAACAGGGTGTTTGAGAAATGGATGACCGAGACACAATCTTTTAGAAGCATTTGCTCTTTACTCTGGGCGGACCGGTACACCTACAATCCCCTACATCTGCTAGTCCACCTCTTCAAGAACTCACGCAACTTACTCAATTATGCCAGAGCCCATAATGGCTTGTGGCTGCAGACGGAAGTTTCTAGCATGAATAGTCTTATGATCCCTTTGAGCCTGGGTGGCGGGCCATCGGTGTATCACACATGTACTCCGGGATATCGTAGGACAACACTGGATTCTCCAGGTGCCCACAAGCAATCCACCCAGATGTGTATTAAAGTTGCCACCTTAAGTTGAACCATTAATTAACAACTCACATCTTTCATGGATACACTCTAACCCAAACCACGTCTACGAGCATAGCATGGCAATATAAGCATAACGTAGAAGTAACTCCCAAGGGTTTGATAATAAAACAGGTAATAGGTTCTACCTCATTATCTACTTCCCAGACCCACATGTTACGAGATACTACTCATGCAATGTGTGAAGGTTGAAACTAATGCATAAAAATTGGATGATAAAGGGGTATGATCAAAGTGTTACTTGCCTTGCTGACAATCTGCAAATCCTAAAGACTCATAGTAGCACGCTTCGCACTACGGGTGTTCTATCGCAAACAAACAATATCATACATAAGCAATCAAGCAAAGATGCATGGGTAACTCTCAAATAAGAAGATCTAACCGGAAAGTTCAACTGAAGAACTCTGGTTTGCAAAAAGAATCAAATCAAACGGAGCAACGAAACTCAAATGGGGAAAGAAACAAGATTTGATTACTAATCTGGACTAAAGTCAAATTTTACAATACCAAAATCTTGTTCAAGTTTGTTAAACAGAAAGAGGGCTTCGAGACGAAGATCTAGGCACTTGAATCGCCTCATTCCGATAAACGAGCGAAAAGATAAACTAAAACGAAAAACAGGGCAGAAATCGCGATAAAAAATAATCACGGAAAAACCCTGGAAAAATAAAATTGACGAACAGGCTAATGAATGAACGTTCGCTGTCTGCGGTTAACGGGTGAAAACCATTCGTTAAAACGAACGTATGAATGGGCGTTCGCTAAATAACTAAATCATGAAAAAAACCGAATTGATATATTAAAAAAACGGATCTAGGGTTTTTACCAGAAAAACCAAACCGGCGAAGAAAACCAGCAGCGGCGGCGGTGAACTCCGGCGAGCAGCGCGGGAGGCGCGGGTGGCGGCGCGGCACGGAGGGGTGGCGGCGGCTTACGGTTTCGGGCGGGGCGCTAGGCTGCTGGGGTCGGGCCTCCCGGCTTATAAAGGCCGGCCGGGCCAGGAGTCCTAGGCGGACATGCCTGGTTAGGTCGGTTACTTTTTTTTAAATAATTCTGCGCAGAAAAACAAAGAAAAGAAATACTAAACGGACTCCAAAAATCCTGAAATAAAATTTCCCCGTCCTCTAAAAATACGCCGGACAAGGTGAACATTTATTTGGGCCTCTAAAGAAATTTTGAAAAATGCATATTTTTCCTAATTCAAATAAAATAGCGGTAAAACCCCAAATAAAAATACAAATTGATTTTTATATTTTTCCTCCAACATTTCATTTATTTTGGAGAAGTCATATTATCTCCTCTCATATAGTTTTAATATGAAATATTTTTGGGGAAGAAAAATAATTAAAACCAAAATGATCCTTGTTTCAATATTTGATAAAACTCAAATATGAGAACGAGGGAAAATCCTCAACTCTCTCCGAGGGTCCTTGAGTTGCTTAGGATTTCGAGGATCACACAACGAAATGAAATAAAATATGATATGCATGGATGACCTATGTATAACATTCCAAATTGAAAATTTGGGATGTTACAAACCTATCCCCCTACAGATGAATCTCGCCCTCGAGATTCGGGTTGGCTAGAAAATAGGTGTGGGTGGCCTTTGCATAGATCATCCTCTCTTTCCCAGGTAGCTTCGTCCTCCGTATGGTGGCTCCACTGAACTTCGTAAAACTTGATAACCTTGCTGCGGGTAACTCGACTGGCAAATTCGAGAATCTTGACTGGTTTCTCCTCATACGTCAAATCACTGTCCAATTGAATTGCTTCCAGGGGCACTGTATCTCTCAGAGGAATATCGGCCATCTCAGCACGACACTTCTTTAACAGGGAAACGTGAAACACATCATGAACTCCGGACAGTCCTTCAAGTATTCCAACTTGTAGGAAACCTCTCCCATGCACTCCAGAACACGGTACGGTCCTACAAATCTCGGGGCTAATTTTCCCTTAACTCCAAAACGCTTAACTCCTCGTAGAGGTGACACTCACACATTGATGACCCACAAGTATAGGGGATCTATCATAGTCCTTTCGATAAGTCAGAGTGTCGAACCCAATGAGGAGCAGAAGGAAATGATAAGCGGTTTCCAGCAGGTATTCTGTGCAAGTACTGAAACAAGTGGTAACAGATAGTTTTGTGATAGAGAAAAGCTCTCTCGAGGACACATGGGGATATCGTCAAGCTAGTTTTCATCACGCTCATATGATTCGCGTTCGGTACTTTGATAATTTGGTATGTGGGTGGACCGGTGCTTGGGTACTGTCCTTACTTGGAAAAGCATCCCACTTATGATTAACCTCTATTACAAGCATCTGCAACTACAACAAAAGTATTAAGGTAAACCTAACCATAGCATGAAACATATGGATCCAAATCAGCCCCTTACGAAGCAACGCATAAACTAGGGTTTAAGCTTCTGTCACTCTAGCAACCCATCATCTACTTATTACTCCCCAATGCCTTCCTCTAGTCCCAAACAATGGTGAAGTGTCATGTAGTCGACATTCACATAACACCACTAGAGGATAGACAACATACATCTCATCAAAATATTGAACGGATACCAAATTCACATGACTACTAATAGCAAGACTTCTCCCATGTCCTCAGGAACAAAAGTAACTACTCACAAAGCATAAACATGTTCATAATCAGAGGGGTATTAATATGCATATAGGATCTGAACATATGATCTTCCACCAATTAAACCAACTAGCATCAACTACAAGGAGTAATTAACACTACTAGCAACCTACTAGCACCAATCCCAGACTTGGAGACAAGAATTGGATACAAGACATGAACTAGGGTTTTGAGAGGAGATGATGCTGATGAAGATGTTGATGGAGATTGCCCTCTCCCGATGAGAGGAGAGTTGGTGATGACGATGGCGATGATTTCCCCCTCCGGGAGGGAAGTTTCCCTGGTAGAACAGCTCTGCCAGAGCCCTAGATTGGTTCCGCCAAGGTTCCGCCTCATAGCGGCGGAGTTTCGTCCGAGAAGATGGCTTATTATTTTTTCCCATCGAAAGACTTCATATAGCAGAAGATGGCCACCGGAGGGCCACCAGGGGGCCCACGAGGTAGGAGGCGCGCCCCCCACCCTCGTGGGCAGGGTGTGGCCCCCCTGGTGAATCTCTTCCACTGAGTATTTTTATATATATTCTGAAAACGTCTTCCATGAAGTTTCAGGACTTTTGGAGCTGTGCAGAATAGGTCTCTAATATTTACTCCTTTTCCAGCCCAGAATCCCAGCTGCCGGCATTCTCCCTCTTCATGTAAACCTTGTAAAATAAGATATAATAAGCATAAGTATTGTGCCATAATGTGTAATAACAGCCCATAATGCAATAAATATCGATATAAAAGCATGATGCAAAATGGACGTATCAACTCCCCCAAGCTTAGACCTCGCTTGTCCTCAAGCGAAAGCCGAAATCAAAAAATATGTCCACATGTTTAGAGATAGAGGTGTAGATAAAAATAAAATACGGACATGAAGGCATCATGATCATTCTTAGAACATCAACTTATATAATTCTTGTCATATGATTTCTTATGCTAGAGTAATAATTCAATCACAATTTCAAGTATGAACAGTAAACTTCATTGAAAACTAACAAACTATAATCTGAGTCATTGGAGCAATTGCAATTTATCATAACATAGGAAGGAGTCAATATATAAGAGCTTTTCAGCAAGTCCACATATCATATAGTCTTTCACAATTGCTGACACTCACGCAATACTTATGGGTGTGGAGTTGTAATCGGACACAGAGAAAGATAGAGGCTTATAGTTTTTGCCTCCCAACGTTTTACCTCAAGGGTAATGTCAATGGTAATAGTTCAAGAAAACTCACATCCAATTAGCCATATATACCAGGATCTTTCCAACATACTGTGCTTGCCAAAGGATGAAATGTAAAAAGGAAGGGTGAAGATCACCATGACTCTTATGCAATGTAGGAGATAAAAGTAAAAGATAAGCCCTTCGCAGAGGGAAGTAGAGGTTGTCATGCGCTTTTATGGTTGGATGCACAAAATCTTAATGCGAAAGAAACGTCACTTTATATTGCCACTTGTGATATGGACCTTTATTATGCAGTTTGTCGCTTTTATTTCAACCATATCACACGATCGTAGAAAGTTTATTTTCTCCCGCACTAATAAGTCATACATATTTAGAGAACAATTTTTATTGCTTGCACCGACGACAACTTACTTAGAGGATCTTACTCAATCCATAGGTAGGTATGGTGGACTCTGATGGCAAAACTGGTTTAAGGGTATTTGGAAGCACAAGTAGTATCTCTACTTGGTGTGATGAATTTGGCTAGCACGAGGGGGAAAGGCAAGCTCAACCATGTTGGATGGTCCATGACAATATAATTTATCTTAGATGTAAGAAAACATAACCCATTACGTTGTCTTCCTTGTCCAACGTCAACTCTTTTAGCATGTCATATTTTAATGAGTGCTCACAATCATAAAAGATGTCCAAGATAGTATATCTATATGTGAAGACCTCTCTTTCTTTATTATTTCCTATTAATTGCAACGATGACCAAAACTATGTTTGTCAACCCTCAACAACTTCTATTCATCATACTTTTTCTATTTGAGCTCATTACTCTCCATAAGACTCACATGATCTCTTTGTTTCTTTTTATTTCTTTCTCTTTTCTTTTATTCACTTAAGATCATGGTAAAATAGTCAAGCCCTTGACTCAACACTAATCTTTATTATATAGCTCACGGACTCGGTTACATAGAAGAATTATAAAGCAAAACTCACAACTAGATCATACTAAGAACTTTTATTCTACTAGATCAAGATATTACCAAAAGGATCGAACTAAGAAAAATGGTAAAGATAAAAGTGATGGTGATACGATATCGAGGCACTCCCCCAAGCTTGGCAGTTGCCAAGGGGAGTGCCCATACCAGATACTCAATTCTTCTTTGTTGGTGGAGACAGTGGTGATTTTGTTGATGGCGTAGGCTTGTCGTCCTTCTTCCAAGGCATAGGCTCACCATCATAGAAGGATGACCGAGTCTCCTGGAACCTCAAATCTGCAGCCAAACTCATCCTCTTGAATCTATATTCATACTCACAGTTTTGATTTTGCAGGTCATAGATCTGGGCTTGGAGGTGCTCGTTTTTCTCATGAAGCTTGAAGATCGCCTCTCCAATGTCCTTGACGTTCAGCTTGTGGTTGTTGGTGAACTCCATGATCATGATGTGATTGGAATCGAGTCCACGCTCCACTATCTCCTGACACTTGAAAACTTCTTGCTCCAATGCCTCGAGCCTTACCTTCGTGCTTCCAGTCTTCCTTGGTCCCTCAGCATCGCGTATGTGCAACAACCCCTCACGCATCTCAATGGTTTGAGGGTGTTGCAACACTTCTGGGAGGTAGGGGTTGATGACCTTCTCGAAGAACTGGTCCTTGGGGGCGCTTGAAGATGACATGACGACCTGGATCTGTTAGAGAAACAACTCAAAACAAAAACAGGAGATTTTTGTGTGATACGGGAGTCAAAACCTCCGGGAGAATATATAATGAATTTTTACTGACCAAAATACGTGTCGTGTACAAAAACGGAGTCCGGAGAGCACACGAGGTGCCCACGAGGTAGGGGCACGCCCAGTAGCGTAGGGCGTGCCCTCCACCCTCGTGGAGCCCCCGTGTCCTTCCCGGACTGCTACTTATTTTTCTATTTTTCTAAATATTCCAAAATAGAGAAATATTGCCTTAAAAACTGTTTTGGAGTCGGTTTACTTACCGTACCACATACCTATTCCTTTTCGGAGTCTGAAACGTTCCGGAAAGTGTCCCTTATGTATTCCTCCGGGGTTACGGTTTCAATAATATTGGTTTCAACATTTATGGGATTACCTGAGATATAATGTTTGATTCTTTGACCGTTCACCACCTTCGGATTTGTGCCTTCGAAGTTGTTGATCTTTATGGCACCGGAACGATAGACCTCCTCGATAACGTAAGGACCTTCCCATTTAGAGAGAAGTTTTCTTGCAAAAAATATTAAACAAGAGTTGTATAGCAATACACTATCACCTACATTAAACTCACGCTTTTGTATCCTTTTGTCATGCCATCTTTTAACTTTTTCTTTAATCAACTTGGCATTTTCATAGGCTTGGGTTCTTCATTCATCAAGTGAGCTAATATCAAATAACTTGTTCTCACCGGCAAGTTTGAAATCATAATTGAGTTCTTTAATAGCCCAATATGCCTTGTGTTCTAGTTCGAGAGGTAAGTGACATGTTTTTCCATAAACCATTTTATACGGAGACATACCCATAGGATTTTTATATGCAGTTCTATAGGCCCATAATGCATCATCAAGTTTCTTGGACCAATTTTTTCTAGATCTATTAACAGTCTTTTGCAAAATTAATTTGAGCTCTCTATTACTCAATTCTACTTGACCACTAGACTGAGGATGATAAGGATATGAAATTCTATGATTAACATCATATTTAGCAAGCATTTTACGGAAATCACCATGAATAAAATGTGAACCACCATCAGTTATTAAATATCTAGGGACTCCAAATCTTGGAAAAATAACTTCTTTAAGCATTTTAATAGAAGTGTTATGATCATCACTACTAGTTGGAATAGTTTCTACCCACTTAGTGACATAATCAACAACAACTAAAATATGTGTATATCCATTAGAGGAAGGAAAGGGTCCCATATAGTCAAAGCCCCAAACATCAAATGGTTCAATAACGAGCGAATAGTTCATAGGCATTTCTTGACATCTACTGATATTACCAATTCTTTGACATTCATCACAAGATAAGACAAACTTACGGGCATCCTTGAAGAGAGTAGGCCAATAAAAACCAGATTGCAATACCTTATGTGCAGTTCTATCTCCAGCATGGTGTCCTCCATAAGCTTCGTAGTGACACTTGCGTAGGATCTGTTCCTATTCATGCTCAGGTACACAACGTCTAATAACACCATCTACTCCTTCTTTATAAAGATGTGGGTCATCCCAAAAGTAATGCCTCACATCATAGAAGAACTTTTTCTTTTACTGGTATGTGAAACTAGGTGGTATAAACTTAGCAACAATGTAATTAGCATAATCAGCATACCATGGAACAGTATGAGAAGCATTTATGACATTTAATTGCTCATCAGGAAAGCTATCATCAATAGGAAGTGGGTCATCAAGCACATTTTCTAACCTAGAAAAGTTCTCTGCAACGAGGTTCTCAGCTCCCTTTCTATCAACAATATGCAAATCAAATTCTTGTAGTAAGAGAACCCATCTAATAAGTCTAGGTTTAGCATCTTTCTTTTCCATAAGATATTTAATAGCAGCATGATCAGTGTGAATAGTTACTTTAGAATCAACAATATAAGGTCTGAACTTATCACAAGGAAATACAAGTGCTAAGAATTCTTTTTCAGTGGTAGCATAATTTCTTTGAGCATTATCTAGGGTTTTACTAGCATAATGAATAACATTTAATTTATTATCAACTCTTTGTCCTAGAACAGCACCTACATCATAATCACTAGCATCACACATAATTTTGAAGGGTAAATTCCAATCAGGTGGCTGAACAATAGGTGCAGAGATCCATGCTTTCTTAAGTATTTCAAATGATTCTACACAATCATCATCAAAAACAAATGGTATATCCTTTTGTAATAAATTAGTGAGAGGCCGAGAAATTTTTGAGAAGTCCTTAATGAACCTCCTATAAAATCCGGTGTGACCAAGGAAACTTCTTATACCTTTGATGTCCTTGGGACATGGCATCTTTTCAATAGCATCAACCTTGGCTTTATCAACCTCAATACCTCTTTCAGAAACTTTATGCCCCAGGACAATACCTTCATTAACCATAAAGTGGCACTTTTCCCAATTCAAGACAAGATTAGTTTCTTCACATCTCTGCAAAACTCGATCAAGGTTGCTCAAGCAATCATCAAAAGAAGATCCATAGACGGAGAAATCGTCCATCAAAACCTCACAAATCGTTTCACAAAAGTCAGAGAATATAGCCATCATGCATGTTTGAAAGGTAGCAGGTGCATTACATAAACCAAAAGGCATACGTCTATAAGCAAAAGTACCAAAAGGGCATGTAAAAGTAGTCTTTGATTGATCTTTAGCTGACACAGGTATTTGAGAGAAACCAGAATAACCATCTAGAAAGCAAAAATGTGTATGTTTGGATAATCTTTCTAGCATTTGATCGATAAAAGGTAAGGGGTAATGATCCTTTTTAGTTGCCTTATTTAATTTGTGGAAATCAATTACCATCCTATAACTTGTAATAATTCTTTGAGGAATCAATTCATCTTTATCGTTAGGAACAACAGTAATACCTCCCTTCTTAGGGACACAATGGACAGGAGTTACCCACTGACTATCAGCAACGGGATAGATTATACCTACCTCAAGGAGCTTTAGTATTTCCTTTCTTACCACTTCTTTCATTTTAGGATTCAGCCGTCGTTGATGATCATGAACTGGTTTAGTATCTTCTTCCAAATTTATTTTATGTTGACATAGAGTGGGACTAATGCCCTTAAGATCATCAAGAGTATACCCAATAGCAGCACGGTGCTTCTTCAGAGTTTTCAATAATCTCTCTTCCTCATGCTCTGAAAGGTTGACACTAATGATAACATGATATATCTTTTTCTCATCAAGATAAGCATATTTAAGAGTATCAGGTAATGGTTTAAGCTCAAACACGGGATCACCCTTGGGTGGAGGAGGATCCCCTAGGATTTCAACAAGCAAATTGTGTTTCAGAATAGGTTCCTGTTTAAAGAATACTTCATCTATTTCCCTTCTTTCATTCATAAACATGTCATTTTCATGGTCTAGAAAATATTGTTCTAAAGGATCACTAGGAGGTATGGCAATAGAAGCAAGACCAATAATTTCATCCTTACTAGGTAATTCTTCTTCACGGTGTTATCTACTAAATTTAGAGAAATTAAATTCATGAGTCGTATCATCTAAACCGATAGTAACAACATCCCTTTTGCAATATATGGTAGCATTAACAGTATTTAAGAAGGGTCTACCAAATATAATGGGACAAAAGCTATCTTGTGGGGAACCAAGAACAAGAAAATCAGTAGGATATTTAGTTTTCCCACACAAGGCTTCAACATCTCTAACAATTCCCATTGGCGAAATAGTATCTCTATTGGCATGTTTAATTGTGACATCAATATCTTCTAACTCAACAGGTGCAATATCATGCATAATTTCTCTATGAAGGCTAATAGGTATTGCACTACACTGGAACCCATATCAAATAAGCCATGATAACAATGATCTCCTATTTTAACAGAAATAACAGGCATGCCTACCACAGGTCTAGGTTTATCTTTAGCACAAGGTTTAGCAATTCTAGAAGTTTCATCACAGAAATAAATACCATGCCCATCAATATTATCAGACAAGAGATCTTTAACAATAGCAATATTAGGTTCAACTTTAACTTGCTCAGGAGGTGTATAAGTTTTAATATTGCTTTTACGAACCACAGTTGCAGCTTTAGCCTGATCCTTTATCCTAATAGGGAAAGGTGGTTTCTCAACATAAGCAGTAGGAACAATAGGATCATTATAAGTGACAATCTTTTCTTCAACTTTAATAGGTGCAGCTACTTTTACTTCTATGGGAGGATGATATTTAAACCACTTCTCCTTGGGGAGATCAACATAAGTAGCAAAAGATTTACAGAAAGAAGCTACTATCTCAGAGTCAAGTCCATATTTAGTGCTAAATTTACGAAAAATATCGGTATCCATAAAATATTTAACACAATCAAAACTAGGTGTCATACCTGACTCCTTACCTTTGTCGAGGTCCCAATCTTCAGAGTTGCGTTTAATTATTTCCAATAAATTCCATTTGAATTCAATAGTCTTCATCATAAAAGAGCTAGCACAAGAAGTATCAAGCATGGTGCGATTGCTATCAGAAAGCCGAGCATAAATTTTTTTAATAATCATTTCTTCTTGAGAGCTCATGATTGGGGCATGAATATAACATTGATTTAAGCCTCCCCCAATCTTGAGCGATGCTTTCTCCTTCGCGAGGCCAAATATTATATATATATAATTGCGATCACGATGAACAAGATGCATATGATAAAACTTTTGATGAAATTCCAATTTCAATCGTTTGTAATTCCAAGACCCCATATCATCACATATCCTATACCATGTCGATGCATCTCCCTTGAAAGATAAACGGAAGACCTTCTTCTTAACAACATCTCCGGGTACACCTGCAAGCTTAAATAATCCACAAACTTCATCCACATATATTAGGTGCTCATCAGGATGCATTGTTCCGTCTCCTGCAAAAGCATTATCTAGCAATTTTTCTATCATACCCGAAGGAATTTCAAAGCAGACATTTTCATTTTCATTTTCAGTAGGTTCAGTAGGTTGAGGAGCAACTCTTTTCTCTACTGGTCGGGGTGAAGATACCCCGAACAAGCCCCTCAGAGGATTCCTTTCCATAGTAACAAGTGACAGTAAATTTCAGCACACTATATAAATTTTTCCTTACCAAATTCCACCTACCAAAGGAGCTTCACTCCCCGGCAACGGCGCCAGAAAAGAGTCTTGATGACCCACAAGTATAGGGGATCTATCGTATTCCTTTCGATAAGTAAGAGTGTCGAACCCAACGAGGAGCAGAAGGAAATGATAAGCGGTTTCCAGCAAGGTATTCTGTGCAAGTACTAAAACAAGTGGTAACAGATAGTTTTGTGATAGGATAATTTGTAACGAGCAACAAGTAACAAAAGTAAATAAGGTGAAGCAAGGTGGCCCAATCCTTTTTGTAGCAAAGGACAAGCCTAGACAAATTCTTATATAGAGAAAAGCGCTCCCGAGGACACATGGGAATATCGTCAAGCTAATTTTCATCGCGCTCATATGATTCGTGTTCGGTACTTTGATAATTTGGTATGTGGGTGGACCGGTGCTTGGGTACTGTCCTTACTTGGAAAAGCATCCCACTTATGATTAACCTCTATTACAAGCATCCGCAACTACAACAAAAGTATTAAGGTAAACCTAACCATAGCATGAAACATATGGATCCAAATCAGCCCCTTACGAAGCAACGCATAAACTAGGGTTTAAGCTTCTGTCACTCTAGCAACCCATCATCTACTTATTACTCCCCAATGCCTTCCTCTAGTCCCCAACAATGGTGAAGTGTCATGTAGTCGACGTTCACATAACACCACTAGAGGATAGACAACATACATCTCATCAAAATATTGAACGGATACCAAATTCACATGACTACTAATAGCAAGACTTCTCCCATGTCCTCAGGAACAAAAGTAACTACTCACAAAGCATAAACATGTTCATAATCAGAGGGGTATTAATATGCATATAGGATCTGAACATATGATCTTCCACCAATTAAACCAACTAGCATCAACTACAAGGAGTAATTAACACTACTAGCAACCTACTAGCACCAATCCCGGACTTGGAGACAAGAATTGGATACAAGACATGAACTAGGGTTTTGAGAGGAGATGATGCTGATGAAGATGTTGATGGAGATTGCCCTCTCCCGATGAGAGGAGAGTTGGTGATGACGATGGCGATGATTTCCCCCTCCGGGAGGGAAGTTTCCCCGGCAGAACAGCTCCGCCAGAGCCCTAGATTGGTTCCGCCTCGTGGCGGCGGAGTTTCGTCCGAGAAGATGGCTTATTATTTTTTTCCCATTGAAAGACTTCATATAGCAGAAGATGGCCACTGGAGGGCCACCAAGGGGCCCACGAGGTAGGGGGCGCCCCCAGGGGGTAGGGCGCGCCCCCACCCTCGTGGGCAGGGGGTGGCCCCCCTGGTGAATCTCTTCCGCTGAGTATTTTATATATTTTTTGAAAACGTCTTCCGTGAAGTTTCAGGACTTTTGGAGCTGTGCAGAATAGGTCTCTAATATTTACACCTTTTCCAGCCCAGAATCCCAGCTGCCGGCATTCTCCCTCTTCATGTAAACCTTGTAAAATAAGAGAGAATAGGCATAAGTATTGTGCCATAATGTGTAATAACAGCCCATACTGCAATAAATATCGATATAAAAGCATGATGCAAAATGGACGTATTGCAGATATGCTTTGTCTCTGATTTCATAGACTACCTCTTTGTGTTTTGAGTCTGCATAACTCTCCTGTCTAGACTGAGCTACTTTCAGTCTATCTTGAATCAGCTTAGCTTTCTCCTCGGACTCCTTAATCAAATCCGATCCAAACAACTGGCGGTCTCCAACTTTATCCCACATCAACGGTGTTCGGCATCTTCTAACGTACAGGGCTTCAAACGGTGCCATCTTCAAACTGGCCTGGTAGCTGTTGTTGTATGAGAACTCCGCATAGGGTAAATTATCATCCCAACTAGACCCGTAGTCTAGTGCACAAGCTCTCAACATGTCCTCCAGAATCTGATTGACTCTCTCAGTCTGTCCATCTGTCTGCGGGTGAAA
Source organism: Triticum urartu (assembly GCF_056163025.1). Classification (NCBI taxonomy): domain Eukaryota; kingdom Viridiplantae; phylum Streptophyta; class Magnoliopsida; order Poales; family Poaceae; genus Triticum; species Triticum urartu. The sequence goes on along the minus strand of NC_141879.1, from coordinate 219,740,213 downwards.
AGTTGTACTGAACTCCAGCTTGGTTCCCAAAGTCTGGTGCATTTGATGCCAAAACTTTGAAGTAAACTGTGTTCCTCTGTCTGATACGATGGTCCTCGGAACTCCATGCAGACATACGATCCTGGTCATATATATCTTTGCCAACTTTGCACTTGTATATGTGGTTTTCACTGGGATAAAGTGAGCTACTTTGGTCAAGCGGTCCACTACTACCTAGATAGAATCATATCCCGATTGGGTCCTGGGTAATCCGGTGATAAAAGCCATGCCAAGTTTATCCCACTTCAATTCGGGTATCGGCATAGGTTGTAGTAATCCTGCTGGTTTCTTATGTTCTGCCTTCACTCTCTGACATACATCACATACGGCTACATACTCGGCAATATCCTTCTTCATTCCAGTCCACCAGAAACACTCCTTCAAATCCAAATACATCTTGGTGTTTCCGGGGTGTATCGAGTATGGGGAGTCGTGAGATTCCTGTAATATTAACTTCCTGATCTCTGCATTATTGGGCACATATTCCGGTCCTAGAACCACAAGGTATCGTGCTCATCCTCAAGAAAACCTTTGGCTTTGCCTTCGCTCATCTTCTCCTTTATCTCGACAATTTCTTTGTCATCCTTCTAGGCTTCTCGAATCTTTCCCAACAAGGTCGACTGAACTTCCATGGTTGTAACAAAACCTTTGGGAACAATCTCTAAACGTAGCTCCCTGGAATCTTCTGCTAACTCCTTTGGCAATCCTCCTGTTTACTAAGGTATTGGCATAACTCTTTCGGCTCAAAGCGTCTTCTACGACATTGGCCTTTCTCGGATGATAGTGCAACTTCATATCATAATCCTTCATAAGCTCCAACCATCCCCTTTGCCTGAGGTTCAACTCCTTTTGTTTAAAAATGTACTTCAAACTCTTATGATTCGTGTACACATCGCAATGGTTTCCAATGAGAAAATGTCTCCAGGTCTTGAGTGCATGTACTACGGCTGCCAACTCCAAGTCATGTATGGCATAATTCAACTCATGCGGTCGAAGTTGTCGTGAGGCATATGAAACAACTCTTCCGTCTTGCATAAGTACTCCTCCAAGTCCTAAGCGAGAGGCGTCGCAATACACTTGGAAATCCTTGTGTATATCTGGCAAGATCAGCACTAGGGCTGTAGTCAAATGTTTCTTCAACTCCTGGAGACTTGCTTCACATTCCTCAGTCCAATGGAACTTGGTGTCCTTCTTCAACAACGTCGTCATAGGCTTCGCAATCTTAGAGAATTTTTCAATGAATCTCCGATAGTATCCCACGAGTCCAAGAAAACTGTGGATCTCTCCAACTGAGGTGGGTGCCAACCACTCAGTTACTGACTGAACATTGGTGGGGTCTCCTGCTATACCTTCTCCTGATATAACATGTCCAAGAAATCCAACTTCCTTCAACCAAAACTCACATTTGCTGAACTTGGCATACAACTGATGCTCCCTGAGTTTCTCGAGTACTAAGCACAAATGCTCCTTGTGTTCCTCTTCATTCTTTGAGTATACTAAAATATCATCAATGAACACCATGACAAACTTATCCAAGAACTCCATGAACACCATATTCATCATACTCATGAAATAGGCAGGGGCGTTAGTCAATCCAAATGACATAACCATATACTCATAAAGCCCATACCTTATGGTAAAAGTTGTCTTAGGTATATCCTTTTCTTGAATCTTCAGCTGGTCACTACTAGGAAAAGGCCTACTAGTGGCACACCTGTTTTAGTATTTTTTACTAGTGGCGCACCTGTGGTGCGCCATTAGTATCCCACAGGTGCGCCATTAGTATCTGGTATACTAATGGCACACCACATAGAAGTGCGCCATTAGTATCTGGTATACTAATTTTATTTCGTTTTTTTCTTAATCTCGGGTCACTATGGCTTAATCTCGGGTCAATATGCTTAATCTCAAGTCAAATCGCACTCTATGGTCAAACTTCCCGGAAGGTCACCCATCCTCACACTACTCCAGCCCGAGCACGCTTAACTTCGTAGTTCTATCCAATCCAAGCTCACTTCACACACACTTGTTGATATATCTATCATATCAATCCTATTAAACCTTGTTGATGTCTAGGACTTTGTTCATGTTCATGAGTATGATGAAATTTTGAAAAAATATTTCAAACTTCCCGTTCATATTACGTATCATATTTTGAAAAAAAATCCAAAAAAAATTTGAAACCAATTTTTTTCTGTTACTAGTGGCGCACCTAGCAAATGGTGCGCCACTAGTAAGTTTGAATTTTTTTCATTTTCCCCCTCTATATCTTAAAAGCCTCGTATCTTTCGTTCTGTTAGGTTTTTGGGGATTTTGAAGATGTTGAACACAAGTTCCCCCGGTTCAATTCGGATGTAACTTTTCGAGTAGATGATTTTTCATATAAAAAACTTTTTAATCTGAGTTCGCATGCAAACGTTATGCCCATTTTACTAAATTCCACATAAATTTTGCAAATAAAGTTGAAATTCATGTTTGTTAATTTTCCCAACAACTAGAACACATATCACATGGGAAACTTAATTTTTTTTTGACATTTCCATCATTTTCTTTTATTTATTTTAAACTGAAAAGGCGGTCCACCGGGGGGGTGCATTTAGCACCAGGGTTACTAATGGCGCACCACACATCAGGTGCGCCATTACTAACAATTTTTTTTATTTTTTTTCAAAACTACTAATGGCGCACCACACACCAGGTGCGCCATTAGTAATATATTACTAATGGTGCACCTGTATCTGGTGCGCCACTGCTATATAGCAATGGCGCACCACATACACGGTGCGCCATTAATGTCCATATCATCTATAGCCCTTTTCCTAGTAGTGGGTGGTAACCTGATCGCAGGTCGATCTTCGAAAACACTTTAGCTCCTTGCAGCTGGTGAAACAGATCATTGATCATCGGCAGTGGGTACTTGTTCTTGATTGTCACTACATTCAACGCCCGATAATCAACAACCATCCTTAGAGATTTATCCTTCTTCTCAACCAATAGCACTGGGGCTCCCCATGGTGATGAACTCCGCCGGATGTAACCTTTCTCCAATAACTCCTTAATCTGTTTCTTGATCTCCTCTAGATCATTCGCGGGCATCCGGTATGGTCACTTTGATATAAGCCCGGTGCCTGGCAACAGCTCTATCAAAAACTCAATGACTCGATCTGGCGGCATGCCTGGTAACTCCTATGGAAATACATCTGGGTAATCCTTCACAACAGGCACTTCCTCCTGAACAACTCCCGTGAGAGAATGTACTTGGGTTCTCCTTGGCGCATGCCTGGATACATACTTGATCCTTTTTCCCTCCGGGGTAGTAAGCAGAATTGACTTACTGGCGCAATCGATGTTTCCTCCGTACATCGACAGCCAATCCATTCCTAGTATCACATACAATCCTTGCGACTCCAGAATTATCAAGTTAGAGGGGAAAACATGACTACCTATGGTTAATGGCATCTGAAAACATCCACTGCTTGCCATACACTCGGCTCCGGGTGAGGTTACTAGCATAGGTGTCTTAAGAACTCTAGTGGGCAACTTATACTTATCCACAAATCCCCTTGATATGTATGAATGCGATGCACCAGTATCAAAAAGAACGATCGCAGTAAACGACTAAAAACTTACCGATAACTGCATCTGGTTGCTCTTCAACCTCCTCCACGTTCATTTGGTTCACTTGTCCTTTGTTAAATGGATTGGGCTTCTTCCCAGAGCTCCCATTACCATTTCCGTTCTTCGCTTCAGGGAACTCCGTGGCATAGTGTCCAGTTTTCCCATACTTGAAACAAGTGACGTGGCTTAAGTCCCTCTTGGCGGGTGTGGCTGGATTGGAACGATTCTGATTGCTGCTTGCGCCATTCCCATTCCCATTCCTTGGGCCAGTATGATTATGTGTACTTCCTCCATTGTGAATGTGGCCTCCATGGTTATGGGTAAGCCCTCCCGAGTTCGGGGTAAAGCGAGGCTTCTACTGAGCTCCTGAATTGTACTTCCCTTGTCCATATTTCCTTTTGCGGCTTTCTATCTGCTGCTGCTGCTTCCGTTCGATCATGAGAGCTTTATCTACCAACTCCTGGTAGTTGTTAAATGTTGCCACCATTAACTGCATACTCATCTCATCATTCAGCCCTTCCATAAACTTCTCCCGCTTCACGGCATCCGTGGCCACATCATCAGGAGCATAGCGGGATAACTTACTAAACTCCTCCACGTACTGGCCTACAGTACGGTTACCTTGGCATAAGTTGCAAAACTCACGCTTCTTCATGCTCATAGCTCCCGTGGATACGTGGGCTGTGCGGAATGCTTGCTAAAACTGCTCCCTGGTGACATTGGCTATAGGAAAAGTGGCTGTGTAATTCTCCCACCATGCGGCTGCTGGTCCATCCAATTGGTGTGCGGCAAAACGCACCTTCTCCGCATCTGTGCAACCTGCGGTGGTCAACTCCCTTCCAATCCTGCGCAGCCAATCATCAGCAACTATTGGCTCGGTGCTACTAGAAAACACCGGCGGTTGCAGCCTCAGAAAACAAGCTAAGTTGTCAAATGGTGGTGGTGGGTTCTTATTGTTGTTGTTGTTGCCTTGGTTCTGAACTAACAACTGCATCAAGGCATTCTGCTACTGGATCAACTGAGTGAGCTCCTGTGGGAAAGCAAAAATGGGGTCATGTCTCGGAGGCATCTGATGGGTTTAGAGGGAAGAGATTAGAATAGAATGAGGTCTAATGAGAAAACACTACCCATATGCACATGAGACAAACACAATCATATCATATCACTCAATCAATCAAGCAAGGGCATACAATCGGTCTAACTATCGTTACAGTTCTCGGACTACTAATATTTACATGGGGGGTACTACTAATAGTATGGTGGTCTACTAGAAATTTTGATCGGTGGAAGACTCCATGATATCTGTTCCAACTTCGTCTTCATAGTCATCATCACTACTATCCGGGTCGGAATCGGTGTCGTCTATGATGATGTAGTCTTTAGAACGAATCTCCTTGGGTTCGTCGTCTTGTCCTCCTGGCACGGGGTCTCCCATAAAAACTCCTAGCTTCCTGGTCATGTCGTCATTCCTCTCCACAAGTATCATCGTTTCCTCCTCATATCCATCGCGTGTAAACTTAATCTCCTCTTCTAGCTCCATGATCCTGATCATCGCCTCCAAATCTATCATGCTTGTGCACATCTGGTTCTCCTGGCGACGAATGTGGTGGTTTAATTCCTGGATGAATGCTGCAATGGACCTGTCCTTCCCGGTGTTGATCATCTCCCATTGCTCATATCGGCGTCCACATATCTGGTAGATAGTGTCCTTCAGCTCCTTGTGGTAAACTTCGCTGATGCGTCCTATAGCAATGTGGGCTACAATATTCTTGCCTAGACTCCAGGTGGGTGCATCAAAGGAAAACTATATGGGTTTATTGACTCGCGTGAACGTCCTTCCTGGAACTTGAACTCGAATCATCCATCGCTCTTCTTCTGGTAAAGTGGCGGTATAGGTCTCGGTGAAGCTTGGTATTCCAATGTTCAGGTACTTAGTGACTTCCTTCAAGTGTCGTCTAAAAGGTGTGTCTTCATCCGGTTGTGCTAACCCGTTCCTCGTGTCCGCCATCCTAAAGAGTAGAAAATGGAGAGGAGTCAGAAATAAGTAGAGAAGAGTGGCCTATGGCTTTTCTTATTGGTTGTGTCATACATTCAGCGTGTGCTCTGATACCATCCTGTAGCGACCCGACCTCAAACGGTCAAGTCTCTGTGCTTCAGTGTCATCCCTGGGTCAGTAATGCTGACACACACAGTACTCAAAGGATTTATAACAGAGTGGCAATCACACACTTATTACATCGGCTCAAGAGAGAACTTATTATAGTAAATATGGTTTAAGGCCATCTAATACGATAACAACAGAATGCTTGGAAGGTAAAGTGAGTCCATCAACTCCAACGGCATGGCTGAGTGCATGACAAACAACCTATAGCACCTTACTCCCCGTCTGAAAAGTCTACAACATGATACGTTGCAGCCCGAAAACAGATCAGCACATGGAATATGCTGGCAATGTAACATACGAGAGTAATGACAGATAAGAGCTATCACTATATGCATATATGGCTAGTGGAGGCTGTATGGTTAATATGTTTTGCAAAAAGCCAATTTATTCCTACAACAAAGGAATATATTTTATTTAACTATCATGGTAGTTGAACAATATTGAGAAGGTTCCTCCAACTCAATCCCAATTAAAAGTAATTATCAACCCAACAAATTAATTTAGAGTGATGAGATCCATATGATAATCCAAGAACCAGATACTCAAGATGTCCATAACCGGGGACACGGCTAACCATGATTAGTTTATACACTCTGCAGAGGTTTGCGCACTATTCCGCACAAGACTCGATCTCCTCCATTGGATTTCTCGCACTACAGGGTGTTTGAGAAATGGATGGCCGAGACACAATCTTTTAGAAGCATTTGCTCTTTACTCCGGGCGGACCGGTACACCTACAATCCCCTACATCTGCTAGTCCACCTCTTCAAGAACTCACGCAACTTACTCAATTATGCCAGAGCCCATAATGTCTTGTGGCTGGACACGGAAGTTTCTAGCATGAATAGTCTTATGATCCCTTTGAGCCAGGGTGGCGGGCCATAGGATGCTCACACGGGTACTCCAGGATATCCTAGGACAACACTGGATTCTCCAGGTGCCCATAAGCAATCCACCCAGATGTGTATTAAAGTTGCCACCTTAAGTTGAACCATTAATTAACAACTCACATCCTTCATGGATACACTCAAACCCAAACCACGTCTACGAGCATAGCATGGCAATATAAGCATAACGTAGAAGTAACTCCCAAGGGTTTGATAATAAAACAGGTAATAGGTTATACCTCATTATCTACTTCCTAGACCCACATGTTAAGAGATCCTACTCATGCAATGTGTGAAGGTTGAAACTAATGCATAAAAACTGGGTGATAAAGGGGTATGATCATAGTGTTACTTGCCTTGCTGACGATCTGCAAATCCTAAAGACTCGTAGTAGCATGCTTCGCATTCCGGGTGTTCTACCGCAAACGAACAATAGCATACATAAGCAATCAAGCAAAGATGCACGGTTAAATCTCAAATAAGAAGATCCAACCGGAAAGTTCAGCTGAAGAACTCCGGTTTGCAAAAAGAATCAAATCAAACAGAGCAACGAAACTCAAACGGTGAAAGAAACAAGATCCGATTACTAATCTGGACTAAAGTCAAATTTTACAATACCAAAATCTTGTTCAAGTTGGTTAAACAGAAAGAGGGCTTCGAGACGAAGATCTAGGCGCTTGAATCACCTGATTCCGATAAACGAGCGAAAAGATAAAGTAAAACGAAAAACAGGGCAGAAATCGCGATTGAAAATAATCGCGGAAAAACCATGGAAAAAGAAAACTGACGAACAGGCTAACGAACGAACGTTCGCTATCTGCGGTTAATGGGTGAAAACCATTCGTTAAACGAACTTTCGAACGTGCGTTTGTTAAATAACTAAACCGGGAAGAAAAATAAAAACCGAACTGATCTATTAAAAACGGATCTAGGGTTTTTACCGGAAAAACCGAACCGGCGAAGAAAACTGGCGGCGGCGAGCGGCGCGGGCGGCGCGGCGGCGCAGCGGCGGGGCGGCGGCGGCTTAGGGTTTCAGGCGGGGCGCTGGGTTGTTGGGGTCGGGCCTCCCGGCTTATAAAGGTCGGCCGGGCCAGGAGTCCTAGGCGGACACGGCCCAGTTAGGTCGGTTACTTTTTTTAAGTAATTCCGCACAGAAAAACGAAGAAAAGAAATACTAAACGGACTCCAAAAATCCTGAAATAAATTTTCCCCGTCCTCTAAAGATACGCCAGACAAGGTGAACATTTATTTGGGACTCTAAAGCAATTTTGAAAAACGCATATTTTCCTAATTCAAACAAAATAGCAATAAAATCCCAAATAAAAATACAAATTGATTTATATATTTTTCCTCCAACATTTCATTTATTTTGGAGAAGTCATATTATCTCCTCTCTTATAATTTTAATATGAAATATTTTTGGGGTAGAAAAATAATTAAAACCAAAATGATCCTTGTTTCAATATTTGATAAAACTCAAATATGAGAACGAGGGAAAATCCCCAACTCTCTCCAAGGGTCCTTGAGTTGCTTAGGATTTCGAGGATCACACAATGAAATGCAATAAAATATGATATGCATGGATGACCTATGTATAACATTCCAATTTGAAAATTTGGGATGTTACATCAGCTCCTCTGCACTCTTCAACTGGCCCCACTCTGCTGAAGACCAAGGCCACTGTGGGACGAGGCACTAGACCAAGTCCTGAAAAGAAGCAGGTCACCTTCCAAGTAACATCCGATGAAGATGAAGCTGATGATGATGAACTCGCTGAAATCATCAGAGATAGGCAACACAGGGCCGCTAGAGCCAAAGGCAGTAATGTGCCATTGATGCTGGATCCAAAGTTGATCCTCGACTTCATTGACTTGTGGACAAGGACCCCAACACACCTCTGCCTGAGATGAACCTCACTCCTTGTCAAAGTCATGTGTTGACTCACTTCATTGACGAAGAAAAATGGAAATATGAACAGGGGAGGAAGGTGAAGAAAGCGCAGTACAAGAAAGAGCGTTCTTCTGAAGCAAAACTTCTTGAAGCTTTCACCTGAAGAACTTGTAGCTCTGCAATCAGAGATCAAGAAACTGAGTGATGAATTTGATCGCTACTATGCTGACCGGCTTGGAGCCAAAGTCAGGTTTGTAAAGATAACTGAAAATTTCACTACCAATGTTGCAGCTCCAACGCAACAAGAAATTCCTCATGCTGAAGCATCTGCTCAGCCTACTGAAGAAAATGCTAGCACCGCTGATGATACTCAGGCTGCTGAACAAAATGTTAGTACCAGGGCTGATGACTGCATTCCAGCCGCTGATGAAACTGCCAGGGCAACCACTAGTGTTGCGCCTGAAGAAATTGCCAGGATAGTTGATGCTTCAACCGCTGTGTCTGAAGAAACTGCTTCTACCAGTGCAACCACATCTGTTGTGCCTGAACAAATGGAACCAATTTCCTCTGCTCCTCCTGCACCTACACCAAGTCCAATTCTTCCTTCTGCAACAGAAGCGAAGAAGACCAAGGCTGTGGAGCATGCAGATGTGAAGAAAAGGAAAGCATCAACTTCATCAGACTCTTCAGCTCCGAAGAAGATGAAGAAATTGACCAACTCGTTTGAAAATCCGATTTATGTTGTTCCAGTCTCAATCATGCCATCAAAGGAACTAGTTCCTTTTGATGAAGATTACGTGATCCCAAGCGGATTCGATGAAGAAATTCCTTCTGTTGCTTCTTCAGAGCAGTTGGATGAAGAAATTGAAGTGGATGCAATCCCTTCAACCCCAGTTGTTTCATCGCCCATGCCTTAGTTTACTGCTGAAGAGGCCGGCATTGAAGAAATTAGTGGAGAAGATGCGGATGTGGACATTGGGTGCACAACGCCAATTCTGAATGATGACTTTTGGGAAAGTCAGCACCCCAATTCTCCGTTGTTCACTCCTCTGCAACAAATTCCTCAGTCCCCAGTGACTACTAAAGTTCAAATGGGTTCTAAAGAACCACACCCACTCCGTCCATCCTTGAAGAGATTCCTGCCACTAGCGCTGATGACATTGCTGCTGAAAAATTGAAGCCCCAGGCTGCCACTTAAGAAGAAACTAAAATTCCTCAGCCCGCGGATCCTAAGATTGCGATTCCTGAGGTTGTGATGCAATTGACTGACACTCCTCACCCCAAGCCGAAGGATCCTTTCTCAAATAAGAAAAAATTCAAGGTTGATGACTTCTTCCACGAGCATGTTTTCTTCACGGACTACAACCCCTATGATTCTGCTCTCCTTAGAAGGAAGCGCTTCTGGACTGCCAGCCAAGCAAACTTCTATTCTTCGCTGCTTTTCAACAAAGACAAAGTCTTCGACCATGAGCATATTCCTCACGTGGACATGGAATCACTGCCTTTCTTCACGCTAGTCCTCAGTGTTCTTCATGATGCTGGGCTGCTCAACTTTTGAACTGATATTGTTGATTGGAATGAAGAGCTAATTCTTGAGTTCTATGCAATGCTACACATCACAGGAGAAGCTGAAGATGTGAACACTTGGGTATTGGACTGGATGACAGAGAACGCACATTTCAAAGCACCGGCCTCTGAATTACTTCATGCCCTACCTATCAGTCCTCCCCTTGAAGGGGCTCGTTGCATATACCATGAACCTGAACTTACCGCTCACTACATGCAAGTGTTGATTAATCCACTGAAGCCCGTTCAAGCTCCAAGGACCAAATTCCTCGTGAAGGAATTGTTGTTTGTGCCTAGAACTGTCTATCGCATTCTGACAAAGACATTGATTCCAATCAAAGGCCACAATTCAAATGATGAAGAAGTTGTTGGCATCATGAAGAATTTGCTATTGAATATCATACATGTCATTCCTATCAACTACCATGATTTCTTCATGAGGACTCCGGCAAATGTTGCCCTCTCTCCATTTGAGTTGAAGCCTTATGCTCCTTGGATTATGAGATTCCTCAGAACAAGGTCTTCACTCAACTACAAGGCTGATTTTCAGAATCACGTCAGTTATTTGCCCTCCATTGAAGTCCTCAAGCGGACATTTTCCTCATTTGATGAAAAGGGCAAGGCTACTGCAAGTATTGATGAAGGCATTTGTCCATTGGATGGTCTGTTCCACAAAGCTGCATCCAACTCCACCAATGATGAATCTGCCACTCATGACTCTACCGCAAATTCTTCTAAGCAAAATCCTCAAGGCACAGCTCCAAGGGTAATGACTGGTCGTGAGCTTCTCCTCAGTCTTCACCAGAAGGTCGATCGCAACCACAAATGGGTTAAACGTCAATTTGGTTCTATTCTTCACAACAAGACTTCTACACACAATGCAGTGAAGAAAAAACATTACTACCTCCATGAAGTCTTCAGTCGCACCTGCGCTGTTCTGTCACATCTGTATGGTGAAGATGATCTGAAGCAAATGGGTTTCAAGCAGGACTTTGAATGGTCTCAGCCACCACCGGCGAAGAAATTCAAGAAGACTAAAGTTCCTTCCTTGGTAGCCAGCAGTCCCTACTTCAACAACCGACCCCAGCAATACCGACGCTCCTTCATCGACTCAGTGATCATATTCTTCAAGGGCGTTAGTCCTCATTTTTCGTCCCTTTTGGTCATTTGATGACAAAGGGGGAGAAATTTTAGTTAGTCTTCAAGCGGGTCTACCTATATGGGCGTTTTTTTCTAAGTTACAACTCTCGTTCTTTTGAAGACTTTGTTGGATCGAGTTGTAAACTTAAACCCGATGGTGGTCTGATACTTTTGTTGTGTTCTTCTGCATGCTTATTCCTCATATATGTTATTGCACGCATGTTGAATTACATCGGTCACCATATTTCATCATGCATTTCAAATTCATCATATTATATGTTAAATGTGTGTATGAATTACAAGATACAGGGGGAGATCTCCATGATTCTACTCTTCAAGTGTGCATTGCTTCAAAAGAAAATTCCTCACTATGCACATCTTCAGGGGGAGTTCTTCTATATCTTGCAATAAAATTCCTCAATATCAGTACTTACACTTCATATGTTTATCCCCATTGAAAACTTAACCTATATTGCCATCAATCACCAAAAGGGGGGAGATTGTAAGTGCATCTAGTGCCCCTCAGTGATTTTGGTGTATTGAAGACTTATAGGTTAAGGGACTGATGCGTTTGTGAGTGTACACAGGACTATAAGTCTATGAGGAGTTTGATATTTCCAGAGAAAGTCGACCCCTAAAAATGAAGTTCTTCAACTGAAGACTTTGGATTTCTGAAGACTTTTTGAAGACTTTGAAATTGAAGAAATTGGTGTGACCATGAAGACTTGGTATTCATTCGAGGAACATGAAGCGTGAAGACTTTTGTTTTCGTAGTTTCATTTTCTCTTTCTTGAGTCATAGGAAACACCGTACTGTTAAAGGGGGTCGAGGAAATACTAAGGGAAAGTTTCCAAGTGATGCTCAACTCAAAATCCTATACCTATCTATTGGAAATCTCATGCAGTTCAGTCAACTTCTTTAGTGACAGAGACGAAGTTCTTCTGGTCTCTGAGGAATTTATCCTGACTGAGGAGTTAGGAATTCGCCAATGCGGATTGCCTACAAGTAAGGAACATGGTAGCCCTGAGGAATTTGATAGTCAAATTTCTGACCATTGCTGTGCTACATGCCAGCTGTCCCGAATATCCTTCCACCTAACGGTCATATCATTGAAGGGCATTTATGTCTTATCATGTCGGGCTGCTCCCTAGGCTATAAATAGCCGCCCCTACAACCACTAGTTGGTTGGCTGCTTCGAGAGAAACTGACACTTGTCATTTGAGAGCATCCCATCCTCCGAGGACTTTGAGCGAAAATCATCAAGTGAGGAAAACCCAAACCCAAAGACCTACAAACCCAAAGTGATTGAGCATCACTGAAGAGATTGATCCTACGTGGATTCGACGCTTGTTACCTTTGAAGACTGTGCATCTTCCAGAAAGTTAGGCTTCATGGTCTAGAGCTTCCAAGAGGAAATTGTGGATCGCTGAGTGACCTAGTCTGTGAAGGTTTGGAAGTCACCTGAAGACTTACCACGAGTAATTGGGCGAGGTCTGTGTGAACTTAGCTCAAGGGGAATACAGTGAGGACTAAGTGTCCTGAGCTGCATGTTCAGGACTGGGTGTCCGGGACTGTGTGTCCTCAGGTTTGAATACCTAGCCGCCCTAACCAGACATACAATTGTCACAACAGTTGGAACTGGTCTACCAAATCATTGTCTTCACCGAGCTAACTGGTTCTATTTCCTCAACCCTTCCATTTCCTCATTTCTGTGTTGTGTGCTTGTTCATATCTGTTTGAAGACTTTGACTGAAGACTTCCTCAATTTCCTCAGTTCAATTTTTTCAGTCTGTTTGTCTTCATCCTGTTTATCCTGTGTTTACGCTTTCTGTACTCTGTGCTCATTTTCATTTCATCATGATGACCATGCTTGTGTTTTGTTATGTTCGCATCTGAGTTCTTATTCCGCTACAAGTAGTTCTTCACTCAGGAATTTCCTCACCCTGGAATTCCTTAGTGAAGAATTCATAAAAATCGCCTATTCACCCCCTCTAGTCGACTTAACGCACTTTTCAGATGCTACGGCCCGTAGAAGGCCCATCATTTCTACGACGCTTAGAAGGCCCATTGTTTCTACGACCCATTGGAGGCCCATGGTAACTACAGTAAATATGTAGCCCATGGTTATTGTGGACTAGTTTTAAAAAATAGGTTATTGTGGCCACTAGCAAACCACGAAAAAAGAACTGTACTAACTATAAGCAAACAAATAAACAAGACGACAAGGAAATAAATAAGCAAGCAACTTACGCTAGGCTATCACGGCTATTACACATATTACATCCACTGGGCATCAAAGTTCGCCACCAGTGCAAATATAGGGAACAAAGCCGCATATCATATACACTGGTTGTCAAACTTGGTGACCAGTGCAAATAAACGCCACAGCTAAACAAGTCCAGAACTGAAACCACTTCAGAAGAGCTCAAGAAACAATATCCTGGGTACCCATAATGCTGGCAAGATGCTTAGCAAGCTTATTAACTTTTTCTTGTTTGGCGCTTAAATCCTCCAGCACTTGCTATTGCACAAGAAAGTATGCATCTGAATTCTGTAGGGACTTCCTCAGTCCTTTGGCTTCTTGCCGCAGCACAGCTGACTGATGCCTTTCAGCTTGTAGCTGTGACTAAAGAAGCCGAAGTGATTCAGGCAGTGAGTTCGAAGAGCTTGTGCCAGCGGTACTGGCCAGTAATTCAAACACTAAATCAGTGTAGGACTGTGGGGTTTTCTCACTGTCTACAGTATCGTTTTTATCACCTTTCTTAGAGATTAACAGGGCTATCTCACTATCTTGAACCTTATCTGCATTACTTTCTCTACCATTGCATAGTGGGGTGCTCTTCTCCAATATTCTATTCGCATACTACAAGAGAAACAAGCAGACACATCACATGTTTAGCATGTAGTATACAAAACTCATTTTGGTAAACCGGTTCAGTAGTAAGGTGGACAGGATAATAACATGAAACAAACATAGATCTATGTACTATGGTCACTGTATTGTCCATATCATTCTAGTTTATGTTGCCAAATCAAGATAGAGACAGAGTTCAACTCATATATTTTAAGACACAACAGCATAGACAAAATATAAGTGTGAGAAACTACACAACATTGGCAACACTTGTAATGTGCATCACATGAGAACATAATTGTTTATACAACTGAAACTGAAATCAACATAGAGCAAGAAGTTAGAACAACAATCTAGTTAAAGAAATAGGTTTAAAACATACATGTTGCGCCATTGGAGTTTCAATTGGATCCTTAAAATTCGAAAGTAGTTGGTATGAGTAAATACAGTGATGCAACAACAAAGGAGTATGGACCATAGCTACGGAATCTGGCCTGAGAACAGTTGCTCTTCTGCTTTAAACATGGAGTTTTGGTTCGCTATGGTGGTCTTCATGCTTTAGGCACTACAGTTGCTTTACAAACTGCTCGTGTGGGGGTACTCTGTGGTGGACATGGTGCTTTGTCAACTAGAAGTGGGTTACTATCCGCTGGGGTTGGGGTTAGATGGGTTGTAGCTGGTTCTCTGCCCAGCGGTGTAAGTGTGCAATCTGGAAGAGTCTCGATTATGTGTGGTGGGGCTAGTTTGTGGGCCAGTACAACCATGGTTCTATCTGCATCAACGGGTAGCACTGTCTTTTGTGAAGAATGGGTTTTTGCTCCCTTAGATACTGCCATCACCCCCTCCAATTCAAATGGCTGATAAACAAGAAAAGAAATTGAACGTACAGACATTGTATGATTGACAGATGTGGTAATTCACATATATGTTGTCTAACCAAACAGGACAGCATGACACAATTTCACATATATGATGCCTAACTAAATAGGATAGCATGACACAGTTTCAGATATATGATGGATAACTTAACAAGATATAATGGCCTAATTCAACATATGATGAGTATCTAAACAGGATGACATGACAAAACTATATGATGTATTTCTAAAATAGGTTGGGATGAAATAATTCACATACATGTTGTCTAAGTATACAGGATGGCATGATACAATTGACATAATTTATTCATATACTAAGCAGCTGGCACTCGCATGTATGATCTCTAAACTAAGCAGATGGAATTTAATATTTTGCATATGATGTCTAAACTAAGCAATGCAAGACACCATATGCATGATATGAGAAATATAAACATTGCAACTTAGAGCATACACCTCAGGTGGGATATAGGACTGGTCATCTGTCTCTGAATCCTCCTTTGAGAAGCTCCCTGTAACCATCGAGATATATGCTTCAATAGGTACCATTGCCTACTTTGAAGACCTTGTTTTCACTCCTGATTTTTCCATAACTGGCTCAAATGGCTGATACACATGAAGAGTAGTTCAATATACACAGATTGTCGAAATATGGAATACATAATGAAAAAATGATGGCATGAGATAATTCACATATATGATGCCTAGCTACATGACGGTGCCTAATTCACATATATGATAACTGGCTGAAAAACATGGCATTGCATAATTCACATATCTGATATAGAAAGCAAACAGGAGGCATTCACACAAAGCATGTCTAATCTAACCAGATGGCATGGCAATCTGATACGTCTCCAATGTATCTATAATTTTTGATTGCTCCTTGCTATATTATCTACTGTTTTGGACTATATTGGGCTTTATTTTCCATTTTTATATTATTGTTGGGACTAACCTATTAACCGGAGGCCCAGCCCAGAATTGTTGTTTTTGCCTATTTCAGTGTTTCGAAGAAACGGAATATCAAACGGAGTCCAAACGGAATGAAACCTTCGGGAACGTGATTTTCTCACCGAACGTGATCCAGGAGACTTGGACCCTACGCCAAGGCATCAGAGAGGCGGTCACGAGGGTGGGGGGCGCCCCCCTAGGGCGCGCCCCCTGCCTCGTGGGCCCCTCGGAGCTCCACCGACGTACTTCTTCCTCCTATATATACCTACGTACCCCCAAACGAACAGAACATGAGCCAAAAACCTAATTCAATCGCCGCAAATTTCTGTATCCACGAGATCCCATCTTGGGGCCTGTTCCGGAGCTCCGTCGGAGAGGGCCGTCATCATGGAGTGCTTTTACATCATCATAGCCTCTCCGATGAAGTGTGAGTAGTTTACCTCAGACCTTCGGGTCCATAGTTAGTAGCTAGATGGCTTCTTCTCTCTTTTTGGATCTCAATACAAAGTTCTCCCCCTCTCTTGTGGAGATCTATTCAATGTAATCTTATTTTTGCGGTGTGTTTGTTGAGACCGATGAATTGTGGGTTTATGATCAAGTCTATCTATGAATAATATTTGAATCTTCTCTGAATTCTTTTATGTATGAATAGTTATCTTTGCAAGTCTCTTCGAATTATCCGTTTGGTTTGGCCAACTAGATTGGTAGTTCTTTCCATGGGAGAAGTACTTAGCTTTGGGTTCGATCTTGCGGTGTCCTTTCCCAGTGACAGAAGGGGCAGCGAGGCACGTATTGCATCGTTGCCATCGAGGATAACAAGATGGGGTTTATTTCATATTGCATGAATTTATCTCTCTACATCATGTCATCTTGCTTAAAGCGTTACTTTGTTTTTAACTTAATACTCTAGATGCATGCTGGATAGCGGTCGATGAGTGGAGTAATAGTAGTAGATGCAGAATCGTTTCGGTCTACTTGTCACGGACGTGATGCCTATATACATGATCATGCCTAGATATTCTCATAACTATGCTCAATTCTGTCAATTGCTCAACAGTAATTTGTTCACCCACCGTAGAATACTTATTCTCTTGAGAGAAGCCACTAGTGAAACCTATGGACCCCGGGTCTATTCTCATCATATCAATCTCCATCACTTTAATCTTGCTTTGCTTTTTACTTTGCTTTTTACCTTTTTACTTTGCATCTCTATACCAAAAATACCAAAAATATGATATCTATCAGATCTCACTCTCGTAAGTGACCGTGAAGGGATTGACAACCCCTAATCGCGTTGGTTGAGAGTAGCTATCATTTTGTGCAGGTACGAGGGACTTGAGCGTGGCCTCCTACTGGATTGATACCTTGGTTCTCAAAAACTGAGGGAAATACTTACGCTACTCTGCTGCATCATCCTTTCCTCTTCGGGGAAATCCAACGCAAGCTCAAGAGGTAGCAAGAAGAATTTCTGGCGCCGTTGCCGGGGAGTCTATGCAAAAAGTCAACATACCAAGTACCCACCACAATCCCTATCTCTCGCATTACATTAGTTGCCATTTGCCTCTCGTTTTCCTCTCCCCCACTTCACCCTTGCCGTTTTATTCGCCCTCTCTTTCCCAATCTCCTTCTCCTTCTCCTTCTCTTTCTCCGCTTGCCTTTTTTGTTTGCCCGTGTGTTGGATTGCTTGTTTGTCGCGATGGCTCAAGATACTACCAAATTGTGTGACTTCACCAACACCAATAATAATGATTTCCTTAGCACTCCGATTGCTCCTCTTGCCAATACTGAATCTTGTGAAATCAATACTGCTTTGTTGAATCTTGTTATGAAAGATCAATTCGCCAGCCTTCCTAGTGAAGATGTCGCTACTCGTCTGAATAGCTTCGTTGATTTATGTGATATGAAGAAAAAAGATGTCGATAATGATGTCATTAAATTGAAGCTATTTCATTTTTTTCTTAGAGATCGTGCTAAATCTTGGTTTTCATCTTTGCCTAAAAATAGTATTGATTCTTGGAACAAGTGCAAAGATGCTTTTATCTCTAAGTATTTCCCTCCCACTAAGATCATCTCTCTTAGAAACAATATTATGAATTTTAATCAACTTGATCATGAACATGTTGCACAAGATTGGGAGAGAATGAAATTAATGATACGTAATTGCCCTACTCATGGTTTGAATTTGTGGATGATTATACAAAAAATTTATGCCGGATTGAATTTTGCTTCTAGAAATCTTTTAGATTTGGCCGCGGGAGGTACTTTTATGGAAATCACTTTAGGAGATGATACTAAACTCCTAGATAATATTATGCTTAATTATTTTCAATGCCATACTGAAAGATCTTCTAATAAAAAAGTGCATGCGATAGAAGAAATCAATGTGTTCAGTGGAAAGATGGATGAAATTATTCGCTACTAAGAGTGTTTCTTCTGATCCTAATGATATGCCTTTGTCTACTTTGATTGAGAATAACAATGAATCTATGGATGTGAATTTTGTTGGTAGGAATAATTTTGGTAACAACGCTTATAGAGGGAATTTTAATCCTAGGCCATATCCTAGTAATCCTTCTAATAATTATGGGAATTCCTACAACAACTCTTATGGAAATTATAATAAGATGCCTCTGAATTTTAGAATAGTGTTAAAGAGTTTATGAATTCATAAAAGAATTTTAATGCTTTGCTTGAAGAGAAATTGCTTAAAGTTGATGATTTGGCTAGGAACGTTGATAGAATTTCTCTTGAGGTTGATTCTTTAAAGCTTAGATCTATTCCTCCTAAGCATGATATCAATGAGTCTCTCAAAGCCATGAGAATTTCCATTGATGAGTGCAAGGAAAGAACCGCCAGGATGCGTGCTTCCAAAGATGCCTTTATTAAAGCGTGTTCTTCCAATTCCTATGAAAATCAAGATGAAGATCTAAAAGTTATTGATGTGTCTCCTATTAAATCTTTGTTTTGCAATATGAATCTTGATGAAACTGAATATGATCTTCCTTTACCTAGAAGGCATTCTAAAAATTCGGAGTATTTAGATCTTTATGCTGAAATTGATGAAAGTGGGATTGAAAGAAATAAAAATCTAGATGTTGCTAAACCCACTATATTGGATTTAAAGGAATTTAATTATGAAAGTTGCTCTTTAATTGATTGTATTTCCTTGTTACAATCCGTGCTAAATTCTCCACATGCTTGTAGTCAAAAGAAAGCCTTCACCGAACATATTGTTGATGCCTTGATGCAATCTTATGAAGAAAAACTTGAGTTGAAAGTTTCTATCCCTAGAAAACTCTATGACGAGTGGGAACCAACTATTAAAATTAAAATTAAAGATCATGAGTTGTATGCTTTGTGTGATTCGGGTGCTAGTGTCTCCACTATCCCCAAAACTTTGTGTGATTTGCTAGATTTCCGCTATTTTGATGATTGCTCTCTAAACTTGCATCTTGCGGATTCTACTATTAAGAAACCTATGGGAAGGATTAATGATGTTCTTATTGTTGCAAATAGGAATTATGTGCCCGTAGATTTCATTGTTCTTGATATAGATTGCAATCCTTCTTGCCCTATCATTCTTGGTAGACCTTTCCTTAGAACGGTTGGTGCGATTATTGATATGAAGGAAGGGAATATTAGATCTCAATTTCCATTAAAAAAGGGCATGGAACACTTTCCAAGAAAGAAAATAAAATGGCCATATGAAACTATCATGAGAGCCACTTATGGATTGCCTACCAAAGATGGCAATACCTAGATCTATCCTCGCTTTTATGCCTAGCTAGGGGCGTTAAACGATATCGCTTGTTGGGAGGCAACCCAATTCTATTTTTATTCCTTACTTTTTGCTCCTGTTTAGTAATAAATAAATTATCTAGCCTCTGTTTTGTTTGTGTATTTTGTGTTTAATTAGTGTTTGTGCCAAGTAGAACCGTTGGGAAGACTTGGGGAAAGTCTTGTTGAACTTGCTGTAAAAAAACAGAAACTTTAGCGCTCACGAGAACTGCTGTCATTTTTATTTGGAGAATGATATTTAGTTAATTATTTTTCAGATGATCAATAGATAAATTCCTCACGTCCAGCAATTTATTTTATAATTTTTGGGGTTCCAAAAGTTTGCGTTAGTTACAGATTACTACAGACTGTTCTGTTTTTGACAGATTCTGTTTTTCGTGTGTTGTTTGCTTATTTTGATGAATCTATGGCTAGTAAAATAGTTTATAATCCATAGAGAAGTTGGAATACAGTAGGTTTAACACCAATATAAATAAAGAATGATTTCATTACAGTACCTCGAAGGTGTCTTTTGTTTTCTTTCTCTAACGGAGCTCACGAGATTTCTATTGAGTTTTGTATTGTGAAGTTTTCAAGTTTTGGGTGAATTCTTGTGATGGATTATGGAACAAGGAGTGGCAAGAGCCTAAGCTTGGGTATGCCCATGGCACCCCCAAGATAATCCAAGGACACCAAAAATTCAAAGCTTGGGGATGCCCCGGAAGGCATCCCCTCTTTCGTCCACTTCTATCGGTAATTTACTTGGAGCTATATTTTTATTCACCAACATGATATGTGTTTTGCTTGGAGCGTCTTGTATTATTTGTGTCTTTGTGTTTTAGTGTGCCACAATCATCCTTGCTGTACACACCTTTTGAGAGAGCCATGCATGAATTAAAATTCGATAGAATACTATATGTGCTTCACTTATATCTCTTGAGCTAAGTAGTTTTGCTCTATGTGCTTCACTTATATCTTTTGAGCGCTATAATTTTGCTCTATGTGCTTCTCTTAGATCCTTTAGAGCACGGTGGTGGATTTGTTTTAAAGAAACTATTGATCTCTCATGATTCACTTAAATTATATTGAGAGTCTCTTAATAGCATGGTAATTTGCTTAATAATAATATCTTGGTATTCAAGATTTGTGAAACTTTCTTTTGAGTGTGTTGAATACTAAGAAAAGATTGAAGCATGATAATTGTTTTGAGATATGGAGGTGATGATATTAGAGTCATGCTAGTTGAGTAGTTGTGAATTTAAAGAATACTTGTGTTGAAGCTTGTGATTCCCGTAGCATGCACGTATGGTGAACCGTTATGTGATGAAGTCGGAGTATGATTTATTTATTGATTGTCTTACTTATGAGTGGCGGTCGGGGACGAGCGATGGTATTTTCCTACCAATCTATCCCCCTAGGAGCATGCGCATAATACTTTGCTTTGATAACTTGTAGATTTTTGCAATAAGTATATGAGTTCTTTATGACTAATGTTGAGTCCATGGATTATACGCACTCTCACCCTTCCACCTTTGCTAGCCTCTCTAATACCGCGCACCTTTCGCCGGTATCATACACCCACCATATACCTTCCTCAAAACAGCCACCATACCTACCTATTATGGCATTTCCATAGCCATTCCGAGATATATTGCCATGCAAATTTCCACCATTCCGTTTATTATGACACACTCCATCATTGTCATATTGCATATCCCGGTACACCGCCGGAGGCATTCATATATAGTCATATTTTGTTCTAAGTATCGAGTTGTAATTGTTGAGCTGTAAGAAAAATAAAAAGTGTGATGATCATCATTATTAGAGCATTGTCCCAGTGAGTAAAGGATGATGGAGACTATGATTCCCCCACAAGTCGGGATGAGACTCCGGACGAAAAATAAATAAAAGAGGCCAAAGAAGCCTATAAAAAAGTAAAAAAATAAAAAGAAAAGAGGCCATAAAAAAAGAGAAAAGGCCCAAATAAGAGAAAAAATGAGAGAAAAAGAGAGAAGGGACAATGTTACTATCCTTTTACCACACTTGTGCTTCAAAGTAGCACCATGATCTTCATAGTAGAGAGTCTCTCATGTTATCACTTTCATATACTAGTGGGAATCTTTCATTATAGAACTTGGCTTGTATATTCCAATGATGGGCTTCCTCAAATTGCCCTAGGTCTTCATGAGCAAGCAAGTTGGATGCACACCCAATTAGTTTCTTTTTAAGCTTTCATATACTTATAGCTCTAGTGCATCCGTTGCATGGCAATCCCTACTCACTCACATTGATATCTATTGATGGGCATCTCCATAGCCCGTTGATACGCCTAGTTGATGTGAGATTATCTTCCCCTCCTTTTGTCTTCTCCACAACCACCATTCTATTCCACATATAGTGCTATATCCATGGCTCATGCTCATGTATTGCGTGAAGATTGAAAAAGTTTTGAGAATGTCAAAAGTATGAAACAATTGCTTGGCTTGTCATCGGGGTTGTGCATGATTTAAATATTTTGTGTGGTGAAGATACAGCATAGCCAGACTATATGATTTTGTAGGGATAACTTTCCTTGGCCATGTTATTTTGAGAAGACATAATTGCTTTGTTAGTATGCTTGAAGTATTATTATTTTTATGTCAATATAAACTTCTGTCTTGAATCTTTCTAATCTCAATATTCATATCACAATTAAGAAGATTTGCATTGAAATTATGCCAAGTAGCACCCTGCATCAAAAATTCTCTTTTTATCATTTACCTACTCGAGGACGAGCAGCAATTAAGCTTGGGGATGCCTGATACGTCTCCAACGTATCTATAATTTTTGATTGCTCCATGCTATATTATCTACTGTTTTGGACTATATTGGGCTTTATTTTCCACTTTTATATTATTTTTGGGACTAACCTATTAACCGGAGGCCCAGCCCAGAATTGTTGTTTTTGCCTATTTCAGTGTTTCGAAGAAACAGAATATCAAACGGAGTCCAAACGGAATGAAACCTTCGGGAACGTGATTTTCTCACCGAACTTGATCCAGGAGACTTGGACCCTACGCCAAGGCATCAGAGAGGCAGTCACGAGGGTGGGGGCGCCCCCCCTAGGGCGCGCCCCCTGCCTCGTGGGCCCCTCGGAGCTCCACCGACGTACTTCTTCCTCCTATATATACCTACGTACCCCCGAACGAACAGAACATGAGCCAAAAACCTAATTCCACCGCCGCAACTTTCTGTATCCACGAGATCCCATCTTGGGGCCTGTTCCGGAGCTCCGCCGGAGAGGGCCGTCATCATGGAGGGCTTCTACATCATCATAGCCTCTCCGTTGAAGTGTGAGTAGTTTACCTCAGACCTTTGGGTCCATAGCTAGTAGCTAGATGGCTTCTTCTCTCTTTTTGGATCTCAATACAAAGTTCTCCCCCTCTCTTGTGGAGATCTATTTGATGTAATCTTCTTTTTGCGGTGTGTTTGTTGAGATCGATGAATTGTGGGTTTATGATCAAGTCTATCTATGAATAATATTTGAATCTTCTCTGAATTCTTTTATGTATGATTAGTTATCTTTGCAAGTCTCTTCGAATTATCCATTTGGTTTGGCCAACTAGATTGGTAGTTCTTTCCATGGGAGAAGTGCTTAGCTTTGGGTTCGATCTTGCGGTGTCCTTTCCCAGTGACAGAAGGGGCAGCAAGGCACGTATTGCATCGTTGCCATCGAGGATAACAAGATGGGGTTTATTTCATATTGCATGAATTTATCTCTCTACATCATGTCATCTTGCTTAAAGCGTTACTCTGTTTTTAACTTAACACTCTAGATGCATGCTGGATAGCGGTCGATGAGTGGAGTAATAGTAGTAGATGCAGAATCGTTTCGGTCTACTTGTCATGGGCGTGATGCCTATATACATGATCATGCCTAGATATTCTCATAACTATGCTCAATTCTGTCAATTGCTCAACAGTAATTTGTTCACCCACCGTAGAATACTTATGCTCTTGAGAGAAGCCACTAGTGAAACCTATGGCCTCCAGGTCTATTATCATCATATCAATCTCCATCACTTTAATCTTGCTTTGCTTTTTTACTTTGCTTTTTTACTTTGCTTTTTACCTTTTTACTTTGCATCTCTATACCAAAAATACCAAAAATATTATATCTATCAGATCTCACTCTCGTAAGTGACCATGAAGGGATTGACAACCCCTAATCGCGTTGGTTGCGAGTAGCTATCGTTTTGTGCAGGTACGAGGGACTTGAGCGTGGCCTCCTACTGGATTGACACCTTGGTTCTCAAAAACTGAGGGAAATACTTACGCTACTCTGCTGCATCATCCTTTCCTCTTCGGGGAAATCCAACGCAAGCTCAAGAGGTAGCAAGAAGAATTTGTACAATAACTGCATGCATAATAAAAAAATAGTTAGATTTTGTAAGGCCTAAGTGGTGCATGCAGAAATCAAGACTGATGGTAGCAAACGAGTGGATAGATCCAAAACTAATGATAGCAGGTGGATTATAGCTTCAGTTTTAAAAAGATAGAGACTGGATCATCTACTGTTTGTTGCCCACCCAACATGAACCACATAGAAGACCCTAGATGAACCAAATAGTAGACAGATACTATTCGTTGCTGCCTCGATATGAGACCCACGGGCATTTTAAAACTCAAGTTTGAACAATAAAGTAGAAGGTAATAATAACCGATGTATAACATAAGCAAACACAAAAGACTGCGACCTCTCTTTCGGAACTGTGTAATCCTCAGGTTCATCTGCTCAGTCGATGATGGTAATGCAGTTGGCGTGGCTGCTGGCAACGGGGAAGATGATCTGAGGCGGCGAAAGAAAGTCTGCAGGGGGAATCTCTGCTGTAGTGAACGCTTCTGTCGATGGTGCACCTCAGGTGGGGTGGATGATGGCACGGTAGGAGCAGGACATAACACACAGAGTTTTCTTTGACGCCTATCTGAAAATGAAGTAAATCTATAAGGGCTCCTTAGAATTGCAGGATTCTATAAACACAGGGACAGGAAAACACAGGAGTAGGATAGGAATGCACGTGCAAAACAGAGCATTTGGAAACATAGGATTTCTATCAACCTGGGTGTTTGGTTCACATGAATTGGAAGAACACAGGAATGGAGAAGCATGGTCAAATTAAAGTCAAACCATGTGAAAATGAAAAAAAATAAGAATCTTATTATGCCAGTAATGCAATTAGTCATGTTCTTCATGCATATTAATTTGAAAAGGATGTCCAAGTGGATATTAAAATTCCTACGTTTTTTCTTTGAAAGAGACACCAAAGGAAAAAATCCTCCAGTTTTGCTTTGCTCCACTCCTTCTAACCAAATGCAGGAATAGTAGTACCATTGTAGTTCCATAGCAAAGGATCCCTGAGGGATTGACATAAATGCAGAGTAACAAAGTGATGCAACAAGTGTACAACCTCTTTGGCATTGCCTTGTCGACCTCAGCATCATTGGGTTGGACGTGGAGGATGGTGATGCTGGTGTGACTGTCGGAGGCGGGGAAGAAGATCTGAGGCCTCTGGAAATGGCATCGAGGATACTGCTCCGCTGTGATGGACGGTTCCGTCGTTGGAGCAGCTTCGATGAGGTGTACGGCGGCGAGGCTGAAGCAGGACAAGACATACAACGTTAATCTGAAGTGGGACTCTAATATCATCTGCAATAGATGATGTAAAATACATCACCAAAAAGTGCTAGATGTAAAACGCATCAGCCGTGCCACGGCCACTCTGATAGATGCTATAAATTCTGTTCACTCTGAACTTAACTGAAAAAACTAAACTTTACAGTCGAAACTTATTGAACTAGTAGCAGAGCATTGCAATAGATGTTTAGGGCATTCGAGCACTAGTAGCAGACAAGAAGTGATCTAAATAAGCAGACGCTCTAATAGGGAATGCACTAGCAGAGAGAAAGTCATGCAGTAGGACAGCGAGCGAGTGCTAAAGCAGCAACTCATGTAGCTACCGGAGGTCGTGCAGCAGCAGCAGTGCGAGCGAGAGCAAGAGCAGAGCAGCAGCACGGAGCAAGAGCAGAGCAGCAGCGCGACCGACAACAATAGCAGAGAACAGCAGCAGCACAAACAAAAGCAAGAGCAGTGCAGCAGCGCGACCGACAGCAAGAAAAGAGCCACGACGCGAGCGAGAGCCGGAGCAGCTGCAGCTAGTGCCGGTGTGGAAGTCGCCGTCGAGGAAGCAATGACATGGGGGAGAGACGTCGTGGATGAAGTGGCCGGCGACGGCGCCGTCGATGGAGACCCAGCATGGCTGCTCCGTATCGAGCACCGACAGCCCCGTGAGATCAAATAAAAGAATGCAGCAATGAGTGCAGAATCTCCATGGTGGCGCCGAGTGGGCCTCAGCTTCATCAGAGGAATTGGTGTGGGTGCTGCGGTTCTGGTGGGGCAGGTCAAGACGACGCTGTGAGGATGGAGGTGGCATGATAGATGAGGCGAACATCGGGGCAGCTCCTTGGAGGTGGAGGATGGGGCGGCTGATCCGGTGGGATGACGAGATCGACAATGGATCCTCATCCGGTGCAGTCAATGAGGAACGGCGAGATGTTGCGGTGGACGATGTCATCGGGGAAGAGTCTCCAGCTGTGCGGCGGTCGGGAGGCCGACGGAGGAGCATGGGGTTTTGCGGGTTTTGGCGGCCTCGGTGTACGAATGGGGCAAAGGGGAAGGTAGGGGAAGGTAGGGGGAGCCATGTCTTAGGTACGCGCTTGTCTGAAATGTAGGGTAAGTTACCAGCGTACCCCCACCGATTTGACACCGCGACATCGAGCCGGCATTTTCGGCTGAGGGGTAGAAGGGGGATTTCGCGTGTCTGGGCCGCGGGACCGATTTTGGATGAGGAGGGAGTTTTCGCGCGGGTCAAAATTTCAGGATAACAAGGTGTGGAGCGGGTTGAAGAGGCGGGAGTTTCAACGCAGATGAGACAAAAGATATTCGAGCTTGAAAAATTCAGGATAACAAGGCGCGGATTCCTTGTTCGTCAGAACAAACTTAACGTGTACAAAAAAACAATTCATACAAGACACCCGAGAGTCATGTCCCCTTTTACTATATTGCTATAGATGTCACTGAAAAAACTACAAGAAAAATGTAAAATAAAATCAGGAGAACAAGATTACCCTGTACAGTACCAAATCGATTCGCACTTCCCTTAACAACAACAAAAAACAAATCAATTCCCACCAAAAGAAAGAGTCGTGTTCCTTTTTATATTATTACAAATGCCAGGATCTCAAATTTCAATTTTTGAATCCACGTTATGTTGAATTCGATTATATCGTTAGGCGACCTTGCGATTTATAATGGATGTAGTCCTACATTTGATCTTCCATCATATATGAACATTTTACTCCACCCTATGAACATATATATTGTCGTCTACCATATGGACTAAATTTGTATCAATTTTCCTTATTTGAATAAGATTGTTGTCAAGTTATACAATAATTTAAATATTATCTTGATAACAAAAAACATGCATACAACAGTAATCATATTTTACTATGAACTACATGTACCATACGATCTCCAATTCAAATATTTATATCCATTTTATGTTGAATTCAAATCAGAGTACATTGGTCTAGATAGAGAGATGTTCAGGATAATCTAAACCCTGTTTTCATATGTATATTTTTTGGCTGAATTGGGACAAGTTTTGGTATAAGCTTCTTGCAAAACTGGAGATTCTCTCAACAAGCCTTGTGGTTCCGAGAGGGAACGTGTCACCTTTGTGTGCGAAACAATATACGCTGCCTCCCCCCTAATTTTATTTACAGAGGCAACATAGAACTATATGAGTGCCCTGATAAATTTTGGAATTATTCCGGGTTCGTTTGGCCTTTTTTATACATTAAATGATTTTTGACATTAATGTGCATAATCCAAATTTGAACTACAAGCACATGCTCAGGTGCACCAAAGTTGGTTGAAAAATCAGATGTGTGTCCTCGGGTGGATTTCTAGGTCCCATGCAAGAAATGGAAATCAAATTCAAACATCTTGGCGTTGTGACTCAGCCAAGAACATCGAGAAACTTAGTTTTAAAATTCATGTAAATTCAAAACTCGCCTGGAAAACATGAAACTTGGCATGGTGTCATGTCATTGAAATAACATGATATGGTAAAAAATTGGGCCTATTTAGAACAAGTTTTGGTATAAGCTTCTTGCAAACCGGAGCTTCTCTCAAGATGGCTCGTGGTTCTAAGAGGGAACGTGTCACCTTTGAGTGTGAAACGATATACACTGCCCCCCTTGAGTTTCTTTACAGAGGCAATATAGAACTACATGAGTGCCCTGTTAAATCTATCTATCTATTATATAATTAAAACAAGAGTAAAACAAGCCGTCACGTTTGTCCACATATGCTAATCCTTTTTACGCCATTTGATTAGAATAACAACGGCTGAGATTTAAAGTTTCTATGTAACATGTAAAAATATATGTACCAGCAGTATTGAACCTTTATGTTGCCACGTTAGATGCATATAGAACCATAACACTAGGGCGCACGGGAAGAACTACATGGACAAATATTGTTTAAAAAAACTTGGACACATATTGTTTGAGTCCAATACAATCATGTACGAACTGATGCATGTCCGAATTGGAAAGCAAAAAAGGGAAAATACAAAACAAAGTGCTTACACATATGTAGGAGCAATACAAACTCTAGGAGCCACACGTTTGCATGCTTCGAATACATGGACAATATGGGCTAGGCAATTGGCAAAAAAAACAATTGTGTGTCCGATAAAGGATCAAAGCTGGTCTCTTCTCTCACATGATCCATCTCTTCTTGCCTGAAGAAGGTTCCACGTCCCTTGCCACAGACGTTTTATAAAGAAGATCAATTGCTATGGTTTCCAAATTCCTGGCGCTATAGCCGTCACTTCTGATCCTTCCTTCTGTGTCATCGGCGAGGCACCCGCCGAAGCGCTTGAGCAGCCTAGGAGAAGAGTAGGGCATGTTCAAATCAGCAGCATGAGGGATAAGGCGGCCATGACTAAGGTGACATATTGAGGTGCAGGACGCAGCGATAGGGAGGCAGATATTGCTTCCTCGGCCTTTGTCCACTTCTTCGCCTTGCACATGCATACCCACCCACACCATTGCATCCAAGCTAGGATGAATGTAACCACGGTCCAGCGGCAAAAACTTAGGTCTGAGACACATCCGCCTACAAGCCACCATAGCTGACGGCTATGTGATGCTCTAGCTCCGACTCTTCTTTGGATCATCAGTTCCCAGGTTTGTTCATCTTCTACGTACCTCAATTTTGTGGCTTCTGGAACATACAGATATGCATAGTTGAGATGTTAGATTCTCCATGAATGTGGTTAGAGCCTTAGACTAATGATGTGACGCAAGACCATTGCATAGCTACCTCTACCCTAGTCGGATTTATACACCAAGGTTAATCTTATTTGCAAAGCTATAAAAAATTATCTACATTATCTTTACAACAAAAATGCTTAACTGTGTATTAGTTACATATTCATCATAGCAAAAATGTGTCATTGATTATGCACATTACATAGGTGAATTAATCTCCAAATTTGGATGCCAATGGATTATTCACCCAAATGAAGCATGTGGAATCAAGAATAACCAAAAAAATCACAAACTCGATTATGTCCCATAATATAAGATGTTTTTGGCATTGTGTACTGCCAGAAAACATCATATATTATCGAACAGAGGGAGCATAATGGAACCATATCTGGATTATTTATGTCTCTTAACTTCCTTGCGTTGCTATTGGGTGATTTTTTGAAGGATTTTTCTTTCACAACAATAACTATAATAGATTTGTTACAACAAAATATTGAAATGATCATTTTGTGATTGTCGCAAACTCACTACAAAGAAAATTGACAAGAACTTTCATATATATATAATCTGTAGTGACAATTGTGGTATATATCTATAAATTCTAACACTTGGTAAGCATATTCTACTAATTTCAACAAGAACTTCCATATTATACTTACTCTGGTCCTTCCTTCCCTGTCGTCGCAAGGCACCCGCTGAAGCGCTCTAGCAGCCTAGGAGAAGAAGAGTAGGGCAGGTTCAAATCAGCAGCATGAGGGATAAGGCAGCCATGACTAAGGTGACATATTGAGGAGCAGGACGCGGCGATAGGGAGGCAGAGATTTGCTTCTTCGACCTTCATCCACTTCTTCGCCCTGCACATGCATATCTTCCCACACCATTTCCTCCAAGCTAGGATGAATGTAACCACGGTCCAGTGGCAACAAGTTAGGTCTGAGACACATCCGCTCACAAGCCACCATAGCTGACAGCTATGTGATGCTCGAGCTCCAACACTTCATTGGATCATCAGTTCTCAGGTTTGTTCATCTTCTACATACCTCAATTTCGTGGCTTCTGGAACAAACAGATATGCGTAGTTGAGATGTTAGATTCTCCATGAATGTGGTTAGAGCCTTAGACTAATGATGTGACACATGAACATTGCATAGCTACCTCTACTCTGATTGTATTTATACACCAATGTTAATCCTATCTGCAATGCTATAAAAAATTATTTACATTATCTTTACAACAATAATGCCTGATTGTGTATTTACGGAATTGTATCTATTATATAATTAAAACAAGAGTAAAACAAGCCGTCACGTTTGTCCACATATGCTAATCCTTTTTACGCCATTTGATTAGAATAACAATGGCTGAGATTTAAAGTTTCTATATAACATGTAAAAATATATGTACCAGCAGTATTGAACCTTTATGTTGCCACGTTAGATGCATATAGAACCATAACACTAGGGCGCACGGGAAGAACTACATGGACACATATTGTTTAAAAAACTTGGACACGTATTGTTTGAGTCCAATACAATCACGTACGAACTGATGCATGTCCGAATTGGAAAGCAAAAAAGGGAAAATAAAAAACAAAGCACTTACACATATGCAGGAGCAATACAAACTCCAGGACCCACACATTTGCATGCTTCGAATACATGGACAATATGGACTAGGCAATTGGCAAAAAAACAATTGTCTGTCCGATAAAGGATCAAAGCTGGTCTCTTCTTCCATCTCTTCTTGCCTGAAGCAGGTTCCACGTCCCTTGCCACATACGTTTTATAAAGAATATCAATTGCTATGGTTTCCAAATTCCTGGCGCTATAGCCGTCACTTCTGATCCTTCCTTCTGTCTCGTCGGCGAGGCACCCGCCGAAGCGCTTGAGCAGCCTAGGAGAAGAGTAGGGCATGTTCAAATCAGCAGGACGCAGTGGTAGGGAGGCAGAGATTGCTTCGTCGGCCTTTGTCCACTTCTTCGCCTTGCACATGCATACCCACCCACACCGTTGCCTCCAAGCTAGGATGAATGTAACCACGGTCCAGCGACAAAAACTTAGGTTTGAGACACATCCGCCTACAAGCCACCATAGCTGATGGCTATGTGATGCTCGAGCTCCGACTCTTCTTTGGATCATCAGTTCTCGGGTTTGTTCATCTTCTACGTACCTCAATTTCGTGGCTTCTGGACCAAACAGATATGCGTAGTTGACATGTTAGATTCTCCATGAATGTGCTTAGAGCCTTAGACTAATGATGTGACGCAAGACCATTGCATAGCTACCTCTACTCTGATCGGATTTATACACCAAGGTTAATCTTATTTGCAAAGCTATAAAATATTATCTATATTATCTTTAAAACAAAAATGCTTAACTGTGTATTTATGGAATTGTACAAAATTTAGTTACATATTCATCATAGCAAAAATGTGTCATTTATTATGCACATTACATAGGTGAATTAATCTCCAAATTTGGATGCCAATGGATTATTCACCCAAATGAAGCATGTGGAATCAAGAAAAACCAAAAAAAATCACAAACTCGCTTCTGTCCCATAATATAAGATGTTTTTGGCATTGTGTACTGCCAGAAAACATCATATATTATCGAACAAAGGGAGCATAATGGAACCATATCTAGATTATTTATGTCTCTTAACTTCCTTGGGTTGCTACTGGGTGATTTTTTAAGGATTTTTCTTTCACAACAATAACTATAATTGATTTGTTACAACAAAATATTCAAATGATCATTTTGTGATTGTCGCAAACTAACTACAAAGAAAATTGACAAGAACTTTCATATTATATTTAATCTATAGTGACAATTGTGGTATATATCAATAAATTCTAACACCTGGTAAGCATATTCTACTAATTTGAACAAGAACTACCATATTATACTTACTCTGGTCCTTCCTTCCTTGTCGTCGGCAAGGCACCCGCTGAAGCGCTCGAGCAGCCTAGGAGAAGAAGAGTAGGGCAGGTTCAAATAAGCAGCATGAGGGATAAGGCGGCCATGACTAAGGTGACATATTGAGGAGCAGGACGCAGCGATAGGGAGGCAGAGATTTGCTTCTTCGACCTTCGTCCACTTCTTCGCCCTGCACATGCATATCTTCCCACACCATTTCCTCCAAGCTAGGATGAATGTAACCACGGTCCAGTGGCAACAATTTAGGTCTGAGACACATCCGCCCACAAGCCACCATAGCTGACAGCTATGTGATGCTCGAGCTCCGACACTTCATTGGATCATCAGTTCTCAGGTTTGTTCATCTTCTACATACCTCAATTTCGTGGCTTCTGGAACAAATAGATATGCGTAGTTGAGATGTTAGATTCTCCATGAATGTGGTTAGAGCCTTAGACTAATGACGTGACGCATGACCATTGCATAGCTACCTCTACTCTAATTGTATTTGTACACCAAGGTTAATCCTATTTGCAATGCTATAAAAAATTATTTACATTATCTTTACAAAACAAATGCCTGACTGTGTGTTTATGGAATTGTATCTATTATATAATTAAAACAAGAGTAAAACAAGCCGTCATGTTTGTCCACATATGCTAATCCTTTTTACGCCATTTGATTAGAATAACAACGGCTGAGATTTAAAGTTTCTATGTAACATGTAAAAATATATGTACCAGCAGTATTGAACCTTTATGTTGCCACGTTAGATACATATAGAACCATAACACTAGGGCGCACGGGAAGAACTACATGGACACATATTGTTTAAAAAACTTGTACACGTATGGTTTGAGTCCAATACAATCACGTACGAACTGATGCATGTCCGAATTGGAAAGCAAAAAGGGAAAATAAAAAACAAAGCGCTTACACATATGCAGGAGCAATACAAACTCCAGGAGACACACGTTTGCATGCTTCGAATACATGGACAATATGGACTAGGAAATTGGCAAAAAAACAATTGTCTCTCCGATAAAGGATCAAAGCTGGTCTCTTCTCTCACATGATCCATCTCTTCTTGCCTGAAGCAGGTTCCACGTCCCTTCCCACAGACGTTTTATAAAGAAGATCAATTGCTATGGTTTCCAAATTCCTGGCGCTATAGCCGTCACTTCAGATCCTTCCTTCCGTGTCATCGGCAAGGCACCCGTCGAAGCGCTTCAGCGGCCTAGGAGAAGAGTAGGGCATGTTCAAATCAGCAGCATGAGGGATAAGGCGGCCATGACTAAGGTGACATATTGAGGAGCAGGACGCAGCGATAGGGAGGCATAGATTGCTTCCTCGGCCTTTGTCCACTTCTTCGCCTTGCACATGCATACCCACTCACACCGTTGCCTCCAAGCTAGGATGAATGTAACCACGGTCCAGCGGCAAAAACATAGGTCTGAGACACATCCGCCTACAAGCCACAATAGCTGACGGCTATGTGATGCTCGAGCTCCGACTCTTCTTTGGATCATCAGTTCTCAGGTTTGTTCATCTTCTGCGTACCTCAATTTCGTGGCTTCTGGACCAAACAGATATGCGTAGTTGAGATGTTAGATTCTCCATGAATGTGGTTAGAGCCTTAGACTAGTGATGTGATGCAAGACCATTGCATAGCTACCTCTACTCTGATCGGATTTATACACCAAGGTTAATCTTATTTGCAAAGCTATAAAATATTATCTATATTATCTTTACAACAAAAATGCTTAACTGTGTATTTATGGAATTGTACAAAATTTAGTTACATATTCATCATAGCTAAAATGTGTCATTTATTATGCACATTACATAGGTGAATTAATCTCCAAATTTGGATGCCAATGGATTATTCACCCAAATGAAGCATGTGGAATCAAGAAAAACCAAAAAAAATCACAAACTCGCTTCTGTCCCATAATATAAGATGTTTTTGGCATTGTGTACTGCCAGAAAACATCATATATTATCGAACAGAGGGAGCATAATGGAACCATATCTGGATTATTTATGTCTCTTAACTTCCTTGGGTTGCTACTGGGTGATTTTTTAAGGATTTTTCTTTCACAACAATAACTATAATTGATTTGTTACAACAAAATATTCAAGTGATCATTTTGTGATTGTCGCAAACTAACTACAAAGAAAATTGACAAGAACTTTCATATTATATTTAATCTATAGTGACAATTGTGGTATATATCAATAAATTCTAACACCTGGTAAGCATATTCTACTAATTTGAACAAGAACTACCATATTATACTTACTCTGGTCCTTCCTTCCTTGTCGTCGGCAAGGCACCCGCTGAAGCGCTCGAGCAGCCTAGGAGAAGAAGAGTAGGGCAGGTTCAAATAAGCAGCATGAGGGATAAGGCGGCCATGACTAAGGTGACATATTGAGGAGCAGGACGCAGCGATAGGGAGGCAGAGATTTGCTTCTTCGACCTTCGTCCACTTCTTCGCCCTGCACATGCATATCTTCCCACACCATTTCCTCCAAGCTAGGATGAATGTAACCACGGTCCAGTGGCAACAATTTAGGTCTGAGACACATCCGCCCACAAGCCACCATAGCTGACAGCTATGTGATGCTCGAGCTCCGACACTTCATTGGATCATCAGTTCTCAGGTTTGTTCATCTTCTACATACCTCAATTTCGTGGCTTCTGGAACAAATAGATATGCGTAGTTGAGATGTTAGATTCTCCATGAATGTGGTTAGAGCCTTAGACTAATGACGTGACGCATGACCATTGCATAGCTACCTCTACTCTAATTGTATTTGTACACCAAGGTTAATCCTATTTGCAATGCTATAAAAAATTATTTACATTATCTTTACAAAACAAATGCCTGACTGTGTGTTTATGGAATTGTATCTATTATATAATTAAAACAAGAGTAAAACAAGCCGTCATGTTTGTCCACATATGCTAATCCTTTTTACGCCATTTGATTAGAATAACAACGGCTGAGATTTAAAGTTTCTATGTAACATGTAAAAATATATGTACCAGCAGTATTGAACCTTTATGTTGCCACGTTAGATACATATAGAACCATAACACTAGGGCGCACGGGAAGAACTACATGGACACATATTGTTTAAAAAACTTGTACACGTATGGTTTGAGTCCAATACAATCACGTACGAACTGATGCATGTCCGAATTGGAAAGCAAAAAGGGAAAATAAAAAACAAAGCGCTTACACATATGCAGGAGCAATACAAACTCCAGGAGACACACGTTTGCATGCTTCGAATACATGGACAATATGGACTAGGCAATTGGCAAAAAAACAATTGTCTCTCCGATAAAGGATCAAAGCTGGTCTCTTCTCTCACATGATCCATCTCTTCTTGCCTGAAGCAGGTTCCACGTCCCTTCCCACAGACGTTTTATAAAGAAGATCAATTGCTATGGTTTCCAAATTCCTGGCGCTATAGCCGTCACTTCAGATCCTTCCTTCCGTGTCATCGGCAAGGCACCCGTCGAAGCGCTTCAGCGGCCTAGGAGAAGAGTAGGGCATGTTCAAATCAGCAGCATGAGGGATAAGGCGGCCATGACTAAGGTGACATATTGAGGAGCAGGACGCAGCGATAGGGAGGCATAGATTGCTTCCTCGGCCTTTGTCCACTTCTTCGCCTTGCACATGCATACCCACCCACACCGTTGCCTCCAAGCTAGGATGAATGTAACCACGGTCCAGCGGCAAACACATAGGTCTGAGACACATCCGCCTACAAGCCACAATAGCTGACGGCTATGTGATGCTCGAGCTCCGACTCTTCTTTGGATCATCAGTTCTCAGGTTTGTTCATCTTCTGCGTACCTCAATTTCGTGGGTTCTGGACCAA
Organism: Triticum urartu; assembly: GCF_056163025.1. Lineage (NCBI taxonomy): Eukaryota > Viridiplantae > Streptophyta > Magnoliopsida > Poales > Poaceae > Triticum > Triticum urartu. The sequence continues at coordinate 219,704,253 of NC_141879.1, read as the reverse complement.
ACAGATATGCGTAGTTGAGATGTTAGATTCTCCATGAATGTGGTTAGAGCCTTAGACTAGTGATGTGACGCAAGACCATTGCATAGCTACCTCTACTCTGATCGGATTTATACACCAAGGTTAATCTTATTTGCAAAGCTATAAAATATTATCTATATTATCTTTACAACAAAAATGCTTAACTGTGTATTTATGGAATTGTACAAAATTTAGTTACATATTCATCATAGCAAAAATGTGTCATTTATTATGCACATTACATAGGTGAATTAATCTCCAAATTGGGATGCCAATGGATTATTCACCCAAATGAAGCATGTGGAATCAAGAAAAACCAAAAAAAATCACAAACTCGCTTCTGTCCCATAATATAAGATGTTTTTGGCATTGTGTACTGCCAGAAAACATCATATATTATCGAACAGAGGGAGCATAATGGAACCATATCTGGATTATTTATGTCTCTTAACTTCCTTGGGTTGCTACTGGGTGATTTTTTAAGGATTTTTCTTTCACAACAATAACTATAATTGATTTGTTACAACAAAATATTCAAATGATCATTTTGTGATTGTCGCAAACTAACTACATAGAAAATTGACAAGAACTTTCATATTATATTTAATCTATAGTGACAATTGTGGTATATATCAATAAATTCTAACACCTGGTAAGCATATTCTACTAATTTGAACAAGAACTACCATATTATACTTACTCTGGTCCTTCCTTCCTTGTCATCGGCAAGGCACCCGCTGAAGCGCTCGAGCAGCCTAGGAGAAGAAGAGTAGGGCAGGTTCAAATAAGCAGCATGAGGGATAAGGCGGCCATGACTAAGGTGACATATTGAGGAGCAGGACGCAGCGATAGGGAGGCAGAGATTTGCTTCTTCTACCTTCGTCCTCTTCTTCGCCCTGCACATGCATATCTTCCCACACCATTTCCTCCAAGCTAGGATGAATGTAACCACGGTCCAGTGGCAACAATTTAGGTCTGAGACACATCCGCCCACAAGCCACCATAGCTGACAGCTATGTGATGCTCGAGCTCCGACACTTCATTGGATCATCAGTTCTCAGGTTTGTTCATCTTCTACATACCTCAATTTCGTGGCTTCTGAAACAAACAGATATGCGTAGTTGAGATGTTAGATTCTCCATGAATGTGGTTAGAGCCTTAGACTAATGATGTGACGCATGACCATTGCATAGCTACCTCTACTCTGATTGTATTGATACACAAAGGTTAATCCTATTTGCAATGCTATAAAAAATTATTTACATTATCTTTACAACAAAAATGCCAGACTGTGTGTTTATGGAATTGTATCTATTATATAATTAAAACAAGAGTAAAACAAGCCGTCATGTTTGTCCACATATGCTAATCCTTTTTACGCCATTTGATTAGAATAACAACGGCTGAGATTTAAAGTTTCTATGTAACATGTAAAAATATATGTACCAGCAGTATTGAACCTTTATGTTGCCACGTTAGATGCATATAGAACCATAACACCAGGGCGCACGGGAAGAACTACATGGACACATATTGTTTAAAAAACTTGAACACGTATTGTTTGAGTCCAATACAATCACGTACGAACTGATGCATGTCCGAATTGGAAAGCAAAAAAGGGAAAATAAAAAACAAAGCGCTTACACATATGCAGGAGCAATACAAACTCCAGGAGACACACGTTTGCATGCTTCGAATACATGGACAATATGGACTAGGCAATTGGCAAAAAAACAATTGTCTCTCCGATAAAGGATCAAAGCTGGTCTCTTCTCTCACATGATCCATCTCTTCTTGCCTGAAGCAGGTTCCACGTCCCTTCCCACAGACGTTTTATAAAGAAGATCAATTGCTATGGTTTCCAAATTCCTGGCGCTATAGCCGTCACTTCAGATCCTTCCTTCCGTGTCATCGGCAAGGCACCCGTCGAAGCGCTTCAGCGGCCTAGGAGAAGAGTAGGGCATGTTCAAATCAGCAGCATGAGGGATAAGGCGGCCATGACTAAGGTGACATATTGAGGAGCAAGACGCAGCGATAGGGAGGCAGAGATTGCTTCCTCGGCCTTTGTCCACTTCTTCGCCTTGCACATGCATACCCGCCCACACCATTGCCTCCAAGCTAGGATGAATGTAACCACGGTCCAGCGGCAAAAACTTAGGTCTGAGACACATCCGCCTACAAGCCACCATAGCTGACGGCTATGTGATGCTCGAGCTCCGACTCTTCTTTGGATCATCAGTTCTTAGGTTTGTTCATCTTATGCGTACCTCAATTTCATGGCTTTTGGACCAAACAGATATGCGTAGTTGAGATGTTAGATTCTCCATGAATGTGGTTGGAGCCTTAGACTAATGATGTGACGCAAGACCATTGCATAGCTACCTCTACTCTGATCGGATTTATACGCCAAGGTTAATCTTATTTGCAAAGCTATAAAAAATTATCTACATTATCTTTACAACAAAAATGCTTAACTGTGTATTTATGGAATTGTACAAAATTTAGTTACATATTCATCATAGCAAAAATGTGTCATTGATTATGGACATTACTGTTGGGGAACGTAGTAATTTCAAAAAATTTCCTACGCACACGCAAGATCATGGTGATGCATAGCAACGAGGGGAGAGTGTGATCTACGTACCCTTGGTAGATCGACAACGGAAGCGTTTGGTTGATGTAGTCATACGTCTTCACGGCCTGACCGATCAAGCACCGAAACTACGGCACCTCCGAGTTTTAGCACACGTTCAGCTCGATGATGATCCTCGGACTCCGATCCAGCAAAGTGTCGGGGAAGAGTTCCGTCAGCACGACGGTGTGGTGACGATCTTGATGTATTACTGTCGCAGGGCTTCGCCTAAGCACCGCTACAATATTATCGAGGACTATGGTGGCTGGGGGCGCTGCACACGGCTAAGAATAAGATCACGTGGATCAACTTGTGTATTTCTGGGGTGCCCCTGCCTCCGTATATAAGGGACTAAAGGGGGGGGTGCGGCCGGCCTAGGAGAGGCGCTCCAGGAGAGTCCTACTCCTTCTGGGAGTAGGATTCCCCCCCAATCCTAGTTGGAATAGGATTCGCGGAGGGGGGAAAAGAGAGAGAGGGGCCGGCCCCCTCTCCTTGTCCTATTCGGACCAAGGGAGGGGAGGGGCGCGCGGCCCATGTTGGGCTGCCTCTTCTCTTTTCCACTATGGCCCACTATGGCCCATATAGCTCCCGGGGGGTTCCGGTAACCTCCCGGTACTCCGGTAAAATCCCGATTTCACCCGAAACACTTCCGATATCCAAACATAGGCTTCCAATATATCAATCTTTATGTCTCGACCATTTCGAGACTCCTCGTCATGTCCGTGATCACATCCGGGACTCCGAACAAACTTCGGTACATCAAAAATGCATAAACTCATAATATAACTGTCACCGTAACCTTAAGCGTGCGGACCCTACGGGTTCAAGAACAATGCAGACATGACCGAGACATGTCTCCGGTCAATAACCAATAGCGGGATCTGGATGCCCATATTGGCTCCTACATATTCTACGAAGATCTTTATCGGTCAGACCGCATAACAACATGCGCTGTTCCCTTTGTCATCGGTATGTTACTTGCCCGAGATTCGATCGTCGGTATCTTAATACCTAGTTCAATCTCGTTACCGGCAAGTCTCTTTACTCATTCCGTAATACATAATCTCACAACTAACTCATTAGTTGCAATGCTTGCAAGGCTTATGTGATGTGCATTACCGAGAGGGCCCAGAGATACCTCTCCGACAATCGGAGTGAAAAATCCTAATCTTGAAATACACCAACCCAACATGTACCTTTGGAGACAGCTGTAGAGCTCCTTTATAATCACCCAATTATGTTGTGACATTTGGTAGCACACAAAGTGTTCCTCCGGCAAACGGGAGTTGCATAATCTCATAGTCATAGGAACATGTATAAGTCATGAAGAAAGCAATAGCAACATACTAAACGATCGGGTGCTAAGCTAATGAAATGGGTCATGTCAATCACATCATTCTCCTAATGATGTGATCTCGTTAATCAAATAACAACTCTTTTGTTTATGGTTAGGAAACATAACCATCTTCGGTTAACGAGCTAGTCAAGTAGAGGCATACTAGTGACACTTTGTTTGTCTATGTATTCACACAAGTATTATGTTTCCGGTTAATACAATTCTAGCATGAATAATAAACATTTATCATGATATAAGGAAATAAATAATAACTTTATTATTGCCTCTAGGGCATATTTCTTCAGTCTCCCACTTGCACTAGAGTCAATAATCTAGATCACATCGCCATGTGATTTAACATCAATAGTTCACATCTTTATGTGATTGGTTCACATCTCCATGTGACTAACACCCAAAGGGTTTACTAGATTCAATAATCTAGTTCACATTGCTATGTGATTAAGACCCAAAAAGTGATCATGTTTTGCTTGTGAGTGAATTTTAGTCAATGGGTCTTTCACATACAGATCCGTAAGTATTTTGCGAATTCTATGTCTACAATGCTCTGCACGGAGCTACTCTAGCTAATTGCTCCAACTTTCAATATGTATCTAGATCAAGACTTAGAGTCATCCAGATCTTTCTCAAAACTTGCATCGACGTAACTTTTTACGACAAACCTTTTGTCACCTCCATAATCGAGAAATATTTCCTTATTCCACTAAGGATAATTTTGACCAATGTCCAGTGATCTACTCTTAGATCACTATTGAAATCCCTTGCTTAACACAGTGTAAGGTATACAATAGATCTGGTACACATCATGGCATACTTTATAGAACCTATGGCTGAGGCATAGGGAATGACTTTCATTCTCTTTCTATCTTCTGCCGTGGTCGGGCTTTGAGTCTTACTCAATTTCATACCTTGTAACACAGCCAAGAACTCTTTCTTTGACTGTTCCATTTTGAACTACTTCAAAATATTGTCAAGGTATGTACTCATTGAAAAAACTTATCAAGCGTCTTGATCTATCTCTATAGATTTTGATGCTTAATATGTAAGCAGCTTCACCGAGGTCTTTCTTTGAAAAAACTTGTTTAAAACACTCCTTTATGCTTTGCAGAATAATTCTACATTATTTCCGTTCAACAATATGTCATTCACATATACTTATCAGAAATGCTGTAGTGCTCCCACTCACTTTCTTGTAAATACAAGCTTCACCGCAAGTCTGTATAAAACTATATGCTTTGATCATACTATCAAAGCGTTTATTCCAACTCCGAGAGGCTTGCACCAGTCCATAAATGGATCGCTGGAGCTTGCACACTTTGTTAGCTCCTTTTGGATCGACAAAACCTTCCAGCTGCATCATATACAACTCTTCTTCCAGAAATCCATTCAGGAATGCAGTTTTGACATCCATTTGCTGGATTTCATAAAATGCGGCAATTGCTAACATGATTCAGACAGATTTAAGCATAGATACGAGTGAGAAACTCTCATCGTAGTCAACACCTTGAACTTGTCGAAAACCTTTTGTGACAATTCTAGCTTTGTGGATAGTAACACTACTATCAGCGTTCGTCTTCCTCTTGAAGATCCATTTATTTTCTATGGCTTGCCGATCATCGGGCAAGTCAACCAAAGTCCATACTTTGTTCTCATACATGGATCCCATCTCAGATTTCATGGCCTCAAGCCATTTTGCGGAATCTGGGCTCACCATCGCTTCTTCATAGTTCGCAAGTTCATCATGGTCTAGTAACATGACTTCCAGAACAGGATTACCGTACCACTCTGGTGCGGATCTCACTCTGGTTTACCTACGAGATTCGGTAGTAACTTGATCTGAAGTTACATGATCATCATCATTAGCTTCCTCACTAATTGGTGTAGTAGTCACAGGAACAGATTTCTGTGATGAACTATTTTCCAATAAGGGAGAAGGTACAATTACCTTATCAAGTTTTCTATTTTCCTCCCACTCACTTCTTTCGAGAGAAACTCCTTCTCTAGAAAGGATCCATTCTTAGCAATGAATGTCTTGCCTTCGGATCTATGATAGAAGGTGTACCCAACTGTCTCCTTTGGGTATCCTATGAAGACATATTTCTCCGATTTGAGTTTGAGCTTATCGAGATGAAACTTTTTCACATAAGCATCGCAACTCCAAACTTTAAGAAACGACAGCTTAGGTTTCTTGCCAAACCATAGTTCACACGGTGTCATCTCAATGGATTTAGATGGTGCCCTATTTAACGTGAATGCAGCTGTCTCTAATGCATAACCCCAAAACGATAGTGGTAGATCGGTAAGAGACATCATAGATTGCACTATATCCAACAAAGTACGGTTATGACGTTCGGACACACCATTATGCTATGGTGTTCCAGGTGGCGTGAGTAGTGAAACTATTTCACATTGTTTTAATTGAAGGCCAAACTCGTAACTCAAATATTTTACCTCTGCGATCATATCGTAGAAACTTTTAGTTTCTTGTCACGATGATTTTCCACTTCACTCTGAAATTCTTTGAACTGTTCAAATGTTTCAGACTTATGTTTCATCAAGTAGATATCCCCATATCTGCTCAAATCATCTGTGAAGGTCAGAAAATAATGATACCTGCTGCAAGCCTTAATATTCATCGGACCACATACATCAGTATGTATGATTTCCAACAAATCTGTTGCTTGCTTCATTGTTCTGGAGAGCGGCGTTTTAGTCATCTTGCCCATAAGGCATGGTTCGCAAGCATCAAGTGATTCATAATCAAGTGATTCCAAAATCCCATCAGTATGGAGTTTCTTCATGCGCTTTACACCAATATGACCTAAATAGCAGTGCTACAAATAAGTTGCACTATCATTATTAACTTTGCATCTTTTGGTTTCAATATTATGATTATGTGTATCACTACGATCGAGATCCAACGAACTATTTTCATTGGGTGTGTAACCATATAAGGTTTTATTCATGTAAACAAAACAACAATTTATTCTCTTACTTAAATGAATAACCGTATTACAATAAACATGATCAAATCATATTCATGCTTAACGCAAACACCAAATAACACTTATTCAGGTTCAACACTAATCCCGAAAGTATAGGGAGTGTGCAATGATGATCATATCAATCTTGGAACCACTTTCAACACACATCGTCACTTCACCCTTAACTAGTTTCTGTTTATTCTGCAACTCCCGTTTCGAGTTACTAATCTTAGCAACTGAACTAGTATCAAATACTGAGGGGTTTCTATAAACACTAGTAAAGTACACATCAATAACATGTATATCAAATATACTTATGTTCACTTTGCCATCCTTCTTATCTGCCAATCACTTGGGGTAGTTCCGCTTCCAGTGACCAGTCCCTTTGCAGTAGAAACACTTAGTCTCAGGCTTAGGACCAGACTTGGGCTTCTTCACTTGAGCAGCAACTTGCTTGCTGTTCTTCTTGAAGTTCCCCTTCTTCCCTCTGCCCTTTTCTTGAAACTAGTGGTCTTGTCTATCATCAACACTTGATGTTTTTCTCGATTTATACCTTCGTCAATTTCCGCATTACGAAGAGCTTGGGAATCGTTTCCGTTATCCCTTGCATATCATAGTTCATCATGAAGTTCTACTAACTTGGTGATGGTGACTAGAGAATTTTGTCAATCACTATCTTATCTGGAAGATTAACTCCCACTTGATTCAAGCGATTGTAGTACTTAGACAATCTGGGCACATGCTCACTAGTTGAGTGATTCTCCTCCATCTTTTAGCTATAGAACTTGTTGGAGACTTCATATCTCTCAACTCGGGTATTTGCTTGAAATATTAACTTCAACTCCAGGAACATCTCATATGGTCCATGACGTTCAAAACATCTTTGAAGTCCCGATTCTAAGCCGTTAAGCATGGTGCACTAAACTATCAAGTAGTCATCATATTGAGCTAGCCAAACGTTCATAACGTCTACATCTGCTCTTGCAATAGGTCTGTCACCTAGCGGTGCATCAAGGACATAATTCTTCTGTGCAGCAATGAGGATAAACCTCAGATCACGGATCCAATCCACATCTTTGCTACTAACATCTTTCAACACAATTTTCTCTAGGAACATACCAAATAAACACAGGGAAGCAACAACGCGAGCTATTGATCTACAACATGATTCGCAAAATACTACCAAGACTAAGTTCATGATAAATTTAAGTTCAATTAATCATATTACTTAAGAACTCCCACTTAGACAGACATCCCTCTAATCCTCTAAGTGATCACGTGATCCAAATCAACTAAACCATGTCCGATCATCACGTGAGATGGAGTAGTTTCAATGGTGAACATCACTATGTTGATCATATCTACTATATGATTCACGCTCGACCTTTCGGTCTCCGTGTTCCGAGGCCATATCTGTATATGCTTGGCTCGTCAAGTATAACCTGAGTATTCCGCGTGTGCAACTGTTTTGCACCCGTTGTATTTGAACGTAGAGCCTATCACACCCAATCATCACGTGGTGTCTCAGCACGAAGAACTTCCGCAATGGTGCATACTCAGGGAGAACACTTCTTGATAATTAGTGAGAGATCATCTTATAATGCTACCGTCAATCAAAGCAAGATAAGATGCATAAAAGATAAACATCACATGCAATCAAATATAAGTAATATGATATGGCCATCATCATCTTGTGCTTGTGATCTCCATCTCCGAAGCACCGTCGTGATCACCATCGTCACCGAATCGACACCTTGATCTCCATCGTAGCATCGTTGTCGTCTCGCCAAGCTTGTGCTTCCACGACTATCGCTACCGCTTAGTGATAAAGTAAAGCATTACAGCGCGATTGCATTGCATACAATAAAGCGACAACCATATGGCTCCTGCCAGTTGCCGATAACTCGGTTACAAAACATGATCATCTCATACAATAAAATTTAGCATCATGTCTTGACCATATCACATCACAACATGCCCTGCAAAAACAAGTTAGACGTCCTCTACTTTGTTGTTGCAAGTTTTACGTGGCTGCTACGGGCTTAAGCAAGAACTAATCTTACCTACGCATCAAAACCACAACGATAGTTTGTCAAGTTGGTGCTGTTTTAACCTTCTCAAGGACCGGGCGTAGCCACACTTGGTTCAACTAAAGTTGGAGAAACTGTCACCCGCAAGCCACCTCTGTGCAAAGCACGTCGGGAGAACCGGTCTCGCATAAGCATACGCGTAATGTCGGTCCGGGCCGCTTCATCCAACAATACCGCCGAACCAAAGTATGACATGCTGGTAAGCAGTATGACTTATATCACCCACAACTCACTTGTGTTCTACTCGTGCATGTAACATCAACATATAAAACCTAGGCTCGGATGCCACTGTTGCGGAACGTAGTAATTTCAAAAAATTTCCTACGCACACGCAAGATCATGGTGATGCATAGCAACGAGGGGAGAGTGTGATCTACGTACCCTTGGTAGATCGACAACGGAAGCGTTTGGTTGATGTAGTCGTACGTCTTCACGGCCTGACCGATCAAGCACCGAAACTACGGCACCTCCGAGTTTTAGCACACGTTCAGCTCGATGACGATCCCCGGACTCCGATCCAGCAAAGTGTCGGGGAAGAGTTCCGTCAGCACGATGGCGTGGTGACGATCTTGATGTATTACTGTCGCAGGGCTTCGCCTAAGCACCGCTACAATATTATCGAGGACTATGGTGGCTGGGGGCGCCGCACACGGCTAAGAATAAGATCACGTGGATCAAATTGTGTATTTCTGGGGTGCCCCTGCCTCCGTATATAAAGGACTAAAGGGGGGGTGCGGCCGGCCTAGGAGAGGCGCTCTAGGAGAGTCCTACTCCTTCTGGGAGTAGGATTCCCCCCCCCCCCCCAATCCTAGTTGGAATAGGATTCGCGGAGGGGGGAAAAGAGAGAGAGGGGCCGGCCCCCTCTCCTTGTCCTATTCGGACCAAGGGAGGGGAGGGGCGCGCGGCCCATGTTGGGCTGCCTCTTCTCTTTTCCACTATGGCCCACTATGGCCCATATAGCTCCCGGGGGGTTCCGGTAACCTCTCGGTACTCCGGTAAAATCCCGATTTCACCCGGAACACTTCCGATATCCAAACATAGGCTTCCAATATATCAATCTTTATGTCTCGACCATTTCGAGACTCCTCGTCATGTCCGTGATCACATCCGGGACTCCGAACAAACTTCGGTACATCAAAAATGCATAAACTCATAATATAACTGTCATCGTAACCTTAAGCGTGCGGACCCTACGGGTTCGAGAACAATGCAGACATGACCGAGACATGTCTCCGGTCAATAACCAATAGCGGGACCTGGATGCCCGTATTGGCTCCTACATATTCTACGAAGATCTTTATCGGTCAGACCGCATAACAACATACCTAGTTCCCTTTGTCATCGGTATGTTACTTGCCCGAGATTCGATCGTCGGTATCTTAATACCTAGTTCAATCTCGTTACCGGCAAGTCTCTTTACTCGTTCCGTAATACATCATCTCACAACTAACTCATTAGTTGCAATGCTTGCAAGGCTTATGTGATGTGCATTACCGAGAGGGCCCAGAGATACCTCTCCGACAATCGGAGTGAAAAATCCTAATCTTGAAATACACCAACCCAACATGTACCTTTGGAGACAGCTGTAGAGCTCCTTTATAATCACCCAATTATGTTGTGACATTTGGTAGCACACAAAGTGTTCCTCCGGCAAACGGGAGTTGCATAATCTCATAGTCATAGGAACATGTATAAGTCATGAAGAAAGCAATAGCAACATACTAAACGATCGGGTGCTAAGCTAATGAAATGGGTCATGTCAATCACATCATTCTCCTAATGATGTGATCTCGTTAATCAAATAACAACTCTTTTGTTTATGGTTAGGAAACATAACCATCTTCGGTTAACGAGCTAGTCAAGTAGAGGCATACTAGTGACACTTTGTTTGTCTATGTATTCACACAAGTATTATGTTTCCGGTTAATACAATTCTAGCATGAATAATAAACATTTATCATGATATAAGGAAATAAATAATAACTTTATTATTGCCTCTAGGGCATATTTCCTTCAATTACATAGGTGAATTAATCTCCAAATTTGGATGCCAATGGATTATTCACCCAAATGAAGCATGTGGAATCAAGAATAACCAAACAAATCACAAACTCGCTTCTGTCCCATAATATAAGATGTTTTTGGCATTGTGTACTGCTAGAAAACATCATATATTATCGGACAGAGGAAGCATTGTGTACTCGCTTCTGGATTATTTATGTCTCTTAACTTCCTTGGGTTGCTATTGGGTGATTTTTTAAGGATTTTTCTTTCACAACAATAACTATAATAGATTTGTTACAACAAAATATTCAAATGATCATTTTGTGATTGTCGCAAACTAACTACAAAGAAAATTGACAAGAACTTTCATATTATATTTAATCTGTAGTGACAATTGTGGTATATATCTATAAATTCTAACACCTGGTAAGCATATTCTACTAATTTGAACAAGAACTTCCATATTATACTTACTCTGGTCCTTCCTTCCCTATCGTCGGCAAGGCACCTGCTGAAGCGCTCGAGCAGCCTAGGAGAAGAAGAGTAGGGCAGGTTCAAATCAGCAGCATGAGGGATAAGGCGGCCATGACTAAGGTGACATATTGAGGAGCAGGACGCGGCGATAGGGAGGCATAGATTTGCTTCTTCGACCTTCGTCCACTTCTTCGCCCTGCACATGCATATCTTCCCACACCATTTCCTCCAAGCTAGGATGAATGTAACCACGGTCCAGCGGCAACAAGTTAGGTCTGAGACACATCCGCCCACAAGCCACCATAGCTGACAGCTATGTGATGTTCGAGCTCCGACACTTCATTGGATCACCAATTCTCAGGTTTGTTCATCTTCTACATACCTCAATTTCGTGGCTTCTGGAACAAACAAATATGCGTAGTTGAGATGTTAGATTCTCCATGAATGTGGTTAGAGCCTTAGATTAATGATGTGACGCATGACCATTGCATAGCTACCTCTACTCTGATTGTATTTATACACCAAGGTTAATCCTATTTGCAATGCTATAAAAAATTATTTACATTATCTTTACAACAAAAATGCATGACTGTGTATTTATGGAATTGTACAGAATTTATTTACATATTCACCATAGCAAAAATGTGCCATTGATTATGCACATTACATAGGTGAATTTCTCCAAATTTGGTTATCATTAAATAGTAAGGCAAACTATATGTATTTACAAATATATTGTAAGAGTACTTGAGAACGACCAGGATAGGAAGGATACTTATTAGTAGATTGTAAGGGTGCGAATATTAAACTATGAAAAAGAAGCTGATAGTATAATTTTCTGGAAGACATGCACTTTTGTCAGTTTATTGTTGTGACTAATATATAAAACCTCTATATATCATACAACAATTTCAATTTAACAAAACCATGACTAGATCTTTGGTACCATAAGACACCTAAAACACATGTAAAATTTCAACTATTGTCTGTCGGCTAACACATATATACCCTATTACAATTAACAAATTAATTCCATCTTGCTCGAACATGGTAAACAAATTGAAAACTTCACGGTGATTTGAAGGAACTATAAGACTTAATCCGCATTAGAAAGGATGCTTATTGTCGGTGTCAAAGCCGGCGGATCCCTGAACTGTGCGTCTAGGTCGGATGGTAACAAGTGGCAGGGGACACGATGTTTTACCCAGGTTCGGGCCCTCTTGATGGAGGTAAAACTCTACGTCCTGCTTGATTAATATTGATGACATGGGTAGTACAAGAGTAGATCTACCACGAGATCAGAGAGGCTAAACCCTAGAAGCTAGCCTATGGTATGATTGTTGTTCGTCCTATGGACTAAAACTCTCTGGTTTATATAGACACCGAAGAGGGCTAGGGTTACACAGAGTCGGTTACAATGGTAGGATATCTACATATCCGTATCGCCAAGCTTGCCTTCCACGCCAAGGAAAGTCCCTTCTGGACACGGGACGAAGTCTTCAATCTTGTGAGTCCAGGGGTCTGACCGACGGTATAGTCCGGCCATCCGGACACCCCCTAATCCAGGACTCCCTCAGTAGCCCCTAAACCAGGCTTCAATGACGACGAGTCCGGCGCGCAGATTGTCTTCAGCATTGCAAGGCGGGTTCCTCCTCCAAGTACTTCATAGAAGATTTTGAACACAAAGGTAGTGTCCGGCTCTGCAAAATAAGTTTCCACATATTGCCATAGAGAGAATAATATTTACACAAATCTAATCTGGTGACGTATTCCATAGCATCACATCACACCACGGCCAAGTCTTTATTCGAATCGTTTTATTATCCCACCTTAGCGCGTTTTGCAAAGCGGTTTCCTTGGCATGTCTTGTTAAAGCAGAGATCGTGTCCCCTTATTCCGGGATTCTCATCAACACGGGCGTGGGTAACCCAACTGTACCCGTTGGTATTATTTCTCGATCAAAGGCGAGTCCCAAACAGTCACGGGGAAGGCCCTTGGTATTCAACCTCTTATAAAGAGACCAAGGCCTTACTCCTTTCTTTCAATCTCAAACGAGTTCGCCCTTCACCTCGAGTTCCAACACCCAGGGCTCCAGATTTCAGGCGCTTCGGACCTTCGACAATGTCCGGTTTCGACCTTCGAGGCCGATGGATGCCTTCCTCCGTCACGGAGGAGGACGTGCTGAAGTTGAGAGAGGTAAGGCTCTTGACCGACGAAATCTCGCATAGGCTGCCTGCTCAAGGGCAGGTCATTCCCACTCCCAAGCCCGGTGAGAGTGTGGTGTTCATGTCTCACTTCCTTCGGGGGCTAGGCTTCCCGACGGATCCCTTCGTGAGGGGGCTCATGTATTATTATGGGCTGGAATTTCACGACTTAGCCCCGGAGTCCATCCTCCATATTTCCTGATTCATCGTCGTGTGTGAAGCCTTCCTCTGTATCACTCCTCACTGCGGACTATGGCTCAAGACCTTCAAAGTAGAGCCGAAGATGATCGAGGGATGGCATGCGGAGTGCAGAGGTGCTTTTATAAGCAAGAATGCTGGTACTCCATGGCCCGAGGGCTCTTTTCAAGAGGAGTCCAGCTTATGGCAGCGAGAGTGGTTTTATGTTACCGCTCCCAGGGCTCCTAAGTGGGTGGCGTCACCTGCCTTTTGCTCGGGTCCCCCGCCACGAATGGCGTCATGGGTCAATACGGGGCTGGACTGGGGGCCGACAAAGGACGTCCCCCTGTTGCAGGGCCACATCCGAGATCTCCTAGAAAGAGACATCAGTCTGGTGATGGTGACGCAGGTTATGTTAATTCGCCGAGTTCTACCCTTCAAACGTCGCCCCCTCCGCCTGTGGGAGTTCAACCCGGAGGGACCATGAGTTCTCCAACATTTTCTTGGCATGACGCCCGTGGAGATGTACAAATTGTTCTTCGGACCACAAGTAGTGTGTCCGGATTCTACGGAGGACGCAGGTCTGAGCTGCAATCGCCCGGATACTCAAGTAAGTAGCCTTGTGCCCGAACTCGCTATCCGTATATTTATCATAAAATTGCCCCTAAAAGAGCTGTCCTTTAAACAGGAGTGGATAGCGAAAGCAAAGCTAATCAGGTGTCCGGCCCCCCTCCCCGAGACCACGCCGGGTCCCGTGCTAGTCAGGATGTTGGAGGTTGTGCCTTCAAAGGGAAGCGGGGGAGGGGACAAGGGAGCTACAGCCTCCTCAAAGGAGGTTGTCCGGAAGGGAGGAATCGAAAATTCCTCTCCTCAGGGGAAGAAGAGGACCGCCTCTGAAGACCCGAAGACCATGGCCTTAAAGCGGGGGAAGAAACCTTCGCCAGAGGGTCCTGTGCTGGGGGATACTTCGGCCGAATTATGCCCTCAAGGGGATCAGCCCTCCACCGAGCCATAAGTAGAGAGGAGTTTTCATTTTAAATATCTGAGAAAAGTAATCGAAAATTTACCTTGTAGCTCGGACCTTAGCCCTTCTCAGCAGAGCTCGTCTTCGAGGGATCTTCTTACGGAGATGATGGAGAGCAGAACGCCTCCCCCTGCCGTACCGCCTTGCGAGGCGGGCGACCCTGAGGTATCGTCGCGGAGGGTTTCTCCGAATCCGGTGGGGCTGGAAGGTAGTCATATGGCCCCCCAAAGCCCTCCGCGTCCGGCCTTCGAAACGGGCCATCAGACGAGTCCGGCGCCGTCTGATGCACGGTCGGAGGAGCTGAAGGATCTGCTAGGGCGAGCATCTATCTCAGAGGAGCACCGTGCATTGATGGGTACGGTGATTGAGAGGATTTCATCCGCGAAGAGCGGATTGCTCGAGGCCGTCAGGAGTTTACTGACAGGTTTTGAGGTACGCAAAATAATATACCCTTTTTGGACAGTTGCGCATAAATAAGATGCGCCCTGTGAAGATAGTAGCCCCTGAGACTCTGTGTGTTGTCAAAAGTGACGGCGCATAGAGGATCATAATCACAGGTCTAATATGCCGCCTTTATACGTAGGTGGCGAAGTGTCCGGTGGCCAGCCGAACTGATGGATTTGCCGAGCTAAAGCGGCAACTTGACGTGGCAGATACCGACATTGCGCTTGTTAACAAGTGGCTTGACGAGGCACAAGGTATGTAATTCCTTCAGCGGCGCCTGGTAAGAGGAGCTTTATGCCAGTATCTTACAATGTGTGCACTTGATGCAGATGGTGCTGCTGCCATGGAGAATCTTCGGGCGGAACTTGCCCGAGCCAAGGAGCAAGCCAGGAAAAGTGATGCGGCTGCCGGAAAGGCAATTGAAGAGCTGAAAGCCGGACAGGCTGCTCATTGCCAAAGCAAGAAGGAAATGCCCGAGATGGCCGTGAAGCTGAAGAACGCTGCTGACCGTTGCAAGCTTCTTGAAAAAGAAGATCGAGCGGAACAGACGGACCTGAAGAAGGCCGTTGCCGATGCCAAGGATGCTCGCTCTGCGATGAGAGCTGTGAAGGAGGAGCTGCGTCAGGCCGGAGAAATCATGGTTGGAAAGCCCTTTATGCTGCGGAGGAAGTTCTGTGATCCTAAACATGCTCTGTTAGACCAGATGTGGAGTACGGCGGACACCTATCTAGATTTAGCAGCGAGTGCCGCAGATGCGGCCGAGCACTTCTGAGATTAAGAAGATCGTGAAGTGGAAAAGCTCTTCTGGTCGCAGTTCCACAATCCAGAGCGCCCACTGTCATTAGCCGATCATTTGGCCGAATGGGCCGAGCTAAATAGGTTGTCCGGACTCGCCATGAAGTATGTCGTGAGTCATCTGTGGCCAGAGAGACCAGAGCCGGAAAATTATTTCAACTTGGTGCAGCAGTTCCTTGGTGAGGCGCCGCATATCAATGCGATGAAGAGGTCAACGTGCATAGAGGGTGTGCGGATGGCTCTTGCCCGTGTCAAGACATACTGGGCGGAAATGGAAGCCACCGATGTTGCATCCCCAGACTCAGATGGAAGCCGAGTACCTCCCGAGCGCTATTTTCAGGAAGTTCTGCAAGGCGCTCGTTTAATAGAGACGCAGTGCTCGAAGGATACTATATTCGAATAGCATGTATTATTGTAAAACAATATTTTGATGAATTGTAGAAGCTTTTTATACTTGTGCCTGCAAGTATTATGATACCTCATGTGCGGCCGTTTAACATATATGTATATATAATCTGAAAGATGGCAGTCATCGGCTTCAGCCCCCACACACATAATACGGGGGTGTTCGCCGAAGGCGCATTTTCACACTTGATCGAACGTCTTGGTCCTACAAAGGAGGTGATAGCGCAGCGAACGAGGCAATCGGACTATGATCCTTTATCACTTTCACTTAGCCATAGGAGTTTGACATTGAGGCTACTTATATAGCCCCTGGTGGCGCCTGCGCTCGCCCGAACTCGGGGCATGTATGTGCCTGGCCGGGAAACGGCCCTTCGTTAATGCGGAGGAATCCTAAAGATTCCGGTATGTCATCGAGTGGTTGACCAGTCTCACGCTATATCATGACAGTCAGTTTTTGACTTTCTCTACTGAGGTGCTCACCTGGCCGAACCGGGGCACAATCGCAGTAGTTCTCCTGGTGCCGCCTTAGCCGATAGAGCGGAACGTAAGGCAGCAAAACACAGGAGCCGGGCAAACCCAACATTTGACCAAAGACATGATTTGGAGCTGATGCATATAAGGCCAAACTCGCGACGCCGAACACTCCCTAAGGTATTCGGTCTTTATGAGGGCGGGCGGGATAACGCCCTTAGTAATAAGCCCCTAGTGTCCAGGTATGCGCAAAACTCTGACGTGGCCACATGCCAAAACGCCAGCCTCCTCCTTGGTTATACCAAGAAACCAGGGGATGTGTATCAACAAGAGACAGTAAAAAAGGTTTACGCAGGGTCTTAATCTGAAAAGAATCCTTGGAACGGGTCCCTGCTGCACGTCTGCGCCTGTGTCTCCGTTGTGCCGTATCCTGGACGGGCATAGCACGGTGTTCATCTGTAAAAGAGAGGAACTTAGTTAAAGAAAGATCGTGCTGAACATGAGTTATACTAAATAAACAAAGTATAAATCGAAATGGGTAAATTGAGCTTTATTGTCTCTTGTTTTATATGCGCGGAGCCCCTAGTACAGGGGTATACGGCTATTAAGCCTTTATTAATTGTATGTTTATGCCGGACTCGTCTAGCCGTATCCGTGGTCTTGACGACCTGTTTAGATGCTTTGGCTGGTAAAGCCACTTTATTGTGGGGCTGTCAAGGCAGCCGCACTGTTATCCGTGCGGGAGGAACACTCAATGTTTTGCCCTTAATGAGATGATGCCTCGTGGACCGGGCATCTTAAGCGTAAGAGACGCATAATGTGGTATTGCGTTAAAGCGGGAGAAAGCTTCGCGTCCCAGCAGTGCTTGATAGCTACTTGAGAATGGGGCGATGTGGAAAGTTAGCTGTTCGCAACGGAAGTTATCGGGGGAGCCGAACATAACTTCTAGCTGGAGAGAACCCATGCAACGGGCATCCAGGCCTGGCGTTACCCCTTGAAAGGAGGGTTTGTTATGGCGAACTTTTGTTGGGTCTATCCCCATGTTGCGGATTGTGTCCTGGTATAACAGGTTTAGACCACTGCCGCCGTCCATCAAGACATTTGTAAAATGGAGTCTGCCGATTATTGGATCTAATACCAAGGCAGTCCAGCCTGCGTTCCGGATACTTCTAGAGTAATCCTGATGGTCAAAGGTGATTGGTTTTAACAACCATTGGCGAGACTCCTTTGGTATAGGCCGTATCGTGCGTATCTCTGGTGGCGCCGTTCTGTTCGTTACGTGAAGTAAGTTTACTGTTTTGACTTCTTGTGGGAAATCCTTTTGTTTCCTAGTGCTCTGCTTGTGGGGTTTGTCATCATCCTCACTTGGTGTGTCGAGCCCCTTGTGTTCGGCTTTGAGCTTGCCGGCTTGCTTGAAAACCCAACAATCTCCGTGGGTATGGTTCGCAGGCTTCCCGGGAGTACTGTGTATTTGACATATCTTGTCCAAGATTTTGTTTAAGTTGGATAGCTCGTCCCTGTTATCCTTGAGGGGCGGCTTTCTATGATTCTGCCGCGAGCTTTTGAATCCCGCGTTGACCGCCGTGCTCTTTGGGCTGTTTCCCTTATTCTAGCGCTGGTCCTTGCTGCGTCGAGGTTTTCCGCTTCCATCCCTAACTTCGGATGTACTTGGGTCGCTGGTGCTGCATCTTGCCAACCAGCTGTCCTCTCCTGCGCAAAAGCGGGTCATGAGGCTGGTCAATGCGGCCATTGTTCTTGGCTTTTCTTGGCCGAGGTGACTGGCGAGCCATTCGTCTCGAACGTTGTGCTTAAAAGCTGCTAGGGCTTCGGCGTCTGGACAGTCGACTATCTGATTCTTTTTAGTAAGAAATATGTTCCAGAATTTCCGGGCTGACTCTCCGGGCTGTTGAGTTATGTGACTGAGATCGTCTGCATCCGGAGGGCGGACATAGGTCCGTTGAAAATTTGCCTGGAAAGCTCTTCCCAACTTCCAATGGTGTTTTCGGGAAGGCTTTTGAGCCAATGCCGGGCTGGCCCTTTAAGCTTGAGGGGTAAGTATTTTATGGCGTGGAGGTCATCTCCTCTGGCCATGTGTATGTGGAGGATATAATCCTCGATCCAGACCCCAGGGTCTGTTGTTCCGTCGTACGCCTCTATGTTTACGGGCTTGAATCCCGCTGGAAATTCATGGTCCAGCACCTCATCGGTGAAACATAGGGGGTGTGTGGCACCCCTGTATTTGGGTGTGCCGTGATGTTCGGATATTTGTTGTGTTGCATTGCTTACTAGAGCTTCCTTTCTTGGCCCATATATAGATCTGGCTGGGCTGTCTTTTTGATGCGGATCCTTGGTGGATCGCGTGCCGGCTTGTGTGCGACGTCGCTTGCCGCTCCATGTTGGCCATGCAGTCGTCCATCCGACCGGATGGCTTTCCTATTTTTTGACGGCAGGGGCTCTAAGGCCTCCTCGTCAAATTCAGGCAGTAGCTTTCGCTTTAGATAGCTTTTTGTGCAGCGACTGCCGGCATATTTGTCTGCGGTGTTGCGTACTCTGCTCCATCTGATTCTGAGTGCATCTTCCACAGTTTTGAGCTTCTACTTCTGCTTTTTCAGGCTATGCGCAGTGGCGATGAGCCTTTTGTGGAGGTTCTTCTGCTCCATGAGTTTATCCAGCGTAAGGTTGTCTGTACTGTTGTTTTCGCGGGGGATGGGGTGTTCGATTTGTTTATCCAAGTTTCCCTCTTCGAATGCTTGCTCGAAGGCATGTTCGTCGTCCGTCGGCTTGTCCTGCTCTATGGCTGGGTCTGTATGGCTGTTGTCTTTGTCGAGGCGAGGCTTGGAGCGGCGCTTACATCGCCGCTTTGATTGCTTTTCGAGTGAACGATCCCTGTGTTCCTCGTCGTTGCTTCCTTTGGGTGTGTCCACCATGTATACATCATGAGATGAGGTGGCTGTCCAGTGCCTTATAGGCGTTGGTTTGTGCTCATCTCCTACATCGTCGTCCATACCATCGATGTCTTCGGAGTCGAAGTCGAGCACGTCGTTTAAATTATCGACAGTGGCTATGGAGTGGGTGGTGGGTGGGCTTTGAATTTCTTCATCATCCGCATCCCAACCTTGTTGACCAGAGTCCGGCCAGGGCTCTTCCGATAAAGAGAGAGACTTTAGTGAATTCAGAATATCGCCAAAGGGCGAGTGCTGAAAGATGTCCGCGGCGTTGAACTCCATGATCGGCGCCCAATCGGGTTTGATCGGTCGTGGCGTGGAGGGCTCGGAGTCTGGAGAGGAGTCCGGCTCCTTGGAGTCACAGGCTTTGCAGAGAATAGGGCAGGTGTTCGTCTCGATCGCCATAGAGATTGCAGCCCCCGTGTAGCGACCAGACCTCAAACAGTCTGATCTCTGTGCTCCGGTG
The DNA here is from genome assembly GCF_056163025.1 of Triticum urartu. Classification (NCBI taxonomy): domain Eukaryota; kingdom Viridiplantae; phylum Streptophyta; class Magnoliopsida; order Poales; family Poaceae; genus Triticum; species Triticum urartu. The sequence continues at coordinate 219,683,766 of NC_141879.1, read as the reverse complement.
TCATCCCTGGATCAGTAATGATGACACCACACAGTACTCGGAGGATTTATAGTAGAGTAGCAATCACACACTTATTACATCGAGTGTCTCAAAAGAGAACTTATTACAATAAATATGGCTTAAGGCCATCTAGTGACGATAACAGCGGAAGGCTTGGAAGGTAAGTGAGTCCATCAACTCCAACGGCATCACTGAGTATAGAACCACGACCTAAAAACTCCTTAATCATCGTCTGAAAAGTCTGCAACATTAACGTTGCAGCCCGAAAACGGGTCAGCACATGGAATATGCTGGCAAGGTAACACATAGAGAGTAATGGAATGAAACAACTATACTATATGCATATTTGGCTGGTGAAAAGCTCTATGGTTACAATTTTTGCGTAAAGCAAATTTTTCCCTACTTCAAAGGAATAAAATTAATTACTATCATGGTGGTTGTTAAACATTGAGAATGGTTGACAGCATTCTCAATCCGAATTAAGTAACATCATTAAAACCCAACAAAATTAATTTTAGAGTAACATGTTGAGATTCACATGATAATCCAGGTACTAGATACTCAAGATGTCCATAACCGAGGACACGGCTAACCATGATTAGTTTATACACTCTGCAGAGGTTTGCGCACTTTTCCCCACAAGACTCGATCGCCTCCGTTGGATTTCTCGCACTACATGGTGTTTGAGAAATGGATGACCAAGACATAGTCTTTCAGAAGCGCTAGCACCTTATGATGGATAGACCGATACACCTACTTTCCCCTACATCTGCTAGTCTACCCTATAAGAGTTCGCACGACTTACTCAACTATGCCAGAGCCCATAATGGCTTGTGGCTGCACACGGAAGTTTCTCGTATGAATAATCTCATGATCCCTTTGAGCCTGGGTGGCGGTCCAAAATAAAAACAGGCAAGTCCTGGAATACCCAGGTGCCTCAATCCACCCAGATGTGTGTTAGGTTGCCACCTTAGATAAACCATTAATTATCAATCTCACATCTGTCATGGATATCACTCACCCAATCCATGTCTACTAGCATAGCATGACATAATAAGCAAACGTAGAAGTAACTCCCAAAGGTTTGATAATAAACAGGTAATAGGTACTACCTCATCTACTTCCCATCCCACAATTTAATTAGATCCTAATCATGCAATGTGTGAAGATTGATCTAATGCAATAAAACTGGGTTGTAGAAAAAGGCATGATCAAAGTGTTACTTGCCTTGCTGATGATCCGCGAAACCTAGAGATTCGAAGTAACAGGCGGCGCACTCCGGGTATTCTATCGCAGACAAACAACAAGCATACAATAAGTACTCATCTAATGCATAGGTAAAACTCAAATAGAAGATCTAACCAGAAAGTTCAACTTAAGAACCCTGGTTTGCAAAAGAATCAAATCGAACGAAGCAAACAAAATCAAATGGCGAAAGAAAACAACTTCGTTCTAGTAATCTGGATCTAGGGAAAATTTTACAGTAGCAAAAACATGTTTAAGTTGATTATTCGGAAAGTGGGTTTTGAGACGAAACTCTAGGCGCTTGAATCGCCTGATTCCGACAAACGAGCGAAAAGTTAAACCAAAACGAAAATCGGATCAGAAATCACGATCAGAAAATAACCGCGGAAAAATCCGATGAAAAAGAAAAACGACGAATTTTTTTTAAACAGCACGGAAAACGAGGCGGCGGCGAACCTCGGGCGGCGCGCAACTCCGGCGGCGGCGGGCGGCGGCGGCGGCTGGAGGCGGCGGCAGCGGCGGCTGGCGGCGGCTAGGGTTAGGGCGGCGGTGGTGGGCTGGCTCGGCTCGGGCCTCGGGCGCGCCTTATAAAGGCCCCGGCCAGGCGGAGTCCTGGCCGAGTACGGCCCAAAGTCGGTTCCGCGTTTTTTTTAAATAATTCCGCTCAGAAGAAAAATAAAAAGAAATACTAAACGGACTCCAAAAATCACGAAATAAATTTTCCCGGGTTTCTAAAATCAAGCCCGATAAAGTGAACATTTATCTGGGCCCAAACTACAACTTTGAAAAACGCGCATTTTTCCTAAATTCAAATAAAATACCGAAAAACTCCGAAATAAATCTTATTTGATTTTTTATTAAATCCTCAATATTTCTATATTTTTGGAAAGTCATTTTATTCCCGCTCTCATATTTTTGTAATAGAAACAATTGATGATAAAATAAATAAAATCAAATGATCCTGTTTACATAATTTGAGAAAACTCAAATATGTAAATAACGAAATCCCCAACTCTCTCCGTGGGTCCTTGAGTTGCTTAGGATTTTCTAGGATCAAAACCAAAAGCAAAATAAAATATGATATGCATAATGATCTAATGTATAACATTCCAAATTGAAAATTTGGGATGTTACAAACGTACCCCCCTTAAGATGAATCTCGCCCTCGAGATTCGGGTTGGCTAGAAAATAGGTGAGGGTGGTCTTTGAGCAAATCTTCCTCTCGCTCCCAGGTGGCTTCATCCTCCGTGTGGTGGCTCCACTGAACTTTGCAAAACTTGATAACCTTGCTACGAGTAACTCGGCTGGCAAACTCAAGAATCTTGACTGGTTTCTCCTCATAGGTCAAATTGTTATCCAACTGAATTGCTTCCAATGGCACTGTGTCTCTCAAAGGTATGTCAGCCATCTCCGCGTGACACTTCTTCAACTGAGAAATGTGAAACACATCATGAACTCCTGTTAATCCTTCTGGCAATTCCAACTTGTAAGCTACTTCTCCCATACGCTCCAAAACTCGATATGGTCCTACAAATCGTGGCGCTAACTTCCCCTTAACTCCAAAGCGCTTAATCCCTCGAAGTGGGGATACTCGAAGATAAGCTCTATCTCCGACTTCGTAAACTGTCTCCTTGCGTTTAGAATCTGCGTAGCTCTTCTGCCTGGACTGGGCTACCTTGAGCCTATCGCGAATCAACTTCACCTTCTGTTCAGACTCTTTAATCAGATCTGGTCCAAACAACTGGCGGTCTCCAACTTCGTCCCATGACAACGGTGTCCTGCACCTCCTTCCGTACAAAGCTTCGAAAGGGGCCATCTTCAAACTGGTTTGATAGCTATTATTGTAAGAGAACTCTGCATATGGCAAATTATCATCCCAACTAGATCCATAATCTAGCGCACAAGCTCTCAGCATATCCTCCAAAATCTAATTGACTCTCTCGGTCTGTCCATCTGTCTGCGGATGAAAAGCTGTACTAAATTCTAGCCTAGTACCCAAAGCCTCATGCAACTGCTTCCAGAACTTTGAGGTAAACTGGGTTCCTCTATCTGATACGATGCTCCTCGGAACTCCATGCAAACATACGATCCTGGTCATGTATATCTTTGCCAACTTAGCACTGGTGTAAGTGGTCTTTACTGGGATGAAATGTGCTACCTTCGTCAATCGATCAACTACAACCCAAATCGATTCATAGCCTGAACGAGTCCTTGGTAATCCCGTGATAAAATCCATGCCTAGCTTATCCCACTTCCATTCAGGTATCGGCAATGGTTGCAACAATCCTGCTGGCTTTTGATGCTCTGCCTTTACTCTTTGACATACGTCACAAACTGCTACATACTCCGCAATATCCTTCTTCATTCCGGTCCACCAGAAAATATCCTTCAAATCCAAATACATCTTGGTATTTCCTGGGTGAATCGAATACGGTGAATCATGTGCCTCTTGCAGAATCAACTTTCTGATCTCCGGGTCATTGGGTATATAAACACGGTCTTCAAACCATAGGGTGTCGTGCTCATCCTCACGAAATCCTTTAGCTTTTCCTTTGCTCAGTTTCTCCTTTATAGCGGCAATCTCTTTGTCAGTTTTCTGAGCTTCTCTGATTCTATCCATCAAAGTTGACTGAATTTCCAACGTTGCTACATAGCCTCTCGGAACTATTTCCACACATAGTTCACGAAGATTTTCTGCTAACTCCTTGGGTATTTCTCCCGTCATTAACGTATTGACATGGCTCTTGCGGCTTAATGCATCAGCTACTACATTAGCCTTCCCGGGATGATAATGCAATCTCATATCATAATCCTTGATGAGCTCCAACCATCTCCTTTGTCTGAGGTTCAACTCCTTCTGCGTGAAAATGTACTTCAAACTCTTGTGATCTGTGTACACCTCACAATGATTTCCAATGAGGAAATGTCTCCATGTCTTCAATGCATGCACTACGGCTGCTAACTCCAAATCATGCGTAGCATAATTCAATTCGTGAGGCTTCAGTTGTCGTGAAGCATACGAAACAACTCTCCCTTCCTGCATAAGCACTACTCCAAGTCCTCGACGTGAAGCGTCACAATACACCTCATAGTCCTTGGTTTGATCTGGCAAAATCAACACTAGTGAGGTAACCAAACGTTTCTTCAATTCCTGAAAACTTTCCTCACACTCTTCAGTCCATTTGAACTTAGTATCCTTCTTCAGCAACTCCGTCATAGGTTTCGCGATCCTTGAGAAATTCTCAATAAACCTCCGGTAGTATCCTGCGAGTCCAAGAAAACTCCGGATCTCTCCAACGGTAGTTGGGGCTTCCCACTTGGTCACGGTTTCAACTTTAGCGGGATCTACAGCTATACCTTCTCTAGATATAACATGTCCGAGGAATCCTACTTCCTTCAACCAAAATTCACATTTGCTGAACTTGGCATATAATTGATGTTCTTTGAGCTTTCCAAGTACCAAACGTAAATGCTCCTTATGCTCCTCTTCATTCTTCGAATATACCAGGATATCATCAATGAACACTACGACGAACTTATCCAAAAACTCCATAAACACTTTGTTCATCATGTTCATAAAATAGGCAGGCGCGTTAGTCAGTCCAAATGACATAACGGTATACTCATACAGCCCATACCTGGTGGTAAAAGCTGTCTTCGGAATATCCTGTTCTCGAATCTTCAACTGATGGTATCCTGATTGCAAATCGATCTTGGAAAACACTTTAGCTCCTTGCAATCGATCAAACAGATCATTGATCATTGGTAGCGGGTACTTGTTCTTGATTGTTACTTCATTCAATCCTCGATAGTCAACAACCATCCTTAACGATCCATCCTTATTCTCTACTAGAAGTACTGGTGATCCCCAAGGCGAAGAACTTGGGCGAATGTAACCTTTATCCAGTAACTCCTTAGTCTGCTTCTTAATTTCCACCAAATCTTTTGCTGGCATCCTATATGGTCTCTTCGATATTGGCCCAGTGCCTGGCAAAAGCTCAATCAAAAACTCAATGTCTCTATCCGGTGGCATGCCTGGCAACTCTTCGGGAAATACATCAGGAAAATCCTTTACCACTGGTACTTCCTCCTGCACAACTCCTGATAAGGAATTTACTTGTGTCCTCTTTGGTACATGCCGGGATACATACTTGATCCTTCTCCCTTCTGGTGTGGTAAGCAATATTGACTTACTAGCACACTCAATATTCCCTTCATACTTTGGTAACCAATCCATGCCTAATATCACATCCAATCCTTGAGATTCCAATACTATTAGGTCTGAGGGAAAAACATAGTTACCAATCCTTAATGGTAACCGATCACACCATAGACTTGCCACATACTCTGCTCCTGGCGAGGTTACTAACATGGGTGGCCTAAGGGCTTGGGTTGGTAGGTTATACTTATCCACAAATCCCCTTGATATGTATGAATGCGATGCACCAGTATCAAAAAGAACGAGTGCAGTAAATGACTTAACCAAAAACTTACCTATTACTGCATCGGGCTGAGCTTCAACCTCCTCCACGCTAACGTGGTTCACCTGTCCCCTATTGAAAGGGTTCGGCTTCTTTCCAGAGCTTCCATTGCCGTTTTGGCCTTTAGGACATTCATTTGCATAGTGTCCTGGCTTCGAACACTTATAGCAAGTGACGTGGCTCAAGTCCTTCTTGGCTGGGGTTGATGGGGTGCTGCGGTTCTGTCCGTTGCTTCCTCCATTCCCATTACCATTCTTGGTGCCATTGTGATTGTGCGAGCTACCTACTCCATGGGTATGCTGAAAATGTCCTCCCGGCCTAGGGGTAAAACGAGGCTTCTGCTGAGCTCCTGAATTATACTTTCCTTGTCCATACTTCCTCTTGCGGTTCTCAATTTGCTGCTGCTTCCCTTCAATCATAAGAGCACGGTCTACCAACTCCTGGTAGTTGTTGAAGGTGGCTACCATCAACTGCATACTCAACTCATCATTCAATCCTTCCAGGAATTTCTCTTGCTTAGCTGCATCTGTAGCAACGTCATCTGGGGCATATCGTGCTAGCTTACTAAACTCCTCCACATACTGGCCAACTGTCCGTCCTCCTTGGCGCAAGTTACGAAACTCATGCTTCTTCATGGCCATTGCTCCTGCTGAAACATGGGCAGTACGAAAAGCCTGCTGAAACTGGTCCCATGTGACAGTGTCGACTGGGAAGGTGGCTGTGAAATTCTCCCACCAAGATGCTACGGGTCCTTCTAACTGATGTGCGGCAAACTTAACCTTCTCCACATCTGTGCATCCTGCGGTGGTCAACTCCCTAGCTATCTTGCGGAGCCAATCATCTGCTACTATCGGCTCGGTGCTACTGGAAAACACCGGCGGATTTAGCCTAAGAAAACGGGCTAAGTGGTCAACAGGTGGTGGTGGTGGTGGGGTGTTGTTGTTGTTCCCCTGATTCTGATTCTGAACTAGCAACTGCATCAAGGTCTTCTGCTGCTGGATCAAATGGGTGAGCTCCGGCGGAAAGGCAAGTCCGGGGTCACGTCTCGGAGGCATATGAGGGTTTAGAAAAGATGATATATAAGAATAGAGGGGGTCTGAAGAGAAAACACTACCCATATGCACATGAGGAAAAAGCACACAATTCACTTCAATCAATCAAACAAGGACATACAATCGATCTAGCTATCGCAAAAGTGCTCGGACTACTATATTTACATGGTGGACTACTACTACTGATGAGGTGGTCTATTAGAAATATTCTACGGTTGTAGATTCCATGATATCTCCTCCTGCTTCATCCACATAGTCATCATCGCTACTATCTTGTTCTGAGTCGGCGCCGTCAATGATGATGTAGTCTTCTGGGCTAATATCTTTGGGTTCTTCGTCTTCATCTACTAGTGTCGGGCCTCCCATAAATATTCCTAGCTTCATAGTTAGGTCGGCATTCTTATCCACCAATACTTCAATTTCTTCTTCATAATCTTCGCGTGTAGCCTTGAGTTCTTCCTCTAGTTCCTTGATTCTAGTCTTAGCCTTCTTCAGATCTATCATGTCGGCGCACATCTGATTCTCCTATCGTCGAATGTGCTGGTTTAACTCCTGAATAAAAGCTGCAATTGATCTATCTTTCCTGGTGCTGATCATCTCCCAGTGTTCATCTCGGCGCCCACAAATCTGGTAGATAGTATCCTTAAGATCCTTGCGGTAGACTTCTCCAATGCGTCCCATGGCGATGTGAGCTGCCATGCTCTTTCCTAGACTCCAAGTTGGTGCATCAAAAGAAAACTCTATGGGCTCAGTGACTGGCATGAACGTCCTTCCTGGAACTTGAACTTGAATCATCCAGCGCTCTTCTTCAGGTAAAGTGGCGTTGTAGGTTCCCGTGAAGCTTGGTACTCCTATGTTCAGGTATCTAGTGACTTCCTTTAAGTGGCGTCCAAAGGGTGTATCTTTGTCCGGTTGGGTGAACTTGTTCCTTGCATCCGCCATCCTAAAGAGTAGAAAAGATGAGAAGTCAGAAGAGAAGAGAGTGAGTAGTGATCTAGGTCTTTAGCTTAGTGGTCGTGTCCTACAGTCAGCGTGTGCTCTGATACCATCTCTGTAGCGACCAGATCTCAAACAGTCTGATCTCTGTGCTCCGGTGTCATCCCTGGATCAGTAATGCTGACACCACACAGTACTCGGAGGATTTATAGCAGAGTAGCAATCACACACTTATTACATCGAGTGTCTCAAAAGAGAACTTATTACAATAAATATGGCTTAAGGCCATCTAGTGACGATAACAGCGGAAGGCTTGGAAGGTAAGTGAGTCCATCAACTCCAACGGCATCACTGAGTATAGAACCACGACCTAAAAACTCCTTAATTGTCATCTAAAAAGTCTGCAACATTAACGTTGCAGCCCGAAAACGGGTCAGCACATGGAATATGCTGGCAAGGTAACACATAGAGAGTAATGGAATGAAACAACTATACTATATGCATATTTGGCTGGTGGAAAGCTCTATGGTTACAGTTTTTGCGTAAAGCCAATTTTTCCCTACTTCAAAGGAATAAAATTAATTACTATCATGGTGGTTGTTAAACATTGAGAATGGTTGACGGCATTCTCAATCCCAATTAAGTAACATCATTAAAACCCAACAAAATTAATTTTAGAGTAACATGTTGAGATTCACATGATAATCCAGGTACTAGATACTCAAGATGTCCATAACCAGGGACACGGCTAACCATGATTAGTTTATACACTCTGCAGAGGTTTGCACACTTTTCCCCACAAGACTTGATCGCCTCCGTTGGATTTCTCTCACTACATGGTGTTTGAGAAACGGATGACCGAGACACAGTCTTTTAGAAGCGCTAGCACCTTACGATGGATAGACCGGTACACCTACTTTCCCCTACATCTGCTAGTCTACCCTGTAAGAGTTCGCACGACTTACTCAACTATGCCAGAGCCCATAATGGCTTGTGGCTGCACACGGAAGTTTCTAGTATGAATAATCTCATGATCCCTTTGAGCCTGGGTGGCGGTCCAAAATAAAAACAGGCAAGTCCTGGAATACCCAGGTGCCTCAATCCACCCAGATGTGTGTTAGGTTGCCACCTTAGATAAACCATTAATTATCAATCTCACATCTGTCATGGATATCACTCACCCAATCCACGTCTACTAGCATAGCATGACATAATAAGCAAACGTAGAAGTAACTCCCAAAGGTTTGATAATAAACAGGTAATAGGTACTACCTCATCTACTTCCCATCCCACAATTTAATTAGATCCTAATCATGCAATGTGTGAAGATTGATCTAATGCAATAAAACTGGGTTGTAGAAAAAGGCATGATCAAAGTGTTACTTGCCTTGCTGATGATCCGCGAAACCTAGAGATTCGAAGTAACAGGCGGCGCACTCCGGGTATTCTATCGCAGACAAACAACAAGCATACAATAAGTACTCATCTAATGCACAGGTAAAACTCAAATAGAAGATCTAACCAGAAAGTTCAACTTAAGAACCCTGGTTTGCAAAAGAATCAAATCGAACGAAGCAAAAGAAATCAAACGGCGAAAGAAAACAACTTTGTTCTAGTAATCTGGATCTAGGGAAAATTTTACAGTAGCAAAAACATGTTTAAGTTGATTATTCGGAAAGAGGGTTTCGAGACGAAACTCTAGGCACTTGAATCGCCTGATTCCGACAAACGAACGAAAAGTTAAACCAAAACGAAAATCGGATCAGAAATCGCGATCAGAAAATAACCGCGGAAAAATCCGATGAAAAAGAAAAACGACGAATTTTTTTTAAACAGCACGGAAAACGAGGCGGCGGCGAACCTCGGGCGGCGCGCAACTCCGTCGGCGGCGGCTGGCGGCGGCGGCGGTTGGCGGCGGCTAGGGTTAGGGCGGCGGTGGTGGGCTGGCTCGGCTCGGGCCTCGGGCGCGCCTTATAAAGGCCCCGGCCAGGCGGAGTCCTGGCCGAGTACGGCCCAAAGTCGGTTCCACGTTTTTTTTTTAAATAATTCCGCTCGGAAGAAAAATAAAAAGAAATACTAAACGGACTCCAAAAATCACGAAATAAATTTTCCCGGATTTCTAAAATCAAGCCCGATAAAGTGAACATTTATCTGGGCCCAAACTACAACTTTGAAAAACGCGCATTTTTCCTAAATTCAAATAAAATACCGAAAAACTCCGAAATAAATCTTATTTGATTTTTTATTAAATCCTCAATATTTCTATATTTTGGGAAAGTCATTTTATTCCCGCTCTCATATTTTTGTAATAGAAACAATTGATGATAAAATAAATAAAATCAAATGATCCTGTTTACATAATTTGAGAAAAGTCAAATATGTAAATAACGAAATCCCCAACTCCAAAATAAATCCGATGGTAACAGGAGGCAGGGGACACGATGTTTTACCCAGGTTCGGGCCCTCTTGATGGAGGTAAAACTCTACGTCCTGCTTGATTAATATTGATGATATGGGTAGTACAAGAGTAGATCTACCACGAGATCAGAGAGGCTAAACCCTAGAAGCTAGCCTATGGTATGATTGTTGTTATTCCTACGGACTAAAACTCTCCGGTTTATATAGACACCGGAGAGGGCTAGGGTTACATAGAGTCAGTTACAATGGTAGGAGATCTACATATCCGTATCGCCAAGCTTGCCTTCCACGCCAAGGAAAGTCCCTTCCGGACACGGGACGAAGTCTTCAATCTTGTGTCTTCATAGTCCAGGGGTCCGGCCGAAGGTATAGTCCGGCCATCCGGACACGCCCTAATCCAGGACTCCCTCACTTATCATCAGCACTTACATTTGATAGGATTCCAGCAGCAACAACAATGAGGAGGGTAACAACAGTGGCTGCCCTCAGGCACTGCTCATCTTGCTGCTGTATTATTTGCCCCACGATATCCTTATACGAATATGCTGCCGTTACCCCATACCTCTCATGGACCATAGCCGCGGTTCCACCTTCTGCCATGTGCTTCAGATACAACCGTTCTCCATTAGCCTGCCATGACCAACCACTACTTTGTGACATATGCTGCCCTGGAATTGATGCCCTTCCACCAACAAGCTTAGACCCAGTAAAGTGATTTCGTCCCAGAAATTCACCAGCCGGTGGTCCATGCTCCGTGAAATCCCTCACCACTAATTGATCTCAGGAAAGCCAGCGATTATAGATCAAATATGTGGAACAAGTCTTATGTTTTGATTCATCTTCGTCACATGAAACTATGCAGTAAGTTGTGCATGATGATAGGCTTCAGATGTTGTACTTGAACGATACTTTAACAAAAACAAACAAATCTTCAATGTCATAGGCACCACCTACAACACATGTAGAAATTCAACCAATTGTATGTGACATATGAACCAAATTACCATTAATAAATGAAGGCCTTCTTGCTAGGACGGGGTAACAACAAATAAAAGAAACAAACACTTCATAGTGCTACGGATGAACTATAAGCAATAATCTACCATTAGACAACAAGATTGGTTCCTGTGGGGTGCAAAAGGTTGTTCTAATTCAGAAGAAAAAAACGTACAAAACGATTGGTGTACTGCCCTACAAAATTTGTAGAAGTGGCACAAACATTGAATCAGAACTTTTAAACTCTAGCATTAGTCAATAAGATACCAGAAGCAAGATAAGAGAACATGGGTGTAGCTACTTCAGATGCCTTGCATTTGTATCTTCACCAATATAGCATTGCCGACGTTATGCATGTCTCACTTCAGGCTGATTCTTTTGCTACCTAGCTCAGTAAATGTGAATGTAAACCTCTTTTTTTGGTCAAAGAAAAATTAGATGCAAAAATCCATTGCTAGGTTGAAATCAACCCAATTAGGCGGATCCATATGTTCACTTTAGTCTGTTCTCTAAGTACAAATGCCCTTTTCCACACCGAAAGTTGTAATGTGAGTATTGCTTAGCAGTAAAATTTTAAAAAACTAATTCTGAATTCAAGATGGGAATTTGGAGTACTTATGAATGGTAGGAGTCCGACAACACAAAAAATGAGGGTAGCAACTAAGCAGCGGCCAGCAGACACCAACATCCAAAACCTCGGCCGCTGCAGCGAGCCTCAAGCATTGAAAGTTTGATCCACAAACTCATCCAGCCACATGCGTCTCCCAAGGATCAAATCCACCACCCCAAGGAATTAAAATAGGAAGAAAATCACCTATCTGTATGGGCAACAGTGGCCTCGCCTGCGACCACCCTTCGCCTTTCCAGCTCGGCGACGGCGAGATGCGCCCTGGCTGGTGGGCGGCGATACAACCGCAGTTCGAGTCAGACCTGGAGGATCCCCTTCCTATCATTGGCCATGCACGGGCTGCCGACTTGATTAGGCACGGTCACTCCGGTCATGCGAGGGCAGACTCGATCTGTTTTCTCCTCTGCGGTGGACAAGAGAAATGGGAGAAGAGATGTACACACTCTAGGATAAGTTTACCCTGCTGTGAATTCTAAGGGGCAATGAATATATTTTAATATTATTACTTTTCTCTAGAATTAGGTACATTTCTGTTAGAATAAATCCGAGGCATACCGTCGATCATCCGAGGACCAAGCAATCACACGAACACGACACCGAGATTTGTTAACGAGGTTCACCGATATGGCTACATCCCCGGGGCCTGACTACGGGCGCTCCTCCCCGTGACACCGCTACAATACTGCACCCGGTCGCCCTGGACACCGGCACATGTCGTCGGCTTCCCCTACGTTCCGGTGCTATTATGTTGGCATAGATTACATCGTGTGTCTACCCTCTCTATATAAGAGAGGTCTAGGATACAAGTGTCCTATTAGGACACAACTTCATATCCTATCTAAACACAATACAACCCAGAGTCCAACTGTAACCTACCTTGTACAAAATATTCGACACAACTCCAACAAACTCCACCTTGGTGAATATCCTCCACCACCTTGAATTTGTCAATGCGTCAAACTTCCATGTACATTGAACTTGAGCTTATCCCATGAGCACCGCTGTTACTCCAAAGACTCCATATGACTCCACCTGCAACTTGTAGTCCCTCCTTTTCTTGACCATAGTCAACACTCGAGCAAAATTAAGTTCCACATTACTCTAGTTTGCGCTCCCAACTTCCAGAGCATCAGTCCAACGCCATCACACACTGATCACTGACCTGCGTGAAAGTGAACAACTCACATATTGGGTGTCACACATAAGAGTTACCTGAACTCAACATCACCGCTCCTTTCTTGACCGCTTGTCTGAAACTTGAAGGAATTTCACCATTGTTTGTTGTCATCCCGAGTCAACTTCGCAGATGTCTCACCACATGTATGACCACCAGAGCTCTGGCCCATCTCCATGTCCCGTGCATACCGCATGCCTCGCCGCTATTACCGCATCGAGCCTCCACTGTCCCGGTCGAGTCTCAAGGGCCGCGAACCCACACCACTCAACCTCCACTACAGAGTATGACCGATTATCACCGACCGGTAACGAGTTTCACGCTTCCATCAGACCACTGGGCTCTAGTACGAACTGCATGTCACTCGCTTTTCCCGCTGAAATAGGCTTCGACTCTCTGACGTCTTACGACGTAGCCTCTCAATCAGCACTGAGTGAAGTCTTCCGCTAGACTCCAGCTCCACCTTTAACATGACTCCATGATAGATGATCAGTCCATCCTTGCGCCTCATCGATTTCAAGCTTCGTGTATACACCACCTTGAATCAACCCCGTGCCATAGCCTTATCGAAGCCGCACAAGCCCTCAGACCTGCACCACGTGTTTCCACGCCCAGAAGTCGGTCACCATCAGCATCACGCTCCTATGTCATCTTCGTTGATTCCACCACCGTCTTCTGTACCAACCGACTTGCATCGATCCCGTCAGACTATCCAGTCCAACACAATCGAACTTGTCCGAGTGCACGACACGCTCCAGACTCAAGCCGTCACCGTGACCTTTTCCATCCATACACAAAACATGCACTGACAAAGAAAACCAAAGCAAACTCCCCCGTAGCCTTCCCGTGTGAACCAAAAGAGATCAACAAACTCTTCATTCACCACACGTATGTAGCTTCTGGATCTTTTCCTTTCTTTCTTGATAGCAAACAAATCACGACCAGTCTCTGTCCTTGTGTCATTTCCTTTTATTTAATCAACACAATATTCGACACAACTCCAAAATTTCTTACACCGGTGGGTCTACTTGCTACAGACTTTGGAAGTAATGTATTCCCTCCTTTCCAAAATAGATGACCCAACTTTATACTAATCCATTCCAAAATAGATGAGTCAACTTTTTACTAACTATAGTACAAAGTTAGTATAAAGTTGGGTCATCTATTTTGAAACGGAGGGAGTAGAAGTATAAAGACAGACTTTGGTATTGCCACCACCACCATCATGGATTAGGACCATGCCAGAATGGATTGGGACCATCACACGTTGACCCATGGTTTGTTTATTTGAAGAAGATATGTTCATTGCTTACCCAGTCAGTCAGCGTGCAGCAAGAAATAAAATTGGCTGAAAAAAATAAAATTGCATACAATGTTAGAAGGCAGAAATGCAAGTCCAAATAATTGTATCAGAATAACATAACGAAGCTCATTTACCAATAATGTAAAATATAACATAATTAAGGTCCCATGATTGAGCTATATAGAGCATTATTCACATTAGAAGGAAACGTGTGGCTCTAATGTGCAGTAATTCATTGAGACATTCAAAAGGTTTACCCTTAAAATTCTAAAATATATTCATAAATGAACTAATTTTCTTGAATGTATAGTAAAACATGCTTTATTTTTTACTCCAATACAATATAACATATTTAAGAATCACCTATATTTAGAATGGCAAAACATACTAGCAATAAATCTAGCCACGCAATTGTGCGGATGCACCTACTAGTTTTGGAATTATTCCGGGTTCGTTTCCCCTTTTTATACATTAATTGAGTTTCTGGTCATTTAATGTGCATAATTCAAATTTGAACTACAAGCACATGCTCCCGTGCACCAAAGTTGGTTGAAAAATCACATGCGTGTCCTCGGGTGAATTTCTAGGTCCCATGCAATAAATGGGAATGAAATTCAAACATCTGGGCATCGTGGCTCGGCCAAGAACATTGAGAAACATGGTTTCAAAATTCTTGTAAATCCAAAACACGCCTAAAAATCATGAAACTTGGCATGGTGTCATGTCATGGTACTACCATGCTGTGGTAAAAAAAATGGCCGAATAGGAACAAGTTTTGGTATAAGCTTGTTGCAAACCGGAGCTTCTCTCAAGAAGGCTTGTGATTCTGAGAGGGAACGTGTCACCTTTGAGTGTGGAACGATATACGCTACCCCCCCCCCGCCTTGAGTTTCTTTACAGAGGCAACATAGAACTACATGACTGCGCTGTTAAATTTTGGAATTATTCTAGGTTCATTTGGCCTTTTTATACATTAATTGAGTTTCTGGTCATTTAATGTGCATAATTCAAATTTGAACTACAAGCACATGCTCCCGTGCACCAAAGTTGGTTGAAAAATCACATGTGTGTCCTTGGGTGAATTTCTAGGTCCCAAGCAAGAAATGGGAATGAAATTCAAATACCTGGGCATCGTGGCTCAGCCGAGAACATTGAGAAACTTGGTTTTAAAATTCTTGTAAATCCAAAACACGCCTGAAAATCATGAAACTTGGCATGGTGTCATGTCATGGTACTGCCATGCTGTGGTAAAAAAATTGACTAAATAGGAACAAGTTTTGGTATAAGCTTCTTGCAAACCGGAGGTTCTCTCAAGAAGGCTCGTGGTTCTAAGAGGGAACGTGTCACCTTTGAGTGCGTAACGATATACGCTGCCCCCTTGAGTTTGTTTATAGAGGCAACATAGAACTACATGAGTGCTCTGTTAAATTTTGGAATTATTCCAGATTCGTTTGGCCTTTTTTACATTAATTGAGTCTCTGGTCATTTAATGGGCATAATTCAAATTTGAACTACAAGCACATACTCCCGTGCACCAAAGTTGGTTGAAAAATCACATGTGTGTCCTTGGGTGAATTTCTAGGTCGCATGCAAGAAATGGGAGTGAAATTCAAATATCTAGGCGTCATGGCTCGGATGGAAACATTGAGAAACTTGGTTTTTTAATTCCTGTAAATCCAAAACACGCATGAAAATCATGAAACTTGGCTTGGTGTCATGACATGGCACCAACATGTTGTGGTAATTTTGCTGTCCGATTTGCGAAGGCGCACACATTAACAATCAACAAAGTCATTTTGGAACAAGTGATGTCACGTTACAATCCGAAGCACAAGTATTACTGAAATCGTGGGCGTTCTATTTACCATTTACGTGCAGCCATGCATCCCCTTTTTTTATTAGCTAGGAGGCACCATGCAAGGTAGCTATTTGAGTACGGGAGGCGTGCGATCAGATGCCTGCGCGTGCTTATCAGGAGGAGAGCCCTTTGACCTCCATCTGCCGTCCACCTCTCTCCCAAGGTCTGTTTAATGGCGTGGCTATGTCTTCCTCGACTGAGATTTAAGAGAGAAAAAAGAAAATCTGAAAAGAAATTTTTGTACGGATCTTGATGTAAGATCCGACGGACCTATATAGCATCTACCGCAACTTATAGCTAGACTGGTGAATATATATAAGGACGCGAGAGTGGATAATAATTGTCTTACATAATTAGGAAGATAATTTAAAAAACCACATGCGGCTACGCCTGAAATACACAAGGGCAAAAGAAGAAGGAAGACGCATACAACGATCTGGCTCGCTGATCTCCACTTTCTTTATGCGCTGTAGGTCGTGGAGACTAGTTCTCGCGGCGAGCGGCGATTATCTCTTTCATCAGTTTCATGTCCTTAATACACTGGTTGGCAGCATCCTCCAATTCCTCCACCAGCCTCTTGCGCTTAATCCGAAGCATGGCATTCTCGTCCATAAGTTTCTTGACGATGACGCCCGTCCTGTGCAACAAGGCAGCGGTCTCCTCCGCCTGCTTCGCCCTTCCGGCGAGCAGTCTGCGCTCGGCCCGGAGCTTCGCATTGCCATCCCCTAGTTGTCGGATGACGCCGGTAGCCTCGTCCTACAACCTCGCCCAGCCGGAGATCTGATCCATCTAGCTATGGACGATCACATGCATGCGCTTGTACGAGTCCTCACCTGCCCGCGACAAATTTTCCTAGGCTACCGCAGCGCGGCGGGACCTCCGTGCTGCTTGGGCAGCGCGGCGAGACATCTCTGTTGCTTCCGTGGCGCGGCCGGACCAGTCTACTACATCGATGGCGCGGCGGGACCTCCATGCTGCTTCGGCGGCACGGCGGGACCTCTGTGCTGCTACTGCTGCGCGGCTGGACATGTCGGCTGCTTTGGCAGTGAGGCGGGACATCTCTCGTGCTTCCTCTTCCATGCTCGCCTCTCTGTGGTGGAAATCTCTTGACCCAGAACTCACGCTGGCCATGGCAGACGCAAGGGAACGATGTTGAATGACTTGATTGTGTTTTGTGGATGAGGAGTTGAGGAGGAATGTGCAGTCATCTTGGCATAGTAGTATTTATAACCGAGTAGTACTAATACGCTCCTAAGTGGGAAACCGTTTAGGTTGTGATCGGTGTGAACAGGTTCGCAATTAAATATAGCGTGGTAGTAATTTGGAATGTGACGAGACACAAGCTCAAAATTAATTGACGGTTCTAGTTTCGAAGTGCGGCACTATTGCCGGATGGCATAACGTGGGCATGTGTTCTCGGTCGTGGTGTAGCATATGACATGGTACTTCTTTTTCTACTGTTGTGTACATGCAATAACTGGCACCGTTGGATACATATTTTACGGTTATATTGGGGTGTTCCACAGGAATAGCCTCGTGGCGAGCTATCGACTAGTCTTTTTTCACACGCATTACATCGACACATATCATCTCTCTCCTCTTTCCCATGCACACATCTATCTCTTGGGACTTCTCCGACGCACCATCACTAGCTCCCTAGGTCGATGCCACCCACATACACTTGTACTCTGAGTTTAGTACGTTATACAGGAAGAGAAGAGGTGCACGCACGCACTCGACCTCTCTCACACACGCATCTGTAGCTATGAATTGTAGTGTTCTCAACCATCCGATTGGCTCTATCATAGGTTTCATGTTGCTCCTTGGCCTTGAGATTGAGAAGTTTAAAACGCGAAGGCTAAGCTGGAGGCGTGATGTTTTGGTTAATGTGCGGGCCGCACACGACACGAGCTTCGTCTGCCTGGTGCGCAGTCGGGTGGGTTATCCAAGTATAGACTCAACCAAGCCCTCCTTGGTATCTGCGCCTTGACTTATGCGTAGAGAAATTAGGATCAGAGGGAGTACTACTAGTAGTAGTACTACTTTGATGTGTCGCGTCAACTTGCACAAGTATGCAACACTTCCTGAGCAAACAAGCATATAAGCTGTTATACTTCTTACCTAAAGGATCTTTATATCCAACAGACACAAAATATCCGTTCGACTGTTGGAAATTACTTTACCTGTTGATCTGATGTCGAAGTAATTGCCGCATCGCCACCAAAACCCACCATCTCTTAAGTTAAAGTAGATCGAGCTAACCCCTATATTAGCATATTAGTAAGATAAATAAAAGGCACTGTAGAATCATTTAGGACATGAGCTTGTCAATCTGAATGTGGAGGGACACTACCTTAGCCCCGGCCAGCAGGTTGGGAGGAACTGTGAAGAAGGTTAGCTCTTGCACGGCGACGTCGCCGGGATCCTTGCTACTTGTCACCTCCAGTTCCACCTTGGCGGCGTCGGTCCTGCCTTTGGGCTCCCCCGGCGTGCCGTTCGCCCACAGCTTGGCCACATTGTGCGGTAGTGGGGATGACGCTGCTCTGATGCAGACGACCGACACGGTGATAGGCGCGCCGATGTCGAGCACGCCGCCGACCATGATAAACGCGCGGTTGTCCTCCTTCGCGAACAGCAAGAGCCGTGGCTCCGACAATGGCACTTGCATCTAGAGCACCTTGTCGTACTGGATCCTGCGCAAGGGCAAGGGATGCACGGTGCTGATGTGGTGGGAGAGCGCCGGTGGCGGTCCTTCATAGTTGTAGACGGGCACGGGGCATTTGTAGGGCGCGAGCGGACACACGCTCTGGTGATCGGCGAGCTTGTTGTAAGTGGCGTAGAGCCCACAGCCTTCATGCGGGCACTCCACCCTCACCAAGGAGAGGACGGCGTCCACCGCCATGTTCCGCACGTCGAAGCCACCGCCACGCTCGCACTTCTGGCACTGCCGCTGGTTCCCAGGGCACTCGATGCGGCAATTCGCATAGGCCAGGTGCCCTCCCTTGAACTGCACAAATCAATCGAACAACACATCAATCAAGAAACCTGCACCTTGCTTGATCAGCCGAATGGACAAGGTGTATTCGAACCTCATACACTGGAGGCTTCAAGGGGCGGAGGCACAAGGGGCAGTGGAGCAAGGTGAGGTCCATCGATACCATAGAGAGCTCCATCGTTGGGTCCTCTTCCGTCTACATGATCTCACCCTCCTCGTGCACAACCATCTCTTGCTTTATTAGGGCCAGGGCATTACAAAGCTTTACCGTCACATATTCAAACTACTTCAAGGTGCATTAAATCAACACATGCAAGTATCAAAAGGAGAGTTACGACATCCATGCATGTGTTGTAATTAATGCATCGATAAACGCAAATTATTGAAATATATCGAGTGTAGTGCTTTGATGCGTCGCGTAAACTCATACAAGACCGAGATGTTTGATTACTGCAATGCCCTCTCCCTCGCGCACCTGCCTTTGGCTGCATGATAGGTGGCCACCCACCTGTTGGGCCCACCTGTCATACACGCAAAGGCAGGAGCAGTAAGTCAATGAAGCTGCGTCCCTCCCTCGCCCATGAGTATGGTGGCTGGAAGGACTAGGAGAAGCTTTCATTCGCTACACGCTCTTCCTCCCGCACACGGTGGACATGTAGTAGTTCAATAGGTGTCAGATGGTCAGAAGCATACTATAGTACTCCTCCACTGTAGTAGTACTCCATCACTGTTCGACTTCCCGAAGAGGCGAAGAGCCAAGCGCAGCCCAGACACTCGTGTGGCAGTTTCATGTGTAGAGTAGTCCAGGGTAGCGTGTACCGTGCCTGTAAGCTTAAAATCGTTGGGGTTGGCTCCATGCTTTTTTTATTTATTAAAATAATCTTCTGGCCCTACCTGTCATCCTGGTGATTGTAGTTTGCACGTTCATCTGGTCAAGACAGGAATATATTTTTTAATTTGTGGTGGGGTAAATGTTAGAGGTTGCAGCAAATGGAGTATTGTACACTGCGGGCCTTTCATCCAAGTTTAGAGGAAACCATGTAGGGCCAGTGCTATGATGTGTCGCGTCAACTCGTACAATGAGGAGAAGCTTGATATTACTACCACACGCCTTCTCCCTCGCCCATGCGCGTGGTGGCTCGCAGACGAGGACATGCTTTTGCTTAGGCTAGTCGTAATGGAATACTAGTATCATGCATATGATACTAGTGTATGATACTACACATCCATAGTGCATAGTATCATATGTTAGTATCATCGATGACTTCATTTATTAGCATGCATGACACATAGTAGCACAACATTTAGTATGATATTGTATCATGATATGATACTCAACCCTCTCTTTCTTCATTTACTTCTATGCCACCTCATCAAATTTGCCTAGTTGGCATGCATGATACTCCCTCCGTTCCTACATATTTGTCTTTTTAGATATTTCAAATGGACTACCACATACGGATGTATATATACATATTTTAGAGTGTAGATTCACTCATTTTGCTCCCTATGTAGTCACTTGTTGAAATCTCTAGAAAGACAAATATTTAGGAATGGAGGGAGTACTACCTATGATAGTACTCCCATTACAACTAGCGTTATAGAGTAGTACAATAATCTATCCCTCCCGCACGCGGTGGACGGACATGCAGAAGTGGATTCGATATTGTAGAAGTAGTAGTAACATCATTGTTCGTCTTCTCGAAGAGGCGAAGAGCCAAGCGCAACCCAAACGTGGCAGTTGCGAACCTTGGAGCACGCATATAGCCAGACTCTTGCATGAGACAAAATTGCTATGTGAGCCCACTATTGTAGTACTTGCTAGTATAGCCCTATAAACCAAAAAGGATTATTTGCCTTTATAGAGATTTCAACAAATGACTAGACTACACCGAGACGGAGTACATATGGAGCAAAATGAGTGAATCTACACCGTACATAAATATGTAGTTCTCTCGTTTTCCTCTCCGCCTTGGTCGCAGTGCACAATATTGAGTATAATAGTACTATCATCTTGAAATTTATGAAGTCACCATAGGCACCTCATCGTCGACGGGAACGTCACCTGACACGCGACAGATGCGAGCGGCAGTCGCCTCCATAGGTGCTTGAATGCCATTGCCAAGGAGGGAGAGGGTAGCGGTTCTCGAGATGTTGAACGGTCAATGATGCATCCTCAATTACATGCAGAGGGAATGCAACAGAGTTTGGATTATCATATAAAGGCTCCCCACCACTCCAATCCATCTACTCCTAGTCTCTGTGCAACACTGCCCACTCCAATCCAAGACCAAGTGACTAGAAGCCACAAGCACCTATGGAGGCGATGGACGCGAGCGGCAGTCGGCTGTGCCAAATCATCCAAGGCACCGGTCTACGGCCCCACACCGCGCAACGTTTCTAGACGGTGCTGGCGACCGCCGACGTCGTAGCCCTCGCCGACGTTGGCTTCGCCTCTCGCATGGACGACATGATGGTCAACTCCATCCGCAAGTTCACTGCCGTCAAGAAGCGCGCGGACGACCTTGCCGTACTACTCCATCCCGCGTGCCCAGGCTCCTCATTGCCTGCCACCCTCTTCGGCCTCCATGGTGACGAACTCTTTCAAGCCCTGGTGGCCCTGCAGGTGCCATAGGTCGCGACGAAGAATGTGCACCTCGAGGCCGTGCTCGCTGCGCAGCGCCTCGCCATGCAAGAAACCGTCGACTTGCACATCCACGTCTACGAGGAAATTGTCTACATAGGCCACTACAAGCCCAGCGAGGACAGAAAGACGTTGGCCTTCTTCCAGCGGTTGGAATCTTTGGACGCCAATTTTCAGAAGCACATCGACCTGGCCACGAAAGTCGCTGCTACTTAGCCGTCGTTCGGTGGGCCGGCGCCCTGAGTCGAGGAGGTGGACGTCATCGATGGATGCATCTCTTCTTCTTGCCTCCTGTAACCAGCACCGCATCGCCTCGTGGCCTTAATGTTTTATTAGTATAGTACTCCCTCCGTTCCCAAATATAAGTCTTTCTAGAGATTCCAGCAAGTGACTACGTACAGAGCAAAATGAGTGAATCTACACTCTAGAATATGTCTACATACATCTGTATGTTGTATTCCATTTGAAATATCTAAAAAGGCTTATATTTAGGAACGGCGTGTGTATGGCATTTTTATTCCAGTCGTAACGTTTTCACTGTGAGGTGGGGCCGCAGTTGAGCAAACCGACCATCGGCAAATCCCCACCCCGCCCACCAGGCGTCTGCTGAGTTTAGAATTAGAAGAGAGAAACGAGGGAGAAGAGCTAGCTGTAGCACAGACGCTGTTGTCATATGGGACTCGTGTTGATAGAAAAGGAGTAATGAGCACTCGTACCTCTTTTTTAGGGAAAAAGTAGTCGTATGTCTAGTACTACCACTAGTTGGGTGCGTGCGACATATACCTGTCATCACTTTAGTTCTCCTTTTCGGACCGCAGCTACGCTTCACCATACATATTTTTTCACGCATTTATCCTCCTATAGCTATATGTACTCCTAGGCTATTTCCACGTGCTCCCTTTCGCTGACATGTGGGACATAGAGCATCTGGGTCGTAGTGCATGCATGACATGGAGCATATGCCGGGGTACTTTACATTTCAGACCTCACGAATTACATGCAAACCCCCCACATAAGAATAAATAAATGAATGAATTACTACATGAAACCAGATTATTTTCGTAGAAACCGGAGCACGTTCATTAAATTTTGGACATAACACGTTAATAAAAAACTACCGGACCTAAACTAGTCTAAGGACCACTTTGATTCGCAGGATACTGAAAACATAGGAATGGGGAGAGTATGATGGTGATGAACCGAGACGAGGAGAACTCTAACTTAGTTAGAGGTTAGAGTTAGATTCTAACCCTGAACTAACTCTAAACCAAAGAGGTGTATGGATGTCAGGGTTAGATTGACAATAAATTTTCTTTCTCAATCATTTGACAACTTTGGACACTATTTCCTGCCGGATTTGGTGTGGTCGGCTCTTGTGTGGCCTCCTCCTGCTCACAATTGACATAAACGAACCGTCTTTACAAATCAAGCATGCAAAACATGATAAATTTTACTTTGTCCATACAAATGAGATATCCCACTTAAACATAAAAGTCCTCAATCAAGCTTCACAAAAAATAATACACTCCATGAAAAAAAGCATGAGCTAACTCATCACGGAAGTCATTCACGATAGGGATGGAGCCCGGAGCCCCTCACACACCCAGGGTGGAGCTCGTCATCGTCGCTCTGGAGGAAGGCTCTGTAGAGCCCAAGCCCCGGAAACCCCTCCGACGTTGGCGCTTGCGAGTTGAGGTCGACACCGGCATGGGTAGCAGGGCCACTTGCCGGTGACTGTGAACCGAATCTTTGGGCCTCTCGAAATAATGCTAGCATGGAACTGAATTACCTAGAAAGGTGAACTGAATATTTGGTCCTCTAGAAGTAATGCAAGCCTGAAACTGAAATACCTAAAAAGGTGAATTGAATCTTTGGGCCTCTAGAAATAATGCAAGCCTGGAACTGAAATACCTAGAAAGGTGAACTGATTCTTTGGGCCTCTAGAAATAATGCAAGCCTGAAACTGAAATACCTAGAAAGGTGAACTGAACCTTTGGGCCTCTAGAAAGATTTATTACCTCCTTAAGCGGCATCAAACAATTCCATGCGTGCACCACAAATCTATACCAAGTTTAATTAGGATCTACTTTCCCAAATCAAAATTAGCACTAGAGCGAGGAAGATCAATGATATGGATGTGAGACAGAGAAGGAACGAACAAACTCACCCCTCTCATGACCTCCCTGGTAGATGCGCCGCCTCCATGCACGACAGAGGGCGAAAAACAACCGGTGGAGGGGGAGCGGGACGAGCTTTGAAGGCTGGAGGGAGATGGTGGCTGGAGGAGGGCAGCGGAGGCCGGAGGGAGAGGGTGGCTGGAGGAGAGAGAGGGTGAGCGGCGGAGCGGCGCTTGGGCGGGCGGCCCGATGGGGAACAGAGAGGAGTCGTGGGAGGGGGTGGAGGGAGCGATCTGGTGTGGGCAGGGGATATTTTTTTAGTTCTCTTTTAGTGGGCCCGAGGAGAACTAACCCAATTAGAACCTATCCATCGGCTAGTTTTTTTAGCTGGGTTAGAGCGAACTAGCTCAAACTAACCCCTCGTGTTTGGATAATTTGAGGCTATTTCAACCCAAACTAGCTCTAACTCGGGGATCCAAACAAAGAGGAGTAGTACTGTACATGCTATAGTCTGGACCGTAGCACATTTCAGCACATTGTTTTCTACTGCTAGTTCACTGGGCTGACGTGGTTCGCACTTGTCCGACATGAGTAGTAGTACTACTAGTATATACCGCATGATTCTTTGCTCCTTCTTACTACTACATACTTCGCTGACATGTGGGAGAGCCAGCATCCGGGTCGACGTGTCATGCACCAGATTAGAGTGCGGAACTGAAGGGGGGCATCACCCCGGTCGTACCGCCAGTAATTCATGACTATAGTGAGTAGTCATATCACAAGTCTTTCTAGCAGTAACGTGCCGTCAAATCGCACAGGCCGACCTTTCCAGCAGTAAGTAAGTTCAATCTGCTACTCCCTCACCCTCCTCGCCTCTCTGTCAAACCGCCTACGCGAAAACGGTCGCGCGTACTGCCGGGGAAAAGCCCCGCCCTCAACTTTTAACTGCGCGAAAATAGTTTGAGCTTGTTCGTTCTATATAAGTACTAGTACTGTATGTTTATTCATGTTGGAGATATGCCCTAGAGGCAATCATGTATGATGATATTTCCTCTGTGTTCATGAATAAAGATAGTCCTTGGACATTATCAATGATGTGTATCAGCAAGTACGTGACTTGTTTGTGGGACTATGCATTGTATGATGACTGTCCTAAAAGGTCCCTAGTCGAAAGGGCTGTGTGGATGCGCAGCCAACTAGACTAGCATATGACACGGTCGATGGCTTGGTCTCACTAGCCATGGGGCATTGGATGCTAACCGTATAATATGGACTCAGAAGGATCTGGTGGGATTCGACGTAGTTGTATCCGAGTCGAGATAAGGTCTGAGTCGGACAAACCCAACTATGAGAAGCAACGATATGTCATCTGTGAGTCTCTAGTACAACATATGTTCTATGTCCTAAGACCTGAGCCGGCGCATGTACTCGGGATGGTGACAGACTTGCTTTGGGCCGACCAAACACTACTCCGTAACTGGGTAGTTATAAAGGTAGGTTTCGTGTTTGTCCAGAACCATGCTGCGAGACGTGGTCGAGCAAGATGGGATTTGCCCCTCCGATCGGGAGAGATATACTCTGGGCCCCTCGTGTGATCCGACCAGGATAAGCATGGCCATGCGACAAGGATTATGAGATAATCTGGTTTGTGGACGGCATCACTGGAATGAGAAAGAGGTCGGGCTAGCACAAGGATGACAGACTCGCCTTGAGCCCGATAACATATATCGTGTGGCAAAAGGAATGGAAGTATGATGTACATGTTCACCTAACCAGCTTCATAGTCTGTTTGGTGTTCGGCATGCCTTGCTAGAGGCCGCTACCAACTGTGCAGTTCGGAGGTGATCCGAACTGCGACCAAGCCGGCTTGAACCTAAGGGGTCGCGCTCTTAAGGGAAGGAACCTACGAGGTCGGATCCGAGGACACTGGTCGGATGTGATCCGAGCTGTATTCAGGTTGTGGCCGAGTAAACTTATGGGCTTTAGGGTCCGTGCGAGGCCCAAGTGTTGAGCCTGTGATGGACGCCTATATAAAGTGGAGGTTCCTCACACTCATGCGATTGATCACTTCGGCGCTGTCACTAGGGTTTGCATGTGTTGCGAATAGACACCTCCACTCGCCGCCGGTTGTGTGATCAGACCTAGCAGTCTGCCGCACGACGTTCCTCCTGCACGCGCGGATACCATTAGAGGTGGTGCACTTGCGCCGCTCCGGTGAACCTATACGTGGGAACCGACTACCGGCTGTACGAGGGAGATCGGACAAGGAGGAGACGATCCACGCGGACGCGCTGCCTCAACTCTTCTTCCGCTGCACGGCACAACGCGTCTGGTGGTAACAAACTATGATCCATCTCCCATAGCATGTTCTTGGTTGTTCTGCATGTAGGAAATTTTTAATTTGCAGTCGACGCACCCTACCGTAGAACCCAACAATTCACCCATGGGGTTGCTCAATGAATGGAGGGCCGGGGAGCACAAGTGAACAATACTACTACTAGTGGTAGTAAGTAGGAGTCGTACAGTTAGTCACCTTAAATAGAGAGTTTCTTTTCTTTCATGCCACGTACACAAATTGAAATGTTTGTTGTGGAGAGAAAAAGATAACCACTCCACTATTTATGTATGCAGGGGCCTGAGTGCTTGCTTTACTAGGGTTGCTCTCTTCATTCTCTCATCCTCGCCAGATCTAAACAAGACAACGGTAGCAACATTTTCTCTCTACTCACCGCTGGTCACAGATTCGGCCGGATCCCTTTGGCTGGTGTATGTAGAGGACTAGGTGCATTGTTCACGCGGTCATCGCCGGCAAGGGAGGAAACCCACAGCTGCCATAGGGGCCCGATCCTCTGCCCGTGCTGTTCTCTCCAGCACAGTGCCGGCTCGGGAGGTCCTCTGACCCTTCTTCCTCCCTGCCGTATTGTGCGTAGATCCGACCTACCGCCACCGACATCCTGACGACCCTCAGGTATAAGTTCTTAGAAAGCGGCCTTGCTCTACTGCCCTAGCTCCCCACGTGTCTGCATGTGCATCATTTTCTACTCCCATCAGCTCTTCCAAAGATACCTAAATTTTTAGTATTATTAGAGGTAAAGCTACTTCATGCATTCGAATCTAGGACTTGGTTCAAACAACGAAGAAAGGGCGGAAGTTGTAGCATGAATTTAGGACTTGATTCAAAGAGGAAATAATATGGTGAAAGTAGTAGAGACCGAATACCCAACCGGTCTCTTGGTTGAAAAGGGAAATAATGGGAAAATGCAGTACAAACTGGATAAGGAACATATCTATTATTGGTTGAAAAAAGGATAGAAACTGGCGGCTGGTGGACAAGTCAACAGAGTATGTCCAGGATTAGATTTGTTTCCCTCAAATAGTAAAAGGTCTCCAGGATTAGAATTGCTACCCTCACATAGTAAAAGGTCTCCAGGATTAGATTTGCTGCCCTCTCATAATAAAAGGTCTCCAGGATTAGATTTGCTGCCCTCATATAGTAAAAGCTCTCCAGGATTAGATTTGCTGCCCTCACATAGTAAAAGGTCTCCAAGATTAGATTTGCTGCCCTCACATAGTAAAAGGTCTCCAGGATTAGATTTGCTGCCCTCACAGAGCATGAACAAACTCGGCATCACCACTTTATGCCTCCTTGTAGGTACATTGTGTCGATGCGTCCACTATCGCATGTCCTTATACCAACCTTTTGATGTTGTTAATGTAAGGGTGCATGTAAAATGAAGCGATCACACTGTTACCTTAAGGACATGTCTAACCAGTGTTATTGTTAATCTAATGCCTCTAGTGATATGATGCAATTAAACTATGTTACAAATGGTACTCCTGCTGTTTCCCCCAGTATGATAAGTAAGTTGCTCCTTTATGCTGTTGAGTGTCCTGGTGTCCCCATAGTCCCATGCCCTTAAACCAACTCTTTAGCTGCTGTGGATTTACTGTATCTGGTAAACAAGCAATGGCACCATTAAAGTAATCCCATATTTGACGAATGTCATTATTGATCGTAATGCTTCCGATAATATGAAGCATTGCTGGCGTTTTAAAATTTCTACTATCCTTGCGTGATTGCCATGAACATAATTAAGATGCTTCTTTTCATTTTGTGTATGTTTCGTATATTCTAATTGACCAGCAATTGTTTACTTTCTATCTTTTTGTGCACATAGGGATATCCATTTCACCTTGTCGCTATTGTGACCTTTTGGTGAACCGCACAAAATACTTTTTTTGAATGAGTGTCTTGTGAAGTTCAACTAAAATGTCACATGGGAAATATCTCTCAATTTTGGGGGAACTGCACAAAATGGTGATTGGAGTTTCCAAAATCTCCGTCAAATTCTGCTGGTAATCTCGTGCAACATTTTATTAGCCTTTGCAAGATGTGTCGTCACTGTCACCACAATGGCACTTTATTTTATTGGAACTGCACAAACGGATAAGAAAATTATAGTTGCACCTTACATGAGCCGGACAGCCAACCTTAATGTTCCTCAATTTTAGTGCAACTACTAAAGAAGAACCTGCCAGCTCACGAGAGCAAGTACTTCTTGCTAGCTGAATGATCCAATCTTTGCTTCATTTTAGGTGAACTGCAAAAAAAGGTGCATGAATTGAATCATGGAACTCCAGGTAGGCCTCATCCGAGTGAAGTTGGAGGTTGAGTTCAAGGAGTGCCATTATTATAGTAATCATGCTCTTCTTATTTGTGTTGTGCAAACGAGAATACTCAACTACAGATGTTGTGACGGTCAAGAGCATTCGCCAAGTTCTTCAGTTGTATGACACGACTAGCCAAGATGGATTTAATCTCGATATTCACTTCATCAAAAGGCTCTAATGGGTTGGTTCTGAATCTTGCATGCTGGGAATCAATGAGATGTGTAGGCATCTTTGTTGTACTTATTATTTGAATCTTGTTTGTTGGTTTTGAATCTTGCAAGCTGGGAATCAATGAGATGTGCAGGCATCTTTGTTGTACTTCTTATTGGATCTTATTTGTTGGTTCTAAATCTTGCAAGCTGGAAAACATGGCATGATGATGCAGAGGACAACAACCATAACAAACAGTTCAAACTTGGTAGTATTATCTGTGTGAAAGTGCGACAAATGTGTTGATCGTGTGCATCTTGAGAATAATAATTCTAATTGTTGTGCATGTTGGTGTTGTGGCACTGATAGAATGAGACAATGCATTGCTTGTTTTAAGTATAAATTTCTATTAAAGTTAACTAAATTTAAGTAAAGTGACCACTAACTGTTGTTATTACAGTACCAATACAGACCCGCCTGTGAACCGACGTGTGGCTGGAGTAGGTTTCTTAATGGAGGCGTTTGAATGCGCCGAGGGTGCATCTTCTGTCTGGCGTGCAGCAGGTGAGGAAGGGGTAGTAACTGTTGTCGCATGTACACACTCAGTTTACTGTTGAATCCAGTTCCCCAAGAGCTGAAGAACGAACGACAGCCGCCGCCTACCCACTCGTTCACTTGAAGAGACTCCAATGGCCATCCGAGGGGTGAGCCTGCTGGATATGGACTTCAGCAAGGAGTTCCCCTTTGAGTTTGGCATTCAGTCCTATGGCAGCACCAAGTTGAATGTGATGTACACCAACGATCCAGACTCGGTGAAGCTCTGCCTCGCCGAGTTCAAGCAGTACCTACAGGACAAGAAAGCACAAGGTCACAGGACTAGACCTTGTGCCCATCCATTCATCTCCTAACAGGGACCAGAGGATCGCCATCGCCCAGGTATGTGTGCGGGACGAGGTTCTCGTCTACCACTACTGTAGGGCCATCGGAGGTTCTGGAGCATTCGCCCGTTTCATTGGCAGCGCCGACTGCACCTTCGCTACGGTGGAGAGAAGGAAGAACGCGACGATTCGGCCATCTAGTGCAACAAGCTTGTCGAAGCAATACAAGATCATCGGCAACGGGTAGGAGAAGGACTCCGTGGTTGACCTCGCCGGGACCTTCATCGACCCCTGATACGCCAACATGAAAGAAGACAATGATACCAAATGACCTGAAAACATGGGAGGTACCTCTGAATCTAGCCTACATAACCTACACGACCAAGGACGCATACGCATAACGCATGCTACGACATGTACAGGCAGATATTGGACATGAGGGCGTGTCTGCTTCCCGTAACCGACGAGTACATGGATAGTGGCAACGTCATGATCAAGCGTGCCAGGAAGGTCTAGATGTTGTACTTTATCAGATTATAAGCACATTAATCATCTGAGTGTTTCATGCATTAGCCTATGTGTCGTAATTATTTGTTTTGTCCAAAATATTTCTTTTAAGAACCCATTAACCTGTTTGCGTCTTTTTAGTGGCTATTTGCTTATGTATGTAACTAGTTCACTCGTCCGTTTAAAAAAACTAGTTCACTCGGCTGCCGTGCTTTGAATCTCCTTCCTCCCAACATATTCCCCTTCTCAGGTGGACCCATCAGGTCTCATACACAGACATATGGGACCAACCACCTATCCATTTGTATTTCTTTATTTTGTTCAATCTTTCGTCCTCTTCCTATACAACGGTTGGCCATCATAGCCTATTGCATTGGCCATGCCATCCCTCTACTCCCACACATTGTCCGACGGCGGCAGCTCCACCATCCTACCCTGCACCCAAACAAGTCAACCCTCATACTCCCCTCCGCATGCGTCTTCCCCCGGTCCGGTTTGTTCGGTCCGAGGTCTCGACGTCGTCCTCCGCCTTGGTGCTCTTGCCGCAGCGCCACCGTATGTCGTTCCCAACATGGTCAGCAAAACAAGAGGAATCAGGAGACAACTGTTCGTCGAGAGGCTGACAGTCCTGGGCCCACCAGGTCCATGGCCTAGGTTTTGTTGTTTAACATGGGCAGCCCACGACATGTTTCAACATTTTTTGGATCCATCAGGTATCAAGTGGCCTCTGGGCCTCCCAACCTAGCTTGTCTATAACATCAGCAGCCCAAATTATGTTTGTTTTTTCAAGATGACGCACAACTCAGTTCTATTTTTCTATAAGAATGCAAAACTGAACCTATGTTTTCTATAAGAATGCAAAACTGAAACTATATTTATATCTTATTTTATTACATATATATAATAGAAACAACATGAGGTTCCGTTAAACCTGTCGTTCGTCCAACCATTTTATAGACCTTCCCACTTTATTTTTCGTTTTCATTAATTCTATATCTGAATTTTCTCCCACTTTCTTTTTCGATGTAAACTGAGTTTTCTCCCAGTACTTTTCCCTAGAACAACTCAACTGTCCCACGTCTAGCCTAAAAAATAATAATACCCCACGTCCTATTAACTCATCAAAATTAAAATGATATTTTATTTCATAAATTGAAAAATCTTACAAAATAATAATAGTAATTGTTTATATATGATGTCTACTACACAACCTTCTTCTTGTAGACGTTGTTGCACCTCCAAGTGTAGAGGTTTGCAGGACAGTAGCAAATTTCCCTCAAGTGGATGACCTAAGGTTTATCAATCCGTGGGAGGCGTAGGATGAAGATAGTCCCTCTCAAACAACCCTACAACCAAATAACAAAGAGTCTCTTATGTCCCCAACACACCCAATACAATGGTAAATTGTATAGGTGCACTAGTTCGGCGAAGACATGGTGATACAAGTGCAATATGGATAGTAGATATAGGTTTTTGTAATATGAAATTATAAAAATAGCAAGGTGACTAATGATAAAAGTGAGCATAAACGGTATTGCAATGCTAGGAAACAAGGCCTAGGGTTCATACTTTCACTAGTGCAAGTTCTCTCAACAATAATAACATAATTGGATCACATAACTATCCCTCAACATGCAACAAAGAGTCACTCCAAAGTCACTAATAGCGGAGAACAAACGAATAGATTATGGTAGGGTACGAAACCACCTTAAAGTTATCCTTTCTGATCGATCTATTCAAGAGTCCGTAGTAAAATAACACAAAGCTATTCTTTCCATTCAATCTATCCTAGAGTTCGTACTAGAATAACACCTTAAGACACAAATCAACCAAAACCCTAATGTCACCTAGATACTCCAATGTCACCTCAAGTATCTGTGGGTATGATTATACGATATGCATCACAAACTCTCAGATTCATCTATCCAAACCAACACAAAGAACTTCAAAGAGTGCCCCAAAGATTCTATCGGAGAGTCAAGACGAAAACGTCTGCCAACCCCTATGCATAGGTTCATGGGCAGAACCCGCAAGTTGATCACCAAAACATACATCAAGTGGATCAATAGAATACCCCATTGTCACCACGGGTATCCCACTCAAGACATACATCAAGTGTTCTCAAATCCTTAAAGACTCAATCCGATAAGATAACTTCAAAGGGAAAACTCAATCCATTACAAGAGAGTAGAGGGGGAGAAACATCATAAGATCCAACTATAATAGCAAAGCTCGCGATACATCAAGATTGTACCACCTCAAGAACACGAGAGAGAGAGAGAGATAGAGAGAGGGAGAGATAGAGAGAGAGAGATCAAACACATAGCTAATGGTACATACCCTCAGCCCCGAGGGTGAACTACTCCCTCCCCGTCATGGAGAGCACTGGGATGATGAAGATGGCCACCGGTGAGGGTTCCCCCCTCTGGCAGGGTGCCGGAACGGGTCTAGAATTGTTTTCGGTGGCTACGGAGGCTTCTGGCGGCGGAACTCCCGATCTATTGTGCTCCCCGATGGTTTTTGCGTATATTGGTATATATAGGAGGAAGAAATACGTCAGGGGAGCTCCGGACTGTCCACGAGGCAGGGGGCGCGCCTAGGGGGGTGGGCGCGCCCCCACCCTCGTGGGCAGCCTGGGACTCTCTTGGTCCAACTCCGATACTCCGTGGGCTTCTTTTGGTCCAAAAATAAGTTCCGTGAAGTTTCAGGTCAATTGGACTCCGTTTGATTTTCCTTTTCTGCGATACTCTAAAACAAGGAAAAAAACAGAAACTGGCACTGGGCTCTAGGTTAATAGGTTAGTCCCAAAATCATATAAAATAGCATATAAATGCATA
This sequence comes from Triticum urartu, assembly GCF_056163025.1. Lineage (NCBI taxonomy): Eukaryota > Viridiplantae > Streptophyta > Magnoliopsida > Poales > Poaceae > Triticum > Triticum urartu. Next base: position 219,650,876 of record NC_141879.1, on the reverse strand, counting down.
TAAAACATCCAAGGTTGATAATATAATAGCATGGAACAATCAAAAATTATAGATATGTTGGAGATGTATCAGCATCCCCAAGCTTAATTCCTGCTCGTCCTCGAGTAGGTAAATGGTAAAAACAGAATTTTTGATGTGGAATGCTACCTAACATATTTATCCATGTAGTTCTCTTTATTATGGCAAGAATATTCAGATCCATAAGATTCAAGACAAAAGTTTAATATTGACATAAAAATAATAATACTTCAAGCATACTAACCAAGTAATCATGTCTTCTCAAAATAACATGGCCAAAGAAAGTTATCCCTACAAAATCATATAGTCTGGCTATGCTCTATCTTCACCACACAAAATATTTAAATCATGCACAACCCCGATGACAAGCCAAGCAATTGTTTCATAGTTTTGGTGTTCTCAAACTTTTTCAATCTTCACGCAATATATGAGCATGAGCCATGGATATAGCACTATGGTGGAATAGAATGGTGGTTGTGGAGAAGACAAAAAGGGGAAGATAGTCTCACATCAACTAGGCATATCAACGGGCTATGGAGATGCCCATCAATAGATATCAATGTGAGTGAGTAGGGATTGCCATGCAACGGATGCACTAGAGCTATAAGTGTATGAAAGCTCAAAAAGAAACTAAGTGGGTGTGCATCTAACTCGCTTGCTCACGAACACCTAGGGCATTTTGAGGAAGCCCATCATTGGAATATACAAGCCAGGTTCTATAATGAAAGATTCCCACTAGTATATGAAAGTGACAACATAGGAGACTCTCTATCATGAAGATCATGGTGCTACTTTGAAGCACAAGTGTGGTAAAAGGATAGTAGCATTGCCCCTTCTCTCTTTTTCTCTCATTTTTTATATTTTTTTGGGCCTTCTTTTTTTGGGCCTATTTTTTCTATTTTTTTATTTTTCGTCCGGAGTCTCATCCCGACTTATGGGGGAATCATAGTCTCCATCATCCTTTCCTCACTGGGACAATGCTCTAATAATGATGATCATCACACTTTTATTTACTTACAACTCAAGAATTACAACTCGATACTTAGAACAAAATATGACTCTATATGAATGCCTCCGGCGGTGTACCGAGATGTGCAATGACTCAAGAGTATCATGTATGGAAGAATTATGAACGGTGGCTTTGCCACAAATATGATGTCAACTACATGATCATGCAAATTAGTATGACAATGATGGCGCGTGTCATAATAAACGGAATGGTGGATAGTTGCATGGCAATATATCTCGGAATGGCTATGGAAATGCCATAATAGGTAGGTATGGTGGCTGTTTTGAGGAAGGTATATGGTGGGTGTAAGGTACCGGCAAAAGTTGTGCGATACTAGAGTGGCTAGCAATGGTGGAAGGGTGAGAGTGCGTATAATCCATGGACTCAACATTAGTCATAAAGAACTCACATACTTATTGCAAAAATCTATTAGTTATCGGAACAAAGTACTACACGCATGCTCCTAGGGGGATAGATTGGTAGGAAAAGACCATCGCTCGTCCCCGACCGCCACTCATAAGGAAGACAATCAATAAATAAATCATGCTCTGACTTCATCACATAATGGTTCACCATACTTGCATGCTACGGGAATCACAAACTTCAACACAGGTATTTCTCAAATTCACAACTACTCAACTAGCATGACTCTAATATCACCATCTCCATATCTCAAAACAATTATCAAGTATCAAACTTCTCATAGTATTCAATGCACTTTATATGATAGTTTTTATTATATCCCTCTTGGATGTCCATCATATTAGGACTAGTTTCATAACGAAAGCAAACTACCATGTTGTTCTAAAGACTCTCAAAATAATATAAGTGAAGAATGAGAGTTCATCTATTTCTATAAAATAAAACCACCACCGTGCTCTAAAGATATAAGTGAAGCACTAGAGCAACAACAAACTACTCCCAAAGATATAAGTGAAGATCAATGAGTAGTCAAATAATTATGCAACTATGTAAAGACTCTCTAACATTTAAGAATTTCAGATCTTGGTATTTTATTCAAACATAAAGCAAAACTAAATAAAATAAAATGACGCTCCAAGCAAAACACATATCACGTGGTAAATAAAAATATAGCTCCAAGTAAAGTTACTGATGAACGAAGACGAAAGAGGGGATGCCTTCCGGAGCATCCCCAAGCTTAGGCTTTTGGTTGTCCTTGAATATTACCTTGGGGTGCCTTGGGAATCCCCAATCTTAGGCTCTTTCCACTCCTTATTCCATAGTCCATCGAATCTTCACCCAAAACATGAAAACTTCACAACACAAAACTTAACAGAAAACTCGTAAGATCCGTTAGTATAAGAAAATAAATCACCACTTAGGTACTGTTGTGAACTCATTCTAAATTTGTATTGGTGTAATATATACTTTATTCCAACTTCTCTATGGTTCATACCCTCCGATACTACTCATAGATTCATCAAAATAAGCAAACAACACATAGAAAACAGAATCTGTCAAAAACAGAACAGTCTGTAGTAATCTGTATCAAACGTATACTTCTGGAACTCATAAAATTCTCAAATTAATTGATGGACCTGAGTAATTTTTCTATTAATCATCTGAAAAAATAATTAACTCAATATCACTCTCCAATAAAAACTGGCAGCAATTCTCGTGAGCGCTAAAGTTTCTGTTTTTTACAGCATGATCGCAAAGAGTTTCCCAATCCTCCCAAAGGTTCTACTTGGAACAAACACTAATTAAAAAAAACACAACCATAAAAAAGTATAGATAAATTATTTATTACTAAAAAGGAACAAAAAGCAAGGGACAAAAATAAAATTGGGTTGCCTCCCAACAAGCGCTATCGTTTAACGCCCCTAGCTAGGCATGATGATTTCAATGATGCTCACATAAAAGATAAGAATTGAAACATAAAGAGAGCATCATGAAGAATATGACTAGCACATTTAAGTCTAACCCTCTTCCTATGCATAGGGATTTTGTGAGCAAACGACTTGTGGGAACAAGAATCACCTTGCATAGGAAGGCAAAACAAGTATAACTTTAAAACTTTAAGCACATAGAGGGGAAACTTGGTATTATTGCAATTCCTACAAGCATATGTTCCTCCCTCATAATAACTTTCATTAGAATCATGAATGAATTCAAAAATATAACTATCACATAAAGCATTTTTTTCATGATCTACAAGCATAGAAATTTTATTACTCTCCACATAAGCGAATTTCTTATCATGAATAATAGTGGGAGCAAACTCAACAAAATAATTACCATGTGAGGCATAATCCAATTGAAAACTAAAATCATGATGAGAAGTTTCATGGATATCATTATTCTTTATAGCATACAAGTCATCACAATAATCATCACAGATAGCAACTTTGTTCTCATAATCAATTGGAACCTCTTCCGAAATAGTGGATTCATCACAAAATAAAGTCATGACCTCTCCAAATCCACTTTCATTAATATAATCATCATAAGTAGGAGGCATGCTTTCATCATAATAAATTTTCTCATCAAAACATGGGGGACAAAAATATCATCTTCATCAAACATAGCTTCCCCAAGCTTGTGGCTTTGCATATCATTAACATCATGGATATTCAAGGAATTCATACTAACAACATTGCAATCATGCTCATCATTCAAATATTTAGTGCCAAACATTCTAATGCATTCTTCTTCTAGCACTTGGGCACAATTATCAGAATCCTTATTTTCACGAAAGACATTAAAAAGATGAAGCATATGAGGTACCATTAATTCCATTTTTGTAGTTTTCTTTTATAGACTAAACTAGTGATAAAACAAGAAACAAAAAGATTTGGTTGCAAGATCTAAAGATATACCTTCAAGTGCTAACCTCCCCGGCAACGGCGCCAGAAAAGAGCTTGATGTCTACTACACAACCTTCTTCTTGTATACGTTGTTGGGCCTCCAAGTGTAGAGGTTTGTAGGACAGTAGCAAATTTCCCTCAAGTGGATGACCTAAGGTTTATCAATACGTGGGAGGCGTAGGATGAAGATAGTCTCTCTCAAACAACCCTGCAACCAAATAACAAAGAGTTTCTTATGTCCCCAACACACCCAATACAATGGTAAATTGTATAGGTGCACTAGTTCAGCGAAGAGATGGTGATACACGTGTAATATGGATAGTAGATATAGGTTTTTGTAATCTGAAATTATAAAAACAGCAAGGTAGATAAAATTGAGCGTAAACGGTATTGCAATGCTAGGAAACAAGGCCTAGGGTTCATACTTTCACTAGTGCAAGTTCTCTCAACAATAATAACATAATTGGATAACATAACTATCCCTCAACATGCAACAAAGAGTCACTCCAAAGTCACTAATAGCGGAGAACAAACGAAGAGATTATGGTAGGGTACGAAAGCACCTCAAAGTTATCCTTTCTGATCGATCTATTCAAGAGTCCGTAGTAAAATAACACGAAGCTATTCTTTCTGTTCAATCTATCCTAGAGTTCGTACTAGAATAACACCTTAAGACACAAATCAACCAAAACCCTAATGTCACCTAGATACTCCAATGTCACCTCAAGTATCCGTGGTTATGATTATATGATATGCATCACACAATCTCAGATTCATCTATGAAAACCAACACAAAGAACTTCAAATAGTGCCCCAAAGATTCTACCCGAGAGTCAAGATGAAAATGTGTGCCAACCCCTATGCATAGGTTCATGGGCGGAACCCGAAAGTTGATCACCAAAACATACATCAAGTGGATCAATAGAATACCCCATTGTCACCACGGGTATCCCACGCAAGACATACATCAAGTGTTCTCAAATCCTTAAAGACTCAATCCGATAAGATAACTTCAAAGGGAAAACTCAATCCATTACAAGAGAGTAGAGGGGGAGAAACATCATAAGATCCAACTATAATAGCAAAGCTCGCGATACATCAAGATCGTACCACCTCAAGAACACGAGAGAGAGAGAGATCAAACACATAGCTACAGGTACATACCCTCAGCCCCGAGGGTGAACTACTCCCTCCTCATCATGGAGAGCACCGAGATGATGAAGATGGCCACCGGTGAGGGTTCCCCCCTCTGGCATGGTGCCGGAACGGGTCTAGATTGGTTTTTGGTGGCTACGGAGGCTTCTGGCGACGAAACTCCCGATCTATTGTCCTCCCCGATGGTTTTAGGGTATATTGGTATATATAAGAGGAAGAAATACGTCAGGGGAGCTCCGGGCTGTCCACGAGGCAGCCCCCTGGGCGCGCCCCCACCCTCGTGGGCAGCTCGGGACTCTCCTGGTCCAACTCCGATACTCCGTGGGCTTCTTCTGGTCCAAAAATAAGTTCCGTGAAGTTTCAGGTCAATTGGACTCCGTTTGATTTTCCTTTTCTGCGATACTCTAAAACAAGGAAAAACAAAAACTAGCACTGGGCTCTAGGTTAATAGGTTAGTCCCAAAAATCATATAAAATTGCATATAAATGCATATAAAACATCCAAGGTTGATAATATAATAGCATGGAACAATAAAAAAATATAGATACGTTGGAGACGTATCAATATATAACATGGAAAGTTAACTCCTAGTGATTGCGTACATAAGCTTGCAAAGATTTTACTCACCAATGCAGTAATAGACGTGCAATCATGTGTTTATGTTTTTATAACATTTCTTCGTCCAGCCCAACATGATATTTTCACCCAGCCCAGCAAGTCCGCGGATTTCGAGAAAAAGGCAAATGGGCTTTAAATTCTACCATATATATAAATGGGTTGCATAGATGCTACATCATTGTTTCACCAAGCCCACCAAATGGACTAAAAAACAAATGGGCTGGCTGACATGTGGGCCAGTAGGTCAAAGCCTAAGCAAGGCATTGGATTTACATCCAACGGCCGACATTCTTCTTCAATCTCTCGTCTTCTTCCCCCAGTGCTGCCGGGACCGCCTGCTCTAGCCTCCGGCATCCAGCGGCGTTGTTTTGCGCGCCTCAGCGAAACGCTACCCCGCCGACGGCCAGGCCATCCCTCCACTCCGCACCTCTTGTTATTCTCTTCCGAGTGTAGGCCCACCCCGCACCCGAACCAGTCAAGTTTCCCACTCCTCTCCGTCTGCGACTCCACTGACGCGTCTTCCCCATCTCTGGGTCGTTCCAGTCTGAGGCGTCACTGTCGTCCACCGCCTCGCTGCGCTCGGCGCGGCGTGGTCAACAAACGAGAGTCATTGAAAGAGGATTGTATGTGGAGAGCCTAACGGCTGGGACCCACAAGGTCCATGGTCGCACGCAAGGAAAGTTCCTCCTTATTAAGTTGTTTCCTCCCCCTGACAGCTGGGACCCACCAGCTGTATCTTCGCACGGAAGGAAGTGCCTCCTTGTTATGCAAAAAAACCATTCCTCCCGATGACAGCTGGGACCCGGCAGATTTGGTGGCTGACTTGTGGGCCTGCTAAGCAGATGTGTACGCAAGGCTTTGTCAACTTAATCAACAAATGATTCTAGCAGCTGGACCGTTGGTTGTTAATCCAACAGCTGTGTTCCTTCTTCAACCTGTGTTCTTGCTCCTGTCTCCCATGGGCGGCAGTGCTGTCGCGCACCTGAACCAGTCAAGTTTCCCACTCCTCTCCATCTGCGACTCCACTGCCATGTCTTCCCCATCTCCGGGTCGTTCCAGTCTGGGGCCTCCTCGTCGTCCATCGGCCTTGGTGCGCTCGACACAGTGTGGTCAACGTGGTCATCAACCGAGAGTCATCGGAATATGGCTGTAGGTGAGAGGCTGACAGTGGAGATGCACCACGCCCATGGACACATGCATGCAACTGCATCCTTTTTACCCTAAAAAAATAATGTTTTCTCCCCCTGACTGCTGGGACCCACCAGCTACATCTTTGCATGCAAGGAAGTACGTCCTATCCCCCCTGACAGCTGGGACCCAGCAGCTATATCTTCACACGCAAGGAAGTGCGTCCTTATCCTCCCTGATAGCTAGGACCCACCCGGTCGAAGCGTACGTACCGTTGTCTGTCTTGTCAGAACATGTACGTACATACTGGTCGATCGGTCTCTCTGCAAGTATAAACTGTGGCCGAGTAAGTAGCGGCACATGTCATAGTAGAGCCCCCCACGTAGCAGTTCAGGTTGTCCCGTCTAAATCGTGTACACGTACATACAGCCACACGCCAAAAAATATGGCCACGTACGTACATACGGGCGGGGTCTCGAACGCCTACTCGCACATACGTATGGCCAGGGCTCATGTAGATGGCTGGGTTGGAACAGAGAAGCTACGCCATCGTCGTGTTCATGGGGAGGCAACGTAATGCGTCGTGTTCATCGGGAGGCAACGGAATACGTCATGTTCATCGAGAGCCAACCGGCTTGGACGGAACAATCGATGGAAACGAGGCCTGGCGTATCGCATAATGAAGGAAACGGCCTTGTCTTTGACCGGCCACGGTCAAAACGGGATCCTGTTCATGGGGAGGGGTCTGGCGTACCGCAAAACATAGGAAATTGACCTCCTACGATAGAAACGAGGTCTTGTTGATCGAGAGGGGTGTGGCGTACCACAAAACGGAGAAGACGGAGTTGTGTTAGAGCGCTACGGTCGAAACGGGGGTCCTGTTCATCGGGAGGGGTGTGGCGTATCGCAAAAACGGGACTCCACGGGATACTATTCATCTCCACCGTCGACTGCCTCCACAGGCTACTGTTCATCCACCGTCGACCTCCTCCAACCTCCATATGCGACGGTTCATCCACGGGCTCCTGTTCATCCAGCATCCACCGCACGCTCCTCCACTGGCTACTGTTCAACCAACCCTCTCCACGGGGTCCTGTTCAACCACCCCTCCACAGGCTACTATTCATCCAGCCATCCACCGGCTACTGTTCAACCAGCCCTCCACGGGGTCCTGTTCATCCACCGGCTCGATCGATCGGGGTACTGTTCATCCAGCAGCAACGTCCTCTACTACTACGGGGTCCTGTTCATCCAACCCCCCACCGAGAACTGTTCATCCACCCCCCAACAACACTCACTGTTCATCTAGAGGCAGCATCGATCGGCTTCAGTTAGCAGTAGTAGTGAAGGAATCACTCGGGTTCAGTTAACAGCAAGGGATCGATCGATCGCACGGGTTTAGTAACGCGTAGCCTGCAGTGCAATCGCGCGGGTTCAGTTACAGCCCAACGCCTCGCTCGGATTCAGTTAGAGCCCAACACCTCGCACACATGCGCGTACGTACGAGAGAAACGCGCATCGCTCCTGACTCAGCATGGAGACTCCTCCTATGGCTGGGATGCGGGATGGAGTGGAGTCGCTACTAACTATAGGAGTAATTTGCTTGCTGGGCGACCGCGGTTTTCAACATCTCGATGGAATACTAGGCCTCTATCTCAACTATGGTATTCCATGTCATTGGAAGTGTCGTGAGGTTGGTGGCCGCCGCCAACAAGTTAGCAAGTGGGCTGGAGAAGTGACCCGTTCTTGTCAGGAAACAGTCTGGAGTCATACGGGCAGGTGGTGGGCTTGTGGTCGGCTCAAGCTAGCGCGGCTAAGCCGGCTGATAAGGCTGAGCCGGCGGTGGCCACCCGTCTCCATCCTGGGGCATGACCCGGTTCAACTAGGGTATAACCGGAGCCTCTGGGGTGCTCGATCCAGCCCCCAAGGCAGGCGTGTTGAATAGACACGTGGGCTCTAAATTGGGGGGCACACGACTCGCGTGCCTCCTCCGATGAACCACATCTGAGGCGTTCTGTCGTAGGCCCATGCACTAGGCCTCTGTCTTCAGGCTCTCCACCTCATTGTGAATCTGTGCTTGCAGCTCTACCATGCGAGCATTCTTGGCGTTGATATCTTCTTGAGCCTTAGCCATCTGCTCGCGAAGCTTAGTTACCTCTGCATTGCGCTCCGCCTGGTTCTCTGCTATTAGCGGTGACTCTATGAGTGTTGTCAACGAGGCGACTAGCTCCAAAAGAACTTTAGCTAGCGACTTGATCGGGTCAGCCACATTCGGATCAGGTGCTGAAATACCGGTTCCCCCATTGTGCTGTAAAATCCCCAAATTATAAATTTTGGAATGTTATACTAAATAAATAGTTTTGATTGATTGTTCGATTGTGGTGTGGTTGCTTGTGTGAAATTGAGTGGAATTTGAAACTTTTTTGAAAGTTAAATGAGAGGGAGTAAAAGGACTTTCTCAAACTTTCACCTTGCATTTATGATCTCCATGAATTCAAATTCATTTCATCACAAAACCCTGGAGTGAATATGATATGAGTTCTTCCATTTTAATAAATGAAAAGGGTTTGAAAAGATTTGAATTCCATTTGGAACTATTTCAAATTCGGAAACTTCATGCAACTCAATGAGTTTCATGAGAGAAGATAAAATGACTTCTTCAAATACTAAGAAAAGAGAGCTGGAAGTTTCAAAGAATCAAATTTGAAAGTCCCTTTGAAGTTATTTTGAAACCCACTTTGAAATTGGATTTATTTGTTTTTTATTCAAATTATTTTTCTCCAAAAATAAAATACATAGAAAATAGGGTAAAATGATTCCCTACAATAGAAAAATGGAGATAAATAAATTTGAAGTTATTTTGGTATTTTAAAACATTTTTATTTCGTTTTTATATGAAGCAGTAGCACTGTTCGCTTTACTTAAATTTTTGTGGAATTTATTTGCCGCTAAAAATATGTTCATTATTTATGAAATCTTTTCCTGAAAATTTTGATATATAATATGCCGATATACAATTTTATTTTTATTTTTTTATTCAGTTTACTTTTTTTGTTTAATTTTAAAAAACAAAAACTGCGCGTGCGCCTGGAACTAACAGTCACCCACGTGCGCAGCATAATGGCATCGGACGCCCCATCATTTTATTTTTCTTCTCTCCTGCATGGGCCAGGCCCAACCGGCCATATGCTTTCCCCAGATTTTTTTTCACAAATGTTTTTTTTCAGTTGACTGAATCAAAAAAAATTGCAGCCCACAGTGTACGTGCGGCCGGCCGGGCGAACACATTAGACCCATAGGAGGCGCGTTTTTCTCTTTCTCTTTTATCTACGTTTATTCTCACATTGCCTAGCCTTTGACTTTTAAGCCTCTTTTTCACTTATAAATATAGATCCATAGAGCCTCCAAAAATCATCCGATTCGGGTGAAATCAATATTTTGATTTGACTAGATTCACTAAAGAAAAATATATTTCTCCTCTCCGGCGAGACTTCTGGAAGTTGTCTTCTTTCTCCGAAATCGTCTTTTCTCTACCTTACAAAGGTTTCTTTCTTCGTATTTTTTATATAGTTCCATAGCTTATTATTTTTAGACTAGTGTAGGGTAGAATAATTAGATTATCAATTAGTCTCTGTATTTATACATTAGACCTAGAATTCTTTTAGTCGTAACTATTTTTCTTCTGTAAAAAATAGTTTGACCCTAATTTTTCAAATAGCCATTACTTTTTACTCGTTCATCCAAATTAGATAAAATCAACGCCTACATTATCTTCTTGATTCCACCTATCTAGTGAATCTATCAAATAAACTTTTTGCAAATTTCAAATTTCGAATATTTGTTCAGATTCATATTCAAACTTCTTTTGATCATATCTTTTTATCCGTGGCTCTGTTTCCGATGAACCCAACTTCATCGGATTTGTATTGAAGTAATCTTTCCATTTGCACAATTAGTGTCATCTTTCCAACATATAATTTTGATCCTAGCCAGTTACTCTACTATTCCACCAAAGAGTTGTTACACAACATTCTAAGCAGATTCAATGCTATGTTAAATTACTTGTATCTTTTGATCCGTTATTTCCAATCTAGTAATTCTTCTTCCTACATGTTCCTATTGACTTCCTACATCAAGTAGCATCATTAGTTTCAATTTTTGATCTTTTCAAATTTGAATGATTCAAAATTTGAACTTGAAGCTTCACTAAACTGTAGCACTTTTTCAATTGATTCTTTTTTTCCAAATTGAATCCCTAGGCATAATCTAACATCTTGAACCATCACCACACTTTTTCACCAAAATTAGGATCTGATCTTGGAAAATAATTTGATTTGGTTCTTTTGGAGTTTTTTGAAATGTTTCTTTGCCTTTTCTTTTGTGTCTTTGAGTGATTTCTTATGTGTGAAAATAATTGTTTGCCTATGATAGATTGAACGGAGTGTGACGAGTAGAACTATCAGGAATTATGAGTGCGAAGAATCTTTATCAACAGTACAAGGCAAGTTCACACTTTGATCATACTTTTCATACCCAGTTTTTATGCATTAGTTTCACCCCTCGAATATTTGCATGAGTAGGATTTGGGAATTGGGATTGCTATGTAGTTGATGAGGTAGGAACCTATTACCTTTGATCACCCCGAGAATATTCGTTATGTCATATATTGCTTAGCCATGCTTGTAGACGGGGATTGGTATGTGAGAAATCATGAAAGTTGCAAGAGTAATGTTAACTAAGGGAAACTTAAGGTGGCTACTTTAATACACATCTGGGTGGAATGGTTGGAGCACCCTGGAGAACCCAGTGGTTTGCTCGGGCACCTGGAGAACCCAGTGCTTGCCTAAGGGGATCCCGTAGTACCCGTGTGATCACCCTATGGAATGCCACCTAGGCTCAAAGGGATCATAAGATTATTCATGCTAGAAACTTCCATGTGCAGCCACAAGCCATTATGGGCTCTGGTATAGTTGAGTAAGTTGTGTGACCTCTTTCAGTGGTAGGCTAGCAGATGTAGGGGAAAGTAGGTGGTACTGTCTACCCAGAGTAAAGAGTTAATGCTTCAGAAAGACTATGTCTCGATCTTCCGATCATGGATGTGGTCAAGCCTTGTGTGGAAAAGTGCGCTAACATCTGCAGAGTGTAAAAACTAATCATGATTAGCCGTGTCCCCGGTCATGGACATCTTGAGTATTTGGTATTTGAATTATTAGTTGATCTCATCACTCTATTTAATGAAGTTGTTGGGTTATTAATGATTTGGGATTGAGTTGGGGTTACCTTCTCAATATGGGTAATTTAACATAGTAGTAAATAAAATTTATTCTGTTGTTGTAGGGAAAAAATAGCTTTATGCAAAATTAAACTTAGAGCCTCCACCAGCCAAATATGCATATAGAGATAGACAATTCTCATTATTATTCTATGGTGTGAAATTGCCAATACATTCAATGTACTGACCTACATGGCTGCAACGTCTTATGTTGCAGGATTCTTACGATGAGTAAGTGATACGTTAGGGTTACGGTGTCTACACTCAACTTTGTCGTTGGTGTTGTTGGGAACTCCACAACCTTGTTGATACTTCCACTATATTGATTGAGGTAATGGTATTTACGTTATTTTTACATGTGCTTGCACTCTGTTATAAATCCTCGAGTACTATGTGTGTCAGCATACTGATCTAGGGATTACACTTAAGCATAGAGACTTCGATCCATTCGGGTCGGGTCGCTATAGGCACCTACTATAGTTGAGTCGAGAGCCAATGCAGTGCCGGCTATATAGATGGTGGTCCGATGGAGCGGCTCATGATCGACTAGAGCCAGCTCATCACTGAAGTAGCCCCCGAGTTTGTTGTCATTCAGTGGGAGGATCGACTCAGTATCCCTGACTGATGACTCGCCCTCTGAGTAGACAAGGGAGTCCCCACTAGAAGCAGAATTGTCTATGGGGTCGACCCCCTGGGTGAAACCGGCGAAGACGTGGTTTCGACCGGCTTGGGCCTGGGCGGGTTGCGTGCGCCGAGCCGGCTCGACGATGTTGGTGTAGATGTCTGTCTTGGGCCCTGATTCATCGATTTTGCCGATGAAGACGTGGATCTTGCCGAAGGGGACCCGGTATCCGTACTCAATTGAGTCGGCGTCGGGGCCCTAGCCTGAATTGTCAATGTAGAGCTTGCCGCGGCGACTCTTAGTCATGCATCCGATCACATATCCCTCGATCCCTGGGAGAGCTCCCTCCAAGAACTCAATACCACCAAGCGATAGCCCCACGGTGGGCATCAACTGTCGTGCTTTTTGTCATGGCAAATGTCCTCGTGAAAGGACTTAGTCATGTGGCCATCACAGCTAGGTAGTAGCTTGAACGGGGTTGATCGGAATTGAGAGACAAGGGTTTATCCAGGTTAGGCCCCTCACTGCGGAGGTAATAGCCTACTTACTTCTTGTTTGATTATTGCTTCAAATCTCAATTACAAGGGTGTGATGTAGCTAGCCTCGATAGCTTGTAACTTAATCTTTTCTGCCTCTAGGGCTCCCCTTTATATACAGGTTGAGGCCCCGAGATTACAAGAGTCCGGGTTGTAGTACAACATGTGCCCTAGTCTACTTCTTACTTATCTTACCTCCCAAGTAAGGGAGATTCCTTTGTCACCTCTTTGAGCTGGTGTCCCAAGCACTGGGCCATGAGCCGGCCTACTCCATGAGTCGTCTTTTGAGCCTTGAGCTTCATAGTTCTCACGGCCCACACAACCAGTCCGATGACAAACCACCATGGGATGTCGGGTCATACCGCGGGGTACATCCCCAACAAAATTACTGGATAATATTATGGCAAATTATTCACAATGGCATAGTGAAAGAACACATACTAGTAAAAAGGTGAACTCTATTGAAGAAATTAGTACTTTGAGTGATAAAGTAGATGCGCTTATGAAATTGGTTGATAGTAAAAAATGCCCATATTGATCCTAACAATGTGCCTTTGTCTACTTTGATTGAGAAAAATAATGATCCCACATATGTGAATTTTTCCTCATGAAACAATTTTAATAGTAATGCTTATAAATGTAATTTTAATCCTAGGCCGTTTCCTAGAAATTCCACTAATAATTATGGCAATCCCTATGTTAATTCTTATAATAATAATAGGATGCCCTCTGATCTTGAATTTAATATTAAAGAATTTATTAATGCGCAAAAAGTTTTCAACATTGCGATAGAAGAAATTTTGAGTAAAATTGATGATATGTCTAGGAGAGTTAATAGAATTACTCATGATGTGGAAAATCTTATAGCTCAAATTTTTCCACCTAAGATTGATATTAATGAATCAATTAAAGACCTTTATGTCTCCATGGATGAAAGTAAAGAAAGAACCGCTAGGTTGAGGGCTAAGCGAGAATTCTTAGAAAAAACAATTCCACCCGGTTTTTATCGTAGTAACGATGAGGATATTAAAATGATTAGTGTTTATCCCATTGAATCTTTGTTTGGTGATATTAAACTGGATGAAAAGGGGACTGAATAAGAGTCAACTTTAGCTATAAGGCGTCCCCATAATTCGAAGGGTGAAAATCTTATTGAAAACAAATGATAAAAGTGGGTTTGGAGAGGTAAAAACTATAAATAGTGGTGTGCCCACTCTTTTGAATTACAAACACTTTAATTATTATAGTTGTTCTTTGATTGAGTGTATTTATTTTTTGCAATCCATGCTAAATTAACCCAATTCTTATAAACAAAATAAGGATTTTACTAAACATATTGTAGAAGTGATGATGAAAGTGTTAGAAGAAAAACTAGAATTGGAGATTTCAATTCCTGGGAAATTATATGATGAATGGGAACCCACCATTAAAGTCAAGATTAAAAATTATGAGTGCAATGCTTTACGTGACTTGGGTGCTAGCGTTTCCACAATACCAAAATCTCTATGTGATGTGCTAGATTTTACTAATATGGATGAATGTTCCCTTAATTTGCACATGGCGGATTCTACTATTAAAAAGCCTTTGGGTAGAATTAATGATGTTCTTATTCTTGCAAACAGGAACTATGTGCCCGTTGATTTTATTGTGCTTGATATTGATTGCAATCTTTCTTGTCCCATAATACTTGCTTGGCCATTCTTACGAACTATAGCTGCCGTTATTGATATGAAAGAAGGGAATATAAAATTTTAGTTCCTGTTAAAAAAGTGTATGGAACACTTCCCTAGAAATAAAATTAGGCCACCATATTAATCCATCACGAGAGCCACATATGGAACTAAAACCAAAGATGACAACACTTGAAACTATGCATTACGCCTAGCTAGGGCGTAAAACAATAGCGCTAGTTGGGAGGTAACCCGATAGTTATATTATTTTTCTTGTTTATTTTTATGTTTTATTGTGTGCACATAATTATTCTACTGTTATGATTGTGTTTTTGTGCATTAATTAGTGTTTGTACCAAGTAAAGCCTTTGGGATGATTTGGATGATAGTTGCTTTGATTCTATGCAAAAACAGAAACTTTTGCGTCCAGTACCAGAATTGTTAAAATTTTCTGGAGTGACATAAAAGTTTGAATTTTCTACGCATGATTGAAATACAAATTTCCCACGTTTTCCATATTTACTATAATTTTTAGGGTTACATAAGTATGGTCAATGTTCAGATTATTACAGACTATTCTGTTTTCGATAGATTCTGTTTTTGATGCATTTTTCCTTGTTTGGTGGAACTATGAATTGTATCAGGGGTATAAGCCATGGAGAAGTTATAATACAATAGGTATAATGCAAAAATAAAATATGAATAGGGTTGCAAAAGTATATAAAGTAGTGATTTTCTTTGTTATACTAACGGATCTCACGAAGATTTTGTTAAGTTTTGTGTGATTCAAGTTTTGGGTGAGATCATGATGGATGAAGGAATAAGGAGTGGAAAGAGCCTAAGCTTGGGGATGCCCAAGGCACCCCAAGGTAATATTCAAGGACTCCCAAGAGACTAAGCTTGGGAATGTCCCGGAAGGCATCCCCTCTTTCCTCTACCAACTATTGGTAATTTTACTTGGAGCTATATTTTTATTCGTGACATCATATGAGTTTTGCATGAGGCGTCATGTATTATATGAGTATTTTCGTTGTTTTCTTTTTAGGTTGTCACAATCATCTTTTCTGAACACGCCTTTTTAGAGGGACACACATTTTTTTATTTGATGGAATACTCTATGTGCTTCACTTATATTTTTTAGTTCGGCAGTTGCTCTAATGCTTTACTTAAATCTTTCTGAGCACGGCGGTGATTATATTTTGAAGAAATATTTGCACTCTCATGCTTAAATTATATCTTTTTGAGAGTTGATAATAGTAATGGTAATTTGCACAAGATATGAATTTGGTCCCAAAGTGAAGAATATACAAGAAGGATATAATAAGAACTTTCATATAGATCATTGGATATGATAAGTTTGATTCCTAGCAATAGTTGTGCGATATGGAAATGATAATATGTGAGTTATGCTAGTGACTAATTATGCTTTTGTAAGAATAATGGTGTTAAGGTTTGTGATTCCCTACGCATGCACATAAAGTCAATAGTTATCCAACAAAGTTATATCCTACTTATGGTGCATTATTCAGTGTTAGTTATGTTCAATGCATGTTTATGACCATTTTTGCTTTTTGGTTGGTCACTTCTCAATCTATTTGCTAGCCTTCATTTGTACTAAGCGGGAATGTTGCTTGTGCATCCGGTTCCTTAAACCCAAAGTTGTGCCAAATGAGTCCAGCATACCTACCTATATGTGGTATTTCAATGCCCTCCTAAGTAAATTTGCACGTTCCAACTCTAATTCAAAAATAATTTTCCGTTTTGTGTGCCCATACCGCTCATGAAGTGGCAGGGGGTGGCCAATATTTTCCATGCTAGGTGTGTTATTCTGCACAAGAAAGTGGCAATGTAATAGGGATGACCAGTCCCGAAATGAAAAAAATAACAATAATAAATTCTTTGGGAAGTGTTGGTATGGAAGGCACCCATGGATACGGCTAGCCATGGATTGTTAAAGAATGGTGGAAAGGAAATAAACTTTATTTTATGTTTGGGAACCGCCTATAATGTGTTTAGCATGGAAGATATTGGGAACTCTCAGTCGTTTTTGTTGACAGGGAAAGCATGCCTCTCAAAATAATTTTATCTCTCTAATTTAAGCCTTGAGCTCTGGCACCTCTGCAAATCTCTGCTTCCCTCTGCGAAGGTATCTATTTACATTTATGCAATTTTAATTTTAATTTTTTAGTCTCCATCTTCTCTTATAAAACACCAACTAGAGAGCACTATTGTCATACTTGTGCATTGGTTGTAACTAATATTGAGTGTGTTTCATGAATGGACCAATGACTAGGCATAATGGGCTAGGGATAACTTTCTTTAGTGTTGATAATTTGAAAGACATGGTTGCTTGCTGGTATACTTTAGTATTTATGTTTTCATGTCAAACTATAGACTATTGCTTTGAATCACTCAAGTCCAAATATCCATGCTACAAAAGAAAAGATTATATGATGAATATGATAGGTAGCATTCCACATCAAAAATTCTATTTTTATCATTTACCTACTTGAGGACGAGCAGGGATTAAGCTTGGGGGTGCCTGATACGTCTCTAACGTATCATAATTTTTGATTGTTCCATGCTATTATAGTATTAATCTTGGATGTTTTATATACACTAACAAACAATTATATATGATTTTTTGGGACTAACCTATTAACTTAGTGCCCAGTGCCAGTTGTTGTTTTTTGCCTACTTTTCACTTTTCAGGAAATCGATATCAGATAGAGTCCAAACGGAGAAAAAACTTTGGATTAATTTTTTCTGAACCAGAAGAGACCCTAGGAGGTTCGAGAGAAGGCCAGAAGAGCCACGAGGGAGCGATAAGCTTGGGAGGTGTGGCCCCCAAGCTTGTGGGGCCCTTGTGCCACCTCCAACCCTAATTCAACCTCTATAAATACTCAAATATTCCCCTGACATCAGAGAGCCAACCGAAATACTTTTTCCGCTGCCGCAAGTTTCTGTTCCCATGAGATCCCATCTGAAGGCCTTTTCCGGTACTTTGCCGGAGGGGGAATCGATCATGGAGGGGCTCTACATCAACCTTGCTACCCTTCACATGATGCGTGAGTAGATTACCACAGACCTACCAGTCCATAGCTAGTAGCTAGATGGTTCTTCTCTCTCTTTGATCTTCAATACAATGTTCTCCTTGATGTTCTTGGAGATCTATTTGATGTAATGACTTTTTGCGGTGTGTTTATTGGGATTCCATGAATTGTTAGTTTATGATCAGATCTATCCATGAATATTATTTGAGTTTTCTCTAAACTTTTTTATGCATGATTATTATAGCTTTGTATTTCTCTCCAATCTATTGATTTGGTTTGGCCAACTAGATTGATTTATCTTGCAAATGGGTTCGATCTTGCGGTGCGTTACTCCGTTCTTTATGAACTTAATACTCTAGATGCATGCTAGATAGCGGTCGATGTGTGGAGTAATATTAGTAGATGTAGATCATTTAGGTAAACTTGTCTCGGCCATGATGCCTATAATTGATCATTGCCTTGGATATCGTCATATTTTTTTGCTTTCTATCAATTGCCCGACAGTAATTTGTTTACCCACCGTATGCTATTTTCAAGAGAGAAGCCTCTAGTGAAAACTATGACCCCGGGGTCTACTTTTTATCATATATTAAAACTAAAAATACCTTGTTGTACTTTTCCTTTATTTATTTTATTTTGTATTTTTGTTCGATCTATCTATCACCATACAATTTAATCTTGCACGTAATCGTCAAGGGATAGACAACCCCTTGTTCGTGTTGGGTTGAAAGGATTTGTTGTTTGTGTGCAGGTGCTGCTAATGAGGTGTTGCGTGGTTCTCCTACTAGATCGATAACCTTCATTCTTAACTGAGGGAAATACTTATCTCTACTATACTGCATCATCCTCTCCTCTTCAAGGAAATCCCAACGCTGTTCACAAGTAGCAGCTTCCCAGACTTGAATGTAACTAGGAAACTGTGTACTCGTCCATACCCGCCAGTTTTGGCATATAATGCGGTCGAATGGCCTATAAAGGATGGTGAATGTTCGGGTACATTGGTGCAAACCCTGCTAGGATAATTTATTAGAATAGTCGTGCACATAGTTTTGGACTAGCTAGAAATTGACCTGTATCTATAGAATAGCTTCAGAATTAATAATTAAAATTTAACCAGTCAAAAAACACTAATAATTAAAAGTTTTCAATGTGTGAGTGCCTTGTGGGTTCTCCTCATGGGAGATGCAATGGGGAAGATAAGCAAGTGCTATTTACGGTTGGTAGGTGAGAGAGTAGTTGTGATCGTGATCCTTAATTCCATATGCTCTCGCATATATTCTGATAGATGCGGGTCATAGCATGTCTCTGTAGAATGTTTAATGTTTGCCACCAAATCACTTTCCCCTTCCTTGGAAACATGTTGCATAAACTAGTTTTAGGTGTGTGTAATTCTTGCGAGTACAACCGAGTACTCACCTCGCTTACTTCAACTTTTTTTCCCTGGGTGGCTGCCATCCAATCGGCAACTATTAACGAAGCAGGTTTATTGATGGATGATGTTAGCTGGTTATCCCACAAAAAATGGTCTGGGTAGGGATATGGGTGCCTTTGCTTTTTCTTAAGCATTCTTGATGCCATTTGTACTCTTAACTATATAAGGTATATTTGCTTCTGTTGTATGAGTTGTACCTTGGTCGAAAGACCTAGTTGTATTCATTTGCTAAATTTGACTCCTCGGAGTTGTTGTGAATGTTCACCCTTGTTGTTGCAAATTATTTCGTTATTTGTGCTATGATACCCTTAATTTCACCACATGGGGTGCATGTTTCAACATGTTCGTTATGTGAAGGTGGTGCCTTAGGATCATCATTATGTGTAGGCTAATGAAGATTGCAACATCTGCATAGTGTCGATACAGAGGTGTTGCACATGGTTTAGGTGAGGTGGCTCCATGGCAAAAGGAGGGTGGCAGCGGTGTTGTGGTTTTAAAGGAGAGGACTATGATGTATAGGCAAGGGATTCGACATGGAACCGAAGGGGTCTGGAAAAAAGTTAAGGGGTGGAGCTGGGTTGTTGTTGTGGACAGTCCAGATTCCCTACTCCTTCCCTCGATTTGGAACAGGGCTAATGGATTTTGCACAACCTGGGCCAAAATGAGGGAGCCCGTTGGATGGCAAAACCTATGTGGATTGTCATCTTAGGCCACACATGTGCGGAATGGGGGAGCCCATTGGAGATGCATCTTCATCCAAATCATGTGTTCCTGACCATCAGCCATTGAGGCGGAGAAGAGACTGAGTAAGAGGAGACCAAACTTCTCCTTCCTTTACGGGCGCCTCCCTGAAAGTGTAGTTGTCTCTCATACTTATGTGGTTGTGTGGTTAGGAAGACTTGTTGTGATGAGTATTGAGAGGGGAACCGTGCAAGGCACAAGCCCTTGTTGGTGCAAATCTGTTGAAGAAGGACACAACCATTGCCAAAAACTTACTCACTGGTTTTGTCCGGATTTCTATTGTTGTTTTCTAAGGGAGGATGAAACTATCACTTTATAGTAGTAGGGATATTAGGTATTGTATCATAAAAATGGATGACACGTATGTTTTGGTAGAGGGCATACTTTATTGACTCAAAATTTCACATCAATCGAATCAAGATATGGAGCTCACACTCTGTCTCTACAAAATTTGTATTCACATAGCGAACACCAATACATGGACACAAAGTAGCACAATGGCGAAAAGCAAAGTCATACGTGACCAAAGATGGTATTTAAGGAAATAAATTAGATGCATATTAAAACAAACTTTATCTCAAATTATTGGAATAATAAAGTCCCTCCAATATTCTTCCTCTGAAACAATCTTAGAAGTTTTATATAAAAGTAGTAACTGGGCACCCCTGCTACCCTAGTAAAGAATAAAACTGATAAGCAAAAAGTGGGTGGTGCCTATTAACTACCATCCATAAAATCAGATGAAATTTTCTCACATTAAAAGCAATCATGTACTCCTCTCACACAATGAATGTATGCTTTAAATATCTTAGATAACTTAGTTCACCAAGCTAGGCAAACAATCTCAAAACTGTGTGTTCGATGGTTGCTGGGGTGTCAATCCTGTCGACCGTCGATCCAAGAGCTCCCTAGCCAGGGCTTGCAAGTCATCGCCATTGGAGTTGGTGTTGCCTCTACCGCCAGAGCCTTCCCCTGTCTGGCCATATGGTTGTTGGTGTTGCTGTTGGAAGGCCCACTGCATCGACGGGTCGAACAACGAAGATAGTTCAACGGTGTTCGGGACATTGGACAATGACGCCAGTTCAGAAATGGAGAACTCAGTGGTCATGGGTATGTACGGCGGGGACGGAAAAGGAGGCGGTGAAGGTTGTTGCGGTGTCGTGAGGTGGGCCTGTAGGAAGGCGACTTCGTCCTGGAGGTTCGCTACCTGGAGGAGATTGATCAATATATAAATCATGAAAAAACTATGAAAGAGCAATATGATCATATCATTGAAATGGATACAAAATTCACATCGCATCTTCCTACATAACAACATAATATGATAAAATTAAGCAGCAAATAGTTAAATGACATGCGCAAAAACCGTGTTGCAAAAAATTAATGTATCCAATAAAAGAGTTTGGCAGGTGGGTATCTGTCTACCACTTCAAGAATTGCATTAGCATAGACTTATTTCACACATGTTAGGATGTGAGGATTAGGGCCTATGTCCCCTGTTGGTTTGCAAAAAAAGGAGCATACCATCTAGGAGTATGGTGATTTAACATATGCACACACCAACAAACTACATATCATGCATGAAGAACAAAACTAAATGAAGAAAATAATGGTAATGAGAGTATTAATGGTGGTAGGATGTGGATGTGCATCAAATTATAGTAAGTTCCTTCTACATTGACTCCTTTAATTTGCTTGACTTGTTGGCTTTTCGTGTTACAAATGGAGGCCCATTCCCTTCCTTGGAAGAAGGCACAAACAACTCCAAAAGCCAAAATCAGAACTAAAGTAGTATCACATCAAAGTGCACTTTCCAAAGAACCAATTCAATATCCGTTGATCATCATCTTGCAATTATATGACAAAGAGAGATAGAGAGTATACATAGTATTTAGGGTGTTCATACACATACCCGTTGTTGGAGGGCGAAGATGTCACCGACACAGCCGTAGATAGGGTCACGAAGACGCGCCTTTGCCTCATAACATACAGTGATGGCGGCATCAAGGCGCTTGTGGGGAGGGGCTTGATTAAGGATCTTGGAAACATTGCTGGCACCGAACACCTTGTGCACCGCGGTGAAGTGCTCCACCCCTTGCTCTGAGTCGAAATAAGGTGCAAAGATGCAATCATCCGCGCACTTGCGTCGCAGGAACTTGCATGCCCCGCACGGCCCTCCACTACAACCACTCGGCCTGCCGCCAACACTGACGCTTGCACTGGTCGATGACCCACTCATTCTCGAAGGGAATGATACCTAGCTCCTCGGTTTCTAGACTATCCTAGCTTCTCGAATTTGGAGAGGGTTAAAATGTCTAGAAGTGAGAGGGAAGGGAACTTGTGGGCATTTTTATGGTATGTAAACACACACAAGAAAGGGATGTGGGAGCAATTAGTCCATACAATCGTAGGAGGGTGGTATGTGTGTGTATATATACTAGTAGTCATTAATAGTTTCCAACTTTGTGTTGCCATTTTTTGGCTATTCCATAAATTCTTTAGGCCTATCTGCTTAGGTTTTTGTTATGGATAACGAGCCATGGCAAGGACATAATTACCAAATAAATATAACTCACCTTAGCCAGCTAGTCATACACTTCTCTCCTTGAAGGTCTAGAATATTTGTGTGAACCTAACTGACTACAAGCAAACAAGTTGGGATGTGTGCTACCTCGTGAGCACTGCGTTGGTTTTCCCTTGAAGAGGAAAGGGTGATGCAGCAAAGTAGCGTAAGTATTTCCCTCAGTTTTTGAGAACCAAGGTATCAATCCAGTAGGAGGCCACGCACGAGTCCCTCGCACCTACACAAACAAATAAAATCCTCGCAACCAACACAATAAAGGGGTTGTCAATCCCTTCACGGTCACTTACAAAAGTGAGATCTGATAGATATGATAAGATAATATTTTGGGTATTTTTATGATAAAGATGCAAAGTAAAGAAAGCAAAATAAATGGAAAAGGAAATAGCTTGTTGACGGAAGATTAATATGATGGAAAATAGACCCAGGGGCCATAGGTTTCACTAGTGGCTTCTCTCGAGAGCATAAGTATTACGGTGGGTAAACAGATTACTGTTGAGCAATTGACAGAATTGAGCATAGTTATGAGAATATCTAGGTATGATCATGTATATAGGCATCACGTCCGAGACAAGTAGACCGACTCCTGCCTGCATCTAGAGTATTAAGTTCAAAAGAACAGAGTAACACTTTAAGCAAGATGACATGATGTAGAGGGATAAACTCATGCAACATGAAATAAACCCCATCTTGTTATCCTTGATGGCAACGATACAATACGTGCCTTGCTGCCCCTACTGTCACTGGGAAAGGACACCGCAAGATTGAACCCAAAGCTAAGCACTTCTCCCATTGCAAGAAAGATCAATCTAGTAGGCCAAACCAAACTGATAATTCGAAGAGACTTGCAAAGATAACCAATCATACATAAAAGAATTCAGAGAAGATTCAAATATCGTTCATAGATAAACTTGATCATAAACCCACAATTCATCGGTCTCAACAAGCACACCGCAAAAGAAGATTACATCGAATAGATCTCTACAAGAGAGGGAGAGAACTTTGTATTGAGATCAGAAAAGAGAGAAGAAGACATCTAGATAATAACTATGGACCCGAAGGTCTGAAGTAAACTACTCACACTTCATCGGAGAGGCTATGGTGTTGATGTAGAAGCCCTCCGTGATCGATGCCCCCTCTGGCGGAGCTCTGGAAAAGGCCCCAAGATGGGATCTCACGGATACAGAAAGTTACGGTGGTGGAATTAGGGTTTTGGCTCCGTATCTGGTAGTTTGGGGGTACATAGGTATATATAGGAGGAAGGAGTACGTCGGTGGAGCAACGTGGGCCCCATGAGGGTGGAGGGTGCGCCTGGGGGGGGGGGGGGGTAGGCGCGCCCCCTACCTCGTGCCCTCCTGGCTGCTTTCTTAACGTAGGGTCCAAGTCCTCTGGATCATGTCCATTCCGAAAATCACGTTCCCGAAGGTTTCATTCCATTTGGACTCAGTTTCATATTCTTTTTTTGCGAAACTCTGAAATAGGAAAAAACAACAATTCTGGGTTGGGCCTTCGGTTAATAGGTTAGTCCCCAAAATAATATAAAAGTGTATAATAAAGCCCAATAATGTCCAAAATAGGATATAATATAGCATGGAACGATCAAAAATTATAGATACGTTGGAGACATATCAAGCATCCCCAAGCTTAATTCCTGCTCGTCCTCGAGTAGGTAAATGATAAAAACAGAATTTTTGATGTGGAATGCTACTTGGCATAATTTCAATGTAATTCTCTTAATTGTGGTATGAATATTCAGATCCGAAAGATTCAAGACAAAAGTTCAATATTAACATAGAAATAATAATACTTCAAGCATACTAACTAAGCAATTATGTCTCTTCAAAATAACATGGCCAAAGAAAGTTATCCCTACAAAATCATATAGTCTGGCTATGCTCCATCTTCGCCACACAAAGTATTTAAATCATGCACAACCCCGATGACAAGCCAAGAAATTGTTTCATACTTTTGATGTTCTCAAACTTTTTCAATCTTCACGCAATACATGAGCATGAGCCATGGACATAGCACTATATGTGGAATAGAATGGTGGTTGTGGAGAAGACAAAAAGGGAGAAGATAGTCTCACATCAACTAGGTGTATCAACGGGCTATGGAGATGCCCATTAATAGATATCAATGTGGGAGTAGGGATTGCCATGCAACGGATGCACTAGAGCTATAAGTATATGAAAGCTCAACAAAAAGAACTAAGTGGGTGTGCATCCAACTCGCTTGCTCAGGAAGACCTAGGGCATTTTGAGGAAGCCCATCATTGGAATATACAAGCCAAGTTCTATAATGAAAAATTCACACTAGTATATGAAAGTGATATCATAGGAGACTCTCTATCATGAAGATCATGGTGCTACTTTGAAGCACAAGTGTGGTAAAAGGATAGTAGCATTGTCCCTTCTCTCTTTTTCTCTCTTTTTTTATTTGGGCCTTTTATCTTTTTTATGGCCTCTTTTTTTCAGTCTGGAGTCTCATCCCGACTTGTGGGGGAATCATAGTCTCCATCATCCTTTCCTCACTTGGGACAATGCTCTAACAATGATAATCATCACACTTTTATTTACTTACAACTCAAGAATTACAATTCAATACAAAATATGACTCTATGTGAATGCCTCCGACGGTGTACCGGGATATGCAATGAATCAAGAGTGACATGTATGAAAGAATTATGAACGGTGGCTTTGCCACAAATACAATGTCAACTACATGATCATGCAAAGCAATATGACAATGATGGAGCGTGTCATAATAAACGGAACGGTGGTAAGTTGCATGGCAATATATCTCGGAATGGCTATGGAAATTCCATGATAGGTAGGTATGATGGCTGTTTTGAGGAAGTTATTTGGTGGGTTTATGATACCAGCGAAAAGTGCATGGTATAAGAGAGGCTAGCAATGGTGGAAGGAAGAAAGTGCGTATAATCCATGGACTCAACATTAGTCATAAAGAACTCATATACTTATTGCAAAAATCTACAAGTTACCGAATCAAAGTATTACGCGCATGTTCCTAGGGGGATAGATTGGTAGGAAAATACCATCGCTCGTCCCCGACCGCCACTCATAAGGAAGACAATCAATAAATTAATCATGCTCCAACTTCTTCACATAATGGTTCACCATACGTGCATGCTACGGGAATCACAAACTTCAACACAAGCATTTCTCAAATTCAAAACTACTCAACTAGCACGACTCTAATATCACCATCTCCATATCTCAAAACAATTATCAAGTATCAAACTTCTCATAGTATTCAACACACTCATAAGAAGTTTTTTTATTAATCTTGAATCCCTAACATAATTAAAGCAAATTACCACGCTGTTTTGTAGGACTCTCAAAATAATCTAAGTGAAGCATGAGAGAACAATAGTTTCTATAAAACAAATCTACCACCATGCCCTAAAAGATATAAGTGAAGCACTAGAGCAAAAACTATATAACTCAAAAGATATAAGTGAAGCACATATAGTATTCTAACAATTTCCAAATCATGTGTGTCTCTCTAAAAAGGTGTGTACAGCAAGGATGACTGTGGAAAACTAACAAATAAAGACTCAAATAATACAAGACTCTCCAAGCAAAAAACATATCATGTGCTAAATAAAAATATAGCTCCAAGTAAAGTTACCGATGGAAGTAGACGAAAGAGGGGATGCCTTCCGGGGCATCCCCAAGCTTGGGATTTTAGGTGTCCTTAGATTATCTTGGGGTTCCATGAACATCCCCAAGCTTAGGCTCTTTCCACTCCTTGTTCCATAATCCATCAAATCTTGCACCCAAAACTTGAAAACTTCACAACACAAAACTTAAAGTAGAAAATCTCATGAGCTCCGTTAGCGAAAGAAAACAAAACACCACTTCAAGGTACTCTAATGAACTCATTATTTATTTATATTAGTGTTGAACCTACTGTATTACAACTTCTCTGTGGTTTATAAACTATTTTACTAGCCATAGATTCATCAAAATAAGCAAACAACACACGAAAATCATAATCTGTAAAAAACAGAAAAGTCTGTAGTAATCTGTAGCTAACGCAAGTTCTGTAACCCCAAAAATTCTAAAATAAATTGCTGGACGTGAGGAATTTATCTATTAATCATATTCAAAAATAATTAACTAAATATCACTTTCCAAATAAAAAAGGCAGCAATTCTCGTGAGCGCCAAAGTTTCTGTTTTTTTACAGCAAGATTAAAAAGACTTTCCCCAAGTCTTTCCAACGGTTCTACTTGGCACAAACACTAATTAAACACAAAAAACACAACAAAAACAGAGGTTAGATAAATTATTTATTACTAAACAGGAGCAAAAAGCAAGGAATAAAAATAAAATTGGTTTGCCTCCCAACAAGCGCTATCGTTTAACGCCCCTAGCTAGGCATAAAAGCAAGGATAGATCTAGGTATTGCCATAATAATAGGATAGATCATTAAAAATCATTTCATATTCTCTACGTTCGGCAGCAAGTTTTCTTTGAGGCAAGCAAAAGTAATCAAAAGGGCTAAATTTAATGGGACCAAAGTCCCCAAGATCAACTTTAGGAGGTATAGGTTACTCCTTTGGCTCTTCGTATTGCACAACCAATTCATCATTATAAGCACTCTTTTGACAGAACTTTGTGAGCCTATACTCAAGATAATATCCTAGCTCATTATTTCGAATAGCTCAATCATTATTAAGTTCAGAAATTCTATCAACTAGGACATTGTTAGGAACCCTTTTTCTAAGATTTTCATTGAAAGCAACAAAGTCTAGAGATTGAAAACGCATTATTTCTTCTTGATCAAAAATGATAGTCTCTATGGGAGGACGGCCAGCGTCCACCCTATAATGTGCAAACATTTCTTTGGCCTCTTCTATTATAAATCTAAACTCATGAGCCAAAATTATAGTAGCGGCATGCTTAACAGAAGAATGCTCAATATTAGAAAATTCTGGGAAAATCCTTTGTATGCAAGGATGCATGTGCATAAATTGTCTTTCAAGTTCAACTACAAGCATGGCGATAGCGTCCGCAAGACTACTAGTTCTATGAAGAATAGAACTACCCATAGAAGGAAAAGCACCGGTACAAGTGAAGAAATCTTGGATAACTCCTTTTCCAATAATATTACCACTACCAATTCGGAATTTTTTATATGTAAGATATGGGGTTCTTCAACAAGAGCATCAGAATTTTCCATGTATTATTATTGTCCATATCAATAATAATTTCCCCAATTTCAGACATAACGGCAGAAAGTGGAAGGGGCAAAAAGAAGGAGGAAGGCGAACGGAAAGAGGGGGCAAATAAAACGGCAAGGATGAAGTGGGGGAGAGGAAAATGAGAGGCAATTAACAAATAATGTAATGCGGGAGATAAGGGTTTGTGATGGGTACTTGGTATGTTGACTTTTGTGTAGACTCCCCGGCAACGGCGCCAGAAATCCTTCTTGCTACCTCTTGAGCACTGCGTTGGTTTTCCCTTGAAGAGGAAAGGGTGATGCAGCAAAGTATCGTAAGTATTTCCCTCAGTTTTTTAGAACCAAGGTATCAATCCAGTAGGAGGCCACGCACGAGTCCCTCGCACCTACACAAACAAATAAAATCCTCCAACCAACGCAATAAAGGGGTTGTAAATCCCTTCACGGTCACTTACGAAATTGAGATCTGATAGATATGATAAGATAATATTTTTGGTATTTTTATGATAAAGATGCAAAGTAAAGAAAGCAAAATAAACGGAAAAGGAAATAGCTTGTTGACGGAAGATTAATATGATGGAAAATAGACCCGGGGGCCATAGGTTTCACTAGTGGCTTCTCTCGAGAGCATAAGTATTACGGTGGGTAAACAAATTACTATTGAGAAATTGACAGAACTGAGCATAGTTATGAGAATATCTAGGTATGATCATGTATATAGGCATCACGTCCGAGACAAGTAGACCGACTCCTGCATGCATCTACTACTATTACTCCACACATCAACCGCTATCCAGCATGCATCTAGAGTATTAAGTTCAAAAGAACAGAGTAACGCTTTAAGCAAGATGACATGATGTAGAGGGATAAACTCATGCAATATGAAATAAACCCCATCTTGTTATCGTCGATGGCAACAATACAATACATGCCTTGCTGCCCCTACTGTCACTGGGAAAGGACACCGCAAGATTGAACCCAAAGCTAAGCACTTCTCCCATTGCAAGAAAGATCAATCTAGTAGGCCAAACCAAACTGATAATTCGAAGATACTTGCAAAGATAACCAATCATACATAAAAGAATTCAGAGAAGATTCAAATATTGTTCATAGATAAACATGATCATAAACCCACAATTCATCGGTCTCAACAAACACACTGCAAAAGAAGATTGCATCGAATAGATCTCCACAAGAGAGGGGGAGAACATTGTATTGAGATCCAAAAAGAGAGAAGAAGCCATCTGGCTAATAACTATGGACCGAAGGTCTAAAGTAAAATACTCACACTTCATCGGAGAGGCTATGGTGTTAATGTAGAAGCCCTCCGTGATCGATGCCCCCTCCGACGGAGCTCTGGAAAAGGCCCCAAGATGGGATCTCATGGATACAGAAAGTTACGGCGGTGGAATTAGGGTTTTGGCTCCGTATCTGGTAGTTTGGGGGTACATAGGTATATATAGGAGGAAGGAGTATGTCAGTGGAGCAAAGTGGGCCCCACGAGGGTGGAGGGCGTGCTTGGGGGGTAGGCGCGCCCCCTACCTCGTGCCCTCCTCGTGTCCTCTAGATCATGTTCATTCCGAAAATCACGTTCCCGAAGGTTTCATTCCGTTTAGACTCCGTTTGATATTCTTTTTCCGCGAAACTCTGAAATAGGCAAAAAAACAGCAATTTTGGGCTGGGCCTCCGGTTAATAGGTTAGTCCCAAAAATAATATAAAAGTGTATAATGAAGAACAATAATGTCCAAAACAGGATATAATATAGCATGGAACAATCAAAAATTATAGATACGTTGGAGACGTGTCAATGCGCTTAGTGAACTAACACATATTATGGGTTTTCTATGTCTATGTCGGTGTGAATGACACCTACGAGATCACGTGAATCCCTACTATGGTTTGGCCGGGAAGAGGGGTAGAGCAAAGAGCAGATCTAATGATCAACACGACGGATTTTTACCCAGGTTCAGGCCGCTGAGAAGCGTAAAACCCTAGTCCGGCTTGAGTGTATATTCTGTGTTCTTGGGCTTCGGCTAGCTGCCACGCATGCATGCTGGGCCGAGATGTTCAAAAGTCTGAATCCTCCTCCGTACGCCGTGGGCCTCCTTTTATATGTCTAAGGGGCTGCCATAGTGGCACACAGGAGGTGTAAAGTAGCTACAGTGCCTATGTTTATCACTAGCGTCTTAGGACAAAACGCATTAAATGCGTTGCTTACGTGCCCCTCAGCTTTATCGGGGACGGGAGTAGAACCCGTTCCGTCCGTCGCCGCCCCGCTCCATCTTGACACGCGTCCATGCCGGCGAGGCATGCGGTGCCAAGTTGGCTGGCCAGCTGCCGTGCTGGAGAGGTGGCAGGATCTTCACGAAGATATGCATGCCACCACGCACGCGCTTGCTAGGCTGGCAGGCCGGCCACTACGCTGGAGCAGTGACGGGGTGGCGGAGTCTTGCCGCGGTCTTGTCGACGTCCCCGGCAAGGATCTTGTGGAGGCCTCGCAGATGTCTCCGGCAAGGATCTTGCTAGGTACCTCATCTTCTGGCCACCACAAAGATCTACACGCCTCTACGCGCGCGCCCCTGGGTCTTAGCCTTAACGTTGTTGATGGTGTCAGAGCTCTCAAGCACAAGGGTGGTGCTCTTGTTAGTGCCCTGTAAGCCACCCCGGCAAGGATCTTGCCGGGGTGGCGCAAGCTGTCCTAGCAAGGATCTTGCCGGGGGTGGCGCAAGCTATCTCGGCAAGGATCTTGCCGGGGGTGGTGCAAGCTATCCCGACAAGGATCTTGCCGGGGGTCCTGCTGGTCCTCTGTTCTCTGGATCCGCCACTTCTCTTCGCCTTGTATCTCGTTTTTATCCTTGATTGCATTCTTCATGCCTCGCCGCGCGTGGGGCTACGACTGCCCATGCACAAGTATGGGGTGCTAAAGGGCCCAAACTTCAGTACATCGACAGGAGCGCCCGGGCCTGGGCCACGCACAAGTGCGGAGCATCATTGGGCCAGGCCCAAACAGTGCGCGGGCATGCGTGGTAGGGTATAACTGGCATAATCTTCTCGTCTGTTGCGCTTCCCCATGATCTGTATTGAGTGCGCGGCATGGGGGTCATGCGTGGAACAGTTGCGGCACGCCTGTGCCTACGCCAATGCCTTCAAATCAAATAGTAAAGAGGCAGCCCCGTGCCTTCCCCGGGCCAGGGGCGCTGCTCATTTACCCTTCTCGCCCATACCAACCTAGGAAGCCGCCGTCTCCTTCTTCTTCATTGAGCCCAATCCAGATCCTTCTTCTCCGCCCATCGCCGTCGCGCCCTCACCACTTTTGCCCCCCCCCCCCCCCCCGCCCTCCGTCGGCTGCTATGGCGCCCAAAAACAAGGGCAAGGGAGCGCTCAAGGCGAGCGAGTGGGAAGAAGTGCCGGAGGGCGAGCTGGTGATGATGCGGAGGGAGCACATCGTCTTCAGTCCAGGGCTCGACGTGCGTGCGCTCAAGGATCGGTACTAGTTCATGTGGGGGAGGGAGACGACGGGGCATCCCTCCACCCGCGTCATCCCTGGTCCCAATGACGCACCATGTCTGGATAGATTCCCCTTTTTCGTTGATTATCTCTACTGCGGGCTCTGCCCCCCATTCTCGGATTTCTTCATCGACATCATGTATACCTTCAGCTTCCATCTTTTGGATTTCACGCCGAACTCCGTGGCGTGTTTGGCCATCTTCGCCCACCTCTGTGAGAATTTCGCCGGGGTGGTCCCCAACACGGTGCTCTTCCGCACTATTTCATCCCCCCATCCAGCCAGGAGGGGCGCTGTCCGGCTGCGTCACTTGGATCCCGAGGGCTTACTGCAAGGGGACGTATCCAAATAGGACCCAGAAGGAGAAGTGGGACGAGTGGCGGCACAGGTGGTGCTGGATTATGGAAAAATAGCCGCATCCATTTTACATCACCTGGCAAGCGTAAGTGGCCCGTCACAACAACTGGGGCAACCTCGACCCTCAGGACAAGATGCTCACAGTCGCCACCACCAGAATCCACCGCCTCAAGTCCGCCGGGCTCACCTTGGAGATGATCGGGGCCAATTTTCTCCGCCGCTGTATCACCCCTCTACATAACAAAGGGAGGACGGCTTGGGAGTTCCAGAATGCGGCAGATATTATGAGGTTGCGCCCCGGCCTGAATCAAAACTTTACAGTGATGCAGCACGCGTCGCTCTATTCAAAGTTGTTCCATCTCAAGGTCGACAAGCCCAGCAAGGCCAAAAAAGCCAGCAAGGCTGAGGAGGCCGACAAGCCGTTCAAGTTGCCGGCTGTCATGGTCCCCTGTGCAACAACTCTGCCTGGTCCTCCATCATTGCTATGATGCCGTAGTTCAACACTCACGGCCTTGACCAGAGCTGGGTCGAGCCAGATGAGGTGTGGATGCAAGAGTTCTTCGACAGCTTATCGGAGCGGCCTGTCCATGAGGAAAAACAACTCGTCCGCGACACCACCGATGAAGACGTGGAGTACATCGCCGGCAGGGCGGAAGAGGCAGCTCTTGCCGCCGCGGCCGGCAGCGTCGGCTTTCCGGAAAGACAGGCTGGGGCCAAAGAAGATTTTGCTGAGCAGACAGAGACCGCCGGGGGGCACAGCGGCGCCGCCACCGGGGGCCCTTCTGCCGAGGAGGCGGCCGACGACACGGAGGAAGAGGAGTCGCCTGAGGAGCCCCCAGTCCGGGGAGAGGAAGCGCGTCCTCCGGCGAATTGGATCCAGGGAGCATGCTCGCCCGAAGAGGTCCCCGTCAAGAGGGCGGCTGGCAAGGCCGCACAACGACAAGACGCCCAGGCGCAATCTGTGCGCCATACGAGGCGCACGGCCACCACTACTAGGGAAAACCTTATACACAGAATGTTAGCAGTAGCGCGGCACAAAAAGAAGCGCTACTGCTAATTAGCAGTAGTGCGGGTTTTTAACCCTCGCTACTACTAAGTTCATAGTACTAGCGCGGGTTTTTAACCCTCGCTACTACTAAGGGGTCTCTACCGTGCCTCCCGACATATGCCATAGTAGTAGCGAGGTGTATAAACCCGCGCTACTACTAAGTTGATAGTAGTAGCGCGGTTTAATGCCCCTCGCTACTACTAAGTTTGAGGTAGGTGAAGTCGCCATATCCTCGGCCGAATCCCCATCTCCTCCCCCAAATCCCTCCTCTCTTCCACCACTATCTCCTCTCACTTTCCATACGCTCTCACATGGACCTCTTGCCCATGCACCCATCCTCCTCCATGGCGCCGAAAGAGGCCGCCGCCTCGCGCCACCGGCGTCTAGGAGCTCACCGGTCTTCCATCAACGTCTAGGAGGCCGCCGCCCCACGCCACCACACCGGAGCACCTCGCCACCAGTGACTAGCTCCGCTGCTACCTACATCACCTTCCTCTCTCCCTCGGTTTTCCTTTTCTCTCTCTCCCTCTGGTTTGACTCACCCTCCCATGTCCATGTCCATGCAGGTCGTCGCCATGGATGACCCGGAGCTATATGGCATGGTCGGGAAGAGAAGCCCCACGCCGCGGCCTGTCTCTGCCATAGAAACGGGCCCTCTCCAACAGCCACTGCTGGATCTGGTCTTCCGCTGTCCGTTCATGTCTCCGGCGATGCCAATCATCGCTAGACCTTACCATTGCTGCCATTGACAGCACCCACGGGATCAAGATTTTTGTTTTGTTTTTGAAAGTAATAGCAGTAGCGCGGGGTATAAGACCCGCTACAGCTAATTAGCAGTAGCGCTGTTTGCAACGCACGCTACAGCTAACCATGTATAGCAGTAGCGTGTGTCAACACGCGCTACTACGACAAGTTAGCTGTGGCGTCGTATCAGTAGCGTGGGCACCCGCGCTACTAATACACCCAAAACCCACGCTGCTGCTAGGCTTTTCCCTAGTAGTGCATGGTAGCACAGGAAACAGTGGCCACCGCTTCCGCCGCGGCCAAGCGACCCAGGCCTCTGTCTCCACCCCTTCGAACGAACACCATACCAGAGGTCGACTACGACCTCTCTTCCATGAGCCCGAACAGGAGGAGGTTGTAGGAAGAGGACAAAGAAGGGGATGAGTAAGTGCTCCATCACCTTCTCCATTTCCTGGATCGCTGTTTTGGTTATTTCGCATGACTTGATCTCGTCTTGGCTTGCCTCTGTAGGGACACGGAGACATTGGCATAGAGGATGGCAAAGAGGGCCAAGACCTCGACAGGTGACGAGCCCCCGGCAAGCACCTCAAGTGTGCCGGAGGTGATCACGATTAGCCTGGGCCCCATTCCACAACGCAGCCCCTGACTCAGCCCCCAGCGTGAGTCGATTACCCACTTTCCATTAACGAGCGCTAGGGTGTGTATTTTCACCATTAATCTTGTCAGGTTTGCAGGGGAAGAGCGGCAACATGAGGGGCCGTCAAGGGCCGCCCCCAACATGCCTCCTCCATCAGCCACCACACCGCCCAGTGAAGGGTCCCGGCAAGGGCTTCTACCGGCGCCAAGGGAGTGATCCCCGGCAAGGCTCTCCCTCAATGAGTCCACACATGCGGAGGGAGAGCCGTCAAGCACAGGTGCCGGCGGCCCCATCCCAGCAACAAGTGTTGGTGGTGAGGGAACCACTCCTCCCCAAATCATCGTAGGTGAGCCGCCCTGCTCCTGATCTTGACCAGTTCCCCGGTGTAATTTATTTTTGCTTCGAACTCTGATCATGGTTTCATCCTTTTCTCCTCCTTGGTTTTCAGAACTCTCCTCGGTGGGCCAGATGGATATCGATGGCACCATCGAGGAGATTGCCAAGGATGTCGCCGCTAAGGCCGACAAGGTTGCCGCCGACGAGGCCGCCAAGGGGTCACATGAAGAAGCCGCCAGGGGATCTGCCAGGGAGGCCAGCGAGGGAACTGGTGACAATACTGATGGCATCCCTGCCTCAGGAGTGCCTGGCGCTGCATCAGTCCCAGAGCCCTCGACTGCCGGGGCGATGGTGGCCGACGACCAACCATCCACCTCTGAAGCCCCCAACTCGAGAAGATACCTGAAGATCGGCGAGGATCTGTTTGTCATCATCCCGGGGATGGTAAGCACCGGAGCACCTGCCGAGGGGTGGTTTTTGACGAAGAGGCCATTGCTGCTACCGGGCTCCAGGTTGTTGACGAGCCAGGTGCCACCAGCGGCAGTTCCAAGGAGGACCAGCTCCTCCAAGCCATGAGCAGCAACTTCTAGAGGCTTCAAGAACTTTACTGTGCCCGCAAGGAGAAGCTGGACTCCAGGACAGTGGTCGTTGATGCGGCAGAGGCGGGCTTCCAAGAGCGCGTCGAGCAGATGCAGGCCTGTTTTACAGAGGCCCGGTAGGATTTGAAGACCAGCCAGGAGCAGCTGAGTCAGCGCTGGAATGAGCTCCTCCTAAAGCAATCAGACATTGAGAAGGCCCAGGAGGAAACCGCTGCACGAACCACCAAGGAGGACGGTGAGCTAAGAGAGCGCCACATCTCTCTCGACACACAAGAAGAAGACCTTGCCGCTCATGAGGAGGCGCTTGCCGCCAAGCTCCACGACAAGGACGAAGAAATTGAGAAGCTTGTCATGCAGCAGACCCAGGAACTGGAGCAGAAACACAAGGATGCACTCGCTGCTCTGGTCCTGGATCACGCCGACAAGCTGAAGGAGGTTGTAGATGCTGCTGAAGCCGCAAAGGTTGCCAAGAACGAGCTGGCCGGCAAGGTTGAGGACCTGGAGGCGGAAATGGAGAATCATAGCAAGGAGGTGGCGACGCTTAAGAGTGACAGGGACAAGACTATCCACACCTTGGCAAGCTTACAGGTCACTATATCTGACAAGACCAAGCTGCTCATTGAAGCCAACGACTCCATTGCTGATCTGAAGCTGAAGCTGACCACCCTAGAGGAGACCTTGCAGGCAGCAGGGCTCGTGAGAAGACCCTGGCCAAGAAGGTCGAGGATGAGAAGCTACTGCTTGAGAGTGCTACCGCCGAGGACAACGACTTTGTGGTTGGCGTGGGAAACTGGACCGCGCGCCTTGTCGACATCTCGGAAAGGCTCACCACGCAGATATCCATCATGGGCCTATCGAGCATCAGGTTCTCTCACGACGATAAGATAACTGAGAGCGCCAGGGTGACCATGTTCTTCGAGGCCGTCCTTGACACCTTGAAGATACTCCCCGACGGCTGAGCGACCCACCTGGCCAACGAGTCCCAGAAGCTTTACCGGGGCACCCTCCTCACGGTGCTCACCAAGGTGGCGTACAGGAACCCCGACATGACCTCAGCCAAGACAGCTTGCTGGCAGATGCGGACCGCCGGGCACTTGAAGAGCTTGTCGCGCCCGTCGTCAGCCTGGTTGACGACGTCAAGAGGGTGGAAGGCCAACGCCAACACTAGGTGCTCCACACCCTCTCCCCGCCATGGATCCGTACCCAAAGCAATCCCAGTTAGGTTAGAACTATGACAAATATTAATGTAATATAACTTGATATTTTTCGAATCGAATGCATGCTATCTTCCTCGTATGATTCCTATTTGTATGGTATGCACCCTACACGCTACTGGGAAAGGCTTGCCGGCGCGCGCACCCTAGCCACGAGCGCTTTGAGAATGGATCCTTTGCAGCCTGCTGGGGGGGCCGCTGCCGGCAAGGCACCTTGCCATTCTTAGTGCACCTACTTGAGCCATTGAGCGGACTCGAAACGGGGCAAGGGCGCAACCAATCCCGACAAGGTTCCTTCATGTGCAGGTTTTCCTATACAAGAACCGAGACCATTCGAAGAAAATAACCTGATATTAAAAGAAATTTGCTTGAAGTCTCGTGACTTATCTTTTTGCTGCTGTATTCTTCTTTGCAAGATGCCACCTCAAGCATCGCATGTTGGCATCCACACTCTCTATCCCCCTGGCAAACTTGTATGCAAGGGAAACTTCTGTCCTTTGGGAAAAAGAAAGAAGAGAAAATAGGAATATGGAGCCTTGGCGGCTCATTAGTGCTTGCTGGCTCTATGCATCTCAAGAATGATGCTGAGGGCTCTTCCCGCGGCGGCGTCCGGGGTCACCAACGTCGCGGCGCTACCTGTTGCACATGACCTGGGAGGACCGCAGCGCAGACGCTGGCGGGGGTGCCTTGGAAGTCGCTTCACCGCCCATAGGAAGCACGGCTCCAGACGGACCGATCGCCATGATCCCCTTCTACTTGGGAGCCATGGTGATCGAGGAAACGACGTGCTAACCACTAGATCAGGTTTGCCAAACTCTCTTCCCCTGCCTGGCGTGCCAAAGATGTTGGCGTGAACGACACCTACGGGATCATGTGGATCCCTTCTACGGTTTGGCAGGGAAGAGGGGTAGAGCAAAGAGGAGATCAAATGGTCAACACGACGGATTTTTACCCAGGTTCGGGCTGTTGAGAAGCGTAAAACCCTAGTCCTTCTTGAGTGTATATTCTGTGTTCTTGAGCTTCGGCTAGCTGCCACGCATGCAAGCTGGGCCGAGAGGTTCAAAATTCTGAATCCTCCTCCAGTACGCCATGGGCCTCCTTTTATATGTCTAAGGGGCTGCCACAATGGCACACAGGAGGTGTAAAGTAGCTACAGTGCCTATGTTTATCACTAGCGTCTTAGGACAAAACGTATTAAATGTGTTGCTTATGTGCCCCTCGGCTTTATCAGGGACGGGAGTAGAACCCGTCCCATCTGTCGCCGCCCCGCTCCGTATTGACAAGCGTCCATGCCGGCGAGGCATGTAGTGCTAAGTTGGCTGGCCAGCTGCCATGCTGGAGAGGTGGTAGGATCTTCACGAAGATTTGCATGCCACCACGCAGGCGCTTGCTAGGCTGGCAAGCCGGCCACTGCGCTGTAGCGGTGACGGGGCGGCGGAGTCTTGTCGTGGTCTTGTCGACGTCCCCAGCAAGGATCTTGCCGGGGTCCTCACAGACGTCTCCAGCAAGGATCTTGCTAGGTACCTCGTCTTCTGGCCTCCACAAAGATCTACACGCCTCTACGCGCGCGCCCCTGGGTCTTGGCCTTAATGTAGTTGATGGCATCAGAGCTCTCAAGCACAAGGGTGGTTCTCTTGTTAGTGCCCTGCAAGCCGTCCTGGCAAGGATCTTGCTGGGGTGGCGCAAGCTGTCCTGGCAAGGATCTTGCCGGGGGTGGCGCAAGCTATCCCGGCAAGGATCTTGTGGGGGGTCTTGCTTGTCCTCTGTTCTCTGGATCCTCAACTTCTCTTCGCCTTGTATCTTGTTTTTATCCTTGATCGCGTTCTTCATGCCTCGCCACGCATGGGGCTACGACTGCTCGTGCACAAGTATGGGGTGCTAAAGGGCCCAAATTTTGGTACACCGACAGTCTATGTTGGGGTGATATTCATGTTCTTGCATGACAGTAAAGATTTCAAGTAGACTATGTGAGGATGCTATCAAGTGGATATCTTCATCAATGCTCTGAGAAGGGCAAGTTCAAGATGAGAATCCAGAGGTATCATATGCTTGAAGCTTGTGGTCCATATGATAATGTATCGGTATTTCATTAGAGCAGTAGCCCACGATACGAAGCATCCAACGAGATCGAGAAGAAATTGGATGGCCCAAAATGACTAAAACTGAACGTCTGATGGCTCCAAACGCTAATGGTATGAGATGTATGGAAAGTTGCATGGTGATATGTCCATTTTGCATCACTTCTTATTATTGTATTTTCCTTTGTATTATGAATATTTTTCATACTATAGCACAATTGCAATGCCCTTTTCCCTTCAATTGCATGAACTACATTGAGAGGGGGGTTACCAAAAAGAGGGAAAATATAAACAAAAGAATGGCAATGAAGAAAGGAATTTTTCCAAGTTCGATAAATTTCCAAAAAAATACAAAAGAATGTTTGGGAGAAAAAGTCCATGGAGCCAAAAGATGGTGCCATGGGGTTCCTATGGGGCACACGCCACCACCCCTGGCCGGGTGGTGTGACTGTGTGGGGCCCATAGGCACTGCCTCTCGGCGCCCTTTGGCCTATATTTTTCTTCTGACCAAAAAACTCTCGGGGAATATTAAAGGAATTTTTCGCCACCATCTACAAGGCATAACAAAAGTGGAGAATTTTTTCCCTCCACAGACCGATCTACGGGAGATCCATCCCTCTGGCAGGGGGAATTCAAAGCCATCATTATCACCAACACTCCATTCATCATTGGGATCAACATATCCATCAGCATCGCCATCTCCATCATTTCCCTCAACTCTAGATTTTTGATCTATTAACTATTACATTACATCCTTTGTTGATGTAGGACCGAAAGTAGGTTGATACATCTCCAACGTATCTATAATTTTTGATTGTTCCATGCTATATTATATTCTGTTTTGGACATTATAGGGCTTTATTATACACTTTTATATCATTTTCGGGACTAACCTATTAACCGGAGGCCCAGCCCAGAACTGCTATTTTTTTTGCCTATTTTAGGGTTTCATAGAAAAAGAATATCAAACGGAGTCAAAACAGAATGAAACCTTCGGGAACGTGATTTTTGAAACGAACAAGATCTAGAGGACTTGGACCCTACGTCAAGACATCAACCAGGAGGCCACGAGGTAGGGGGCGCGCCCTCCACCCTCGTGGGCCCCCTTTTGCTCCACCGACGTACTCCTTCCTCCTATATATACCTACGTACCCCCAAACTACCAGATACCGAGCCAAAACCCTAATTCCACTGCCGTAACTTTCTGTATCCACGAGATCCCATCTTGGGGCCTGTTCCGAAGCTCCGCCGGAGGGGGCATCGATCACGGAGGGCTTCTACATCAACACCATAGCCTTTCCGATGAAGTGTTAGTAGTTTACCTCAGACCTACGGGTCCATAGTTATTAGCTAGATGGCTTCTTCTCTCTTTTTGGATCTCAGTACAAAGTTCTCCCCCTCTCTTGTGGAGATCAATTCGATGTAATCTTCTTTTGCGGTGTATTTGTTGAGACCGATGAATTGTGAGTTTAAGATCAAGTTTATCTATGAACAATATTTGAATCTTCTCTGAATTTTTTATGTATCATTGGTTATCTTTGCAAGTCTCTTCGAATTATCAGTTTGGTTTGGCCTACTAGATTGATCTTTCTTGCAATGGGAGAAGTGCTTAGCTTTGGGTTCAATCTTGCGGTGTCCTTTCCCAGTGACGGTAGGGGCAGCAAGGCACGTATTGTATTGTTTCCATCAAGGATAACAAGATGGGGTTTACTTCATATTGCATGAGTTTATCCCTCTACGTCATGTCATCTTGCTTGAAGCGTTACTCTGTTCTCTCGAACTTAATAGTCTAGATGCATGCTGGATAGCGGTCGATGTGTGGAGTAATAGTAGTAGATGTAGGCAAGAGTCGGTCTACCTGTCTCGGACGTGATGCCTATATACATGATCATACCTAGATATTCTCATAATTATGCTCAATTCTGTCAATTGCTCAACAGTAATTTGTTTACCCACCGTGAATACTTATGCTCTTGAGAGAAGCCACTAGTGAAACCTATGGCCCCCGGGTCTATCTTCCATCATGTTAATCTTCCAATACTTAGTTATTTTTATTGCCTTTTATTTTACTTTGCATATTTATCGTAAAAATACCAGAAATATTATCTTATCATATCTATCAGATCTCACTCTCGTAAGTGACCGTGTAGGGATTGACAACCCCTTATTGCGTTGGTTGCGAGGATTTATTTGTTTGTGAAGGTACGAGAGACTCGTGCGTGGCCTCCTACTGGATTGATACCTTGGTTCTCAAAAACAGAGGGAAATACTTACGCTACTTTGATGCACCACCCTTTCCTCTCCAAGGGAAAAACCAACGCAAGTGCTCAAGAGGTAGCAAGAAGGATTTCTAGCGCCGTTGTCGTGGAGGTCTACGCAAAAGTCAACATACCAAGTACCCATCACAACCGTTATCTCCCGCATTACATTATTTGCCATTTGCCTCTCGTTTTCCTCTCCCCAACTTCACCCTTGCCGTTTTATTCGCCCTCTCTTTCTCTATCCTCCCTCTCTTTCTCTATTTGCCTCTTTTTGCCCGTTCCTCCTTTGCTTGTGTGTTGGATTGCTTGCTTGTCATGATGGCTCAAGATAACACTAAATTGTGTGACTTTACCAATACCAACAACAATGATTTTAATAGCACTCTGATTGCTCCTCTTAACGATGTGGAATCTTGTGAAATTAATACTGCCTTGCTGAATCTTGTCATGAAAGATCCATTTTCCGGCCTTCCTAGTGAAGATGCCGCTACCCATCTAAATAGCTTCGTTGATTTGTGTGATATGCAAAAGAAGAAAGATGTGGATAATGATATTTTTAAATTGAAGCTATTTCCTTTTTCGCTTAGAGATCTTGTTAAAGCTTGGTTTTCGTCTTTGCCTAAAAATAGTATTGATTCGTGGAATAAGTGCAAAGATGCTTTTATCTCTAAGTATTTTCCTCCCGTCAAGATCATCTCTCTTAGAAACGATATTATGAATTTTAAGCAACTTGATCATGAACATGTTTCACAAGCTTGGGTGAGGATGAAATTAATGATACGTAATTTCCCTATGCATGGTTTGAATTTGTGGATGATTATACAGAACTTTTATGCCGGATTGAATTTTTCTTCTAGAAATCTTTTAGATTCGTCCACGGGAGGCACTTTTATGGAAATCACTTTAGGAGAAGCTACTAAACTCCTAGATAATATTATGGTTAATTATTCTCAATGGCACATTGAAAGATCTACTAATATGAAAGTGCATGCGATAGAAGAAATTAATGTTTTGAGTGGAAAAAGATGGATGAACTTATGAAATTATGTGCTAATAAAAGTGTTTCTTCTGATCCTAATGATATTCCTTTGTCTACTTTGATTGAGAATAATAACGAATCTATGGATGTGAATTTTGTTGGTAGGAATAATTTTGGTAACAACGCATATAGAGGAAACTTTAACCCTAGGCCGTATCCTAGTAATTCCTATAATAATTATGGTAATTCCTACAACAATTCTTATGGAAATTATAATAAGATGCCCTCTGATTTTGAATCTAATATTAAAGAATTTATTACTTCGCAAAAGAATTTCAATGCTTTGATTGAAGAAAAATTGCTTAAGATTGATGAGTTGGCTAGGAACGTTGATAGAATTTCTCTTGATGTTGATTCTTTGAAACTTAGATCTATTCCACCTAATCATGATATCAATGAGTCTCTCAAAGCCATGAGAATTTCCATTGATGAGTGCAAAGAAAGAACCGCTAGGATGCGTGCTAAGAAATATTGTTGTATAAAAGCGTGTTCTTCTAGTTTCCATGATAATAAAGATGAAGATCTAAAAGTTATTGATGTGTCCCCTATTAAATCTTTGTTTTGCAATATGAATCTTGATAATGATGGGACTGAATATGATCCACCTTTACCTAGACGGTGTTCCAAGAATTCGGAGTCTTTAGATCTTGATGCTAAAATTGTTAAAAGTGGGATTGAAGAAGTCAAAACTTTAAATATTGATGAACCCACTATTTTGGATTACAAGGAATTTAATTATGACAATTCCTCTTTGATAGATTATATTTCCTTGTTGCAATCCGTGCTAAATTCTCCTCACGCTTATAGTCAAAATAAAGCTTTTACTAAACATATCATTGATGCTTTGATGCAATTTTATGAAGAAAAACTTGAGTTGGAAGTTTCTATCCCTGGAAAAATTTATGATGAGTAGGAACCTACTATTAAAATTAAAATTAAATATCATGAATGCTATGCTTTGTGTGATTTGGGTGCTAGTGTTTCCACGATTCCAAAGACTTTGTGTGATTTGTTAGGTTTCCGTGATTTTGATGATTGCTCTTTAAACTTGCACCTTGCGGATTCCACTATTAAGAAACATATGGGAAGAATTAATGATGTTATTATTGTTGCAAATAGGAATTATGTTCCTGTAGATTTTATTGTTCTTGACATAGATTGCAATCCTTCATGTCCTATTATTCTTGGTAGACCTTTCCTTAGAACGATTGGTGCAATTATTGATATGAAGGAGGGGAATATTAGATTCCAATTTCCATTAAGGAAATGCATGGAACACTTCCCTAGAAATAAAATTAAATTACCTTATGAATCTATTATGAGAGCCACTTATGGATTGCCTACTAAAGATGGCAACACCTAGATCTATCCTTGCTTTTTATGCCTAGCTAGGGGTGTTAAACGATAGCGCTTGTTGGGAGGCAACCCAATTTTATTTTTATTCCTTGATTTTTGCTCCTGTTTAGTAATAAATAATTTATCTAGATTCTGTTTTTGTTGTGTCTTTTGTGTTTAATTAGTGTTTGTGCCAAGTAGAACCGTTGGGAAGACTTGGGGAAAGTCTTGTTAATCTTGCTGCAAAAAACAGAAACTTTAGCGCTCAAGAGAACTGCCGCCATTTTTATTTCGAAAGTGATATTTAGTTAATTCTTTTTCAGATGATTAATAGATAAATTCCTCACGTCCATAAATTTATTTTAGAATTTTTGGGGTTCCAGATTTTGCGTTAGCTATAGATTACTATAGACTATTCTGATATTGACATATTCTGTTTTTCGTGTGTTGTTTGCTTATTTTGATGAATCTATGGCTAGTAAAATAGTTTATAAACCATAGATTAGTTGGAATACAGTAGTTTTAACACCAATATAAATAAATAATGAGTTCATTACAGTACCTTGAAGTGGTGTTTTGTTTTCTTTCGCTAACGGAGCTCACCAGATTTTCTACTTTAAATTTTGTGTTGTGAAGTTTTCAAGTTTTGGGTAAATAATTGATGGATTATGGAACAAGGAGTGGCAAGAGCCTAAGCTTGGAGATTCCCATGGCACCCCCAAGATAATCTAAGGACACCTAAAAGCCAAATCTTGGGGATGCCCCGGAAGGCATCCCCTCTTTCGTCTACTTCTATCGGTAACTTTACTTGGAGCTATATTTTTATTTACCACATGATATGTGTTCTGCTTGGAGCGTCTTGTATTATGTGAGTCTTTATTTTTTAGTTTTCCACAATCATCCTTGCTGCACACACCTTTTTTAGAGAGACATACATGATTCGGAAATTATTAGAATACTCTATGTGCTTCACTTATATCTTTTGAGTTATATAGTTTTTGCTCTAGTGCTTCACTTATATATTTTAGAGCACGTCGGTGGATTTGTTTTATAGAAACCATTGTTCTCTC
Source organism: Triticum urartu (assembly GCF_056163025.1). NCBI lineage: Eukaryota > Viridiplantae > Streptophyta > Magnoliopsida > Poales > Poaceae > Triticum > Triticum urartu. The sequence goes on along the minus strand of NC_141879.1, from coordinate 219,606,779 downwards.
ATGCTTCACTTAGATTATTTTGAGAGTCCTACAAAATAGAATGGTAATTTGCTTTAATTATTTGAGGCATTCAAGATTAAATAATTAAAATTTTCTTATGAGTGTGTTGAATACTATGAGAAGTTTGAAACTTGATAATTGTTTTGAGATATGGAGATGGTGATATTAGAGTCGTGCTAGTTGAGTAGTTATGAATTTGAGAAATTCTTGTGTTGAAGTTTGTGATTCCCGTAGCATGCACGTATGGTGAACCGTTATGTTACGAAGTCAGAGCATGATGTATTTATTGATTGTCCTCCTTATGAGTGGCGGTCGGGGACGAGCGATGGTCTTTTCCTACCAATCTATCCCCCTAGGAGCATGCGCGTAGTACTTTGCTTTGATAACTAATAGATTTTTGCAATAAGTATGTGAGTTCTTTATGACTAATGTTGAGTCCAGGGATTATACGCACTCTCACCCTTCCGCCATTGCTAGCCTCTCTAATACCGCGCACCTTTCGCCGGTATCATACACCCACCATATACCTTCCTCAAAACAGCCACCATACCTACCTATCATGGCATTTCCATAGCCATTCCGAGATATATTGCCATGCAACTTTCCATTGTTCCGTTTATCATGACACGCTCCATCATTGTCATATTGCTTTGCATGATCATGTAGTTGACATTTTAGTTGTGGCAAAGCCACCGTTCATAATTCTTTCATATAAGTCACCCATGCATCATTGTTATCCCGGTACACCGCCGGAGGCATTCATATAGAGTCATAATTTGTTCTAAGTATCGAGTTGTAATCATTGAGTTTTAAATAAATAGAAGTGTGATGATCATCATTCATAGAGTATTTCCCAAAAAAGAAAAAAAGAGAAAAGCCAAAAAAAGAAGAAAGAAAGGCCCAAAAAATATATAAAAGGGGCAATACTACTATCCTTTTTCCACACTTGTGCTTCAAAGTAGCACCATGATCTTCATAATAGAGAGTCTCCTATGTTATCACTTTCATATACTAGTGGGAATTTTTCATTATAAAACTTCGCTTGTATATTCCAACGATGGGCTTCCTCAAAATGCCCTAGGTCTTCGTGGGCAAGCAAGTTGGATGCACACCCACTTAGTTTCTTTTTGTTGAGCTTTCATATATTTATAGCTCTAGTGCATCCGTTGCATGGCAATCCCTACTCACTCACATTGATATCTATTGATGGGCATGTCCATAGCCCGTTGATACGCCTAGTTGATGTGAGACTATCTTCTCCCTTTTTGTCTTCTCCACAACCACCATTCTATTCCACCTATAGTGCTATGTCCATGGCTCACGCTCATGTATTGCATGAAGATTGAAAACATTTGAGAACATTAAAAGTATGAAACAATTGCTTGGCTTGTCATCGGGGTTGTGCATGATTTGAATACTTTGTGTGGTGAAGATGGAGCATAGCCAGACTATATGATTTTGTAGGGATAACTTTCTTTGGCCATGTTATTTTGAAGAGACATAATTGCTTAGTTAGTATGCTCGAACTATTATTATTTCTATGTCAATATTAAACTTTTGTCTTGAATCTTTTGGATCTGAATATTCATACCACAATTAAGAGAATTACATTGAAATTATGCCAAGTAGCATTCCACATGAATAATTCTGTTTTTATCATTTACCTACTCGAGGACGAGCAGGAATTAAGCTTGGGGATGCTTGACACGTCTCCAACGTATCTATAATTTTTGATTGTTCCATTCTATATTATATTCTGTTTTGGACATTATTGGGCTTTATTATACACTTTTATATTATTTTTGGGACCAACCTATTAACCGAAGGCCCAGCCCAGAATTGTTGTTTTTTTTGCCTATTTTAGGGTTTTCTAGAAAAACAATATCAAACGGAGTCCAAACGGAATGAAACCTTCGGGAACGTGATTTTCGGAACGAACATGATCCAGAGGACTTGGACCCTACGTCAAGACATCAACCAGGAGGCCATGAGGTAGGGGGCGCGCCCTCCACCCTCATGGGCCCCCTGTTGCTCCACCGACGTACTCCTTCCTCCTATATATACCTAAGTACCCCCAAACTACCAGATACGGAGCCAAAACCCTAATTCCACCGTCGTAACTTTCTGTATCCACGAGATCCCATCTTGGGGCCTGTTCTGGAGCTCCGCCGGAGGGGGCATCGATCACGGAGGGCTTCTACATCAACACCATAGCCCTTCCTATGAAGTGTGAGTAGTTTACCTCAGACCTACGGGTCCATAGTTATTATCTAGATGGCTTCTTCTCTCTTTTTGGATCTCAATACAAAGTTCTCCCCCTCTCTTATGGAGATCTATTCGATGTAATCTTCTTTTGCAGTGTGTTTGTTGAGACCGATGAATTGTGGGTTTATGATCAAGTTTATCTATGAACAATATTTGAATCTTCTCTGAATTCTTTTATGTATGATTGGTTATCTTTGCAAGTCTCTTCGAATTATCAGTTTTGTTTGACCTACTAGATTGATCTTTCTTGCAATGGGAGAAGTGCTTAGCTTTGGGTTCAATCTTGCGGTGTCCTTTCCCAGTGACAGTAGGGGCATCAAGGCGCGTATTGTATTGTTGCCATCGAGGATAACAAGAAGGGGTTTATTTCATATTGCATGAGTTTATCCCTCTACATCATGTCATCTTGCTTAAAGCGTTACTATGTTCTCTTGAACTTAATACTCTAGATGCATGCTGGATAGCAGTCTATGTGTGGAGTAATAGTAGTAGATGCAGGCAGGAGTCGGTTTACTTGTCTCGGATGTGATGCCTATATACATGATCATACCTAGATATTCTCATAATTATGCTCAATTCTGTCAATTGTTCAATAGTAATTTGTTTACCCGCCGTGAATACTTATGCTCTCGAGAGAAGCCACTAGTGAAACCTATGGCCCCCAGGTCTATCTTCCATCATATTAATCTTCCAATACTTAGTTATTTTTATCGCCTTTTATTTTACTTTGCATCTTTATCATAAAAATACCAAAAATATTATCTTATCATATCTATCATATCTCACTCTCGTAAGTGACCATGTAGGGATTGACAACCCCTTATCGTGTTGGTTGCGAGGATTTGGACTCGTGTGTGGCCTCCTACTGGATTGATACCTTGGTTCTCAAAAACTGAGGGAAATACTTACGCTACTTTGCTGCACCACCCTTTCCTCTTCAAGAGAAAACCAACGCAAGTGCTCAAGAGGTAGCATAGGTCCAGAGGGGGTGATTAGACTACTTGACCAAATAAAAACCTAGCCTTTTCCCAATTTTAGTTGTAAGTAAGTTTTAGCAATTCTACCAAGTCAAGCAACACCTACACATGCAAGTCTAAAAGTTGAGCCGTGGAAACTAAAGACTTTGCATATGTACAGAAAGGAGGAGATTGGAGAAATCAAACACAATGAAGACATGGTGATTTTTCGTATGGTTCTGATAGGTGGTGCTATCATACATCCACATTGATGGATACTTCAACCCACGGATTTTAATGGATGTGCGAGTCCACGGAGGGCTCCACCCACGATGGGTCCATGGAGAACAAGCCTTGTCTATTACACCATGGTTTACGTCCACGAAGGACTAGCCTCACTCGGGTAGAACTTCATGAAGTAAGCGATCTCCTTGCCCTTACAAACTCCTTGGTTCAACTCCACAATATTTGGAGGCACCCAAGTGACACCTAACCAATCTAGGAGACACCATTCTCCAAAAGGTAATAGATGTTGTTGTTGATGATGAACTCCTTGCTCTTGTGCTTCAAAAGATAGTCTCCCCAACACTCAATCACTGTCTCGCGGATTTGGCATGGTGGTGGGATAAGGATTGGGGTGGAATACAATTTGAGGGGGCTGATCAAATGGTTGGAGTGGAATGCCTTGATCTCAACACAAGTGTAGGGGGTTATCTCTCAGAAAATGGATATGGGAAGTGTAGTTTCATCCTGGTTGCTCTCTCTGAGATTAGGTGGTGCTGGAGGGGTATATATAACCATCACCAAATATCTAGACAATACATACTGTATGCACAACTCAGTGACACTGAAAGTAAATCTCGGTAAGACTAAACAGTGTAAAAGATTCTAGCGTTAGACGTTTTGGTGAGACCGGATGAATGCACTCAGGAGACCAATATGTGATGACCTAAGAATATTCCTCATCTTGGTAATTCCAATCTATTCAACTCGGTAACTCCGAAGTGAACATGATGGGTTACAGAAACTTGGTCATTGCACTTCGGTTGGACCGAATGTCATCTCGGTACAACCGAGTTTCTAGGGTTTGTCTTATGGCTCTGTCTGGTGTGTATCTCGGTGGGTCCAGATAGGTGTGTTTTGGTGGGCCGAGATTGGACTTAAGGTTTTGGACATATTGGATATTGAGAAAGTGGTTGAGGGTTTTTGGAGCAATATCTTCAAGCACTTGAGCAAATGAATCATGATCAAAACCTCATCCCCTTTTAATAGTATTGGCTTTCCTATGGACTCAATTTGATCTTTTATCACTTAACCAAAAATGTAGGGTTTTGAAGATTTTGCCAATGTACGTCCTTAGCATTTTGAGCGATCCACAATCACATGTCCTTGCCATGCCTACATTGAACTTTCGTGAAATTATCTTTGAATGGGCATTAGTTCAATGATGTATGTGTTGTTATTAATTACCAAAACCACCTAGGGATTATTTACACTTTCAATTTCCCCCTTTTAGGTAATGGATGACAACATATAAATGAAAGTTGTGACATTGGATATAATCAATGAATAGTGTTGTCGCTTTGAGAAGTATGTGATAAGCAAGAGCTCCCCTAAATTTGTGCATTATTTAGAATTTGCGTTTGAATGCAAATGGACAATCGATTAGGATCATGGGTCACTCTTCCATATCACATACATCTTGGTGGAGCGCACAAAGTGATATGAATGAAATACATCAAGAACTCATCACCAAGCATACAAGTGAATGATCATAACAAGAATCACAAGGGTAGATAGATAGATAGGCATGCATAACATCAAAGTACGGTATGATCAATCGCACATGAAGCATAGTATTAATCAAGAAAATAAAAAAAGTAATCAAAGTAGCATAAACACGAAACAAAATGAAGCAAAAGCAAAAGAGACTCTCTCTCTCAGCCCTATGATCTATACACATTCTCCCCCTTTGGCAACAAGTTACCTAAAAGCTTGAATAAATATAGAGCTAAGCTTCACTCTAGGCTCGATCTCCTCCTCTTGGTGATGAAGTCCTCTGACTTGCAACTCTGGTGTGTGTAGATGGAGTGGAGAGAAGTGCCTCGACGAATGCATCTGCTGAGCGGGAGGTGTGGAGAGACTGCTGGTGCAGCTGAAGGTGCAACGGATGGGGAAGCAGTTGGAGCAGACATTGTAGCTCGAGTCTCTATGACTGGCACAACAGCAGATCTGGGCATCTTCTGAAACTGAGTGGTGGTTGGGAGTGTAGTACCAACATGATCATCGTCACTATCAGTTTGCATCCTCACTTCATCAACATATTTATTTTGAGTATTTGCATACTTCTTCTACATAATATTCTTCCTTGAAGTAACCTCATTAGGCTCAAAATATGAGTCATCTTCATCATAATTCTTCTCTTCCTAGCCCTTGTGTCATATTTAGGAAGACCTTGTGAATTGGGTGTTCCAGGGTCCTCAAAGCTAGCCACATGACTATTGTCTGCACTCAGGTCAATGGTCTCCTCAGATATGTTCTGGTTGTTGATAACCCACAAGTATAGGCGATCGCAACAGTTTTCGATAAGTAAGAGTGTTGAACCCAACAAGGAGCTAAAGGCAGAACAAATATTCCCTCAAGTTCTATCGACCACCGATACAACTCTACGCACGCTTGATGTTCGCTTTACCTAGAACAAGTATGAAACTAGAAGTACTTTGTAGGTGTTGTTGGATAGGTTTGCAAGATAATAAAGAGCATGTGAATTAAAAAGTAGGGGCTGTTTAGATAAAGACACAACTAAGTTAGTTTTATTAAATAGCTTTTTGTTACGAGAAAGTTATTTGTCCCTAGGCAATCGATAACTAGACCGGTAATCATTATTGCAGTTTTATATGAGGGAGAGGCATAAGCTAACATACTTTCTCTACTTGGATCATTATGATTGGAACTCTAGCAAGCATCCTCAACTACTAAAGATCATTAAGGTAAAACCCAACCATAGCATTAAAGTATCAATTCCTCTTTATCCCATACGCAACAACCCCCTTACTCGGGTTTGTGTTTTAGTCACTCACGCAACCCACTATAAGTGAATCATGAACGTATTGCAACACCCTACAGCAGGGATCCCTCATGCTTGTGCGACACGGAGAGCACCATAGGACAGCACCAATAATAAAACATGCAACTCAAACCAATCTTGATCATCAAATAGCCCATAGGACAAAACGGATCTACTCAAACATCATAGGATAGCCATACATCATTGGGAAATAATATATAGCATTGAGCACCATGTTTAAGTAGATATTACATCGGGTAAGAGAGAGGTTACACCGCTGCATAGAGGGGGGAAGAGTTGGTGATGATGGCGGTGAAGTTGTTGGTGAAGATTGCGGTGATGATGATGGCCCCCGGTGGCACTCCGGTGCCACCGGAAGCGAGGGGAGAGAGCCCCCCTCCTTCTTCTTCCTTAACCTCCTCCCTAGATGGGAGAAGGGTTTCCCCTCTGGTACACGGCCTCCATGGCGTGGGAGGGGCGAGAGCCCCTCCGAGATTGGATATGTCTCTCTGTCTCTCTCTATTTCTGCGTTCTCTGGTTCTACCCTTTCACCGTTTCTTATATTCCCGAAGATCCATAACTCCGATTGGGCTGAAATTTTAACACGATCTCTATCTGGATATTAGCTTTCTTGTGGCGAAAGAAGGGTACCAAGAGCCTTACGGGGTGGCCACGAGGGTCAGGGGCACGCCTGCCCCCCTGGGGCGCGCCCCCTGCCTCGTGGCCCCCTCGGGCATCGTCTCGCGTGGATTTTTCTTCCCAAAAATCATATATATTCCAAAAAATTCTCCTTCAGTTTTTATCCCGTTTGGACTCCGTTTGATATGGATATTCTGCGAAACAAAAAACATGCAACAAACAGGAACTGGCACTAGGCACAGGATCAATATGTTAGTCCCAAAAATAGTATAAAAAGTTGCCAAAAGTATATGAAAGTTGTAGAATATTGGCATGGAACAATCAAAAATTATAGATACGACAGAGACGTATCAGCATCCCCAAGCTTAATTCCTGCTCGTCCTCGAGTAGGTAAATGATAAAAAGATAATTTTTGATGTGGAATGCTACCTAGCATAATCTTGATCACATATCTAATCATGGCATGAATATTAAGATATGAGTGATTCAAATCAATAGTCTATCATTTGACATAAAAACAATAATACTTCAAGCCTACTAATAAAGCAATCATGTCTTTTCAAAATAACATGGCCAAAGAAAGTTATCCCTACAAAATCATATAGTCTGGCTATGCTCCATCTTCACCACACAAAATATTCACATCATGCACAACCCCGATGACAAGCCGAGCAATTGGTTGATACTTTTTAACGCGCTTCAGCATTTTCAGCCCTCACGCAGTACATGAGCGTGAGCCATGGATATAGCACTATAGGTGGAATAGAATGGTGGTTGTGGAGAAGACAAAAAAGGAGAAGATAGTCTCACATCAACTAGGCGTATCATCAGGCTATGGATATGCCCATCAATAGATATCAATGTGAGTGAGTAGGATTGCCATGCAACGGATGCACTAATAGCTATAAGTGTATGAAAGCTCAGACTGAAAACTAAGTGGGTGTGCATCCAACTTGCTTGCTCATGAAGACCTCGGGCATTTAAGGAAGCCCATCATCGGAATATACTAGCCAAGTTCTATAATGAAAATTCCCACTACTATATGAAAGTGATAACTCGAGAGACTCTCTATATGAAGAACAGGGTGCTACTTTGAAGCACAAGTGTGGTAAAAGGATAGTAACATTGCCCCTTTTATTTTTATTTTTTTATTTGACCTTTCTTTTTTTGGCCTTTATTTTTTATTTGGCCTTTCCCTTTTTGCCTTCTCTTTTTTGGGGGGGACAATGCTCTATTAATGATGATCATCACACTTTTATTTACTTACAACTCAATATTACAACTCGATACTAGAACAAAGATATGACTCTATACGAATGCCTCCGGCAGTGTACCGGGATGTGCAATGATCTAGCGTAGCAATGACATCAAAAAAACGGACAAGCCATGAAAACATATTGCTAGCTATCTTACGATCATGCAAAGCAATATGACAATGAATGCTCAAGTCATGTATATGATGATGTGTAGCGACCCGACCTCAAACGGTCAAGTCTCTGTGCTTCAGTGTCATCCCTGGATCGGTAATGCTGACACACACAGTACTCGAGGATTTATAATAGAGTAGCAATCACACACTTATTACATCGAATGTCTCCAAAGAGAACTTATTACAATAAATATGGCTTAAGGCCATCTAATACGATAACAGCGGAAGGCTTGGAAGATAAAGTGAGTCCATCAACTCCAACGACATAGCTGAGCTGCACGGCAATGACCTAACAAACCTTACTCCTCGTCTGAAAAGTCTGCAACATAATACGTTGCAACCCGAAAATGGGTCAGCACATGGAATATGCTGGCAAAGTAACACAGTAGAGCAAGTATAGAATAATGCTATCACTACATGCATATTTGGTTGGTGGAAAGCTCTATGGTTATAGTTTTTGCGAAAAGCCAATTTTTCCCTACAACAAAGGAATAGATTTTATTTAACTATCATGGTAGTTGAAACATCATTGAGAAGGTTCCTCCAACTCAATCCCAATTAAAACTAATTATCAACCCAGCAATATTAATTTAGAGTGATGAGATACTTAAGATACCAAAAGTACTAGATACTCAAGATGTCCATAATCGGGGACACGGCTAATCATGATTAGTTTGTACACTCTGCAGAGGTTTGCGCACTTTTCCCCACAAGACTTGATCTCCTCCATTGGATTTCTCGCACTACATGGTGTTTGAGAAACGGATGACCGAGACACAGTCTTTCAGAAACATTAACTCTCTACTCCGGGCAGACCATACCAAACCTACAACCCACTACCTGCTGATCCACCTCTTCAAGAGCTTCACGTAACTTACTCAACTATGCTAGAGTCCATAATAGCTTATGGCTGCACACAGAAGTTTCTAGCATGAATCATCTCAATTCCCTTTGAGCCTGGGTGGCGGTCCATAGGAAGATCACATGGGTACTCCGGGATTTCCAAAAATACATGCAACACTGGGTACTCCAGGTGCCTCAATCCACCCAGATGTGTATTTAAGTTGCCACCTTAAGTTGAACCATTAATTAACAATCTCACATCTGTCATGGATTTCACTCACCCAAACCACGTCTACGAGCATAGCATAGCAATATAAGCAACACGTATAACTAACTCCCAAGGGTTTGAATGTAACAGGGCAATAGGTTCTACCTCATCAACTACTTCCCAACCATAACCATGCAATGTTTGAGGATTGGAACTAATGCATAAAAACTGGGTGATAAAGGGGTATGATCAAAGTGTTACTTGCCTTGCTGACGATTCGCGAAACCTAGAGACTCCAAATAACACGCTTCGCACTCCGGGAATTCTATCGCAAACAAACAATAGCATACATAAGCAATCAAGCAAAGAAGCATGGATAAATCTCAAATAAGAAGATCTAAACAGAAAGTTCAACTTAAGGACTCCGATTTGCAAAAAGAATCAAGTCAAACGGAGCAACGAAACTCAAACGGCGAAGAAAACAAGATCCATTTACTAATCTGGCGTAGGTCAAATTTTATAGTAGCAAAAGCTTGTTCAAGTTGGTTAAACGGAAAACAGGGTCTCAAGATGAAGATCTAGGCGCTTGAATCGTCTGATTCCGACAAACGAGCGAAAAGATAAACTAGAACGAAAATCGGATCAAAAATCGCGATCAGAAATAATCGCGGAAAATCGATTAAAGAAAACTGACGAACAGGCTAACAAACGAGCGTTTGTTATCTGTAACTAACGGGCAAAAACCGTTCGTTAAAATGAACGTACGGACGAACGTCCGCTAAAAAGAAAAACCGGGAAAAACCGGCGAACCGAAAAAAATGAACTAGGGTTTTCTTAAAAAAACAGGATCGGTTTTCTTTAAAAAAACGGCGGCTACCTCGTCGGTCCGGCGAGACGCGGCGGCGACGGCGGGGCGAGGCGGCGGTGGCGCGGCGCGGCGCGGCAGCGGCGGGGGGCGGCGCGGGCAAGCGGCGGCGGCGCGGCGGCGCGGGCAAGCGGCGGCGGCGCGGCGGCTTGGGGGCGACGACTGCGGGTGGCGGCTCTGGGCGGGGTCGGGTGGTGGTGGCGGTGGCGGGGTGGTGGTGGCGGTGGCGGGGTGGGTGGGGTATTTAAAGGGGAGGGGGTGCCTTGGGGAGGGGGCAAAGGGGCGGCGAGGCGGAGTCCTAGCCGGACTCCGGTCCGGGGCGGCGTGGCGGCATCGGTCTCCTGAGGGAGACGGCGTCGCGGGGAGGTGGGCCGGCGGCTAGGCTTCGGCCCAGTTAGCCACTGCACATTTCTTTCATAAATGATTCCGCCGAAACTAAAAAAATCCTAGAAAATAAAATAAAATTCTAAAAATGCCAAAACAAATTTTCACCATCTAAATAAAATATTTAGAACGGGATGAACATTTTCTTGGCCCTAAGACGCAATTTTGAAAACGTGCAATTTTTCTAATGCAAACAAAATTGCAATAAAAATCCAAATAAAACAAATATTTGATTTTAATATTTTTCCTCCAATATTTCAATTATCCTGGAGAAGTCATATTATCTCCTCTCATATATTTTAATATGAAATATTTTCAGAGAGAAAAATAATTAAAACCAAAAATCCTCGTTTTCAAAATTTGATAAAATCAAATTTGAAAACCGGGGAAATCCCCAACTCTCTCCGAGGGGTCCTTGAGTTGCTTAGGATTTTTAGGATCGCGAGACAAAATGCAATAAAATATGATATGCAAGAATGATCTATGTATAACATTCCAAATTGAAAATTTGGGATGTTACAAACCTACCCCCCTTAAGATGAATCTCGCCCTCGAGATTAGGGTTGGCTAGAAAATAGGTGTGGGTGGTCTTTGCGGAGATCATCCTCTCGTTCCCAGGTGGCTTCGTCCTCAGTATGGTGGCTCCACTGAACTTTGCAAAACTTAATAACCTTGTTGCGGGTGACTCGACTGGCAAACTCTAAAATCTTGACTGGCCTTTCCTCATAAGTCAAATCATTGTCCAACTGAATCGCCTCCAAGGGTACGGTATCTCTTAGCAGTATATCGGGCATCTCAGCATGGCACTTCTTCAACTGGGAAACGTGAAACACATCGTGAACTCCTGACAGTCCTTCAGGTAACTCCAACTTGTAGGCAACTTCTCCCATCCGTTCCAAAACATGACACGGTCTCGGGGCTAATTTTCCCTTAACTCCAAAACATTTCACTCATCGCAAAGGTGATACTCGCAGATATGCTCTATCTCCAATGTCATAGGTTACCTCCTTGCGTTTCGAATCTGCATAACTATTCTGTCTGGACTGAGCTATCTTCAATCTATCTCGAATCAGTTTAGCCTTCTCCTCAAACTCTTTGATCAAGTCTGGTCCAAACAACTGTCGGTCTCCAACTTCATCCCACATCAACGGTGTTCTGCACCTTCGTCCATACAGGGCTTCGAACGGTGCCATCTTCAGACTAACTTGGTAACTATTGTTGTATGAGAACTCTGCGTAAGGCAAATTATCATCCCAACTAGATCCATAATCTAGCGCACAGGCTCTCAACATATCCTCCAGAATCTGGTTGACTCTCTCGGTCTGTCCATCCGTCTGCGGGTGAAATGATGTACTGAACTCCAATCTCGTTCCCAAAGTCTGGTGCAGTTGATGCCAAAACTTTGAGGTAAATTGTGTCCCTCTATCTGATACGATGGTCCTCGGAACTACATGCAGACATACGATCCTGGTCATATATATCTTGGCCAACTTCGCACTGGTATAAGTTGCTTTCACTGGGATAAAGTGTGCTACTTTAGTCAAGCGGTCAACTACTACCCATATAGAATCATAACCTGATTTGGACCTGGGCAGTCCGGTGATAAAATCCATGCCAATTTTATCCCACTTCCATTCAGGTATCGGCATAGGCTGTAGCAATCCTGCTGGCTTTTGATGCTCTGCCTTCACTCTCTGACATACATCACATACGGCTACATACTCGGCAATGTCCTTCTTCATCCCTGTCCACCAGAAACGTTCCTTCAAATCCAAATACATCTTGGTGTTTCCGGGGTGTATCGAGTATGGTGATTCATGAGCCTCCTGAAGTATTTACTTCCTGATCTCTGTGTTATTAGGTACATAAACACGGTCCTCAAACCATAAGGTGTCGTGCTCATCCTCACGAAAACCTTTGGCCTTTCCTTCGCTCATTTTCTCTTTTATCTCCGCAATCTCTTTGTCATCCTTCTGAGCTTCTCGAATCTTTCCCAACAATGTAGACTGAACCTCCATGGTTGCAACAAAACCTCTAGGAACAATTTCCAAACGAAGTTCCCGGAGATCCTCTACTAACTCCTTTGGCAATCCCGTGCTTTCTAGGGTATTAGCGTAATTCTTCCGGCTCAAAGCGTCTGCTACGACATTGGCCTTTCCTGGATGATAGTGAAGCTTCATATCATAGTCCTTTATAAGCTCCAATCATCTTCTCTGCCTAAGGTTCAGCTCCTTCTGGGTGAAAATGTACTTCAAATTCTTATGGTCCATGTACACATCACAATGGTTTCCAATAAGGTAATGCCTCCGGGTCTTTAATGCATGCACTATGGCTGCTAGCTCCAAATCATGCATGGCATAATTCAACTCGTGCGGTTTTAGTTGTCGTGAGGCATACGAAACAACTCTTCCATCCTGCATAAGCTCACTTCCAAGTCCTAGGCGTGAGGCGTCGCAGTACACTTGAAAATCCTTACGTATATCTGGCAGTGTTAGCACTAGGGCTGTAGTCAAACGTTTCTTCAACTCCTGGAAACTTGCCTCACAATCTTCCGTCCATTTAAACTTGGTATCCTTCTTCAATAATTCTGTCATTGGCTTCGCAATCTTGGAAAAATTCTCAATGAATCTCCGATAGTATCCTGCGAGTCCAAGAAAACTGCGGATCTCGCTAACTGAAGTGGGTGCCAACCATTCAGTGACTGAATGAACCTTGGTGGGGTCTACTGCTATACCTTCTCCTGATATAACATGTCCAAGGAATCCGACTTCCTTCAAACAAAACTCGCATTTGCTGAACTTGGCATACAACTGATGTTCCCTGAGTTTCTCGAGAACTAAACGCAAATGCTCCTTGTGTTCCTCTTCATTCTTCGAATATACCATTATATCATCAATGAGCACCACAACAAACTTATCCAAATATTCCATGAACACCTTGTTCATCATGCTCATGAAATAGGCAGGGGCGTTAGTCAGTCCAAACGACATGACCGTATATTCGTGTAACCCATACCGTGTGGTGAAGGTTGTCTTTGGTATATCCTTCTCGCGAATCTTCAGCTGATGGTATCCTGATCGCAGATCGATCTTCGAAAACACCTTAGCTCCTTGCAGCTGGTCAAACAGATCAATGATCATCGGCAATTAATGGGTACTTGTTATTGATCGTCACTTCATTCAATGCCCGATAATCAACAACCATTCTTAGGGACGTATCCTTCTTCTCGACCAAAAGCACTGGGGCTCCCCATGGTGATGAACTTCGTCGATGTAACATTTCTCCAATAGCTCCTTGATCTGTTTCTTAATCTCCTCCAGATCATCCGCGGGCATCCGATAGGGTCTCTTGGATATTGGCCCTGTGCCTGGCAATAGCTCTATCAAAAACTCGATATCTCGATCTGGTGGCATGCCTGGTAACTCCTCTGGAAAAACATCCGGGTAATCCTTTACTATAGGCACTTCCTCCTGAACAATCCCCTGAGGGTATTTACTTGGCTACTTCTGGGTGCATGCCTAGATATATACTTGATCATTCTTCCCTCCGGGGTGGTGAGACAAATTGACTTACTAACACAGTCAATACTTCCTCCATACTTTGACATCCAGTCCATTCCTAATATCACATCCAATCCTTGTGACTCCAAGATTATTAGGCCGGACGGAAAAACATGGTTGCCAATGGTTAAGGGTATCTGGTCGCACCATCGACTAGCCATATACTCTGCTCCAGGTGAACTTACTAATAGAGGGGTGCTAAGGGTTTGGGTCGGTAATTTAAACTTATCCACAAATTCCCTTGATATGTATGAATGCGATGCACCAGTATCAAAAAGAACAAGAGCGGTAAATGACTTAACCAAAAACTTACCTATAACCGCGTCTGGCTGCTCTTCAACCTCCTCCACGTTAACGTGGTTTACTTGCCCTTTGTTGAATGGATTGGGCTTCTTCCCAGCGCTCCCATTTCCGTTTCCATTCTTCCCTTCAGGGCACTCCGTGGCATAGTGTCCAGTCTTCCCGCACTTGAAACAAGTAACGTGGCTTAGGTCCCTCTTGGTGGGTGTGGCTGGATTGGGGCGGTTCTGATTGTTGCTTGCTCCATTCCCATTCCTTGGGCCAGCATGGTTATGGTTACTTCCTCCATTATGGGTATGGCCTCCATGGTTATGAGCAAGTCCTCCCGAGTTCGAGGTTAGGCGAGGTTTCTGCTGAGCTCCTGAGTTATACCTCCCTTGTCCATACTTCCTCTTACGGCTCCCAATCTGCTGCTGCTTCCCTTTAATCATAAGAGCCATATCTACCAACTCCTGGTAGTTGTTGAATGTTGCCACCATCAACTGCATGCTCATCTCATCATTCAGCCCTTCCATAAACTTCTCCTGCTTTGCGGCATCTGTGGCCACATCATCAGGGGCATAGCGAGATAACTTGCTAAACTCATCTGCGTACTGAGCCACAGTACGGTCCCCTGGCGTAAGTTGTGAAACTCACACTTCTTCATACTCATTGCTCCAGCTGAGACATGGGCTGTACGGAAAGCTTGCTGAAACTGGTCCCATGACACCGTGGCTATAGGATAGGTGACAGTACAATTCTCCCACCATGAGGCTGCTAGTCCATCCAACTGATGTGCGGCAAAACGCACCTTCTCAGCATCAGTACATCCTGCAGTGGTTAACTCCCTTCCAATCCTGCGGAGCCAATCATCTGCCACTATAGGCTCGGTGCTACTGGAAAACGCCGGCGGCTGCAACCTCAGAAAACGGTCTAAGCTGTCCACTAGTGGTGGTGGTGGTGGATTGTTGTTGTTGTTGCCTTGGTTCTGAACTAATAACTGCATCAGGGTATTCTGTTGCTGGATCAACTGAGTGAGCTTCGGTGGGAAAGCAAATCCGAGGTCACGTCTCGGAGGCATCTGATGGGTTTAGAGGGGAGAGATTAGAATAGAATGAGGTCTAATGAGAAAGAACTACCCATATGCACATGAGACAAACACAATCATTTCACTCAATCAAGGAAGCAAGGCATACAATCAGTCTAGAACTATCGCAATAGTGCTCGGACTACTCTATTTACATGGCGGAATACTACTACGGATGTGGTGGTCTACTAAAAATATTCCTCCGTTGAAGACTCCATGATATCGGCTCCAGCTTCTTCTTCAAAGTTATTATCGCTAAGGTCAGAGTCGGTGTCGTCGATGATGATGTAGTCCTCCGAGCGAATCTCCTTGGGTTCTTCGCCTTCTCCTCCTGGTGTGGGGTCTCCCAGGAATACTGCTAGCTTCTTTGTTAGGTCAGCATTCTTATCCACTATTACGGCAATTTCCTCCTCATAATCTTCACGTGTAGCCTTGAGTTCTTCCTCCAGTTCCGTGATCCTAGTCATTGCCTTCTTCAAATCTATCATGCCTACGCACATCTGATTCTCCTGGCGTCGAATGTGCTGGTTTAGTTCCTGGATGAAAGCAACAATTGATCTATCCTTCCGAGTGCTGATCATCTCCCATTGCTCGTCTTGGCGCCCACAAATCTGGTAGATAGTATCCTTAAGTTCCTTTTGGTAAGCTTCTTCAATGCGTCCCATGGTGATGTGAGTTGCCATACTCTTTCCTAGACTCCAGGTTGGTGCATCGAAGGAAAACTCTATGGGTTTAGTGACTGGCGTGAAGGTTCTTCCTGGAACTTGTACTTGAATCATCCATCGCTCCTCTTCTGGCAAAGTGGTCTTGTAAGTCCCGGTGAAGCTTGGTATTCCTATGTTCAGGTACCTAGTGACTTCCTTCAAGTGTCGTCCAAAAGGTGCTTCTTCATCCGGTTGTGCAAACTTGTTCCTTGCGTCCGCCATCCTAAAGAGTGGAAAATGTAGAGGAGTCAGAAATGAGAAGAGAGTAGTGATCTATGGCTTTAGCTTAGTGGTCGTGTCTTACACTCAGCGTGTGCTCTGATACCATCTTGTAGCGACCCGACCTCAAACGGTCAAGTCTCTGTGCTTCAGTGTCATCCCTGGATCAGTAATGCTGACACACACAGTACTCGAGGATTTATAACAGAGTAGCAATCACACACTTATTACATCGAATGTCTCCAAAGAGAACTTATTACAATAAATGTGGCTTAAGGCCATCTAATACGATAACAGCGGAAGGCTTGGAAGATAAACTAGAACGAAAATCGGATCAGAAATCGCGATCAGAAATAATCGCGGAAAAATCCGATTAAAGAAAACTGACGAACAGGCTAACAAACGAGCGTTCCTTATCTGTAACTAATGGGCAAAAACCGTTCGTTAAAACGAACGTACGGACGAACGTCCATTAAAAAGAAAAACCGGGAAAACCCGGTGAACCGAAAAAAAAACGATCTAGGGTTTTCTTAAAAAAACCGGATTGGTTTTCTTTTAAAAAAACAGCGGCTGCATCGTTGGTCCGGCGAGACGCGGCGGGGACGGCGGGGCGAGGCGGCGGTGGCGCGGCGCGGCAGCTGCGCAGCACGGCAGCGGCGGCGGGGCGCGACAGTAGGCGGCAGCGCGGCGGCTTGGGGGTGGCGGCTGCAGGCGGCGGCTCCGGGCGGGGTGGGGTGGTGGTGGCGGTGGCGGGGTGGGGTGGGGTATTTAAAGGGGAGGGGGTGCCTTGGGGAGGGAGAAAAGGGGCGGCGAGGCGGAGTCCTAGCCGGACTCCTATCCGGGGCGGCGTGGCGGCGTCGGTTTCTTGAGGGAGACGGCGTGGCGGGGAGGTGGGCCGGCGGCTGGGCTTCGGCCCAGTTAGCCACTGCGCTTTTCTTATAAATAATTCCTCGAAACTAAAAAAATCCTAGAAAATAAAATAAAATTCTAAAAATGCCAAAACAAATTGTCACCGTCTAAATAAAATATTTAGAACGGGATGAACATTTTCTTGGCCCTAAAATGCAATTTTGAAAAATGTGCAATTTTTCTAATGCAAACGAAATTGCAATAAACATCCAAATAAAACAAATATTTGATTTTAATATTTTTCCTCCAATATTTCAATTATCTT
This sequence comes from Triticum urartu, assembly GCF_056163025.1. NCBI lineage: Eukaryota > Viridiplantae > Streptophyta > Magnoliopsida > Poales > Poaceae > Triticum > Triticum urartu. The sequence continues at coordinate 219,589,100 of NC_141879.1, read as the reverse complement.
GGAGAAGTCATATTATCTCCTCTCATATATTTTAATATGAAATATTTTCGAAGAGAAAAATAATTAAAACCAAAAATCCTCGTTTTCAAAATTTGATAAAATCAAATTTCAAAACCGGGGAAATCCCCAACTCTCTTTGAGGGGTCCTTGAGTTGCTTAGGATTTCGAGGATCGCAAGACAAAATGCAATAAAATATGATATGCAAGAATGATCTATGTATAACATTCCAAATTGAAAATTTGGGATGTTACATGATGGTGGAAGTTGCATGGCAATATATCTCGGAATGGCTATGGAAATGCGATAATAGGTAGGCATGGTGGCTGTTTTGAGGAAGGTATATGGTGGGTTTATGGTACCGGCGAAAGTTGCGCGATACTAGAGAGGCTAGCAATGGTGGAAGGGTGAGAGTGCGTATAATCCATGGACTCAACATTAGTCAGAATGAACTCACATACTTATTGCAAAAGTTTATTAGCCCTTGAAGCAAAGTACTACTACGCATGCCCCTAGGGGGATAGATTGGTAGGAAAAGACCATCGCTCGTCCCCGACTGCCACTCATAAGGAAGACAATCAATAAATACCTCATGCTCCGACTTTGTTACATAACGGTTCACCATACGTGCATGCTACGGGAATCACAAACCTCAACACAAGTATTTCTACTAATCCAAAACTACCCACTAGCATGACTCTAATATCACCATCTTTATATTGCAAAACTATTGCAAGGAATCAAACACATCATATTCAGTGATCTACAAGTTTTATGTAGGATTTTATGACTAACCATGTGAATGACTAATTCCTGTCATCTCTCTAAATAGATATAAGTGAAGCAAGAGAGTTTAATTCTTTCTACAAAATATATGCCCACGCTCTAACAAATATAAGTGAAGCAAAAGAGCATTCTACAAATGGCGGTTTTCTATGTAAAGAGAAACAGGCAATCCAAACTTCAAATGATATAAGCGAAGCACATGAAGCATTCTATAAAACCATACTCAAAAGATATATGTGAAGTGCATAGAGAATTCTATAAATCAACCAAGGACTATCTCATACCAGCATATTGCATAAAAGAAAAATTAAAACTAATTGCAAAAGACGCTCCAAGATTGCACATATCGCATGAACGAAACGAATCCGAAAACATACCAATACTTGTTGAAGAAAGAGGGGATGCCTTTTGGGGCATCCCCAAGCTTAGACGCTTGAGTCTCCTTGAATGTTTACTTGGGGTGCCTCGGGCATCCCCAAGCTTGAGCACTTGCCTCTCTTCCTTCTTCTCACATCGATACCTTCTCAATCATCGAACACTTCATCCACACAAAGCTTCAACCGAAAACTCGGTAAGATCCGTTAGTATAATAAAGCAAATCACTACTCTAAGTACTGTTGCAAACCAATTCATATTTTGTTTTTGCATTCTGTCTACTGTAATATAACTTTTCCATGGCTTAATCCACTGATATAAATCGTTAGTTTCATCAAAACAAGCAAACTATGCATCAAAAATAGAATCTGTCTAAAACAGAATAGTCTGTAATAATCTGAACATTCACCATACTTATGGTACTTGAAAAATTCTACCAAAATTAGGAAAACTAAAAAATTTGTATAGTAAGACAGTGCAAAAAGAATCAGAACCGTTTGACGTTCCAGATAAAAATGTAAAATCGCGCACTACAGCCAAAGTTTTTGTCCTGCACCGTACAGACCATCAAGCAAATGTAAACATCCTAAAGGCAAACCTTGGCACATTATTTTTATAATACAATGGAATTGTACAAGGGGATAATTATTTTTATTGAAAAGTTTCTGTAATCAAGATTCACAAAGTTTCCGTGAGCATGAACAAAGTTCAAGGAGCTCTCCCACTTCAACAATGCTTGTCTTTCTTACTTTCACTTTCCTTTTGAAAAAGTTTTGGGTTCCCCTCTTTATTTTTGTTGTTTTAAAACTATATAAAAGCACTCAACAGAAATAATGGCTCTCTAAAACTTCTGGGTTGTCTCCCTAGCAGCGCTTTCTTTAAAGCCATTAAGCTAGGCATATAGTGCTCAAGTAATGAATCCACCTGGATCCCAAGGTATATCAAAGACAATTTTAATTAACAATGATTTTTAATTTAGTAGTGAGAACGAAGTAACATATATCATGTAACAACGAAGTCTAAATCTCTTCCTATGCATTGGCATGTCATAACAGAACAATTCATGCACACATAGTAAAGGCCAATGCATAGCATAAGCAGTTTCTTGCAATTTTATCATATTGGAAACATAGAGAGGTGGAGATATAGTTCCTCTCTCATAATAATTGCAACTTGGAGCAGCAAGCACATGCATATTATATTCATCAAAATCATCATGTGCAACGGTAAAAGGCAACCCATCAATATAATCCTTAATAAGTGCAAACTTCTCCGATATAGTGTAGTCGGGAGAATTCAAAAAGATAATAGGACTATCGTGTGTGGGTGCAATAGCAAAAATTTCATGTTTAACATAAGGAACTATAGCAAGTTCATCTCCATAAGCATAATTCATATTGGCATCTTGGCCACAAGCATAGCAAGCATCATCAAAAAGGGATATTTCAAAAGAATCAACGGGATCATAGCATTCATCCTTCGGTAAGCACGAAGGGAAGTTAAACAATGTATGAGTTGAAGAGTTACTCTCATTAGAAGGTGGGCATGGGTGATCAATCCGCTCTTCCTCCTTTTGTTCTTCGCTCTCCTCCTCATCTTTTTCATCCAATGAGCTCACAGTTTCATCAACTTCTTCTTCCATAGATTCTTGCCAAATATTAGTCTCTTCTTGGACAGCGGAAAGTTTCTTAATGAGCACATTAATATAGGAATTATATTCATAATTATCATAGAAATATTTTAGGATAGCTAAATTTTCAGGCCTATAAACATCATCATCAAAAGCTTCATACTTTTCAAACAAAGATTCAATTTCATAAGCACCCTTAAAAGCAACAAATTCTTCTATTTGTTCCACATCATAGTAATCATATATTCCTCTAGCATAAGAAGCTAAGGTTTCATTATCATTAAATTCACATGAAAAGGGAAGGTGTGGAGCCTTCATCCTAGAGCAACAAGTATAATCATATCTCAAGCATAGTTGCCTAGCATACCAATACAATATATAAATTTGATCCCATAATAGTTTCCCTTTTTGTGTCAAGTGATAATCACTAAAGTATTCACGTTGATCCAACGTTACTCCCATTACCAGATTGAATGAGGTTTTCTCAGGATTATCAAACGGGTACATAATATTTTTCACATATTGAGCATCGAGGGTTTTAGGAGGTTCCTCATCTCCATGAGCAGCAAGCACACCTAATTTTTTTGTTATTTCGTGTTCCATATCCATAACTAAAGATAAAGAACAACTAAGAATAGCAAATAAAAATTACTTAGTGATAAAGCAAACAAGCACACACGAGAATATTCACCCCACGCTATTGCTCCCCGGCAACGGCGCCAGAAAAGAGTCTTGATAACCCACAAGTATAGGGGATCGCAACAGTTTTCGATAAGTAAGAGTGTCGAACCCAACGAGGAGCTAAAGGCAGAACAAATATTCCCTCAAGTTCTATCGACCACCGATACAACTCTACGCACGCTTGATGTTCGCTTTACCTAGAACAAGTATGAAACTAGAAGTACTTTGTAGGTGTTGTTGGATAGGTTTGCAAGATAATAAAGAGCGTGTAAATAAAAAGTAGGGGCTGTTTAGATAAAGACACAACTAAGTTAGTTTTATTAAAGCGCTTTTCGTTACGAGAAAGTTATTTGTCCCTAGGCAATCGATAACTAGACCGGTAATCATTATTGCAGTTTTATATGAGGGAGAGGCATAATTTAACATACTTTCTCTACTTGGATCATATGCACTTATGATTGGAACTCTAGCAAGCATCCGCAACTACTAAAGATCATTAATGTAAAACCCAACCATAGCATTAAAGTATCAATTCCTCTTTATCCCATATGCAACAACCCCCTTACTGGGGTTTTTGTTTCAGTCACTCACGCAACCCACTATAAGCGAATCATGAACGTGTTGCAACACCCTACAGCGGGGATCCCTCTCGCTTGCGCGACGCGGAGAGCACCATAGGACAGCACCAATAATAAAACATGCAACTCAAACCAATCTTGATCATCAAATAGCCCATAGGACAAAACGGATCTACTCAAACATCATAGGATAGCCATACATCATTGGGAAATAATATATAGCGTTGAGCACCATGTTTAAGTAGAGATTACAGCGGGTAAGAGAGAGGTTACACCGCTGCATAGAGTGGGGAAGAGTTGGTGATGATGGCGGTGAAGTTGTTGGTGAAGATTGCGGTGATGATGATGGCCCCCGGTGCCACCGGAAGCGAGGGGGAGAGCGCCCCACTCCTTCTTCTTCTTCTTCCTTGACCTCCTTCCTAGATGGGAGAAGGGTTTCCCCTCTGGTCCATGGCCTCCATGGTGTGGGAGGGGTGAGAGCCCCTCCGAGATTGGATCTATCTCTCTGTCTCTCTCTGTTTCTACGTTCTCTGATTCTACCCTTTCACCGTTTGTAGTGACCAGACCTCAAACGGTCCAATCTCTGTGCTCAGGTGTCATCCCTAGATCAGTAATGCTGACACCACACAGTATTTGAAGGATTTATAGCAGAGTAGCAATCACACACTTATTACATCGAGTGTCTCAAAAGAGAACTTATTACAATAAATATGGCTTAAGGCCATCTAATAACGATAACAGCGGAAGGCTTGGAAGATAAGTGAGTCCATCAACTCCAACGGCATCACTGAGTATAGAACCACGACCTAAAAATACCTTAATCGTCGTCTGAAAAGTCTGCAACATTAACGTTGCAGCCCGAAACGGGTCAGCACATGGAATATGCTGGCAAAATAACACATAGAGAGTAATGGAATGAAATAGGCTATTCTATATGCATATTTGGATGGTGGAAAGCTCTATGGTTACAGTTTTGCGTAAATCCAATTTTTCCCTACTGCAAAGGAATAAATTTTATTTAACTATCATGGTAGTTGTTAAACATAGAGAATGGTTGACAGCATTCTCAATCCCAATTAAGCATCATCATTAAACAAAACCCAACAAAATTAATTTTAGAGTAACATGTTGAGATTCACATGATAATCCAGGTACTAGATACTCAAGATGTCCATAACCGGGGACACGGCTAATCATGATTAGTTTATACACTCTGCAGAGGTTTGCGCACTTTTCCCCACAAGACTCGATCTCCTCTGTTTGGTTTCTCGCACTACATGGTGTTTGAGAAGACGGATGACCGAGACATAGTCTTTCAGAAGCACTAGCACCTTACGATCGGGTAGACCGTTACACCTACTTTCCCCTACATCTGCTAGTCTACCACTATAAGAGTTCGCACAACTTAATCAACTATGCTAGAGCCCATAATAGCTTGTGGCTGCACACTGAAGTTTCTAGCATGAATAATCTCATGATCCCTTTGAGCCTGGGTGGCGGTCCAAAAGAAAAACAGGCAATCGCTGGAATACCCAGGTGCCTCAATCCACCCAGATGTGTGTTTAAGTTGCCACCTTAAATAAAACATTAATTAACAATCTCACATCTATCATGGATACACTCACCCAATCCACGTCTACTAGCATAGCATGGCATAATAAGCAAACGTAGAAGTAACTCCCAAAGGTTTGATAATAACAGGTAATAGGTACTACCTCAACTACTTCCCAAACCCACAATTTAATTAGATCCTAATCATGCAATGTGTGAGGATTGATCTAATGCAATAAAACTAGGTAGAGGGAAAAGCATGATCAAAGTGTTACTTGCCTTGCTGATGATCCGGGAAACCTAGCGATTCGAAGTAGCAAGCGGCGCACTCCGGGTACTCTATTGCAAACAAACAAGCATACAATAAGTACTCAACTAATGCACAGGTAAAACTCAAATAAGATATATAACCATAAAGTTCAACTTAAGAACTCCGGTTGGCAAAAAGAATCAAATCAAACGAAGCAACGAAAGACAAACGGCAAAAGAAACAAGCTTCGTTTACTATTCTGGATCTAAGGCAATTTTTACAGTGGCAAAAACTTGTTTGAGTTGGTTAAACGGAAAGAGGGTTTCGAGACGAAACTCCAGGCGCTTGAATCGCCTGATTCCGATAAACGAGCGAAAAGTTAGACTAAAACGAAAATCGGATCAGAAATCGCGATCAGAAAAACCGCGGATTTAATCCGAAAAGAGGAAAAACGACGAACGTTCGTTAAAACGAACGAACACTCGCTAAATAAATAAACTAGAAAAACCGATCTATTTAAAAAAACCGAAACTAAAAAAACCAACAAAACCGACGAAAAACCGATCGGTTTTCTAAAAAAAACCGGCGGCGCGAGGTCTACCTCCGGCGACTCCAGCGGTCCGGCGGCGGCGGGGCGGCGGCGCGGGCGGGCGGCGGCATGGGTGGCGGCGGCGCGGGCGGGCGGTGGCGCGGGCGGGCGGCGGCGGCGCGGCCTAGGGTTTCGGGGCGGGGCGGCTTGGGGCTGGCCTCGGGCCTCGGGGCGCTATAAAAAGACCCGGCCAGGCGGAGTCCTGGCCGGTTACGGCCCAAGGTCGGTTTGGACTCTCTTTTTTTAAAATAGTTACGCTCGAAAAAAAACAAAAGGAATACTAAACGAACTTCAAAAATCCTGAAATAAATTTCCCCGGCTTCTAAAATCAAGCCGCACAGGATGAACATTTATTTGGAGCCTAAATGCAATTTTGAAAAACGCGCATTTTTTCCTAAATTCAAATAAAATAGCAAATAAAACCAAATAAAATCTTATTTGATTTTTTTTTATTAAATCCCCAATATTTCTTTATTTTGGGAAAGTCATTTTATTCCCTCTCTCATAATTTTTATAATAGAAATAATTGAAGATAAAATAAATAAAATTAAATGATCCTATTTTCAAAATTTGAGACAACTCAAATATGAAAATAACGAAATCCCCAACTCTCTCCGAGGGTCCTTGAGTTGCGTGAAATTTTCTAGGATCAACCAAAATGCAATAAATATGATATGCAATGATGATCTAGTGTATAACATTCCAAATTGAAAATTTGGGATGTACAAACCTACCCCCTTAAGATGAATCTCGCCTTCGAGATTCGGGTTGGCTAGAAAATAGGTGAGGGTGGTCCTTCAGCAAATCTTCCTCTCGTTCCCAGGTGGCTTCATCCTCCGTGTGGTGGCTCCACTGAACCTTGCAAAACTTGATAACCTTACTGTGGGTGACTTGAGTGGCATACTCTAGAATCTTAACTGGTTTCTCCTCATAGGTCAAATCATTGTCCAACTGAATTGCTTCCAGTGGTACCGTATCTCTCAGCGGTATGTCAGCCATCTCTGCGTGGCACTTCTTCAACTGGGATACATGGAACACGTCGTGAACTCCTGACAATCCTTCGGGAAATTCCAACTTATAGGCTACTTCTCCCATACGCTCCAAAACTTTGTATGGGCCTACAAAACATGGCGCTAACTTTCCCTTAACTCCAAAGCGCTTAACTCCTCGAAGTGGTGATACTCGAAGATAAACTCGGCCTCCGACTTCGTAAACTGTCTCCTTGCATTTAGAATCTGCATAACTCTTCTGCCTGGATTGAGCTACCTTGAGCCTATCGTGAATCAATTTCACTTTCTCTTCAGACTCCTTTATCAGATTCGGTCCAAACAACTGGCGGTCTCCAACTTCATCCCAAGATAATGGGGTCCTGCACCTCCTTCTGTACAAGGCTTCGAAAGGGCCCATCTTCAAACTGGATTGATAGTTGTTGTTGTAAGAGAACTCTGCATATGGCAAATTCTCGTCCCAGCTAGATCCGTAATCTAGCGCACAAGCTCTTAGCATATCGTCCAAAATTTGATTGACTCTCTCAGTCTGTCCATCTGTCTGTGGGTGGAAAGTTGTGCTAAAATCCAGTCTAGTTCCCAAAGTTTCATGCAACTGATTCCAGAACTTTGAGGTAAATTGGGTTCCTCTATCTGATACTATGCTCCTTGGAACTCCATGCAGACAAACGATTCTAGTCATGTATATCTTTGCCAACTTTGCACTGGTATAGGTAGTCTTCACTGGAATGAAATGAGCTACCTTTGTCAAACGGTCGACTACAACCCATATCGAGTCATAGCCTGAACGTGTTCTGGGCAATCCTGTAATAAAATCCATGCCTAGCTTATCCCACTTCCATTCGGGTATCGGCAATGGCTGTAGCAATTCGGCTGGCTTCTGATGCTCTGCCTTTACTCTCTGACATACATCACAAACTGCTACATATTCCGTAATATCCTTCTTCATTCTGGTCCACCAGAAAATATCCTTCAAATCCAAATACATCTTGGTATTTCCTGGATGAATCGAATACGGTGAATCATGGGCCTCTTGTAGAATTAACTTCCTGATCTCAGAATCATTTGGTACATAGACACGGTCTTCAAACCATAAGGTATCGTGCTCATCCTCACAAAATCCCTTAGCTTTTCCATTGCTCATTTTCTCCTTAATAGAAGCAATCTCCTTGTCAGTCTTTTGAGCTTCTCTGATCTTATCCATCAAAGTAGACTGAATCTCCAATGCTGCTACATAGCCTCTTGGAACTATTTCCAAACATAGCTCTCAAAGATTTTCGGCTAACTCCCTTGGTAAATCTCCTGTCATTAGGGTGTTGACATGGCTCTTACGGCTCAACGCGTCAGCTACTATGTTAGCCTTTCCGAGGTGATAATGCAATTTCATATCATAATCCTTGATGAGCTCCAACCATCTCCTTTGTCTGAGGTTCAACTCCTTCTGTGTGAAAATATACTTCAAACTCTTGTGATCCGTGTACACCTCGCAATGGTTTCCAATCAGAAAATGTCTCCAAGTCTTCAATGCATGCACTACGGCTGCTAACTCCAAATCATGTATAGCATAATTCAACTCATGGGGCTTAAGCTGTCGTGAGGCATATGAAACAACTCTTCCTTCCTGCATAAGCACTGCTCCAACTCCTCGACGTAAAGCATCCCAATACACCTCATAATCTTTGGTCTGATCCGGTAAAATCAACACTGGTGAGGTAACCAAACGTTTCTTCAACTCCTGGAAACTAGCCTCACATTCCTCAGTCCATTTGAACTTGGTATCCTTCTTCAACAACTCCGTCATAGGCTTCGCAATCTTTGAGAAATTCTCAATAAACCTCCGGTAGTATCCTGTGAGTCCAAGAAAACTCCGGATCTCTCCAACTGTTGTTGGCGCTTCCCACTTAGTCACGGTATCAACTTTAGTGGGATCTACTGCTATACCTTCTCTGGATATAACGTGTCCGAGAAATCCAACTTGTTTCAACCAAAACTCACATTTGCTAAACTTGGCATATAATTGATGTTCTCTGATCTTTCCAAGAACCAAACGCAAATGCTCCTTATGCCCGTCTTCATTCTTCGAGTAAACCAGGATATCATCAATGAACACTACGACGAACTTATCCAAGAACTCCATAAACACTTTGTTCATCATGTTCATAAAATATGCAGGTGCGTTAGTCAGACCAAATGACATAACGGTATACTCGTACAGCCCATACCTGGTGGTAAAAGCCGTCTTAGGTATATCCTGTTCTCGAATCTTCAACTGGTGATATCCTGATCGCAGATCGATCTTGGAAAATACCTTAGCTCCTTGCAATCGATCAAACAGGTCATTGATCATCGGTAGTGGGTACTTGTTCTTGATGGTTACTTCATTCAATCCTCGATAATCAACAACCATCCTTAACGATCCATCCTTCTTCTCCACTATAAGTACTGGCGATCCCCAAGGCGATGAACTTGGGCGAATATATCCTTTATCCAGTAACTCCTTAATTTGCTTCTTAATCTCCACCAAATCCTTTGCGGGCATCCTATATGGTCTCTTTGATATTGGCCCTGTGCCTGGCAAAAGCTCAATCAAAAACTCAATATCTCTATCCGGTGGCATGCCTGGCAATTCTTCTGGAAATACATGGGGGGAAATCCTTCACTACTGGTACTTCCTCCTGCACAACTCCTGTTAAACAATTTACTTGATTCCTCTTCGGCACATGCCGGGATACATACTTGATCCTTCTCCCTTCTGGGGTGGTAAGCAAGATCGACTTACTGGCGGAATCGATGTTTCCTCCATACATCGACAACCAATCCATACCCAGAATTACATCCAAACCTTGTTATTCTAATATTATGAAATCCGAGGGGAACACATGCCTACCTATACTTAATGGCACTTGAAAACATCCTTGGCTAGCCATATACTCCGCTCCTGGTGAGCTTACTAACATAGGTGTTCCAAGAACTTTGGTGGGAAGGTTATACTTATCCACAAATCCCCTTGATATGTATGAATGCGATGCACTAGTATCGAAAAGAACGAGTGCAGTAAATGACTTAACCAAAAACTTACCGATTACTGCATCCGGCTGCTCTTCAACCTCCTCCACATTAACGTGGTTCACCTGTCCCCTGTTGAAAGGGTTCGGCTTCTTCCCAGAGCTTCCATTGCCATTACCATTTTGTGATTCAGGACATTCATTGGCATAATGTTCGGTCTTCTGGCACTTAAAACAAGTGACTTGGCTCAGGTCTCTCTTGGCTGGGGTCGATGGGTTGGTGCAGTTCTGGCCATTGCTTCCTCCATTCCCATTACCATTCTTGGTGCCATTGTGATTGTGCGAGCTACCTCCTCCGTGGGTATGCTGAAAATGTCCTCCCGGTCTAGGGGTAAAAGTTGGCTTCTGCTGAGCTCCTGAATTGTGCTTTCCTTGTCCATACTTCCTCTTTCGATTCTCAATCTGCTGCTGCTTCCCTTCAATCATGAGAGCACGATCTACCAACTCCTAGTAATTGTTGAAGGTTGCTACCATCAACTGCATGCTCAACTCATCATTCAGTCCTTCCAGAAACTTCTCCTGCTTAGCTGCATCCGTAGCAACGTCATCTGGGGCATAATGTGCTAATTTACTAAAGTCCTCCACATACTGGCCAACTGTCCGTCCTCCTTGGCGCAAGTTGCGAAACTCTCGCTTCTTCATGGCCATAGCTCCTGCTAAAACATGGGCAGTTCGAAAAGCCTGCTGAAACTGGTCCCATGTGACAGTGTCGACAGGGAAAGTGGCTATGAAATTCTCCCACCATGATGATGCGGGTCCTTCAAGCTGATGTGCGGCAAACTTCACCTTTTCCGCATCCGTGCATCCTGCTGTGGTCAACTCTCTAGCTGTCTTGCGGAGCTAATCATCTGCTACTATCAGCTCGGTGCTACTGGAAAACACCGGCGGATTCAGCCTAAGAAAATGGGCTAAGTGATCAACAGGTGGTGGTGGTGGTGGGTTGTTGTTGTTGTTCCCCTGATTCTGATTCTGGACCAGCAACTGCATCAATGTGTTCTACTGCTGCATCAACTGGGTGAGCTCCAGTGGAAAGGTAAATCCGGGGTCACATCTCAGAGGCATTTGAGGGTTTAGAAAAGATGAGATTTAAGAATAGAGCGGGTCTAAAGGGAAAACACTACCCATACGCACATGAGGCAAAAGCAAACAATTCACTTCATTCAATCAATCAAACAAGGGCATACAATCGATCTAACTATCGCAAAAGTGATCGGACTACTATATTTACATGGTGGACTACTACTACTGATGAGGTGGTCTACTAGAAGTATTCTTCGGTTGCAGACTCCATTATATCTGCTCCATCTTCATCAACATAGTCATCAACGCTATCGTCTGGATCCGAGTCGGTGTCGTCGATGATGATGTAGTCTTCCGGGCGAATCTCCTTGGGTTCTTCGTCTTCTTCTACTAGTGTAGGGCCTCCCATAAATATTCCAATCTTCTTGATCAAATCGTCATTCTTCTCCACTAATACTTCAATTTCCTCTTCATAATCTTCACGTGTAGCCTTGAGTTCTTCCTCCAGTTCCTTGATTCTTGTCCTCGCCTTCTTTAGATCTATCATGTCGGCGCACATCTGGTTCTCCTGACGTCGAATGTGCTGGTTTAACTCCTGGATAAAAGCTGCAACTGATCTATCCTTTCTGGTGCTGATCATCTCCCAGTGCTCATCTCGGCGCCCGCAAATTGGTAGATAGTATCCTTGAGATCATTGTGGTAGACTTCTCCAATGTGTCCCATGACGATGTGAGCTGCCATGTTCTTTCCTAGACTCCAAGTTGGTGCATCAAAAGAAAACTCTATGGGCTCAGTGACTGGCATGAACGTCCTTCCTGGAACTTGAACTTGAATCATCCAGCGCTCTTCTTCAGGTAAAGTGGCGTTGTAGGTTCCGGTGAAGCTTGGTATTCCTATGTTCAGGTATCTAGTGACTTCCTTCAAGTGACGTCCAAAGGGTGTATCTTCATCCGGTTGCGTGAACTTGTTCCTTGCATCCGCCATCCTAAAAGAGTTGAAAAGATGAGAAGTCAGAAGAAGAAGAAGAGAGTGAGTAGTGATCTAGGTCTTTAGCTTAGTGGTCATGTCCTACAGTCAGCGTGTGCTCTGATACCATCTTGTAGCGACCAGACCTCAAACGGTCCAATCTCTATGCTCAGGTGTCATCCCTGGATCAGTAATGCTGACACCACACAGTACTTGAAGGATTTATAGCAGAGTAGCAATCACACACTTACTACATCGAGTGTCTCAAAAGAGAACTTATTACAATAAATATGGCTTAAGGCCATCTAATAACGATAACAGTGGAAGGCTTGGAAGATAAGTGAGTCCATCAACTCCAACGGCATCACTGAGTATAGAACCACGACCTAAAAACACCTTAATCGTCGTCTGAAAAGTCTGCAACATTAACGTTGCAGCTCGAAATGGGTCAGCACATGGAATATGCTGGCAAAATAACACATAGAGAGTAATGGAATGAAATAGGCTATTCTATATGCATATTTGGCTGGTGGAAAGCTCTATGGTTACAGTTTTGCGTAAAGCCAATTTTTCTCTACTGCAAAGGAATAAATTTTATTTAACTATCATGGTAGTTGTTAAACATTGAGAATGGTTGACAGCATTCTCAATCCCAATTAAGCATCATCATTAAACAAAACCCAACAAAATTAATTTTAGAGTAACATGTTGAGATTCACATGATAATCCAGGTACTAGATACTCAAGATGTCCATAACCGGGGACACGACTAATCATGATTAGTTTATACACTCTGCAGAGGTTTGCGCACTTTTCCCCATAAGACTCGATCTCCTCCGTTTGGTTTCTCGCACTACATGGTGTTTGAGAAGACGGATGACCGAGACATAGTCTTTCAGAAGCGCTAGCACCTTACGATCGGGTAGACCGTTACACCTACTTTCCCCTACATCTGCTAGTCTACCACTGTAAGAGTTCGCACAACTTAATCAACTATGCTAGAGCCCATAATAGCTTGTGGCTGCACACTGAAGTTTCTAGCATGAATAATCTCATGATCCCTTTGAGCCTGGGTGGCGGTCCAAAAGAAAAACAAGCAATCGCTGGAATACCCAGGTGCCTCAATCCACCCAGATGTGTGTTTAAGTTGCCACCTTAAATAAACCATTAATTAACAATCTCACATCTATCATGGATACACTCACCCAATCCACGTCTACTAGCATAGCATGGCATAATAAGCAAACGTAGAAGTAACTCCCAAAGGTTTGATAATAACAGGTAATAGGTACTACCTCAACTACTTCCCAAACCCACAATTTAATTAGATCCTAATCATGCAATGTGTGAGGATTGATCTAATGCAATAAAACTGGGTACAGGGAAAAGCATGATCAAAGTGTTACTTACCTTGCTGATGATCCGGGAAACCTAGCGATTCGAAGTAGCAAGCAGCGCACTCCGGGTACTCTATCGCAAACAAACAAGCATACAATAAGTACTCAACTAATGCATAGGTAAAACTCAAATAAGAGATCTAACCAGAAAGTTCAACTTAAGAACTCCGGTTGGCAAAAAGAATCAAATCGAACGAAGCAACGAAAGACAAACGGCAAAAGAAACAGGCTTCGTTTACTATTCTGTATCTAAGGCAATTTTTACAGTGGCAAAAACTTGTTTGAGTTGGTTAAACGGAAAGAGGGTTTCGAGACGAAACTCCAAGCGCTTGAATCTCCTGATTCCGATAAACGAGCGAAAAGTTAGACTAAAACGAAAATCGGATCAGAAATCGCGATCAGAAAAACCGCGGATTTAATCCGAAAAGAGGAAAAACGAACGAACGGACGAACGCTAGCTAAATAAATAAACCGGAAAACCGATCTATTTAAAAAAACCGAAAAACTAAAAAAACCAACAAAACCGACGGAAAACCGATCGGTTTTCTAAAAAACCCGCCGGCGCGAGGTCTACCTCCGGCGACTCCGGCGAACGGCGCCGGCGGTCCGGCGGCGGCGGCGCGGGCGGGCGGTGGCGCGGGCGGGCAGAGGCGGCGTGGCCTAGGGTTTCAGGGCGGGGCGGCTTGGGGCTGGCCTCGGGCCTCGGGGCGCTATAAAAAGACCCGGCCAGGCGGAGTCCTGGCCGGTTACGGCCCAAGGTCGGTTTGGACTCTCTTTTTTTAAAATAGTTACGCTCGAAAAAAAACAAAAGGAATACTAAACGAACTTCAAAAATCCTGAAATAAATTTCCCCGGCTTCTAAAATCAAGCCGCACAGGATGAACATTTATTTGGAGCCTAAATGCAATTTTGAAAAACGCGCATTTTTTCCTAAATTCATATAAAATAGCAAATAAAACCAAATAAAATCTTATTTGATTTTTTTATTAAATCCCCAATATTTCTTTATTTTGGGAAAGTCATTTTATTCCCTCTCTCATAATTTTTATAATAGAAATAATTGAAGATGAAATAAATAAAATCAAATGATCCTATTTTCAAAATTTGAGACAACTCAAATATGAAAATAACGAAATCCCCAACTCTCTCCGAGGGTCCTTGAGTTGCGTGAAATTTTCTAGGATCAACCAAAATGCAATAAATATGATATCCAATGATGATCTAGTGTATAACATTCCAAATTGAAATTTTGGGATGTTACACTGTTTCTTATATTTCCGGAGATCCGTAACTCTGATTGGGCTGAAATTTTAACACCATCTCTATTCGGATATTAGCTTTCTTGCGGCGAAAGAAGGACACCAACCGCCTTACAGGGTGGCCACGAGGGTCTGGGGCGCGCCCCCTGCCTCGTGGCCACCTCGGGCATCGTCTCGCGTGGATTTTTCTTCCCAAAAATCTTATATATTCCAAAAAAATCTCCGTTAGTTTTTATCCCGTTTGGACTCCATTTGATATGGATATTCTGCGAAACAAAAAACATGCAACAAACAGGAACTGGCACTGGGCACTGGATCAATATGTTAGTCCCAAAAATAGTATAAAAAGTTGCCAAAAGTATATGAAAGTTGTAGAATATTGGCATGGAACAATCAAAAATTATAGATACGACGGAGACGTATCAGTTGTCATCTAAATCTGGCATCTTGATCAACTAGCCCTATGAATTAGAATAGATGGAGTGGAATATATGAGAATCCCCGAATGCTGCTAGTTTAAAAAAATGATTTGAAAGTTCAGTTTTAGGTTTTCACAGTAGGCATTTTGAAACTACGGAGTGGAAATTTTTGGAAATACCAAGGCAGCAACAGAGACTAAGTCAGATGTTTTTGGTGGCAGCGATGTGTGACTCGGTGTCTCCGAGGTGCTCATCGTACTCCAGAAATATTGTATTGATCAAATTGAGTTAGTACATTTTGGTTGCACCGAGTCATATTGTGTGCAATGTCCTAAGCCACTAGGTGACACCGGTCCAGACCAATCGGTCGATCCGATATGCGTACGACGCAAACCTAACCCTATTTTTTTGCTCAAACTTACATCTAGAAATTTTCTCAATGGATAGGAATGTGCATACTAAGGAAACAAACAGGCCAAACTCTTGTGCAATGAATTAGATTGGAGATACACGAGGGGATCGGATAATAACAATGATGAAGCATGTCATAATAAATGGAACGGTGGAAGTTGCATGGCAATATATCTTGGAATGGCTATGGAAATGCCATCACTACAAAAAAAGAAACATCCATGACATTTTGGGCCGAACGAAATTTTTTTCTGTCATACATATGACACTTCTATGACGATAATTGTGACAAAACCCGGTATCATCATAGATGTGGTGGGCTCCTACTTCTATGAAAAAAAATCATGACAGAAAATGGGCTTTTCGTCCTGGGCGGGCCGGAGAGCAGCTGCATCACATTCTTTGGGCTGTCCATGACGGAAAAAAAACCATGGTAGAAGCGAGGGCGAGGAAAATTTCGAGGAGTTCCCGGTTACGGTGGGAGGTCGGGGCCGAGTGATGCGTGTTTCTCTCGTACACGTACGCGCATGTGTGCGGGGCGTTGGCTCTAACTGAACCCGAGCGAGGCGTTGGGCTCTAACTGAACCCAAGCGATTGCACTGCAGGCTACGCGTTACTGAACCCGAGCGATCGATCGATGGCTGTTAACTGAACCCGATCGAGCGCTTCCTTCGCTACTGCTGCTAACTGAAGCCGATCGATGGGATGAACAATGAGCGTTGCGGGGGGGGGGGGGGTTGGATGAACAGTGAGCGGTGGCGTTGCCTCTGGATGAACAGGACCACGTGGTGTGGTGGAGGGCTGGATGAACAGTAGACGTTGGAGGGGTGCCTATGGAGGGGTGGATGAACAGGACCCCGTGGTGTGGAGGGCTGGATGAACAGTAGACGGTGGACGGGTGGTTGAACAGGACCCCGTGGTGTGGAGGGCTGGATGAACAGTACATGGTGGAGGGGTGCCCGTGGAGGGGTGGTTGAACAGGACCCCGTGGTGTGGAGGGCTGGATGAACAGTAGACGGTGGAGGGGTGGTTGAACAGTAGCCGGTGGAGTAGCGCGCGGTGGAGGCTGGATGAACAGGAGCCCGTGGAGGCTGGAGGAGGTCGACGGTGGAGATGAACAGTATCTCGTGGAGTCCCGTTTTGCGGTACGCCACACCCCTCCCGATGAACAGGACCCCCGTTTCGACCGTAGCGCTCCAACACAAGTCTGTTTCCTCTGTTTTGCGGTACGCCACACCCCTCCCGATCAACAGGACCCCCGTTTCGACCATAGGAGGTCCGTTTTCTCCGTTTTGCGATACGCCAAACCCCTCCCGATGAACAGGATCCCGTTTCGAATGTGGCCGGTCGAACACAAGGTCGTTTCCTCCGTTCTGCGGTACGCCAGGCCTCGTTTCCATCGCCCGTTCCGTCCAAGCCCCCCCCCTCATGAACACGACGCATTCCGTTGCCTCCCCATGAACACGACGACGATGATGTTTCTCCATTCCGACCCAGCCATGTACACGAGCCCTGGCCATACGTATGCGCGAGTAGGCGTTCGAGACCCCGCCCGTATGTACACATAAGTGGCCGTATTTTCTTTCTTTCACCCTGGCCGCTGTACGTACGTGTACATGCTAAGTGCGCGCCTCTACTACGACACGTGCGCGCCTCTATATCGACCAGTATGTACGTACACGTTCACGACCAGAATGACAACGCTACGTACGCTTCGACCAGGTGGGTCCCGACTGTCAGGCACTTCCTTGCCTGCAAAGATGTAGCTGGTGGGTCTCAGCAGTCTGGGGGCAAATCGTTTTTTTTTCGGACGCATTTCCTTGCGTGCGGAGGTGTAACTGGTGGGTCCTAGCAGTCGGGGGCTGGTGGGTCCCAGCAGTCATGGGGGCGAATCGTTTTTTTCGGACGCACTTCCTTGCGTGCGAAGATGTAGCTTGTGGGTCCCAGCAGTCAGGGGGCGAATCATTTTTTCGCGAAATACAGTGGCCCATCCGGTGGGTCCTTGATGTCAGGTGGAGGAATAATTATTTTGCACGTAATAAGGAGGCACTTCCTTGCGGCTGCCATGGACCCAGCTGTCAGCCTCTCCACGTACAGTACTCTTCCGATGGAAGTCGGTCGTTGACCACGCCGCGCCAAGAGCACCAGGGCGGTGGTCTGGACGACGGCGAGGCCTAGGAAGGGGACGACGCGGAGCCGGGGAAGACGCAGTAGTGGAAACCCGCGCGGAGAGGAGTACAAGGGTTCACTGGTTCGGCTGTGGTGTGAGGTTGCCGTTGCCGCAGAATAACAGGGGGTGTGGGTGAGTAGAGGGATGGCCTGGCCAGCGGTGGGAGTAGTACGGGGCGGTGAGGCCTCCGTGGCATCACAGCCAGCCACAGGAGGCAGGAGCACGCGACATGACCGGCGCTGCTTTGGGCGGCTGGAGCAAGAAGACCAGAGGTTGAAGAAGCACTGCGGCCGTTGGATGGACATCATACGATCACTTCAGCTAGAATCGTTTATATTGACTAAGTTGACAAAGCCCTTGGTACGCGTCAACTTAGTAGGCCCATAGCTCGGATTTGGCAGAGAACATATAGCCCATTTGCGATTTGTAAGAATGTACAGCCCATTTTTTAATTCTAATGGAATTTACTACAGCCCATTTACAGTTTGTTAAAAGTGCAGCCCAACTTCTAGCTAGGACAACGATTAATAATTTCAAACAACCGCTCAAAACAGAATTCAAAAAAATTCCCACATTTTGATGGGATCCGAAATTTCTAGTTAGGTTAAATATAATTTCAAAATAAAGTTGTATTACGTTAAAATCTAACGAAATATTGCACGCGCAACAAGTAATGAAATTAAAATTTTCAAATTCCAAAAATAATATATTTTTCAAACTAATTACGTGTTTGGTGCATAGTAACTGTCCAGTTATCATAATTATATCCCATTTATTATTTCTTAAAGTCTATTTTCTTGTTAAGCCTAATGCATACCTCCTAGGAAAGTTTGCAGCCCAGCGGGGCGGAGAATCACAAGTTGACCTGGATATTGTGTACAGCTGTCGGCCCAGTTGCATTGCTGATGTTGAAAAAAAGCTATTTTTATTCACACATTTAAAAAAATTGTATATATAAGGAACATTTTTTATACACACATTTAACAATTTTTAAATACATGATTAACACTTTTTAAAACATATTTTTTTAGTCAACAGTGGGCCCACAGCGAGCGGAGGAGGTCACAATACACATATTTTTTAAATACATGATTAACACTTTTGCAAAAACAATTAGCGCACAGCGAGCCAATTAGCTCCAGTCGGCCCACAGTGGGCCGACAGGACCCAATCAGCCCATAGTGGGCCGACAGGGGCCAGTCGGCATGCTGTAGGCCGACTGGAATCCAATCGGCCTGCTGTGGGCCGACTAGGCCCAGTCAGCCTGCAGCGGGCCGACGGTGTATTATTTTTGAAAAAAAATACCCAGCGTAATATTTATGAAAATTAATTAAAAAATGTATTATTTAAAAAAAAGCAAAAAAAGGCCTGTGTAGTACAGTACAACCTAACATGGTTACTCAGCCCACATTCAGCGACGCCGGAAAGCTCAAACAAGGCTTCTGTACAACTTTTTGAAGTCACTGAGCTCAATTAATAACTTAAGAAAAAAGTTAGATTACAGTGGAACCTAATTAAAAGTTGTCACGAGCAAATAAACAATTCAATGGGTCCCACTTGTGTGTGTGTGAGAGAGAGAGAGAGAGTCCCATCGGCCGATGCTCGTAAATACATCTTTCAGCCATATGCATTGCTGATGCTTAGTAAAAACTTATATAGTTGACACAATCATATAGAACATCATAGCACACTGAACTTGCATATAAAAATTTCATGCAGGCGGCACAATCAGGATGGAAGCAGTGGATCGCTACGGGAAGGGCTATGTTGAAACCAACGAAGTCGTACATAACGGTTCATCATCTTTATCAATGACGGGGAAATATCTTGAATGTTGTGCAAAGAAAACAGACAGACAACACAATAAGTTCTCCTAGCACATTAAGTTGACGTACAGCCCTTTCTAAAAAAAGTTCAGGTACAAAATTAGAACAGGTCACAATCAAATGTACTCGCATATCAGTGCTTCACACCCATAGCTCGGATTTAACTAGTATCTGACAAGATTCAGTTGTTACCTCAAATTAGAGCACATCCAGGCAGCCAGCCCTGCCTCTTCTCCCAAAGAAGCAGTGGCCTCCGCCGCATGATGGAGTAGGCCCTGTGCCATCCATCGTTCCGAGCAACACGGGGAAAGTCTGATGTTGACTCCTGTAATGGACGTCGTCGACGGACCCTGGCACCAGCGACGGCGGCAGGACTTCGATTGATGGATTGACCACTTCTTCGACATGCACGAACACTCGATACAGGTACATCCCTAACGTGGTCCGCGGCGGCCTTGGTGGCGACGAATAGTACAACCCCGGTTCCTGCACCGGTATCTCAACACCAATCACCTTCGGTTATGGTGGAAGGCTTCTTCATCCATGCCATAACCGTCAGAGCCCAGCTGTCTGGAGGAACAAACATACTTACGAGCTCACCTCCAAGGTTGTTGATAAGCTCGTTCATGGACTCGTTGTTCCAAGCACTTCGAGGCATGCCGTGGAAGGTAAGCTTTGTTAAAAACTCAAACTCAGAGGGCACCGAGCCCCATCCTGGGTGCCACCGATCAAAGCTAACTAGCGCGCCATCGCAGAACAAACGCCGGGAAGATTCGAACACACGACTGCAGTCGAAAGTTGTCCGGAACCTGACGAAGAGATCAGCCGGTGGAGGACAGACTTCGATGAGCAAGTCACTTATTTGGATGCCGTGCACAATGCCAAGAGCTTTGACAAGGTCATCCGGCGAGACGGGAGGCCGGTCGCCGTTGATGGTTACCATCAGCACTTTGCCGCCAAACTGGTCGTCAAGCGCCGCCATGCCACTGTTGAGCGACAGCACGCAGCGGCCGAAGGCAGGACGGACCTCAGGATCTCTAGCTCGGAGATCCGCGTTGACCGGCGACATGATAGTGCGCTTGAGTATAGGGAGTATAAGAGGGGGATTTGGGGGAACTGGAGTAGGAATCAAGATTCCAGAGGTGGGGGAGGGGCGGGAGACTGCGGATGACAAGGTAGCATGAATTTCGAGCATGCGCCAATATGCTCTCGGCGTGCAAGCGCACGAAAACACCGGTGGCGCCCACATGTCGGCCTAAGAGTCCTTATTCATTCTTTTTTGGAGAGCCCGGCCTTTTTTTAAGGATCTTTTGAGAGCCTGGCCTGAGAGTCATAATTGACCTGTTTGGCATTGCGTTACTACTCGGCCCATATTCAACGACACCTCATTGGCCCAAACAAGTGTACATCATCGAAAAGACACTGAGCTCAAATTATATAACTTGAAAAAAGGAGATATACTCTGAACACTGGAGAATGGTGATGCCCTCATTTAGCCCACCAGTAGTTCGAGACAATAAATAGTTCGAAACAACGATATATACAACATTCAAACACTGACTAGTGACTACTACTGACATAAACAGCAAGACATGATAGTTCATAAGAAGTCTTGCTACACCACCAAAACGCACCCATCTGCAGCGCTCAGACTCTCGTGATCCAGACGAGAATGACATTCTAAACAGAAGCAACTATTACATAGTAAGAGTGACATAGACGAGGATGACCAAATGACAAGGAATATGCATAACAAAAGAAAGACCTACCCATCCAGAACCAGCAGCAAAGACAACAAAGTCATTCAAAGAGATGATCCAACACCATCATAATTTGCAGCCCCGCTTTAGCGAACAGTGATCCGGAGACACCAGTACTCCACCCTTTCGATGCAATAGCCCAATTACCTATCAACCTGAAGGCTCGAACCACATCACTGCCTGTCATAATTGAGACATCCAAGGATCAAAGTTAATCCGGATGACTTTGTCATTCTCACCTTCTTTTGGCTGCAGGCTGTATCATTGACAATCAGGGGAGTTTTCTCCCAAACTCCTAGGGCCCGCCGTGTAGACACAATTTTCCATAGCAAACAGAGCCTCTCTGCCATCAAGGTCCTTGCCAACGGTGATCTCCTGGTTAATCGGATAATTGAGTCTAAGAAACAGAGAGTGTGAACCAAGGCTGTTTACCCGCCTCCAACTAAAAAATCCTAAAGGCCCCAATAAGCTGGTATCCTGCTCATAGACATAACAGCCACTATCCGGATACTCACGTATTACACGGTGCTTCTATACAGTGGGGTTTTTGCAATATAACTTTTCCGGCTCATGTGTCCGAATGATCATCAGTCTTTTGTCATCGTCTGATCGAGCGAGGAACCAGTTGTGCTTCCCTGTTTTTGGCAAAGGTGGTGTGATTACAAAGGGCAGTAACTGTAGGGACACTGCATCATATCCAAAAGGACAGGCATTGTTAATGTAAGATCAGCATTGTTCAGAGTATGAGTAGGATAATGCAAGAAACAGCATTGATATGTCCCTGTTGGAACTGGGAGGAAAATACAGGGAAATGTATACTGGGTTCGAAAATATAGAAGTGCCATGCATGGTTATACTCATGTTATCTCGCAATCGATTCTTCACAGGAAACTACCATGTCATGCATGTTATGTAATCATGTTCTGTCCTCACAAACAAATTCTTTGAGGTAACTAGCAGACCATGCATTGTTATATACTCGTGTTCTGTGGGCAAAAATTTTGTGAGGATATTATTCTAGCCATTGATTGCTGAAGGGCGAATATAGGTATGTACACATGGTAAGCATTGTAGGATTTCACTACTTCCAAATATAGAGTTCTCCATATGCACATTTACTTCCCTAATGTATGGTTAGATGAAACCAACAGTGTGGTGCATGTATCTACATCATGAAAATGAGGAAACTAACATGGCCATTGATACACACTCATATTTATAGTAGTATATAGATTACTGTAAAATAAGGATAATATCCATATATTCCTAACCGTTTGATTATTCAGGGTACAAATTGGCTGTAATGACATGGTCACAATCGCATGAATTAACTCATTCCAAATATAGCTGATTTACGGCGTCTCTAATACATTGCCATAGTTCTACTCAAATTCTGCTCAAATAGAGATATGCCAATCATCACAAAAAGTTCAAACAGTGTCATGGCGTCATCATTAACATGAGAGGAAACAACTTACACGCGCCGTCCCAGCAATACGTGGTGCCATCTGCTTTGTCAATCGCGTAGATGATGCCATTGTGTTCAATAGCATCACATAAGTGTGTATCGGCTTTGACGATGATCCACTGCGAGCCGAGTTGTCTCCAGCTAAAGAAGGCACCGGCGTAAAGATAGGCGAGTTCGCGGTCGAACAAGGCAATTAGCTTGAAGTCTGCGTAATTCGCATGTCGTGTGGACACTTGGCAGATTACAATCTTATGCAAAACAAGGTCCGACCAACTGACGTAGTAATCTAGATGACTTGGACCGTGATGGTAATACTCTATATAATCCAACAGAGGAAGGATAATCTCATGGGAGGTCTGGAAGTTCACGAGCACCAACTTTTTACCGTCTTCTCTGAAGGCAGCCATCCAGTGGGAGTTCATGCCGACCCAGTACATACCTGCCAAGAAGTTTCGGGCGATGGTGATCGGATCGATGTCGAGGGAAATGATGTATGGCGACCCACTACATACCTGCAAAGAAGTTTTGGCTAATGGAGATCAGATTGAAGTTGAGGGGCATCATGCACGCCTCCGTATCATGGTGAGCTAATCTCGCAAGACCAGATAGCAGCAAGCAGGGTGTCTCGAAAAGCTTAGGCCTCGCTTCGACGATGGCCGTGTGCATGTCCCTCGAGCATGCAGCCAGCCGCAGGGTGCTCAACATATCCATACACGAACAATAGAGGTTGAGGATGTCACTGGGGAGATTTCTCCAATCGCGACTCATATGGATGATGCGTGCTTCGCGTTCGGACATGGTGGAGTTTGGAAGGGGGCTTGATTTACGTGGGAGAATGATGTTGGTGCTGGAGCGGCTAGCGAGGGAATAGTGGTACTGGGGGAGGCGAGTGAGGCGACGGTACACAGGGGCACAGTGAGATGGAGACGGAGAAGGAGATGGAGATGGAGTGGTGCTATGGGAGCCGAGAGGGAGACGAGGCGAGGCGCCAATGTGATGTACAGCGGCGATGACAGACTGCACTGTGCACAGGGTGAGTCTGACTTTGGTAACCCGAACATGCCGCCTGGACTAGTGTCAGGCGCAGGGTGTTGTCACTTCACTGTGAGGACCGGATGAATAGTATTTTGACCATCAAGTGTACCACAGTTGTACTACTACTACTAGTAGTAGGTACATGAGTACTCCAATATTGTATAGCGTAAATAGGTCTCCCGTGCTAGCATGCATGTTCACTTCATCGTTCAGGTATCATCCATATTGCGAGCAGAACCAAATTCTCGTGCATGCCCAATCAACGCTCTGCCGCAATGCATGCAGTGGTCGTTCTGGTGCATGAAGGACGGCATGCAGATCATTCCACACTTGAGAAGAGGAAAAATGGAAAGGTAGAACGTGGCAGCAGAGGAAGAGAACGTTGGCTAACGAGGCTGCGAGGGCATCGAGCAGGAAGTTAATGCTCCACGCCTAAAGGTTTTGGGAAAACCTGATTTTCATAAGGTGACTTAGGGCATGTACAATTGTTGATAAGACAACCTTATCTTAACTCTTACATGTAATTTAGAGATGACAAAAAATAATGTCTACAATGGATCATTTCTTAGCCTTATCTTCAATAACTAGCTATTCCTAAAAACATGATGATACATATTATGCTAAAAGATCATCTCTTGTGTTCTCTTAAATAAGAGAAGACAAGCCTTTTCTTATGAGCTCTCTCTCCTCCACCTCATCATTTATCCTACGTGGCACACCTAAGATAGCACCATTGTACATGCCCTTATACTCACCTAAACGGAGGGAGTATTCCTTAACCAGTGAACGTTGTGTCTCCCACTCACGCGCTCAAAAAAAAAACTATGACACATTTTTTTATCTCTTTGCATAGGTCCCACCTATCAGGAAGGATGGGCACGTACATGAACAGGTACGACTCATCAGCCTACCCGCATAGCCTTTTCGTTTAGTCTACCTAGCCGTCTAATCAACTGCATGCATGCCACTTCTCCCATTTACTTCTCCATCGGGAACTGATTCTCCTCCGCTTCTTCACCTCCCCTTCGTCTTCATTTGCATCCAAACCCCACTGTGTTCACATTGTTTTAACCTCTTTAAATAATCATCTACTACTTCAGTTAGACTAGCCATCTAATCCTAATTCTCCAAACCATAGTCCTCCGTTCCAGCGGTTCCAAATGGCAATAGAGATCGAGATGCAGGATTTTAGCATCCAACATGTCCTCGTCGAAGGCTCGATGCGCATAGTTGCCACCATCACCGTCCACCAAAGGGTTGTTCGGCAGTGGATCAACAATGTATTCAACTCCCTCAAAAAGGTAGAGACGAGGGTCATCGGTCTCGACGCAGAGTACACGGAGCGTGCCCCTGGGAAGATCCAGCGCGCCGCCGTCCTTCAGCTGTGCCTCGAAGATGAAGTTTTGGTGTACCACATCATACACTCGCCCTCCATACCAGGTGTGTCATGGAATTGTCACGGCAGATGTCCTAGAGCAAGGACTTAGTCGTAGGGCCATCGCACTAGGAAGCTTAAAGGGGTTAATCGGGACAAAGTACACGGTAGAGTTTTATACTAGTTCGGCCCCTTACGATGAAGGTAAAAGCCTACGTCTAGTTGGGTTTGGTATTGCTGAGGTTTCGATCACCAAGAGGCTTAACTCACCGGCTTGGTTATCGACTTGTTGTTTCTTGCCCTAAACCGCCACTGGGTCGTCCCCTTATATACACGAGTTGACTATAGGTGGCCTACAGAGTCCCGGCCGGCTCATAATCATGTCCGGCTCGGTGACTTCCTCTACATGCCTTTCTTTACAAGTCTTTCCGCTCCTATGGCGGTTTATAATAACGGGCTTTTAAGCCGGCTCGAGGCCTTTGGGCTTTCTATATATACTAATAAACTATCATCTTGACTGTATATTGGGCTTCTTATGTAACCCGCCATTAAGGCTGACCCGGCCCCTCCTGGGTGGGTCTCAGCTGATAATAATATCCCCAACATTAGGGCCCAGGTTGACTTTGAACTTTGTTCTTTGTCAATCTTCAATACTTAGGCAGAATCCATCCTCTATCTGAAAATTTCCTTAACCCGCCGTGACGTCATCTTTTTGAAACACAAAAAACTTTCATGACTTCATCTTCCAACGGATCTTCATTTTTAATGCTTTCCGGGAATTGAGGCGTCTGTTCAGTCGGATAATCATTATTGGGTCTCCTTGATTTTTGCGCCCGCCTGTTCGCGCATTCCCTTATAAATAGGCATAACTTAAGTCTTTCTCATTCTCCTTTCTTCCTCATCTTCTTCCTCTCGCAACCTCCGTCGCTGCTTGAGCTCCGCCGTCACCGCAACTCTCATCGTCATCGTCAAGCTTGGCCACTGCATCACCCTGAGTTCATCCAAAGAACGCGGCGACTTTTCATGGCAGGCCTGCTTCCTGTAAGCTTTCCTCTCTCCCGCACCTAGATCCGTTTCTAGGTTTCACGAGTTCTTCATCGTTCTTCATCTGTTCATCACGGGCCATCTTGTAGATCTTCTCCGCAACTTATTTTGATCCAGAAAAGAGATATAACTCGCACGGTAGCTGTTTGGCATTCGTTTTTGATATCAGTAGATCCCTTTTACCTGTACAGATGCTTCGTTATAGTCGACGAACTCCTCTGTACTATGTTTTTTAGGTCTAGAATATTTCCCTTTTTAAAACAGCCCTTTGATCCAAAATGATAATAAGAACTTGGTGAAACTTGTTTATGCCAACACTTAACTGAATTCTGCCGTCTGAGAAAATCTGTAGTTATGGCGGCTTACCACTTCGGCTTTTTTTTCCTTATATACCATTAGCCCTTAGTTAAACCGCCATTACTTGCTTTATAATTGACCATAGACTGAACTGCCATATTGTTATTTATTTTTTAGTTCGTTGCTCATCATGCCGTCGAAGTCACCGACCGTCTGTAACTGGGTCCCTTCTGTCGTAACTGGGGAACGGTTAAAAGAATTCTTCATCGTTGGGTTTCTTCCTTCAAAGAATTTCATGTCTTATCGTGCTCCTGACCCGGAGGAAGAACGTCCCAATCGGAAAGATGGAGAAGTGATTATCTTTACTAACCACATGAACCGGGGATTTTCACCACCCGGTTCAAAATTCTTCAGAGAGGTCCTTCATTTTTTCAAACTACATCCTCGGGACCTTGGACCCAGCTCTATTTCCAATATTTGTAACTTCCAAGTGCTCTGTGAGGCGTATCTTCAGCAAGAGCCCACCGTAGAATTGTTTAGAGAGTACTTTTATCTGAATCGCCAGAATGAATGCACCAACGGTTCTAGCTTAGAACTTGGAGGCATTTCAATTCAGCGCCGTCAGGGTGCTGTTTTTCCTCTCATCGTCTTACCGAGCCACCCAAAAGATTGGAACCAAACTTGGTTTTATTGTCAGGATACTTCTCCAGCAAACGAGAAGCCTCTGCCGGGTTATCGCCCTAACCATCTTGACTCCAAGTTCACCCTTCCGGATAAGCTTACCGTCGCTGAACGTAGGAAGCTTCTTCCCTCCATTAAAAGAATCAACGGCTTATTGGGTAATGGTCTAATCGGAGTAGATCTGACCCGTTGCTGGATCTCATGGCGGGTTATTCCATTAAGTCGTCGATCTCAACTGATTTATGAATATGACGGTAGCCCGGACCACCCTCTTCATCACAGCTCAGTTGAACTCACCGAAGAAGACATTGTTTCAATGTCGACCCTTTTGGTAAATGGGAAGTACGAAGATTGCAGTATTGTTGGGTTAAGTCCCTTCTGCAAAATTAATCCGGTGCCAGAAGTAAGTACATTCTGATCTCTTTTTCTTTGTGTTTCGCCCAGCTATTAGTACTTAATACTGATCTTTCTTCTTGTCTTTACAGGCCAATTCTGACTTCTGGAAGGTGAAACATGACCACGAAGCTGCCAAGAAGGCGAAACTCGCCGCCATGAACGCCAAGAAAATAGCCCGGAAACCCAAGAAGAAGAAAACCACTGCTGAAGATTTAATGAAGCTTAACGACTCGTCTGACTCGGAGGTAGCCCTTGACTCCCTTGGCCAATTTTTTAACACTCTTATTGACACTGATCCTTACCAGGATGACACTAGGGCCAGTCAGGATGAGGAAGTAGAGGTAACTATTATTTCCTCTGACTCAGAGCCCTTACCAAGACACAAAGTTCGTCGAGTGATCCGTAAAGTAAGGTTTTCTAACCCTTTAGCTCACTTGGATCCCAACTTTCATTTGAAAAAGTAGCAACATGAAAGCCGCCGTGAAGTTGGAATTGAGGATGAACCAGCTGTTGTCCTTCAACAGACCCCTCGGAAACGCCCGAACGAGGTTTAATTATTACTGTCTTTAACCCGTTTTGATGAATCCTGCTCCTTAAATTTCTTTTAACTCTTTCCTTTACCCTTTCAGGAGGTGTCTCGTTCTTCAGATGACTCATCTCAAACACAATTGCAGGCTTTCAAGACTGCTCCTGGGTAATCAGAACTTTTCCTTTCTTCCAAGTTGCTCAATTGTATCTTACGCTGACAATTCTGCTATATTATTCTTTAGTGGCCAGGCTAAATCCAAGAAATCAAAGGTGGCTAGACCGGCGGAAGACCCGCCAATACCAGCATCTGAGCCGGCTAGGCCACCTTCTCCATTAGCTGCGGCCCAGAAGACCCGCCTATCAATGAAGCAAATCCTTTAGAATCGTCCCTTGACAACACCACTATGAATCCTTCCACCGTTGGACCGTCAAGCTCAACTGACCCACCGTCTCCACGTGTTCAAGATGTTCAAATTACTGGGAGTTGCTTCGCTGAGCCGGGGAACCCAACAGTGTTAGCTAAGTGCACGGCTAAGCAGGAAGCATTGGAAAGGCAAAAGGTTCGCTTTGATGTTGCCAACTACGACCGTCTTAATGCCAGTGATATCTTATCCGGCTATCTCAGTCATGTCCACTCCAGCCGTGAGTCTGAGATCGAGATGGTCAAGCAACTTCAGTTGAAGTATGAGGTATGTTATTTCCGGTTTACCAATATTCCTTCAGCCCCCAAGTCTTCAGCTTTATGAGAGAAGCGGAATAACCTGTAGACTTAAAATATAAGCCGAGACTTTTTACCTCTGAATCATTGCCTCATAGAAACAAAACTTGACCCATAGTCCCCAAGGACCGGTTTATTTTGAGTATTAATGAATCGGTACTTTTATAACTAAAACCGCCTTCAAAATACTTAACACTCCGGTTTAAACTTGAAAAACTTGCTGAACTGCATGCATTAGCCCCCAAGTGCCAAGTGTTGTTACTTTGTAAAGGACTTGGGACTTCAAATATGTTGGTAGAGTCATAAAAATTTGATTTAGCATACATTAGCCCCCAAGTGTCAAGTGGTTTATTCATAAAGTACTTGAGACTTGAATCTTGAAATTGGATACTGGAATTTGAAACCAAGTCTTGATTTAACTGAATGTTTTCACAAAATGCATTGTCTGAACTGAACTCCCAATTGACTGATACAAAGACCCGTCTAGCGAACCAGGAATCAGAAATTAAATCTTCCACCTCCCAACTACAAATAAGCCTTTCTGAAACGGACAAGTTGAAGACCGACTTTGCTGCCAAAGAGAAAACTTGGGCAGATGAGAAGATACTTCTGACCCGGCGAGCTGAGACAGCCGAAACAGCTCTGAAGGAAATTTCAACCGAACTGGACGGTTTAAAAGGCCGGGTGTCTCAGATGGTCGCTGCTATCTTTGGTAAGCTTCCTGATTTCATCTTTCATATGAGTTTCTTGTCAAACTGGAATATGATCCGTCAACTGACTGTGAAAAATGCATGTAGGTCCGCGAAGAAAGAATCTAAACCAAGACCCGTTGATCAAGATGAAAGTTGTGTACACTTTAACTGCACAATTGTATATCGGCGCACAACGAGCTCTGGCTGCCATCTCTCCTACTAATCAAGGGTCTAACCGGATCACTGATGTCTTGAAGAAGTTGTCCATTCTCCCTGCCAGATTCCAAGAGGTGAAACGCTCCTGCGCGCGAGCCGGAGCATTGAGTGCCCTAAGCCGCTCCAAGGCTTGGGTACCAGATCTAGACCCGGCAGACGTGGCAAGAGGTTATCCTACCGTGAAGGAGGACGGGTCTCCTTTTGATCAGGATGACTTTATAGCATGCGTCTGTGAAGTCCGGCCTCAGGCGACTAGCCTTGGAGATGATACCAATGTGGACAAGTATCAACCGGGTTTTGATAATGAGAATAAGAAGATGGCTCCTCCTTCCTATAAAGTAACCGACTTGATCCCACCGGTGAGAGAAGACACATTTGCCCCGGAAGTTGATCCGGTTGGCCTGATTGATGACAAAGCTGAATTTGTCGTCATGCACGGCTATGACTGGTCAAAACCCAACTTCCAGCAGATTCAAGATGTTGAACCAGTGAGGGAAGGACAATGATCATCTTTATGGGCTTTAAAAAGCCTTGTAATAGCTTAGCTGCTAAAAACACCATATGTCTGCTTATGCCATTGCGCATAAAACACTTCTATGTGAATCTGTGCTTCCGGGTGCCAATGTTTTAATGCTTTTCTTATGCCTCGTTTAACGCTTGTCTCTGCAATAAACTCTGTACCTATGAACACAAGGAAAAAAGAAAGGCCTGGCAAGGTGGTTTAGAAACATCTGGGTTTAAACACCTCTTTTACAACTCGTATCTCCACCTCAAAGAACAGAGACAAATATAAATAAAGGATAAGGTTTAATACTAACTCTTGAATTAACACAGCCGGTAAGCGCGTGTAAATAAGAATTATACCTTGTCCTTGTGGATTCTTAGGCCGCTGGCTCAAATAACCCGGGTGACGAACTTTAGATCCTTAGACCACCGGTTTGAACAACCCGGCCGGCTGTGCTGTCTAATAATTGAGCCGGCGAACAAAACCAGGCTAACTCATTTTTAATATTGAAACAGCAAAAACTCAAAGGCAAGCAACAAACATAATTTTAACTCTGTATTCAAAAGATTGGGGGTTTCTGATTCGAATACGATCAGTAAACTGGACCAAAAGGGTTAAGCTAAGGTTCGAATACGACCATATAGCCCCTAGTGGCTTTGGTGTTGCGCCAATCAAGAGGGTACCGACAGCTATGTTCTCTTTGGTTCAAATACGACCTATGTTTGAACAGGAAGCCCCCAAATGACCTTGAGAGGTTTTTAGCGACCCTGGTTCAAATACGATCCAAGTCGGATCAAAAGGGGTTAAGCTATGATTCGGATACGATCAAGAAGCCCCCAAGTGAGTTTGGCCTTGAGCCGATCAAAAGGTTTACGACAGCTATGTTCTCTTTGGTTCGAATACGACCTATGTTTGAACAGGAAGCCCCAAAGTGACCATGATATTTACAGCTAGATTCGAATACGATCATAAGCCGGACTAGAAAAGGTTAAACTTGATTCAAATATGATCAGCTCCTTAATAGTCATTTCTGAAAATGTAATAAAGATGCATAATCTTTGAAAAGAAAATAGACCGATGGTCTTACTTTATTGCTTATCATCGTATATACAGGATGAACGTATGTACAGGATGAGAGCCGGTGGCTCGGGTATAGTACGGCCGAAGTTGAGCAATGTTCCACACCCGGCGGGTCTCCTCTTCTGACTTACGTGAGTCTGCATGCTCTCGAACGTCAATGAGGTAGTAAGATCCGTTATTTAAATTTTTACTGACCACAAAGGGTCCTTCCCATGGTGGGGATAACTTGTGTGCATCTGAAAGATCTTGGATGAGCCGGAGCACCAAGTCGCCTTCCTGAAAAGTCCTGGTCTTAACCCGGCGGCTGTGATAACGACGCAGGTCCTGTTGATAGATTGTTGACCATGTTGCTGCTAAGTCTCTTTCTTCATCCAACAAGTCAAGCGCATCCTGTCTGGCTTTTTCATTGTTAGCTTCAACATAAGCCGCCACGTGGGGCGAGTCATGACGGATGTCACTAGGCAATACTGCTTCTGCCCCATAAACCATGAAGAAAGGTGTGTAACCCGTAGACCTGTTGGGTGTAGTATTTATGCTCCATAACACTGAAGGCAACTCCTCTACCCAACAACCCGGCGTTCGCTGTAAAGGAACCATAAGCTGGGGTTTTAGCCCTTTCAGAATTTCTTGATTGGCTCTCTCAGCTTGACCATTGGATTGAGGATGAGCTACAGAAGAAACATCAAGCCGGATGTGCTCTCGCTGACAAAACTCTTCCATAGCCCCTTGGGATAGATTGGTGCCATTGTCTGTGATAATACTGTGTGGAAAACCGAAACGGAAGATTATTTTCTTCATGAACTGAACCACCATGGCTGCATCACACTTACTCACAGGCTCCGCCTCAACCCATTTAGTGAACTTATCAACAGCCACCAGGAGATGTGTCTTCTTGTCCTTAGACCTTTTGAAAGGTCCCACCATGTCAAGCCCCCAGATTGCAAATGGCCAAGTGATTGGAATCATCCGGAGCTCTTGAGCCGGCACATGCGCTCGCCGTGCAAATTTCTGACATCCATCACATCTACTGACCAGATCTTCTGCATCAGCGTGAGCCGTCAACCAGTAAAAACCGTGACGAAACGCCTTGGCCACTAAAGATTTTGACCCGGCGTGATGACCGCAATCGCCTTCATGGATCTCACGAAGGATTTCTTGACCTTCTTCGGGGGAAACACATCGTTGAAACGCTCCGGAAACACTGCGATGAAATAACTCTCCATCCGAAATCGTCATGGACTTAGACCGTCGGGTTATCTGTCGAGCCAGAGTCTCATCTGCTGGCAATTCTCCCCGGGTCATGTAAGCCAAGAACGGCACCGTCCAATCTGGGATGACATGAAGAGCCGCCACCAACTGCGCCTCCTGGTCAGGAATAGCTAAATCTTCTTCTGTGGGCAACTTGACAGAGGGGTTATGCAAAACATCTAAAAAGGTGTTGGGTGGTACCAGCTTACGTTGAGACCCCAGCTGGCTCAAAGCATCAGCTGCTTCGTTCTTTCGACGGTTAATGTGTTCCACCTGATAACCTATAAAATACCCTGCAATAGCATCGACCTCTCGGCGATAAGCCGCCATGAGATGGTCTTTGGAATCCCACTTGCCAGACACCTGCTGAGCCACTAGATCTGAATCACCAAGACATCTGACCCGGCTCAAGCTCATCTCCTTTGCCACTCGAAGACCATGGAGCAATGCTTCATACTCTGCTGAGTTGTTAGTGCACGGAAACATCAATCGTAACACATAACAAAATTTATCACCTCGTGGGGAAGTTAATACAACTCCAGCCCCCGAGCCCTCCAGTTGCCTGGACCCATCAAAATGAATAGTCCAATATGTGTTGTCCGGCTTTTCTTCTGGCATCTGCATCTCTGTCCAATCATTGATGAAGTCAACCAGGGTTTGAGACTTAATCACAGTGCGTGGAACATACTTCAGCCCATGAGACCCAAGCTCAATTGCCCACTTGGCAACTCGCCCTGTAGCTTCTCTGTTTTGAATAATGTCTCCCAAAGGAGCAGAGCTAACCACAGTGATTGGATGTCCTGAAAGTAATGCTTAAGCTTCCGGCTTGCCATGAATACCGCATAAACAAGCTTCTGCCAACGTGGATATCGTTGCTTAGACTCAATTATCACTTCACTGACATAATAAACCGGCCGCTGAACCAGATGCTCCTTGCCAGCCTCCTTGCGCTCTACCACCATAGCCACACTAACGGCCCGTGAGTTGGCAGCTACGTATAACAATAGCGGCTATTTCTCAATTGGAGCAGCTAGGACCGGCGGCTCAGCCAATTGCGCCTTCAGATCCTCAAAAGCGGCGTTCGCAACATCGCTCCAAACAAACACATATGTTTTCTTCATCAATTGATACAGAGGCATAGCCTTTTCCCCTAACCGGCTTATGAACCGGCTCAAAGCAGCCACACGACCCGCCAGTCGTTGAACATCATTGACGCAGGTTGGTTTAGCCAGGGATGTAATTGCTTTGATCTTCTCCGGGTTAGCTTCAATACCTCGGTGGGACACCAGAAAACCCAAAAGTTTGCCGGCTGGCACTCCAAAAACACACTTGTCCGGGTTAAGCATCATCTTGTAAAACCGAAGATTATCAAAAGTCTCTTTCAAGTCTGTGACCAAGGTTTCCTCTTCCCTGGACTTTACTACTATATCATCCACATAGGCATGAACATTGCGCCCAATTTGATCATGAAGACAATTCTTCACACACCGTTGGTAAGTCGCCTGAGCACTCTTGAGCCCAAAAGGCATAGACACATAGCAGAAAGCCCAAAAGGAGTTATAAACGCCGTCTTCTCTTGATCCTTGACTGCCATCTTAATCTGATGATACCCAGAGTAAGCATCCAAGAAACTCAATCGTGCGCAACCCGCCATAGCATCAATGATCTAATCAATACGGGGAAGAGCAAAAGGATCAGCCGGACAGGCCTTGTTTAAATCTGTGTAATCCACACACATACGCCAGGTGCCATTCTTTTTTAGCACGAGCACCGGGTTAGCTAACCATTCTGGTTGAAAGACCTCCACAATGAACCCAGCCGCCAAGAGCCGGGCCACCTCTTCTCCAATGGCCTTGCGCCTTTCTTCATTGAACCGGCGAAGAAACTGTCTGACAGGTTTGAACTTTGGATCGATATTAAGAGTGTGCTCAGCGAGTTCCCTCGGGACACCTGGCATGTGTGAAGGTTTCCATGCAAAGATGTCCCGGTTCTCACGGATGAACTCGATGAGCGCGCTTTCCTATTTCAGATCCAAGTTTGCGCTGATGATGAACTGCCAGGCACAAAGTCAACCATCTTAGTGCCATCCACCGATTTGAACTTTAACTCTGGCTCATGCTCTGTTGTTGATTTCTTTAATGACGTCATGTCCGCCGGGTCAACATGATCCTTGTAGAATTTCAACTCCTCTGTTGCACAAACAGATTCAGCATAGGCAGCATCCCCCTCTTCACATTCCAAGGCGATCTTCCGGCTCCCATGGACTGTAATGGTGTCCTTGTGACCCGGCATCTTGAGCTGTAAATACACGTAACACGGCCGAGCCATGAACTTGGCATAAGCCGGTCGCCTAAACAGAGCATGATATGGGCTTTTGATCTTAACCACTTCAAAGGTTACTTTTTCTTCCCTGGAGTCATACTCATCCCCAAAGGCTACCTCCAGCTCGACCTTACCAACTGGGTATGCCGACTTACCGGGTACTACACCATGAAAAACAGTGTTGGATTGTTTAAGATTTCTATCCGTCAATCCCATCCGGCGGAACGTCTCATAGTAAAGGATATCGATGCTGCTGCCTCCATCCATGAGTACCTTAGTAAACTTGTACCCACCAACCTGAGGTGCCACTACCAAAGCCAAGTGACCCGGATTATCAACCCGGGGCGGGTGATCCTCTCTGCTCCACACAATAGGCTGCTCCGACCAACATAGATAACGTGGGATTGCCGGTTCAACGGCATTGACGGCCCTCTTGTGGAGTTTCTGGTCTCTCTTACATAAACTGGTAGTAAAGACATGATATTGTCCACTACTCAACTGCTTCGGGATGCTCTGATAGCCGGATTGTTGCTGTTGTTGATTCCCTTGGTTGTGTTGCTGATTATATCCTCCCTGGTGACCGGGATGTCCCTGACCGTGAAAACCTCCTCCGCTTGAACCGGCGCCCGGGCCCTGAAAGCCGCCTCCACCTGGGCCGCCACCCGGGCCGTGACCCCCATCAAATGCGTTTGAATTTTTAAACTCCTTCATGATCGTGCAATCATTCCACAAGTGGGTGGCTGGCTTCTCTCGGGTGCCGTGTTTTGGACAAGGTTCATTCAACAACTGCTCAAGGGTGGGGCCTGACCCGCCCGATCGAGGGGGTTGTCTGCCCTTGCGCCGTTGATTACCACCCTGCGCATTAGTATTAGCAACAAACTCATCAGCCTTACGCTTATTACCTCCTTGATTTGCCGGGTTATGCTGGTGTCCTTTGCCGTTCTTCTTTCCCTTCGTTGATTTTTCTTCATCAGATGCCGGGTCTTTGCTGGTGTCAGAATCGGCATACTTGACAAGAGCCTCCATCAACGTTCCCATGTCATTACAGTCACGTTTAAGCCACCCCAACTTCTGCTTCAGAGGATCAAAACGGCAATTCTTCTCCAACATCAAAACTGCGGAGCCGACATCCATCTTATCAGATGAATGTATTATCTCCTTAACCCAGCGCACCCAATGGGTTGTAGACTCTCCATCTTCTTGCTTGCAATTGGTCAGATCCACAATCGACATTGGCTGTTTACACATGTCTTTAAAGTTCTGGATGAACCGTGCCTTTAACTCTGCCCATGAGCCGATGGAGTTGGGTGGTAATCCTTTCAACCAGGTCCGAGTCGTTCCATCCAACATCATGGTAAAATACATCATGGTAAAATACTTGGCCATTGCAGCATCACTAACCTCCAATAGCTCCATAGCCATCTCATAGCTCTCAATCCAAGCCCCCGGCTGTAAGTCAGCCGTGTAGTTAGGCACCTTACGAGGTCCCTTGAAATCTTTGGGCAACCGCTCATTGCGTATGGCTGGGACCAGGCAAGGTACGCCTCCGGTTCTTGTAGCCACCCCTGCCTCAACTGAGGTCGCTAGATAGGCCGTAAAGGTTTGGGGAGCCGCCTGCTCTACTGCTATCTGAGCTGCCCGTTCCGCCTCTTGACGAATCCTCTCCTGATCCGCCAAGTTAAGAGCTCCAGCCCGCACCGGCTCATACCTATATGGCCGGTTGTGACGCTGAGCATTACTTGACATTTCTGCAGATTCCATGCGCCTACTGTAACTCGGGCTCCGGCTTGGGCGAGGAGTTGAATGAATCATGTCTCGGCTGTAGGAGTATGCATCCTGCTGGGCTAAGCTGTCTGAAGTAGTTCTCTTACCCTCCGGGTTTCAATTGCTGCTGGTGAGTCACCTTCCATCAGGAGAGCTGCCAATCGAGCCGACGCCGCAATGAGGTTCTCCATGGGGTTGGAGAAGTGACCCGGGGGTGTTGATATATAACGAGGAGGAGCTATATTCATGCGCGGCGGTTCCATGGTGCGTGGCTGAACTGGTGCTCCGGGCGTCTCGACCCGGTTTACCTTCGGCGGGTTGCTCCCTCCAGCTCCGGGTGTATGGAACAGATTCCTCGGATCCAGTGTTAGAGGCAGACACGACTGAGTTTTCTGACGCCTCCTCCTCATGACTTCGTTTGACGCATTGAGATCCACGGAGAGCCAGAAGGTTTTTGCTTGAAGCTGCTGAGCACGAGCGTCCAAAGTTGCTCATTCTGCTGCCATCCGGGTTTCCTCCGCAGCCAAATTTTCCTTAGCTTGCACCATCTCCTCCCGCACGCGTTCCACTTCCGCGTTATGCTGGGCTTTATCCGCCGGCTCTACCGCAGCGGTTAACAAAGTCGTCAGTTTATCCATGAGGTCCATGAGAACCTGAGCCGGGGGCACGCGGGGTCTCCTGACCCGGCAGCTGCCGACCCGGTGGCCGCCACTATCGCTGTGGTGGAGTTCTGTCTGGGCTGTGTCCCCGCCATGAAGACTCCGGCCCAATTAGGCGGCTCAAGGGGGTCCGGAATACGGCTACCATCGGAACAGCCCCCGAGCATGCCGTCTTGCAGTTGGTACAATGAGTCCGTCTCACCCGTTGAAGATGCAGTATCAGAGCAGATGGCCATCTCCCCGCCTTCCATCGATCCTTCGGAGTATTCACCGCCATGGACGCAGCCTATGAAGGCATGCTTCACGACAGATTGAACACGGGTGGACCCGGCACGCTGAGCCATTTCGATGAGGTCGGTGTGGACATCCGGCTCAGGGCCTGACTCGCCGATCCGGCCGATGAAGACGTGGATTCCGCCGAAGGGGACCCGGTACCCGTACTCGATTGAGCCGGCCTCGGGGCCCCAGCCTTCGTCGTCGATGTAGATCTTGCCGCGACGACTCTTGGTCATTCGGCCCACAGCGTATCCCTTGATCCCTTCGAAGTTGCCCTTCAAGAACTCAAATCCACCATGCGCTGGCCCCACGGTGGGCGCCAACTATCGTGGAATTGTCACGGCAGATGTCCTAGAGCAAGGACTTAGTCGTAGGGCCATCACACTAGGAAGCTTAAAGGGGTTAATCGGGACAAAGGACACGAGAGAGTTTTATACTAGTTCGGCCCCTTACGATGAAGGTAAAAGCCTACGTCTAGTTGGGTTTGGTATTGCTGAGGTTTCGATCACCAAGAGGCTTAACTCGCCGGCTTGGTTATCGACTTGTTGTTTCTTGCCCTAAACCACCACCGGGTCATCCCCTTATATACACGGGTTGACGCCAGGTGGCCTACAGAGTCCCGGCCGGCTCATAATCGTGTCCGGCTCGGTGACTTCCTCTACATGCCTTTCTTTACAAGTCTTTCCGCTCCTATGGCGGTTTATAATAACGGGCTTTTAAGCCGGCTCGAGGCCTTTGGGCTTTATATATATACTAATAAACTATCATCTTGACTGTATATTGGGCTTCTTATGTAACCCGCCATTAAGGCTGACCCGGCCCCTCCTGGGCGGGTCTCAGCTGATAATAATATCCCCAACAAGGTGAGCTTCATGATTTCTTGTCTCGGGAGGACGTATACTTCTGTGGGACAGCCATCGAAGGGGACAAACAGAAGCTGGAGCCGTACAACCTTGATTTGAATAGCATCATTGACCTACAAACCAGAATCAAAATTCCTGTAGAAGTTTGTGATAAATAGACACCATCCCTATTCGACGTAGCAAATTTTGTGCTCG